>NC_091986.1:45224843-46570363 GCF_044704955.1 Pristiophorus japonicus | reverse complement strand
CCAGTGCTGACAGTGCGGACGTAATGGTGTTAAACCGCAACACAAGACATTGCAGAAGTGCTGAGTTTCACAGCAGCTTTGCAGCGATGGAGGCTCACCCTGTCACTTGATGCAGAAGGCTTCGAGAAATCAAATTCATATTTGGTACCAAGTGCAAAGATGCTTTTGGTGCAGAATGGAATCAAGTGGATTTTTTGATGATATAAAACTTCTGAAATCAGCCGCTTGTTCAAATGCTATCTCTGACAAACACCCCCAAAGAACCACGAGCGTTATGTTTATTAACAAACCTGTGTAATCGTATAATTGACTGTCTCTGTCAACACCAGCAGGGAGCTCCGCTATTTTGGAAACAATTAGGCTCAGCAAGCTTGAAGTGTCTACAGATAGGATAACTTTCGCCATGATTATTTCCTGTGCAGCTGGTGGGAACATTTATTTCTAACCTGCGTAGAATTGGATCCGTGCTCAGCCAGACCTGCATTACGCAGCAGTGATAAGGCTATTCATTTTCACCTTGCAATAAGTGTTGCAAACATTAAAATATTTTCAGCCAAATATGTCACATTCTATTATGCTATAAATCCTATGCTATAATGTTGTATAATTTTGGTCGAGCTTTATCCAGTTTTAAACACTAAAGTAGAATGTTTTAAAATTACAGTGCACCAAAACACATTTTAATACTTGTAAACATCAAATTAAAACTGCTCTATTAATGTTGTGTATAAATGTATCTTGTACTCGTGAGTTGGTGTGATCTGGAATGCAGAGAAGGTTAAGGGGAAATTTAATAGTAGTGTTTAAAATCATGATGGAGTAAATAAGGAGAAACTGTTTTCAGTGGCAGGAAGGTCGGTGACCAGAGGACACAGATTTAAGACAATTGGCAAAAGATCCAGAGGGGAGATGAGGTGAATGTTTTTACACAGAGAGTTGTTGTGATCTGGAACGCACTGCCTGAAAGGGCAGTGGAAGCAGGTTCAATAGTAACTTTCAATATTCCCTCTGGTTCTTTTTTGGGTGCACAGCCCCTTTAAGGGACAGCGCGACCCATTCACAGTTTCGCGCATCGCAAAATTTTACATTGAAAAAGCCGGACCCGGGCTGCGCAGGATGGACAGAGCGCCCGCTCTCCTTATAGGAAACATTGGCTACGGGGAAAGAGCAGGTGAAGTGGGACTAATTGGATACCAGTAGAATGGCCTTCTATTGTGCTGTATGATTCTATGATTCCCGTGGTGTTGCACATGGTGAGTTGCCGGAAACAATAGGGCCGAAATTGCCCCCCGACCAGAAAGTAAGTGCACTCACCGAATCCTTTGGTATGTCTCCGCCGATATTCACCTTTTCGGTGTTTATTTCCGCTCGGGACAGAAGTGCCGCTGCAGCGGGGCGGCCGTCGCTCTGGGTCATCGGCGCCGCACTGATGACATCAGGGCATCGCTGATGATGTCAGCTGACGCATCACAACAGTTAAAGGGGAAGGCCACTGCGAACTCTGCATGGGGTTTAGTTAGTCCCACTGGGTCACCAGGGAGGGTTTCGGCTGGGCCAGTGGCTCAGTACCCAAGAGGGGGTGCCAGGCTGCCTGTTGGTGGCCTGACCGAACCCATGGGCACCATTGTCGGGTCGACCTGGCAGTCAGCCGACAATGAAAATAAGATGGTGACTGCGGCACCATAGGCACACACAGCTTCCCGCAGGGGAAAGCTGTCGGTGGTATCGACCAGCGGCGGCGGTTTCCCACGGGGCAATTTCCCGCGGGGTCGGAAAGGGGGTCGCCGCCAGTCAACAGCATAAACCTGTTCCCACCGCTCCCGGCCCGAGGGCAATATAGAAAGGGTTGGCCTATCCATCTGTCCCCAATCAGTAAGGCCTATCTGCTCCATTACTACTACTTAGAGGCGGTAATGGAGCTTAAGGAGGAGGACAATTTTGGCCCCAATGTTTTCTAACAGTAGGCATTATCAAAAAGAAAGTATGACGGAGGAAATATGAATGGAAATCTGTGACAGGAAGTAAATGTGGTATTGACAACATTTGCCTGATCTATGCCAGGCTTTTTAATATATTGTAGATTATTTTGTTTTTACTGTGATCATCATCATAGGCAGTCCCTCGGGGTCAAGGATAACATGGAACCCCTCAATTGCACAGCTTTTGATTTGCAAGTAGCATTGACCGAAACTTCAATCTACATTTCTTGCTCATGTCAATCACAGAGTTAGGAGCTTTCAGTTCAGAGGTCAGCATTGTTTATGCATATTAAAAAAAGCCCGTTTCTAAATTAATAAATCTAATCCATTGGCAACTGTTCCTTCAGTTTTCTAGGCCCCAAGCTGTGGAATTTACTCCCTAAACATCTCCGCCTCTCTCTCCTTTAAGACGCTCCTTGAAACCTATCTCTAGGGCAAAGCTTATGCTCACCTGTCCTAATCTCTCCTGTGGCTCGGTGTCGATTGTTGTTTTATAAAGATCCTGTGAAGCACCTTGGGACATTTTTACTACATTAAAGGAGCTATTTAAATGCAAGTTGTGGTAACGGGATTTGGCTTAAAATGTGAGTTTTGGTAATTATAATTAGCACCTTTCATATGATACCGTAAAATCTGAAACTGTCTTCTCAGTAAGGGTGGATTGAGTAAATCTACTAAAATTGAATGTAGTACTCAATTGAGAACACTTTAACATATTCTGTGCAAAATAGATTTCATGATATTCAAACCCTACAAAAAAGAATGGCCATGATAGATCCAGTTATTCCAAGAACAGCTCAGGTAAGCTTGAGGCAGTTTGTGGCAGAGATTCATCCTGCATTGGTAACTCAGAGATTTGGCCTTGCCACATCTTAGGCTCGATTTTTCTTACCGTGTCGGGAGTGAGGCGGGCACCATAGGGGCAGATTCGAACTCCGCTTCTGGCTTCATGTCAGTTTCCCTCACGACATTCCCCTGATTGGAGTTGTTAAGTCCGCCCTGTGAGGTTCCTGGCCAAATAAAAGGAAGTGGGTCCGATTATGTCATTTGATGTTGCATCATCAGCCGGTTTCCTTAAAGGGATCATGCCCACATTGATTTTGACTTTTATGCTGTCAGTGTTCTGCAGCATTGAGGTGCTGCAAACACTGACGAGCACGGCACAAAGGTGCACGTCTGCACCCAGGCTCTCCCATCACTCCCTCCAGATGCTTATGTAGGGAGTCAAGGCATGCAGGGAGGTTCTCTTCCCTTCCAGTGGGTGGAAGAGAATTCCCCAGGACACCAACACAGCCCGGTTGCACATTGCACAGAGGGCACAAGCAGGGATGTGGTCAGGAGGACCAGGCTGCAGAGGTACAAACCTTTCCATTATCTCAGTAGATCACAAAATGTTGCAAAGCCACACTCAACCTCATCCTGCTGTGATACTCATCACATCCCCATCACTCTGCCTTCCCAACCCTACCCCTGCACATCCTTACTCACACCAACTTACCTTGCACCGCCCATCTCTCTCTATCTACATTATCACATCCCTACTTCACTAGCCACCCCCCACATTCACCCTCATCCTTGTCCAATCATACCAACTAACAACACACAAGGATAGGCACGTGGCTCCTTTATCCAATGTTCATGTGTAGTTAATGTTGATGTGTTGTCAAACACTGAACTCTTTATTTTCAACACTTTGTGCTCTTGGACAGATTTGTGTGCACCTTTGGAAGTGGCTTAGTGAGTTGCAGTGAATGGTGCGATATAATGGTACCCCTCGCAATGGTGATGTGTGTGAAAGAAATGACTTGGGCATTGTAGGGCTTTATGGTACTGGTGTAGGGTGGTGCCACGTTGGCACATCATGTGGCAGCCAGGGTGTACAGTGTCAAGTGCAGTAAATATGTCCATGGTGAAACCATCCCTGGCATCCCAGGCAGCAATGTGGTCATGTGCTGATGCTTTGTGCAGCAGCAGGTCATTGCGAAGAAGGTTGGTGCTGCTTTTGTTGCTGCTGGTATGCTTGGTGATGTTGGTGTTGCTGCTGGTATGCCTGGTGATAGTGTTGGGGTTGATCATGGTGGGATTCTGAGGACCAACGTGAGAGAGTTTTAAGGGCACCAATACTGATGGAATAAATGGCAGCTGAAGTTGAGATGACAGAAGTGATCTGTCAATGGTGAGAGAGGTTGCTCCAAGAAGGTGACAGTGAATAGAGAGTTTATTCCAAACACTTAAAACCACCCTAAAGCTAAAAAGTGTATTCCAAATCAAGAAGGTTCCAGCTTCTAAGATTGGAAATTGAACAGCTGTGAAATGGTAGCTTTTATACCACTTTTGCAGCTGTCAACTATTCACAGCAATGGAATCATAGAATCAAAGTAAAAGCTCATGGGATCCAAGGCAAAGTGGCAAGTTGGATCCAAAATTAGCCCAGAGGCAGGAAGTAACAGGTTGATGGGTGTTTTTGTGACTGGAAGACTGTTTCCAGTGGGGTTCTGCAGGGCTCAGTATTAGGTCCCTTGCTTTTTGTGGTATATATAATCAATGATTTAGACCTGAATGTAGGGGGTAGGATTAAGAAGTTTGCAAATGATACAAAAATTGATCCTGAAGAAGAAAGCTGAAGATATCAATGGACTGGTCAGGTGGGCAGACAGTGGCAAATGGAATTCAATTTGGTGAAGTGTGAGGTAATATATTTGCAGAGGGCTAACAAGGCAATGGAATACACAATAAATGGTAGGACACTGAGAAGTGTAGAGGAACAGAAAGACCTTGGAGTGCAAGCTAGTAGGACAGGTAGATAAGGTGGTTAAGAAGACATACTCGCCTTTATTAGCCGAGGCATAGAATATAAGATCAGGGAGGTTATGCTTGAACTGTATAAAACTAATTAGGCCACAGCTAGAGTACTGCGGCAGTTCTGGTCACCACATTACAGGAAAGAATACAGAGGAGATTTACGAGGATGTTGTCTGGACTGGAGAATTTTAGGTATGAGGAAAGATTGGATAGGCTGGGGTTGTTTTCTTTGGAACAGAGGAGGCTGAGGGGAAACCTTATTGAGGTGTATAAAATTATGAGGAGCCTAGCTAGAGTGGATAGGAAATACCTATTTTCCTCAGCAGAGGGGTTAATAACCAGGGGGCATAGATTTAAACTAATTGGTGGGGGCTCGAGGGGCAGTTTTTTCACTTAGAGGGTGTTGGAGGACTGGAACTCACTGCCTGAAAGGGTGGTAGAGGCAGAAACCCTCATCACATTTTAAAAAGTACTTGAATATGCACTTGAAATGCTGTAACCTACAAGGGTACTGACCGAGAGCTGATAAGTGGATTAGGTTGGATAGCTCTTTCTCGGCTGGCACGGATATGATGGACCAAATGGACACCTTATGTGCTGTAAATTTCTATGATAGCTAGGCATCTAGTCTAACACGCTTGGCTAGGAATTGTAATGTGTCAGCAGCTCTTAAAGGGCTGCAGCTCTCCTTTACAGGGGAAGTTGTGGTGATGGCAGAAAAGTGGACCGATTGTTCGCTGAAGCATAGCAGAGGCTTGTGCTCCTTTGATTTTGATGTCAGATGTCCTGCTACTGGTGGGAGACTTACGGAGGGTGGCCCTATTTGGGCTGGAAGCCATGGTCCAGTAAGAAGGCAGCGTCACATTGTGTGGAGGGAGGTCTTTGACTGAGTTCAATGCAGTCGCCCAGAATCTAAGTGAACCGAACATAGGAATTAGGAGCAGGAGTAGGCCATTTGGCCCCTCGAGCCTGCTCCGCCATTCAATAAGGAAATGGCTGATCTTCTATCTCAACTCCACTTTCCTGCACTATCCCCATATCCCTTGATTCCTTTACTGCACAAAAATCTATCAGTCTCTGGCTTGAATATACTCAATGACTGAGCCTTCACAGCCCTCTAGGGTCAAGAATCGCAAAGATTCACAACCCTCTGAGTGAAGAAATTTCTCCTCCTCTCAGTCCTAAATGCCCACCCCCTTATCCTGAGACTGTGACCCCTGGTTCTAGACTCTCCAGCCAGGGGAAACATCCTCCCTGCATCTACTCTGTCAAGACCCTCAAGAATGTTATATGTTCCAATGAGATCACCTCTCATTCTTCTAAACTCGAGGAAATATTGACCTAGTCTACTCAATCTCTCCTCATAGAACAATCCCCTCATCCCAGAAATCAGTCTGGTGAACCTTCATTGCACTCCTTCTGTGGAAAGTATATCCTTTCCTAGGTAATGTGTCCTTTCTTGTTTGAGGTCCCTAATTAATCTGGTGATTTTATTCAATCTATAACAAAATGTGTTTGCATAACTGAGATCTGACTGCAGAGAGAGAGAGCTGCTCACTTATAAATATCATTGAAGTATGAGGCTATTGTCATCGATTTACACAAAATACAGGTTCCAATCTAAAGTTAATATAAATGGATCTATGTGCAAGATTGCTTATCATCCTATATGAACCCTCGCCAATATTAATTCTGAATACAGCATTTAAAATCAAACTTCTGCTGATTTATTGTTTATATATTACTTAAAAAAAAAGAAACACAATATTAATTGTTTTACTTCCACTTCACTTACTGCAGTTGTCCCAGGTTGTATATATCCTGCAACAGGTTAACGTGACAGCAGATTTTCTGCTTGATTTGCATAATACATTCCCCAAGCTATAGAGACCTGCCACCCAGGTATTGGTAAAAGAAAATAAAGACTTGCCGTTCTATAGTACCTTTGCTCCACTACCGGAAGTCCCAAAGCAGCCAATGAAGTACTTTTTGAAGTGTCGACACTGTTGTAATGTGGGAAAAGCGGCAGTCAATTTGCACACAGCAAGCTCCCACAAACAGCAATGTAATAATGACCAAATAATCTACTTTAGTGGTGTTGATTGAGGGATAAATATTGGCCCCAGGACAACGGGGAGATCTCCTACGCTATTCTTCGAAATAGTGCGATGGGATGTTTTATGTCCACCTGAGAGGGCAGACAGGGCATAGGTTTAAAGTCCCATCCGAAAGGCAGCACCTCCGACAGTGCAGCACTCCCTCAGTACTGCACTGGAGTTTCAGCCTGGAGTGTCTCAAGTCTCTGGAGTGGGACTTGAACCCACAACTTTCTGACTCAGAGGCAAGAATGCTACCAACATGGCTGACAGAAATCAATCTGACATCATTAAAAGACACAACATTGCTAATGTTCAGAACATAGCAGAGATTCAAACTGTCCAATCTTTTGATTCATTCCTAGATTATTTCTCTAAAGGATTCCAGTTATTTTAGTGTCAGCCATGGCTCAGTGGGTAGGATGCTCACATCTGAGTCAGAAGGTTCAAGTCCCATTCCAGAGACTCAAGGACAAATCTAGGCTGACATTCCAGTGCAGTGCTGAGGAAGCGCTGCACTGTCGGAGGTGCCGTCTTTCGGATGAGACATTAAACTGAGGTCCAATCTGTCCTCTCAGTTGGACGTAAATGATCCCATGGCACTATTTCGAAGAAGAGCAGGGGAGTTCTCCCTGATGTCCTGGCCAATATTTATCCCTCAACCAAAATCACTTAAAATAAAAAAGGTTATCACATTGCTGACTGTGGGAGCTTGCTCTGTGCAAATTGGCTGCCATGTTTCCTACTTTACAACAAAGACTACCCAAATGAAATTCATATTCTTTCTATTTCTTTTTCATAATTGAAGATAAGACTATGAGCCTCCTCCCCAGACCAAAGCTTCATTATGGATTCTCTCACACCAACATCATTTACACCAGTCACATATTTTAATTGAGTGAAGTAAATTATCAGCCAAATTAGATTGGATTAAGTCAAAAGATAAAGCTGTAAAGATCAAACCCCATTTCTATTTATTTAATCATTTGCAGGTTCATAGATTCATTGAATCATAGAATGGTTACAGCATGGAAGAAGGCCATTCGTCCCGTCGAGCCCATGCCGACTCTCAGCTAGTCCCACTCCCTCGCTCTTTCCCCATAGCTCTGCAATTTCTTTTCCTTCAGAAACTTATCCAATTCACTTGGAAAGATAAGGTTGAGTCTGCCTCCACCACCCTTTCAGACTGTGCATTCCAGATCCCAACCACTCGCTGTGTAAAAACGTTTTTCTTACATCACCTCTGGTTCTTTTGCCAATCAACTTAAATTTGCATCCTCTGGTTCTCGACCCTTCTGCCAATGCAAGCAGTTTATCTCTATCTACTCTGTCCAGACCCCTCATGATTTTGAAAGTTGACTTATGTCTAATGTAATTTAATGAATATCTCCTTATGTGGATCGGTGTTGTTTGATAGCAGTGAAGCATCTTGTGAAAGGCGCTATATAAATGCAAGTTGTTGTTGTATAGTAATGTACAGGACAAGACTGCAGTCCATTTGTCCAGCCCCCAAAACTAATATATCTCAATGACCTACTTGCTCAAATATCCATCCAATTCTCCCTCACACTTTCCAACACTATCTGCTTCCACTGACTCCTTAGACACTTCATTCCAGACATCTGTGTGAAGTCGCTGAAGATAAACTGTCTGTGCAAATCTCCTCTTCTAAGCTGGAACTTGTGATCCTTGGTAAAGCTTTGTCCATCTTGAACATATTGGGGAAAATTGTTCCTCGGGGCAGAGGCGGGGAGGGGGGGGCTGATTTTTGGGTGATAAATTAGAGTTTGAGGGAACCAAGCGGGATCGATGTGGCCGGGGTTGGCGTGTGGTAAGCCCGCTCCCAACTTGAGCCCGCTCTGTCCCGAATCTTCCGATGATGGGGCTAGTTAAACCTGCCCTATGAGGTTCCCGGCCAATTAAGAGGAAGCCGGTCTGATGATGCCATTTTCTTAAAGGGACCATGCCCACATTGACCTTGACAG
Source organism: Pristiophorus japonicus (assembly GCF_044704955.1). Classification (NCBI taxonomy): domain Eukaryota; kingdom Metazoa; phylum Chordata; class Chondrichthyes; family Pristiophoridae; genus Pristiophorus; species Pristiophorus japonicus. The sequence goes on along the minus strand of NC_091986.1, from coordinate 46,561,501 downwards.
TTGTTCTCTCAGTGTTCTGCGACATTGAGGTGCTGCAAACACTGACAAGCACTGCACAAAGGTGCCCCATGACTCCCTCCAGATGCTTATGGAGGGAGTCACAGCACGCAGGGAGGTCCTCTTCCCTTCTAATAGGCAGAAGAGACCTCCCCAGGACACCAATGCAGCCTGGTTGTACATTGCACAGGAGGGCACAAGCAGGGATGTGGTCAGACAGACTAGGCTGCAGTGACACAAACCTTTCAATGATCTCAGTAGATCACGAAACGTTACTGCAAAGCCACACTCAACCTCATCCTGCTGTGCCACTCATCACATCCCCATCACTCTGCCTTCCCCACTCTACACCCTTGCACACCTTTACGAACACCAACTTGCCTTGCACCTCCACCCACCCCTCTCTTTCTATCTACATTATCAGTTCTCCATTTCACTCGCCACCCTTCACACTCACCCTCATCCTTGTCCAATCATACCAACTACCAACACGCAAGGGTAGACACTTGGGTCCTTTAGCCAATGTTCATGTATAGTTAACGTTGATGTGTTGTCGAACATTGGATATCTTTATTTTCAGCACTTTATGTGCTTGGACAGATTTGTGGGCACCTTTGGAAGTGGCTTAGTGAGTTGTAGTGAATGGTGAGACACAAGGGCACCCCGCACAATGGTGATGAGTATGAAAGGAATGGGTTGGACATTGCAGGGATGCCTTATGGAGCTAGTGTGGGGTGTTGCCAACCTGGCATATCATGTGGCAGTCAGGGTATACAGCATGAAGTGAAGTAAATGTGGCCATGGTGAGGCCATACCTGGCCTCCCGGATAGAAATGTAGTCAGATGCTGATGCCCTGTGTACTGTGACTGCAGAGAAGGTTGCTGTTGCTGTTGATGATGCTGGTGTGTTTAGTGATTTTGGTTTGGGGCTGATTCTAAGGACCAAGGTGAGATTTTTTCAAGGACACCAATGCTGCAGGAATAGATGGCAGGTGAGGTTGAGATGACAGAAGTGCCCTGTCAATGGTGAGAGAGGTTGCTCCAAGGAGGTGACAGTGAATAGAGAGTTCACTGCAAATACTTCCAAAGTGCATACAGCTCAAAAGTCTCTTTCAAATTATGAAGGCTTGAGCTTCTGACATTGGAAAGTGAAGAGCTGTGAAATGGTCGCTTTTATACCACTTCTGCAGCTGCCAACTAGCCAAAGCAATGGAGAGTCATTGAGAACCTAACACACATAGCTGGTGTGAAACCCGAGGGACGACAAACCCATCAAAAGGTTGTCATAGAAACATAGAAAATAGGTGCAGGAGTAGGCCATTCGGCCCTTCGAGCCTGCACCACCATTCAATAAGATCATGGCTATTCATTCCCTCAGTAACCCTTTCCTGCTTTCTCTCCATACCCCTTAATACCCTTAACTGTAAGGGCCATATCTAATTGCCTCTTGAATATATCCAATGAACTGGCATCAACAACTCTCTGCGGTAGGGAATTCCATAGGTTAACAACTCTCTGAGTGAAGAAATTTCTCCTCATCTCAGTCCTAAATGGCCTACCCCGTATCCTAAGACTGTGTAGCCCTGGTTCTGGACTTCCCCAACATCGGAAAAATTCTACCCGCATCTAACCTGTCCCGTCCCGTCAAATCTTGTATGTTTCTATGAGATCCCCTCTCATCCTTCTAAACTCCAATGTATAAAGGCCCAGTTGATCCAGTCTCTCCTCATATGTCAGTCCAGCCATCCCGGGAATCAGTCTGGTGAACCTTCGCTGCACTCCCTCAATAGCAAGAACATCCGTCCTCAGTTTAGGAGACCAAAACTGAACACAATATTCCAGGTGAGGCCTCACCAAGGCTCTGTACAACTGCAGTAAGACCTCCCTGCTCCTATACTCAAATCCCCTAGCTATGAAGGCCAACATACCATTTGCCTTCTTCACCACCTGCTGTACCTGTATGCCATCTTTCAATGATTGATGAACCATGACACCCAGATCTCATTGCACTTCTCCTTTTCCTAATCTGCAGCCATTCAGATAATATTCTATCTTCGCGTTTTTGTCCCCAAAGTGGATAACCTCACATTTATCCACATTATACTGCATCTGCCATGCATTTGCCCGCTCACCTAACCTGTCCAAGTCACCCTGCAGCCTCTTAGCGTCCCCCTCACAGCTCACACCGCCACCCAGTTTAGTGTCATCTGCAAACTTGGAGATATTACAGTCAATTCCTTCATCTAAATCATTGATGTATATTGGAAAGAGCTGGGGTCCCAGCACTGAGCCCTGCGGCACTCCACTAGTCACTGCCTGCCATTCTGAAAAGGACCCATTTATCCCGACTCTCTGCTTCCTGTCTGCCAACCAAATCTCTATCCACATCAGTATATTACCCCCAATACCATGTGCTTTGATTTTGCACACCAATCTCTTATGTGGGACCCTGTCAAAATCCTTTTGAAATTCCAAATACATCACATCCACTGGTTCTCCCTTGTCCACTCTACTAGTTACATCCTCAAAAAATTCTAGAAGATTTGTCAAGCATGATTTCCCCTTCATAAATCCATGCTGACTTGGACTGATTCTGTCACTGCTTTCCAAATGCGATGCTATTTCATCCTTAATAATTGATTCTAACATTTTCCCCACTACTGATGTCAGGATAAACGGTCTATAATTAACCGCTTTCTCTCTCCCTCCCTTTTTAAAAAGTGGTGTTACATTAGCAACTGATCCAGAGTCGATAGACTGTTGGAAAATGATCACCCATGCATCCACTATTTCTATGGCCACTTCCTTAAGTACTCTGGGATGCAGACTATCAGGCTCTGCAGATTTATTGGCCTTCAATCCCATCAATTTCCCTAAAACAATTTCCTGCCTAATAAGGTTTACCTTCAGTTCCTCCTTCTCACTAGACCCTCGGTTCCCTCATACTTCCGGAAGGTTATTTGTGTCTTCCTTCGTGAAGACAGAATCAAAGTATCTGTTCAATTGGTCTGCCATTTCTTTGTTCCCCATTATAAATTCACCTGAATCCGACTGCAAGGGACCTACGTTTGTCTTCACTAATCTTTTTCTCTTCACATATCTATAGAAGCTTTTGCAGTCAGTTTTTATGTTGCTGGCAAGCTTCTTCTCGTACTTTATTTTGCCCCTCTTAATTAAACCCTTTGTCCTCCTCTGCTGAATTCTAAATTTCTCCCAGTCCTTTTTCTGGCCGATTTATATGCCTCTTGGATTTAACACTATCCTTAATTTCCCTTGTTAGCCACGGCTGAGCCACCTTTCCCATTTTATTTTTACTCCAGACAGGGATGTACAATTGCTGAAGTTCATCCATGTGATCTTTAAATGTTTGCCATTGCCAATCCACCGTCAACCCTTTAAGTATAATTTGCCAGTCTATTCTAGCCAATTCACACCTCAAACTATCAAAGTTACCTCTCCTTAAGTTCAGGACCCTAGTTTCTGAATTAACTCTCCATCTTAATAAAGACTTCTACCATGTCATGGTCACTCTTCCCCAAGAGGTCTCGCACAACAAGATTGCTAATTAGTCCATTCTCATTACACATCACCCAGTCTAGGATGGCCAGCTCCCTAGTTGGTTCCTCGACATATTGGTCGAAAAAACCATCCCTAATACACTCCAGGAAATCCTCCTCCACCGCATTGCTACCAGTTTGGTTAGCCCAATCAATATGTAGATTAAAGTCACTCATGATAACTGCTGTTCCTTTAATGCATGTATCCCAAATTTCTTGTTTGATGCTGTCCTCAATCTTACTACTACTGTTTGGTGGTCTGTACACAAATCCCACCAGCGTTTTCTGCCCCTTGGTATTCCGTAGCTCCACCCATACCGATTCCACATCATCCAGGCTAATGTCCTTTCTTACTATTGCATTAATTTCCTCTTTAGCCAGCAATGCCACCCACCTCCTTTTCCTTTCTGTCTACCCTTCCTGAATGTTGAATACCCCTGGATGTTGAGTTCCCAGCCTTGGTCACCCTGGAGCCATGTCTCCGTGATGCCAATTACATCATACCCGTTAACTGCTATCTGCGCAGTTAATTCGTCCACCTTATTCCGAATACTCCTCGCATTGAGGCACAGAGCCTTCAGGCTTGTCTTTCTAACACACTTTGCCCCTTTAGAATTTTGCTGTAATGTGGCCCTTTTTGCTTTTTGCCTTAGGTTTCTCTGCCTTCCACTTTTGCTTCTGCCCCCATTCTACTTCCCTCTGTCTCCCTGCATAGGTTCTCATCCCCCTGCCATATTAGTTTAACTCCTCCCCAACAGCACGAGCAAACACTCCCCCTAGGACATTCATTCCGGTCCTGCCCAGGTGCAGACCGTCCGTTTTGTACTGGTCCCCCAGAACCGGTTCTAATGTCCCAGAAATTTGAATCACTCCCTTCTGCACCATTCCTCAAATCACGTATTCATCTGAGCTATCCTGCGATTGCTACTCTGACTAGCACGTGGCACTGGTAGCAATCCTGAGATTACTATTTTTGAGGTCCTACTTTTTAATTTAGCTCCTAGCTCCCTAAATTCATCTTGTCGGACTTCATCCTGTTTTTTACCTATATCGTTGGTACCTTTATGCACCACGACAACTGGCTGTTCACCCTCCCTTTTCAGAATGCCCTACACCCGTTCCGAGACGTCCTTGACCCTTGCACCAGGAAGGCAACATACCATCGGTTGCGGCCGCAGAAATGTCTATGTATTCCCCTTACAATTGAATCCCCTATCACTATCGCTCTCCCACTCTTTTTCCTGCCCTCCTGTGCAGCAGAGCCACCCACGGTGCCATGAACTTGGCTGCTGCTGCCCTCCCCTGATGAGTCATCCCCCCAACAGTACCCAAAGTGGTGTATCTGTTATGCAGGGGGATGACCGCAGGGGACCAATGCACTACCTTCCTTCCACTGCTCTTCCTGTTGGTCACCCATTCCCTATCTGGCTTTGTACCCTTTACCTCCGGTAAGACCAACTCGCTAAACCTGCTATTCATGTCATTCTCAGCATCGTGGATGCTCCAGAGTAAATCCACCCGCAGCTCCAGTGCCGCAATGCAGTCTGTCTGCATTGTAAGTGCCTGCTTTTTAGTCTTTTAACTAGAATTTAAATACCTTTTAATGATAATTACCTATCTCGCCGTTTGCTGTTGGGATGTGATCCGAACACAGATCTGACAGCTGAGAAACTTACATGGAGGCGGGTTCAGAGGGGGCCCGCCTCCAAACCCACAATTGCAGGGCTGGGAAAATTCCGGCATGTTCTCTACGTCTACTCTATTAAACCCTTTCATAATTTTAAAGATCTCTGTTAGGTCACCCCTCAACCTTCTCTTTTCAGAGAAAAGAGCCCCAGCCGTTCATTCTCCACCAACTTAGTGTGAGGTAATCAAGCCCAATCGAAAACACAATATTCTGCAACTGAGTAGCAGGGTGCATGAGTGGATGAGTGTAAAGTGGTTGTATTTGCTCCCCAGGTAAGTTTGGCGCTGAGGCTGTTTTGGGTATAGGGTAGTATACCTGGTGTAAAGGTGTTTCCAGTTGTGAGGAAGACTAAAACTTAGGCCATAAATACTCACCAATAGCGAATTCAAGAGAAACCTCTTTACCCAGAGAGTGGTGAGAATGTGGAACTCATTGCCACAGGGAATGGTTGAGGCGAATATTATAGATGCATTTAAGGGGAGTGGTTGAGGCGTGAGTTCAGGGCCCAGAAGAAGGGAGGGGAACAGGGGCAGCATGGGCCAGCCCGCTCTGCAATATGTGTGCACACTAGGTCTGTGCAGCAGAGCTACTCCCCAGTCGTCTTGGTTAAGCCTTGCCACTGGAACAAGACCTAGCTCTGTCAAGCCCGTGTGGTGGCTGGTGTGCAACAGCCACCACACATTAAAAAAATCCACACACAGGCATCTTCCACCATCAATATGTAGTTTGCGACCTGGAATGTCAGGTCCTTCATTGAATCACCTGTGAACTCATTCCTTTTTGGTGTGGAAGCAAGTCATCCTCGATACAAGGTACCGCCTAAGAAGAAAGAAAAATGATAAACACATGAAAGAAAGAAAGTTGTACACTTCCATTGGCCATGAATGAAAAAGGTTGGACATCCCTACATTATAATTATAAGAGGCATAATTATACCCTTAGAAGCTGGTGAGAATATGGGATTCACTACTACATGGATTGGTTGAGGCGAATAGTATAGATATATTAAGGGGAAGCTCGATAAACACACGAGGGAGAAAGGAAAGAAGGATATGCTGATTGGGTGAGATGAAGTAGGGTGGGAGGAGGCTCGTGTGGAGCACAAACACCGGCACGGACCAGTTGGACAGAATGACCTGTTACTGTGCTGTACGTTCTATTTGAGAATAGAGCTGTGTCCTGCTACAAATTATAAAATGTTGATAGTTTAGTTTACTTTGAGGTTAGTTATAAATAGAGTGACGTGATTGTTTTTGCTTTTCATTAGAGTGAATAATTAAAGCTGTCTTGTCTTGCTGACCACAGAATGGAAGCTGGGGTGGGTCTTTTACATTTAGATCACCTGATTTCGAGAGTTTGTCCTACGGATAATGAGAATATGTCTCATCAAGGCATTGATTAGATTATTTAATTGAGCCAGGAGGAGCTGTTTTGTATTGTTTGACGCATCAACGTGATTTTAATATGACTTGATTAACATTTATATCCAGAGGCTATTGATGGGCAAGTAACTTATTCTAGTAATCTTGCAGTTTAGTTTGATGTGTACCTGAACTTTGTGTGCAAGGCAAGCACATTGCCTCTCTCACTCCTCAACCATCACCTCAGAAAGCATATGAAAGTGGACATCTTCCACAGTCTCATTGCTTTTTGGACTTTGTAAGCAATATGCTTGGATTTCTGTGTAATCTTAATTCACATTTTTTGCAACTAAATTCTATTTGTACTTCTCGTTGAATGATGTACTCTGACAGCGTGAGGTCAGAGGCTGCCTGGCAAACAACCTTTGCAATCTCCAGACTAAAATAATTTGGTAGCAAGGTAAATGTTAATCATGCGGCACACACTGGGGCAGAAGTACACCACCTACAGGACCCAAACCCTGGCAATCCGACCCTCAAAGGGGGGTCATTACGATTAATGATGGGGCCATTAATAATTGTGGAACCCATTTATGTTGCTGATTTCAGCGATGACAATTCTGTTTATTATCTGCCAGGGGAGTTCCCACGAAGAACAATACTTAGAATCATAGAATGGTTACAGCATGGAAGAAGGCCATTCGGCCCGTTGAGTCCGTGCCGGCTCTCTGCAAGAGCACCTCAGCTAGTCCCACTCGCCCACCCTTTCGCCGTAGCCCTGCAAATGTTTTTCTTTCAGGTACTTATCCAACACCCTTTTGAAAGCCATGATTGAAGCCATCAGGCAGTGCATTCCAGATCTTAACCACTTGCTGCATAAAAAAGTTTTTTCTTACGTCGCCTTTGGTTCTTTTGCCAATCACTTTAAATCTGTGTCCTCTGGTTCTCGACCCTTCTGCCAATGGGAAGAGTTTCTCTCTATCTACTCTGTCTAGACCCCTCATGATTTTGAATACCTCTGTCAAATCTCTTCTCAATCTACTCTGCTCTAAGCAGAACAACCCCAGCTTCTCCAGTCTATCTACGTAACTAAAGTCCCTCATTCCTGGAATCACTTGAGTCATGGATTTGCTTTTCTTGGATGCTATTGAGTTTCACGAAGCAGGATGATTTGTGCAAGAGGTGCAGGTGAAGACTGGTCTATGTGTAGAGTGATTTGTGATATATAACTGTCACTGGGTTTAATGTGGAAACGAGTGCTCGAATGTCTGGTTGATGTAAAAGATGCACACTGGGCAATAATTTAAGACTATCGAACATTTAAGTGACCAAAAGCTAACAATCTAACCAATGGAGGAGTCAATATGTATAATTGATTAAGTTGTTAATATTTGTTAGGCAACCAGATACTGTCCGGGGGATTATTTTGTGACATGTAATCATTAGGGTAATCCAGTAAATATAATCCTTTGAAATTATCATTTTTTATCTAGAATGGCCTGAACTCTGAATAAAACCAGAAGCTAGAAATGGTAAAAAATATGTGAAATATTTAGCTAACTAACTTCTTAATAGAAAGATTTCATACAGCATAAGCTTTTGCGAACTTCAAAACAGCTGATTTAGATATTCATCTGCAGTTACCATCATTTGGGTGTTAGTGGGCTAACGTTATAATGTTTCATAAAAACAGATCTTTCATAAAGAAGCCCAAGAATATTTTTAGTACCCAGGAGATGGAACTATTCTCACTTTCCTGCCTAAAATAATAGACACCTCAAACATGGTACAAGTCCATTTCTTTTTGCATTCAGTAAACAACCTTAGTGTCAGCTGTGGCTCAGTAGGTAGCACTCTCGCCTCTGAGTCAGAAGGTTGTGGTTTCAAGTCACACTCCAGGGTCTTGTGCACAAAACAAATCTAGGTTTACACTCCAGTGCAGTACTGAGGGAGTGCTGCAATGTCGGAGAGGCCGTCATCTCGGATGAGACATTAAACTGAGGCCCTGTCTACTCTCTCAAGTGGACGTAAAAGATCCCATGACACTATTTCGAAGAAGAGCAGGGGAGTTATCCCCGGTGTCCTGGCCGATATTTATACCTCAATTAACATAACAAAAACAAATTACCTGGTCATTATCACATTGCTATTTGTGGGAGCTTGCAGTGCACAAATTGGCTGCCGCATTTCCTACACTACAACCGTAACTACACTTCAAAAGTACTTCATTGGCTGTAAAGTGCTTTGAGCAGTCCGGTGGATATAAATCCAAGTCTTTCTTTTTAGGAATGCAGGAAAATGTCAATCAAATCCTGTCTTTTCCATCAATGTGAATAACATAACAAATTGAAATGCTGGAAAATATGCACCTTGCGTAAATATTCGCTGCAAATAAAATTGAAACCTTGGTCGTGTTCATATTTTTTATATTCCAGGGGCTAGCAATTGCGTGGCGGCCCATTTCGGGTGATACTTTTGCGCTCCCTGAAAAGTTATCGCTGGACGAAAAAGATTTGCTGCTCACCGGGAACTTCCGCTTTAGCACTCGAAGAGGGAATTGGAGCCCTAAATCAAACGCTACCAATTCCCTTTTCTTGGAAGGCATTTGGAATTCCCTACTGTACATATTGCAGTTACAAAGGATTAAAAGCACAGAAACAGGCCATTTGGCCCAACAAGTCCAAGCCGGTGTTTATGCTCCACATGAGCCTCCTCCCGCCCCTCTTCATCTCACCCTATCAGCATATTCTTCTATTCCTTTCTCCCTCAGTTGTTTATCTAGCTTCCCTTTAAATGCATCTATACTATTCACCTCAACCACTCCCTGTGGTAGCGAGTTTCACATTCTCACCACTCTCTTGAGAAATAAATTTCTACTGAATTTCCTATTTGAGTTATTAGTGACTATCTTATATTTATGACTCCTGGTTTTGAATTCTCCACAAGTGGAAACATCTCTACGTCTACCCTATCAAAAACCCCTTCATAATTTTAATGACCTCTATTGAGTCACTGCTCAGCCTTCTCTTTGCTAGAGGAAAGATCACCAGCCTGATCAGTCTTTCCTGGTATAACCACTCTTTTCTGCATTAACAGTTTCTACTGTGACATGCAAGTGATAACATTTATCAAGGTTTATTTACTACATATGGATATTTTAGACGTCGTGTAGTGTCTTATGTCAAAATCAGGCAAGAATAGCTCCTTTTCTGAGCAACACATTCCTTATTATTTATCTAGATAAGCACAGAGGTAAGCAGGCACATCTGGTTGTGTAACTGTTAGTAGAAAACAAATATTTATCCCTGTGAGATTTTGAATGTCGAACCCACTGACACGCTCGACAGACCAGGCTCAGGCTGCAATAATCCTGATTAGTGTCTTTGTAGTATGGGCATTAGCTGAATTACAAGGTGCATTCAGTTGTCCGAGTACTTTTAGCACTACATTTCTATTAGGATAGGCAGAGGGACTCTTGTATTCCCATGGATAGAGGATTGGCTAACTAACAGAAAACAGAGAGTCGGGATAAATGGTTCATTCTTGGGTTGGCAATCAGTAACTAGTGGGGTGCCGCAGGGATCAGTGCTGGGACCCCAACTATTTACAATCTATATTAACGACTTGGAAGAAAGGACTGAGTGTAATGTAGCCATGTTTGCTGACGATACAAAGATTGGAGGAAAAGCAATGTGTGAAGAGGATACAAAAAATCTGCAAAAGGACATAGACAGGCTAAGTGAGTGGGCAAAAATTTGGCAGATGGAGTATAATGTTGGACAGTGTGAGGTCATGCACTTTGGCAGAAAAAAATCAAAGAACAAGCTATTATTTAAATGGAGAAAAATTGCAAAGTGCTGCAGTACAGCGGGACCTGAGGGTACTTGGGCATGAAACACAAAAGTTTAATATGCAGGTACAGCAAGTGATCAGGAAGGCCAATGGAATCTTGGTATTTATTGCAAAGGGGATGGAATATAAAAGCAGGGAAGTCTTGCTACAGTTATACAGGATATTGGTGAGGCCACACCTGGAATACTGCGTGCAATTTTGGTTTCCATATTTATGAAAGGATATACTTGCTTTGGAGGTAGTTCAAAGAAGGCTCACTAGGTTGATTCCGGAGATGAGGGGGTTGACTTATGAGGAAGGTTGGGCCTCTACTCATTGGAATTCAGAAGAATGAGAGGCGACCTTATCGAAACATATAAGATTATGAGGGGGCTTGACAAGGTGGATGCAGAGCGGATATTTCCACTGATAGGGGAGACTAGAACTAGGGAGCATAATCTAAGAATAAGGGGCCGCCCATTTAAAATTGAGATGAGGAGGAATTTCTTCTCTCAGAGGATTGTAAATCTGTGGAATTCACTGCCTCAGAGATATGTGGAAGCTGGGACAGTGAATGAATTTAATACAGAGCTAGACAGTTTCTTAACCGATAAGTGATTAAGGGGTTACGGGGAGCAGGCAGGAAAGTGGACCTGAGTCCCTGATTGGATCAGCCATGATCATAATAAATGGCGGAGCAGGCTCGAGGGGCCGTATGGCCTGCTCCTATTTCTTATGTTCTTATGTTCTTTATGAGGAGCTATGGATGTTTATCCAGCACTCGAAGTGAATCTGTAGAATTTTTAAATTATATACCCGTAACTTCTCCAAGAATCTCCTAATCAGTTCTTATTGACAGAAGCTGTATCCCTTTGTGAAGTCAGCCAAGTTTTGTAATATATGTATAATAGATTTCTCTTTAAATGTCTTTGACAGTTATTAGGTGCCCTGGGCTGTTTGCTAATGATGCTTAGTAAAACAGAATACGTGGTCAGCAATTTATGTACGTCTTGTATTTCACAAATTACTGATCCATGGAAATTACATCAGTTGATTTTTTAAAATCATAGAACTTGTGTATGGTTTTTCAGTACCTTGGAGAGCAGCAGTTACAATGAACAACAAGTGCAATGACATCTAGTGAAGTCCTCATTGATATCTGAATCGTGTAAACAAATAATTCGCTGAATTCCTTCAAGCGAGAGCCGAACCTATTTTTGGCTGGGGTAGAGATCACCTCGTACAAAAAATTAATCTGAGCCAGCGTGATCTCCTGGACTAGTTTTGATTGCCTAGATGGGGCGGAGAGGAATTTGCCAGATTTTTTTTTTCCAAACTGACCTGTTTTTAAAAAATCTATTTTTTTACCTTTCCGAGGAGATCACATGGATTTTGGGTCGGGTGGGGACGGAGTGTATATATTGTGATGCACAAAGGGCCACAATTGTGTGGGATAGACTGAATGGACTGGCAGAGGGTCTTTTCCTGCCAATCATAATGAAAAAAGAAAAGACTTGCATTTATATAGCACCTTTCATAACCACTGGATCTCAAAGCGCTTTACAGCCAATGAAGTACTTTTGGAGTGTAGTCACTGTTGTAATGTGAGAAACGAGGCAGCCAATTTGCGCACAGCAAGCTCCCACATTCAGCAATGTAATAATGACCAGATAATCTGTTTTTGTTATGTTGTTTGAAGTATACATATTGGCCAGGACACTGGGGATAACTCTCCTGCTCTTCTTCGAAATAGTGGTCATGGGATCTTTTACGCCTACCTGACAGGGGAAGCAGGTTTAATGTCTCACCCGAAAGACAGCATCTTTGAAAGTGCAGCAATTTCTTAATAATGCACTGGAAAATCAGCTTAGATTTTGGTGCTCAAGTCTCTGGAGTGGGACTTGAACCCATAACCTTCTGACTCAGAGCCAAGAGTGCTGTTCACTGAGCCACTGCTGACACTGAACTGTAAAAATTAATATTATTACAGGTCGGTCACCCAAGAGGGTAGACAGGACCTTGGTTTAACATCTCATTGAAAAGGTGCACCTTTGCCAGTGCAGCACTCCCTCAGCGTCAGCCTAGATTATGTGCTTAAATCATGAACACACAACCTTCTGACTCAGAGGCGAGAGTGCTACCCTTTGAGCCAAAGCTGACACAGTTCCCCATAACTGGTGAGACGATGATGAATAATAAACAAATTACTTATTGGAGAAGATACATTCATTGTGGCTTTAATAAGATTGAGCACCAAAGGAAAAGAAAGGAAAGGGTGTATTTAAATTCTGAAAACGATCTCATAAATTGAATGAGTGAGTGGCAATATTAAAATTAAGATTCCCAGGTGCAGGATGTGCATACTGAAAGATCCTGTTTGTTTAACCTTTGCAGCTTTACATCTTTACATCTTTAGCAACTGGATGTTTAACTCCGATCTTGGAGTGATGCCAGGCCACGAATGCCATATTTGGAAGGCCAAGGCAGCAGCATGAAATCTGGAATAAAGGCAGGAAAATCGGGAGCGCCGTTGATTTTAATGGGCCTGGGGATCTGATAATGACTTTCTCACTGTTTCCGCTGAGGGCAATTGCACAGCAGTCCCAGGAAAACAAGGAATGGCATAATTAATGGCGCAAGTCACTGACTCCATAATTTCCTCTTTCATTTACACTGTTCAAGTCTCGCTACGCCATAGATGCATCATTGTAATGGCGCAAATCCCCAGGGAAGCTGGGCCATAGTCATTAGGCTGCCACAGGATGAGAAGTTCGCATCCTTATTTTAGTTTTTGGAGAAAAAATGATACTCAAAAATAAAGTGGTGTCAGTGTCATTTGTATCGTAATCAGAAATGCCAAGAGGGAACACATGTGTTACTCACTCATTGGCATAGTTCTTTGGAACATCATTACCATTAGCTTGAAATGTGTGGCATTAGAGATGTTATATTACATTTGTCGTCAGAAGTAATACAAGCATACTAGCAATGACTCGTGGCTCAGTGGGTAACACACTTGCCTTTGAGTCAGAAGGTTGTGGGTTCAAGTTCAGTTCAAGGGACTTGAGCACTAAAATCTAAGCTAATGCTGCAGTGCTGAGTCGGAGATGCTGTCTTTTGAATGAGACATTAAACCGAGGCCCTGTCTGCTCTTTCAAGATGTAAAAGATCCCATGACACTAGTAATTTTTTTAGCAAACCAATATTACATTTGTATCAAATATTGGCCCAAACATGATGGTCGGAGGCTTCCCACAAGCAGAATTTTTTTAACGAAAGTACCCGGTGGTCCCGGAGGAATGAACACTTACTCTCCGAGGCCTAAATGTGCAAACCAGTGCAGACGCCCAAATATTCCAGGAGCGTAAGTGCATCCTGGGATCACATGGGCCTGGACCACCAATTACAATGTAGTATTCTCATTCATCACAATGGGAGCTCCGAGCTCCAATTGCTATCAATGAGAATACCCCTAAAAACAAAAAAAAACGCACACATAAATAAAAAGAACACTTCACTTTTTTTTAAAGTAATAGAAATTAAATTAAATTCAATGTTTTATAAAATATTTTTTTTTAATTTTTAAAAACATACTTTAATAGTGTTAAACCTACACGGGCAGGATTTTTAATATAAAAATAAGTAATAAAATTAATTTTTTCTATCTTTTAAAACTCTTACGCTGGTAAAGTAGGCCGCCAGCTTTTACCAGGCGTAAGAGTTTGAAGGACATTCGCTGGGCAGGAGTTGGGCAAATAGCCCAAATCTTCACCTGTGGAGGTCCTTCTCCTGGGGTGGTGCGTGATCTATCAAAAGACATTTTGACAGATATCAAGTTCCGGGTTTAGGCGCGTGCGGAACTTGCGGGGCCTCTTCGGGTGCATCCGCACATCGTATGCACCCTGAGAGGCTGCAATTTACGGCCCAATGATATGATTTACAAATGGAATGCATTATTGATGTTTAGAATGAGTGGGTTAAATTGTTTTATAGGACATCCCCTTCTGTTGTCTTCTATTAGTGGAATTATGTACACAAAGAAAAACTCGCATTTTTAGTGTATTTCACGATCACTGAGCATCTCAAAGCACTTCACAACCAATGAAGTACTTTTTGAAGTGTAGTCACTATTGGAATGTAGGAAACACAGCTGCCAATTTGTGCACAGCAAGCTCTCACAAACCGCAATGTGATAATGACCTGCTGATTTGTTTTAGTAATGTTGGTTGAGGGATAAACCTTGGCCCCAGGGCACTAGTGATAACTCCCCTGCTCTTTCTTCAAAATAGTGCCACGGGATCTTTTACATCTACCTAAGAGGGTAGATGGGGCCTCGGTTTAACATCTCATCCTTCGATAGTGCAGCGCTCCCCCAGTACGGTGCTGGGAGTGTCAGCTCAGATTTTGTGCTCGAATCTCTGGAGTCAGACTTGATCTTCTGAGTCAGAGATGAGAGTAGGACCCACTGAGCCACAGCTAACACATGGAGACAGTGGAAATAGCTTCGATATACTGGATATCTGATGCCAAAAAGTATAGTACAGTGATGTAAAATGGTAATTCCTGGGACTGAAGGCAGCAAACTGCATGTCTGTGGCATTGCCTTAGTGAGGAACTGAATGACATTTGAGGAATAGTCCTGGGATCCAATTTGCAATCGCTAGTGTTACTCTACTGTATTGTGTTTAAAATCCCCTAACTAAGATGTTTCCTAAGAAGTATTCAATCACTGGGCTTCAGAACATAAATCATGTCGCTCAGGAAGGAAAGGTGTATATCACATGACAGGCACAGACTGCATTTCAGGAATAAACCCTACACTTCTGTCTCACTTTAAAATTGTATGGTAGGGGAAGAGAAGGGACGTTTATTGAGATGTAATTGAAAGTTGAGAACGGTGTTTCTCTTCTTTGTTTATCTGTTTCAGCGGGTGAATGACAAGAGTGTAGCAGCTTTGCTAAGGACCCCAAAAAGAAAAAATTGTATTTTGCCATCAATTATATAAATGAGGATATTAGAGGGTTGAATATCTACGGGGGATGGGAGGATTGGTGTCCTGATTTTATGCTGTAACTCGGAGGGGGCGGGGGGAGGGGGGGGATGCGGGGGTTGGGAGGGGAGAGAGGCAGGGGGGGAGGCGGGGCGGAAGACGGGTAGGGGGGGGAGGCGGGAGAGGAAGGGAGGGAAGGCGCTGTGGGGGAAGGTGGAGGGGGGGCGAATATCCTGGAGAAACAATATTTCTCTGGT
Organism: Pristiophorus japonicus; assembly: GCF_044704955.1. Taxonomy (NCBI): domain Eukaryota; kingdom Metazoa; phylum Chordata; class Chondrichthyes; family Pristiophoridae; genus Pristiophorus; species Pristiophorus japonicus. Next base: position 46,545,821 of record NC_091986.1, on the reverse strand, counting down.
GTTCTGGGAATCTGCTGCTGATGTTACGGTGTATGATTGAATTTCGGCAGGTGATTTCGCAATCATAAAGCATTTTTTTCACGCAAAGAATAGTCGAAATCTGGAACACTCTTTTTTCCCTCATCCCACAAAAAAATTGCTGTGGATGCTGGGGGGTCAATTGAAATTTTCAAGATTAAGATCAATAGATTTTTGCTGGGTAAGAATAAAGAGGGATATGGAGCAGATCAGCCATGATTTAATCGAATAGCAGAACAAGCTCAAGGGGCTGAATGGCCTCCTTCTGTTTCTATCTTCCTTTGCGAATGAGGTGAGTCTCTCACTTACCCATGTATGGATCTTGGGCCGGAGTACACATTCCGGATAAAATCCAAGATTACACCTTGTGCTCCCAAAGCCTCCAGCTTCTTCAATGATTAGGTTGAAAGCCTTATGGAAATTGATTACAAAAATGTAAGTGTGTTTTCTCTGAATCTTACAAAGCTCGGCAATTTCATGTAAAGCCACAACCTACATGCATGTTTCTCCTGAGAGTCAAACCCAGGCTATTCCGAGCAATCCAAATTTTTCATTCTAATGAGGTCTGTACCATTCGACTATTTTTGTTCAGCACAATCACACAAGCTAATTGGAGGTGCCATAATTTTTCTCTTGTGCATCCCCGATTTCCATCGCTCCACCATTGACGGCCGTGACTTCAGCAGCCTGGTCCCTAAGCTCTGGAATTCCCCCCCCTAAACCTCTCCCCCTCTCTACCACTTTCTCTCTCTTTAAGACACTCCTTAAACCTACCTCTTTGACCCAGGTTTTGGTCACCTGTCCGAATATCTCCTTATTTACTCGGTGTCAAATTTTGTCTGATAATCGCTCCTGTATAGTACCATGGGATGTTTCTCTATGTTAACGGTGCTATATAAATGCAAATTGTTGTTGTACCATATATTTATAAATCTTCTAATGCTAAAAATAGCTTGGCAATTGCGTCTATGTATTGGTAAATTCTACTATTTCAAACATCTAAAAAAAACTTTTCAATCTAACTACAGTGAAATCTTGGAGACGGCATTGTGCAGTATAGATCCTTGGCGTGCGTGAAGGTTCAGAGTGCCAGGAGTGTGCTGACTGAGAATTATTGACCAATAGTTTGAAGCAAAGAAGGAAAGCATCCAACGCTGCTGATGCATTGACAGAATTGAGACAATGAGTGATTTAAAGACTCTCTCTGTTACACTCATAATAAATGGTCAGACTGAGCACTGTGTGTAATGAGCAAGTGTGACCTTAGCTCCTTTATTAAGGTTCCAGAGTGCAGGTACCTCGTGGGTGGCCTGCTTGTATACTGTGCTCCCAAGGGATGTTGGGATCCCTTGGGACTCCAACAGGTAGGCCCTCTGGTGGACAGGTGTGATGCAGGTTACAAGGGGTTAAATACATAACATCATTCTCCCATGAAGTCAACAGTACACTTACTTACAAGGTGAGATGATCTGGGGCTTTGCACTCCCTTGTCGATCGTCTCGGTACAAATGCTGGTGTGAGTGGGTTGGTCAATTTTTCACTGGGCTGTTGGACAGCCGGCCTTACCGGGCTGCTGGGGATGATGAGGTCAGTTTCATGGTCAACCATGATGTCAGTTGCCACTTGTGTGTGTGTGTTGGAAAGTCAAAGTTGGTGGTGTCCTCTTCAGCGTCCACGACAAACAAAAACATTTTGCCGAGAAATGGGCCCGCATAGTCTACATGGATACTCAACCATTGTTTGGATGGCCATTACCACAAACTTAGCGGTGCCTCTCTGGGTGCATTGCTCAGCTGGGAGCAAGTGTTGCACTGGCGCACGCATGACTCTAAATCTGAGTCAATGCCAGGCCACCACACGTGGGATCTGGCTATGGCTTTCATCATTACGATGCCTGGGTGGGTGTTGTGCAGTTCGCAAATAAATGTGTTTCTGCCTTTCTTGGGCAAGACCACGCGATTGCCCCACAAAAGACAGTCCGCCTGCAGGGACAGCTCATCTTTGTGTCTGTGGAACGGCTTAATCGCCTCCTGCATCTCCACTGGGACACCGGACCAGCTCCCATGGAGGACACAGTTTTTTACCAAGGACAGTAAAGGATCCTGGCTGGTCCAGGTCCTGATCTGGCAGACCGTAACAGGGGATTTCTCGTTCTCAAATACCTCCATGACCAAGAGCAAGTCCACTGGCTGTGCCATTTCCACCACGGTGGTGGGCAATGGTAGCCGACTGAGAGCATCTGCACAGTTCTCTGTGCCCAGTCTGTGGTGGATTACATAGCTGTATGCCGACAGCGTGAGCGCCCATCTTTGAATGCGGGCAGAGGCATTGGTATTAATCCGTTTGCTCTCCGAGAATAGCAATATGAGCAGCTTGTGGTCAGTTTCAAGCTCGAGCTTGAGGTCAAATAAGTACTGGTGCATTTCTTTTACCTCGTAAACGCACGCTAGAGCCTCTTTTTCAACCATGCTGTAAGCCCTTTCGGCCTTGGACAAACTCCTGGATGCATATGCAACTGGTTGCAAAATTCCCGATTCATTAGCCTGTTGTGACACACATCCGACCCCTTATGACGACGCATCGCAAGCTAACATCAATCGTTTACATGGGTTAGAGGACAAGCAATTTGTTAGAACACAGTAAGTTTCTGGCTTTCTTAAAGGCAGCCTCTTGTGAATTCCCCCATACCCAGTCGTCTCCCTTGCACAGTAGCACATGTAGGGGTTCTAGCAGGGTGCTTAACCCAGGTAGGAAATTACTGAAGTAGTTAAGAAGTCCCAGGAATGACCACAGCTCCATCACGTTCTGTGGTCGTGGCATGTTCTTGATGGCCTTCGTCTTGGCGCGGTGGGTCTGATGCCATCTGCTGCGATTCTCCTTCCTAAGAACTCGACGTCCTGTGCCAGGAAAACACACTTCGAGCGTTTCAACCTGAGCCCCACGCGATCCAACCGACTAAGAACCTCCTCCAGATTCTTCAAGTGCTCCAAGGTGTCCCGACCTGTAACCAAAAAGTCGTCCTTGAAGACCACTGTGCAAGGAACCGACTTTAGCAGACTCTCCATGTTCCGCTGAAAGATCGCTCCGGCCGACCAAATCCTGAACGGGCACTGGTTATAGATGAACAGACCTTTGTGCGTGTTGATGCAGGTGAGGCCTTTCGAAGACTCCTCCAGCTCCTGCGTCATGTAGGCCAAGGTCAGGTCCAGCTTGGTGAACGTCTTCCCCCCAGTCAAGGTTGAGAATAGGTTGTCTGCCTTAGGTAGCGGGTACTGGTCCTGCAGCGAAAACTGGTTAATCGTTACTTTATAGGCCCCACAAATTCTAACCGTATTGTCCTCCTTGACTACCGGAACAATTGGACTGGCCCAGTCGTTGAATTCCACCGGCGCGATGATGCCTTCACATTGCAGCCTGTCCAGCTCGATTTCCACTTTCTCACGCATCATGTACGGTACCGTCCGAGCCTTGTAGTGGACGTGTTGCGTACCGGGAACCAAATGGATCTGCACTTTCGCCCCTGAAAAGCTTCCAATGCCTGGGTCGAATAATGAAGGGAACTTGCTTAGAACCTGGTTACATGCGGTGTCGTCGATGGACGAAAGTGCTTGGATGTCGTCCCAGTTCCAGCGGATTTTCTCCAGCCAACTTCTGCCAAATAACGTGGGGCCATCCCCTGGCACAATCCACAGCAGGAGTTCGTGTACTGCTCCATTATAGGAGACTTTGACTTCAGCACTGCTAATTACAGGGATTAGTCCCTTGGTGTAAGTTCTTAGTTTGGTGTGAATGGGGCTGAGCTTGGGCCTGTGTGCCTTCTTCCCCCACAGCCTGTCGAAGGCCATTTTACTCATTGTGGACTGCCTTGCCCCTGTGTCCAGCTCCATAGACACTGGAATACCGTTCAGTTCAACTTTCAACATTATTGATGGACATTTCGTCGTAAATATGTGTACCCCGTACACCTCTGCCTCTTCCAATTCTGTCTGATCCACTGTGGATCGATCTTCCTCTGCAACGTGGTGGTTTGCAGCTTGCCTGCACATTCGTTGGAGGTGTCCCATTGTTCTGCAGCCATTGCACGCATAGTGCTTAAAGCAGCATTGATGGGGCCAATGATCACCCCCGCTGTGCCAACAGGGTGTTAACTGGTTAACTGCCTCACATTAACAGATGATGGCGGACTCTGGGTCAATTGAGGTCAGGCCACAGCAGCCGGCGTGTACGTTCTGCCCTGTACATTTCTGCTCAAAACCGACGTTACTTTATGCACAGTACTGGCCGAAACTTCTTCGTTCTGAGAAATCTGCTTGGTGTTGTCACTGGTGAACATAAATGCCTGGGCTATCGTTATGGCTTTACTCAGATTCGGAGTTTCTACAGTCAACAGTTTGCGAAGGATTGTCTCATGTCCAATGCCCAGTACAAAAAAGTCTCTGAGCATTTGTTCTAGGAATCCCTCAAACTCACAATGTTCTGCAAGGCGCCTTAGTTTGGCGACGTAGCTCGCCACTTCCTGGCCCTCCGATCGTTGACACATGTAGAACCGATATCTCGCCATCAAAATGCTTTTCTTAGGATTTAGGTGCTCCCGGACCAGCGTACACAATTCTTCATAGGATTTCTCTGTTGGTTTTGCCGGGGCCAGGAGATTCTTCATGAGGCCATAGGTTGTTGCCCCACAGACAGTTAGGAGGATCGCCCTTCATTCGGTCACGTTCTCGTCCCCTTCCAGCTCGTTGGCCATGAAGTATTGGTCGAGTATCTCCACGCAGGCCTCTGAGAACTTCTCCAGGATGCCGACTGTTCTTTGCATTTTCGCGCGATCGTTCGTTACCTCCTCGCCAATTGTTACACTCATAATAAATGGTCAGATTGAGTACTGTATGTAATGAGCAAGTGTGACCTTAGCTCCTTTATTAAGATTCCAGAGTGCAGGTACCTCGTGGGTGGCCTGCTGATATACTGTGCTCCCAAGGGACGCTGGGATCCCTTGGGACTCCAACAGGTGGGCCCTCTGGTGGACAGGTGTGATGCAGGTTACAAAGGGTTAAATACATAACACTCTCTAATCCATGAAAAAAGCCATCTTTTCTTTCCAGGTTTGGGGAAGCATCACCAATTGCACGCACGCTATTCGAGAGTTTCAAAATAAGTCTTTCTTAGGCTGACTGCAACCTGTTGCTGAATTCAGATCAACAGATTCCTTAAAAAAAATGATCACGCTGCACTCGGGGAGGCGTGGGTTGGGGGAGCATTATCATCGGCAGGTTGCCTTATACATTTGGACAAAGGAATTGATAACAGAAAAAGTTAAGAGGAACTGCAGACAGGTGCAAGATTTTTAATAGGCGCTGCCTGAGATTCAATAATAGGTTTCAAAAAGGAATTGGATAAATTCTTAAAAATCACTGAAGGGATATGGGGAAAGAGCAGGGGAGTGGGACTAACTGGATTGCTTTTCACAGGAGTCGGCGCAGCCTGGATGGGTTGAATGGGCTCCTACTGTGGTGTACTATTCTATGATTCTAGGGGGCCAAAGTTGCCCTCAACGGGAAATTGGGGAGGGCACTTTGAATTAACCTGAAATTTAGTGCCCTGTGGGAGTCAGAGGGAAGAGCCTCAAAATTCAGCTCTTTAATTATGACACCGCCTCCCAGCGCTTTGGGGCACTGTTAGAGGCGGTGTAAGAGTGGGTTTGCGAGGGAGCTGGGTGGTTTCCATCATCGATGCACTGACCATGTCGCAACATCCATCCCCTTCACTTAAAGAGGAGGGACTCTGCGAGGCTGACGTGGAGTCCACTGGGCTACCAGGGAGGGGTTTGGCCAGACCGGGCTGGCAGGCAGCCCTGTTAATGGCCCGGCTGGACCAGCGGTCGCCATTGTCAGCCAACTCGGGAGTCGGCCGACAATTAAAACAAAATGGCGGTCAAGGCAGTGCGCCTCCCCTTTAAGTGCGACCACACCGACCAGCCACTGGCAGTTTTCGCCGCGGGAAGCTGTCGCGGGCACCGATCAGCAGCAATTTCCCCTGCGGAGTGGTAAGGGATCGCCGTCGGGTGGTAAGTGGTCACCGCCAGGTGGTAAGGCGTCACCGCCAGGCCGTAAGGGGTCGCTGCCAGGTAGTAAGGGGTCGCCGCCGGGTGGTAAGTGGTCAGCGCGCCGGGCAAGGTGGAAACACCGGGCGCAGCGGAAACATGTTCCCACCGCCCCGGTTCGGGGAAATTGCGGATGGGTTGGCCCCACTGCCTGCCCCCAGGCGGAAAGGCCTTACCGCCCCATTAGAGGTGGTAACGGGCCATAAAAGATGGGAAAATTTCCCCCGCTATGTGTTGTAAGCAAGCCAGGTGGTTATGGGGAATTCAAACATATAAGTTTCAAGAGGTTATTACACAAAATCAAGAGGTTATTATAAAAATTAGGACTCATGGGATTGGGGGTAATATATTGGCATGGATTGAGGATTGGTTAACAGACAGAAAACAGAGAGTAAGAATAAATGGGACTTTTTCGGGTTGGCAGGCAGTAATTGGTGAGGGGCCGCAAGGATCAGTGCTTGGGCTTCAGCTATTTACAATCTATATCAATGACTTAGATAAAGGTACTGAGTGTAACATATCCAAGTGTGCTGATGATACAAAGTTAGGTGGGAAAGTAAGCTGTGAGGAGGGCACAAAGAGGCTGCAGAGAGATATAGACAGGTTTACTGAGTGAGCAAGGACATGGCAAATGGAATACAATGTGGGGGAAGTGTGAAGTTATCCACTTTGGTCGAAAAAACAAAAAAGGCAGAATATTTTTTGAATTGCGAGAGACTGGGAAATGTTTGCATTCAGAGGGACCTGGGTGTCCTTGTACATTAATCACAGAAAGTTAACATGCAGACACAGCAAGCAATTAGGAAAGCAAATAGTTATGCTGGCTTTTGTTACAACGCGATTAGAGTATAAGAGTAAGGAAGTCACACTATAATTATACAGGGCATTGGTGAGGCCACGCCTGGAGTAGGGTGTACTGTTCTGGTCTCCTTACCTACGGAAGGATATACTAGCCTTAGAGGGAGTGCAACAAAGATTCACTCGACTGGTTCCTGGGATGAGGGGATTGTCCTATGAAGAGAGATTGAGTAGACGAGGCCTATATGCTCTCGAGTTTAGAAGAATGAAAGGTGATCTAATTGAAACATATAACATTTTTTAGGGGCTTGACAGGGTTAATGCTGAGCAGATGTTTCTCCTGGCTGGGGAATCTAGAACACGGGGTCACAGTCTCAATAAAGGGTGGGCCATTTAGGACTGAGATGAGGAGAAATTTCTTCACTCAAAGGGTTGTGAATCTTTGGAATTCTCTACCCCAGAGAGCTGTGGAGGCCAAGTCGTTGAATATATTCAAGACAGATATCGATAGATTTTTGGGAACAAAGCGAATCAAGGGATATGGGGATAATGTGGGAAGGTGGAGTCGAGGTAAAAGTTAAGGAGTGACCTGAGCGTGGTCTTCAAAATTATGAAGGGGTTTGATAGGGTGGACGTCGAGAAGATGTTTCCATTTGTGGGGAGACTCGAACTAGGGGCCATAAATACAAGATAGTCACTAATAAATCCAACAGCGAATTCAGGAGAAACTTCTTTACCCAGAGAGTGTTTAGAATGTGGAACCCACTGCTACAGGGAGTAGTTGATGAGAATAGCATAGATGCATTTAAGGGGAAGCCAAACATACGAGGAAGAAAAGAATAGAAGGATATGCTGATAGGGTGAGATGAAGAGGGGTGGGAGGAGGCTCGTGTGGAGCATAAACACCAGCACGGACCAATTGGGTCGAATGGCCTGTTTCTGTGCTGTACATTCCACGTAATTCTATGTAATCTCCACGCCAAGGGCATTGGCCCCCACTTTGAAAATTCACAAATGAGAATTAAGCAATAAATTCAAAAAGCAGAACCAGCTCAATCCGAAATGTTTCTCCTTTTATTGATGGTGTGTGACTCTGAGGGGAACTTGCAGGTGATGGTCTTCCCATGCATCTGCTGCCCTTGTCCTTCGAGGTGGTAGAGGTTGCGAGTTTGGGAAATGCTGTCGAAGAAGATTTGTTATTGATTGGTCCAGTTGTGGTCATACTATCATAATGTACCTGAAACTAGTCAAGAAGTAGTGAGATTCTTATTTGTCATTATTTGCACCTAAATCAGTGTCCTCAGAAATCATTTAAACCAGTTTTATTATAAATTCTGTTAAATAGTTTCTGGAATCATGAACTGTGACCAAAGCTTGTTTGAGGGCCTATATACAAGCTATAAATATCATAGTTTTTGAGTGTCAGCTGTGGCTCAGCGGGTAGCACATTTGCCTCTGAATCCGAAGGTTGTGGGTTCAAGTCTATTTCGGGGACTTGAGCACGTAAATCTAGGCTGACACTCCAATGCAATGCTGAGGGAATGCTGCACTGTCGGAGGTGCTGTCTTTTGGATGAGACGTTAAGCCAAGGCCCTGTCTGCTCTTGCAGGTGGAGGTAAAAGAGCTCATGGCATTATTTCGAAGAAGAGCAGGGGAGTTATCCGCGGTGTCCTGGCCAATATTTATCCCTCAATCAACATTATAAAAATACAGATTATCTGGTCATTATCACATTGCTGTTTGTGGGAGCTTGCTGTGTGCAAATTGGCTGCTGCTTTCCTCACATTACAACAGTGATCACACTCCAAAAGTACTTCATTGGCTGTAAAGTGCTTTGTGACATCTGGTGGTCGTGAAAGGCGTTATATAAATGCAAGTCTTTCCTTTAGTTAGCTGTTTAAAAGACTGCAGACTCTGACACAATACTCATCGAGACTCATCGTAAAGCATGAGCTCAACATCTTTCAAAATCACACCCTACTCCATCTCGATTTACAGTCCACCTCCTAAAGGCAACATTCTCGCCATTGGCAGAGGTGGATGTTTGTACAAAGTGGATAAATAGTTTTAGCAGATTTCTGGCTATAATTCATTTCAACGCTGTTAAATCAAGCATTATGTGTGGCCCACCTCAATTACTGTAGTCTATACAAAATCCACAATGATAGACAATTCATATATCCGTGATTGTGTATCAAAAAAACACATTTCTGATTTCGGCACAGCATAAGTGAACCACCCTCTACACATAGGCCCCAGCATGTTGTGGGGAACTAGTTATGATTCAAAAGTAAATACGCTGCAGGAACAGAAAGATCTGGGGATGGGGGGGATGTACACAAATCTAAGAAAGAAAGACTTACATTTCTATAACGCCTTTCACAACCAGCGTCAAAGCACTTTACAACAAATGAATTACATTTTGGAGTGTAGTCACTGTTATAATGTAGGAAACGCAGCAGCCAATTTTGCACACAGCAAGCTTCCGCAAGCAACAATGTGAGAATGACCAGATAATCTGTTTTTAGGGATGTTGGTTGAAGGATAAATAGTGGCCAGGACACCGGGGATAACTTTCCTGCGAAATAGTGGCATGGGATCTTTTGCATCCACTTGAGAGAGTCGACAGGGCCTCGGTTTAGCGTTTCATTCAAATGATACCACCTGCAACAGTGCAGAGCTCCCTCAGTACTGCACTGGGAGTGTCAGATTTCAGTGCTCAAGTCTCTGGAGTGGAACTCGAAGGTGGCAGGACAAATTGAGAAGTCTGTTTGAAACGGCATACAGGATCCTGGGCTTTATAAATAAAGGAATAAAGTACAAAAGCAAGGAAATCATGCTAAACCTTTATAATTCACTGGTTAGGCCTCAGCTCGAGTATTGTGTCTAATTCTGGGCTCCACACTTTAGGAAGGATGTCAGGCCTTGGAGAGGGTGCTGAAGAGATTTACTGGAATGGTACCAGGGATGAAGGACTTCAGTTATGTGGAGAGACTGGAGAAGCTGGGATTGTTCTCCTTAGAGCAGAGAAGGTTAAGAGGAGATTTAATAGAGGTGTTCAAAATCATGATGGGTCTGGACAGAGAAAAACTTTTCCCACTGGCAGGAGGGTCGGTAACCAGAAGACACAGATTGAAGCTGATTGGCAAAAGAACCAGAGGGGGAGATGAGGAGAATTTTTTTAATGCAGCGAGTTGTTGTGATATACGTTGCCTGAAAGGGCGGTAGAAACATTCAATAGTAACTTTCAAAAGGGAATTGGATAAATACTTGAAAAGGAAACATTTGTAGGGCTATGGAGAAAGAGCAGAGGAAGTGGGACTAATCAGATAGCTCTTTCAAAGCGCTGGTACAGGCACAATGGGCCAAATGACCTCCTTCTGTGCTGCATAATTCTATGAAAGTGATTGAAAATAAGAGCAAATCAAAGAAAACCTATTGGGTTTCAGGCAGTGACGACTCTGTCTATAACGATTATAATTTAGCACTGGATCAGAAATATCTACTTTTATTCTGTATTGCATGAGTAGATTTTCCTCTTGTGAACAGAGTTAATCATTCTATTTTTGATTGTATTTCTTGATACCAATCAAAATGTTGGCACATCTAGTTATACTTCAGGTGGTTTGAAACAACACCAATTCAAAAATGGGAAGAAGAGAAAATCGGCCATTTGTGACCGACTTGTGATAATGCTCCTTTTCACAGCTCAGTGTCAGCCATGGCTCAGTGGGTAGTACACTCACCTCTTAGTCAGATGGTTGTGGGTTCAAGTCCCACTCCAGAGACCTGGGAATCCCTGGCCCAAGACTGCTCAAAGTGGAGGGGAAGCATCCAGGAAGGCGTCGAACACCTCGAGTCTCTTCGCCGGGAGCAAATGGAAGCCAAGCGCAAACAACAGAAGGAGCGCTCGACAACCCAAGCACCCCACCCACCCGCCCCTCCAACCACCATCTGCCCCACCTGTGACAGAGACTGTAGGTCCCGCATTGGACTCATCAGTCACCTGAGAACTCATATTAATGTGGAAGCAAGTGATCCTTGACTCCGAGGGACTGCCTAAGAAGAGAAGAAGAGACTTGAGCACAAAAATCCAGGCTGACACTCCAGTGCAGTGCTGAAGCGTGTGCTGTAGTATTGGAGGGGCAGTACTGTGGGAGCACTGCACTGTTGGAGGAGCAGTACTGACGGAGTGCTTTACTGTCAGAGGGGCAGTACTGTGGGAGTGCTGCACTGTTGGAGGGGCAGTACAGAGGAAGTGCTGTACTATCGGAGGGGCAGCACTGAGGGAATGCTGCACTGTTGGAGGGGCAGTACTGACTGAGCGCTGCACTGTCGGAGTTGCCATCTTTTGGAGGTGGATGTAAAAGATCCCACGGCACCATTTGGAAGAAGAGCTGGGGCGTTCTCCCCGGTGTCCTGGAGCAATATTTATCCCTCAATCAACATCACTAAAAACAGATTACCTGGCCATGATCACATTGCAGTTTGTGGGAGCTTGCTGTGCGCTTATTGGCTACAGCGTTTCCTTCATTACAGCAGTGACTACACTTCAAAAAGTACTTCATTGGCTGTAAAGCACTTTGGGATGACCTGAGTTCGTGGACGGTGCCTCGGTTTAACGTTTCATACCTTGGGCTGGAAATTCCATAGCGACTGCCATTACAGTGCTAAACACTCTCACAAAGTGGAGGGCGTGGACATCTTGCAACAATAAAACATCAAAAACTTTCAGCAGGCACCAGACTGGTGCAAATAATAATGTTTGGCCTACCTAAAAACCATTCCCTTTAATTAGCGCTCCCCAAGCGGGCAGCCGAGGTGACACCGCCTCCTCTTCCTGCCGTTGTTGACACCCGGCGATACAGCAGGGGGCGGGAGGCAATTTCACATCCGGGGCGGTAATGGGGCACTGCGCACTTTATGATGTCACGATCTGCGAGGGACTCGAGACCCACGCGGTAAGTCTTAGCGCCAGTACTAAACCGGCTCTGAGGTTCACGCCGTTGCTGAATTCACCGCGGCTGGTCGCTAACCCCTAAGTGCCCCCCCTTCCACAGGTGCTAACGAGAGGCGCAAAGCAGACAAACTTCTCCTCCCTTATGTTTGTAAAGAAACATATCTTCATTGGAAAAAGTACTTACAATTACACAAGCCCTAATGTTTTTATTTTTATCATTTTTATGATCTACAATCTAATGGCAAGTGCCATTAAAAAGGTCAAGCTTGCTTTTCCTGATTGCAAGGAGCGTCTTGAATTGCAATGCTGTGTTAATGAGAGCCGGGGCAATCTGTGCTGCCTCTGAAGTGGAAAGGTGAACATTGTCTGGTGAAACAGCTTGCTGACCTCCCTTTTTATAATTAAAGGACCAAATAAATTGACAGTAAATTGACAGTAACTTGATTATCACTGAGTCCTGAAATGTACAAAGCTAGCAAACATTTGTTTTTTGCAGTTCTTTCTTTCCCTCTCTCTGTGCTGAAACTCTAAACATTGTGTTTCTGCCTTTCCTCTATTATGTTTTATCCAACAATCTCTCTTTATTGTATGGCGAAAGCTAAAACCAAATATATAAAATCCTCACTTTAAAAAAAAAAATCTTGTTTCATCCCCATCGGTATCAGATTCCTTTCCTCCCCATAGCCTTACTGAACGAAAGTGAATAAGAGCCTTTGCCAAATATAATTTAACATGTAAATGAGTTGGCTCATTCGAAATGTTGAAATGTGGACAGAATCTGACTCTTTGTGAAAATAATTAGTCATGTTCGTCATAGACTCTTGCATACCTCAAATCCCTGGCTGATTTTAAAACCACCGGCATGAGTTGAAAGTTATTCATCAACATCCTTGCTAAGATGTCTCGTGGCTTTGTGAAAAGAACTTGCTTTTATGCTTCTTAGTGCCTTCACTTGGGCAACCGTGAAACCTCCGGCGAGATTTGTATTGTCATTTTGAATGTACAGCTCAACTTGGTCGAATTGGCAGCAGTTTTCTTTCTTTGCCATTTTTATTCTGGCATGTATATGAATTTGGTTCGAGCACTGCAGTTATTTTGAGAACTGGTGCAGTGCAGCTAGCTCCCATCTGAATGGTGTAATTGCTGATTTTCTGTTTGACTCTTGGACTGAACATTTTTTTTTTAAGATGCAAGAGTGATGGGAGGTATCCAGTTCGTTATATTAAAATTGAATTTGCGTTGCAGTTTTTAAGATTCCATCCTCGCTGGCAACATCACTGCTTTCTAGCATTCCATTTTTTATCTTGGCATTGGAAGTGAAGTTGCTTCATCAATGATTTTTTGCAAGCAGGAGCAATCTCTCCCACTCCTGCTCACTGGTGCTATGTCTTTCTTGAGCAGAGACTATTGTCAGAGTGTAATTTTGCCTCATCAATGCTGTCAGCTCTGCTGATTCTCTGATTTAACTATAAGACGAATTGTTTGCGTCATTTGATGATTCCTAGGCAGTGTGTATTCATTACATGGTTGGCTTAATGCCCTGTTTGATTTGCCGTAAGATACATTTTTGAATCAAATTAAACGGTATTCATTCTTTTTTTTGTCATGTCAGTTTCTGTGAAATTTCTCGTGTATTTAAAAAGCACTGCCCTAATCCGACAGCATATTCTTTCCTTACCTTTTATGTTGACTCTCAAAATCATTGGCCCTGAATTCGCTGTCAAAGCGATGGTAAGTTTAATGGAGCTCACTATTATTGACGTGTAAGTCGCCTGGCAACTTGTGGTGAGGAAGAATTTCCCCATGAGTTGTGAATCGCCACAAGTTGCCGAACGATTTGCACTGCTGTGCCGTTAGCCTCGCAAAAACGGGATGTCACCCTCAACCTCCCCACCAGATTCAAGAAATTGCTGCAATTACGCATTAATTACCCATTAAACTCGCCACAGCAAGTTAGGGCTGGTACTTAACAGTGCAAGGACCCTTTTAATGAGATTTATTTTGCTACAATGCTACACAACCTCTCCGGCCCAGAAAGGGAACAATTGAAACTGTGTTGTCTCACTCCTGCAGGTAGTAAATTGTTCTAGGAAATTTTTAATGTTTGCATTTTTCCTTTTCCTTCCTGTCTCTTTTTTCTCTCTCTTTTAATCCAATCTTTCTTTCCCTCTCTTTATTTTGCTTTCTGTACCTGATTTGACTCTAATTCACCCTATTTTGTTCTCTATCGTCCCTCTGTTTCTTTCTCAATCCTTAAATCTCATGGGTTAAGGAGATACTGTTGGTCCCGTCGTTCACTGAGGTCCCAGATGCCCCGTTGCCCTCGCCGCGCTGTTATCAGCTCGGACTGCCAGCAAATTACAGAGCAAAAGTATTTTTTAAGCTGCAGGATGAAGGGCAAAGTCCAGTAAGATGGGGCCATTGTCACAGTTTGAAACTCACTTTGCAGTATATTACAAAGAAAGTATAAAAAAATACAGGATGGAGTACATAGTGCATCAAAAAAAAAATCAAAACTCGGTATTTACATTCTGTACCACAGTAAACCCAGGAATAGAAATATGTTGCATGTTCACTTGATGTCTTGATGCTTATCGCTACATATGAAATGCTGGAAATACTCAAAGTCAGGCAGCACCTGTGGGGAAAGAAACAGAATTAACCTTTCGTCAGAACTGGAAAAAATTTGAGATGTAACAGGTTTTTAAGCAAATACAGGGGAGGGGAGGAAAGAACAAGAGGGAAGGTCTGTGATAGGGCGGAAGGCAGGAGAGATTAAATGCAGAAAGGGATGATGGTGCAAGGCAAAAGGGGGTGGTATTGGGACAAGTAAAGAAACAAAAGATGGGTCCAGAGGAGGTGTACATAAGAACATAAGAAATAAGAGGAGTAGGCCATTCGGCCCTTTGAGCCTGCTCTGTCATCGATTGATGATCTTCTACCTCAACTATCACTTTCTCCCCCTATTCCCATATGCCTTGATTTCTTTAGTATCCAAAAATCTATTGATCACATTCTTGAATATATTCAACGACTGAGCAACCACAGTGCTCTGGGTTGGAGACTTCCAAAAATTCACAATCCTTTGAGTCGATATTTCTCCTCCTCTCAGTCCTAAATGGCTGAGCCCTAATTTTGAGACTTTGACCCCTAGTTTTAGACTCCCCAGCCAGGGAAAACATCCTCCCTGCATCTACCCTGATTAGCTCTATAAGAATTTTATGTGTTTCAATGAGATCACCTCAATGAGATCTAAACACTAGGGACTATAGGCCTAGTCTACTCAATCTCTCCTCATGGCACAATCCCCTCATCCCAGGAATCAGTCTGGTGAACCTTTGTTGCACTCCCTCTAAGGCAAGTATATCCATTGATAAGGAGATCAAAACTATACAGAGAACTCCAGGTGCGGTCTCACTAAGGCTCTATATAATTGCAGTAAGACGTCTTTACTATTACACTCAGTCTCTCATCTTTTAAAAAATATTCTGCTTTTCTATTTTTCCTACCAAAGTGAATACCTTCACATTTCTCCACATTGTATTCCATTTGCCATGTTTTTGCCCACTCACTTAACCTATCTATATCCCTTTTCAGCTTCTTTGCGTCCTCCTCAAAGCTTATTTTTCCACTTAGCTTTGTATCAACAGCAAACTTGGATACAGTACACTCGGTTTCCTCACCTATGTCATTGATATAGATTGTGAATAGCTGGGTTCCAAGCACTGATCCTTGCAGCACCCCATTAGTTACAGCCTGCCATCCCGAAAATGGTTCCAGCAGAGCCCTTACCATCACCTGCCGTCTGAAAAAACTGAGAGCAAGGGTTACGATCTGAAGTTGTTGAACTTGATGTTGCGGCCGGAAGGCTGTAAAGTGCTTAATTGAATGATGGGGTGCTGTTCCTTGAGCTTCATTGGAACTATACATCTCGGTTTCCTTCAGTCGTGGTTCTCGCTCTGAACTTTGTTTTCCAGTTTCTGAATTACTCTTATTTCTATCATTCTTGGGCATCTGGACTCAGCCCTAGTTTGTACTAAGTAATGTCTAAATCGACAGCTTGTGTTTAATTCTTTAATATTTGGCATCAACCCGTTCACCAATCTTAGCCTATGGATGTTGGAATCAAAGTTTTTCAGGTATTACCAGCTGAGCTGAGTTTTTTTTCTTTTCGCCATTGCTCCCTTCTTTGAGTAACTAACTTGGCACCTTGCTTTCAAATCCCTCCATGACCTCCTCACTCCCTCCCTATCTCTGTAACCTCCTCCAGCTCTACAACCCTCTGAGATCTCTGCGCTCTTCCAATTCTGCCTCTTCCGCATCCCTGATTTTATTGCCTTGATAACATGTCTCTTTATCCACTGATAACACTGGCGGTTGGGTCTTCAGCTGTCTGTGCCACTGAATGTAAAGGGGCTGCAGGAGGGGTCAAAACCAAAAATCATGGTTTAAAAACGAGTATTAAAACACTCTACTTAAAAGCACGCAGCATTCGAAATAAAGTAAATGAGTTGATGGCACAAATCATTACAAATGGGTATGATTTGGTGGCCATTACAGAAACATGGTTGCAGGGTGGCCAAGACTGGGAATTAAACATACAGGGGTATCTGACGATTCGGAAAGATAGACAAGAAGGGAAAGGAGGTGGGGTAGCTCTGTTAATAAAGGATGATATCAGGGCAGTTGTGAGAGACGATATTGGCTCTAATGAACAAAATGTTGAATCATTGTGGGTGGAGATTAGAGATAGTAAGGGGAGAAAGTCACTTGTGGGCGTAGTTTATAGGCCCCCAAATAATAACTTCACGGTGGGGCGGGCAATAATCAAGGGAATAATGGAGGCATGTGAAAAAGGAATGGCAGTAATCATGGGGGATTTTAACCTACATATCGATTGGTCAAATCAAATCGCACGGGGTAGCCTGGAGGAGGAATTCATAGAATGCATACGGGATTGTTTCTTAGAACAGTATGTTACAGAACCTACAAGGGAGCAAGCTATCTTAGATCTGGTCCTCTGTAATGAGACAGGAATAATAAACGATCTCCTAGTAAAAGATCCTCTCGGAATGAGTGATCACAGTATGGTTGAATTTGTAATACAGATTGAGGGTGAGGAAGTAGTGTCTCAAATGAGCGTACTATGCTTAAACAAAGGGAACTACAGTGGGATGAGGGCAGAGTTGGCTAAAGTAGACTGGAAACAAGGACGAAACGGTGGCACAATTGAGGAACAGTGGAGGACTTTTAAGGAGCTCTTTCATAGTGCTCAACAAAAACATATTCCAATGAAAAAGAAGTGCGGTAATAGAAGGGATAACCAGCCGTGGATAACCAAGGAAATTAAGGAGAGTATCAAATTAAAAACCAATGCGTATAAGGTGGCCAAGATTAGTGGGAAAATAGAAGATTGGGAAAATTTTAAACGACAGCAAAGAATGAGTAAGAAAGCAATAAAGAAAGGAAAGATAGATTATGAAGGTAAACTTGCGCAAAACATAAAAACGGATAGTAAAAGCTTTTACAGATATATAAAACGGAGAAGAGTGACTAAAGTAAATGTTGGTCCCTTCGAAGATGAGAAGGGGGATTTAATAATGGGAAATGTGGAAGTGGCTGAGACCTTAAAAAATTATTTTGCTTCGGTCTTCACAGTGGAAGACACAGAAACCATGCCAGAAATTGCTGGTCACAGGAATGTGGGAAGGGAGGACCTTGAGACAATCACTATCACTAGGGGGGTAGTGCTGGACAGTCTAATGGGACTCAAGGTAGACAAGTCCCCTGTTCCTGATGAAATGCATCCCAGGGTATTAAAAGAGATGGCGGAAGTTATAGCAGATGCATTTGTTATAATCTACCAAAATTCTCTGGACTCTGGGGAGGTACCAGCGGATTGGAAAGCAGCTAATGTAACGCCTCTGTTTAAAAAAGGGGGCAGACAAAAGGCAGGTAACTATAGGCCGGTTAGTTTAACATCTGTAGTGGGGAAAATGCTTGAAACTATCATTAAGGAAGAAATAGCGAGACATCTAGAGAGGAATAGTGCAATCAAGCAGACGCAGCATGGATTCATGAAGGGGAAATCATGTTTAACTAATTTACTGGAATTCTTTGAGGATATAACAAGCATGGTGAATAGAGGTGTACCGATGGATGTGGTGTGTTTGGATTTCCAAAAGGAATTCGATAAGATGCCACACAAAAGGTTAATGCATAAGATAAAGTTACGCGGAGTCAGAGGAAATGTATTAACATGGAGAGAGAATTGGCTGGCTAACAGAAAGCAGAGAGTCTGGATAAATGGGTCCTTTACGGGTTGGGAATCGGTGGTTAGTGGTGTGCCACAGGGATCGGTGCTGGGACCACAACTGTTTACAATATACATAGATGACCTGGAAGAGGGGACAGAGTGTAGTGTAACAAAATTTGCAGATGACACAACGATTAGTGGGAAAGCGGGTTGTGTAGAGGACACAGAGAGGCTGCAAAGAGAGTTAGATAGATTTAGCGAATGGGCTAAGGTTTGGCAGATGGAATACAATGTCGGAAAGTGTGAGGTCATCCACCTTGGGGAAAAAAAACATAAAAAGGGAATATTATTTGAATGGGGAGAAATTGCAACATGCTGCGGTGCAGAGGGACCTGGGGGTCCTTGTGCATGAATCCCAAAAAGTTAGTTTGCAGGTGCAGCAGGTAATCAGGAAGGCGAATGGAATGTTGGCCTTCATTGCGAGAGGGATGGAGTACAAAAGCAGGGAGGTCCTTCTGCAACTGTATAGGGTATTGGTGAGGCTGCACCTGGAGTACTGCGTACAGTTTTGGTCACCTTACTTAAGGAAGGATATACTGGCTTTGGAGGGGGTACAGAGACGATTCACTAGGCTGATTCCGGAGATGAGAGGGTTACCTTATGATAGATTGAGTAGACTGGGTCTTTACTCGTTGGAGTTCAGAAGGATGAGGGGTGATCTTATAGAAACATTTAAAATAATGAAAGGGATAGACAAGATAGAGGCAGAGAGGTTGTTTCCACTGGTCGAGGAGACTAGAACTAGGGGGCACAGCCTCAAAATACGGGGAAGCCAATTTAAAACTGAGTTGAGAAGGAATTTCTTCTCCCAGAGGGTTGTGAATCTGTGGAATTCTCTGCCCAAGGAAGCAGTTGAGGCTAGCTCATTGAATGTATTCAAGTCACAGATAGATTTTTAACCAATAAGGGAATTAAGGGTTATGGGGAGCGGGCGGGTAAGTGGAGCTGAGTCCACGGCCAGATCAACTATGATCTTGTTGAATGGCGGAGCAGGCTCGAGGGGCTAGATGGCCTACTCCTGTTCCTAATTCTTATGTTCTTATGTTCTCTGGAAATTCCTCCCGAAACTTCTCCACCTCTCTCACCTTTTAAAACGCTGCTTAAAACCTACCTCTTTGACCAAGCTTTTGGTCACCTGTCCCTAATATCTCGTTATGTGGCTCAGTGTCAAATTTTGTTTGATAACGTTCCTGTGAAGTGCCTTGGGATGTTTTACTACGTTAAAGGCGCTATATAAATGCAAGTTGCTGTTGTTCCTAATGCTGTATAGCGTTGTGCTCTTTGTAAAGTGCAGGATGTGCAATTGACACAATTCAATAATGACCTCACAAAGAGGCATTGGGAAACTTTCATGAGAACATTGCAGCACTCTGAAATTTATGTTGTACCGTGAGCAATTCATTAAACACAATGTTGGCATTGTTGGTCATTATTATGCACACTTCCTGCCACATAGTAATTAACCAGCTGTGGTGTTGTGTTAATAATCCTTCTCGAATTCTGATACAGATTTATCAGAATTGTAAATGGCGACCTAAGGCAATTATTGGTGCACATTCAATTAATTTAAGTAACACTGCAAATTCAAAATATTACAATGATGTACTCCACCAGTGACATGAATCACATTTGGAATCCAAACATAACACTGATAGACTTAAACCAATTCAATTCAAGCAGGTTTTGTTTATTAAAACCTTTGATAGTAGCTATAATAACGATACTGAGTAAACTAGAGGTGGTCCAAAACTCGGCTGCCCGTGTCCTAACTTGCACCAAGTCCCATTAACCTATGTTGGCTCATCCTTATTTTCAAATCCCTCCATGGCCTCGTCCCTCCCTATTTCTGTAATCTCCTCCAGCCCCACAACCCCCCGAGATGTCTGCGCTCCTCTAATTCTGCCCTCTTGAGCATCCCTGATTATAATCGCTCAACCATCGGTGAGCATACCTTCTGTTGCCTCAGCCCCAAGCTCCGGAATTCCCTACCTAAACCTCTCCACCTCTCTACCTCCCTTTTCTTCTTCAAGATACTCCTTAAAACCTACCTCTTTGATCAAGCTTTTGGTCACCTGTGCTAATTTCTACTTATGCGGCTCAGTGTCAATTTTTAAAATCTCATAATAACCCTGTGAAGCGCTATATAAATGCAAGTTGTTGTTGTTGTATACTGCGCTAATACTGCTGATTTGTATTCTTTCATAGTGCCATATGTTCAATTAACTTTGATTCCATTGCATTATTTTAATTAGATGCAGCAGAAAATTATGCAAGTACAACATACAACAAGAATGCGCTGCCTGAAAGAGCGGTAGAAGCAGATTCAATACTACCTTTCAACAAGGGAATTGGATAAATACTTGGAGGGGAAAACATTGTAGGATTGAAGGAAAAGAGCAGGGAGTGTGGGACTGATTGGATCGCTCTTTCAAAGAGCTGGCAAAGGCACAATAGGCCGAATGGCCTCCTTCTGTGCAGTATCATTCTAATCTTGGTACAAATCTGTGTCTGAGTTGGTCAGACAACAGCAACTCGGGAGAATCCTGAGAGGTGACGCAATCCTTGAAGGCAGTTTGTAATAAAATGCTTCGAATTGATGGAGAAGATGCAAACTAAAAGTGGCTGGGACAATCTGCTGCATTCTGAAGAGTGTACAATGTGTAGCAGGCCATGATGTTTTAATATTTCTACTCTTGGGACCGGAATAAGATTTCCCTTGTGACACCTTCTGGTGAATTGTGTGACTATATTCTGCAGTGGTGAAATTGCTATCACCTCTGGCAAACATCAGTCAGTGCCATGACAGTGTAGAGTGTCTTATCAGGCAATCTACACCCTATGGGGCCCACTGCATGCTCTTTCCCCCGGGAGTGAACCACAGTAGTGTGAAGTTTATCTTGTTCAGATAGGTGGTTTGCTTTATAGGACATGAGCATGATAACGCTGTGTATAGTCAACATTCCATGTCATCCACTGGGACACATATCAACCAGGGATAACCAGGACTCGACAATACTCATCAAGGTTTCTTGCAGTGGGGATGCTATCTTTCAGCAATGTACTAATAGCACTGCATACTGGTCACACGAGGAGGAGAAGCAAAGAGGAAAAATGGATATTGTCTCTCTGGTCCTGTTGTAAAATTGTGGGTTTAAAATTCTCATCCTTATTTTCAAATCCCTCCATGGCCTCGCCTCCTCCCTATCTCTGTAACCTCCTCCAGCTCTACAACCCTCCGCAATCTCTGTGCTCCTCCAATTCTGGCCTCTAGCTACAGTAAAGAAGCTATGTAATTGCAAGTTGTTGTTGATTGGACACTATGTAGAAGCTAATAGACATGTGCACAGCCTGAGAAATAATTAAATAATTTTCAATACTAGAATGTACCTGAGGTAAAATAGGTTGTTGCTGATGTTCACGCGTCCAGTGTGTTGCTGAATATTGAATCCATTTTTATATGTGAAATGTATTTATTTAAATAGAATGCTGGAGTCTCCGGATAAATTTAGTAATGGTGCTAATAGTCATCAAAATGTATGAGAGTTTATAATGAAAATCTTACTATTTAAAAAAAAGGTTAAGTATGGCTATTAAGTGCTGAATTAATTTTTCTTTGCATGATCTAACTTGAGTTCCCAGATTCCAAATCTACATCGCTAATTCTGGGTTCATTAATATTGCTTCATGTTAAATATTACTTGAGGCAATTCTATTAGCAGTTTCTTTTCTATTTGAAACCTGCACAAATTAATGATCAAAATCAGCTTTCCATTTATTGCCTCCTCCGCAAACAATCACTCAGATAATTTAATTCACTTGCCTCCTTCTAAGAAAAGTTAATGCGGACCCTCAGCATGTGAATTCATCCTCTTTTTAATGATAGACTGATTGGGACAAAACTCAATAAAGCCTGCATGCACATCATGCAATGTATTACTCTGAAGATCCACTTGTAAACCATAAAAGAAGACTTGCATTTATATAGCGCCTTTCACAACCTCAGGACGTCCCAATGAAGTACAGCCAATGAAGTACAAATCCTGATAAGTTATTAAAATATACACATTCGAGGTTGTGCCTACTTGCAATTTTTAACTTAAAAATTTTTTAAACTGCTTGTACACTGTACAGTGAACTGTACACATTTAGTGAAATGCCATATACATATGAAGGTGACAAAAGCTGAATGTGTTTTAGTTATCCATCTGTCTCTCAGTGACTTTATTTAATCGGGTGTGTGGACTGAGATTAATTTCTAACTCAACTCGGTCCTGAATTGTTAATGCTCCAAAAACACTGGCCCAAAAACTGCTGTCAGAACAATGAACGAATGACGGCTGCAGGTCGTTAGACTTGACCTTGCCTGTTTAATCTTCATGAGCTTTTGCATGGCAAGTTGTTGCAAGTGGGAGATCAAAACAGCACAGCGCCCTCCACAGGGCAGACAGGATGTGTAACAGGGCAAGCAACTGTGTATATCACCTTAACTAGTCAGATTGAAGAATTATTAATGAACAGCACAATCTGAACCAGGAAGTGTTAGTTGGAATATTGAATTCAAACAGTAAACTTGAAGAATGGGCATATAATTGACAAATTAATTTCAACATAGATAAGTGTGAGGTATTACATTTTGGTAAGAAAAATAAGGAGATTGCGTATTACTTGGAAAATAAGAATCCAAAAGAGGTTGAGGAGTAAAGGGATAAGATCATGTGAACTTAAGAATTAGGAGCAGGAGTAGGCCATACGGCCCTTCGAACCTGCTCCACTATTCAATCAGATCATGGCTGATCTTCGACCTCAACTCTACTTTCCCGCCCAATCTCCATATCCCTTGATTGCTATAGAGCTCAAGAATCTATTGATCTCAGTCATCAATATACTCATTAACTGAGCATCCAAAGCCCTTTGAGGTAGAGAATTCCGAAGATTCACAAACCTCTGATTGAAGAAACTTCTCCTCATCTCAGTCCTAAATGGCCGGCTCCTTATTCTGAGACTGTGACCTCTAATTCTAGATTCTCCAGCCAGGGGAAATAACCTCTCAGCATCAACCTTGTCAATCCCTCTCAGAATCTTATATGTCTCATGAGATCACCTCTCATTTTTCTAAACTCCAGAGAATATAGGCCCAATCTACTCAATAAATCTGGGCATACAAATACACAAATTGCTAATAGTAGCAACACAGATTAATAAGGCAATAAAAAAGCAAACCAAGCACTGCAGTTTATTTCTAGATGGATAGAATTGAAAAGTAGAGAAACTTGTATCGAACCTTGGTTAGACTACACTTGGAGTATTGTGTACAAATCTGGTCGCCATATTATAAAAAAAACATAGAGGCACTGGACGGGTGAAAAAAAGATTTACAAGGATGATTCCAGAACAACAACTTGCATTTATATAGAATCTTTAACGTAGTAAAATGTCTCAAAGTGCTTTACAGGAGCAAAACAAAATTTGACACCAAGTCATATAAACATAGAAACATAGAAAATAGGTGCAGGAGTAGGCCATTCGGCCTTTCGAGCCTGCACCGCCATTCAATAAGATCATGACTGATCATTCCCTCAGTACCTCTTCCCTGCTTTCTCTCCATATCCCTTGATCCCTTTAGCCGTAAGGGCCATATCTAACTCCCTCTTAAATATATCCAATGAACTGGCATCAACAACTCTCTGCGGCAGGGAATTCCACACGTTAACAACTCTGAGTGAAGAAGTTTCTCCTCATCTCAGTCCTAAATGGCCTACCCCTTATTCTAAGACTATGTCCGGTGGTTCTGGACTTCCCCAACATCGGGAACATTCTTCCCGCATCTAACCTGTCCAGTTCCGTCAGAATCTTATACGTTTCTATGAGATCCCCTCTCATCCTTCTAAACTCCAGTGAATAAAGGCCCAGTTGATCCAGTCTCTCCTCATATGTCAGTCCAGCCATCCCTGGAATCAGTCTGGTGAACCTTTGCTGCACTCCCTCAATAGCAAGAAAGTCCTTCCTCAGATTAGACCAAAACTGAACACAATATTCCAGGTGAGGCCTCACCAAGACTCTATACAACTGCAGCAAGACCTCCCTGCTCCTATACTCAAATCCCCTAGCTATGAAGGCCTTTTTCATACCATTTGCCTTCTTCACCGCCTGCTATACTTGCATGCCAACTTTCAATGCACTTCCTCTTTTCCTAATCTGCCGCCATTCAGATAATATTCTGCCTTTGTGTTTTTGCCCCCAAAATGGATAACCTCACATTTATCCACATTATACTGCATCTGCCTTGCATTTGCCCACTCACCAAACCTGTCCAAGTTACCCTGCAGCTGCTTAGCGTCCTACTCACAGCTCACACCGCCACCCAGTTTAGTGTTGTTATGTAATGATGTGTGTATCGTCCCAGTACCTTAAATGTAATGTAAGTACTATGCCACACCACAGAGGGCACTGCAGTGGGAAACCCTGGTAGCACCTGTAACAAGGACTATATAAGGCTGACCACCACACCTGGGAGGCACTCTGGAGCTGAACAATAAAGGACGAAGGTCACAGCAGTTAGACTTACACCAGACCGTGTGGATTCAGTGAAGCAGCCTTGCACAGAGGGGCCTAGTGGGGGGGGTGAGCCAGCGGGGCGCTGAGGGCGGGGTGATGAGGGATCCAGGGGCCGGCGGTTCGGAAGGGCCCCGCAGAGGAAGAGGCCATTGGGCGGGCCCCGCCGAGGAGCTGGTAGCGTCGGGCGGCGGCGGCCATGGCAGCCGCAGGGGAGGCCGCTACAGAGGCCGCGGGGGACGCGGCAAGTGCGGCCGCTGGAGAGGCCACGGCAGCCGCAGGAGAGGCAGCAAGTCAGGTGGCAGCGGAGGGGAGCGGAGGCTGCGACGGCGGAGGGCATTCGGAGTGGCGGAGAAGAAGATGGCGGCGGCATCGTGTTGGAGCTGCAGAGCATCAAAGATGGCAGCGCCCAAGAAGAAGCCTCGTGGAATCCTCCTGCATCAAAGATGGCGCCTTAAAGAGGAAATGCACCTGGGAGTCTTAAAGGGGCCTTACAAAGAGGTGGTCCCCACAAAGGACTTCTGTTTGGCAGAGCGAGTCTAAAATGAGCTATGTTAATGTGAGATAGTGAATTTATAATAAGAATTACCTTTTTTATACTGAATGGCCACTGTATTTGTGTAAAATAATGGATGAAGTACAATTAATGATAACGGCTAACAAGGAAATCAAGGTTCCGCTACCAGTCAATAACCAGTTAATGTACCAGATAATATGTACCATACTGTCTATGCCCACCTGCCTTCCGTTGGACAAGTGTGATGTTATGTAATGATGTGTGTATCGTTGTCCTGTGTCCAGGTGGGGGGGGGGGGGGGGGAAGGTGATGTTATGTAATGATGTGTGTATCGTCCCAGTACCTTAAATGTAATGTAAGTACTATGCCACACCACAGAGGGCGCTGTGGTGGGAAACCCTGGTAGCACCTGTAATAAGGACTATATAAGGCTGACCACCACACCTGGGAGGCACTCTGGAGCTGAACAATAAAGGACGAAGGTCACAGCAGTTAGACTTACACCAGACCGTGTGGAGTCAGTGATTTGTGTGCTACATACACCACAATTGTCATCTGCAAACTTGGAGATATTACACTCAATTCCTTCATCTATATTGTATATCATTAACGTATCTTGTAAAGAGCTGGGGTCCCAGCACTGAGCCCTGCGGCACTCCACTAGTCACTGCCTGCCATTCTGAAAAGGACCCGTTTATCCCGATTCTCTGCTTCCTGTCTGCCATCCAGTTCACTATCCATGTCAGTACATTACCCCCAATACCATGCGCTTTGATTTTGCACACCAATCTCTTGTGCGGGACCTTGTCAAAAGCCTTTTGAAAGTCCAAATACACCATATCCACTGGTTCTCCCTTGTCCACTCTGCTAGTTACATCTTCAAAAAATTCCAGAAGATTCGTCAAGCATGATTTCCCTTTCATAAATCCATGCTGACTTGGACCGATTCTGTCACTGCTTTCTAAATGCGCTGCTATTTCATCCTTAATGATTGATTCCAGCATTTTCCCCACTGCTGATGTCAGGCTAACCGGTCTATAATTACCCGCTTTCTCTCTCCCTCCTTTTTTAACAAGTGGTTTCACATTAGCTACCCTCCAGTCCATAGGAACTGATCGAGAGTCGATAGACTGTTGGAAAATGATCACCAATGCATCCACTATTTCTGGGGCCACTTCCTTAAGTACTCTGAAATGCTGACTATCAGGCCCCAATGATTTCAATCTCATCAATTTCCCGAACACAATTTCCTGCCTAATAAGAATATCCTTCAGTTTCTCCTTCTCACTAGATCCTCGGTCCCCTACTACATCCGGAAGGTTATTTGTGTCTTCCTTCGTGAAGACAGAACCAAAGTATTTGTTCAATTGGTCTGCCATTTCTTTGTTCCCCATTATAAATTCACCTCAATCCGACTGCAAGGGACCTACGTTTGTCTTCACTAATCTTTTTCTCTTCACATATTTATAGAAGCTTTTGCAGTCAGTTTTTATATTCCCTGCAAGCTTCGTCTCGTATGCTAGTTTCCCCCTCATAATTAAACCCTTAGTCCTCCTTTGTTGAATTCTACATTTCTCCCAGTCATCAGGTTTGTTGCTTTTTCTAGCCAATTTATATGCCTCTTCCTTGGGAATTAACACTATCCTTAATTTCCCTTGTTAGCCATGGTTGAGCCACCTTCCCCGTTTTATTTTTACTCCAGACAGGGATGTACAATTGCTGAAGTTCATCCATGTGATCTTTAAATGTTTGCCATTGCTTATCCACCGTCAACCCTTTAAGTATCCTTTGCCAGTCTATTCTAGCCAATTCACGCCTCATACCGTCGAAGTTAACTTTCCTTAAGTTCAGGATCATAGTTTCCGAATTAACTGTGTCACTCTCCATCTAAATAAAGAATTCTACCATATTATGGTCACTCTTCCCCAAGGGGCCTCGCACAACAAGATTGCTAATTAGTCCCTTCTCATTACACATCACCTCGTCTAGGATGGCCAGCTCTCCAGTTGGTTCCTCAATATATTGGTCTAGAAAACCATCCCTAATACACCCCAGGAAATCCTCCTCCACCGCATTGCTATCAGTTTGGTTAGTCCAATCAATATGTAGATTAAAGTCTCCCATGATAACTGCTGTACCTTTATTGCACACATCCTTTATTTCTTGTTTGATGCTGTCCCCAACCTCACTACTACTGTTTGGTGGTCTGTACACAACTCCCACTAGTGTTTTCTGCCCTTTGGTATTCAGTAGCTCCACCCATACCGATTCCACATCATCCAGGCTAATGTCCCTCCTTACCATTGCATTAATTTCCTCTTTAACCAGCAACGCCACCCTGCCTCCTTTTCCTCTCTGTCTATCCTTCCTAAATGTTGAATACCCCTGGATGTTGAGTTCCTAGCCTTGGTCACCCTGGAGCCATGGCTCCGTGATGCCAATTACATCATATCCGTTAACTGCTATCTACGCAGTTAATTCGTCCACCTTATTCCGAATACTCCTCGCATTGAGGCACAGAGCCTTCAGGCTTGTCTTTCGAATACATTTTGCCCCTTTAGAATTTTGCTGTAATGTGGCCCTTTTTGTTTTTTGCCTTGGATTTCTCTGCCCTCCACTTTTACTATTCTCCTGTCTATCTTTTGCTTCTGCCTCCATTTTATTTCCCTCTGTCTCCCTGCATAGGTTCCCATCCCCCTGCCATGTTAGTTTAACTCCTTCCCAACAGCACTAGCAAACACTCCCCCTAGGACATTGGTTCCGGTCCTGCCCAGGTGTAGACCATCCAGTTTGTACTGGTCCCACCTCCCCAAGAACCGGTTCCAATGTTCCAGGAATTTGAATCCCTCCCTTCTGCACCACTGCTCACACCATGTATTCATCTGAGCTATTCTGCGATTCCTACTCTGACTAGCACGTGGCACTGGTAGCAATCCTGAGATTACTACTTTTGAGGTCCTACTTTTTAATTTAGCTCCTAGCTCCCTAAATTCGTTTTGTCGGACCTCATCCCGTTTTTTACCTATATCGTTGGTACCTATATGCACCACGACAACTGGCTGTTCACCCTGCCTTTTCAGAATGTCCTGCACCTGCTCCGAGACATCCTTGACCCTTGCACCAGGGAGGCAACATACCATCCTGGAGTCTCGGTTGCGGCCGCAGAAACGCCTAACTATTCCCCTTTAAATCCAATCTCCTATCACTATAGCTCTCCCACTCTTTTTCCTGCCGTCCTGTGCAGCAGAGTCACCCACGGTGCCAAGAACTTGGCTGCTGCTGCTCTCCCCTGATGAGTCATCCCCCTCAACAGTCCCCAAAGCGGTGTATCTGTTTTGCAGGGGGATGACCGCAGGGGACCCCTGCACTACCTTCCTTGCACTGCTCTTCCTGTTGGTCACCCATCCCCTATCTGGCTGTGTAACCTTTACCTGCGGTAAGACCAACTCACTAAACGTGCTATTCACATCATGGATGCTCCAAAGTGAATCCAACCGCAGCTCCATTGCCGCAATGCGGTCCGTCAGGATCTGCAGGCGGATACACTTCCCGCGCACGTAGTCGTCAGGGACACCGGAAGCGTCCCTGACTTCCCACATAGTTCAGGAGGAGCATAACACATGTCTGAGCTCTCCTGCCATGTCTTAACTCTTAGATTAACTTAATTTGGCAACAACAATGCTAAAGGTTACTTACTAATAAAGAAAAGAAAAAGGAAAAGCTACTCACCAATCGCCAGCCAATCACTTACCCCATGGCTGTGATGTCACCTTTCGATTTCTTTCTACTTTTTTTGCCTCCCTGCTGCAGCTGCATCGGCTGGTCTCCCCAAACTCACCGCTGGCGCCTCCCGACTGATGGGCCTTTTGTAGGCCTTCCGACTCTGCTGCTCCGCCTCTCCGACGCCTCCTCGACCTCCCGCTGGCACCTCCCGACTGATGGGCCTTTTGTAGGCCTTCCGACTCTGCTGCTTCACCTCTCCGACGCCCTCTCGACCTCCCACTGGCGCCTCCTGACTGATGGGCCTTTTTTAGGCCTCCCGACTCTGCTGCTTCGCCTCTCTGATGCCTCCTCGACCTCCCACTGGCGCCTCCTGACTGATGGGCCTTTTTTAGGCCTCCCGACTCTGCTGCTCTGCCTCTCTGACGCCTCTTCAACCTCCCGCTGGCACCTCCCGACTGATGGGCCTTTTGTAGGCCTCCTGACTCTGCTGCTTCGCCTCTCCGACGCCCCCTCGACCTCCCACTGGCACCTCCTGACTGATGGGCCTTTTGTAGGCCTCCCGACTCTGCTGCTCCGCCTCTCTGACACCTCCTCGACCTCCTGCTGGCGCCTCCCAATTGATGGGCCTTTTGTAGGCCTCCTGTCTCTGCTGCTCCGCCTCTCTGACGCCTCTTCAACCTCCCGCTGGCACCTCCCGACTGATGGGCCTTTTGTAGGCCTCCCGACTCTGCTGCTCTGCCTCTCCGACGCCTCCTCGACCTCCTGCTGGCGCCTCCTGACTGATGGGCCTTTTGTAGGCCATTCGACTCTGATGCTCTGCCTCTCCGACGCCTCCTTAACCTCCCTAATAAAGATCTATTAGGGCAGATGACCAAAAGCTGGGTCAAAGAGGTAGGTTTTAAGGAGCGTCTTAAAGGAGGAAAAAGAGATAGCGCAGCAGAGTGGTTTAGGGAAGGAATTCCAGAGCTTAGGGCCCAAGCTGCTGAAGGCATGGCCACCATTGGTGGGGAGATGAAAATCAGAGATGTGCAAGAGGCCAGAATTGAAGGATCGCAGAGATCTCGGGGGATTACCTAAGAACATAAGAAATAGGAGCAAGAGTAGGTCATTTGGCCCTTCAAGCATGCTCCATCATTTATTAAGATCTTTTATCTCAACTCCACTTTCCTGCACTATCCCCATATCCCTTAGGGTTCCTTTAGCATCCAAATATCTATCGATCTCTGTCTTGAATGTACTCAACGTCTCCAGATCCACAGCCTTCTGGGGTAGAGAATTCCTGACTCACAACCCTCTGAGTGAAGAAATTTCTCCTCATCTCAGTCTTAAATGGCCAACCCTTTATTCCGAGTCTCTGACCCCTTAGTTCTAGATTAGGGTTATGGTGTTGGAGGAGGTTACAGAGATAGGAGGGGTGAGGCCATGGAGTGATTTGAAAACAAGGATGAGAATTTTAAAATTGAAGCATTGCTTAACTGAGAGCCAATGAAGGTTTTGATAGCGTGTGTTTCCACTTGTGGGGAAGAGAAAAACTAAAGGCCATAAATATAAAATAGTCACTAATAAATCCAATAGGGAATTCAGAAGGAACTTCTTTACCCAGAGAGTGGTGAGAATGTGGAACTCCTTACCACAGGAAGTGGCTGAGGTAAATAGCATCGATGCATTTAAGGGGAAGTTAGATAAACACATGAGGAAGAAAGAATAGAAGATTATGCTGATAGAGCGAGATGAGGAAGGATGGGAGGAGGCTCGTGTGGATCATAAACACTGGCACTAGTTGGGCCGAATAGCCTGTCTCTGTGCTGTATATCCTATGTAATTATAAATCTATCCATGTAATTAAAGGTTTTGCAAGCAGGTGTCTATATTGTGTATATCTCCCTAAAACATTTGTAACATAATAAAGAAATAAAAGGTTGAACAATTATTCAAGAAAATCACAAATCACATCATTAAATTTATTCATCCTATTTTCTAATGCCTAGAATAATCTTTGCCAGCAAAATATCTCTCTCCTGACATCAATAGTAGGGAAAATGCTAGAATCTATTATTAAGGACATAGTAACAGGGCACTTAGAAAATAATAATACGATTGGACAGAGTCAACACGGATTTATGAAAGGGAAATCATGTTTAACAAATCTGTTAGAGTTTTTTGAGGTTGTAAATAGTAGAATAGATAAGGGGGAACCAGTGGATATGGTGTATTTGGATTTTCAGAAGGCATTCGATAAGGTGCCACCCAAGAGGTTATTAAACAAAATTAGGGCTCATGGGATTGGGGGTAATACACCAGCATGAATTGAGGATTGGTTAATGGACAGAAAACAGAGAGTAGGAATAAACGGGTCATTTTCTGGTTGGCAAGCTGTAACTAGTGGTCTGCTGCAAGAATCAGTGCTTGGGCCCCAGCTATTCACAATCTATATCAATGATTTGGATGAGGGGACCAAATCTAATATATCCAACTTTGCTGATGATACAAAGCTAGGGGGGAATATAAGTTGTGAGGAGGATGCAATGAGGCTTCAAGGGGATATAAACAGGCTAAGTAAGTGGGCAAGAACATGGCAAATGGAATATAATGTGGAGAAATGTGAAGTTATCCACTTTGGTAGGAAAAATAGAAAAGCTGAGTATTTCTTAAATGGTGAGAGATTGGGAAATGGTATTCAGAGGGACCTTACCTAAGGAAGGATATACTTGCCATAGAGGGAGTGCAACAAAGGTTCACCAGACTGACTCCTGGGATGGAGGGATTGTCCTATGAGGAGAGATTCTAGGTCTATATTCTCTTGAGTTTAGAAGAATGAGAGGTGATCTCATTGAAACATACAAAATTCTTACAGGGCTTGACAGGGTAGATGCAGGGAGGATGTTTCTTCTGGCTGTGGAGTTTAGAACCAGGCGTCACCGTTTCAGATTAAGGGGTTGATCATTTAGGACTGAGATGAGGAGAAACTTCTTCACTCAGAGAGTGGTGAATCTTTGAAATTCTCTACCCCAGAGAGCTATGGAGGCTCAGTCTTTGAGTATATTCAAGACAGAGATCGATACATTCTCGGAAATTAAGGGAATCAAGGGATATGGGGATAGTGCAGGAAAGTGGAATTGAGGTAGACGATCAACCATAATCTTATTAAATGACGGAGCAGGCTCGAGGGGCCGAATGGCCTACTCCTGCTCCTAATTCTTACGTTCTTATGTTATCTTCCTCTTTGGGGTCTAGTACTTCCCTTCTGTCATGCTCCCAGAGCTTCGACCTTTTAGGTTGGGCTTACATAGTATCTGTGTCCTCTGGTTACTGACCCTCCTGCCAGTGGAAACAATTTCGCCTTATTTACTCTATCGAAATCCTTCATGGATACGTCAAGCCTATCTTGTTCAAAATGAGGACGAGGTCCTAGAACTCGAAATGCAGGAGACAGAGAATCCTTGGAGTTTGCAAGGGCTCGGTTACTGGGATTTTGTGTAAGTGAGGACTTGTGCACAGAATTCTGGATTAAATGAAGTTTGCAAAGCATTGAAGAGAATGGCATTTGAGAAATTAAGCCTTGAGGTGATGAAGGAATATATTCTAGAGGGCTGGATTTTTGGATTTGATAATTTTGGGGCGGCAGGGCGATAGAGTTTGCACCCGGAAATAGTTTGTGCCTCAGTCATCAAAATTGGGCGGCTGGGCTCTGAGTCTGGGGTGCAGCGCTAAGGGAGGCGTCGTACGCCTCTCTTAGGCGTTAGCATGGGAAAATCCCGAGCCAAAAAAAAACGGGCCGGGTGTGCTCAGAGAGACGCCTGGGATGGAAACAAAAACCTGAAAAAAACCGCACAAAAACATTCCCAATACATAGCCCACACCAACACAACATAAATTGCAAGAAAAATCAAAAGAAAAAACGATCACACATACTTAGCTCTCTGCAGTCAGTATAGTTGGACCACCCGATTTGCCAGGCGGTCACCGGGCTTACGGGTTGGGCAGGAATCAAAAACCACGCTGGTGTCACAACCAGGGGCGTTGCACACTGGCACAGCTCTTCCTGGTGGTGCTGCTCCGCGTCGCCGCAAAACCAGTGCCGAAACACCCGCCCCCCCCCCTCCCCACCGGGGTGCTGGAGGCTGACTGCCCGCCCAAAAGACCTCACTGCCGCCATTGCCACCACTCTGGGGCAAAAAACGGAGCGCAAAGGACCGCAAAGTCTGCCCTAAGAGTTTTGGCGGAAAAGAGTGGTAAGGGTTCCTAAAGTGAAAAAAGTGCAATTGAGTGAGTGTGAGTTAAGGTCAGCACAGGGTCAAGCATAACTTGGGAGCCTGTACATCACCTTACTCAATCTGGGTTTCTGGGCAGGTTTAGAAACATAGAAACATAGAAACATAGAAAATAGGTGCAGGAGTAGGCCATTCGGCCCTTCTAGCCTGCACCGCCATTCAATGAGTTCATGGCTGAACATGCAACTTCAGTACCCCATTCCTGCTTTCTCACCATACCCCTTGATTTCCCTAGTAGTAAGGACTTAATCTAACTCCTTTTTGAATATATTTAGTGAATTGGCCTCAACAACTTTCTGTGGTAGAGAATTCCACAGGTTCACCACTCTCTGGGTGAAGAAATTCCTCCTCATCTCGGTCCTAAATGGCTTCCCCCTTATCCTTAGACTGTGTCCCCTGGTTCTGGACTTCCCCAACATTGGGAACATTCTTCCTGCATCTAACCTGTCTAACCCCGTCAGAATTTTAAACGTTTCTATGAGGTCCCCTCTCATTCTTCTGAACTCCAGTGAATACAAGCCCAGTTGATCCAGTCTTTCTTGATAGGTCAGTCCCGCCATCCCGGGAATCAGTCTGGTGAACCTTCGCTGCACTCCCTCAATAGCAAGAATGTCCTTCCTCAGGTTAGGAGACCAAAAGTGTACACAATACTCCAGGTGTGGCCTCACCAAGGCCCTGTACAATTGTAGCAACACCTCCCTGCCCCTGTACTCAAATCCCCTCGCTATGAAGGCCAACATGCCATTTGCTTTCTTAACCGCCTGCTGTACCTGCATGCCAACCTTCAATGACTGATGTACCATGACACCCAGGTCTCTTTGCACCTCCCCTTTTCCTAATCTGTCACCATTCAGATAATAGTCTGTCTCTCTGTTTTTACCACCAAAGTGGATAACCTCACATTTATCCACATTATACTTCATCTGCCATGCATTTGCCCACTCACCTAACCTATCCAAGTCGCTCTGTAGCCTCATAGCATCCTCCTCGCAGCTCACACTGCCACCCAACTTAGTGTCATCCGCAAATTTGGAGACACTACATTTAATCCCCTCGTCTAAATCATTAATGTACAGTGTAAACAGCTGGGGCCCCAGCACAGAACCTTGCGGTACCCCACTAGTCACTGCCTGCCATTCTGAAAAGTCCCCATTTACTCCTACACTTTGCTTCCTGTCTGACAACCAGTTCTCAATCCATGTCAGCACACTACCCCCAATCCCATGTGCTTTAACTTTGCACATTAATCTCTTGTGTGGGACCTTGTCGAAAGCCTTCTGAAAGTCCAAATATACCACATCAACTGGTTCTCCCTTGTCCACTCTACTGGAAACATCCTCAAAAAATTCCAGAAGATTTGTCAAGCATGATTTCCCTTTCACAAATCCATGCTAACTTGGACCTATCATATTACCTCTTTTCAAATGCACTGCTATGACATCCTTAACAATTGATTCCATCATTTTACCCACTACCGATGTCAGGCTGACCGGTCTATAATTCCCTGTTTTCTCTCTCCCTCCTTTTTTAAAAAGTGGGGTTACATTGGCTACCCTCCACTCCATAGGAACTGATCCAGAGTCAATGGAATGTTGGAAAATGACTGTCAATGCATCCACTATTTCCAAGGCCACCTCCTTAAGTGCTTTATGCACCTAAAGTCAGAGAAATGTAAGCGTTGATGAGAATTTAAAATTCTAGCTTTGATTTTTCCTGTATTTAACTAGAGGGAAGAAAGAAACAAAGACTTGAATTTATATAGCGTCTTTCATGACCTCAGGATGTTCCAAAGTGCTTTACAGCCATTGAAGCACTTTTGGAGTGTAGTCACTGTTGTAATGTAGGAAACGCAGCAGCCAATTTGCACACAGCAATGAGGTAATGGGGCTGAAATTCAGGCATGCCAGAAAGCTGGCGCACCCACGATTTCTTACCTGTTTTTACCATCGGGAGAGATGAGGCGGCCTTCCGAGTGATTTTCTCCACTGGACTGGAAGTCGGTCATAATGGGGGCGGAAGTGTGGTGGTAAGTCCTGGTGAGAGGCGGAAATTGGGGCGGGACCGAGTCTCCGCCGCTGTCACTCAGTGGTGGAGTGGTGGTGATGTCACTGCGTGTGTGCGCCCCCACGTCTCTCCCCTCATTTAAAGAGGAGAGAATCGGCGAATCTGCAGCTTCAGCCACTGGGCCACCAGGGAGGGTTTCGACTGGGAATGGCCTGGCACCCAAGAGGGGGTGCCAGGCTGCCTGTTGGCGGCCCGGCCGAACCATGGGCAATAATTGGCCGGCTGATCAGAAGTCCACCGGCAAAAATAAAAACATGGCGGCTGTGGCAGTGGGCCCTCCACTTGAAGGGCCACCGCTAAGCTGTGCTGCACACAGACAGAACAGGGTGCATCGACAGAAAAAGCTGGCAGGGGCATCGTGCGCCGGCTCGTGGATTTTTTAAAGTAAATTTGGGGTGGATTGTAATGTAGGTGCGGGATAGCGGTGATGCGCGCTTTGATGACGCGCTTGTGGTGGTTGGCAGCAGTGGGGCAGAAGTGGGGACAGGCTGAAAAATCTCCGAGCTAAATTTGGGTCGTGGCGGCCAATGAATTGCGGCCATTCGATTCCGCCACATGGTCGCCGCAAAATGACGGTAACGGACCTTATATGGACCCTGAATTTCAGTCCCAATGACTGGATCATCTGTTGTAGTGATGTTGATTGAGGGATAAATATTGGTCTGGACACCGGTGAGAACTTCCCTGCTCTTCTTTGAAATAGCACCGTGGAATCTTTTAAGCAAGTACAGTCCAGCTCGCCAATGGCTTGAGTATTGGCTTCCAGAAATGAACATTCGATTGTATATAACAAGTACTTAATTCATTATCTTACAAGATGTGTCAGTCACATATTTAGATAAGCAACCAGAAATTGACTATAAAAGGCAATAATGTGGTGCAGTGAAGGTGCCTTTTGAGCTACTCTGAGCACTCAACCAGTGATGATTGTTGAAATTGCTTGTAGTTGTGTTATTTTTAGCCTGTAAAAGGGTGATACAATGGACAAACATTCCTAAACTACATTTTCAGAATTTTTATGCCGCTCATAGTTAGTCATAGTTAGTGCTTACAATGAATTGGTGTGTGGTGAAAATATGTTCAATATAATTTTGTGGTGGTGAGTAATTTTCATTTTCTGTGGTTGTAATGAAGTACTACTTTCAATCCTTACCTTAAAAGCTTAATTTCGAGATACCTGACCGACTTCAGCTACCAATTATCACCCAGTATTTACTTTTGCCCCAAAATGCAAAACATTGTTCTTCAAGGACAGTGGACCTCCTAAATTTGCGACCTCTACCACCTCGCAGGACAAGGGCAGCAGACGCATGGGAACACAATCACCTCCAAGATCCCCTCCAAGTCACACACTATCCTGACCTGGAAATATATTGGTCATTCCTTCATCGTCGCTGGGTCAAAATCCTGGAACTCCCTCCCTAACAGCACTGTGGGAGCACCTTCACCACACGGACTACAGTGGTTCAAGAAGACGGCTCACCACCATCTTCTCAAGGGCAATTAGAGATGGGCAATAAATGCTGGCCTTGCCAGTGACACCCACATCTCGTGAATGAATGAAAAATGATTCTCAGGCTCCCAAGATTTTGGGGTCGAGAGAGGGTAAAAAACATTTCTGCTGAAGGGGGCAGAAACTCCTTATCCCAGGATTCCACCACAGTTCCATTGGCCTTCTAAATTTTGGGAAGGTGGGAAGATCTTCCACCAATGTACGAGGGGCGTCTGGGGCATGTCTGGGAGAGTTCCCAGGCTTCTTTGGGAATTACGATCTCGCTGTTCTCTGAAAGCTGCCGTGATTCCTACTGAGTGGCTTAAAGGACCCCCTAACCAGTGCTTGGGAAAGGTACTCCATCCAAGAGGGGACTAGAGAGTGTAGAACTGAACCCAGCCAAAGTCAGCACCTTCAGGGGATGAGGGGGAGGGGGAAAACAGTGAATTTAGAACTGAACCCAGCCAGAGTCAACACCTTCAGGGGAGAGGAACCAGTGAGTGTAGAACTGAACCCAGCCAGAGTCAGTACCATCATCTCAAAGAGGCCCACTTGCTTCATGGAGAGCAGAAGATCTGAAGAGAAACGTTTCCTTTGAGAGCTCACTGGGCCTCCTCCCTGCTATCAAAGTGACCTGCCGCTGCCCTGAGGGGATGGTAGGAATTTGAGGGGCCAGTGAGAAGGTGAACGGGTAGGGGACATAATGGAAGTTAAGTATCAGGGGAAATGACAAATGATTAGCGGAAGGCAGGGGATGGGAGCCATGGAGGGCCACATTTCTCGCACAACTTCCACCTCAAATCCAACCTGTTACTGTTGCCAACTCCTTTCACCATCATACCTACCAGCAACTTGCATTTAATACTGCCTTTAACGTAGTGAAACATCCCCAAGCACTTCACATAAATGATAATCAAACAAATATTGACACCAAGCCATATGAGATATTAGGGCAGGTGACCAAAAGCTTAGTCAAAGAGGTAGATTTTAAGGGGCATCATAAATGAGGAGAGAGATTCGGAGAGGTTTAGGAAGGGAATTTCCGAGTTTAGGTTCCCAGGCAGCTGAAGGCATGGTTGCCAATGGTGGAGAGATTAAAATCAAGGATGCTCAAGAGGGCTGAATTGGAGAAGCGCAGAGATCTCGGAGGGTTGTCGGGCTGGAGGAGGTTATAGAGATGTGGGGTGGGGGGAGGGTTGGGGGAAAGAAAAGAGAGACTCCGAAGCAAAACGAGTTAGGGAGAGAGACAGATGCAGAGGAGGATACACCGAGAGTGGAACAGTAACACAAAGAGAACAGAGAAAGGGGTAAAACAAAAGGGGACATTCTCTGACTTACTGCGTGCAACAGCTTGGAGATTGGACATTTTACTTCTAGTGTTGTTACAAATGGGTATAGACTTACTGCGCTTTTGGCTGCAATAATCTGGAGTATCTCCCACTGGAATGCACATTGCTTACCTTCTCAGAAAAATACAGTGGCTAAAGCAATTCGTAGTGCACATATCAGCTTTTTAGAAGTTCTAATAAAAAAAGCAGTGACCCCATGCTGCATGCACCTTACTTAATCATCACATCATTAAATCAATCAATCAATCAATCTATCGCTGATTCCACTGTTTGGAACGTGAAAAAAATGTGATTTTGAATTCAGAGAGTTGGCTGGCCTGCTCAAAATAATTACTCATGAAGAAAAGCAAAGAGGATGATGAACTGAAGATGTAGCAGACTGTGAGCCCCAAAAAACAATCTGAGAGTAATTGACTGGTAGTTACCAGTAATTACATCAAAGTTACTGCACAGAAACAAGCCATTTGCCCCAACTGGTCCGTGCCAGTGATCATGCTTCACACGAGCCTCCTTCACTCCTCTTCATCTCATCCTATCAGCAAATCCTTCTATTCCTTTTGCCCTCATGTGGTTATCTAGTTTTCCCTTACAGAAATCTATGCTATTCGCCTCAACCATTCCTTGTTTTTTTTTATTCGTTCATGGGATTTGGGCACCACTGGCAAGGCCAGCATTTATTATCCATCCCTAAGTTCCATATTCTCACCACTCTCTGGATAAAGAAAGTTGCTCCTGAATTCCCTATTGGATTTATTAGTGACTATCATATTTATGGCCCCTAGTTTTAGACTGTACCACAAGTGGAAACTTCTTCTCTGCATCTACCTATCGCACCCCTTCATAATCTTAAAAAACCTCTATCAGGTCACCCTTCAACCTTCTCTTTTCTACAGAAAAAAGCCCCAGCCTGTTCAGTCTTTCCTGATACCTGTAGTTATAACCTCTCAATTCTGGTATCATTCTTGTGAATCTTTTTCTCCCGTGCTTCTACTTTTGTAATATGAAACCAGAACTGTACACAATGCTCCAAGTGTGGTCTAACCAAGGTATATGGAGACCAGAACTGTGCACAGTGCTCCAAGTGTGGTCTAACCAAGGTATATGGAGACAAGAACTGTGCACAGTGCTCCAAGTGTGGTCTACCCAAGGTTCTATACAAGTTTAACATAATTTATTTGCATTTGAATTCTATCCCTCTAGAAATGCATCTTAGTTTTTTTTTAACCTGCACTGTTACTTTTAAGTTAAATTATTTTTTGCCAGATGTGTGGAAGTTATTAAACTTGACTGTGTGGAAGGTACGTGTGCATATTTTACTGGTTATTGATTTAAAATAGGTTTTGGTATTTCACTCAAACCATATCATCTCTGAGCTGTTTCCCGTGAATAATAATTGGGGAAGAATTTAATCTTATGGATCAAAATTTGCCAATATGTCAAAACAGCAAGCTGTATAGCCTTTCCTACCATAAGTACAACACGCTCACCCAGCTAGGTGGAACGTGGAGAGGAAAGTTGGGCAGTGAGGGAACGCACAGCCATCGTGGATCTCACACAATTATCCTTCCATTAACTTTAATTATGGGGTGCGTTCCTCTGCTGCTCGATTTCGCTCTCCACACTCCTCCTGTAAGGTACTATTGCTACAACATATCGCATTAAATGGTTGAACGTTTAGCAGCTGCAGAAGTAGAAGAAGCATATGAACCTATGCTCTCTGGCATTTAGAAGAATGAGAGGTGATCTCATTAAAACATCTTAGATTCTGAGAGGGCTTGACAAGGTAGATGCTAGGAGGCTGTTTCCCCTGGCTGGAGAGTCTAAAACCAGGGCTCACAGTCTCAGGATAAGGAGTGATGAGAATTTTCATTACTCCGAATCTTTGGAATTCTCTACCCCAGAGGGCTGTGTATCCTGAGTCGTTGAGTATATTCAAGGCTGAGGTCAATAGATTTTTAAGCTGAGGGGTCTGGACATCATCATCATCATCACAGACAGTCCCTCGAAATCGAGGAAGACTTGCTTCCACTCTAAAAGTGAGTTCTCAGGTGGCTGTACAGTCCTATGTGGGAATTATAGTCTCTGTCACAGGTGGGGAATTTAAGTCTAAGTCAGGAAAACAAACAGTCTGAAGTTATAGTGAGTTCAAATGGAAATCAAGGGCATCCCTTGGAGGAAAACTTTCCTCAGGATCAGCCTCGATTGAGTTTAAATTCAACACCATGTTTGGAAGGTTCTGTTCGAGAGTGAAGGTATCCACTTCGAAACAGAAAACAAGTAGTTAAGCTTAATTTGTAAATATGGCAAAATAAGTCCAAATTCTTTGTTGTGTATAAATATGCAAGTTATGTATGATGATTGTTTGTTATAATAACTTATTCATTAAGGAGGGAGAAGTGTAATGTCTGTAGCTCCACACTGTGGACGTATTGTGTTACTGTAACAAGAGTGTTTGATAAAGTCAGGTCGCCTGACAAGAAGCAGCTTCCACAGAGAGGGTTCCAGAAAGCTGCTCCATCTTAAAAGCTGGTGTGCTATGTGCTCTGTGAAGACTAGTGGGTTACCGCAAGATTCAGTGCTGGGACCCCAGCTCTTTACAATATACATTAATGATTTAGACAAAGGAATTGAATGTAATACCTCCAATTTTGCAGATGACACTGAGCTGGGTGGCAGTGTGAATTGTGAGGAGAATGCTAAGAGGCTGCAGGGTGACTTGGACAGGTTAGGTGAGTGGGCAAATGCATGGCAGATGCAGTATAATGTAGATAAATGTAAGGTTATCCACTTTGGTGGCAAAAACAGGAAGGCAGAATATTATCTGAATGGTGACAGATTAGGAAAAGGGGAGGTGCAACGAGACCTGGGTGTCATGGTACATCAGTCATTGAAAGTTGGCATGCAGGTACAGCAGGCAGTGAAGAAGGCAAATAGCATGTTGGCATTCATAGCGAGAGGATTTGAGTATAGGAGCAGTGAGGTCTTACTGCAGTTATACAGGGCCTTGATGAGGCCACACCTTGAATATTGTGTACAGTTTCGGTCTCCTAATCTGAGGAAGGACATTCTTGCTATTGAGGGAGTGCAGCAAAGGTTCACCAGACTGATTCCCGGGATGGCAGGACTGACATATAATTGCCATTCATTCGATGTTATTCCATAGGGTGGTATCATTACCTTGAATATTCCATTTAACCATGTCAAATCCCGTTTAGGTCTATGACTTCTATAGGCATCCCTTAGAGTTTTTGTTGTCCTAATAAAGGGTATCACATATCCTAAGTAACAGGACCCCGTCCAGTTGGCTGGAAACCATGGGTAGGCTTTACTGCCACAAATAAAGTAAGTGCAATTATAGGACGTCAGTTTTTGGTCCTTCTGTGCCATCCATACTCGAGTGGTCTCACCGTCCCACCCTTCACCTGAGGTTTTATTATGGACCATCGTCCAGTTAAAGGTTGCCATCTTTCTCGCATCAGTGAGATTTGTTATGGCTTGCCATTTAGTCATTTGGGGACACTTGCTGTGACCCACTTCTGGCCCTTTAGTCTCATTACTTACTAGGCATATTATCCCTTCAGGATTTCCTATTCCGGGAGTAATACTTAGGAAGGGAGGCTGACGGCTATTATTATAATTTGGCTGATACCATCCCTGGAAGTTTGTAAGATTATACCCTGCTGACCTCCATTCTGTTAGATCCTTCGTTTCTGACAACTTGGTTAGGTTTGTCTTATTTTGCACTATTAACCATTCTGCTATTTCTGATTCATTAAAGGGGACGGATCTTAGGGGAATACCCCCTTCGAAATGGACAGGTACATGGGAACATATCCAACAGTTAGACAAGTTTCTTTCTTGAGCATACTTATGACTCAGTGCCATAAATACATTTACCTGTAGTTCCCTTTGTTCACGTTTCTGTACCCCGGGTACTATCGATAACGCAAGGCACAACCCTGTTAAGCATAGCACTATCAGTCCCCATAGTCCGTACAGTTATTAATTCTTCCTTTTTCTGTTCCTCTGGCTCCTTCTTCCCTTCCTCCTGGTCGGATGCCCTTTTGCAATGGGACGCATGGATCCATGTTGTTCTTTCTTTTACCTTGATTGCAGTATTAGTTGTCAGCAAGACCTGATATGGTCCTTCAAATCTTGGTTTAGACTGCTTTTTCTTTTAAAGATTTTGACATAAACGAATTCTCCGGGCTCCAGATTATAACACTTTCCTTCCGCTGGTTCGACTTGGGCTTCCTTTACCTGTGAATGAAAGCTGGAAATACATTTGGTTAGCGCAATACAATAATTCAACATATTTTCTTCCATTTTATGGATGTCCATTTGTTTTGCAGTAAACAGTGCTGTAAAAGGTAGTCGTTGGGGACGTCCCATAACTATCTCATGCGGTGACAGGCCTGTTGTTCTGTTGGTTGCAGATCGCATTACCATCAAGGCTAAGGGCAGCAGTTTTACCCATTTTAGTCCAGTGTCATTACATAATTTTACTAACTTATTTTTAAGCATTCCATTATATCTTTCAACAAGTCCAGCTGATTGTGGATAATAACTACAATGAAAACATTGGTTAATCTGTAAAGTTTTACACATTTTTTTTATAACAGTTCCCGTGAAATGTGACCCATTATCACTAGACAGCTTAGTGGAAATTCCGAAGCGCGGTACGATTTCTTTGAGCAAAAATTTAGCAACAGTTGTGGCATCGGCCTTTTTACATGGAAAGGCTTCAATCCATCTAGAGAACACATCTACAATAACTAATACATACTTAAATCCCATACACATAGGTAATTCAATAAAATCAATTTGTAAATGTACAAAAGGCCCCATTGGATTTGGATGGGAGGCAGATTTTACTTTTTCCGTCTTACCTTACCTGGATTCATTGTCTGACAGGTAACACAATTTTCACAGATTTGTTTT
This sequence comes from Pristiophorus japonicus, assembly GCF_044704955.1. NCBI lineage: Eukaryota > Metazoa > Chordata > Chondrichthyes > Pristiophoridae > Pristiophorus > Pristiophorus japonicus. The sequence continues at coordinate 46,502,720 of NC_091986.1, read as the reverse complement.
GCAATTGCCGAAATACCTGGTGCATACCAAGTTGCCAAAATATAATCTGCCATCCCCCCTTTGCCCGCATGTGTGAATGTATGAGCACATCGAGCAATCCATGGAAGTAAGGCCCAAATATGGTAAACCCATATTCCTTCTGGATTTGTATAACATTGATCCTTTTGTCCAGGTCAACACCTCCTCCGTACTGGCCTGTGACTGAAAGGCCAGCACATCATTAATAGTGGGTGGTGGATCTGAGCAATTATTTTTCCTTAGTGGAAACAATGACACCTGCATCCTTCCTTTTGGCAGAGCTGCTGACTTAGCTGCATTATCAGCTCTGGCGTTTCTAAGTGCTACCTCATCCAACTGGCCTGTATTGCTTGGCATTTGATAATGGCAAGTTTTGAGGGGCATTGAATGGCTTTCAGAAGATTTTCTATTTGTTCTGCATTCTTGATGGTGGTTCCTGAAGAAATCAGGTACCAGCGAATTTTCCAAATTTGTCCATAGTCATGCGTTACTCCAAAAGCATACCTGGAGTCAGTGTAGATATTAACTGTTTGTCCTTCAGCCAGAATTCAGGCTCGAGTTAATGCAAATAATTCGGCTTGTTGGGCTGAAAAGAAATCTGGAAGAGAGGCTGTTTTGACAACATTAAACTGGATTACAATTGCATAGCCCCTATCATTTTGTAAGGCTGATCCGTCAACATAGTACACTAGATCAGGGTTACATATTGGTATATCTGTTAAATCATTACGTGGTTTAGTTACTAATTCGATTACCATTTCACATGAATGGGGTTTGCCGTCTTCTTCCGTGGGGAGTAGAGTGGCTGGATTTAAGGTAGTACATCTTTTAATGATAAGGTTTGGATTTGATAACAGTTCAACTTCATATTTAGTGGTTCTTGCAGAAGTTAGGTGTTGAGTGGCGCATTTAGTAAGTAAAATCTCGACAGAGTGTGGGATATACAAAATAGTTTGATGATTTAGAGTTAGTGTCTGAGTCTGTTGTACAGCATAATAAGCTGCTGCCAAAGAAGGAAGACATCCTGGTAGTCCGCGTGCCACTGCATCTAGCTGGGTACTAAAATACACTATCAGTCGCTGCCTGTCTCCATGTAACTGAGTCAAAACAGATTGCGCAAAACCCGACTTCTGATGGACAAATAAATTAAATGGCTTAGTGTAATCCGGTAATCCCTCGGCTGGTGCTGAAGTGAGGGACTGTTTAAGATTCTGGAAAGCATTCTGGGATACTTCATTCCAAGTCAACTTTTCTGGTAGTGAGGGCAAGGACATGTCTAACAATGGTCTAACGATCTCGGAATAATTCATAATCCATTGCCTGCAATATCCTGACATGCCAAGGAAATGTTTCATTTCTCTCTTGGTTACTGGTAGTGGAGCAGAGCAGATTGCTTTTACTCTGTCTTGTGTCAATTGTCTCGTATCTCTGATCAATTTATGTCCTAGATATCGAACCCTTTCTGAGACAAGTTGTAATTTCGCCTTTGACACTTTGTGTCCTTTCGAGGCTAAGGCTTTTAATAACACAAGAGAATCTGTTTCGCAGGCTAATTTGGAGGGTGAGGCGAGCAGTAAGTCATCAACATACTGTACAAGTGTAGAACCTGCACTTCCAGATCCTGCTTTAAACATTGTGAAAATATAGTAGGACTTTCGGTAAATCCCTGTGGGAGTCTTGTCCACGTATATTGGCGTCCTTTATACGTGAAGGCAAACAGGAATTGGGACTCTGGGTGAATAGGTGTTGAGAAAAATGCTGAACATAGATCAGTCACCGTATAATACGTTGAGTTTGCCGGAATACTGGTAAGTATAGTCGCAGGATTGGGCACCACCGGACAAGTTGGGAATACAAATTCATTCACAGCTCATAGGTCTTGGACAAACCTCCATTTGTCAGACAGTTCTAGACTGCAGGAAGATATCAGTGAAGTGGTCAGGTGGGCAGAACAGTGGCAAATGGAATTAAATCCTGAGAAGTGTGAGGTAATGCATTTGGGGAGGGCTAACAAGGCAAGAACACTGAGAAATGTAGAGGGACAAAGGGAACTTGGAGTGCATGTCTTCAGATCCCTGAATGTAGCAGGCCAGGTAGATAAGAATGCATACTGAATACTTGCCTTTATTAGCTGAGGCACAGAATACAAGAGCAGGAAGGTTATGCTTGAACTGTATAAAATACTAGTTAGGCCCGAAAGTTACACCCCCCGATGCAGAATTGGGCCCTCCGCCCCTCAAAGGAATTGGAGCACAGGAATTTGAGGGGTGCTCCCGGGATGGTAGCGCTGCGCTGAGGCCAGCGCTATGCGAATGCTCCACATAGAGCTGACACGCTACAATCCCCCTCCCCTTCAATTAAAGGGGAGGGCCGTGGCACACTCTGCATGGCCGCCATTGGACCACCAGGGATAAGTTAGACCGGGCCAGCAGCTCTGCACCCAAAATGGAGTGCTGGGCTGCACAATGGCGGCCCGTTCCACGAAAGGTGCCAAGTGGCGCTGCCAGGACAGTGCCTCCTAAACCTCCGGGGCAATTTCCCAGGAAGCAGTAGTGACCCCTCCTCCGGGCGCTAACGGGCCTATAAAAAGGGGTAATTTCACCCCCTATGATTCTATTTTAAGGGGAACATATAGGATAGATAGTGAGAAACTATTTCAGCTGTTTGGAATTTTCAAAGACGAGGGGGAATAGTCTACAAATTAGAGCCAGATCTTTCAGGAGTGAAATTAGGAAACACTTCTATACACAAAAGGTGGTAGAAGTTTAGAACTCTCTTTCGCAAATGGCAATTAATGCTAGATCAATTGCTAATTTTAAATCGGAGATTGATAGCTTTTTGTTAACCAAAAGTATTAAGGGATCTGGGCCAAAGGCGGGTATGTGGAGTTAGATCACAGATCAGCCATGATCTCATTGAATGACGGAACAGATTTGACGGGCTGAATGGCCTACTCCTGTTCCTATGTGTGTGTATGTGTGCATGTGAGTGAATGAGTTTGTGTCTGTGTGCTGGTTATTATGAAGAGGATGCAGTGATGAAGTGTGTGTGAGTATGTTTGTGCACATGTGTGTTCAATGGTTCTTAATAAAGGAAGCAGTGATCACATTCCAATTGCTTTCTGCCTAACTTTGAATACAAAGGAATGATTTCATATATTCCATCTTGCTCATCTGTTCAAACCTACTGTTACTTACTTCTTTCGGTCTCTTTAACATTTTGTTAAACTCTAGATAATATAAGCCCCTGTACCTCATACCACTGTTGTAGCTGAGCCTTCACTCTAAGTCCTGAAGTGTGTTTACACTTACCTAACAGCTAGGTAGTTTTGATAGCACACCCCGGATAACTAACAGGGTGTCCAGTGTTCCATGCCGTGTCTTCACAGAATGGTCCTTCTCTTCAAGAAGTGATAGAATGACACCACACTAAATTTTTCTTTAAGGCTTTAACTGCCACATAAATTTATTCAACAGTAAAGGACCAAGTAAATAAATAACAGAAATGTAACATATATTTTACAGCAATTGTTAAACTTTGCTAACTTCTCGTATAGTAATTGGCAAATAGCTCACAACTCTCCACTAAACAAATTTTAATCAATCTTCTTATATTGTGAGACTTGTTTTCTTCATTCCGGTGAACTACCGACTTTAGCTAATATCTCTGGAAATCCCAGATGGGCTTTCCTTAAAGATTCCAGATTAATTGCCTCAGTTTGAACAGTGCAGGCTAATAAATATCCCAGAACTGTTAGTGGGGCGGGCTCCTTTATTTAAAAGAACTACCTGCTAAAAGCAAAAAGAGCAAAAGGAGGGTGGAGTTTTGCCTTAAATAGAATGATTGAAGCATAAGCATGCAATTTTCGCTCATTTCTTTTACAGTAATTTGAGTTTAATGTGTTTCATTTTAACTGATCAGCACAAGGAGCTGTTTAAACTTACTTACTTGGTACATTAACTGGGACCTGGTGTGCGACAGTAATAGGTTAATTAATTTGTTACATAAGAGTGTGATTAGCTGCTGTATGACTGTTTTCCTGTAGCGGGTGGGCCTTTGTGCAAGTTAAGATAGTCTAACTTGTACTAAAAGACTAATCTTGAACTGCAAGAAGCCAGTGGAGTGTGAAAGGCCAGGAGAATGTGGAGTTGAACCTCAGTAGGAGTTCAGCTTGAGATGCAGTCAACCTAAAAGTGCACTTTAAGGATTAAACCACTTAAGTTATGCTTGCTTTTATTAATTTTTTGATTTTAGCAATGAATTAGTTTAGTATGGGGAGGGACAGCTGAAGCCTGTGATGTGTGGTACCTGTGCAATGTGGGTGGTCCTGGATGCTTTGTGTGTATCTGAGATGGCCACACATACAACAAATGTCCCACCCAACTGCTTGTGCTCAAGCTCAACATTTCTGAGCTTGCAGAGTAGCTGGAGATATTCTGTCACATTTAGGAGGCTGAGGGAATCTTGCATTGTGTATTTCAAGAGGCAGTCGCCTAAAAGTTAGTGTGGAAGGAAAGTGGAGAAGGAAAAATAGCTCAGAAGCAGTGCAGAGATCTCCTGAGACTGCAGAACTAACGAACAGGTAGTTCACTACTAAACACTGGTTTTTGGTTGAGTGGAGATCACCTTGTACAAGAAGTAGGTACCTTATAACGTTAATCAGGGATAGAGTAATCTCCTGGACCAGTTTTGATCGCTTAAGAGGGTTGGAGAGGAATTTTCCAGATTTATTTTCCCTACTTGGCCTGGGTTTTTATCTGTCTTTTCACCTCTCCTTGGAGATTGCATGACTTTTGGTAGGGTGGGGAGTGTCTACATTGTGTTGTGTGGGACAGGCTGGATGGACCAATGGGTCTTTTCCTGTCTGCTGTTGTTCATATGACAGTGACTATAACTCAGGAAAGGGCAACCATGAACAAAAGCACAACACTATGAAACAGGGGAGACTGAAATGTGAAAACGCAATAGTAATAGGGGACTCCATAGTTAGGGGAATAGGCGGGCACCTTTGCAGTTGCAACCAAGGGTCCCAAATGGTGTGTTGCCTCCCTGGTGCCAGAGTAAGGAACGGGATGGCATTAGGACCACGCAACCCGTGTAATTGAATGGGGCAGTGAGCCAGTCAGGGACCCCTGTGGATCCAGTGAAAGGACACCTCTGCAACGGTGATAGAAGATCCCTGATCATTTTGTCAACTACTTTTATATTACCTAAAAGAAAGGAAAACATAATTTATATAGCACCTTTCATGACCTCATGATGTTCCAATGTGCTTTGCAGCCAATGAAGTACTTTTGAAGTGAAGTCACACAACAAGGTCCCACAAACAGCAAAATGATAGATGACCAGATGACCTGTTTTGGTGATGTTGGTCGGAAAAAATATATTGGCCAGGTCACTGGTGAGAACTCCCCTGCACTTCTTCAAAATAGTCTCATGGATCTTTTCCGTGCACCCAACAGGGCAGACGGAGACTCAACCGAAAGACCATCACCTGTTCACCATGTCCTTCAACTTCACCGACTCGCCTTCTCATCATATCCCTCAATTCCACCCACACACCTTTTCACCATATCTCTCAACCTCACCGATGCACTTTCTTGCCATATCCTTTAATCCCACCTTGTCACAATACCCCTCAGAACCTCTCTCCCTAGAAGCACATCCAATTGTCTCTTGACCCTATTTGTATTGTCCACTTCAATGTCCTTCCCCGGTAAGTTATTCCAAAACTCGATTCCCCTTTGGATGAAAATGTTCCCCTTCACTTCCATTCTTACTTAAAACTTGTCTCCCCTGGGGTTTGAATCATTCACCACAATGAAAGATTTGACTTGATAAATTATACCGGGAGAATTTCAGTCCTTTTTTCCCCTTCCTTGGACCAGAAATGCAGGAGATAACAGCGATGGTCTCCTGCCGCCCTGACTAAGATCAGTCAATTCAGTACAGACCAACGATTAAACCTGGAATCTTTCTACCGTCTTTAGTTTAATGTCACAAAGGAGAGTACATTCACCTACTGAGGTGCATTTCGGATGAAACATTAAACCGATGTTTCGTCTGTCCTCTCAGGTGGATATAAGGGATCCCATGGCACTATTTCGAAGAAGAGCAGGCAAATTCTTCTGGGTGTCCTGGCCTATACTTACCCCTCAATCAACATCATTAAAACAGATAATCTGGTCAGTGTGACATTGCTGTTTGTAGAGCTTGCGGTGCACAAATTGGATGCCGCATTTCTTACATTACAACAGTGATTACATTTCAAGTATACTTAATTAGCTGTAAAGCACTTTTGGACATCCTGAGGTATAAATGCAAGCTGTTGTTTGCTTAAGCCTTCAGAACCTTTCAAATACTTCACCTTGAAGTGTCTTTTCCAAAGAAAACCAGTCCAAATTGCTTAACGTTATCTCATTACTGTAACTATTGATACCCAGCAACATCTTTGTCCCTTTTGTATCCCCTTCAGGAGCAGTAATAGCCTCCATCTGATGAGGTGCCTCAAGTTGTCCTCTCTACTCCAGACAGGGCCTGATTAATACTTTAGACATCCACATGATGAGTACAGAAATAGGAGGATAGAGAAGATGAATGCATGGCTGGAGAAATGGTGCAGGCAGGAGGGCTTCAGATTCCTGAGGCATTGGAACCATTTCTGGGGGAGGTGGGACCTGTACAAGCCGGACGGGTTGCACCTCGACAGAGCCAGGACCAGTATCCTAGCTGGAGGTTTTGCTCGTGTTGTTGGGGAAGGTTTAAACTAGCTTGGCAGGGGGATAGGAACCGGAGAATAGATTCAGTGGGAAGAGAAGCAAAGCTGGAATTGGGGGCAGAAAAGTAGAAAGTGAATTTGGAAACAGAGGAAACAAGGGCTGGAAAATAGACAATAGGGAGTTTGGCACCACTAAATGGTATATACTTCAATGCAAGGAGAATAGGGAATAAGGCAGATTAGCTGAGAGCACAGATAGACATTTGAGAGTACGATATTATAGCTATTACTGACACATGGCTGAAAGAAGGGCAGGTATGGCAGCTCAACATTCATGGTTATAGGGTTTTCAGATGGAATAGAGAGGGGTTTATAAAAGGGGTCAGAGGGTCTAGTAAGAAGGAGGAACTGAGGGAAATCCTTATTAGTCGGGAAACTGTGTTGGGGAAATTGATGGGATTAAAGGCCGATAAATCCCCAGGGCCTGATGTCTGCATCCCAGAATACTTAAGGAGGTGGCCTTGGAAATAGCGGATGCATTGACAGTCATTTTCCAACATTCCATAGACTCTGGATCAGTTCCTATGGATTGGAGGGTAGCCAATGTAACCCCACTTTTTAAAAAAGGAGGGAGAGAGAAAATAGGGAATTATAGACCGGTTAGCCTGACATCAGTAGTGGGTAAAATGATGGAATCAATTATTAAGGATGTCATAGCAGTGCATGATAGGTCCAAGTCAGCATGGATTTGTGAAAGGGAAATCATGCTTGACAAATCTTCTGGAATTTTTTGAGGATGTTTCCAGTAGAGTGGACAAGGGAGAACCAGTTGATGTGGTGTATTTGGACTTTCAGAAGGCTTTTGACAAGATCCCACACAAGAGATTAATGTGCAAAGTTAAAGCACATGGGATTGGGGGTAGTGTGCTGACGTGGATTGAGAGTGGTTGGCAGACAGGAAGCAAAGAGTAGGAGTAAATGGGTACTTTTCAGAATGGCAGGCAATGACTAGTGGGGTACCGCGAGGTTCTGTGCTGGGCCCCAGCTGTTTACATTGTACATTAATGATTTAGACGAGGGGATTAAATGTAGTATCTCCAAATTTGCGGATGACACTAAGTTGGGTGGCAGTGTGAGCTGCGAGGAGGATGCTATGAGGCTGCAGAGTGACTTGGATAGGTTAGGTGAGTGGGCAAATGCATGGCAGATGAAGTATAATGTGGATAAATGTGAGGTTATCCACTTTGGTTGTAAAAACAGAGAGACAGACTATTATCTGAATGGTGACAGATTAGGAAAAGGGGAGGTGCAATGAGACCTGGGTGTCATGGTACATCAGTCATTGAAGGTTGGCATGCAGGTACAGCAGGCGGTTAAGAAAGCAAATAGCATGTTGGCCTTCATAGCGAGGGGATTTGAGTACAGGGGCAGGGATGTGTTACTACAGTTGTACAGGGTCTTGGTGAGGCCACACCTGGAGTATTGTGTACAGTTTTAGTCTCCTAACTTGAGGAAGGCCATTCTTGCTATTGAGGGAGTGCAGCGAAGGTTCACCAGACTGATTCCCGGGATGGCAGGACTGACATATCAAGAAAGACTGGATCAACTGGGCTTGTATTCACTGGAGTTCAGAAGAACGAGAGGGGACCTCATAGAAACGTTTAAAATTCTGACGGGTTTAGGCAGGTTAGATGCAGGAAGAATGTTCCCAATGTTGGGGAAGCCCAGAACCAGGGGTCACAGTCTAAGGATAAGGGGTAAGCCATTTAGGACCAAGGTGAGGAGAAACTTCTTCGCCCAGAGCGTGGTGAACCTGTGGAATTCTCTACCACAGAAAGTTGTTGAGGCCAATTCACTAAATATATTCAAAAAGTAGTAGTGCTTACTACTAGGGGATCAAGGGGTATGACGAGAAAGCAGGAATGGGGTACTGAAGTTGCATGTTCAGCCATGAACTCATTGAATGGCGGTGCAGGCTTGAAAGGCCGAATGGCCTACTCCTGCACCTATTTTCTATGTTTCAATATTATTGGGCTTCTGAACTGGAAAAATCGGTATGTTACAAGGACTTTTAGTTGGAACTATTATTCCCTGAGCCAGCAGAGATGTAATAACTGGCTCGATACCTTGTGCTGCGGCTAGAGACGAGGGGTATTGGGGTTTCTTAGGAAGTGGTACAGTAGAATTGATCATTACCTTATATGATTGTGCGGTAAGCATCTTTCCTACTTCATTAGAGTGTGTAGACCATAGTTGCTCTGGGACCTCAGCAAGAAGTTCTTCTGTTTTTTGTTGCAATGGAAAGCTAGTAACCTAAAGTATCTTTTCTTCTAAGATAGCATCGAAATATATTTTCCTATTCAACTTGACAGAATAGCCTTCCCTTCCTTCATGTTGCCCCAGAGTTCCATTAAATGTGTGCCATTTCTCTTGTACTGGAGATCCTTGCATTTTCTTAACCATTCGTCCTAAATCCTGGGGTTTATATGTGTCTGCAACCGCAAGGGTGCAGTGTGGAATGCTACTTTTAACCTTAAACAAGGTCTGATTGTGGGAGGATAATTCTACCCCTGCCGATATTCCTTCAGGTCCGCTAAAAATTTGTTCAATCATCAATCGATATTTACGGTGCAGGAATAGTTGATAAAAGATTTGTGTTGTAGCGTCTGATCCAGTTTTGTCATAATACGCTGAACAGTGTAACGTTTCTTGCCAATTTCCCAAGTTTTGAGATTTGAGGTAGTCTTTGATTAACCTTGTCACACACCAATATGAACCAACCAAATAGGATAGGGTTTTGCTTAGTGTAGGTTCCAAACTTTTCTTGGCATACAATATGGGTGTTGTGGGTTGAAGTAGTTAGTGGGTATGCGCCACATTTATCTATGGGGACTCGAACTTCCATACTGGTTGGAGAACAGAGGATAGTGGCATTCATTTTGCATAATAGGTCACGTCCACATAGATTTACCGGAACTTCATTAGAAAGTAGGAATGAAGGACTATCTTCATAATCTTCTAATTGTACTTTGATAGGGTTGGAGAAAAACATTTGATGAGTGTGTCCAGATAGCCCAGTCACTGAGGTTTGATTAGTGGAAATGGGAATTCCCCGTGTATCTTCCCTCGAAAGGACCGAATATGTGGAACCAGTATCCACTAGGAATGGAATATCCTTTCATTGTATTCGTATTTTTACTTCAGGTTCTCCTATGGCATTTAACGAAACGACGGGTAGCTGTTTACTTGTAGCACTTGGATCTGGGATGGGGCGTCATTGGTCATTATACGGATAATTTGATCATTGGCTGAATTGATTTTGATTCTGTGGTTCAAATGGATTTTGAACTGAGAAATTAGTCTGAGGTCTAGCATGTACCTGAGCTTGGGTTGCATACGGGTTGGGTTCTGAAGGTGGAGGAGGTGGTCTATTACCAGCCTGTTGAGTCCAATCATAATTTGTTTGTTGCTGTTTTGACAGGCAATTTTTAGCCCAGTGTCCAGTCTGACCACAATTGTAATAGGTGCTACATTGTCCTCGTCCTATACCTCCTCCCCTCTTCCCCTAAAATTTCTTCCTTTGTCTCGTCCTCTTCCTCTACCCTGTGGAGGGCAGTAGGAAGGTGTTACTGGGGAGGGTGTTGTTGGAGCTGCTCGTTCCATAAACACGGTGACCTTGCTTTTAGATTCTCTATTTCGATCTTGTATGTCTTTTAACATAGATATAATCTTGGATAGCGTTTCCTGTCACCATCCAAGACAAACTAATTTAAAGGGATCTCTAAGTTCGGGTCGTAGTCTGTTTACAACAGCGCTAATCATGGGAGATTCTAATTCTTCTATTTTCATGCCTGAACATTGGTTCATGATCTCTCGCACTCTTTTAACGTAATCCTCAACATCCTCATCCTTCCTTTGTGTAGTTTCCATAATTTTGGACCAATTCATTTTCCTTGGGAACACATGGTATAAGGCATCCCAACATCTCCACCAGAATCCCTCTCCTGGCTTCGTGCTGGGATTTGCATTGAGAGCCTCTCGATGGGTTTTAAAATCTTTGAATTTTGTCTCAAATTCGGCAAATTCAGTGTCCTTTAACCATGCTTTTAGCAAAATTTGACCATCTAATATACTGGGTTCATGGCACAAGACGATCACTTTTAATTGGTCTATGGCCTTTTCAATACTGGTTTTAGGGTCTGCCAATCCTTCCACAATTATTCTTAACTCATTTGGTGACCATGGACGATAAATAAGAATTGGAGCTCCGTCAGGAGTTGGATTGGGGAAAAGTCTTCATGGGTTTGCAGTGGTTGTAGTTGGTGGGGACGACTCTGGGCACTGGACCTTTGTTCACGAGTATGACTTTGCGTATTACCTGCAGGGCCGTCATGGTATTGATCTCCTTGTGACAGATCTACTTCTCCTGCAGCCACACCTGCATTGTTGGGAGCGACGGGCACCCTTCCCGCTGCACCATTTTGAGGAGCATTCAGGAGAGCGGGTGCTACCTTGTCTCCCGGTGCTCCGGCCTGAGGATCGCCTCCTCCCTGTTGGCCTGGAGCATCCGATTGAGGTTCAACATATGGCAGTGGTCGACGGCCGTAGGGAGTCCAATTCTCATCCCAATCCTCATCCTCATCTTTTTCCCAACCCTTAGGGGCATTTGGCGGGTGTCCCTTTGTTTCTTTAGCAACCATAATAAATAGATTTTTACCATGTCTGGGTCGATTCACCTGCACTATTCGTTTGTCCACCTGTTTTTTCCCTCTAGTACACTGCTTGCTAACCCTTAGGCTCTTTTCATATCGTTCCTCAGCTTCCCTTTTCCAATCTCCAAATGCCGACCAATTTACTTTCTTTTTATCTCTTCTACGTGGGTCTCTGTCTATAAGACACTCCTCTAGACATGTTATTCTTTCTAAATTAAATGAACCATCGGGTGGAAATAGCCTGTTTTCATCCTTAGTCCATTTTACCCATTTTTTTAGATGGTCAATTGAAGACTGACCACAATTCTGGAGCATAAAATAGGCTGGTGTGCCCTTTGGTGGTGTTTTACTTGCTCCGGCACCCATTCTGGATGATTAAGATTTTTCACAGTTTCTGATCTCACAATCCTTTCCGTCAACTGAGTTCTCTATGCCCACTTCTCCTGGCCAATCACGTGGCCTAAAAAAGCTCTTAATTCGGGCTCAGTCTGGGTGTGTGAGATATGTTGACATGAACCAACCGTAGTTGATCAATCAGTTACTGTTTCTTTTCTCAATCAATCCTTGTTTTTCCGAATCACAATTTTCCGTAGTGACTCTTCCCGTTTCTCTAATTGCAATGTTGCACAAAAGTATTGAACACAACAGTATAACAAGGACAACTAGAACAATCAACATCCAGGCAGGAATACAAATCATAGCCTTAAACTCTATCTAAACAAATATTCAATTCTCAGTCTACGTTGTACGCCACTACAGACCGAGTCTTTAACCTATCTTAATAAAATTCCCTTTATGATCTTATCACACAAGGACCCTGTCCCTTCTAAGGCAGTCCTATCACACAAGGAACTTTCCTTTAGGGACTTGTATCATCCTATCAAACAAGGATAATCGATCGATAGCGCTCTTCTTACCTTTTACCAATGAAAATCTCCCCGGGCTGTTTCAAGATCGAATATTTTCAGGATCAGATCCCGTCTGGCTACAAGCTGAAAAGGAAATGATTACAAAAATAACTTTAGATCTTAAATGTCGAGTCTCATAGATCGTAGTACCTCCACTGTGGACAACAGATTACATATGCGGTTCAACAGTAAAGAGACCCCTTGTGAGCAAAAGGCTCACCTTATTCTGGCCAGTTAAGCCCTTCATTGAGCCCGGCATCTGTTCACTCACAGAGTAGAGAGTAAGCAATCTCGGTGGAACCTCCAAGAAGTAACTGTCGAAATCTCGACTCTCAATAAGACTCCGATACAATCAGCTCCGGTAGATGTTCATTTAATAAGTTTTACTTGCAGCAAGGGAGAGTCCCGTTTAGTCAAAGGCTAAGCAGAGACTTCCTACGTGGTACAGATTCACAATATCTTTATACAGTAGAACAAAAAAGTTATGGTTTCATCACATATATTGGTTCTGCCCTTGCGGTCAGCGAAAACAGATAAAGGGTTCTCCCATCAGTTAATTATTACCACATCCTTGACTGAGTCTTTACATATCTTTACAACCTTTATCTAGTCCTTCTAAGGTTTGGCCTAGCAACAGACTATTAATAGTACAGGGGAGTACAATGGGTGGTACTTATTTCAACAGGACATTCTTTCTGTTATCTGGTGGTTAAGCCTCCGGCCGGGTGGGTTTGTTCAAGGTTCCCTCACTCATACAGATGGCTCCTGCTTTTCTCAGATAATCAACTATCAGCAGTTTCAGTCAAGGTTAGCATGTTTATGCAGAAACAGACTGTTTGCTGTAGCAGCTTCTAGGAGGATCGGGACTCCATTTTGTTGTATTGCAAAAGGGTACATGTAATAGTATATACAACTTTAAAAGTATATTTCCACACATGGAAGAGAACATGCCAGGAGATCTCAGAGCTAGCCTGGTTAATCCGGCCACCATGCTTCCCCTGCCTGAAGAAGGGTATGAAGACCAGCACAACTGTGCGGGCATGTTAGAAGAAGCAGAAGGAGCCGCTGCGGCAGCCGAAGAGCCGTTACCCAATCCGGACTTGATCCTGTTTACGGACGGGTCCTCACCTGTGGAGAATGGAATCCGGAAGGCAGACTGGGCAGTCACGACGCTGTACGAGGTAGTAATGAAGGGGGGGCTCCCCACCGGAACCTCCGCTGAGCAGGCCGAATTGAGAGCACTGGTCGAAACCTGCAGGGTAGCCAAGGGACAAACAGCTAATATATACACGGATTCCAGGTACGCTTTTGGGGTGGCTTATGATTTCAGCCAGTTATGGCGGAAGAGAGGATTCTTGACTGCAGCAGGAACCCCAATACGGAATGGGGCAGAAGTCCACGACCTACTTGAAGCAATACTGCTGCCAGAGGACGTATCTATCCTGAAATGCAAGGCCCATACGAAGGAGAATACAGATGAGGCTAAAGGGAACGCACGGGCCGACCAGGCAGCTAAGGAAGCCGCCTTAATGGAACCAGAGAAGAGCACCCTTGTATGCCAACTGGGGACCCGAACGCTGACACAGGATTGGCAAAAATGCGGGAGGAATGTCTCCGGACGGAAAAATGGGAATGGATAAGTGAAGTGATAAAGCTATGGGTGGATGGAATGTGGAGGCAGCCTGAGACAGGAAAACCTGTAGTACCACAAGCGCTAATGACCTTTTTGGCCCAACAAATACACTCCTGGGGGCACTTAGCCCCCCAACAAATGACGGCTCGATTCCAGAAAAGCTGGTGGGGCCGGGGTTTTAGGAAACACGCTCAAGCCACGGTGGACAGGTGCGTCACTTGCCAGAAAAATAACCCCGGGCCCTCCACTACAATGCTCCTTCTCCAACCTCCGGCCCCGGCAGGGCCTTTCCAAGATTTACAAGTCGATTACATCTCATTGCCCCCATGTCAGGGGTATAGGGACGTCTTAGTGATTGTGGATCGATTCTCTGGGTGGGTGGAAGCCGTACCCACCCGAAGGAGCACCGCCACACACACGGCTAAGGTGCTGTGTAAAGACCATATACCTAGATGGGGAGTCCTCGCAAGCATTGACTCTGATCAGGGGACCCATTTTACTGGAGCCGTGTGCCGAGAGGTCTGCAGATTGCTCAATATCACTTGGAATCTACATTGCCCTTATCACCAACAGTCGTCAGACCAAGTGGAGCGTATGAATCGAACATTGAAACAACGACTGGCCAAGTACCACCAAGAGGGGATCCCGTGGCCTCAAGCACTCCCAATGGTCTTGTGCAGCATCAGGGCCATCCCAAACCGAACCACGGGCTTAAGCCCTTTTGAGGTGATCACCGGGAGACCAACGTCTCTCCCGGGGACCATCGATCTGCGAAAAGCAGACTGTCACCTGATGAGTGACACATTGTTGGAATATTGCCAGAATTTAACAAATGCTATCAGTTCTGCTTCCCAACAGGTAAAAGCGGCTTGGGGGGAAGCCCTGGAGGGAGGACATGATATCGTCCAGGAGTTTGGGTATATGTAAAGAAAATACACAAAGAACCGCTGGGAGCCAAGTGGGAAGGACCGTACCAAGTGTTACTGACTACCTGATCGGTGGTTAAACTCCAAGGGAAGAAGGCGTGGATCCACACCTCGCACGTTAAACGGGTACCCGTATCGGAAACAGACTAAAAGAACTGAACTTTTGAACTCAACAAAATGTTTGGACTGATTGTACTCGTGGGTCTGACCCTACCCCTGTGTAACATGGAGCTACATGTAAATACTTTTATGTACATGTCATATAGCTATGCTAAGGAAGCCAACATCTCCAGTTGTTGGATATGTGTGCAGGTATCTACCCATTCAAAGGCAGGAATTCCTTTGAGACCGGTCCCCCTCAATGAATCTGAGATGGCGGAATGGTTTTTTAACCAGAACTGTACGAACCGGAACAGGACCAATAGTCTGGGGGAAGGCGTAGAATTACCAAAGGCCGAATTGCGTTCGGCGGGTTATGGGTTAAACCCCTTTTTGGAGTGGTATCAGCCCAATTATAACCAGACCCTAAAGCCCCTGTTCTTGGTCCTCACTAACACCTCAGGGCTAGGAAGGCCACAAGGGTCGTTATGTCTGATCAGAAACCAAACCGGAGGGCAGGAATGGGGAATAGTATGTGTAGGCAAAATGTGAATATGACGAAAGGAAGCATGCAGAGCTTCCTGCATTTCCCGAATAAGACCACCCCGGGCCAGAACTTTACACAAGAATGGGTAGTGATAGGAGGTGGCCGATATTCCCCATACAATGGTACCTACTTTATTTGCGGCCACAGGGCTTATTCCTGGCTGCCACAGAACTGAACAGGATCTTGTTATGTGGGTTATGTGATACCCTACACTTGCCAGTCCACTTCCCTTCCAGGGTTGTTTTCTCCACAAAGGAGTCAACGGGCGATTACGGAGACTGAAAGGTCATTCTGGTTCTTTGATATAGAACTGATAAATTAGCAAGGGAGTCCATTAACATGGCATCCATCCTGGAAAAATTGGCTAATGACACCACGGGAGCCTTACTTAAAATAAACGCCAAAATGGTGGCCATTTGCACAATGGTCTTACAAAACCGAATGGCCTTAGACTTTATCCTGGCAGCGGGGGGGGGAACATGTTCCTTGATCGGCACTGAATGTTGCACTTATATCCCGGATAGTTCCAAGGATATCACCAACCTAGCAGACCACATCAAAAGGGAGGTAGAACAGCTGAAACAACCCCCAGCTACCACACTGTGGAGCTGGGCCACAGGATGGCTAGGCTCCGTGGGCAGTACATTGGTACAAGGAATTCTATTTATATTTGCTATAATAGTAGCATTATACTATTTGTTTGTTTTGATTAGATGTTTGGCTATGCGTATGATGACAACGACTAACCCCGGAATAAGGAATGTGGAAGGGGGCTTTCACCACCCACTTCTGCACTTTAAGAAGAGGACATATATATATAATCGGGGCATTATGATTCTGGCTAAGGAGAAATCAAAGGGGGGATTGTGGGACCTGATTAACTATTGTGGGACCTGATTAACTGGGACCTGATTAATTTATAATTATAGCGTAGCTGTGTGCGGTGTACGTGAGCACTAACAATGGAAAAGGTTGCAGCGTGGTTGGGGCCAAAGCACAGTCACAGGGTTAAGCGCTGTCCCAACCAGATAATAAGAACATGCTGCGAAACAGTGAACAGCAGGAGGAAGGGGCGTGATGTGGTAATCACGTCATGACCAAGGTGATTGCTATCTGCAATGGACAGCTGGGTCATAACCAACGGCCAGTCCGGAGTCGACAAACTGACCCCAGTAACAGCAAGGGGGCCAATCAGGGAATAAGAAGACCCCCCACGTTCACGACTATAACTGAAGCTGTAACACGCGGTCGAGTGCGCTTTATTCTTAGTAACTGCAAGATGTAACTGAATGTAACTGAGCCAATAAAGTTTGCCTGGATACTACCACCGGACTCGAGTCTCGACAACTGCTAAGAATATAAGAGACTCTACAGGGTTCAACGGACATGATCTTCACCATGCGACAACTAAAAGAGAAATGCAGGGAACAGCATCAATCCTTGTACATGGCCTTCTTTGACTTCACAAAGGCCTTTGACACTATTAACCGCAAGGAACTATGGAGCGTTGTCCTCCGTTTTGGCTGCCCCCAAAAGTTTGTCACAATCCTCTGCCTGCTCCATGATGACATGTTCTGGACAGAGTAACTGAGAGAAACTGTTCCCATTGGTGGGAGGATCGAGAACTAGAGGACACAGATTTAAGGTGATTGGCAAAAAAACTAAAGGTGACATAAGAAAAAACTTTTTTACGCAGCGAGTGGTTGGGATCTGGAATGCACTGCCCGAAAGGGTGGTGGAGGCAGCTTCAATCACGGCTTTCAAAAGGGAGTTGAATAAGTTCCTGAAAGAAAAAAATTGCAGGAAACGGCGGGAGAGTGGGACTTGCTGAGGTACTCTTGCAGAGAGGCGGCACAGGCTCGATAGGCCCAATGGCCTTCTTCCGTGCTTTAACCATTCTATGATTCTAAGGGAATCAAAGGATATGGGGATTGGGTGGAGAAAGTGGAGTTGAAATCGAAGATCAGCCATGATCTTATTGAATGGCAGAGCAGGCCGAATGGCCGACTTATGTTCCTAATTCTTATGTTCTTCTGTTTAACGCTATCGGTCCTTTATTTGATTGTGTGTTTTTTTTCATCATTACATATTTTCCAAAACAAAATCAGCAGGTCTTGATTTATTAATGGCATGCCAAGATCTTCTAACCCTAAATTCTTTGCATCACTCACTGTGTTCCTGCTGTGCGCCACATCAGTAACCAAGCATATCATCATTGTGCACTCACAACGCCGGGAAGCCTTGTTTATGTTTGTACTATTTCCTGAGTTTAAATGGAGAAATGCCGAGATACCGTGACTTCAGGTTATGTAAATATGTATTATTGCAGGAGTCTAGATATCCAAAGAAAGGCAAAAGTCGACCAATAATGGAATATGATAGTTTGAACAGATGCTTTAATTCGCATTGAGCCCAATGAGGTGCAAAGAATAATGAGCGATTGTATTATCTACAATTCATTTACCAAGGTGCATTTATTAAAAGTAGATTTGCATGCTATTTGAGAGTATTAATGGCTTTTTCATTTAAACAGTAAAGAATGCTAATGTGAGCTGCTGCAAATGATTTAAGAACATCTGATTTTTGGAAGGCTGAAATTCTAAATTTGCAACTGCATGCAGTTGTACTGCAATGCACTCAACTTCTGACATAGTGATGTGCTTTTTAAACAATAATCGATGATTATAGTACAATATTTCAACAATAAAAACATGTTAAATCCTTTTTCTTAAAAAGAGAGTGCTGTTCAAAATGCATAAAATAAAAGGACTGAAATGTTTATTTTTGATTACCACTAATAGAATTGTGATGACTATTTCCCTCCTGTGTTAGCTCGTGAAAACAATTCTGCATTATATTCATTAAA
The DNA here is from genome assembly GCF_044704955.1 of Pristiophorus japonicus. Taxonomy (NCBI): domain Eukaryota; kingdom Metazoa; phylum Chordata; class Chondrichthyes; family Pristiophoridae; genus Pristiophorus; species Pristiophorus japonicus. The sequence continues at coordinate 46,484,293 of NC_091986.1, read as the reverse complement.
TGACTTTAGATAGATAGAGCAAATGAGAATTGAAAATTGGCTTTCCATTTCTTTACAAAGGATTCCTTTGTCTTTATGTCAAGGCCTTCGACGTTGCTCAATGGGTAGCACCCTTGTATCTGAGTCAGATAGTTGTGGGTTCAAGTCCCACTCCAGAGACATGAAACCAAAATCTAGGCTGTCACTCCCAGTGCAGTACTGAGGGAATGCTGCACTGTTAAACCAAGGCCACACCCACCCTCTCAGATGGACTAAGATCCCATGGCACTATTTCAAAGAAGAACAGGTGTCCTTGCCAATATTTATCCCTCAATCAACATCACTGAAATAGATTATCTGTTCATTATCATATTGCTGTTTGTGGGAGCTTCAAAAAGTACTTCATTGGCTGTAAAGCACTTTGGTATGTCTGGTGGTCATGAAAGGCTCTCTTTCTTTAGAGATGGTGCAGAGAAGATTTACCAAAATGGTACCAGGGATGATCGACTTCAGTTACGTGGAGAGACTGGAGAAGCTGGGATTGTTCTTCTTAGAGCAGAGAAGGTTAAGGGGAGATTTAATAGAGGTGTTCAAAATTTGGATAGAGTAAATCAGGAGAAGCTGTTTCCACTGGCAGGAGGGTCAGTAACCAGAGGACACAGACTTCTAAATAATTGGCAAAAGAACCAGTGGGGAGGTGGTTCTACTTGTCAAGTGGTTCCATGCTAAGACTGCACCTTAATGCCGTTTGAACAATTTATTTGCAGTTCTTTATGGCGAGGCCTTTTGAGGTGAGATATATGTTGAAGATTTTTTCTCCTGCTCTTTACTTCAGTTTATTGCAATTGACATTTAGGCTCCTTTTAAAATGATAAACCCGGAGCTCGCTCTTCTGTACCATTAACCGATGCTGGCCTGGCATGCAATTTAATGCAACCTTAGGAAGAAAAAGCATTTTCTCGGATGCAAGGTGTCATCGACTAGGGATGGGGTTGCCAACCCTCCAGGATTGCCATGGAGCCTCCAGAAATCTTCTGGACACTGCTGCGAGCAAACACTCGGGTGAAAAACCCATTGAGGGGGCATTAAAAGCACAATGATTTTTTTCATATTCTTTAAACACTTGTTTATAAGTAATAGAATTATTAGACATGGAAAAGCATGCTGTTTGACTGCTCAGGGCTGCTAGAGGCAGCAGGCCATGTGATGAAACCTCCAAGAATAAGTCCAACCAGATTTGGCGACCCTATCTAAGGCGCTTATCCATAAGAGGGTGTTGCCAGTGCCAGCTTCTTCCAACCATTCTGGTCCAGCGCTCTCACTTGTCTTCATGGTTAGTAAGGCCCAGGCTGCTGAGGAGCACTTTTATATTCTCATCGCCTCTTGTTCTGGCTCTGCCTGGTGGCCTCTCTCGTGTTGGTGGTGAATTGTTTGTCAGTGTCAGACACCAGAGGAATTGGTGATGATCCACTAACCGAGACAATGGTGGTTGATTAATCAGGTTGCCCACAGTCTCATTTAAGATTTGGTCCTGATGGTTAAACTTGCACAAATTGACAACCGCATTTCCTACATTACAATAGTGACTATACAAAATTAGCTGAAAAGTGCTTTGGGATGTCCTGAGGTCGTGAAAAATGCTGTACGAATGCAAATTCTTTCTTCCATTTCAGTCGTGTGCGAAGTGATCTAGAATCATAGAATGGTTATAGCATGGAACAATGCCATTCAGCCCGTCAAGCCGGTGTCGACTCTCAGCTAGTCCCATTCCCCTGCCCTTTCCCCGTAGCCCTGCTTTTTTTTTCCTTCAGATACTTATCCAACTCCTTTTGAAAAAATCGAATCCAGCGATTCGCCTGTTTGTAAATATGGGGCGAAGCCACATTTCTGAGCCATATTTAAAACATCATTGATATTACTAATATATTGTAGAGCCGTAATTTGAGACCGCGACTTACAATCGAGCTCCATATAAGGAGTTTATTGTGGAACTCGTAAATGCAACGCTGCTGTGGCAATCAGAAAAAACATCCTCATTGGAGCAAATCACACCACCTGAGTAAATGAACTGTGCCTCTGATTCCACCGTCTTGGATGGATTGTCATGTATTATGAAGGTAGAAAGAAAGACTTACATTTCTATAGCGCCTTTCACGACCCCCAGATATCTCAAAGCCAAAGAAGTACTTTTTGAAGTGTAGTCACTGTTGTAATGTGGGAAACGTGGCAGCCAATTTGTGCTTAGCAAGATCCCACAAACAGCAATGTGATAATGACCAGATAAACTGTTTTGTTGTTATTATGTCTGTAATATACCTATGAATGACTCCACGAGGCAATGTGTTGTACTCAAACTGTAGTGACCTTGGTCCTTTATTCGTAACTCCAGAGTGAGACAACCTCATGGTGGCTCCCCTTTTATACAGCCCCTGCCACCAGGGCAGGAAACCCCGGTCTCCACCAGTTGCACCCTCTAGTGGTGCCAGCATGTATATACAAAGTGTAAACCTTATTGATAGTACATCAGGTAAACAAGTCTCCATCTTATACAACTATACAGTGACTACACAGAGAGTATATCTATAGTCTGCATATATAACAGTTATGTTGATTGAGGGGTAAATATTGGCCAGAACACGGAGATAACACCCCTGCTCTTCTTCAAAATAGCGCCATGGAATTTTTTACGTCCACCTGAGAGAGCAGAATCGGTTTAATGTCTCATCCGAAAGACGGCTTCTCTGACAGTGCAGCACTCCCTCAGCACTGCATTGGAGTGTCAGCTTCGATTTATGTGCTCAAGTCCCTGGAATGGGACTATGAACCCACAACCTTCTGACTCAGAGGTGAGTGTGCTGCCCATTGAGCCACAGCTGGCACTTAAGTAGCTGCAATGGTATTATGTCTTGGCGATCACACTTCTGTCTTGCTCTAGCTGACCTGAAGACTAGGCGAGATTACGTCTTGCTCAAACGTTTGTAGGACTTCGGTAAGGGTGCGCACATTTTTAGCCAAGTCCATGATGTTGTCTGCACAGTCCAGATCTGTTTACAAATGATTATTGCCTAGGCTGGTCCTACCTCCACTTTTACAGGGTGGGGAGGGGAGGTTAGGAGAGAGAAGAATGCAGATGCTGCCTGACCTGAGTGTCTTTATTTCCCTGCACTTCATCGGCTGTGAAGCGCTTTGGACGTCCCGAGGTTGCGAAAGGCGCTATAGAAATGCAAGTCTTTCTTTTCACAGGGTATCAATTATCCAGATTTAGATCACAGAGATATCTTTTTTAACAACCGGTTTGTTTCTTGCCAATACCAATTTGCAGTTTATACAACAAAGCAGAACTTGTGCTAGTGACACGTTCCTACCGCAGTGAACCATTCGTCACTGTCACAATAAGCACAAATATACTAAAAATAACAACTGGTGGCCGGGATGTATGAACGATGCGGACAATGCAGGTAGAATACCAAGATTTAAATATTGGGGACTTTCTGTTCAGGATAGTTTGATACTTTCTTTTTTTGTTTAATGACAAACCGAGGTGAAAGGCTCAAGGCTTGCTGCTTAGAGCATGACCAAGATTATTTTACAAATAGGAAAGATGACCAGGTAAATCAACGAACAGTTAATACCAACCTTGGATTTCCAGAAGTTTGTAACTTGTACAAGGAAGAGAAAATTGAGGGAGGTGAGGAATTTCAAAGTTGTGAGATCCTTGGATAGAATGGGTCCGTGTATGAGACAGCACTATGAGTCTTTCAATGCAGTTAGGATGAGAAAGGAGGGACAGTGTGCGGGATGGCAAACAAGGGTGTTGGGAGGTGGAGAGGCTGATTTTCCTCTTCCCTCCACCCCCTCCCCTCCCCCTACTGGGTGGGTGTAAGTCAGGCAACAGAAGAGCAAAAGGAGACGGGAGCTGCTATTACATCACTTCCAACTCGTCTAAATGTGGTTTGCATATTTACATCTATTACATGCAGGAACAGGAGGAGGTCATTCCGCCACTCGAGCCTGTTACACAGAAATAGGAGGAGGCCATTTAAGAACATAAGAACATAAGAAATAGGAACAGGAGTAGGCCATTTGGCACCTCGAGCCTGCTCCGTCATTCAATAAGATCATGGCTGATCTGATCATGGACTCAGCTCCACTTTCTTGTCCATTCTCCATAACCCTTTACTCCCTTATTGCTCAAAAATCTGCCTATCTCTGCCTTAAATATATTCAATGACCCAGCCTCCACAGCTCTCTAGGGCAGAGAATTCCATATATTTACAACCCTTTGCGAGAAGAAATTCCTCCTCATCTCAGTTTTAAATGGGCAACCGTTATTCCGAGACTATGTTCCCTAGTTTTAGTCCTCTCTGCATCCATCTTATCGAGCCCCCTCATTATCTTATATGTTTCAATAAGATCACCTCTCATTCTTCTAAACTCCAATAAGTATAGGCCCAACCTACTCATCCTATCTTCATACGTCAACCCCCCTCATCTCCAGAATCAACCTAATGAACCTTCTCTGAACAGCCTCCAATGCAAGTATATCCTTCCTTAAATATGGAGACCAAAATTGTACGCAGTACTCCAGGTGTGGTCTCACCAATACCCTGTAGAGTTGTAGCAGGACTGCTCTGTTTTTATACTCTATCCCCCTTGCAATAAAGGCCAACATTCCATTTACCTTCCTGATTACTTGCTGTACCTGCATAATAACATTTTGTGTTTCATGCACAAGGACCCCCAGGTCCCTCTGTACTGCAGCACTTTGCAATTTTTCTCCATTTAAATTATAATTTGCTTTTCTATTTTTTCTGCCAAAGTGGATAACCTCACATTTTCCCACATTATACTCCATCTGCCAAATTTTTGCCCACTCACTTAGCCTGTCTAAATCCCTCTGCAAATTTTTTGTGTCCTCTTCACAATTTGCTTTCCTACCCATCTTTGTATCATCAGCAAACTTGGCTACATTGCACTCAGTCCCTTCATCCAAGTCAGTAATGTAGATTGTAAATAGTTGAGGACCCAGCACCGATCCCTACGGCATCCAACTAGTCACTGTTTGCCAACCGGAAAATGACACATTTATCCCGACTCTCTGTTTTCTGTTAGTTAGCCAATCCTCTATCCATGCTAATATATTACCCCTAACCCCGTGAACTTTTATCTTGTGCAGTAACCTCTTGTGTGGCACCTTACTGAATGCCTTCTGGAAATCCAAATACACCATATCCACTAGTTCCCCCTTATCCACCCTGCTCGTTACTTCCTCGAAGAACTCCAGCAAATTTGTCAAACATGATTTCCCTTTCATAAAACTATGCTGACTCTGCTTGATTGAATTATGCTTTTCCAAATGTCCCGCTACTGCTTCCTTAATAATGGACTCCAACATTTTCCCAACGACAAATGTTAGGCTAACTGGTCTATAGTTACCTGCTTTTTGTCTGCCTCCTTTTTTAAATAGGGGCGTTACATTTGTGGTTTTCCAATCCGCTGGGACCGCCCCAGAATCCAGGGAAATTTGGTAAATTACAACCAATGCATCCACTATTTCTGCAGCCACTTCTTTTAAGATCCTAGGATGTAAGCCATCAAGTCCAGGGGACTTGTCCGCCTTTAGTCCCATTATTTTGCCGAGTACTACTTCATTAGTGATAGTGATTGTATTAAGTTCCTCCCTCCTCATAGCTCCTTGATTATCCACTATTGGGATGTTTTTAGAGTCTTCTACCGTGAAAACCGATACAAAATATTTGTTTAACATCTCTGCCATTTCCCTGTTCTCCATTATTAATTCCCCAGTCTCATCCTCCAGGGGACCAACATTTACTTTAGCCACTCTTTTCCTTTTTATGTACCTATAGAAACTCTTACTATCTGTTTTTATATTTCATGCTCGTTTATTTTCATAATCTATCTTCCCTCTCTATCATTTTTTTAGTCGTTCTTTGCTGGCTTTTAAAAGTTTCCCAATCCTCTGGCCATTAGTCTTGACCACATTGTATGTCCTTGTTTTCAATTTGATACCATCCCTTATTTCCTTATTTAGCCCCTCATGCCTGTTACACAGGAACAGTAGGAGGACATTTAGCCCCTTGAGCCTGTTACACAGAAATAGGAGGAGGCCATTTAGCCCCTCGAGCCTGTTCCAGTGTAACAGGACGAGGCCATTTAACTCCGCGAACCTGTTACACAGAAACAGGAGGAGGCCACTCAGCCCCTCGAGCCTGTTATACAGGAATAGTAGGAGGCCCATTCTGCCCCACGAACCTGTTACACAGAAATAGGAGGTAGCCATTCAGCCCCTCAAGCCTGCTCCACAGGAACAGGAGGAGGCCATTCAGCCCCTTGAGCCTGTTACACAGGAACAGGAGGATGCCATTCTGTCCCTTGAGCCTGTTACACAGGAATAAGAGCAGATCATTCAAGCCCCTCAAGCCTATTCCACCATTCAATCAGATTACAACTGATCTGTATCTTCACTTCTTCTACCCGTCTTGGTTCAGTAACTCTTAATACCTTTACCTAACAAAAATCTCTCATTCAGTTTTGAAATTTTCAATTGACCCCCAGCCTTAACAGCTTTTTGAGGGGAGAGAGTTTCAGATTTCCACTGCCCTTTGTGTGAAGAAGTGCTTCCTGACATCACCCCTGAATGGCCCAGTTCTAATTTTGAGGTTATGCCCCCTTGTTCTGGACTCCCCCACCTGAGGAAATAGTTTCCCTGTATATATTCATCCCTCAATCAACATCACAAAAACAGATTATCTGGTCATTATCACGTTGCTGTTTGTGGGAGCTTGCTGCTTCCCACATTACAACAGTGACTACATTCCAAAAGTACATCATTGGCTGGAAAGCGCTTTGAGGTATCCGGTGGTCGTGAAAGGCGCTATATAAATGCAAGTCTTTCTTTTGTTCTTTCAACCCTATCATCTCCTTTAATCACCATAAACACCTTGAGTAGATCACCCCTTAATACAAGCCCGGGAGAAACCCTGGAAATATCATGGTAACATAGTAGGGGCAGAGGATCAGCACTATGGATCTCCAGTCCTTTGTCACCTACTTTGAGCCTTAATAAGAAATAAGCATTTCCTTGGTGTAATAAGTGATATCAGAGAAGGAATGAACACAGCCGTATTGATAAAGTTGGAAGAGACAGCGAGTAGCAGCGGAATAAAGTTAGGCGCTAGTGGTTAATGAAGAATCAGAAATGTCAATGAAATGTCAAACTCTTTGAATAATTTCTTTAAAAGCATATATTCTGCTTTACTTCAGTCCAGTCCAAATCACGTTGGCTGAGAATTTACTGATCAATCAATATTATAAAAAATATAGCATTAAGTTCAAACTGATTATTATTTAATTAAAAGAAAGAAAAACGGATTTATATAGGGCATTTCACAACCATCGGACATCTCAAAGCGCTTTACAGCCAGTGGCAGGAGGGTCAATAACCAGAGGACACAGATTTAAGATTCCGAGGGGAAAATGAGGACATTTTGTTATGCAGCGAGTTGTTACGATCTGGAATGCACTGCCAGAAAGGGCGGTGGAAGCAGATTCAATAGTAACTTTCAAAAAGGAATTGGATAAATACTTGAAAGGGAAAAATTATGCAGGGGCACAGGGAAAGAGCAGGGGGTGTGTGGGACTAATTGGATAGCTATTTCAAAGTGCGAGCACGGGCATGATGGGCTGAATGGCCTCCTTCTGTGCTGTATCATTCTATGATTTCAACAATTTACAGCACTGTTTGGATCCAGGTTTATAGGCCATAAACCATGCATGACTGACAACATATTGGTTCCTTCAATAGAAGACAATTTGATGTCCCTGTCTTCTACTGAAACCGATAAAACCTCGCATGCATCAGCGATGTGCTGAGTTTTTTGTGGAGTGTTCGAAGCAGTGGAAATTGCTGACTGCACTTTCAAAAGATGTATCTTTCTGCAGATAGATTAGCTGGCTGAGCTTTGTAGAGACGTAAAATATCACGATCATGACATTGCGATGATTATTCTAAGAACCTCTGTAAAGATTAGCAACATTAGCAATGTTAATTTACCAAAATTTGTTCACTGTTTGTGGATGTTTAATTTGGTGACTGTCAAACAGCTAATGGGGCTACTTCAGTTCTGGAGAAAATAGCACTTTTAAAAAATAAAAGCACATTAAAGAATGAAGAGGTGAGTCATGTCTAAATTAATTGAATGAATCATAAACAGCTTACTTGTAGGTTATTTGGCTCATTTTTTTGGTAGCATTTCAAATACCTTTCCTTCCATTTAGCGTGCATTAGACCCCTGGGATAATCTAGCATATTGAACAATAGACCAATTGCCAACGTATGGCGGTCAGTGCCCCAATGATCTTTAAGCGCTTTGGGAAGTTTCCTATGTTAGTGGTGTTATATTAATGTTATTGAGCTTTTGTTCTTTGCTTCATGGACTAAAACCTGAGCAACTAGCATGCTGAGTGCTCCCGTACATGGCACGAGGATTGCCCAAATTATTTATTTCTATTTCTCTCTCTTTTCCTCTTTCTCTTTCTCTCTTTCTTTCACTCACTCTCTTTCTCTCTCTGTCTCTCTCTTCCACTCTCTTTCTCTCCCTCTCTCCCTCTCTCTTTCTGTCATTCTCCCCTTCTCTCTCCCTTTCTCTCTCTCTCCCCTTCTTTCATTCTCTCTCTTCCACTCTCTCCTTTCTCTCCCCTTCTCCCCTTCTCTCATTCTCTCTCCCTTTCTCTGACTCTTTATTTTTCTTTATCTTTTTCTCTCCCCCTTTATATCACCCTCTCTCTCCTTCTCTCTCTGTCTCTCTCCCTTTCTTTCTCTGTCTCTTTTTATCTCACTCCCTTTCTCTCACTCTGACTTTCTCTCTTTCTGTATGTGTATCTCACTCTCTCTCTCCCTTTCTCTCACTCTCACTCACTCTCTCTCTCATTCCCTCCCTTTCTCTCTCTCTCTCTCCTCTTTTTCTGTGTATGCGTATCTTGCGCTCTCTCTTTCTCTTTCTCTCTCTCAATTTCTCACTCCCTTTCACTCTCACTCTCTTTGTGTGTGTACCTCTCTCTCACTCTCTCTCCCTTTCTCTCTCCCTTTCTCTCTCCCCCTCTCTTTCTGCTTATATGTATCTCTCTCTCTCTCTCTCTTTCTCTTACTTTCTCTCTCACTCTCTCTCACTCTCATTCTCTCTTTCTTGCTCCCTTTCTTTCACTCTCACTCTTTTTCTGTCTGTGTACCTCTCCTTCTCTCTGTCTGTATCTCTCTCTCTCTCTCTCTCTCTCTCCCTTCCTCTCTCACTCTTTTTTCGGTGTATCTCACTCTCTCTCGCTCTCTCTCTCACACATAATCTATTAAAATAATACTCAATTAAAATAGCTATACCATATGAACAATCATTCTGTAAGGGTATTTGTCTGAGTTATAGGTTTATTTGACAAAAAACAGTGATTCGAGAGGTGTGAGTAATCTATTCTTGATCACACTTGTGTAGCTTAAACCCAAGTCAACCCGATCGACTGTAAAACTTGGCCTCAATGTGATCTTTTGCTTTTGTCCTTCGGGGGCACTTTTGCCACAAATACACTGCACAATAAAACATGCTTATAACTAATTACACTAGTAATTAATTAAGTGCACTAATAATACCCAATTTGAATGACTTGAATAATAATACAATTTGATAAACACTGATTTAAAAACAACAGTATGAATCAGTCCACTGCTCACTTGTTACAAATGTTTTGTGCTTTTACAACATTCCAAATCCTTGGCCCAGAATTTGTGGTGGGGATGAGGGTGAACTGGCAGCGCTCGCCGTTATTCCGCCTGTGAAACTGATCGCAACTTTGGGATTTGCGGGATTTCAAGTTGCAGTCTGTCAATGATAGCTCCGACACAGGCATGTATATCCCCCCCCTGCCCCCCACACCCCCCAAAGAGCTGATAATCCGTGGAATTAGCCCAATCCTTGAAACCGACAAAATCTTCGGCTCTTTCGTAGTCAGTATGCCGTTAAATTCCCTACTAAAAGGTGGACACAAAGGGATTCGGTTTAACTGGAATTTTGACAGTGTATTGACTGCTCAACAAAGGTTAACTCTTTAACTTTATGCAGTGTGAAATTTAATAAAAACTTTTTTTTTTAAAGTTTGTCCATCTTTATTTCAGGTTTGCCTTGCCTGCGAGCACCCCAATCTTTGTGTAGCTCTCCCTAACATTTGTAAAAAGTTAGAATTTTAAAAGCTTACCCACTTCCTTGTTCGCTGTCTGTGAGAATTCTGCCTTAAGATTGGCTGCTTAGACAGCCTGTTGTCATCACAGCAGTTCGCACTAGGGGATCCCCATTAGGTTCCGTTGAATTGAATTGAAGGTCAGAAAACCCAAAGTTCTCGACACAGGGATCGTGAGATCCTTGTGCAGACGATTGCTTCACTTCGCTACTGACTGCAAATTGCAGGCCCTTGTTTCTCATTGTCAGGTTGCTATTAGTTAAAAAAACTGCACTCAACAGGCACTGAAAACTTTCCATCAAGGATCCAGTGTGTATATAACTACTCCCCTTGTGAATGGAGTACATATTCTAAATGTTCACAAATACCTAAGTGTGCAGCCCTATTGCATACTCACTTTAAATTACATTTGTATATATATAAATATATATCTATATTCACCTATTTACATATATTTACATTTATATACATGTTCTTTTAAAATAAGTCTGAAACTTAACTAATCTTAAAATGTCTGCAAAATGGACTTGCTCCTAAATTATGCAGTATATATACATACACAAGGTAAAAGTGCCCCATTAAGTTGTCAGCTATGTCTCAGTGGGTAGCCCGCTCACCTCTGAGTCAGAAGGTTATGGGTTCAAGTCCCACTCCAGGGACTTGAGCACAAAATCCAGGCTGACATACCCAGTACAGTACTGAGGGAACGCTGCACAGTCCGAGGTGCCATCTTTCGGATGAGACGTTAAACCGAGGACCTGTTGCTCTCTCAGGTGGGCATAAAAGATCCCATGGTACTATTCGAAGAAGTACATGGGAGTTATCCCCAGTGTCCTGGGCCAATAATTATCCCTCAACCAACCTCACTGAAACAAATGATCTGGTCATTATCACATTGCTGTTTTTGGGAGCTTGCTGTGTGCAATTTGACTGCCACGTTTCCTACATTACGACAGTGACTGCGCTCCAAAAAACTACTTTATTGGCTGTAAAGCACTTTGGGATGTCCTGAGGTCATGAAAGCCGCTATAGAAATGGAAGTTACGTACTATGAATTCCAAGTAAAGAGAGGCCCTGAGGAAGGAAGGAGGACAGGTACGTATTAGCACATGTGGCGGAGCTTGGTCTCCAGTCGTCTTGGATTCCCTTGCCACTGGACCAAGACCTTGCTTCGTCAAGCCCGTGTGGTGGCTGGTGTGCAGTGGCCACCCCACGTTAAAAGAATTTATGCACAGGCATCTTCCATCGTTTAAAATGAGTTCATCAGTCACCTGAGTACTCATTTTTAGTGTGGAAGCAAGTCATCCTCGACCCCGAGGGACTGCCTATGATGATGATGATTTGTTTTTATAGCTGTCATTGCTTGGTAGAGCTACTAGCTCAGCATTATTAAGCATGTGGATGCAATGAGATCAAAGCCCTGTTGTTTAGTTTTGTGTGGTAGCAGCTTTGAGTCAGACAGTCAGCCAGGGACTGTTTGTGGTTATTGAGGGAAGTTGTTGATGGTGTTGCATTACTTCGATAGATACAGGCAATGTTTCTCGGACATGAAGAGGTATTTGTGTCTCTCTGTGAAATTAGTCAATTCACACAGATCAATAGAAAAATGATCTGCTTGTTGCTGTTGAGGTTTGCAACAGAAAAGAGCATAAAAGACATCTAAATAAAGGCCTATGCTGCATTAAAAAATTATCGAGGCCCTGGAGAGGGTGCAAAAAAGATTCACAAGCTTGATGCCAGAACTCGGAGGCTATAACTATCAGGAAAGGATGAACAGGCTGGGGCTCTTTTCTTTAGAAAGTTGAGGGCTGACCTGATGGGGGTCTTTAAAATTATATAAATATAAGATAGTCACTAATAAATCCAGTGAGGAATTCAGGAGAAACTTCTTTACCCAGAGAGTGGTGAGAATGTGGAACTCACTGCCACAGGGAGTGGTTGAGATTAATATTATAGATGGTTTAAGGGGGAACTAGATTAACATGAGGGAGAAAGGAAATAGAAGGATATGCTGATAGGGTGAGATGAAGAGGGGTGGGAGGAGGCTCGTGTGAAGCATAAATGCCGACATGGACCTGTTGGGCCAAATGGCCTGTTTCTGTGCTATACATTCTATGTAAATGGCATTTAATATATATCATTACCCTCTTTTACAAACATCCCTTTTAACCAGAAAATATATTTGTTGAACAAGATAAATTATAATGAAAACAAGCATTATCTGTGAGTGCCCATGAGGTGGGGTAGCTCTGTTAATAAGGGATGAGATCAGTGCAGTAGTGAGAAATGATATTGGCTCAGAAGATCCAGATATAGAATCAGTTTGGGTAGAGATAAGAAATAATAAGGGAAAGAAGTCACTGGTGGGAGTGGTCTACAGGCACCCATAAAGTAGCCACACTGTAAGACAGAGTATAAATCAAGAAATGATGGAGGCTTGTAAGAAAGGTACAGCAATAATTATAGGCGATTTTAATCTTCATATTGATTGGACAAATCAAGTTGGCAAAGGTAGCCTTGAGGAAGAGTTCATAGAGTGAATGCAGGATAGTTTATTTGAACAATATATTGTTGAACCAACCAGGGAGCAGATTATTTTAGATTTGGTAATGTGTAATGAGTCTGGATTAATTAATGATCGCGTAGTGAAGGATCCTCTTGGGAATATTGATCATGGCATGGTAGAATTTCAAATTCAGTTTGAGGGTGAGGAAGTTAGGTCTCAAACCAGTGTCCTGAACTTAAATAAAGGCAATTACAGAAGTATGAAGGCAGAGTTGGCTAAAGTGGACTGGGAAAATAGATTAAAGGGTAAGACAGTAGAAAAGCAGTGGCAAACATTTAAGGAGATATTTAATGACTCTCAGCAAAGATATATTCCAGTGAGAAAGAAAGATTCTAAGAGAAGGATGAACCATTCGTGGCTAACTAAGGAAGTAAAGGATAGTATCAAATTGAAAACAAAGGCATACAATGTTGCAAAGAATAGTGGAAGACCAGAGAATTGGGACATTTTTAGAAACCAGCAAAATCACTAACAATTACCTGCAGGAATGAGACTCCACAGTTTAAATTGTTCCCTTTCTGGACTGGACAGCTTGACTGGCATTGCAGGAACATTTATCACACTGTTAAAAAGGTACTTGTGCTCTTCATTACTAGCCCTAACTTTCTGCAGCGAGTTCAATGGGCAATTGATGTGCAAATCCAGCAAGTTGTTAAAAATAACGGGGAAGTTGAAAGCGAGAGTCGGTTTGTGCGAGGCAAACAGTGTAGCAGCGTAAATCGAGCAGCAAGTTCTGGAGATTCACAACTCACGCTGAATCTCCTCGTCCCCTGAACTCGCTGGATGATTTACTCATTAATAACATCATACACTGTTAGCACACCATTTCTGTTCCAGCAAGATTTGGCTCAATATCTCAGTGGTGTCTGGAACAGATTAAATCTGAACTAAACAATGTCGACAGCTCCTTCCACATCGTGATTACAGAATCTCTACACCTGGATTGGAAATTAGGTTTATTTTAAACAATAAAACTACTAATAGTTACATATATGGTCCTACATTCACATAAAGCTACCCAAAGAAATAATCCTGCCAATGTGCATTACATTCTCTTGAACCGAGAACTTCAATTGAAATTATGCAATTATAATAACAATAGAATGATAATTAGTCATGTAATGAAAATTTAATCATCCAAATATTGACTTTATTTCAGAGAGAATGGATGACATCAAATCAGTCCAAGTACATTTGCCAGAGGTGAATAAAGCATTTGAGCTTCAGATACAGGGTAGTGGCATTTGACTGAGTTGAACCGAATCTTAACCCATTGAACTCGGTATCAGAATTGAGCCTAACTGACTCCTTAGTGCTATTCTGTAGGATAAGGCCAAATCATCTTTTCCTGCCTGGAGAACATTTTTATACTCTTAAGAACCTGAGTGTCCTGAAATCCATGCTCTAAACTATAGTACACCATAGGATAACTGTTATGCACAGTGCTTTGCACACCAAGGTTGGGATTTCGCCAACAGAGGCGAGTTCGATGCAGGCGGCTTTGATGCAGCATGGGAAACCCGCTCTGAAGTGCAGCCCACCCTCTCCCTTCAATCTTCCGTGGCTAGGGCTTGTTAAGCCCACCCTGCGGGTTTCCCGGCCAATTAACTGGAAGTGGGTCTGATGAAGTCCTTAAAGGGACCATGCCCAACTTTTTTTTAAACAGTTCTTCTGTCAGTGTTTAGCAGCATTGAGCTACTGCAAACACTGAGAAGCACGGCACAAAAGTTCTTCCATGACTCCCTCCAGATGTTTATGGAGGGAGTTGCACCATGCAAGAAGTTTCTTTTCCCTTCCAAGAGTCCTCCCCAGAACCCCAAGCAGCCTGGTTGCACATTGCATAGCATGGATGTCGTCTTTAGGAGCTGGCTGCAGTGGCACAAACCTTTCAATGATCTCAGTAGATCACGAAATGTAACTGCAAAGCCACACTGAACCTCATCCTGCTGTGCTACTCATCACATCGCCATCACTCTGCATTCCCTACCCTATTCCTGCACATCCTTACTCACACTAACCTACCTTGCACCTCCAGCCATCGCTCTCCATTTACATTATCACTTCCCTATCTCACTGACCACCCCCCTCACACTCATCATAATTTCTTGTCCAATCATACCAACTAACAGCCAATATTTAGGTAGAATATGTGCTTCCATTGAAATCTTTATTTTGAACACTTTGTGTTCTTGGAGAGATTTGTGTGTACCTTTGGAAATGGCTCACTGAGTTGTAGTGAATGGTGAGACATAAGGGTACCCTGCACAATGGTGATGAGTGTGAAAGGAATGGCTTGGGCATTGCAGGGATGCTATATGGTGCTGATGTGGGATGGTGCCAACCTGGTACATCATGTGGCAGCCAGGGTGTACAGAGTGAATTGAAGTAAATGTAGCCATGGCGAGGCCATTTCTGATCTCCACGGCAGCATGCATGCACTGTGTCCTGTGCAGCAACAGTTGATTGGGGAGAAGGTTGGTGTTGTTGGTCATGCTGGTGTGCCAGGTGATGCTGGTGTGCCTGGTGATGCTGGTGTTGGGGCTGATCGTGGTGGGATTATGAGGAGCATGGTGAGTCTTTTTCCAGGACATCGATGCTGCTGGAATAGATGGCAGGTGAGGTTGAAATGACAGAAGTGATCTGTCAATGGTGAGAGAGATTGCTCCAAGCAGGTGAAAGTGAAAAGACAGTTCAATGCAAAGACTTCCAACCTGCATACAGCTCAAAATTTCCTTCCAAATTCTGAAGGCTTCAGCTTCTGACGTTGGAAAGTGAAGAGCTGTGAAATGGTAGCTTTTATACCACATCTGCAGCTGTCACTGATCCCAACTGCACTTACCTGCCGAGTTCCAAGAGGGACGGGAAACCTGACAAAAAGGTGGTAAAATTGTAAATGCCTGCTTTTAATCCTCTTAAATACCATTAAAGTATCTGTTAAGTACGTTAATAAACAGGCCTGCTGCTTGCTGCCGGGTCTGCGATCCGCACGCAACCTGACAGGTGAGAAACTCACACGGAGGTGGGTTCAGAGTGGGATCCTGACCCGCTGTCAATCAGGGCCATTTTGACAGCAGACCCAACTCCAAACTTACACTCGCAGGGCTGGGAAGATTCCGGCCCAAGAGTGCCAATTGGGAGTTTGGGTGCAGAAGTCAGTAGGTCCTGCAAGATATTCCATAATTAACATGAGTGGATGAAAAATCTTACGGGATCTCTTGATCTCTTCGCATAAATTCCCAATGTTTACTCCCAGTGAATGAAGCTAAGTGCCAATTCTTAAAAGCTACCTTCATATTGAGTCATTTAACTGGTCGTAACATGGAACTTCACAGTCTTCCTGAAGTCCAAGTTAATCCAGCTCTTAATACATAGAATTTACAGCATAGAAACAGGCCATTCGGCCCAGCAAGACTGTGCTCACACAAGCCTCCTCCTACCCTACTTCATCTCACCTTCTATTCCTTTCTCTCTCATATGTTTATCTAGCTTCCCCTTAAATGCATCGATGCTATTCGTCTCAACTACTCTATGTGGTAGTGAGTTCCACAACCCAGGATTTCAATGGTTATATCAAAATTCAAGGAAAACGTCAGGGCTCAATTACCTTTAGTCATTACTGGCGTTCACCCTATATTCATAATAATCCCTTTGTCTCCTTGAACACTTAGGAACCTGATTTACATTGTTTCATCTTCTCACCGCTACAGCAACTTGTATTTATATAACGTCTTTAACTTAGTAAAACGTCCCAAGGCGCTTCACACGTGCGATTATCAGACAAAATTTGACACCAAGCCACATAGGAGTTATTAGGACAGGTGACCAAAAGCTTGGTCAAAGAAATAGATTTTAAGGATCGTCTTAAAGGAGGAAAAAGAGGGAGGATTTGAGAGGGAGTTCCAGAGCTTAGGGCCCAGGCAGCTGAAGGCACGACCACCAATGGTGGGGTAATGGTAATTGAGGATGCGCAAGAGGCCAGAATTGGAGGAGTGCAGAGATTTCGGAGGGTTGTGGGGCTGGAGGTGGTTACAGAGATAGGGAGGGGCGAGGCCATGGAGGGCTTTGAACACAAGGATGAGAATTTTAAAATCGAGGTTTTGCTGGACTGGGATCCAATGTAGATCAGCGAGCTCGGTGGGGGGGGGGGGATGGGTGAATGGGACTTTGTGCGGTTTAGGATACAGGCGACCATGTTCTGGATGAGTTCAAGTTTATGGACAGTGGAAGATGGGAGGCCGGCCAGGAAAGCATTGGAATAATTGAGTCTAAAGGTAACAAAGGCATGGACAAGGGTTTCAGCAGCAGATGGGTTGAGCCAGGGACGGAGATACACTACAGGCTAATCTATTTTGACAGCTTCTCACAACAAATAGTGCAAGTCAGACAGAAAATTACCTTTCTATCAAAAGAGATGCTTGAAGTCCTAAGCAGTGTGCACTTGTTCCAGCCTCGGATAATGGTGAGCAGTAGACCAATTGCTTGCATTATACAGCACCGACTACTGTCTCCACACAAGCTCTTTACTCTCATGGACAATCCTGAATCAGTGAAGACTTACTTTCTGAGGTGAACAATCAATATATTTATTTTCAGGGTAATTTCTATATTTTTCTTTCATTTTCTTTCTGTACCATTGCATGGCACACAATTGTTATCGGTGACTTTGGTCATACAAATTCAGAAAGAATTTTGCTTTTGCTACAAGAAAGAATAAAGTAAAGAACATGAGCGACTGGACATGTTGAAACCTCTATCTATCTTCTCAAATTCCCCTTAGTCTCCGAGCTGAAGAAATGGCCAGAGAAACTGCTCCATCTGCATTCTGAGTCTGAACACGGAATTTTGTGCTTAGCGCATTTCACAATGGCATGGCTTAAATAAGCAACTGACCATGTGGGAATAGGATGATAGAGCACAGGGGGAGGCCGTTCGGCCAATCGTACCTGTGCAGGCTCTCTGAAAGAGCTATCCAATTAGTCCCAGTCCTACTGCTCTTTCCCCATAGCCCCTCAGGCAGTGTATTCCAGATCGTAACAACTCGCTGTGTAAAAAAGTTCTCATGTCGCCTCCGTTCTTTTGCCAATCACCTTAAATCTGTGTTCTCTGGTTACCAACCCTTCTGCTTCAGTTTCTCCTTATTTACTCGAATCAAATCCCGTCAAGATTTTAAACACCCTATCAAATCTTTCCTTAACCTTCTCTGCTCTAAGGAGAACAAACCCAGCTTCTCCAGTCTCCCCATGTAACTAAACTCCCGAATCCCTGGTACCATTCTAGCAAATCTCCTCTGCACCCTTTCCAAGGCCTTGACATCCTTCCTAAAGTGTGGTGCCCAGAACTGGACACAATACTCCACCAGTGTTTTATTGTATTAGCATAACTTCCTTGCTTTTGTACTCTATGCCTCTATTTATAAAGCCCAAGATACCTTATGCCTTTTTTTAACAGCCTTCTCAACTTGTCCAGCCATCTTCAAAGACTTGTGTACATGCACCCCCAGGTCTATCTGTTCCTGCTCCCCCTTTAAAATTGTACCATGTAGTTTATATTGCCTTGAATCATCACCTTGAGCTGCCGCTGTGTGGAGTGGGCTTACAGCAGTAGAAGGACATTACGTCTTACTCAATTGTGGCTTAAAGAATGATGGAGCATGGAATTGTGATGTATCGATAAAATAATTCTGCCTTCAGCCCTCTTCTACAACTGAACTCCTTGTACAAACGCTCTAACTCACAAACAATGGCAACAAAATTTTTTTATAAATGTATTACAAATGAGCTGGATTTTCTAATGCATTGCTGCTCGATGGTCTAATCCATGACCCCCACATTCTGGCCCCAATACTGTGTGCAACATTTCTTGCCCGAAGGGACAGCAATTTGAAAATTCAGTTTCTGCTGGGGGAATAGCCGATCAAAAATATTTTTGTGCAATTTTGTGCTAAACCCATTAATGCCAGTGGCATAATTATGCAGTCTTGGTTTTTACGTCCGCTACAAGACGGCTAGGTATGTTCCAAACCAGAGGCCGTATGTCCATTAATACAGTGACCAATTGCCTGTTATCAAAGATCAAACATCATCATCATCATAGGCAGTCCCTCGGAATCGAGGAAGATTCGCTTCCACTCCTGAAGTGAGTTCTTTGGTGGCTGAACAATCCAATACGAGAACCACAGACTTTGTCACAGGTGGGACAGATAGCCATTGAGGGAAGGGGTTGGTGGGACTGGTTTGCTGCATGCTCTTTCCACTGCCTGCGCTTGATTTCTGCATGCTCTCGGCGTTGAGACTCGAGGTGCTCAACATCCTCCTGGATGCACTTTTTCCACTTAGGGCGGTCTTTCGCCAAGGACTCCCAGGTGTCAGTGGGAATGTCGCACTTTATCAGGAAGGCTTTGAAGATGTCCTTGTAACGTTTCCACTGCCTACCTTTGGCTCATTTGCCGTGAAGGAGCTCCGCGTAGAGCACTTGCTTTGGGAGTCTCGTGTCTTGCATGTGAACTATGTAGCCTGCCCAGCGGAGCTGATCGAATGTGGTCAGTGCTTCAATGCTGGAGATGTTAGCCTGGACGAGGACGCTGATGTTGATGCGCCTGTCCTCCCAGGGGATTTGTAGGATCTTGCGGAGACATCGTTGGTGATATTTGTTCAGCGACTTGAGGTGTCTACTGTACATGGTCCATGTCTCTGAGCCATACAGGAGGGCGGGTATTACTACAGCCCTGTAGACCATGTGCTTGGTCGCAGTTTTGAGGGCCTGGTCTTCAAACACTCTTTTCCTCAGGTGTCCGAATGCTACACTGGTGCATCGGAGGCGGTGTTGGATCTCGTCGTCGAAGCCTGCTCTTGTTGATAGGAGGTTCCCGAGATATGGGAAGTGATCCACGGTGTCCAGGGCCGTGCTGTGGATCTTGATGACTGGGGGGCAGTGCTGTGCAGCGAGGACAGGCTGATGGAAGACCTTTGTCTTACGGATGTTTAGCGTAAGGCCCATGCTTTCGTACGCCTCAGTAAATACATCGACTATGTCCTGAAGTTCAGCCTCTATATGTGCGCAGACGCAGGCGTCGCCCGCGTACAGTAGCTCGACGACAGAGGTTGGGGTGGTCTTGGACCTGGCCTGGAGATGGCGCAGGTTGAAATGGTTCCCACTGGTTCTGTAGTTTAGTTCCACTCCAGCGGGGAGTTTGTTGACTGTGATTGAGAAGAGGGTTAGGGCGATGACGCAGCCCTGTTTGACTCCGGTCTGGACGTGGATTGGGTCTGTGATGGACCCGTTGGTAAGGATCACGGCCTGCATGTCGTCGTGGAGCAGGCGGTGGATGGTGACGAACTTTTGGGGGCGTCCGAAACGGAGGAGGATGCTCCATTGATCCTCGCGGTTGACAGTGTCAAAGGCCTTTGTAAGGTCGAAGACGGCCATGTATAAGGGCTGGCGCTGTTTCCTGCATTTTTCCTGCAGCTGTTACGCTGCAAAAATCTTGTCCGTTGTGCCCTGTAGGGGACGAAATCCGCAGTGTGACTCCGGGAAGAGTTCCTCGGCCATGGGAAGAAGACAGTTGAGGAGGACTCTGGTGACGACTTGACGACTTTCCCAGTGACTGATAGCAGGGAGATTCCTCTGTAGTTGCTGCAGTCGGGCTTGTCCCATTTTTTAAAGATGATCACGACTACTGCATCTCTGAGATCCCCCGGCATGCTCTCCTCCCTCCAGATGAGAGAGATGAGGTTGTGTATTTGCGTCAGCAGTGCCTCTCCGCCAATGCTTCAGCAGGGATTACATTCGCACCCGTAGCCTTGTTGTTTTTAAGCTGCCTTATGGCTTTTTCTACCTCGTGCAGTGTTGGGGTCTTACTGAGGTAGTGGCGGGTAGCATGCTGCGGGATGGAGCATGCTACCCGCTTTCATATCGACATCGCCGCCCTAAATGAGACCCGGCGGGCAGGAGAAGGCCAGCTCAAGGAATAAGGTGGAGGTTACACCTTCTGGAAAGGGAAACCAGAGGAAGAACGCCGTCTCCTTGGAGTCGGCTTCGCCATCAAAAACGAGCTGGTTGACCGCCTCAAAAACTCCCCCCCTGCAGGGCTAACGAACGCCTCATGACTCTTTGATTCACCCTATCCCAGAACCAGTGTGCCACAGTCATCAGTGCTTTTGCCCCAACACTCGATGCAACTGATGAGGCCAAAGAGGGTTTTTACTCCAACCTTGAAAAATCCCTGACCTGCGTCCCTGCGGGTGACAAACTGATCCTCCTTGGTGACTTTAACGCCAGGGTTGGCAAGGACACATGCCTCTGGGGTGGCGTGATTGGCAGAGGGGGTAAGGAAAGCCAACTCCAGCAGTACCCTACTCCTGACAAAATGTCTAGATCATGAACTTGTCATCACCAACACCTTGTTCCGCTAGAGGGACAAATACAAGGCATCGTGGAAACACCCTAGCTCCAAGCACTGGCACCTGCTCGACTATGTCATCATCCGAGTCAGGGATCGCAAGGATGTGCGCATCACTCGTACCATGACAGGAGCCGATGACTGCTGGACGGACCACTGCCTAATTCGATCCATCATCGACATCAACACAGGAGGTGACAACAGAAGCAGTGCCGCAAAAAAGTCAATGCCGGAGCACTTAAGGACCGAGCTAAGAGAGCCTGTCTTGATGACCCCGAGATGCAGAATGCTCACAACACTTGGTCTGCCCTCCAGGCCTCCATAACCAGTGTTTGCAAAGAGACACTTGGTCACTCAACCAGGAAACACCAGGACTGGTTTGATGAGAATGATCAGGAGATCCAAGAACTAACAGATCACAAGCGCAGGGCATTTCTGAGCCTTAAACAACAACCCAATGCGGGAACAGCAAAGCAGCATTACTGATGGCTCAAGGCTGAGGTCCAACAAAAAACTCGGGACCTAAAGAACAGGTGCTGGATGGAGAGAGCACGGGAGTTACAGCAGCTGGCCGACAGCCATGATATGCGAGGATTCTTCATCGCAGCCAAGGCCACTTACGGGCCAAACACCCAAGGCCCCACCCCACTGCTGGCCAAGAACGGGGAAACACTCATCAAGGACACCGAGGCAGTCAGGGCCCGCTGGAAGGAGCACTTTGAAGATCTCCTCAATAGAGACTCTGCCTTTGATTCATAGGAACATCATAGGAACATAGGAACATAGGAGGCCATTCAGCTCCTTGAGCCTGTTCCACCATTCAATGTGATCACAGCTGATCTACGACCTAACTCCATATACCCGCCATTGCCCCATATCCCTTAATACTTTTGGTTAACAAAAAGCTGTCAATCTCAGATTTAAAATTAACAATTGATCTTGCATCAATTGCCGTTTGTGGAAGAGAGTTGCAAACTTCTACCATCCTTTGTGTGTAGATGTATTTCCTAATTTCACTCCTGAAACGTCTGGCCCTAATATACCGAAAACTTTGATCAGATCAACCCTTAACCATCTAAATTCTAGGGAATACAACCCTAATTTGTGTAGTCTCACCTCGTAACTTAACCCTTGAAGTCCAGAAGGCCAATATATCCTTCCTAAGGTGTGGTGCCCAAAACTGCTCACAATGCTCCAGGTGTGGTCTGACTAGGGTTTTGTATAGCTGCAGCATAACTTCTACCCCCTTGTATTCTAGTCCTCTAGATATAGAGGCCAGCATTCCATTACATTTTTTGATTATTTTCTGTACATGTCCATGACACATTTGTGAGTCCATGAATAAATCTGCATGCTATGCCAAGAGTTACTCTTTAGCTAGACTTTTTAGTTTCTGGTGGGTTTTTTTTTAGGAGGGGATTGGCTTTTATTCTTTCTCCGTTTCTTTCTCCGTGTGGTGTGTTTCTGGTGCTTTGATGAACTTATTTTATTGGTAAAACAGTGGAACCATATACGTCCCATTTGGCAGCATCTCCCAAACCCGCGACCTCCAACACCTAGAAGGACAAGGGCAGCAGGCGCAATTGGAACACCATCACCTGCAAGTTCCAGTTTTATAGCGTTCCATCAGCTAGTAACACAGAGAGGAAAGGATAGAGGGGCACAGGAGAGTCAATCCACTGGCTCTGTGTAGGAAGAAAACTCACTTACTCAAGCCCAGAACTGCTCAGAATCAGAAAGCCAATTAGAAAAATTTAAGGACGTCCCCCAGTAGAAATAATGCTCCGCACTTTATTATATTTCTTATTCCCAAGGAAAGTTCTGTAGTTAGATCATCAAGGTGAGATTTGATTTCATCTGTTACTCTGTATGTTTATTTGCTGTATGTAAAATAAAACCGCTTAATTATTCATAACAGGCTCACTTCAGAAAGATTGGGGAAGGCATATGTGAAAGGCATGACCTTGTGTTCAGATCTCAAGTGGGTTCCATTGTTACACTCCCAGGTTATACCATTGCATAATTAGATATTGGACATTATAGGCACACTCCTGGACATAAGTGTTTAGGCCACTCACAGGAGTGACCAGCACCGTTACACATAAGATTATATCTTAAGGTTTACTCAAAACTATGTAATAGCCACTTATTTATTTATTCAGATTAACAATCTATCAATTGTTCAGCACAGATATTAAGTTTGTTCCAGAATTATGCAGAATAGAACCATTTGTGAAGTAACAATCCAAAATTGTATGCAGATTGGTCCCATGCGATAAAATCATTGATCTTTACTACCTATTCCCTCTTTCGCAGTAGCTGGGAGTTCAACATCTGAAAGTTAGAGATTTGTCTCTGAATGGTATAAAGCCAGTTTGTGATGGTGCTTAACATTCTTGGTTCTGGCTTTTTGCTGTAACTGAATTATCTCAAAATCGCTGTGAGTGTTGGATGATGCATTTTCGCATTGCAATCCAATGCAACCACCAATTTCCATCTCCGGAATATTCCCCCCGTCTCCACCCTTCCCCTCATCCATGCCTTTGTTACCTCTAGACTTGACTATTCCAATGCACTCCTGGTCGGCCTCCCACATTCTACCCTACGTAAACTTGAAGTCATCCAAAACTCGGCTGCCCGTCTCCTAACTTGCACCAAGTCCCGCTCACCTATCACCCCAATGCATGCTGACCTACATTGGCTCCCGGTTACGCAATGCCTCGATTTCAAAATTCTCATCCTTGTTTTTAAACTCCTCCATGGCCTCGCCCCTCCCTATCTCTGTAATCTTCTCCAGCCCCACAACCCCCCAAGATATCTGCGCTCCTCTAATTCTGTCCTCTTGAGCATCCCTGATTATAATCGCTCAACCATTGGTGGCCATGCCTTCTGTTGCCTAGGTCCTAAGCTCTGGAATTCCATTCTAAACCTCTCCGCCTTGCTACCTCTTTCTTCCTTTAAGAGGCTCCTAAAAACCTACCTCTTTGACCAAGCTTTCAGTCAACTGCTCTAATATCTCCTTCTGTGGCTCAGTGTCAAAAGTTTTGTCTCATAATTACACCTGTGAAGTGCCTTGGGATGTTTTCCTGCATTGAAGGTGCTATATAAATACAAGTTGTTGTTGTTGCATACATGATTAAAACGGGAGACTTAATCTGATTGAAATTAATTTTTTTTTACATTTTACCAACAACGCTAATCTAGGCCAACAGCTTCTTTACATAATGACTCCAGGTGAAGTATATAGGACACGGCAGTACTAGCATACAATGTTGGTGCACACAGGTAGTCCAGAAACATTCCTCACTAATTCAGGCCTGACTGTCTGAGTCACAAGGTGCTGAAATCAGTGACTTAAGAACTTATTAACTTATTTTGGCTCTCACACTGACCATCCTTGAACTTCATTACACCTTGTACTTATGGTCAACTGTATGCAAATTGATCCTGCGCTCTAAAATCATTGACCTTTGACATCTATTCCCTTCCAGTAGCTGGGAGTTCAACATCTGAATTGTAGAAGTTTGCCTCTGTGTAGTGTAAAGGCACTTTACGATGCTGGTTAAAGCTCTTTGTTTTTGCGGTATTTGAATTTTCACGTTGCAAGGGTCCTTTTGCACATGCTATTCCCATGGTACTGATTGCTACATTAGCAGCAGCCGTAACGTTCAGTGTGGGAATTCCACTGGGCATTCCAATGACGGTGATCAATTTGGAGGACAAAGACCACAGGGAACAAATGCAGGTGTAATTCTAACTGGATCCCAATTGCCCGGGTCCCAGGAGCCCAGTCTTCAAGCATAGGCTCAGCTTTCTGGAGATGTTTGAGCAGATCAGCCCTCAACCATCTACACTTCTCGAGGAAGGTAGGCACACAGTTGTGCCAATTCCAGTGAACTTGACCAAAGGGCTTGTCAACGTTTTCACAAAATGATATTTTAATGCAACATCGGAAGGCCTCTTGTGAATCAAAGCCTCAAATTCCAACAGTGTTCCTCTGTTTTGCCTCGCCGCTCCTTATCTCTATAACCTCCTCCAACTCTGCAAACCTCCAAGATCTCTGCACTCCTCCAATTCTGGCCTCTTGCGCATCCTCAATTTTCATCACTTCACCATTGGTGGCTGTGCTTTCAGTTGCCTGGGCCCTAAGCTCTGGAACTCCCTCCCTAAACTTCTCTGCCTCTTTCTCCTCCTTTAAGACGCTCCTTAAGACCTACTCCTTTGGCCAGCCTTTTGGTCACCTGTCCTAATATCTCCTAATATCACATAATTATGTGATTCAGTATCACATTTTGTCTGATAACGTTCCTGTGAAGCGCCTTGGGATGTTTTACTCTGTTAAAAGTGCTGTATTAATGCACATTGGTGTTGAGTAGGGAATCCCACTACCTTCCTCTCTTGGACCTCATCCAGCAGAAAATCCAAAATTAATCGAAAGCCAACAGTTCTGCCCATGTGCACTTGCCAACCTTCCATAGCGCTTTCCAATACAGCCAAAGCGACATGGTGTGTTGAGATGGATTGGCAGCAGCCCTTTAGAAACAACTGCTTTAATGATTGGCCACTTCCTCCATTCATTGTGTCTCCTCTCATCATGGAGAACATGCAGTGCACACCTACAAATGTAAATGACGTTTACAGCAGGGGGGTGTTTGCGCGAACGTGATTTGCCCGCTATACGTGATGGTCGGTATAATGGCTATGATAGTATTCTACTATAGATCAGTATTGAAGTCATGTTTGCTGCTGCAGTCTGTGCTTAGTTCAAGCTGTAACCCCAACAATACTTATAGGGGATTAGAAGAGTTTAAGTAAGCTCCATAACACTTGTGTAAAAAGGTGCTATTTACTTCTGTCTGTTCATGCATCCAGGTCACCGTAACCAGGTGCGAACTGGTACCATCAACACAACTACCCAAAATAAATGGAGCGCTTAAGATGCTGTAACCGGCAACAATGTAAATGGTGCTTGGTTTTTCCTTTTTAGCTGATACATGGACGTTTCAAGCGGTGGGGTGGTGAGTCTATTAGAATAGGTCGATCTTGATGAAACCAGTGAAATTATCTTTCAAACCTATTTTGGAAAATGATTGCAGGAGCACTGGCTGCATTTTTCCCGGTATTGCCGAGTCAACCTTGTATGTTGACAAACCCTACGGAAACATTTCAGGTGGAAAATGCATTGATCATGTCAAGGACATTAGATAAAGAAAGAAAGAAAGACTTGCATTTATATACCATCTTTCACGACCACCGGACGTCTCAAAATGTTTTACAGCCAATGAAGTACTTTTGGAGTGTAGTGTCTGTTGTAATGTGGGAAACGCGACAGCCAACCTGCACACAGCAACTCCCACAAACAGCAACGTGATAATGACCAGATAATCTGTTTTTTTAGTTACGTTGATTGAGGAATAAATATTGGCCAGGCCACTGGGGATAACTCTCCTGCTCTTTTTCGAAATAGTGGCATGGGATCTTTTATGTCCACCTGAGAGAGAGCAGATCGGGCCTTGATTTAATGTCTCATCCGAAAGGCGGCACACCTCCGACAGTGCAGCACTCCCTCAGCACTGCACTGGAGTGTCAGCCTAGATATATGTGCTCTAGTTCCTGGAATGCGATTTGTACCCACAACCTTTTGACTCAGAGGCTTGTGTGCCAACCACTGAGCCACGGCTGACACTAAAGTCACTGTAAGTCACATAGGGTGCACTGTGGCCGACTGAGACACCACTTGATTTGACACCGAGCCCCATAAGAAGATATTAGGACAGGTGACCAAAAGGTTAGTCACAGAGGTAGGTTTTAAGGAGCTACAGGTGATGCCTGCAGAAGGGACTTGGACAATCGAAGCTCAGGTCAGGAGATAACGGGAAATAGATCTTCACCAAAGGAAACAGATGAGATCTGATTGGTCTAAAAAAAATACTGCTATAACTTTCTGCTTAAATTGCATTTAAATTGTTTAATTAATGAGATAATGATTGTCTTGCCATTGGATGCTCTTGACCCATTTCTGTATAGTCACGATGTTAGACATTGAGGTTTGCAACGTTAGCACAAGAGTTGTGCATCTCTTCATGCTGTTCCAGTTCATAAATGTTCCAGTGCAGAAATATTTTCCCCCATCCTGAATTTTCCAGGGACTTGATTCAAATCATTGAGTTCTGTTTTCCAGCAAAATTCTGAGAACTTTTCTCCAGAAAAGAGAAGGCTGAGGGGTGACTTGATAGAGTTCTTTAAAATTCTGAAACAATTTGATAGGGTAGACATAGAGAAGATGTTTTTCACTTGTGGGGGAGACCAAAACTAGGGGCCATAAATATAAGATAGTCACCAATAAATCCAATAGGGAAAACCTCTTTACCTAGAGAGTGGTGAGAATGTGGAACTCGCTACCACAGGGAGTGGTTGAGGCGAATAGTGTAGATATATTTAAGATGGCGCTAGATAAATACATGAGGGAGAAAGGAACAGAAGGATATTTGGCCTTTATTGCAAAGGGGATGGAGTATAAAAGCAGGGAAGTCTTGATACAACTGTACAGGGTATTGGTGAGGCCACACCTGGAATACTGCGTGCAGTTTTGGTTTCCGTATTTAAGAAAGGATATACTTGCTTTGGAGGCAGTTCAGAGAAGGTTCACTAGGTTGATTCCGGAGATGAGGGGGTTGACTTATGAGGAAAGGTTGAGTAGGTTGGGCCTCTACTCACTGGAATTCAGAAGAAGGAGAGGTGATCTTATCGAAACATATAAGATTATAAGGGGCTTGACAAGGTGGATGCAGAGAGGATGTTTCCACTGATGGGGGAGACTAGAACTAGAGGGCATGATCTTAGAATAAGGGGCTGCCCATTTAAAACTGAGGTGAGGAGAAATTTCTTCTCTCAGAGGGTTGTAAATCTGTGGAATTTGCTGCCTCAGAGAGCTGTGGAAGCTGGGACATTAAGTTAATTTAAGACAGAAATACAGTTTCTTAAACTATAAGGGGATAAGGGGTTATGGGGAGCGGGCAGGGAAGTGGAGCTGAGTCGATGATCAGATCAGCCTCGAGGGGCTGTATGGCCTACTCCTGTTCCTATTTCTTATGTTCTTATGATATGTTGATAGATAAGATGAAGAGGGGTGGGAGGAGGTTCGTGTGGAGCATAAACACTGGCATGGACCAGCTGGGCCAAATAGCCTGTTTCTTTGCTGTAAATTCTATGTAAATGCAACTCTGTCATGCTTAATCAAAGGCTTAGCTATGATAACATCATTACTGCCCTAGCATAAGAGTATTGCTCATTTTTATCTTTGTACTTCAATATCCTTTTGAGAAGTTTGTAATAATTTGTTGTGTTCATACTCTATTTGTTTGTTACATGAATCCTCACTAGACAGGCATTAGGAACCTGTGGGAGCTATTCAGAGACTGTTGTAAACATGCTGGTTCATGCTGGTTTTGGGACACCATTTTGAGAGTTGCTATAAAGGACACATTAAGTTAAGGCTATAAAATTAAATTACATTACTTCTGTTTCAATTAGTCTGTTTATTTACGTACACAACATAATTTGGCGATGAGGATGAATCAAATTAATCTCCCTACACCTCCGCTTTCCTCTCCACACCCGGGGACCCTCCAATCCCATGGCCAAGATGGATAAAAAGCTTTTCTATGTACATCACGGCAAGTGGGTTAGACGACGATGACGTAATAGCAGTTCGCTGCCGTGCAATATTTATTCATTGCCTCGGCACCGAAGGCCAAAGCATCTTTGGCCAAATCAAAGACACGGAGTCCTACAACAAAGTGGTAAGCGCCCGAGATAAATATTTTGGACCAAAGAAAAGTATCATGATGGAGAGATATAAATTCCGTTAAAGGGAGCAAGGGAATGGTGAACCAATCAAACACTATATCATTTAATTAACTGAACTGGCTGCTCCGTGTAACTTTGGAGCACTCACAGAGGAAATGATCAGGGATCAAATTATTGAGAAAACAATGATCCCCCGCATTCGGGAATGCTTGCTAATGGAGGATGACAAATTGACATTAGACAGAGTAACTAAGTTGGCCATCCAAATCGAATCAGCGCTTTCCGATTCAAAAGCGATCAGATCCCTGCTCCCACTGTGCAGCACACTTCGGCTACAGCCCATGTGCAAGGGATTCGTCCAAAGTGGAAATCACAGCAGAGACCCAGGGCTAGTAATAAGCCACCCATTACAGATCGCGACCTAACTTCCACTGCTTTAACTGTGGGGATAAATCACATTCAGCAAAGCGTACTCCGACTCCAAAATTGAGGTACTTGGGGTTATATCTGTCCCGATATACTACAAGGACATAACATTGGAGAACGTTTCCTTTCATGTCACGAAGGGACAAAGCCTCATGGGTGTTGATCTTTTGGACAAGCTTGGCTTCAAAGTTTACGACCCAACTGGCACACCTGTGTACATGGTGGACTTTGACAAGCAGTATCCCTCAATCTTCACAGGGTTTGGAGTGACAACAAAGTTCTACCATCATCCCTGCATTGACCCTTCCGTCAAATGGGTGATGCAGCGACTTCGCCGTCTCCCATTCGCGACCAAGTAGCCGCAGAATTAATGCGACTCGAATCTCAGAGAATCATTAAGAGCATCGCCTCCTCACCCTGGATCTCGAACTTAGTCATTGCTTGCCGTAAAAATGGGAAGATTCGCCTATGCATCAACCTGAAAGAGGGCAACATAGAAACATAGAAAAATAGGTTCAGGAGTAGGCCATTCGGCCCTTCGAACCTGCACCGCCATTCAATAAGATCATGGCTGATCATTCACCTCAGTACCCCTTTCCTGCTTTCTCTCCATACCCCTTGATCCCCTTAACCGTAAGGGCCATATCTAACTCCCTCTTGAATATATCCAGTGAACTGGCATCAACAACTCTCTGCGGCAGGGAATTCCACAGGTTAACAACTCTCTGAGTGAAGAAGTTTCTCCACATCTCAGTCCTAAATGGCTTATCCCTTATCCTAAGACTGTGTCCTCTGGTTCTGGACTTCCCCAACATCGGGAACATTCTTCCCGCATCTAACCTGTCCAGTCCCGTCAGAATCTTATATGTTTCTATGAGATCCCCTCTCATCCTTCTAAACTCCAGTGAATAAAGGCCCAGTTGATCCAGTATCTCCTCATATGTCAGCCCAGCCATCCCTGGAATCAGTCTGGTGAACCTTCGCTGCACTCCCTCAACAGCAAGAACGTCCTTCCTCAGACTAGGAGACCAAAACTGAACACAATATTCCAGGTGAGGCCTCAGTAAGGCCCTGTACAACTGCAATAAGACCTCCCTGCTTCTATATTCAAATCCCCTAGCTATGAAGGCCAACATACCATTTGCCTTCTTTACCGCCTGCTGTACCTGCGTGCCCACTTTCAGTGACTGATGAACCATGACACCCAGGTCTCGTTGCACCTCCCCTTTTCCTAGTCTGCCGCCATTCAGATAATATTCTGCCTTCGTGTTTTTGCCCCCAAAATGGATAACCTCACATTTATCCACATTGTACTGCATCTGCCATGCATTTGCCCACTCACCTAACCTGTCCAAGTCACCCTGCAGCCTCTTAGCATCCTCCTTACAGCTCACTCCACCACCCAGTTTAGTGTCATCTGCAAACTTGGAGATATTACAATGCCATCATCCCCGACAAGTACCCTCTTCCAACCATCGACGAACTGTCTTCAGAATTCCACGGCTCAACAGTTTTCACGAAACTCAGCGTGCGCCGCAGTTACCTGTAAATACCCCTAGCGGAGGACAGCAAACGGCTCACAGCATTCATGACGCATGATGGTCTATATCAGTATCGATGCATGCCCTATGAATTATCTTCTGCATCAAGTGCATTTCAGAAGATTGTCATTATTATGCTAACAGGCATAGAGGGAGCTCTCAATCTGCTTGACAATATCGTCGTCCATGGACGGACAATGGAAGAACATGACCAGCGACTTCACGCAGTTATGGCTAGACTTGCTACACATAACATTACACTTAATGTCGATAAGTGTACATTCGCTGCTGGAGAAATAAACTTTCTGGGTTACAGAATCATAGCACAAGGTGCTTGACACCATTGACGTGATCCAATGAATGCAAGAGGCTACCAATGTCAAAGAACTTTCATCACTCCTCGGCACTTGCAACTTCTGTCTGAAGCTCATCCCGCACTACGTGCACATTGCCGAACCACTTTGCAAGTTGATGCGCAAGGATGTCCCTTGGGATTGGACAGATTTCCAGGCTCAGGCATTCACCACACTAAAGGAGAAAATCACATCCCCTCCTATCCTTGCGCACATAATCCGAATGCCACTACGTACGTCACCACGGATGCATCAGGCATCAATGGATTGACGGCCTGGAACACCCAGTAGCCTTCACCTCTCGCACGCTCTCATCTGCAGAACGTAAATACTCTACAAGGAATGCGACACATGTGATCGCTGGCACATCCACCTCAGTGGCAGGAAATTTACCCTCCGTATGGATCACCAGGCGCTAACTATGCTATTCGCTAAAACTGGATCTGGTCAGATCGCCTTTATCAGTTTAACTTTGATGTACAGTACATCATAACCACGTAGCTGACATGCTCAGTCGCTCGACACCTGCTTCGGACTCTGGTGCTGCCTTGTTCACAGATGACATAAACACATCGATCATCACTCAGTCTATCAGAAATCTTGTCTCCTGCGCCGAATCACCGCATGATGCTACACTCCAGCACATGTGCCACTTCCTCCAGACTGAGTGGCCTAAGCAAATTCCGGAAAAGCTGAAAACCTTCCACAGACTTCGCGATGAATTTTCCATTTGGAACGATGGCTACCTAACTCGTGGTGATAGAGCAGTAATTCCCAAGTAGCTTCAACAGCGCGTTCTCTCATTGGCACACGATGGACACACTGGCATTGTCTGCATGAAGCAGAGATGTCGCGATCAGTATGGTGGCCTGGGATTGAAACTCACATCGAGGAGTTCGTCTCACACTGCGAAGCACGCAGTCTGAGTGAAAAGGCCACAAACATCCGACCAGCACCAATGAAGCCCATTCCATGGCCACAAAGACCATGGCAACAACTTCAGTTGGATATCTTCAGTCCAGTTGAAGCCGCTCCACAGCACCAACATTACCTTGTTGTAGTACATGACGTGCATTCCAAATGGCCAGAAATCGTGACAAGTTCAGTGACCTCATCAACGATTGTCACTATTCTGCAGCGTATGTTCACGAATTGAGACCTCCCAGAGATCAGAATCACAGATAATGGACCACAGTTTCTGTCCGACCAGTTTGAGAATTTCCTCATTCGTCATGCTATCGAGCATTGCCTTACTGCTCGGTATAATGCTCAAAGTAACGGGAGTGTTGAGCGATTTAACCGTGTCATCAAAGAGGGTTTGAAAGCCAACCTCGCAGCAGGCAGAATATTCAACGAACCGGTTCAAACCATTCTCCGCACATGCCGTTCGACAAAGTAGTCGCTCACGGGGAAGACACCTGCTGTGCTCATGATTGGGCAGAATCTTCGCTGGCTACTGGACATTCTCAAACCCCCAGCCAAATCTAGCATGAAGATAACCACACTCGCATCCCAGATTTCGGAATGCCAACGAAAAGCGAAGACGTACACCGACACAAAATGACACACTTAAAAGCCCCAACTGAAGAACGGAGATTGGGTCAGAATTAAGCGCCCAGCTGTAGTAATAAGTTTGCATCTTTACTTTCGCCTCCAAAACAGATCAAGTAAAAGTTCAGCCCTCACACCACGAGCTCAATGATGGAACTCGATGGAACGCTCATACACTGATCCCAATTCACAGGCCAACAGACCAGCAGGATGGAACAGAGGTACCGTTCTGTTTCCCAACCGAAAACCTCAATCAAACACTGCAAGCTCCACGCCGGTCTCAGCGTATCAGGACACGACCTGGCTATCGCAATGACTTTGACTGTCAGAAGGGGGGAAATATGTTGTGTTTATACTCTATTTGTTTGTTCCAAGAACCCTAGCTAGACAGGCATTAGGACCCTGCGGGAGCTATTCACACACTGCTGTAAACATGCTGGTTCATGCTGGTTTTGAGAGTTGCTATAAAGGACACAGTTAAGTTGTTTCAGCTAGTCTGTTTATTTACATACACAACATAATTAATTATGCTTTTTGGTCAACAAACATAGCACAGAAGTAGGTCATTCGGCCCATTGAGTCTGTGCCGACTCTTTGTTAGAGCTATCTAATCAGTCCCACTCCCCTGCTCTTTCCCCATAGCTATAATTTTTCTTTTTCTTTTCATGCATATATCCAGTTTCCTTTTGAAAGCTACTACTGAATTTGCTTCCACCACCCTTTCGGGCAGCACATTCTAGATCATAACAACTCGCTGCATAAAAAAAATCTCATCGCCCCTCTGGCTCTTTTGACAATTATCGAGTCAAAAACCTCAGTTTTAACCTTTTCTGCTGTTTATCCACATTGATTGGAAACAGTAATTAAGATAAGTGGCCAGGTTCTCGTCAGTGCGCTTGCCGTGTATTAGTGAATACAATAACAAGAACAACTTGCATTTATATAGCATCTTTAATGTAGTAAAACCTCCCAAGGTGCTTCATAGGAGTATTATGAGATAAGAAATTTGACACCGAGCCACATAAGGCGGTATTAGGACAGATGACCAAAAGCTTGGTCCAAGAGGTAGGTTTTAAGGAGTATCTTAAAGGAGGAGAGAGAGGTAGAAAGGCGGAGAGGTTTAGGGAGGGAATTCCAGAGTTTAGGGCCCAGTCAGCAAAGGCACGGCCGTCAATGATGGAGCGATTCAAATTGAGGATGCGCAAGAGGCCAGAATAGGAGTAGCGCAGAGATCTGAGTGATACGATACACCAACTAGGGATTGTCTGTAACTCATACAAATTACATTGAATTGGATTGTAATAATGTCCAAACATCTGTATCACGATTTTTGAATCACTGCCGCTTATTGCGGCTATGATACAATTAGAATTTCTTTCTAATGAGGGCTTCACAGATGTTCAGATTAGAATCCCAGTGCCTGTATAAAATACAGGAATAAAAACTGTGGCCTCGCCGAGTGCATACGATGTGCGCAAGGACCCGACGAGGTGTCGCAAAAGTTGGTTCTCGGGGCGAGATGCGCATGTGCCGAAAACTGGCCTTTCCGATCTGTCAAAATTTCTTCAGACAAATCCTACGTATCCCCGCAGGAAAGATGTCCGCGCGGCAGAGATTGGGCTATTTGCCCAACTCATGCCCAGCGAATGTCCTTCAAAATCTTCTGCTTGGAAAAAGCAGGCGCATAGTTTACTTTTATCAAAGTAACACTTTTAAAACATAGAAAAATTTAATTTAACCATTTATTTTTATGTTAAAAACCTATCCATTAAGGCAAGTTTATTTTTAACCCTATTAAAACACATTAAAAAAAAATTCCCTCTTTTTTTTTCCTAAAACATTTAATTACATTTAATTTCAAGTAATTTTAAACATGTGAGGTGTTTTTTAAATTTATTGTGCTGTGTTTCGGTGTTTTAGGGGGTTATTCTCATTGATTACCCATTTGTACGAGTTCCCATTACTATCAATGAGAATACTAATTAGTGATTGGTGGTCCAGGCCCACGTGATTGCAACATAGACGTCCGTACGTGGAAGAACTACGCGCAGTGAATGAAGGCTTCAGACCAGAATCCTACGTTTCGCCGGGACCAACATGTAGTTTCATAGATTTTGTTCGGGTCGGATGTGTTCGTACTAAGGACGCCTCCGACCGCAATTTCCCCCCCATTGTTTAAAGAGCAGTTTTAGACTGGAAAGCCAGTTTCTTTTCAAAATAAATTAAACTGACTTTCGACATTGCCTGCATATGAATAATCGCAAGGGTAATTGAAGAGATTGCTAAGGATTAAGGCATTGTGAAAGAAAGAAATTGCATTTCCAGAACACCTTTCGCGACCATAGAGCATCCCAAAGCGGTTTCCAGTCAATGAATTAATTTTGAAATGTAATGGCACACTGCATGGTATAGCTAATGGACTGATAAAACATCAGTTCATGGCTACAAACCCTCACACAATGAACACTCTGAGGGGGAGACATTTATTACCGTCCCGTTTGGGGGCGGTAACATTTGAGAGGCGCTGAAGTTTCTCCCTCTCAAAAAATTCGGATTAGCACTTCTGGAAGGTAGCGGAGCGGTAAATCAAATGCTCCACTTCCTTCTTGGAGTACTAACACTGGGCCGTGCAGCACTACCGCATCCAAGGGGCCCTTCCCGGGCCCACGCTGCAGGTTCTGCAAATTGAAAAGGCACCTATCTGGACCACCTATAGAGCGGCCAGGCCCCGTGAAGAAAATGGAACAGCACTAGGAAAACCAAGTTAAGTTTTTTTTACTTACCTCGGCCACCTTGCCTTTAATTATCGTCCCTGTAGTGGCCAGCCGCCCGATCCACGCCTCCTGCAGCTGCTGGTGTTTTCGCCTGGCGCTGCTGCAAGGGGCAAAACTCAATTTCGAGGCGGGGCAATGTGCATGGCAATCAAGTCATGATCTCCGGGCGCAGGAGATCGGAGCGCAAAGCTGTCGTGCCGCTGCTAAACTCCTGCCCAAAATTAATTATGATGGGGTCATTGTCAGCGCCGTGCCTGGTCAGTAATGCATATGCGCCCCATTAGCGAACTCCAGGGACACTAACAGGAGGTGCAAATGCATTGAATTTTTCCCTGTGAATTTTAGTCAAGCTCTGAGGAGGGGCTGAGTGATGGTCGGTAACAGGAAGAGGGAAAATTAGAGGATACATCAACCACAACATCTCTCCCTGTACTCTGAGCAGATGGTTCCAGACTGAAATAACCCTAAGCCGGCTATCACTCTCCCAAGAAACAGGGGAAATAGAACTGAGGGAGATGACTAAAGCAGAAGAGTGTATTTATATATATATTATGTATATCACACGTTCAGAATGAACCAATTGAAATTGTCATGATCCCACAATTTTATTTGATTCAAAATTAAATATTTTGATTTGATTTTTTTCAGAAAAATAATTTTCCTTTTGTTACTATGATCCAGCTGTATGAAGTTTCTCCTTTGCTCATCACCTGTGTCACAGAGCCCGGGGATCTACTGATATTACAGACGATCTGGGAAACAATGGCTGCCCAGCCGATCCGGCAGCATGGTTACAATTGCAGAATTGCTCAGTTAAAAATACTAAAGTAACATTCAGCTTTCTGATGTGCAGTTAAATCTCCCACAGCGCACTCCTTGTGAACAAACTACTCACTCTACATAAGAACATAAGAATTAGCAGCAGGAGTAGGCCATATGGCCTCTTGACCTTGCTCCACCATTCAATAAGATCATGGCTGATCTTCAACCTCAACTACATTTTCCTGCCCGGTCCCCATATCCCTTGATTCTCCTAGAGTCCAAAATCTATCTATCTCAGCCTTGAATATACTCAATGGTTCTGCCTCCACAGCCCTCTGGGGTAGACAATTCCAAAGATTCACAACCCTCTGAGTAAATAAATTCCTCCTCATCTCAGTCCTAAATGGCCGACCCCTTATCCTGAGACTATGATGCCTAGTTCTAGCCTCTCCAGCCTGGGGAAACAACCTTTCAGCATCAACCCTGTCAAGACTTCTAAGAATTGTAATAGTTTCAGTGAGATCGCCTCTCTACATCTAGAATGGAGCGTAATGCCCATCAGTGCGTTAATTGTCATTTAATGACTGTGTCAGGGCTTCACATCATTGCCGACATCCCTGTCATTTCACAGTGTATATTTTAGCTTTTTTTTTTAAACACTTGGCAGACAATTCATCTATTTTCAGCTCACTGCCTATACATACTATAATAGATGGCAGACAATAGGTTTCAAGGCCATAATTCAAGCAAACAGTTTTGATTATATAAATTGCCAGAATCAAGCGCCAGATTATTACTGATGATATCAGGTCCTCAATTTTCATCCACTACCTTGTAATGCACCAGCTTTTCATTATTAAAGAAAGACTTGCATTTATATAGCTCTTTTCAGATTATCAGGACGTTCCAAAGTGCTTTACGGCCAATGAAGTACTTTTTGGAGTGTAATCACTGTTGTAATGTAGGAAACACGGCAGCCAATTTACGCACAGCAAACTCTCACAAACAGCAATGTGATAATGACCAGATCATCTGTTTTACATGTTGATTGAGGGATAAATATTGGCCAGGATACTGGGGATAACTCCCCTGATCTTCTTCGAAATAGTGCCATTGGATCTTTTACATCCATTTAACAGTGCAGACGTCCCATCCATTCCAACAGAATGCATGTGTACTTATGTGCTGCCTGTTGTGTGATGGATGTAATAGATGTTGAAAGCAGCATTTGGCACATCTGACCACAAATTTAAAAAAAAGTAATTCTTGTAATTTTTGCCTATCCCTAATTGCCCTTGAGAAGGTGGTGGTGAGCCGCTTTCTTGAACCGCTGCAGTCCATGTGGTGAAGGTGATTCCACGGTGCTGTTAGGGAGGGTGTTCCAGGATTTTGACCCAGTGACAATGAAGGAACTGGTGATATATTTCCAAGTCAGGATGGTGTGTGACTTGGAGGGGAACTTGCAGGTGATGGTGTTTTATGCACCTGCTGCCCTTGTCCTTCTATGTGGTAGAGATTGCTGGTTTGTGAGGTGCTGTCAAAGAAGCCTTTGCGTGTTTCTGCTGTGCGTCTTGTAGATGGTACACACTGTAGCCACGGTGCACCGGTGATGGAAGGAGTGAATGTTTAAGGTGATGGATGGGGTGCCAATCAAGCGAGCTGCTTTGTCCTGGATGGAGTCGAGCTTCTTGAGTGTTGTTGGAGCTGCACTCATCCAGGCAAGTGGAGAGCATTCTATCACACTCCTGACTTGTAGGTGATGAAGAGGCTGGGAGTTCCTGCTCCTCAGTCAGTACCTGATGTAGCCTTTATGCAGGTAGACCAGGTCTCTCTTCATCTGGCCAGAAACGGCAGAAGTGAGCTCACCTGGGGGTCCATGACAGGTTGTGGGGTTTAGTTTTTTACCTTTGTAAAGGGACCCTCAAGGCAGCCAGAATCTCCTCCCCAGTGGGATATCTAGTTCCCCTTTCCCTCCCCAGGGATGGCCAGCTTATATTGACATTCCTGGCTACTTCAGCGGAGCAAACAGAAGAAGGAGCACCACTCGCTAAGGCTTCTTCAGCAGCACCACCGAAACCTGTGACCTCTACCACCTCGAAGGACAAGGGCAGCAGGCGCATGAAACACCACCACCTCATGTTTCCCTCCAAGTCAAACAACATCCTGACTTGGAAATATATCGGCCGTTCCTTCATTGTCACTGGGTCAAAATTCTGGAAGTCCCTCCCTACAGCACTGTGGGAGTAACTTCACCACACGGACTGCAGTGGTTCAAGAAGGCGGCTCACCACCTTCTCAAGGGCAATTAATGCTGGCCTTGCCAGCGACGCCCATATCCCATGAATGAATAAAAAAAATAATGCAACCCAAACCACCAAAGGCCTGTTCCTTGATGCCTTCTCTCCCAGCCCGCCCCCACCCCACCCCCAATCCTTGACCCCGCAAACTTCAGCTGGATCATCAGTGGAGTTCCATGCCACTGCGGATTATCGGACCCATTGAGTCTGTACTTGAGAGAGAAAGAGAGAGAGAGTAAGTCCTTGAACAATCAGATGGACAAAGCCAGAATATTTAAGTGCAAACTTCAGAGAACTATGATTTTTGGGAATTGTGGAAATAAAACTTAAATAGTTAGCATTCACTGCTTGCTGGCTGGTCGAGATTACTCAAACAGAAGGTAGTAAGAAGTGCAATGAAGTAATATTTTATGAACTGCAGTATCTGAGCAACAGGGAACAGATTTTATGACATCAACATTGCAGCATGCTTCCATCGCACAAGAATGGCACCTGGACAAACTATTTTGCTATAACCTATTGCTTTGTGGCTCCAATTAGGGTAATTCATATTTTATCCCGTTTCAAAACAACCCCGGTTTGTGTTGGTGAGACGATTTGTTGCTGCTTTTCACAAGTTCAAGATACTTTAGATCATTCTATTCATACTTTTCAACTACCAACAATTCAAACTATTCCATCTAAAGATGAGAAAATTTAGTAATGAATATGCCAGATTTATGATAATGCTTTCTCTCTCGATTGTTTCTATTTCTGTTTTATCGTTCTTTCCATTCAATACTGACTGAGCTCAATTGTCAAGTAGCATTTATCATCACTGTGGCTGTTACAGGGCTTAACAGGGTAGATGCAGGGAGGATATCCCCTGGCTGGGGAGTCTAGAACCAGGGGTCAGCCTCAGAATAAGAGGTCAGCCATTTTAGGATTGAGATGAGGAGGAATTTCTTCACTCAGAGGGTGGTGAATCTTTGGCATTCTCGACCCCAGAGGGCTGTGGAAGCTCAGTCGTTGAGTATCTTCAAGACAGAGATTGAATAATTTTTGGATATTAAGGGAATCGAGGGATATGAAGATAGTGCAGGCAAGTGGAGTTGAGGTAAAAGATCAGCAATGATCTCATTGAATGGCAGAGCAAGCTCGAGGGGACAAATGGCCTACTCCTGCTTCTATTTCTTATGTTCTTATGTTTGTTGAGCTGGTGGTGCAGAATAAGCAGTAACAAAGGAGTCACGACTCGGGCAAGATTGGGTGTGATGTGTTCGAGTCCTCTCGTAGATAGAGATCAGACAATGCTCTTGAATGCATGAGCCTATCGACTTAGACAATTATACATCAAACAATTAATGATTGAGAGGGAACGAGCAACACACAGCTCGCTTGATTGGCACCCCATCCACTACTTTCAACATTCACTCCCTCCAACACCGGCGCACCATGGCTGCAGTGTGTACCATCTGCAAGATGCACTGCAGCAACTCACCAAGGCTTCTTCGGCAGCACCTCCCAAACCCATGACCTCTACCACCTAGAAGGACAAGGGCAGCAGGCACATGGGAACACCATCACCTGCAAATTCCCCTCCAAGTTACACACCATCCTGACTTGGAAGTATATCCTGTTCCTTCATCGTCACTGGGTCACAATCCTAGAACGCCCTCCCTAACAGCACTGTGGGAACACCTTCACCACATGGACTGCAGCAATTCAAGAAGGCAGCTCGCCACCAACTTCTCGAGAGCAATTAGGGAGGGGCAATAAATGCTGGCCTAAGCACATCCTGTGAATGAATTTTTAAAAAACTCCCACTTCCCGTGCATAAAAAATAATTTCCACTTTCCTTGCATCAAAATCAAACCAGAGATAGATGTCCTGTACAAACACTCCTCTTTAGTACACCAGCAACAGAACTAGTGTTTTGTGCATGAAAGTCCAAAATTGATGTATTTCACTTGATGCATCTCCGTTTTGTTGCTAATATTGTAAAGGAGATTTGCTGTGGGT
This sequence comes from Pristiophorus japonicus, assembly GCF_044704955.1. NCBI lineage: Eukaryota > Metazoa > Chordata > Chondrichthyes > Pristiophoridae > Pristiophorus > Pristiophorus japonicus. Next base: position 46,443,594 of record NC_091986.1, on the reverse strand, counting down.
TTAAGCGACATGATATTGCCCTTGGCGAAGTCTCTGTTTCATATGCAGATGACATTTTGGCTTCTTTTACTAAAAGTTGCCTTCAAATAAAGCTGCACTAATCTAATTGTAGGCTGCCATAATTACACAGAATAGAATTAAATGCACAGAAACAAGCAATTTAGTGCAACTGGTCCATGCCGGTGTTTACAAGCCTCCTCCCACCCGACTTCATCTCACTCCATCTAATATCCTTCTATTCCATTTTCCCTATGCGTTTATCTATCTTCCCCTTAAATGCATCCACGCTATTCGCCTCAACCACTCTCTGTGGTAGTGAGTTTCACATTCTAACGATTCTCTGGGTGAAAAAGTTTCTCCTGAATTCCTTATTGGATTTATTAGTGACTATCTTATATTTATGGCCCCTAGTTCTGGTCTCTCCCACAAGTGGAAACATCTTCTCCACGTCTACCCTATTAAACTATTTCTGAATTTTGAAGACTTCTATCAGGTCATCCCTCAGCCTTCTCTTTTCGAAAGACTCCAGCCTGTTCAATTAAGATTAAGAAGTAAAACTTAACCAAAGCAGACATTATGGGTGCGATTTCGCCATACGCGGCCAGGGTTGGTGGCGTGCGGTAAGTCCCACCCGACTTGAGCCTGCCCTCCGTCCCGAATTTTCCGATTATTGGGCTTGTTAAGCCCGCCCTACGGGCTTCCCGGCCATTTAAGAGGAAGCTGGTCTGATGACGTCATTTGATGACATGTCATCAGCCAGTTTCCTTAAAGGGACCATGCCCACATTGCTTTTGACAGTTCTTCTGTCAGTGTTCTGCAGCATTGAGGTGTTGCAAACACTGACAAGCACTGCACAAAGGTGCATGGCTGCACTCAGGCTCTCCCATGACTCCCACCAGATGTTTATGGAGGGAGTCACAGCACGTAGGGAGGTCCTCTTCCCTTCCCATGTGCGGAAGACACCTCCCCAGGACACCAACGCAGCCTGGTTGCACACTGCACAGGAGGGCACAAGCAGGGATGTGGTCAGGAGGACCACGCTGCAGTGGTGCAAACCTTTCAATGATCTCAGTAGATCACAAAATGTTACTGCAAAGCCACACTCAACTTCATCCTGTTGTGCTACTCATCACATCCCCATCACTCTGCCTTCCCTACCCTATTACTACACATCCTTACTCACACCAACCTACCTTGCACCTGCACCCATTCCTCTCTTTCTCCATCTACATTATCATTTCCCCATTTCACAAGCCACCCCTCACACTCACCCTCATCCTTGTTCTATCATGCCAACTAACAACACGCAAGGGTAGACACTTGGGTCCTTTAGCCAATATTCATATATAATTAATGTTGATGTGTTGTTGAACATTGAAATCTTTATTTTCAGCACTTTGCGTTCTTGGACAGATTTGTGGGCACCTTTGGAAGTGGCTTAGTGAGTTGTAGTGAATGGTGAGTCAGAAGGATATCTCCACAATGGTGATGAGTGTGAAAGGACATTGTGGAGATTCTTTATGAAGCTGGTGTGGGGTGGTGCCAACCAGGGTGTACAGTATCAATTGCAGTAAATGTGATCATGTTCAGGCTATCACTGACCTCCCGGGCAGCAATGTGGTCAGGTGCTGATGCCCTGTGTACTGTGTACTGTGCAGCATCAGGTGATTGCGGAAAAGGTTGGTGTTGCTGTTGACAATGCTGGTGTGTTTAGTGATGTTGGTGTTGGGGCTGATTGTGGTGGAATTCTAAGGAACAAGGTGAGATTTTTTTCAAGGGCACCGATGCTGCTGGAATAGAACATAAGAACATAAGAACATAAGAATTAGGAACAGGAGTAGGCCATCTAGCCCCTCGAGCCTGCTCTGCCATTCAACAAGATCATGGCTGATCTGGCCGTGGACTCAGCTCCATTTACCTGCCCGCTCCGCGTAACCCTTAATTCCCTTATTGGTTAAAAATCTATCTATCTATGACTTGAATACATTCAATGAGCTAGCTTCCTTGGGCAGAGAATTCCACAGATTCACAACCCTCTGGGCGAAGAAATTCCTTCTCAACTCGGTTTTAAATTGGCTCCCCCGTATTTTGAGGCTGTGCCCCCTAGTTCTAGTCTCCCCGACCAGTGGAAACAACCTCTCTGCCTCTATCTTGTCTATCCCTTTCATTATTTTAAATGTTTCTATAAGATCACCCCTCATCCTTCTGAATTCCAACGAGTAAAGACCCAGTCTACTCAATCTATCATCATAAGGTAACCCCTCATCTCTGGAATCAGCCTAGTGAATCGTCTCTGTACCCCCTCCAAAGCCAGTATATCCTTCCTTAAGTAAGGTGACCAAAGCTGCACGCAGTACTCCAGGTGCGGCCTCACCAATACCCTATACAGTTGCAGCAGGACCTCTCTGCTTTTGTATTCCATCCCTCTCACAATGAAGGCCAACATTCCATTCGCCTTCCTGATTACCTGCTGCACCTGCAAACTAAATTTTTGGGATTCATGCACAAGGACCCCCAGGTCCCTCTGCACCTCAGCATGTTGTAATTTCTCCCCATTCAAATAATATTCCCTTTTACTGTTTTTTTTTCCCCAAGGTGGATGACCTCACACTTTCCGACATTGTATTCCATCTGCCAACCTTAGCCCATTCGCGTAACCTATCCAAATCTCTTTGCAGCCTCTCTGTGTCCTCTACACAACCTGCTTTCCCGCTAATCTTAGTGTCATCTGCAAATTTTGTTACACTACACTCTGTCCCCTCTTCCAGGTCATCTATGTATATTGTAAACAGTTGTGGTCCCAGCACCGATCCCTGTGGCACATCACTAACCACCGAATTCCAACCCGAAAAGGACCCATTTATCCCGACTGTCTGCTTTCTGTTCGCCAGCCAATTCTCTATCCATGCTAATACATTTCCTCTGACTCCGCGCACCTCTATCTTCTGCAGTAACCTTTTGTGTGACACCTTATCAAATGCCTTTTGGAAATCTAAATACACCACATCCATCGGTACACCTCTATCCACCATGCTCGTTATATCCTCAATGAATTCCAGTAAATTAGTTAAACATGATTTCCCCTTCATGAATCCATGCTGCGTCTGCTTGATTACACTATTCCTATCTAGATGTCCCGCTATTTCTTCCTTAATGATAGTTTCAAGCATTTTCCCCACTACAGATGTTAAACTAACCGGCCTATAGTTACCTGCCTTTTGTCTGCCCCCTTTTTTAAACAGAGGCGTTACATTAGCTGCTTTCCAATCTGCTGGTACCTCCCCAGAGTCCAGAGAATTTTGGTAGATTATAACAAATGCATCTACTATAACTTCCGCCATCTCTTTTAATACCCTGGGATGCATTTCATCAGGACCAGGGGACTTGTCTACCTTGAGCATTTTCCCCACTACAGATGTTAGATGACAGGTGAGGTTGAGATGACAGAAGCGCCCTGTCAATGCTGAGAGAGATTGCTTCAAGAAGGTGACACTGGATAGAGAGTTCACTGCAAACACCTCCAAATTGCATGAAGCTCAAAAGTTTCTTCCAAATCCTGAAGCCTTCAGCTTCTGACAATGGAAAGTGAACAGCTGTGAAATGGTAGCTTATATATCACTTCCGCAGCTGTCAACTAACCGAAGCAATAGAGAGTCACTGAGAACCCAACTCCACTTACCTGGCATGTTCTCCAAGGCACGGCAAACCCGTCAAAAGGCTGGTAAATTGTGAGTGTCTGCTTATGTGCCTCTTAACTCGCATTTAAATACCTTTTAATGATTTTAATTACCTGTCCTGCCGCTTGCTGTTGGGTCTGCGATCTGAACGCAGATCTGACAGCTGAGAAACTCACACGGAGGTGGGTTCAGAGCGGGATCCCGACCCGCTGTCAATCAGGGCCATTTTGACAGCGGGTCCGCCTCCAAACCCCACACTTGCAGGGCTGGGAAGATTCTGGCCAATTTGTGGGGCCAGATAAATCTTAGCAACAAGGCATCACAGTGGCACACTTGGGCATAACTTTAAAGTAAGGATCACATTTAAAAAATGTACCAAAAATATCAGGTGGATGGAAAGAATTGGAATTAACTTTTAATAATAACCTCTGGTGACAGCATATGGGGAACTTGCTGGATTAACTGCACCCAACAAAGTGAGAAGGCCAATTAATATATGGGGGAGCTGAATAAATGGTTTAATGCTCTGGATTAATCACAGTATCGAGTGACTAATGCATTCTGACAACTGTGGCTCAGTGGGTAGCACTCTCGCCTCTGAGTCAGAATGTTGTGGGTTCAAGTCCTACTTCAACACATAATTCAGGCTGACACTACCAGTGCAGTACTGAGGGAGCGCTGCACTGTATGATGTGCTGTCTTTTGGATGAGATGTTAAACCGAAGCCCCGTCTGCCCTCTCAGGTGAACATAAAAGATCCCATGGCACTATTCAAAGAAGAGCAGGGGAATTATCCCCGGTGTCCTGGCCAATATTTATCCCTCAATTAACATCACTAAAAACAGATGATCTGATCATTATTGCATTTCTGTTTGTGGGAGCTTGCTGTGCGCAAATTGGCTGCCATGTTTCCTACATTACAACAGTGACTGCACTTCAAAAAGTACTTAATTGGCTGTAAAGCGCTTCGGGATGTCCTGAAGTCGTGAAAGGCGCTATAGAAATGCAAGTCTTTTTTTCTTTTAAACTCCAAACTAATTCTGATGAATAGCTCCACCTCAATTATTAACTCACCTTTCGCAATACTGACACTCAGGCCTGCCTTGGATTTCTAACATGAAGAGATTTTGACTGCATATTGGCACAAACGTGGGCAGTATTATCCGAAATTCAGCTGCCGTGTCCTATCCTGAGCCACATCTAGCTCAGCATATGCTCCGTCTTCTCTGGCCTACCTTGTTCCATAGCGCTTCTAATTCAAAGTTCTTATCACTGTGTTTAAATCCCTCTTTGGCTGTTCTTCTCCCAATGTCTGTGACCATCTCCAGTCCAATAAACACCCCCTCCCGAACTTACCAGCCTCTAGTATATCCCCCTCCCGTTGCCATTAATGTTCCCTCAGCCGCCTAATTCCCACGCTTTGGTATTCGCTCTGTAGATCTCTCCGTCTCTTCATCTCCCTCCGTCTCTTTATCTCCCTCCGTCTCTCCATCTCCCTCCCCCTCTCCATCGCTTTCTGTCTCTCCATCACCCAACTCTTTCCCCCTGTCTCCTCCCCTTGGCTCCTCCCCCATATCCCCCCTTCTCCCCCATCTGTCTCTCCCCCTATGTCTCTTTCTCTCACCCCATGTTTCTCTCGCCCCCACTTCATTCTCCTACCACATCTCTCCCCCCACATTGCTCTCTCCCCCCATGTCTATTTCCCCTCCATGACAATTTCCCCCACCCCCACCCCCACGTCTCCCCTTCCCACTTCCCCCTCCGCGTCTCTTTCTCTTTTTCTTCCTTTCGCTCTCTCGCTCTCTCCTTTCTCTCTCTGATCTTATATTCCTCCAGCAAGTCCTTGTCTCGAGCTGATGTTTGGAATATGATGAACCCTCGAGATTGCTCCAGTCCTGTTTTAGTGGGACTTGTGAACTCTGCTCCACAGGTGTCAAAAGGCTAACAGTGACAGAGGGAAGAGTGAATCAAACCTTCCATCAGAAGTATTGATTGTACAATACATACAAATGCTTCAAGGTCACTGCACAGATAATCTAATCTCCATAATCTTTCTCAGTTTGCACATGGGTAAGTGGGTGAAGAGGACATGGAAAAAGGTATTAACGGGAAACAGTAGCAACATGCACAGCGGTTGAAAATAACCAATATTTGAGACTATATTGAGTCACAACTTAGAGTGTCAGCCTTAATTTTTGATGTAATCCAACAAAACTGCTGAAAGATGAAGTGCTTTGACCCAGACGTGATCACTGTGTTCGGTCTGATTGCAACCATGCTCTGCTGCTACTGGCCTCTCTTTTCTAACACTTTGGAGATTTTCAGTTTCATTTACAGCCTCTGTTCAATACAGGGGTGACTGTGCTGCTGTGCTCTGCAAAGACTATTGAGCAAATGAACAAAGATATCGTCGTGGCATTGATCATATCGTGAACGATAGCATTGTGGTTATGTTACTGGATTAGTAATCCAGAGGCCTGGACTAATATATCCGGAGATGCTAGTTCAAATCCCACCACGGCAGCTGGGGAATTTAAATTCAGTTAATTAAATAAATCTGGACAAAAAAGCCAGTATCAGCAGCGATGACCATGAAACAACTGGATTGTCATTAAAAACCCATTTGGTTCACTAATGTCCTTTTGGGAAAGAAATCTGCTGTCCTTACCTGGTCTGGGTTGAAAGTATGGTCATACACTGTAACCATGACTTAACATTACACAACTTATCAGACAGTGTCTCGCCTGGACAATATAACACTGAATGTAGACATTATTGAATGGTAACTCTGCAAGTTTTGAGTTCATGGGCAGGGTTGCATAGTCGATATGTTACTGGACTAGTAATCCAGAAGATGCAAGTTCAGATCTCATTATGGCAGTTTAACAATTTGAATTAAGTTTAAAAAAAGAACTGGAAATAAAAAGCTGGTCTCAGTAAAAGTGACCATGAAGGATTGTCGTAAAAACTCAACTGGTTCACTAATGTTCTTCAGGGAAAGAAATCTGCCGTCCTTACCCAGTCTGGCTTATATGTGACTCCAGAACCACAGTATTGTGGTTGACTCTTAACTACCCTCTGAAATAGCTGAGCGAGACACTTAGTTGTATCAAACCGCTACAAAGAGCAGCGGCTCATCTTCACCTTCTCAAAGGGTCAATTAAGGATGGGCAATAAATGTCGACCTTGCCAGCTACGCCCAAATCCCGAGAATAAAAAAATGCCTCTATCAGAGTTTTATTATCAACCGCTGAGATTCAGTTTAGAATCAATATCCCACCTGCCGAATGGACGAACAATGTCAACACTGCATCAGCAGTATTTGCTTTTGTTTTAGTGTCAACATAGGGCTTGAGAAGGAGCCTCAGATTTACACAGGTACAGAAAGACAGTGAGAAACTACTAATACACACACAGGGTATGGGGCACACAGGACAGAGACTGGGAAAGTCATAGATACATTTGGGCGAAAAAGAACAGAAAACCGCAGATAGAGAGAGGGGGGTAACTACAGGTACACATGGAAGGGAAAGAGAGAGATAAAACCACTGATAGACAGTGAAGGAATGAAAACCAAGAAATACAGAGGAAAGCACAGAGAAAGAGAATATCAAAAACCAGCAAGAAAGTCACATTGAGAGTAGAGAGAAACGATAAAAGCACGGACAGCAAGAGTAAAGTTCAGATGCAGAGAGAGAAAATGAAACACCGTGGGTAAAGAGAAATAGAGAAACCACAAGTAGTGACACACAAATTTGAAAACCATGGATACAAAAAGAGAAAAGAAAACAGAGATAGAGAACAAGAAAGAAAGAAAAAGGCATTGCGAGTGAAAATGACAGATGTATACCGAGAGAGAGAGAGAGTGAGAGAGAGAACACTGGAGAACCCGTATACATAGGAATACATAGGACATACGGCACAGAAACAGGCCATCAGCCCAACTAGTCCATGCCGGTGTTTATGTTCCACTCGAGCCTTCTCCCATCTTTCCTCATCTAAATCTATCAGCATAACCCTCTATTCCCTTCTCCCTCATATGCTTGTCTAGCCTCCCCTTAAATGCATCGATACTATTCGCTTCACCCACTCCCTGTGGTAGTGAGTTCTACATTCTCACCACTCTCTGGGTAAAGAAGTTTTTTCTGAATTCCCTATTAGATTTCTTGGTGACTATTTTATATTGATGGACTCTAGTTATGCTTTTCCCCACAAATGGAAATATTTTCCCTGCATCCACACTATCAAAACCTTTCATAATTTTAAAGACCTCTATTAGGTCACCCCCTCAGCCATCTTCTTTCAAGAGAAAAGAGACCCAGCCTGTTCATACTTTCCTGATATATATATACCCTTGCATTTCTGGTATCATCCTTGTAAACCTCTCCAGTGCCTCTATATCCTTTTTATAATATGGTGACCAGAACTGTATGCAGTACTCCAAGTGTGGTCTCACCAAGGATCTATACAGATTCAGCATAACTTCATTTTTTAATTCTATACCTTTGGTTAAGGATGCATGACAAGTCATTAAATTGCATTGTTCTAAGTGTCACAATCATTGCTATCTACAGTACTGGGAATGGTAGCATAGTGGTTATGTTACTGGACAAGTAATCCAGATACCTGGCCTAATGATTCAAAAGCGTGAATTCAAATCTCACCATGGCAGCTGGGGAATTTAAATTCACTTAATTAAATAAAGCTAGTATCAGTCATGGTGACCATAAAACTAACAGATTGTTGTTAAAAACCCATCTGATTCACTAAAGTCATTTGAACGAAATCTGCTGTCCTTATCTGGTCTGGCCTATATGTGACTCCAGACCCACAGCAATGTGGTTGACTCTTAACTGCATTTCGGTTAGGATTAGGCCCTCTGAAATGGCCCAACAAGCCACTCAGTTGTAACAAACTGCTATGAAAAACAATACGAAGAATAAAAGCAGATGGACCACCACTGACTTTGGACAAGACAGTGGCACATTGCAGTGGGTCAAGAAGGCAATTCACCACCACCTTCTCCAGGGCAATAAATACTGGCCTTGCCAGTGACATCCACAGCCCAGGAATCAATTTTTTGTAAAGCCTTTCTGTATAATATAACATCGATTGACCATTGTTAGGCCTAGGGATTGAATCCTGTGTTCATCTGAATTTGGAACTTGAAAGCAGAACAATGTTCATATTTAGTTCTTAATAAGCTAAATGGGATGAGTTTAAGTAAAAATCAAGAGTCAATTCTGACTATATAATGATGGGAACTTCACCAAGAAGAGACAAAAATCAAAATTTTCTGGGGGGAGAACCCCTCCCCCTCTCCCCACACTGAAATAGATGTTGCACCATCAGAGTCCATTTGCCCTTTCAACAATTTCCATCGCTCCACCATTGGCCATGTCTTCAGCTGTCGGGGCCCTAAACTCTGGAATTTCCTCCCTATATCTCTGCGCCTCTCTCTCCTCCTTTAAGACGCTCTTTAAAACCTACCTCTTTGATTAAGCTTTTGGTCACCTGTCCTAATATCTCCTTGTGTCAAATTTTGATTGATAACCGCTCCTGTGAAGGGCCTTGGGATGTTTTACTATGTTAAAAGCGCTATATAAATGCAATTTGCTGTTGTATCTGTATATGTATTTTTTTTATTTTCAATTCCACTGGTCAGAAGGCTGACTTTTATCGATTTATAGAATAGATTTATTTTGGTATGTGTCAGAGGTTTACATAAAAGCATTTCCTCGGCGGTACTTTGCCCCATAACTGCACTGCAAGAGGGATTGTGAATTGAATCCTAAGTAATGATTGCACCTCCTGATGACCTGGATTCCCCCTTTTGTCTCTTAAAACACAAATCAATAGCTAAATATTCAAAACATCCTTTCCAAATTACTTGAAAGCTCCAGTTGGGCTGCTTTGATTATGATGGTGTTCAGTTGATTGACGATAATTGCCCATTAATGTAGACGCTACCCGTGTCATATCACCATTCCCACAGAGTTGTAGCCTGTCATTGTAGAGATCTTGTTACCAACAATGTCAAACCTGCAAGTTGTTTTTAAACACTGCTCCAGTCCTGTTTTATGTTCCATATGTGAGCCATAGTAAAGGAACATACTCCTCTATCTCTTTATCTTCTCAGACTTGTGTTGTCTATGAAATATGACTGTCATTCCTTCACATTATATTTGCACATAGATTGGGCTAGCCAAACTGGAAGCAATACGGTGGAGGAGGATTTCCTGGAATGCATAAGGGATGGTTTTCTAGACCAATATGTCGAGGAACCAACTAGGGGGGAGGCCATCTTAGACTGGGTGTTGTGTAATGAGAGAGGATTAATTAACAATCTCATTGTGCGAGGCCCCTTGGGGAAGAGTGACCATAATATGGTGGAATTCTGCATTAGGATGGAGAATGAAACAGTTAATTCAGAGACCATGGTCCAGAACTTAAAGAAGGGTAACTTTGAAGGTATGAGGCGTGAATTGGCTAAGATAGATTGGCGAATGATACTTAAGGGGTTGACTGTGGATGGGCAATGGCAGACATTTAGAGACCGCATGGATGAATTACAACAATTGTACATTCCTGTCTGGCGTAAAAATAAAAAAGGGAAGGTGGCTCAACCGTGGCTATCGAGGGAAATCAGGGATAGTATTAAAGCCAAGGAAGTAGCATACAAATTGGCCAGAAATAGCAGCGAACCTGGGGACTGGGAGAAATTTAGAACTCAGCAGAGGAGGACAAAGGGTTTGATTAGGGCAGGGAAAATGGAGTACGAGAAGAAGCTTGCAGGGAACATTAAGGCGGATTGCAAAAGTTTCTATAGGTATGTAAAGAGAAAAAGGTTAGTAAAGACAAACGTAGGTCCCCTGCAGTCAGATCTCCCTTTCACAAATCCATGCTGACTTGGACCTATCATGTCACCATTTTCCAAATGCGCTGCTATGACATCCTTAATAATTGATTCCATCATTTTACCCACTACTGAGGTCAGGCTGACTGGTCTATAATTGAGGGAGTGCAGCGAAGATTCACCAGACTGATTCCCGGGATGGTGGGACTGACCTATCAAGAAAGACTGGATCAACTGGGCTTGTATTCACTGGAGTTCAGAAGAATGAGAGGGGACCTCATAGAAACGTTTAAAATTCTGACGGGTTTGGACAGGTTGGTTGCAGGAAGAATGTTCCCAATGTTGGGGAAGTCCAGAACCAGGGGTCACAGTCTAAGGATAAGGGGTAAGCCATTTAGGACCGAGATGAGGAGAAACTTCTTCACCCAGAGAGTGGTGAACCTGTGGAATTCTCTACCACAGAAAGTAGTTGAGGCCAATTCACTAAATATATTCAAAAGGGAGTTAGATGAAGTCCTTACTACTCGGGGGATCAAGTGGTATGGCGAGAAAGCAGGAAGGGGGTACTGAAGTTTCATGTTCAGCCATGAACTCATTGAATGGCGGTGCAGGCTAGAAGGGCTGAATGGCCTGCACCTGCACCTATTTTCTATGTTTCTATGTTTCTATGAATTAAAGGTCACTTTCCTAATGTTCGCCCATCACCCCAGTGCTCGCTGACCTACGCTGGTTCCCGGTCTGGCAAGGCCTCAACATTTTTAAGTTCTCATCTATATTTTCAAATCTCTCCATGGCCTCGCCCCTCCCTATCTCTGTAACCTCCTCCAGCCTCACAACCGTCCGAGATCTCTGTGGTCCTCTGTGTTCCTCCAATTCTATCCTCTTGAGCATCCCCCGATTTTAATTGCTCCACCATTGGTGGCCATGCCTTCAGCTGACTGGGCCCTAAGCTCTGGAATTCCCTCCCTAAACCTCTCCGCCTCTCCATCTCGCTCACGTCCATTAAGATGCTCCTTAAAACCTACCTCTTTGACCAAGCTTTTGGCCACCTGTCCTAATATCTCTGTATGTGGCTCGGTGTCAAATTTTATTTGATAATGCTCTGGTGAAGCATCTTGGGACATTAAAGGTGCTGTATAAATGCAAGTTGTTGTTGTCCCAATGGGTGTAGGCAGTGAGGAGCTCAAGTACACAGATCGGATAGTCCCAGATTCAGTCCCATGTCTGTGCTGAATTAGGTGATTTTAGCCAAGGTGTAGATGGGGCTTGTTAGTTAGTTAGCCTCAGTGGCCTGGTTAGGGTTGGAAACACAGTCAGGTTCCTTATCCAGTGACCCATACTTACCAACATTTTAATACCATTTATGCTCCCACATGTTAGTTCGAGTCTACAGCACAGAAACAAGCCATTTGGGCCAACAGGTCCATGCTGGTGTTTATCCTCCTCCCACCCCTATTCATCTCACCCTATTAACATATCCTTCTATTCTTTTTTTCCCTCATGTTTATCTAGCTTCCCCTTAAATGTATCTACACTATTTGCCTCAACCGCTCCCTGTGGTAGCGAGTTCCACATTCTCACCACTCTCTGGGTAAAGAAGTTTCTCCTGAATTCCCTATTGGATTTATTGGTGACTATCTTATATTTATGGCCCCTAGCTCTGGTCTCCCTCCACAAGTGGAAACATCTTCTCTACATCGAGCCTATCAAACTGCTTCAGAATTTTAAAGACCTCTATCAACCTTCTCTTTTCTAGAGAAAAGAGCCCCAGCCTGTTCAGCCTTTCTCGATGATTCTCACCTTTCACTTCTGGTATTATCCATATGAATCTTTTTTGCACCTTCTCCAGTGCCTCTGTATCCATCAATATGCTATAAAGGCATGATGAGTTAAGGTTACACTCTCACTTGCTCCAGGTTTTGGCCTCCCCGCGGGCATTTTAGAGAAAAATTACGCACCTACCTTAAGCTGCAGCCCACGTTCGATTTTCCGATGCTGTGGCCTGAGCTGACTCCGCGTTGGGACGTGCGCAGGCTTGGAGCTGGAATCATTTGACTCTGGGCAGCCAATCATGTAAAGTATATACTCATTCATAGTAATAGGAGTTCCGTAGGGTACTACGAATGAGAACCCCCCCCTAAGCACCTAAAACAGTAATAAAAAATAGAAAATATACACTACATTCATTTAAATTAAAGTTATTAATGTCTTAAAAAATATATATTTTCCCGATTTTTAAAAAAGTTAAAAAAAATAAACTTACCATTGTGGGAAGGGTTTTTAATGATAAAATATGTTTTAATAACTTTATTTATATATGTTTTTGTGTTTTTTAAAACACTTGCCCTGTAAAAGTAAGCTGTGAGGACATTTGTATGCGGAAATATCGGAAATTTGCACTTACAAATGTCCTCGCTCCTGATCTGCCACTTGACAGATCAGAAAAGCCGGTTTTCAGCGCATGCGCATTGCGCGCTGAAAACTGATGTTTCCGATGCCTTCCCGGGTCCGTACAAACTTCGTACGGACCTGGGATATCAGAATTTCAGGGCCATTATTAAGTGTATAGGAAATTCAAAACTGAGATTGATACATTTCTGTTAGGTAAAGCTATTAAGGGATATGGAATCAAAGTGAATAAATGGAGTTAAGATATAGATCAGCTATGATCCAATTGAATGCCGGACCAGACTTGAAGGGCTGGATGGCTTCCTCCTGTTCAATCAGAGTTTAAACATTTTCAATTGACCCCCAGCCAATGTTCCCTTCAGGCTGTGCAGTCGTGCAAATCTCTGAAGGTCCTGCACAATCGGTGAGCTGGCTTTTAAGTAAAAAGTCCGCGCTTGCGCTGAATTTTGAATGCCCGCGCAGCCCGTTAAAGAGGACCCATGGGTTCCCAAAAAATTAGAGGGTACTTTGCCACCTCCTCAACCTCAACAGCTTTTTGGGGGAGAGAGTTCCAGACTTCCATTACCCTTTGTATGAACTGTAACGCAAATGTAACGGCCCTATTTAAGAAAGGAGGGAGACAGAAAGCAGGAAACTATAGACCAGTTAGCCTAACATCTGTTATTGGGAAAATGCTGGAGTCCATTATTAAGGAAGAAGTAGCAGGACATTTAGAAAATCATAATATAGTCAAGCAGAGTCAGCATGGTGTTCTGAAGGGGAAATCATGTTTGACAAATTTGCTGGAGTTCTTTGAGGATGTAACAAGCAGGGTGGATAAAGGGGAGCCAGTAGATGCTGTGTATTTGGATATCCATAAGGCGCCACATAAAAGGCTACTGCACAAGTTAAGAGCTCACAGGGTTGGGGGTAATATATTAGCATGGATAGAGAATTGGCTAACTAGAAAACAGAGAGTCGGGATAAATAGGTCATTTTCAGGTTGGCAAACAGTAACTAGTGGGGTGCCACAGGGATCAGTGCTAGGGCCTCAACTATTTACAATCTATATTAATGACTTGGATGAAGGGACCGAGTGAATTGTAGCCAAATTTGATACAAAGATAGGTGGGAAAACAAGTTGTGTGGAGGACACAAAAAATCTGCAAAGGGATATAGATAGGCTGAGTGAGTAGGCAAAAATTTGGCAGATGGAGTATAATGTGGGAAAATGTGAGGTTACCCACTTTGGTAGGAAAAATAAAAAAGCTAATTATTATTTAAATGGCGAGAGATTACAAAATGCTGCAGTACTGAGGGATCTGGGGGTCCTTGTGCATGAAACGTAAAAAGTTAGCATGCAGGTACAGCAAATAATTAGGAAGGTAAATAGAATATTGGCCTTTATTGCAAGGGGGATGGAGTATAAAAATAAGGAAGTCCTGCTACAACGTTACTATATATTGGTGAGACCACACCTGAAGTACTGCATACAGTTTTGGTCCCCTTATTTAAGGAGGGAGATATTTCCATTGGAGGCAGTTTAGAGAAGGTTCATGAGGTTGAGTTGGTTGGGCCTATACTCATTGGAGTATAGAAGAATGAAAGGTGATCTTATTGAAACATAAGATTTTAAGGGGGCTTGACAGGATGAGAGAGGATGTTTCCCCTCATGGGGCAATCTAGAACTAAGGGGCATAGTTTCAGAATAAGGGGTCACCCATTTATAATGGATATAAGGAGAAATTTCCTCTGAGGGTCGTGAATCTTTGGAATTCTCTACCCCAGAGAGCTGTGGAGGCTGGGTCATTGAAAATATTTAAGGTGCAGATAGACAGATTTTTGAACGATAATGGTTATGGGGAGCGGCGGGGAAGTGGAGTTGTGGCCAAGATCAGATCAGCCATGATCTTATTGAATGGCAGAGCAGGCTTGAGGGGCCAAATGGCCTATTCCTGCTCCTATTTCTTATGTTCTTATGTTCTTATCACCCCTGAATGGCCTGGCTCTAAGTTTAAGGTTATGCCTCCTTGTTCTGGACTTCCGTCACCAGAGGAAATAGTTTCTCTCTATCTATCTGGCTTTAAACATCTTAAACACCTCAATTAGATCACCCTTTAATCTTCTTCACTCGATTGAATATAAGCCTAGCCTATGCAAACTAAAAAGTAGGACCTCAAAAGTAGTAATCTCGGGATTGCTACCAGTGCCACGTGCTAGTCAGAGTAGGAATCGCAGGATAGCTCAGATGAATACGTGGCTTGAGCAATGGTGCAGCAGGGAGGGATTCAAATTCCTGGGGCATTGGAACCGGTTCTGGGGGAGGTGGGACCAGTACAATCCGGACGGTCTGCACCTGGGCAGAATCGGAACCAATGTCCTCTGGGGAGTGTTTGCTAGTGCTGTTGGGGAGGAGTTAAACTAATATGGCAGGGGGATGGGAACCAATGCAGGGAGATAGAGGGAAACAAAAAGGAGGCAAAAGCAAAAGACAGAAAGGAGATGAGGAAAAGTGGAGGGCAGAGAAACCCAAGGCAAAGAACAAAAAGGGCCATTGTACAGCAAAATTCTAAAAGGACAGAGGGTGTTAAAAAAACAAGCCTAAAGGCTTTGTGTCTTAATGCAAGGAGTATCCGCAATAAGGTGGATGAATTAACTGTGCAAATAGATGTTAACAAATATGATGTGATTGGGATTACGGAGACGTGGCTCCAGGATGAGCAGGGCTGGGAACTCAACATCCAGGGGTATTCAACATTCAGGAAGGATAGAATAAAAGGAAAAGGAGGTGGGGTAGCATTGCTGGTTAAGGAGGAGATTAAGGCAATAGTTAGGAAGGACATTAGCTTGGATGATGTGGAATCTATATGGGTAGAGCTGCAGAACACCAAAGGGCAAAAAACGTTAGTGGGAGTTGTGTACAGACCTCCAAACAGTAGTAGTGATGTTGGGGAGGGCATCAAACAGGAAATTAGGGGTGCGTGCAATAAAGGTGCAGCAGTTATAATGGGTGACTTTAATATGCACATAGATTGGGCTAACCAAACTGGAAGCAATACGGTGGAGGAGGATTTTCTGGAGTGCATAAGGGATGGTTTTTTAGACCAATATGTCGAGGAACCAACTAGGGGGGAGGCCATCTTAGACTGGGTGTTATGTAATGAGAGAGGATTAATTAGCAATCTCGTTGTGCGAGGCCCCTTGGGGAAGAGTGACCATAATATGGTGGAATTCTGCATTGGGATGGAGAATGAAAGAGTTAATTCAGAGACCATGGTCCAGAACTTAAAGAAGGCTAACTTTGAAGGTATGAGGCGCGAATTGGCTGGGATGGATTGGCGAATGATACTTAAGGGGTTGACTGTGGATGGGCAATGGCAGACATTTAGAGACCACATGGATGAACTACAACAATTGTACATTCCTGTCTGGCATAGAAATAAAAAAGGGAAGGTGGCTCAACCGTGGCTATCAAGGGAAATCAGGGATAGTATTAAAGCCAAGGAAGTGGCATACAAATTGGCCAGAAATAGCAGCAAACCTGGGGACTGGGAGAAATTTAGAACTCAGCAGAGGAGGACAAAGGGTTTGATTAGGGCAGGGAAAATGGAGTATGAGAAGAAGCTTGCAGGGAACATTAAGACGGATTGCAAAAGTTTCTATAGATATGTAAAGAGAAAAAGGTTAGTAAAGACAAACGTAGGTCCCCTGCAGTCAGAATCAGGGGAAGTCATAACGGGGAACAAAGAAATGGCGGACCAATTGAACAAGTACTTTGGTTCGGTATTAACGAAGGCGGACACGAAAAACCTTCCGGTTATAAAAGGGGTCGGGGGGTCTAGTAAGGAGGAGGAACTGAGGGAAATCCTTATTAGTCGGGAAATTGTGTTGGGGAAATTGATGGGATTGAAGGCCGATAAATCCCCAGGGCCTGATGGACTGCATCCCAGAGTACTTAAGGAGGTGGCCTTGGAAATAGCGGATGCGTTGACAGTCATTTTCCAACATTCCATTGACTCTGGATCAGTTCCTATGGAGTGGAGGGTAGCCAATGTAACCCCACTTTTTAAAAAAGAAGGGAGAGAGAAAACAGGGAATTATAGACCGGTCAGCCTGACATCGGTAGTGGGTAAAATGATGGAATCAATTATTAAGGATGTCATAGCAGTGCATTTGGAAAGAGGTGACATGATAGGTCCAAGTCAGCATGGATTTGTGAAAGGGAAATCATGCTTGACAAATCTTCTGGAATTTTTTGAGGATGTTTCCAGTAGAGTGGATAAGGGAGAACCAGTTGATGTGGTATATTTGGACTTTCAGAAGGCGTTCGACAAGGTCCCACACAAGAGATTGATGTGCAAAGTTAGAGCACATGGGATTGGGGGTAGTGTGCTGACATGGATTGAGAACTGGTTGTAATACAGGAAGCAAAGAGTAGGAGTAAATGGGTACTTTTCAGAATGGCAGGCAGTGACTAGTGGGGTACCGCAAGGTTCTGTGCTGGGGCCCCAGCTGTTTACACTGTACATTAATGATTTAGATGAGGGGATTAAATGTAGTATCTCCAAATTTGCGGATAACACTAAGTTGGGTGGCAGTGTGAGCTGCGAGGAGGATGCTGTGAGGCTGCAGAGCGACTTGGATAGGTTAGGTGAGTGGGCAAATGCATGGCAGATGAAGTATAACGTGGATAAATGTGAGGTTATCCACTTTGGTGGTAAAAACAGAGAGACAGACTATTATCTGAATGGTGACAGATTAGGAAAAGGGGAGGTGCAAAGAGACCTGGGTGTCATGGTACATCAGTCATTGAAGGTTGGCATGCAGGTGCAGCAGGCGGTTAAGAAAGCAAATGGCATGTTGGCCTTCATAGCAAGGGGATTTGAGTACAGGGGCAGGGAGGTGTTGCTACAGTTGTACAGGGCATTGGTAAGGCCACACCTGGAGTATTGTGTACAGTTTTGGTCTCCTAACCTGAGGAAGGACATTCTTGCTATTGAGGGAGTGCAGCGAAGGTTCACCAGACTGATTCCCGGGATGGCGGGACTGACCTATCAAGAAAGACTGGATCAACTGGGCTTGTATTCACTGGAGTTCAGAAGAATGAGAGGGGACCTCATAGAAACATTTAAAATTCTGACGGGGTTAGACAGGTTAGATGCAGGAAGAATGTTCCCAATGTTGGGGAAGTCCAGAACCAGAGGTCACAGTCTAAGGATAAGGGGTAAGCCATTTAGGACCGAGATGCGGAGGAACTTCTTCACCCAGAGAGTGGTGAACCTGTGGAATTCTCTACCACAGAAAGTTGTTGAGGCCAATTCACTAAATATATTCAAAAAGGAGTTAGATGAGGTCCTTACTACTAGGGGGATCAAGGGGTATGGCGAGAAAGCAGGAATGGGGTACTGAAGTTGAATGTTCAGCCATGAACTCATTGAATGGCGGTGCAGGCTAGAAGGGCCGAATGGCCTACTCCTGCACCTATTTTCTATGTTTCTATGTTTCTAAACTAATGCTCCAGTGCAATTCTGACATAGATGCACTGTCAGAGGTGCCGTCTTTGGGATGGGACATTAATTCGAGGCCCCGTCTGCTCTCGCAGGGGAACCAACAGATCCCATGGCACTATTTCAAAGAAGAGAAGCGGAGATCTCCCCAGTGTCCTGGCCAATATTTTTCCCTCAATCTACATAACTGAAAAAATTATAAGGTCATTATCACATTGCTGTTTGTGGGAGCTTGCTGTGCTCAAATTGGCTGCTGCATTTCCCACATTACAACAGTGACTTCACGTCAAAGGTACTTCATTGGCTGTAAAGCACTTTGAGATTCCGGTGTTCGTGAAAGGCGCTATATAAATTCAAGTCTTTTCTTTCTCATATTTTAACCCTTTTAGCCCTGATATCACTCTGGTGAATCTGTGGCATGAGCCCACAGAATATTGATAAGTGGCTCCAGAACCTGAACCTACCCTTTCAAACACTGAGTGACCTTGGGTGTATTTTAATGTTTTATTTCAAATGTTAGGCATTTGCAGTTCTTTTATCCCCACAGCCCCATCTCAATAGGTTTTGTAAAACCACCACTCTTTGGTGAAATATGATGCACTGGAATAAATGTCTAACATTGTGAAAAAACTTCCATTTGACTATAAATGTTTTTTTTCACATTTACCCTGACAAGCTTGAAGTCCTGTTATAGAAGCTATTAACAGGGACTATCAGCAGGGTCATCGCATACTTTGTACAACCCTTACTATTGTGAAGGGACTGAGAGGAGACGGTAGATTACTGCTAATTACTTTTATAATTGGATCTTACACAGACTTTCTTAAACTAGTGTGATCAGGGAAAAGGAGTCACCACAGTGAGACTGTCCTGATTCCATTCTTTAACCAGCCACCTGTAGTAAGCAGCTGCTTTTCTGTGCTGTTTCTTTCAGTTGTAAGTTGTCTTTTTTAAAGGGACACTACTTATAAGGAAGAGAAAATTGGGAAGATTGAAGCCATTGTTTTTGGTCCCTGCCACAAACTCTGTTCCCTAGCCACTGACTTCACCCCTCTCCCCATCTGTCTGAGGCTGAACCAGACTGTTCACAACCTTCGTGTCATATTTGACCATAAAATGAGCTTTTGACCATATATCCGCAGCATATTTCCACCTTTGTAACATTGACAGTCTCTGCCCTTGCCTTAACTCATCCGCTGCTGAAACCCTCATCCATGCCTTTGTTACCTCTAGAGTTGACTACTCCAACACACTCCTGGCTGGCCTTCCACACTCTACCCTACATAAACTAGAGGTGATCTAAAACTTGACTGCCTGTGTCCTGACTCGCACCAAGTCCCGCTCACCCATCACCCCTGTGCTCGCTGACCTACATTGGCTCTTGTTTAAGCAATGCCTCGATTTCAAAATTCTCATCCTTGTTTACAAATCCCTCCATGGCCTCACCCCTCCCTATCTCTGTAATCTCCTCCAGCCCCACAAGCCCCCGAGATATCTCCGCTCCTCTATTTCTGCCCCCTTGAACATCCCTGATTATAATTGCTCAACCATTGGCGGTTGTGACTTCAGCTGCCGAGGTACTAAGCTGTGAAATTCCCTCCCTAAACCTCTCCGCCTCTCTACTTCTTTTTCTTCCTTTAAAATGCTCCCTTAAAAAGCTTGGGCAAAGAGGTAGGTTTTAAGGAGCATCTTAAAGGCGGAGAGGTTTAAGGAGGAAATTCCAGAGTTTAGGACCCAGTTAGCTGAAGACATAACCGCCAATGGCGGAGTGATTAAAATCAGGGATGAGCAAGAGGCCAGAATTGGAGGAGCGCAGAGACCTGGGAGCGCTTCCGGGGCTGGAGGAAGTTACAGAGATAGGGAGGGGTGAGGCCGTGGAGAGATTTGAGTATTTAGCTAATACTCATTGGTATCTGCTTACTTGATTGCTTAATAAAGAGTCACTTTGACATCCAGAGGAGACATGCAAGGCAGGAGCTGCCTTTAAGCAGCAACCCATGCGTACTTGCCAAAGCAATTGTACCTTAATATGTCTGACAGATTCTGAATGCAGATACTGCGATTTCCCCAAGGAGGTTGTTGCTTTATCTGGGACTTTTTAAAGCATCTAATTCTAGATAATTTCAGTTCTTTCATTTCAGATTACTCTCCTGGGTGAGTCCCAAATCACCAATCAATTGAAATGTCTGTCCTTGCCTTGTGCTCTAGATTGGTATCATGCCCAGGAAATGAACAGTAAACTCTGTTTTTGTGTCTGCTATTAGGTGCTTGATTAATTTATGTCTCCATAAGATTTAAACTTCCATGTTTGAAAACTGAGATCATTAGGCCTCAACTTCAAAATATGAAGTAATAAATAATGAACAAGCAAGTTATCTAACAGTAAGATAAAACATTATATAGAACCAGCAAAGACTGATTTTCCCCATCTGCCAAGATTTGGCCAACCAACCTTCATAAATTCACTGGTTAGGCCCCAGCTGGAGTATTGTGTCCAATTCTGAGCACCACACTTTAGAAAGGATGTCAAGGCCTTGGAGAGTTGCAGAGGAGGTTTACTGCAGTGGTACCAGAGACTTCAGTTATATGGAGAGACTGGAGAATCTGGGATTGTTCTCTTCAGAGCAGGGAAGATTAAGGGGAGATTTGATAGCAGAGTTCAAAATCATGAAGGGGTTTGATGGAGTAAATAAGGAGAAACTGTTTCCAGTGGCAGGAGGGTCAATAACCAGAGGACACAGATGTAAGGTAATTGGCAAAAGAACCAGAGGGGAGATGAGCAGAATTCTTTTTACACAGCGAAGTGTCGTGATCTGGAATGCGCTGCTTGACAGGGCAGTGGAAGCAGATTCAATAATAACTTTCAAAAGGGAATTGGATAAATACTTGAAGGGGGAAAATTTGCAGGGCTGTGGGGGAAAAAGCGGGGTATGGGGAGTGGGACTAATTGGATAGCTCTTTCAAAGAGCCGGCACAGGCATGATGGACCGAATGGCCTCCTTCTGTGCTGTATGATTCTATGATTGTTGGACATATTTGCAGGCATTGCATCGCATACCTGACAACAGTTATAAGGAAGTGCCTGCACAGGGGGCTAGGTCATAAGAACATAAAAAATAGGAGCAGGAATAGGTCATACGGCCCCGCGAGCCTGCCCCGTAGTTCAATAACATCATGGCTGATCTTCGACCTCAACTTCCACCCAATCCCCACATCTCTTGATTCGCTTAGTGCCCAAGAATCTATCGATCTCAATCTTGAATATACTCAACAACTGAGCATCCACAGCTCTCTGGGGTAGGGAATTCCAAAGATTCGCAACCCTTCGAGTGAAGAAATTTCTCCTCAGTTCTAAATGGCCAAACCCTTATTCTGAGACAGCGCCCCCTAGTTCTAGACTGCCCAGCCAGGGGAAACAATCTCAGCATCTACCCAGTCAAGCCCTCTAAGAATTTTTTATGTTTCAATGCGATCACTTCTCATTCTTCTAAACTCCACAGTGGGCCAGACAAACAGCCATGCCATCTGTAGTAAGGGGCATCTGGTGCTAACATGCACCATAGGGCTGGCAGAGCCAGTGACAGAACCAGTCAGCTGTGGCCTCAAGGCAGCACATGGGGCTACTCTTCATTTTATTATTTTTCTATCACTTCTTAAGTGTTATGTATTTATGCTTGGGGTCACCAGACACCAGAGGGCGCCACTGTCAGAGGTCATCAGGCTATACGCGCGCATGCGCGGTTACTGGTATATAAGCGCAGGTACCAGGTCACGTGGGTTACTTTGGGATGAATAAAGTTGGATCAGGTTTACACCTGAGGCAGTTTACAGTAACAAGTCTTGTGAGTCATTACATTCATTACATTTGGCGACGCGGTAACTTAAGAACCTTCGCATTTACAATGGGCACTATTGGAATTCTGGAGAGATTCACGGATGGCGAGGATTGGGTGGATTTTATCGACCGCCTCGATCAGTATTTTGTGGCCAACAAAATACTGGAGGGAGACACTGACGCAGTTTGGTGCAGGGCGGTTTTCCTCACCGTTTGTGGTACAAAGATTTATGGCTTTATGAAGAATCTTCTCTCACCTTTACGTCCAACGGACAAAGAATATGGGGATTTCTGCGCTTTGATGCATGACCATCTTAAGCCAAAAGAGGGGATCATCATCTCACGCTATCGCTCTACACGCATAATCGTGCTGAGGGCCAGGATGTGTCGGGATTTGTCGCCGACCTGTGACGCCTTGCTGAGCCGTGTAAGTTTGGGAACGTGTTGGAGGACATGCTGCAAGATTTCTTTGTGATAGTCATCAACCATGATGTGATTCTTTGGAAGTTATTGGTCGAAGAGAAGCTGGATTTGAGTAAGGCCATCGTGACTGCCCAGGCATGCATGACGACTGATGATAAGTTGAGGCAGATATCATCAAAGAGTCGGAGCTCCACAGCAAGTACTGTAAACAAAATTGTGTCGTCATCTGGCAGAGCTGCTTATGTGAAACCTGTAGCTGCTCAAAGTCGGCAACTGGTACGAATCCGATTTCACCCTGTTGGTATTGTGGGGGCAATCATCAGCCTCATCAGTGTCGGTTTAAACAGTACTCCTGTAATGGCTGTTCAAAAGTGGGACATCTTCAGAGAATGTGCCCACAACTGAGCAAGCATGCTGCCGCTCATCACATTGCTGATGATGACCAGTCCAGTCCAGTGCCGGATACATAACCCAAGGAGGAAGTGTATGGTCTGTATTCGTTTTTGGGAAAGAGCCAGCTGATAATCGTTAAGGTAAAGCTGAATGGCGTGCCTGTATCAATGGAGCTGGACACAGGTGCGAGTCAGTCGATAATGAGCCAAAGGATATTTGACAAGCTGTGGGACACTGAGGCTGTGAAGCCTAAGCTGAGTCCAGTCAATGCCAAGTTGCGTACTTACACTAAGGAACTCATACTGGTGATTGGCAGTGCAGTAGTCAAGATGTCATATGACGGTGTGGTTCATGATCTACCGTTATGGATCGTCTCAGGTAATGGTCCAACGCTGTTCGTCAGGAATTGGCTCGAGAAAATTGAATGGAATTGGAATGATATCAAAGCATTGTCATTGGTGGATAACACTTCGTATGCACAAGTGTTGAAGAAGTTTCCTTCTTTGTTTGAACCAGGCATTGGTAATTTTACTGGAACCAAGGTGCAGATTCACCTGGATTCGATTGTAAGGCCTGTCTGTCATAAGGCTCGGTCTGTTCCTTACATGATGAGGGAGAAGGTCGAAATTGAGCTTGACAGACTCCAACGTGAAGGGGTCATATCACCAGTCGAGTTTAAAGAGTGGGTCTGTCCTATTGTTCCTCTGTTGAAGAGTGATGGCGCTGTCAGGATTTGTGGAGACTACAAGGTTACGATTAACCGATTTTCGAAACAGGATCAGTACCCATTACCAAAGACTGATGACCTGTTCGCCATGCTAGCTGGTGGAAAGTCGTTCACTAAACTGGATCTGATGTCGGCCTATGTGACACAGGAGCTTGTTGACACTTCGAATAAACTCACCTGCATCAACACCCATAAGGGACTGTTTGCCCTTATGGGTGTTGATGCAGGTGAGTTTATTCGAAGTGTCAACAAGCAGGTGTCCTTTTGGAATTCGTTCGGCTGCAGCCATATTTCAGAGGAATATGGAGAGTCGACTGAAGTCCGTTCCTAGAACTGTTGTGTTTCAAGATGACATTCTGGTCACAAGTCGCGACACTACTGAACATCTGAACAATCTTGAAGAAGTCCTGCATCGTCTGGCCAAAGTGGGGCTCAGGCTGAAACATTTGAAGTGTGTCTTCATGGCACCTGAAGTTGAATTCCTGGGAAGGAAGATTGCTGCTGATGGCATCAGGCCTACTGATTCGAAAACCAAGGCCATCAAAAATACGCCCAGGCTCAGAATGTGACGGAGCTGCATTCATTCCTTGGGCTACTCAACTACTTTGGTAATTTCTTACCAAATTAGCACTTTGTTAGAGCCATAGCATGTGCTACTCAAACGGCGACAACTGGGTCTGGGGTGTGTCTCAAGATAGAGCCTTTGAGAAAGCTAAGAATCTGCTCTGTTCAAACAAGTTGCTTGTTCATTATGATCCGTGTAAGCATCTCGCATTGGCCTGTGATGCTTCATCATTTGGAGTCGGCTGTGTACTCTAACAAGCAAATGAGTCGGGTAAGCTACAACCTGTTGCGTATGCTTCGAGAAGTTTGTCAAAGGCGGAAAGAGCTTACAGCATGGTAGAAAAAGAAGCTTTGGCCTGTGTGTATGGGGTCAAAAAGATGCATCAGTACCTGTTTGGTCTTCGCTTTGAGCTCGAAACGAATCACAAACCACTCATTTCATTGTTTTCGGAAAACAAAGGTATTAATACCAATGCATCGTCCCGGATCCAGAAGTGGGCATTGATATTGTCTGCCTATGATTGTTATTCGTCATATACCAGGCACTGAGAATTGTGCCGATGCACTGAGTTCTCTGCCGTTGCCCACGCCTGAGGTGGAGACGCCTCAACCTGCAGATCTACTGTTAGTAATGGATGCTGGAGAGTGAAGGAACACCTGTCACTGTTCAACAAGTTAGGATCTGGACCAGCCATGACCCCATTTTATCGATTGTGAAACATTGTGTCCTCAGTGGTGATTGGTGTGCAATACCTATGGAAATGTGTGATGAGACCAAACCTTACAACCGTCGCAAAGATGAACTGTCCATTCAGTCAGATTGTCTACTGTGGGGCAATCGTGTTGTTATGCCTAAGAAAGGTCGAGAAAAATTTGTACGTGAATTACATAGCACTCATGTATGGTGGCCTGGAATTGACTCTGATCTAGAATCATGTGTGCATCAGTGCAATACTTGCATGCAGCTAAGTACCAACGGAATATCTCTGAGTCTTTGGTCGTGGCCATCTAAACCATGGTCGAGGATCCACATCGATTTTTCAGGCCCCTTCCTGGGAAAGGTGTTTTTTGTTGTGGTGGATGCATATTCAAAGTGGATAGAGTGTATTATTATATCATCCAGTGCGTCTACAGCTACTATTGAGAGCCTTCGTGTCATGTTTGCTACTCATGGTTTGGCTGATATTGTTGTGAGCGACAACGGATCTTGCTTCACAAGTCTGGAGTTTCAAAGAGTTCATGAAACTCAATGGTATTAAACACGTGAGGTCAGCCCCATTCAAACCTGCTTCTAATGGTCAAGCAGAGCGTTCTGTTCAAACGATCAAGCAGAATATGAAACGTGCAACTCAGGGTACACTGCAGACTCGCTTGTCCTGTATACTGCTCAGTTACAGGACCAGATCTCATACGCTTACTGGGATCTCCCCTGCTGAACTACTGATAAAGAGGTCTCAAGACTAAGCTCTCTCTTGTTCATCCTGATTTGAATGATTGTGTTGAAAACAGATGTCAAAGTCAGCAAGGGTATCATGATCGTGCTGCTGTGTCACGTGACATCTCTGTCAACGATCCGGTTTATGTACTGAACTATGGTCAAGGTCCAAAGTGGATCGCCGGTATTGTTACAGCCAAGGAGGGTAACAGAGTGTTTATTGTCGTGCTCAAGAATGGGCAAATATGCAGGAAACATGTTGATCAGATAAAACTGCAGCACACAGATGAACTGGAACTGCTTGAGGAAGATGCAGTCAATGACCAACCAACCAATGTTCATTCATCAGAGGACTTTGCTGTCATTATTGAAACTGGACCTCCAGTCTCTGATGTGGTCATTACCACTCCCATCAGATCGGTTACTCAACCTTCAATCACAACTAACTCAGAACACTCACCTAGAACTGAAGTTGAACTGAGACGATCAACTCGTAAGCGGAAAGTCCCAGACCGTCTTAATTTGGAAAAATACTGATATTAAGATCTTGAAAGGGGATGTTGTTTTGTATTTATGCTTGGAGT
This sequence comes from Pristiophorus japonicus, assembly GCF_044704955.1. Lineage (NCBI taxonomy): Eukaryota > Metazoa > Chordata > Chondrichthyes > Pristiophoridae > Pristiophorus > Pristiophorus japonicus. Next base: position 46,417,205 of record NC_091986.1, on the reverse strand, counting down.
CACCAGACACCAGGGGGCGCCACTGTTGGAGGTCATCAGGCTGTATGCGTGCGTGCGCGGTCACTGGTATATAAGCAGGTATCATGCCACGCGTGTTACTTTGGACACGAATAAAGTTGGATCAGGTTTACACCTGAGGCAATTTACAGTAACAAGTCTTGTGAGTCATTACATTCATTACATTAAGTATCTACTTCTTTAATATAATTAGATAAAAAAAGAAATGATGGGTTACAGGTGAAATCCTCCTTGCCTTCTTTTAACTTTTCCCGGTTGTGCTTCACCCAGGCAACTACTTTCAGTCAAGCGCAGAAGAGGATAACTTTCCCCATGGTCTGTTTAGCACATTGCTCCCGTCTTATCAGATGCTGCCAGGTCAGCTCTGCATTGCAAACATGTTCTGTTCTTCTTTTCACCTCCGACCTGTCCTTCCTTTCCCGATTGGTCTCCATAAATGTACTTGGCTTGTACAGATACACCGGGTGCCGAGGATTGATACATGGGATATGTGGGGCTACTGCAACCTCCCATGCGATGTAAAGTAGTCGATTTTATTCCCATAGCGTAAATCAGATTGCCAGGACGTGGCTCTGGGAGGAGTTTAAAGGGGAGGGGTATATTCCTGGCCTCCCCCTGCCCCCAGGCTAGAGGTTGTCAACTATGGGCTGATGTATTACTAGAGGGTTCAACACATGACCTGCTGGCTCCAACCACGCCGCCCCCACATTCCTGCCATTGGTCACCCAACTCGTCCATCCCCGCTGTGCCCCGCCTTCTCAAGGCCAATCACAAAGCGATTAGACTCTTCACTAACTGATTTGATGAATTCTTGACTGTCAGTCAAATGGCCATTTTTCCCCCATTGCCAATATTTTTATAACTAATAAATGAAAGTGTTCAAAGAAAATGAAAAGAAAACAATTTTTGTTAACGCTCCTATGATTTTTCTCCCGGGTTTTGCTCTTAATATTGTCCTGGAGATTAACCTTCAATTCCTGGAGACTCTGGGGCAATTCAGGAGGGTTGGTAACCCTCACCCTGACGCTGGACAGATTCAGGGCACCAGAAGTGCCTGGCAGAGCCTTGCGAAACAGAGAAGGGAAATGGAAGGGAAAAAGCTGTCATTATAAAGGAAAGGAGCACTGTTGTATACAAGCCACTGTAAGACCTGCATACACGGCTGTATACATCAAATTTACAGCACAGAAACAGGCCATTCGGCCCCATCTGGTCTATGCCGGTGTTTATGCTCCACACGAGCCTCCTCCCACCCCTCTTCATCTCGCCCTATCAGCATAACCTTCTATTCCTTTCTCCCTCATGTGTTTATCCAGCTTCCCCTTAAATGCATCTACGCTACTCACCTCAATCACTCCCTGTGGCAGCAAGTTCCACATTCCCACCACTCTCTGGGTAAATAGATTTCTCCTGAATTCACCATTGGATTTATCGGTGACCATCTTCTATATATGGCCCCCTAGGTTCTTATTTATTTACCATATTATTTTACTGCGGTAAATTCCTGGCTGCGCTTCTAATGATTGTGTCTACTGTCTTTTTTGCGACTCAATCACCGACCTCCTTGAAGGGTGTCATTAAAAAATGTTATCTTGTTAAGACATTAAATAATTGATGACTCTAATAAACCTCCCTCTTCAGTCGAAAGTGGAGCTGATTATATTGAGGATAATAATGGCGTATGATTTTATCAGGGTTAGTAATGACTAGCATCTGTGTAATACCTCGTGCTATGCATGTACCCAGGTTCCACTGCAATTAATCTTGTTACATCATAAGGACTCTTTTATAAATGACAGTTGGCAACGTACAGCTGCTGATTAACCTGTGACATCTATTCTCCTAAAGAAGGCTGTTATAGTGCATTGATTGCACAGCGTAATATAATTTTAAAAACAAAGTGATAGATTATTTGGAAAACAACAACTTCAAGGTGGCAGAGGTCACGGGTTTGGGAGATGCTCTTGAAGGCGAGTTGCTGCAGTGTATCTTGTCGATGGTACATACTGCAGTCACAGTGTGCGGGTGGTGGGGTGAGTGAAGGTTTAAGGGGCTAGATTTTTGGCTCGTCTGCACCTCTATTTGTGCCCGAGAGGGGCGCTAAATGGTGTTCCTAGGCGTAACGCCGGGCGTCCAGCTTTTACCACCCAGCCGCCAAATTCGGCTCATGGTTTAACTTACGGGCCCGCCCTCTAGTTTCACTGAGATCATGACATCAATCGTCGTGCAATGCTTCACTAGCGCCCGTTTGCAAATTTCGTCCCTAACGTCTCATTTAACACCCACCCCAGGAAAAGTCTGAAAAACCAGGCATTCCTAGGGTGCAGCAGGGGGTATTGGCAGCATTTTTAAATGGAGGGTTGAGGATCCTACTTTGCAGGTCACAGTGACTGCAGCGCTTGCACACATCATGCTGTGTGAAGCTCCGACTTGCAAATGGCACTTTTATCTGCCATTACAGTGCTCTTACAAGGTGAATGAGAAAATCTAATGGGGGCATTACTAGTTCGTCAGCATAGCATGTTACATGCTATTGCCAGGTGCCATCACGCTAGAAGAGGGACTCTTGGCCATGTCGGACCACAGATGAGGAGAGGTCAAAGACATCTGGGGAGGAGGGCTTACCCCCCATGGGTTTAGAGGCACCAATGCTCATACCTTCAGCTCTCTGATGAGCAGTGTATGAGAAGGCTGTGCTTCCGAAAGGAAGTGCTGACAGAGATATGCCATCTTCTACAGGCAGACCGATACTAGGTAGCCTTCAATACTCCCCTCAACAGATATCCAAATTCATTGTGGTGTGCTGCATGTTGCACAACTTGGTCATCATGAGGGGCCAGAAATTGCCAGGGGGATTGCTTGCCCACCTCAGGAGGAGGACAACGATGAGGAGCCTGGCGAGGCCCCCGATTGGATAGCAACACCATCTGCGGGAGAGGCAGCATGGGGATGCTGCTGGACCAAGAGTCGCACATTGCCAGCTCGTAATGGACTAACTCTCCTAAATGGCGTAAACTGAGTGATGGAGCTAATACCTAACACGCTATGTGCCCCCATAAAGGCACATCTCCGGCGAACGTCGGAATGACACCAATGGCAAATGATGAATCATAAATTTTACTGCAACAAAAACTCCCCCCACCAAAATCAAACCATAAAATATACAACGTTATGTTGCCAGGCACTGAACAATAATGAAGTTCCTTGAATCGGCAAAACTTTTTTAACGCTGCGATTTTTGGCTTGGGCGCAAAAACCTCCTTGTTTAACGCCTGATTTAGCACCCCCGATCATGGAATGTCATTTTTTGCTGAATTTTGCAAACTTTTTCCAGGCAGTATCAGGACCGTCCCGATGCCATTTATGCCCGAAATTTCAAAAGCCGAAAATCCAGCCCAAGGTGGTGGATGGGGTGCTGATCAAGCGGGCTGCTTTGTCCTGGACTGTTGTTGGAGCTGCACTCATCCAGGCAAGTGGAGAGTATTCCATCACACTCCTGACTTGTGCCTTGTAGATGGTGGAAAGGCTTTAGGGAGTCAGGAGGTGAGACACTCGCCACAGAATACCCAACCTCTGACCTGCTCTTGTAGCCTCAGTATGTAAAAGATGTAAGGGATCATCACTAAGATATATCTCTATCTTTTTGAACAATTACATTTTGTTTCTAGTTGCTGCTAACTTCTGAAGGTTTTTAAGAAACCATTTAGGACAGCACTGTGTGATAAACTATTGCTGAAAGCTATCTCACGACTCAGTGCAGAGAATCACATGACATTCAGGTCAAACGTGACAATGAATTATCACAGCTTGAACAACTACACTCAGCATACATAGTGGAACATGGGAACAACTTGGTTAGACCACATTTGGAGCACTGTGCACAGTTATGGTCTCCATATACCTTGGTTAGACCACACTTGGAATACTGTTCACAGTTCTGGTCCCAATATCACAAAAAGGATATCGAGGCACTGGAGAAGGTGCAAAAAGATTTACAAGGATGATATCAGAACTGAGAGGTTATAACTATCAGGAAAGACTGAACAGGCTGGGGCTCTTTTCTCTAGAAAAGAGAAGGCTGAAGGATGACCTGATTGAGCTGTCTACAATTATGAAGAGTTTCGATAGGGTAGATATCAAGAAGATGTTTCCAGTTGTGGGAAAACCAAAATTTACATGCCATAAATGTAAGATAGCCAATAAGGAATTCTGGAGAAATTTCTTTACCCAGAAAGTGGTGAGAATGTGGAACTCACTGTCACAGGGAAAGTTGAGGTAATAGATGCATTTAATGGGAAGCTAGATAAACACAAGAGGGAGAAAGGAATAGAAGGATATGCTGATAGAGTGAGATGAAGAGGGGTTGGAGGAGGCTCATGTGCAGCATAAACACCGGCACGGACCAGTTGGGCCGAATTGGCTTGTTTCTGTGCTATTGACTCGATGTAATAATATGGAAGCTAGGGATGGGGGAGTGATGGCGACAAACTTGCAATAAAATTGAAGTTATATGAGTACAAACTTTTTGAAGGATGGTGTGTACTATTTCCTTGGTAACAGGGAAGAGCAAGAAACATTAGGAGAAGATAGATAATGATAGCACTTACACAACAAATCTGGAGATGGCTAACGTGCAGTCTTTTGAAAGCACACGTTACATTGCTATCAGTGGTAAGTTTCACTCTTGAGTTCCTGTTGCCTTTAGGTGTGTTACCAACCCACAAGACTATGGCCATTTTACTTGGGGACAAATGGTGCAGAATTAAATTTGAAGTCCTCTTTTATTTATTCCTGGTTTTCTTCGCATGCAAATTCACTGCTAGATCAGGATTACAGCCTGCATGATTAGCATTGATCAAACACGGTTCATCTGTTCCTACGTCCCCATGTTCCATCTGTTCTATATCTATTCGCTTCCAGACTATATAACATACAAGAGCATAAAAATAAGAGCAATCAAGGATGAGAAAAACCCATTTGCCCCATTATACCGCCACCCTTTAATGCTCTCAGCAGGCCAGCCTGGTATCCAGCTGTGCTGTGAATATCCCCATATGTTTTATCTGGCAGATTATTCCAAAAGTTTATCCTGATTTGAGTAAGATATTCTTCTTGGTATATGCCAGGCCAATCAATTCATTTCTCACTGGCTTAAATTCATGCCCACCAGTTTGACTAGCCTGACATCACTTTGTAGAAGTTTACTAGTTCACCTTATCTATATCAGTTAATATTTTCTATACCAAAATAAGAATCCCCCTAACTGCTTCTTTCTTTGATCTTTCCTCATCCCATTTAATCATAGAATCATAAAAATTTACAACATGGAATGAGGCCATTTCGGCCCATTGTGTCTGTGCCTGCCAACAAAAAACTATCCAGCTTAATCCCACTTGGTTCGTAGCCCTGTGCACTTGGTTCATGTGCACATCCAGGTACTTTTTAAATGTGGTGAGGATTTCTGCCTCTATTACCCTTTTAGGCAGTGAGTTCCAGACCCCCACCACCCTCTGGGTGAATGAATCTCCCCTCAAACTCCCTTTAAACTGTCTACCAATTACTTTAAATTCATGACCCCTGGTTGTTGACCCCTCTGTGAAGGGAAATAGTTCTGTCCTATCCACTCTATCTAGGCCCCTCATCATTTAATACACCTGAATAAAGTCTCCCATCAGCCTCTCTGTTCCAACGAAAACAACCCCAGCCTATCCAATCTTTTCTCATAGCTAAAATTTTCCAGTCGAGGCAACGTCCTTCTAAATTTCCTCCATACCCTCTCTAGTGCAATCAAATCTTTCCTGTAATTTGGTGACCGGAACTGCATGCAGTACTCCAGCTGTGGCCTAACTACTGTTTTATACAGTTCAAGCATAACCTCCCTGCTCTTGTATTCTATGCCTCGGCTAATAAAGGCAAGTATTCCGTATGCCTTCTTAACCACCTTATCTACATGGCCTGCTACCTTCAGGGATCTGTGGACATGCACTCCAAGGTCCCTTTGTTCCTCTACACTTCTCAATGTCCTACCATTTAATGTGTATTCATTTGCCTTGTTAGCCCTCCCCAAATGGATTACCTAACAGTCTCCAGATTGAATTCCATTTGCCACTGTTCTGCCAACCTGACCAGTTCATTGATATCTTCCTGCAGTCTACATCTTTCGTCTTCATTATCAACCGCACAGCCGATTTTAGTATCATCTGCAAACTTCTTAATCATACGCTCTACATTCAAGCCAAACCATTGATATATACCATAAAAAGCAAGGGACCTAGTACTAAGCCCTGTGAAACCCCAGTCACTTCCAGCCTTTCCACAACTTTTCAGTCACAAAAACACCCTTGAACTATTACCCTTTGCTTCCTGCCTCTGAGCCAATTTTGGATCCAACTAGTCACATTGCTCTGGATCCCATGGGCTTTTACTTTCATGACCAGTCTTCCATGTGGGACCTGATCCAAAAGCCTTGTTAAAATCCCATACACGCTGTATCAAACACAGTACCCTCTGTGTTACCTCCTCAAAAAAATTAATCAAGTTAGTAAGACACGACCTTCCCTTAACAAATCCATGTTGACTGTCTTTGATTAATCTGTGTATTTCTAAATGAAGATTTATCCTGTCCCTCAGAATTTTTTCCAATAATTTTCCCAAGGTTAGGCTGACTGGCCTGTAATTACTCAGACTATCCCTTTCTCCCTTTTTAAACAAAGGTTAGCAGTCCTCCAGTCCTCCAGCACCACACCAGTAGCCAGAGAGGATTGGAAAATGATGGTCAGAGCCTCTGCTATTTCCTCTTTTGCTTCTCTTAACAGCCTGAGATACTTTTCATCTGGGCCTGGGGATTTATCCACTTTCGAAACTGCTAAACCCCTTAATATTTCCTTTCTCAATATATTTATTCCATCTAATATTTCACACTCCTCCTCACTGATTGAAATGTCTGCATCACCCTCTTTTTTGTGAAAACAGACGCAAAATATTCATTAAGAACCATACCCACGTCTTCCGCCTCCGCAAACAGTTGCCTTTATGACTTCTAATAGGCCCTACTCTTTCTTTAGTTATCCTCTTGCTCTTAATGTATTTATAAAATATCTTTGGGTTTGCTTGATTTTACTTGCCAAAATATTTTCATGCTCTCTCTTTGCTTTCCTAATTTCCTTTTTAATTTCAACCCTGAACTTTCTATATTCCTCTAGAGTTTCTGCAGTATTGAGCCCTCGGTATCTGTCATCAGCCTCTCTTTTTTTCTTTATCCTATGCTGTATGTCCCTTGACATCCAGGGGGCTCTAGATTTGTTAGTCTCACCCTTTTTCTTTATGGGAACATACTTGAATGCCGTCCACTGTTCTGACACTGATTTACCTTCAAGTAGCTGTTTCCAATCCACAATGGCTAAGTCACCTCTCAGCTTATCAAAATAAGCTTTTCCCCAGTTGAGAACTTTTATTCCTGGTCTATCTTTGTCCTTTTCCATAATGACCTTAATCTAACTGAATTAAGATCACTAGCACCAAAATGCTCTCCCACTGATACCCCTTGCACCTTCCCAGCTTCATTCCCTAAAACAAAGTGCAGAATCACCCTCTCCCTTGTTGGGCTTGCTACATACTGGCTAAAAAAGTTCTCCTGAATGCATTTTAGGAATTCCTCATCCTCTATACATTTCACACTCATTTTATCCCAGTTAATATTAGGGTGGTTGAAATCCCCTACCATTACTGCCCTATAGTTGCATTTCTCAGAAATGTGCCGACATATTTGCTCGTTTAGCTCCCTCTGTCTGTTTGACGGTCTATAGTATAATCCCAGCAGTGTGATTGCCCCTTTTTTGTTCTTCAATTCAACCCATATGGCTTTGTTTGATGACCCCTCTAACATATCATCCCTTCTCACAGCTGTAATTGTTTCTTTGATCAATACTGCGAACCTCCCTCCTTTTTTATCCCCTCTTTGTCCCATCTGAAAACCCCGTAACCAGGAATGCTGAGCTGCCATACCTGCCCTTTTTTCAGCCATATGGCTTTGTTTGATAGCTATAATATTGTACTTCCAAGTGTGTATCTGTGCTTTCAGCTAATCTACCTTATTCTAAATACTCCTTGCATTGAAGTATATACCATTTAGCACTGCAAAACGTCCTTGTTGTCTATTTTCTAGTCCTTGTTTCCTCTGTCTTCCAAATTCACTCTTTACTTTTTTACTTTCCAATTCCAGCTTTGCTTCTCTCCCTACTGAATCTATTCTCAGGTTCCCATCTCCCTGCCAAGCTAAGTTATACCCTCCCCAACAACACTAACAACCGCCCCCCCCCCCACCCCCCCTACCCCTAGTTAAGATAGTGGTCGGCTCTGTTGAGATGCAACAACCCGTCTGGCTTGTACAGGTCCCACCTCCCCCAGAAATGATCCCAATGCCTCAGGAATGTAATGCCCTCCCTCCTGCACTATCTTTCCAGCCACGCATTCATCTGTCCTATCCTTCTATTTTTGTACTCACTAGCACGTGGCACCAGGAATAATCCGGAGATAACTACCTTTGAAGTTCTGCTTTTTAATCGCTTTCCTAGCTCTCTAAAATCTGCCTGCAAGACATTATCCCTCTTCCTACCTATGTCATTGGTACCGATATGGACCATGATATCTGGCTGTTCACCCTCTCCCCCCAGAATGTCCTGCAGCTGCTCAGTTACATCCTTGATCCTGGCACCAGGGAGGCAACATACCATTCTGGAGTCACGTCTGTGGCCACAGAAACTCCTGTCTGCTCCCCTAATTATTGAATCCCCTACCACTATAGCTCTTCTACTCTTCTTCCTTCCCCTGTGCAGCTGAGCCACCCGTGGTGCCGTGGACTTGGATCTCGCTGCACTCCCCAGATGAACTATCGCCCCACCAGTACTCGGAACAGAATACTGGTTGGAGAGCGAGATGCACTCAGGGGACTCCTGCACTACCTGCCTGGTCCTCCTCTTCTGTCTAGCAGTCACCCACGTCCTCTCTTCCTGCACACTCTTAAGGTGCGGGGTGGCCACCTCTAGAAACGTGCTATCCACAAAGTTCTCAGCCTCACGGATGCACCGCAGCGACTCCAGCTTCCGTTCAAGCTCCAAAACCCGGAGCTCGAGTTGCTGTAGCTGGTGACACTTCCTGCACATGCTGTTGTCCAGGCTATGTGAAGCATCCAGGACTTCCCACATGGCACAGGCTGTGCGCTCTATGGGACTGAGCTGCCCTGCCATACCTCTAGTTATTTAACTATGAACTAAATTATGATCTATGAACCATTTGACTATGAAATAAACTTAAAACTAGAAGATAAAAACACTCACCGGCTACTCACCAATCAACTGTTTCCCTTGAGCCATGTCACTATGACATCACACCTTTGATTTTTGCCGCTGCTCCTCTGGTCCCGCTCAATTGTACTTCTTGCTTTTCTCTGCATTGTCGCCAATGGATATATGTCCTTTAGCATTCTACTCCTTTCAGTGTCTTAGCATAACCTCTGAGGGCTTGCTTGCTACTCTTCTGGCTATATGTCTCAGTAATTGATTGCTTTGACATTGGAAATGATGATCTACTATACTCTCAGATTCCCTGTTAAATCTCTGTGCTATCTGTGTCCATTCAATGTACTCCAGCTATTTAACCTGCTGCAGCATTTCACGTGGGGAGATAAAACCCAGTGTGGTGTTCAGGTGAAATGGGGTTATAGGGCACCAGGTAATTAGCCGAGAGAGTGCAAATAGAATCATAGAAATTTATGGCACAGAAGAAGGCCATTCATTGATAAATTATCCCGTGGCTTGCACATCCTGTGCCATCAGCCGATAAATTATTTTTACATTAAATGATTTTTGCATTAGTAAAACAATATTTAAGCTCAAGTACTTGTAATTTTATGGTGTCTGCATTATAAAATTCTGCTACTTCCACAAATTTAAAAATTATTTTAGTGCGACTAGCTCCTAAATGGGTTTTATCCTATTGTCCAGGACTCTTAATAAATATAAATAGTGACACTTTCAATTAGAATGGAATTAAACTCGTGTCTTATAGATTACACAGTGACCCAGAGAATTCATCAAAATGAACACCACAAATCTACAGTGACTTGCTTATGACACGCACTGAAATCAATAATTTGTTATCATAAATCCTGTTGATGCCATCAGTGCAGCCTGACATGATTGATGTCTCGCGCAGACCTCATGAAAAGACTGAAATCCTTCCAGTGTCCTTATGTGGCTCGGTGTCAAATTTTGTTTGATAATCCCTCCTGTGAAGCGTCCTGGGACGCTTTACTATGTTAAAGGTATTATATAAATGCAAGTTGTTAGTTGTTGTTGACATTCTTTTCCCCTTTCTTGGGTATAAAATGTGTTTTTATTTATACTGTTGTACAAATTTATAAGATTCTGATTGACGGGGTAGATGCCGTGAGGTTGTTTCCCCCTGGCTAGCGAGTCTAGAACTAGGGATCATAGTCTCAGGATAAGGGGTCGGCCTTTAGGACTGAGATGAGGAGGAATTTCTTCACTCAGAGGGTTGTGAATCTTTGGAATTTTCTGCCCCAGAGGGCTGTGGATGCTGAGTTGATGAGTATATTCAAGGCTGAGATCGATAGATTTTTGGACTCTAGGGGAATCGAGGGATATGAGGATTGGCAGGCAAGTGGAGTTGAGGTCAAAAATCAACCATGATCTCATTGAATGACAGAGCAGGCTCGAGGGGGCGAATGGCTTACTCCTGCTCCTAATTACTGTGTTCTTATGTTCGTAATCGGGCAGGTTTTGACTATTTAGAAGATTGGGAGATTTCTTTTTTAACTTCAGAAAAATGAATGGCAAAAGGAAATCTTTAATTCAAATTGTAACTATTTCAAAACTTTTAAAACCCAACTGCTTTTTGAGAAAAATGGCTCAGATCTTGCTGGAGTGGGGCATCTTGTGGCATGCCGCATTGGTTAGAATTCTTCCTTCAAGCTTCAGCTCAAACATTTTGTGTCGTAACTTGCTGGCAGTGCGAGCTGATAACGGCGCGGCGAAGACAGTGGGCCCTCAGTGACCGGGACCAACAGTCTATCTCCTTAACCCGTGAGATTTAAGGATTGAGAAAGAAACAGAGGAACGACGGAGAAGGAAATAGGGTGAATTAAAGTCAAATCAGATACAGAAATAGAAATAAAGAGAGGCAAAGAAAGATTGGATTAAGAGAGAGAGAGAGAAAAGAGACAGAAAGGAAAAGTAAGAAAAACACTTAAAAATGTATAATCTCTAAGAACAATTTATGACCTGCAGGACACAGTTTCAATTGTTCCCTTTCTGGGCCGGAGTGGTTGAGTGACACTGCAGGCACATAAACCTCCTCATTAAAAGGGTCCTTACGCCTTTAAGTACAGGCTCTAACTTTCTGTGGCGAGTTTAATAGGGAAACCCGCGGGGAGGTGGAGGGCGAGCTGCTGTTTCCACGAGGCCAACGGGCGGAGCAGCGCAAATCGTTCAGCAACTTGCGCCGATTCACAACTCACAGGGAATCTCTGGCTCGCCACAAGTTGCCGTACAATTCGTCAATAACGGCGAGCGCCATTAAACGCGCCGTTATTCTGGCAGCAGGTTCTGGGCTATTGTAAACCTTGACACCAAGTAGCTACACTCCTCCTGAGTCGAAGCAATTTTTTCTTTTTAAACTGAGGATGCCAAAATAGGGCAATCATTTTGAAAACAAATTGATATCATAATATTTTAGTTGGCTGTTGTGTGTTTGAGGTAGATTTTATATTGAAACGGACTGTCAATGTGTATTATAAACAGTAAATGCTGGAAATACTCAGCAGGTCAGGCAGCATCTGTGGAGAGAGAAACAGGTCGATGACCCTTCGTCAGAACTGGAAAAACAAGTTTTAAGCAAATACAGAGGTAGGGAAATGGTGGGGGAGACAGGAAAGAACAAAAGGGAAGGTCTGGTACAGGGTGGAGGGCAGGAGTGATTAAATGAACAGCAGAACCATTCTTGACACCTGCTGTCTGAACAAAATGGGAGCAGTGCTTATTCAAAGCTGGTTAAAGTGCCAATTTTGGAAGGAGGCAAATAATTTGAAATGTAATTGTTTTTTTCTAACAGTTTTTATTTTTCAGCTGTTTAGAATTTTAATTAATTTTTTTCCCATCTTGTGTTTAATGAATTGTTCCTAATGTGTAATGTGTTTCATTGTTCGATTCAGACTAAGGAGGGAGTATTTGAGAAGCAGCAGGTTTATTAGCCCTGAAATTATTCGCCCTTTATGCTTTCCTCCCCAGTTCAACCTGTCTCTCGCCCAAGTTATGGACAATGTCATTAATATTACAGAGAAACTGGCGATGATTTTTGAGTCTATTACAACCTACATCAGGCATAGATGGAAAGAAAGACTATAGCGGCTTTCACAACTATCGGACATCTCAAAGCGCTTTACAGCCAATGAAGTACTTTTGAAATGTTGTCACTGTTGTAATGTGGGAAACGCAGCGGCCAATTTGCGCACAGCAAGCTCCCACAAACAGCAATGTGATAATGACCAGATAATCTGTTTTTAGTGATGTTGATTAAGGATAAATATTGACCAGGACACCGGGGAGAACTCCCCTGCTTTTCTTTGAAATAGTGTCATGGGATCTTTTAAGTCCACCCGAAAGGGCAGACAGGGCCTCGGTTTAATTTCTGATCCAAAAGACAGCATTGTATTGGGAGTGTCAGCCTAGAATTTTTTGTGCTCAAGTCACTGGTGTGGGATTTGAACCTCTAACCTTCTGGTTCAAAGGTGAGAGTGCTACCCACTGAGCCACAGCTGACACTAATCAACAGCCACTGACATGGTGAGTAATGGACCATGACATTGGGAGAAGTCAGTTTTCCTTCCAATTTACAACCCTGCCCCGGCCTCAATTTACAGACTTGGTATGGGGCCAGGGACAGAAATTTCCAGCTGAAATGGGTGGTAAATTTATGAATGTATATTAATACAGTCAAAGTGATGTCATTGGAATGTCAACGTGATCACTGATTGGCCCATGACCACGGGTAGCTGAAGGAGGATTGGACATATTCCTGGAGGTTTTGTCACATGACCCTCCCCCCTCCAACCGCAACCCTCTCTTTCCCCCCCCGCCTCCACACACACACACACACTCCCACCATTGCTCGCCCGCCATATCCACCTTCGCGACGTCCCACCCTCCCATGGCCAGTCAGAAAACAAACAGGCCCTTCCTTATCTGATTGGATGATTCTTGACTTGTCGGTCAAACAGCCTTTTTATCCCATGTCTGATATTTGTATAACGAGCAAACAAAAGTGTTTAAAGAAATTTTAAAATAACCACAATTTTTTAATTGCCCCGATCTATGATTTTTCTCCTGGGTTTTGCTGGCTGCAGTATCCTGGAGATTAATCTTCAATTCCTAGAGACTCCAGGGCAATCCAGGAGGGTTGGCAACCTGTACACGGAAGTCAGGCACTTTTTTTGATTGCAAATATTTGAAAGCCATCAATTGAAATTGGGCTCCTTTGGCTGAAGTAAGTGGCATCACTCTGTATCTAAAGGGTTTTAAAAAATGAAACCTTGGTGTCACCGACTCAATAATTCTTGACTTACCTTGTCTTCCCTCTTACTCTTGCCTTCTCTCGTAGCAAATATTCTCTCGAAAATATTTTCTTGGCATTTATGTTAGGTTGAAAAGGTTAAATTACGAGGACAGGTTGCACAGACTAGGCGTGTATTCCCTCGAATATAGAAGATTAAGGGTTGATCGAATTGAGGTGTTTTAGATGGGTAAAAGGTTTGATAGGGTGGATAGAGAGAAACTATTTCCTCTAGTGGGGAGAGTCTAGAACAAAGGGGAATAACTTTAAAATTAGAGCTCGGCCATTCAGGGATGATGTCAGGAAGCATTTCTCCACTCAAAGGGTAGTGGAAATCTGGAACTCTCTCCTTCAAAAAGCCGGTGATTTCCGCCGCCATTATCGCCCCCTGGGGTGCAAACAGAGGCAGCAACATACTGAAAATCCAGCCCAAAATGTTTAATATAGTACTGCAATTTCTGGAAATGTGTAAACAGCAAGTTGCACTTTCAGGCAGTGAGAGGCCTATAAAAGGCGTACTTGTGCAGCTACAGGGAGAAGGCAAAAAAGAAGTAGAAAGAAATCAAAAGGTGACGTCACAGCCAAGAGGGTAAGTGATTGGCTGGTGATTGGTGAGTAGTTTTTCTTTTTTCTCTTCTATATCAGTGAGTAACTTTTAACATTGTTGTTGCCAATTTAAGTGTATCTAAGGGTTAAGTCATGGCAGGAGAGCTCGGTCGGGTGTTATGCTCCTCCTGTACCATGTGGGAACTCAGGGACGACACCAGTGTCCCTGACGACTACATCTGCGGGAAGTGTATCCACCTCAAGCTCCTGACGGTCCGCGTTGCGGAGTTGGAGCTGAGGGTGGATTCACTCTGGAGCATCCACGATGCTGAGAATGACGTGAGTATCATGTGTAGCGAGTTGGTCGTACCGCAGGGAAAGGGTCCACAGCCAGATAGGGAATGGAAGACCAACAGGAAGAGCAGTGCAAGGAAGGTAGTGCAGGAGTCCCCTGTGGTCATCCCCCTGCAAAACAGATACACTGCTTTGGGTACTGTTGAGGGGGATGACTCATCAGGGGAGGGCAGCAGCAGCCAAGTTCATGGCACCATGGCTGGCTCTGCTGCACAGGAGGGCAGGAAAAAGAGTGGGAGAGCAAAGTGATTGGGGATTCAATGGTGAGGGGAATAGATAGGCATTTCTGCGGCCGCAACCGAGACTCCAGGATGGTATGTTGCCTCCCTGGTGCAAGGGTCAAGGATGTCTCGGAGCGGGTGCAGGACATTCTAAAAAGGGAGGGAGAACAGCCAGTTGTCGTGGTGCACATTGGTACCAACGACATAGGTAAAAAAAGGGATGAGGTCCTACGAAATGAATTTAAGGAGCTAGGAGCTAAATTAAAAAGTAGGACCTCAAAAGTAGTAATCTCGGGATTGCTACCAGTGCCACATGATAGTCAGAGTAGGAATCGCAGGATAGCGCAGATGAATACGTGGCTTGAGCAGTGGTGCAACAGGGAGGGATTCAAATTCCTGGGGCATTGGAACCGGTTCTGGGGGAGGTGGGACCAGTACAAACCGGACGGTCTGCACCTGGGCAGGACCGGAACCAATGTCCTAGGGGGAGTGTTTGCTAGTGCTGTTGGGGAGGATTTAAATTGATATGGCAGGGGGATGGGAACCAATGCAGGGAGACAGAAGGAAACAAAAAGGAGGCAAAAGCAAAAGACAGAAAGGAGATGAGGAAAAGTGGAGGGCAGAGAAACCCAAGGCAAAGAACAAAAAGGGCCACTGTACAGCAAAATTCTAAAAGGACAAAGGGTGTTAAAAGAACAAGCCTGAAGGCTTTGTGTCTTAATGCAAGGAGTATCCACAATAAAGTGGATGAATTAACTGTGCAAATAGATGTTAACAAATATGATGTGATTGGGATTACGGAGACGTGGCTCCAGGATGATCAGGGCTGGGAACTCAACATCCAGGGGTATTCAACATTCAGGAAAGATTAGAATAAAAGGAAAAGGAGGTGGGGTAGCATTGCTGGTTAAGGAGCAAATTAAGGCAATAGTTCGGAAGGACATTAGCTTGGATGATGTGGAATCTATATGGGTAGAGCTGCAGAATACCAAAGGACAAAAAACGTTATTGGGAGTTGTGTACAGACCTCCAAACAGTAGTAGTGATGTTGGGGAGGGCATCAAACATGAAATTAGGGGTGCGTGCAATAAAGGTGCAGCAGTTATAATGGGTGACTTTAATATGCACATAGATTGGGTTAACCAAACTGGAAGCAATACAGTAGAGGAGGATTTCCTGGAGTGCATAAGGGATGGTTTTTTAGACCAATATGTCGAGGAACCAACTAGGGGGGAGGCCATCTTAGACTGGGTGTTGTGTAATGAGAGAGGATTAATTAGCAATCTCGTTGTGCGAGGCCCCTTGGGGAAGAGTGACCATAATATGGTGGAATTCTGCATTGGGATGGAGAATGAAACAGTTAATTCAGAGACCATGGTCCAGAACTTAAAGAAGGCTAACTTTGAAGGTATGAGGCGCGAATTGGCTGGGATGGATTGGCGAATGATACTTAAGGGGTTGACTGTGGATGGGCAATGGCAGACATTTAGAGACCGCATGGATGAACTACAACAATTGTACATTCCTGTCTGTCGTAAAAATAAAAAAGGGAAGGTGGCTCAACCGTGGCTATCAAGGGAAATCAGGGATAGCATTAAAGCCAAGGAAGTGGCATACAAATTGGCCAGAAATAGCAGCGAACCCGGGGACTGGGAGAAATTTAGAACTCAGCAGAGGAGGACAAAGGGTTTGATTAGGGCAGGGAAAATGGAGTACGAGAAGAAACTTGCAGGGAACATTAAGACGGATTGCAAAAGTTTCTATAGATATGTAAAGAGAAAAAGGTTAGTAAAGACAAACGTAGGTCCCCTGCAGTCAGAATCAGGGGAAGTCATAACGGGGAACAAAGAAATGGCGGACCAATTGAACAAGTACTTTGGTTCGGTATTCACTGAGGAGGACACAAACAACCTTCCGGATATAAAAGGGGTCGGAGGGTCTAGTAAGGAGGATGAACTGAGGGAAATCCTTATTAGTCGGGAAATTGTGTTGGGGAAATTGATGGGATTGAAGGCCGATAAATCCCCAGGGCCTGATGGACTGCATCCCAGAGTACTTAAGGAGGTGGCCTTGGAAATAGTGGATGCATTGACAGTCATTTTCCAACATTCCATTGACTCTGGATCAGTTCCTATAGAGTGGAGGGTAGCCAATGTAACCCCACTTTTTAAAAAAGGAGGGAGAGCGAAAACAGGGAATTACAGACCGGTCAGCCTGACATCGGTAGGTGGGTAAAATGATGGAATCAATTATTAAGGATGTCATAGCAGTGCATTTGGAAAGAGGTAATATGATAGGTCCAAGTCAGCATGGATTTGTGAAAGGGAAATCATGCTTGACAAATCTTCTGGAATTTTTTGAGGATGTTTCCAGTAGAGTGGACAAGGGAGAACCAGTTGATGTGGTATATTTGGACTTTCAGAAGACTTTCGACAAAGTCCCACACAAGAGATTAATGTGCAAAGTTAAAGCACATGGGATTGGGGGTAGTGTGCTGACATGGATTGAGAACTGGTTGTCAGACAGGAAGCAAAGAGTAGGAGTAAATGGGGACTTTTCAGAATGGCAGGCAGTGACTAGTGGGGTACCGCAAGGTTCTGTGCTGGGGCCCCAGCTGTTTACACTGTACATTAATGATTTAGACGAGGGGATTAAATGTAGTATCTCCAAATTTGCGGATGACACTAAGTTGGGTGGCAGTGTGAGCTGCAAGGAGGATTCTATGAGGCTGCAGAGCGACTTGGATAGGTTAGGTGAGTGGGCAAATGCATGGCAGATGAAGTATAATGTGGATAAATGTGAGGTTATCCACTTTGGTGGTAAAAACAGAGAGACAGACTATTATCTGAATGGTGACAGATTAGGAAAAGGGGAGGTGCAAAGAGACTTGGGTGTCATGGTACATCAGTCATTGAAGGTTGGCATGCAGGTACAGCATGCGGTTAAGAAAGCAAATGGCATGTTGGCCTTCATAGCGAGGGGATTTGAGTACAAGGGCAGGGAGGTGTTGCTACAATTGTACAGGGCCTTGGTGAGGCCACACCTGGAGTATTCTGTACAGTTTTGGTCTCCTAACCTGAGGAAGGACATTCTTGCTATTGAGGAAGTGCAGCGAAGGTTCACCAGACTGATTCCTGGGATGGCGGGACTGACCTATCAAGAAAGACTGGATCAACTGGGCTTGTATTCACTGGAGTTCAGAAGAATGAGAGGGGACCTCATAGAAACGTTTAAAATTCTGACGGGGTTAGACAGGTTAGATGCAGGAAGAATGTTCCCAATGTTGGGGAAGTCCAGAACCAGGGGACACAGTCTAAGGATAAGGGGGAAGCCATTTAGGACCGAGATGAGGAGGAATTTCTTCACCCATAGAGTGGTGAACCTGTGGAATTCTCTACGACAGAAAGTTGTTGAGGCCAATTCACTAAATATATTCAAAAAGGAGTTAGATGAAGTCCTTACTACTAGGGGAATCAAGGGGTATGGTGAGAAAGCAGGAATGGGGTACTGAAGTTGCATGTTCAGCCATGAACTCATTGAATGGCGGTGCAGGCTAGAAGGGCCGAATGGCCTACTCCTGCACCTATTTTCTATGTTTCTATGTTTCTATGTTTCTATCCCCACCACCCACTGGGTGACGAAATGTTTCCTCATCCCTCTAAACCTTCTATCAACTACTTGTGTTTCTCTTGTTGATTAAGCAGTGCGATACTTGTCTTTCAGTATTATACTGATCAAATAAAATTCTGATCACAAGCCAACAACTTTGATGATAAAGATCACAGATGAATATTGCTCCATATAACATGTAATCAGCATCATTAAATCAATCCTTCGGGCTGCATGCCATTTCTGCATAAACTCAAATGTATTTCTTTGAAGAATTAAATTAATTATATAATGTTCAATAGTTTTATCTGTTGCACTGAAAATGCGCTTTACAAAAAGAAGCATTGAAAATTCTTAGAAATAATTCTGGGCGATAGATCGGTAACCAGAGGACACAGATTTAAGATAATTGGCAAAAGAACCCAGGGGGTGGCTGGGAGTAGGAAAGATGAGGAGAATTTTTTTTTGCACAGCATGTAGTTGTGATCTGGAATGCGCTGCCTGAAAGGGTTGAGGAAATAGATGAAATCAAAGGGAATAGAATGTATATTTGAAAAGGAAAACATTTGCAGGGCTATGGAGAAAGAGCAGGGAGTGGAAGTGGGACTGATTGAATAACTCTTTCAAAGTGCCAGCACAGGCACGATGGGCTGACTGGCCTGCTCCTCTGCTGTTAGATTCAATTGAGTATAAGGAGAGGGTAGGAAAAGTGGCATTAGTCTCAAAGTATGTTTTGCATTGAGTCACACGTCTCCAGAGATTACATGCACTACACCAGCAAAGACATGCCGATCGAGGCTGACTTGAACAACCAACCACCAACCCCTCTCAAATCTAGACAGCTGTTTTGGACCATCGCTGAAACCCTTGAGCGATCTCTTATTAGCCTTGATGACCGATGGTGAAATGCTTGGAAGAACTGCAACATATGGAATGGATTCCTTATAGAGGACACCACACTTCAAACTGAAGGATCAAACCTTCCTCATAAACAGTGGACAACCATCAGCTGCCTCAGAACCGGTCATGGTAGATGCTGCCCCTTCTCCATAGATGGAAGATTAAAGAATCCCCATTATGTGATTGTGGAGCTCCTAAGCTCCAGACCCTGGAGCGCATCATTGAGCACTGCCCTCAGAGGAAATTCGTAGGCAGCCTACAAAATATCCACTCGGTTACACCAGAAGCTTTGGCCTGGATATCTGACTTGGATAGTGACATTTTATTTGCTTTGCTACTGCCATATGAAAGAAGAAGTCAGATGTCAACAGACTACAGCCTGGGCTAAAGTTTAATTTGAATCTATGTGTTTCACAGTAGGGGGTTTACCAACACACAGCTTCCCTATTGCTGCATCTCAGTGATAAGCTTCTTTTGTTTGAAGATATAACATTCTAATCCCAGTTGCTGGCACTCGAACCAAAAATGCAAAACATTGGAAACTTAGTGATGAGTATTTAACACTGCAGTTATAACCCAGTCCCACACTAGTATCTATGAAGTGAAATGTGCAGCCAACAGGCCAGAATTATACTCCTAGCTGTACACAGTAAAGCCAGCAACAAAGGAGCTCTGTGTACTCAAGCACACAACCGGAATACAAGTGCTAGCTTCCAGAGAACATGAAGGGCCCCTGGCAATAGCAGCACCTACAAGTCGCATTTATACTTTAATGTAGTAAAATATCCCTGGGGGTCACAATTGACCAGAAACTTAACTGGACCAGCCACATAAATACTGTGGTCACAAGAGCAGGTCAGAGGATAGGTGTTCCACGGCGATTGACTCACCTCCTGACTCCCCAAAGCCTTTCCACCATCTACAAGGCACAAGGAGTGTGATGGAATACTCTCCACTTGCCTGGATGAGTGAAGCTCCAACAATACTCAAGAAGCTCGACACCATCCAGGACAAAGCAGCCCACTTGATTGGCACCCCATCCACCACCTTAAACGTTCACCCCTTCCACCACCGGTGCATCGTGGCTCCAGTGTGCACCATCTACAAGATGCTCTGCAGCAACTTGCCAAGGCTTGTTCGACAGCACCCCCCAAATCCACAACCTCTACCAGCTAGAAGGACAAAGTCAGCAGGTGCATGGGAACACCATCACCTCCAAGTTCCCCTCCAAGTCACACACTATCCTGACTTGGAAATATACTGACGGTTCCTTCATCATCGCCGGGTCAAAATCCTGGCATTCCCTCCCTAACATCCCTGTGGGAGTACCTTCACACACGGACTACTTTCTCAAGGGCAATAAGATGGGTAATCAATGCTGGCCTTGCCAGCAATGCTCACATACAGTGAATGATTTAAAAA
The DNA here is from genome assembly GCF_044704955.1 of Pristiophorus japonicus. Classification (NCBI taxonomy): domain Eukaryota; kingdom Metazoa; phylum Chordata; class Chondrichthyes; family Pristiophoridae; genus Pristiophorus; species Pristiophorus japonicus. The sequence continues at coordinate 46,396,509 of NC_091986.1, read as the reverse complement.
ATAGCTTCAGAGGAGCATTGTCAAGCACCAAGCTGCGTAAAGCGATATTTAGACAGGTAACCAAAAGCTTGATCAAACTAGTAGGCTTTAAGGAGCATCTTAAAGGAGGAGAGAGAGGGGGAGAGGTTGCGGGAGAGAATTCCTGAGCTTAGGGCCTAGACAGCTGGAGGCACCACCGCCAGTGGTGGAGTGATGGAAATCGGGGGTGTAACTGCTGCAGTAGATCTGAAAGTTTATCTCAGGCAGGAATACAAATAAGCACAGATTTTTAGCCCAGGATTCAGCACATTTCTTTTCTACTAATCCAGCAAAAGAAAAAGTTTCAAAAGAGAAATGGCTGAGCTGTCAGCAAACTGCTCAGCTTGATTTATAGAATTGAGCAATGAGATCAGGTAACACTCGTGGATGTCCATACATATTTATCAAAGCATATTTGCAAAGCACTCAAGGGCATTGCAGAAAATAGCAACGTCGAGCAGATTTATTTTTTACCCAAAAGGGAAGAAGGTGAGAGAAAGAATGAGAAAAAGATTTGGGAGTCAAATGAAGATGGACAAAGATAGCAAAATGCTGCAGTGTACAAGGGAGCCATAGGGCTGGATTTTTGGTCTCCTGCCGCCCCTGTTTGTGCCTCAGAGGGGCGGCAATGGCGGTACTTTGCTAGGAAGATCCCTCTAAAAGAGGCGGCAGTACTGCCCGCCGGAAAAATAACGGTTTACACCATCAATCTGGGCAGCAGCGGGCAGGAGCTCTTAACCGCGGCGGCAAATGCACTTGCTGCCCAAGTGCCACCGAGGGTGGAGTCGGGCCCAGGGAGGGTGTAGGAGCTGAAAATAAAAACCATTACCAAAAAAAAATAAACACCGAATTTCAGCTGTGAAATTTTTTTTAAACCTTTTCTTGCAAGTCTTCATACTTACCATCGGGGTTAGACCTGCCTCCACACAGCGGTCCTTCCCCTTGCTGGGCGCTAACTCCCGCTCGCACCAATCTGGCAGCTCAGCAGGCGGGAGGACAGTTGCGCTACTTGGCCACCAGCGGCCGTCAGCGGGTGGTTCCCGGCAGTACTCCCTTCCTGCCTGCTACAGCCCGAGTGGAAACTGGCACAGAGGGGAAACCGCTGGTAAAACTCGGCTGCAGTCAACGGCAGTGGGCGGTAAGGCCACCAATATCGGGGCCGATGACTTGGACAAGCAAAAATAAATTGTAAGAGTAGACTAGGCCTATATTCTCTAAAGTTTAGAAAAATGAGAGGTGATCTCATACAACATTCTTACAGAGCTTGACAGTGTAGATGCTGGGAGGATGTTTCCTCTGGCTGAGCAGTCTAGAACCAGGGGTTATATTGACTGATTAAGGGGTCGGCCATTTAGGACTGAGATGAGGAGAAATTTCTTCACTCAGAGGATGGCGAATCTTTGGAATTCTATACCCAAGAGGGCTGTGGAGGCTCAGTTGTTGAATATATTCAAGACAGAGATCGATAGATTTTTGGATATTAAGGGAATCAAGGGATTTGGGGATAGTGCAGGAAAGTGGAGTTGAGGTAGAAGATCAGCCATGATCTTACTGAATGGAGGAGCAGGCTCAAGGGGCTGAATGACCGACTCCTGCTCCTATTTCTTATATTTTATGTATTCTTGTGTAACACTGTTCCACCTGGAATCCAATGTTGCAGCTCTCTGTATGATGTTCATGTATCTATCTATATTAGATTGAATAGATTTTCAAAACATCTCGCCTCTGATATCAAAAGGAAATTTGCATGTTGATTGTGTTATTTTAGTTTGTAAAGTAAAAGGCACATTTCACCATCATACTGTGACAAACCGAGAAATTCTGAAAATTGAAATTGTGATTGCAGCACCTTGTGCATGAACATATTTTCATGAAACTTCTTTGGCCTCTACTTTAACTAAAAGGCAAAAATGAATACATTAATCTTTTTGTTAAACCCGCAGACAAAGGATTTTCACATGAAAATGTTAATGCACCGGTTACTAATACAGCATAGGAACAGGAGGAGGCCATTCAGCCCCTTAAGCCTGCTCCACGATACAATGAGATCATGGCTGATCTGCGACCTAACTCCATATACCCAACTGTCGCCGATCTCCCTTAATACCTTTGGTTAACAAAAATCTATCAATCTTCGATGTAAAATTAACAATTGATCTAGCATCAATTGCCGTTTGCGGAAGAGAGTTCCAAACTTCTACCACCCTTTGTGTGTAGAAGTGTTTCCTAATTTCACTCCTGAAAGGTCTGGCTCTAATTTTTAAACGATGCCCCCTGTTCCTAGAATCCCTAACCAGCAGAAAAAGTTTCTCTTTATCGACCCTATTTGTTCCCCTTAATATCCTGAAAACTTTGATCAGATTACTCCTTAACCTTCTAAATTCAAGGGAATACAAGGGGATTCAAGGGGAAACTACATAAGCACATGAGGGAGAAAGGAATAGAAGGATATGTTGATAGGGTGAGATAAAGTAGTGGTGGGAGGATGATCGTGTGGAGCACAAACACCAACATCGTCCAGTTGGGCCGCATGGCCTGTTTCTGTGCTGTAAACATGATGTAACTTTATCAGTGATTTAGTCACAAGTGCAACAGCTGGCTGACTCTTCTATATTTCACCTTCTAAAGTAACTTGAGTTCTGTGAGATTCTACACCACCACCTGATGTCCCAATGGTTTCTACATCCCTCCTTAGTTACTTGCCCCATTCACCTCTTTCCATTGCCCCCATGGCGTCTCCCCTTCCTCGACCTTACTCTCCTCCAACAGCACTACCATTGCATCTTCTGAGATCCCAGTGGCTGTCTGTGCTCCTGTGGATTCGCCAGACATTTAGTCTTCTCTCAACTTTCCGTTCCTCTGCCAACGTGATTCTGACGATGCGTGACGCTTTCAGCTGTTGTCGGTCGTTAATTCCTGCAGTAGCAGACCATCACCCATCCCATAATTGACAAGCTCTGAAGCAGAGGCATCTGCCATAGCCCGATTGTGCCTGAAGATTCTAATGAGGCTGAATTCAGAAATTACAGGATCAGCGTTCGTGAAGTTGGACCAGTGAGAATTTGGCTCCGAGCTCTTGTGCTCACACCTGATCAGAAAATCTGGCGAAGTGGGCAGTTTATTTTCTTGGTAAGTACCGAAAAATTAAGGAGTGATCACTAGAGAAAGAATGGGGCCTATTAGAGACCATAAAGGAAATCTGCGTGTGGAGGCAGAAGACGTGGGTATGGTTCTTAATGAATACTTTGCATATGTTTTCACAAATGAGAGGGGCGATGCAGACATTGCAATCAGGGAGGAGGACTGTGAAATATTAGATGAAATAAATATAGTGAGAGGAAGTATTAAGGGGCTTAGCAGCTTTGAAAGTGGATAAATCCCCAGGCCTGGATGAAATGTATCTCAGGCTGTAAAGAGAAGCAAAGGGGAAATAGCAGAGGATCTGACCATCATTTTACAATCCTCTCTGGCTACAAGTGTGGTGCCAGAGGACTGGAGAACTGCAAACATTGTACCGTTGTTTAAAAAGGGAGAAGGGGATAAACCGAATAATTACAGGCCAGTCAGCCTAACCTCGGTGGTGGGAAAGTTATTGGAAAAAATTCTCAGGGACAGGATTCATTTCGAAAGACACGGATTAATCAAGGACATGGATTTGTAAAGGGAAGATCGTGTCTGACTTGATTGAATTTTTTGAAGAGGTAACACGGAGGGTCGATGAGGGTAATGCGTTTGATGTGGTGTATATGGATTTTAGCAAGGCTTTTGATAAGGTTCCACATGGCAGATTGGTCACGAAAGTAATAGTCCATGGAATCCAGGGCAAAGCGGCAAGTTGGATACAAAATTGACTCAGAGGTAGGAAGCAAAGTGCAATGGTTGAAGGGTGTTTTTGAACTGGAAGGATGTTTCCACTGGGTTTCTGCAGCGATCACTACTAGGTCCCTTGCTTTTTGTGGTATATATCAGTGACTTGGACTTGAATGTAGCGGTTATGATTATGAAGTTTACAGATGATAATAGGCTGTGTGGTTGATAAAGAAGAAGAAAGCTGCAGACTGCAGGAGGATATCAATGAACTGGTCAGGTGGGCAGAACAGTGGCAAATTAAACTCAATCAGGAGAAGTGTGAGGTAATGCATTGGAGGAGGCGATCATCATAGGCAGTCCCTCGAAATCAAAAAAGACTTGCTTCCACTCTGAAAGTGAGTTCTTAGATGACTGAACAGTCCAATACGGGAATTACAGTCTCTGTCATAGGTGGGTCAGACAGTCGTTGAAGGAAAGGGTGGGTGGGGAGTCTGCTTTGTCGCACGTTCCTCCTGCTGCCTGCGCTTGTTTTCTGCATGCTCTCAGTGACGAGATTCGAGGTGCTCAGCGCCCTCCCAGATGTTCTTCCTCCATATAGGGTAGTCTCTGGCCAGGGACTCCTAGGTGTCAGTGGGGAAGTTGCATTTTATCAAGGAGGCTTTGAGGGTGTCCTCTGCCTACCTGCGGCTCGCTTGCCGTGTAGGAATTCCGAGTAGAGCGCTTGCTTTGGGAGTCTTGTGTCAGGCATGCAAACAATGTGGCCCGCCCAACAGCTGGTTGAGTGTCGTCAGTGCTTCGATGCTGGAGATGTTGGCCTGATTGAGAACACTGATGTTGGTATCTCTGTCCTCCCAGGGGATTTGCAGGATCGAGCGGAGACATCGTTGGTGGTATTTCTCCAGTGATTTAAGGTGTCGACTGTATATGGTCCATGTCTCTGAGCCATACAGGAGGGTGGGTATCACTGCAGCCTGTAGACCATGAGCTTGGTGCCAGATTTGAGGGCCTGATCTTCGAAAGCTCTCTTCCTCAGACGTTGAACCTTGTCGTAGATGGCTGCCCATTGCTGATAACAGGCTCCCAAGGTATGGAAAGTGGTCCACATTTTCCAGGGCTGCGCTGTGGATCTTGCTGACTGGGGGGCAGTGCTGTGTGGCGGGGTCAGGTTGGTGGAGGACCTTTGTACCTTTGTCTTATGGATGTTTAGTGTAAGGCCCATGCTTTCGTACACCTCAGTGAAGATGTTGACTATGACTTGGAGTTCAGTCTATGAATGTGCGCAGACGCGTTGTCTGCATACTGCAGCTCGAGCACAGAAGATGGGACAGTCTTGGATCTGGCCTGGAGACGAAGGTTGAACAGGTTCCCGCTGGTTCTGTAGTTTAGTTCCACTCCAGCGGGGAGCTTGTTGAGTGTGAGGTGGAGCATTGCAGCGAGGAAGATCGAGAAGAGCGTTGGTGCGATGATGCAGCCCTGCTTGACCGCGGTCCGGACATGGATTGGGTCTGTGGTGGATCCATTGGTCAGGATCATGGCTTGCTTGTTGTCTTGGTGCAGGCGGAGGTTAGCAACAAACCTTTGGGGGCAGCCGAAACGAAGGAGAATGCTCCATAGTCCCTCGCGGTTAACAGTGTCGAAGGCCTTTGTAAGGTCAAAGAAGGCCATATACAAGGGTTAGTGTTGTTCCCTGCATTTCTCTTGCAGTTGTCGCGCCGTAAAGGTCAGATCCATTGTGCCCTGTAGTGGACGGAATCCGCACTGTGACTCCGGGAGGAGCTCCTCAGCCACAGGGAGAAGACGGTTGAAGAGGATTCTAGTGATGACCTTCCCAGTGACTGACAACAGGGAGATTCCTCTGTAGTTGTCGCAGTTGGACTTGTCACTTTTTTACTGCATCTCTGAGATCTCCTGGCATGCTTGCCTCCTTCCAGATAGAGATGAGTTCATGCATTCATGCCAATAGTGCCTCTCCGCAATACTTTAGTGCCTCAGCTGGGATTCCACCCGCTCCCATTGCCTTATTGTTTTTGAGCTGATGGGTGGCCTTTCCTTCCTCGTGCAGGGCTGGAGTTTTGCTGAGATGGTGGCGGGTAGCATGCTGCGGGATGAATTCAAGGACACTCGAGTCAAAGTCTCGGTTAAGGAGATCTTCGAAGTGCTCCTTCCAGCGGGTCCTGACTGTCTCGGTGTCCTTGATGACTGTCTCCCCGTTCTTGGCCAGCAGTGGGGTGGGGCCTTGGGTGCTTGGGCCGTAGGTGGACTTGACTGCGGTGAAGAATCCTCCCACATCATGGCTGTCGGTCAGCTGCTGACTCTCCTGTGTTTTCTCCACACACCATCTATTCTTTAGGTGCCAGGTTTTTTGTTGAACCTCGGCCTATATTAGCATGGATAGAAGATTGGCTAATGAACAGAAAACGGAGAGTCGGGATAAATGGTTCATTCTCGGGTTGGCAATCAGTAATTAGTAGGGTGCCGCAGGGATCAGTGCTGGGACCCCAACTAATTGCAATCTATATTAACGACTTGGAAGAATGGACCGAGTGTAACATAGCCAAGTTTGCTGATGATACAAAGATGGGAGGAATAGCAATGTGTGAGGAGTACACAAAAAATCTGCAAAATGACATAGACAGGCTAAGTGAATGGGAAAAAATGTTGGAAAGTGTGAGGTCATGCACTTCGGCAGAAAAAAAATCAATTTAAATGGAGAAAGATTGCAAAGTGCTACAGTACAGTGGGACTTGGGGGTAGTTGTGCATGAAAGGTTAGTATGCAGGTACAGCAAGTGATCAGGAAGGCCAATGGAATCTTGGCCTTTATTGCAAAGGGGATGGAATATAAAAGCAGGGAAGTCTTGCGACAGTTATACAGGTCACACCTGGAATACTGCATGCAGTTTTGGTTTCCATATTTACAAAAGGATATACTTGCTTTGGAGGCAGTTCAGAGAAGGTACACGAGGTTGATTCCGGAAATGAGGCGGTTGACCTATAAGGAAAGGTTGAGTAGGTTGGGCCTCTATTCATTGTAATTCAAGAGATTGAGAGGTGATCTTATTGAAATGTATAAGATTATGAGGGGGTTTGACAGGGTGGATGCAGAGAGAATGTTTCCACTGATGGGGGAGACTGGAACTACGGGGCATAATCTTAGAATAAGGGGCCGCCCATTTAAAACTGAGATGAGGAGAAATTCCTTTTCTCAGAGGGTTGTAAATCTGTGGAATTCGCTGCCTCAGAGAGTTGTGGAATCTGGGACATTGAATAAATTTAAGACAGAGATAGACAGTTTCTGAACTGATAAGGGAATAAGGGGTTATGGGGAGCGGGCAGGGAAGTGAACCTGAGTCCATGATCGGATCAGCCATGATCGTATTAAATGGCAGAGCAGGCTCGAGGGGCCTTATGGCCTACTCCTGCTCCTATTCCTTATGTTCTAATGTTGTCAGGCCTTCTGTAAAGCTGCTTTGCTGCTCTCGAGTTGGGTTGTTGTTCAAGGTTCAGAAATGCCCTGCGCTTGTGATTTATTAGCTCTTGGATCTCCTGGTCATTCTCATCAAACCAGTTCTGGTATTTCCTGGTTGAGTGACCGAGTGTCTCTTCGCAGGCACTGGTTATGTTGGCCAGGAGGGCAGACCAAGCGCTGTGGGCATTCTGCGTCTCGGGGTCATCAAGGATCGCCAGGTTGGTAGTGAGGCGCTGGCTGCATAGGGCTCTCTTAGCTGGGCCTTTGATTGCCTCGGCCTTGATTTTTGCTGCCATCGGCGCTTTGGGACTATGTTGATATTGATGATGGAACCGATTTGGCGGTGGTCCATCCCGCAGTCGTCGGCTCCTGTCATGGCGCGGTTGATGCGCACATCTTTGCAATCCCTGGCTTGAATGATGACATAGTCGAGCAGGTGCCAGTGTTTCGAGCAAGGGTGTTGCCATGATGACGAAGGTGTTCGTGATGACAAGGTCGTGTTCTAGGCATTTTGTCAGGAGCCGGGTACCGCTGGAGTTGGTTTTCCCTACCCGCTCTCTGCCGATCACGCCTCCCCAGAAGTCTGTGTCCTTGCCGAATCCGGCGTTGAATTCACCGAGGAGGATCAGTTTGTTGTCCATAGGACATAGGACAGGGATTATTCGAGGCTGGAGTAAAATCCCTCTTTGGCCTCATCTGTTGCATTGAGTGCTGGGCATACGCGCTGATGACTGTGGTACACTGATTCCGGGCTAGGGTGAGTCGAAGAGTCATGAGACGTTCGCTAATTCTGCAGGGGGAGTCTCTGAGGCAGTCGACCAGCTTATTCTTGATGGCGAAACCAACTCCGTGAAGGCGGCGTTCTTCCTCTGGTTTGCCTTTCCAGAAAAAGGTATAACCTTCACCTTATTCTTTGGGCTGGCCTTCCCCTGTCAGCCGGGTCTCACTTAGGGCGGCGATGTTGATTCAATGCGTCTAATTTCCTGGGCAATGGTGGCAGTGCGGCATTCTGGTCTGTCGCTATTGGAGTTGTCCATGATGTTCCAGGTTCCGAACTTCATTTTGAGGGGTGGAAGATGCCTGTTCGTGAGTTCCTTCAACGTGGAGTGGCTGTTGCACACCAGCTACCACGCGGGCTTAGCAGAGCAAGGTCTTGGTCCAGTGGCAAGGAGGTTCAAGACGGCTGGAGACCAGCCACTGCTGTATGAGCCCAGTTGCCTACGGCGGTGTTAAGTATGGAAGAACTGCACAAGACTGAGTACTGTGAGCTAAAACTGATGTGACCTTAGTCTCTTTAATAATACTCCAGAGTACCCAAGCAGCATGGCAGACAACCTTTTATACTCCCTTGCACGAGGTTTGCAGGTGACCCTTGGGCCCCCCAATGGTTGCGCCCTTTGGTGGCAAGTCTTACACAGTTACAATGTTTATATACATGACATTACTCCGCCCCCAAATTATTTACAAGTTGAGACAATCCGGGGCCCTACGCTCCCTGGTTGATCGTCTGAGTTCAAACTTTGGCATGGGTGCGTTGGTCGGACCATTGCTGCACTGCGGCGCGGCTGGTGTGACAGGACTGCTGGAAATGGTGGGTTCGTCCTCTTGATTGACAGCGAGATCGATTGCTGTGTTGGTGGATCGATGATGGTGATGACCACTTCAAGTTGTTCCTGGTTGTCGGTGAACCATAGTTTGGTCTGATCCAAATGCTTTCTGCACATTTGTCCATTCGGTAGTTTGACTATAAACATTCTATTCCCCTCCTTGGCCAGGACAGTGCCAGCAACCCATTTAGGACCATGACTGTAATTCGGGACAAACACAGGGTCGTTAACATCAATGTCATGCGATACAGCCGCTCGTTCGTGGTACATGTTTTGCTGGTGACACCGGGTTTCTACAAGATCATTTAGATCCGGGTGGACTAGGGAGAGCCTGGTTTTGAGTGCTCTCTTCATTAACAATTATGCAGGGGGAACCCCAGTGAGCGAGTGGGGTCGCGTCCGGTAGCTGAGCAGAGCTCGAGATAAGCGGATCTGCAAGGAGCCTTCTGTCACGCGTTTCAAGCTCTGCTTGATAATTTGGACTGCCCATTCCGCTTGACCGTTGGATGCGAGCTTAAACAGGGCAAACCTGCAATGCTTGATGCCATTGCGGGTCATAAACTCGTTGCATTCCGAGCTGCTGAAACACGGTCCATTGTCACTGACAAGGACGTCGGGCAAGCCATGAGTGGCGAAACATAGCCCGGAGGCTTTCAATGGTGGCAGTGGATGTACTGGATGACATGATTACACATTCAATCCATTTAGAGTAAGCATCCACTACAACTAAAAACATCTTTCCGAGAAAGGGGCCAGCAAAATATATGTGGATCCTGGACCACGGTTTGGAGAGCCACAGACTCAATGGAGCCTCCCTTGGTGCATTGCTCATTGTGAGTACGTGTTGCACTGGTGTACGCATGACTCTAAGTCCGAGTCAATGACGAGCCACCAAACATGCGACCTGGGTATAGCCTTCATCATGACTATGCCTGGGTGGGTATTGTGTAGGTCACGTATAAACATTTCCCTGCCTTTTTTTGGCAAAACCATGCGATTACCCCATAAGAGACAATCCGACTGGATGGACATTTCATCTTTGCATCGGTGAAACCATTTAATTTCATCTTGCATTTCCCCGGGAACAGCCGACCAGCTCCCATTGAGGACGCAACTTTTTACAAGTGATAGCACAGGATCCTGGTTGGTCCAAGTCCTGATCTGGCAGGCAGTGATGGGTGATCCCTCGCTCTCAAAAGCATCCATGACTAGAAGCAAGTCTGCGGACTGCGCCATTTCCACCCCGGTAGTGGACAATGGTAGCCGACTGAGGTCATCAGCACAGTTCTCCGTGCCTGGTCTGTGGCGGATAACATAGTCATAGGCGAACAATGTTAGTGCCCATCTTTGGATGCGGGATGAAGCATTGGTGTTTATACCTTTGCTTTCTGAAAATAGCGAAATGAGTGGTTTGTAGTCGGTTTCAAGCTCAAACCGAAGTCCAAATAGGTATTGGTGCATTTTCTTAACCCCATATACACATGCTAACGCATCTTTCTCGCCCTTAGTGTATGCTCTTTCAGCCTTAGACAGACTTCTAGACGTGTATGCACCGATTGAAGTTTGCCCAACACATTGGTTTGCTGTAACACACAGCCGACCCCGTACGAAAATGCATCACAAGCTAGCACTAATCGTTTACACGGGTCACACAGTACAAGTAACTTATTAAAACAAAGTAGGTTTCTGGCCTTCTCAAAATCTTGAGATTTACCCCAAACCCAGTCTTCACCCTTATATAGCAACATGTTCAATGGTTCCAGCAAAGTGCTTAAGCCGGGTGGAAAGTTACCAAAATAGTTGAGGAGTCCCAGGAACGAACGCAGCTCCATCACATTCTGTGGTCTGGGTGCATTCTTGATGGCCTCTGTCTTTGAGTCTGTGGGTCTGATGCATTCTGCCGCAACCTTTCTCCCCAAAAATTCGACCTCTGGCGCCAGGAAAACACACAGAGCATTTCAGTCTGAGTCCCATTCTGCCTAGTTGACTTAGAACCTCTTCCAGGTTGTGCAGGTGTTCGGTGGTGTCAAGACCGGTGATCAGGATGTCGTCTTGAAACACAACGGTGCGCGGAATCGATTTTAGCAGATTCTCCATGTTCCTCTGGAAGATGGTAGCAGCCGAGCGAATCCCAAAAGGGCACCTGTGGTATATAAACAGTCCTTTGTGCGCGTTGATGCACGTCAATCTTTTCGAAGATTCAGCCAGCTCCTGTGTCATGTAGGCGGAGGTTAGATCCAACTTGGTGAATGACTTCCCCCCTGCTAACGTTGCGAACAGGTCATCCGTCTTGGGCAGCAGGTACTGGTCCTGTAACAAAACTCTGTTGATCGTTACCTGTAGCCTCTGCAGATTCTGACCGTGCCATCACTTTTCAACATCGGAACAATCAGACTGGCCCACTTGTTGAACTCGACTGGCGATATGATTCCCTCTCATTGAAGTCTATCCAGTTCGATCTCGACTATCTCCCTCATCATATATGGAACTGCTTGAGCCTTGTGATGGACAGGCCTTTCATCGGGGACAAGATGGATCTGCACCTTAGCACCTGTGAAGTTGCCGATACCTGGTTCAAATAGCGACGGAAACTTGCTCAGCACTTGGGCGCATGAGGCATCATCCACCGAAGATAGTGCTTTGATGTCATCCCAGTTCCATCGAATCTTTCCCAGCCAGCTTCTGCTGAATAGCGTTGGGCCATCGCCTGGTACAAGCCAGTGATAAATCATGCACAGCTCCATCGTACGATACCTTAACTGCCACACTGCCAATGACTGATATGAGCTCTTTGGTGTAGGTGCGCAGCTTTGCCTGAATCGGGCTCAGTTTGTGCCTTTGTGCCTTGTTGCCCCACAGTTTCTCAAAAGCCTTCTGGCTCATAATTGACTGACTCGCCCCCGTGACCCACTCCCTTGATACCGGAATACTGTTCAATTTTGACTTTCAGCATTATAGGAGGGCTCTTGGTGGTGAAGGTGTGTACCCCATACACTTCTTCCTTGGGTTGAGTTGCCCCTCTTATTTGTTCTGCATGATCCACGCCGGATCGATCATCCTCTGCCGACTCTGCCATGTGTGAGTCGCAGCACTCTTGCACATTCGCTGGAGGTGCCCCATTGTTTCGCATCCTTTGCACACGTAGTGCTTGAATCGACATTGATGGGCTCTATGATTACCCCCGCAGCACCAACATGGTGCTAATGGATTTGCCTTCACGCCCAATGGCGGACTCTGAGTCATCCTAGGTCTTGTAGCTGCAGACGTGTAGGCCCTGCCATATACAGTTCTGCCTGCTAGTGACGTTATTTTATGCACAGTACTTGCCGGTGAGCTTCGATGCTGGGAAGATATTTGTCTGGTGTTATTGCTCGTGGATATGAATGCCTGGGCTATCGTGATGGCCTTGCTCAGGTCTAGGGATTCGGCGGACAGCAGCTTGCGAAGAATGACCTCGTGGCCGATGTCAAGCACAAAAAAGTCCCGCGGCATTTCCCCCCAAAATCCAGCAAATTCGCAAGTTCCCGCAAGACGTCTCAGGTCGGCGACATAACTTGCCACATCCTGGCCCTCAGAGCGGTGGTGCGTGTAGAAGCGATACCTGGCCATTAAGACGCTCTCCTTTGGCTTGCGGTGTTCCCGAACCAGCGTACACAACTCTGTATATAGAAACATAGAAAATAGGTGCAGGAGTAGGCCATTCGGCCCTTCGAGCCTGCACTACCATTCAATATGATCATGGCTGACCATTCAACTTCAGTACCCCATTCCTGCTTTCTCTTCATACCTCTTGGTCCGTTTAGCTGTAAGGGCGACATCTAACTCCCTTTTGAATATATCTAACGAACTGGCCCCAACAACTTTCTGTGGTAGAGAATTCCACAGGTTCACAACTCTCTGAGTGAAAAAGTTTCTCCTCATCTTGGTCCTAAATGGCTTATCGCTTATCCTTAGACTGTGACCCCTGGTTCAGGACTTCCCCAACATCGGGAACATTTTTCCTGCATCTAACCTGTCCAATCCCGTCAGAATTTTATATTTCTATGAGAACCCCTCTCATTCTTCTAAATTCCAGTGAATATAAGCCTAGTCAATCCAGTCTTTCTTCATATGTCAGTCCTGCCATCCTGGGAATCAGTCTGGTGAACCTTCACTGCACTCCCTCAATAACAAGACTGTCTTTCCTCAGATTAGGAGGCAGAACTGTACACAGTATTCAACGTGTGGCCTCACCAAGGCCCGGTACAACTGCAGTAAGACCTCCCTGCTCCTATACTCAAATCCTCTCGCTATGAAGGCCAACATGCCATTTGCCTTCTTCACCGCCTGCTATACCTGCATGCCAACTTGCAATGACTGATGTACCATGACACCCAGGTCACGTTGCATCTCCCCTTTTCCTAATCTGTCACCCTTCAGATAATATTCTGCCTTCCTGTTTTTGCCACCAAAGTGGGTAACCTCACATTTATCCACATTATACTGCATTTGCCATGCATTTGCCCACTCACCTAACCTGTCCAAGTCACCATGTAGCCTCTTAGCATTCTCCTCACAGCTCACATTGCCACCCAGCTGAGTGTCATCTGAAAACTTGGAGATATTACATTCAATTCCTTCGTCCAAATCATTAATGTATATTGTAAATAGCTGGGAGCCCAGCACTGAACCTTACGGTACACCACTGGTCACTGCCTACCATTCTGAAAAGGACCTGTTTATTCCTACTCTTTGCTTCCTGTCTGCCAACCAGTTCTCTATCCACTTCAATACATTACCCCCAATGCCAAGTGCTTTAATTTGCACACTAATCTCTTGTGTGGGACCTTGTCAAAAGCCTTTTGAAAGTCCAAATACACCACATCCACTCGTTCTCCCTTGTTCACTCTACTAGTTACATCCTCAAAAAATTCCTGAAGATTTGTCAAGCATGATTTCCCTTTCCTAAATCCATGCTGACTTGGACCGATCCTGTCACTGCTTTCCAAATGCACTGCTATTTCATCTTTAATAATTGATTCCGACATTTTCCCCACGACCGATGTCAGGCTAACTGGTCTATAATTCCCTGTTTTCTCTCTCCCTCCTTTTTTAAAAAGTGGGGTTACATTAGCTACCCTCCAATCTATAGGAACTGATCCAGAGTCTATAGACTGTTGGAAAATGATCACCAATGCGTCCACTATTTCCAGGGCCTCTTCCTTAAGTACTCTGGGATGCAGACTATCAGGCCCTGGGGATTTATCAGCCTTCAATTCCATCAATTTCCCGAATACAATTTCCTGACTAATAAGGATTTCCTTCAGTTCCTCCTTCTCACAAGACCCTCGGCCCCCCCGGTATTTCCGGAAGGTTATTTGTGTCTTCCTTAGTGAAGACAGATCCAATGTATTTGCTCAATTGGTCTGCCATTTCTTTATTCCCCATTATAAATTCACCTGATTCTGACTGCAAGGGACCTACATTTGTCTTCACTAATCGTTTTCTCTTCACATTTCGACAGAAGCTTTTGCAGTCAGTTTTTATGTTTCCTGCAAGCTTACTCTCATACTCTATTTTACCCCTCCTAATTAAACTCTTTGTCCTCCTCTGCTGAATTCTAAATTTCTCCCAGTCCTCAGGTTTGCGGCTTTTTCTGACCAATTTATATGCCTCTTCCTTGGATTTAACACCATCCCTAATTTCCCTTGTTAGCAAATGTTGAGCCGTTTTATTTTTACGCCAGACAGGGATGTACAATTTAGAAGTTCATCCATGTGATCTTTAAATGTCTGCCATTGCCACTCCAACGTCAACCCTTTACGTATCATTCGCCAGTCTATTCTAGCCAATTCATGTCTCATACCATCGAAGTTACCTTTCTTTAAGTTCAGGACCCTAGTCTCTGAATTAACTGTGTCACTCTCCATCTTAATGAAGAATTCTACCATATTATGGCCGCTCTTCCCCAAGGGGCCTCGCACGACAAGATTGCTAATTAATCCTCTCTCATTACACAATACCCAGTCTAGGATGGCCTGCTCTCTAGTTGGTTCCTCAACATATTGGTCTAGAAAACCATCCCTTATACACTCCAGGAAATCCTCCTCCATCGTGTTGCTACCAGTTTAGTTAGCCCAATCTATATCACCCATGATAACTGCTGCACCTTTATTGCACGCATCCCTAATTTCTTGTTTGATGCCATCCTCAACCTCACTACCACTGTTTGGAGGTCTGTACACAACTCCCACTAGCGTTTTCTGCCCTTTGGTGTTCCGCAGCTCTACCCATACAGATTCAACATCATCCAAGCTAATGTCCTTCCTTACTATTGCGTTAATCTCCTCTTTAACCAGCAACGCTACCCCTCTTCCTTTTCCTTTTTGTCTATCCTTCCTGAATATTGAATACCCCTGGACGTTGAGTTCCTAGCCTTGGTCACCCTGGAGCCATGTCTCCGTAATCCCAATTATATCTGCGCAGTTAATTCATCCACCTTATTATGAATGCTCCTCGCATTGAGACACAGAGCCTTCAGGCTTGTTTTTTTAACACTCTTTGTCCTTTTCGAACAATGGTGCAATGTGGCCCTTTTTGATTTTTGCCTTTGATTTCTCTGCCCTCTACCTTTCCTTATCTCCTTTCTACCTTTTGCTTCTGCCCCCATTCTACTCCTCTCTGTCTCCCTGCATAGATTTCCATCCCACTGCCATATTAGTTTAAACTCTCCCCAGCAGCACTAGCAGACACTCCCCCGAGGACATTGGTTCCGGTCCTGCCCAGGTGCAGACCATCTGGTTTGTACTTGTCTCACCTCCCCCAGAACCGCTTCCAATGTCCCAGGAATTTGAATCCCTCTCTCTTGCACTATTCCTCAATCTACGTATTCATCTTAACTATCCTGCTATTTATACTCTGACTAGTACGTGGCACTGGTAGCAATCCAGAGATTACTACCTTTGACGTCCTACCTTTTAATTTAACTTCTAGCTCCCTAAATTCAGCTTGTAGGACTTCATCCCGTTTTTTACCTATATCGTTGGTACCTATATGCACCACAACAACTGGCTGTTCACCTCCTTCTCCAAAATGCCCTGCAGCCACTCCGAGACATCCTTGACCCTTGCACCAGGGGGGCAACATACCATCCTGGAGTCTCGATTGCGGCCACAGAAATGCCTATCTATTCCCCTTACAATAGAATCCTCTACCACTATTGCTCTCCCACTCTTTTTTCCTGCCTTCCTGTGCAGCAGAGCCACCCATAGTGCCATGAACTTGGCTGCTGCTGCCTTCCCCTGATGAGTCATCCCACCCAACAGTACCCAAAACGGTGTATCTGTTTTGGAGGGAGATGACTGCAGGGGACCCCTGCACTTCCTTCCTTCCACTGCTCTGCCTGATGGTCACCTATTTCCTGTCTGCCTGAGTAACCTTTACCTGCGGTGTGACCAACTCACTAAACGTGTGCACATTTTATGCCTATGACATGATGATGAAACATGCTATTCACGACATTCTCAGCATCATGGATGCTCCAGAGTGAATCCATGCGCAGCTCCAGTGCCGCAATGCGGTCTGTCAAGAGTTGCAGCTGGATACACTTCCTGCACACGTAGTAGTCAGTGTCCCTGATTTCCCACAAAGCACAGAAGGAGCATGACATGGGTCTGGGCTCTCCTGCCATGACTTAACCCTTAAATTAACTTAATTTGGCAACAATGACAAGGTTTCTTACTGCTATTCACCAATCCACCATCCAATCACTTACCCGCTTGGCTGTGACATCACATTTCGATTTATTTTTACTTCTTTGTTTACCTTCTGCCCATGCACCAGCTGGCCTCCTCCGATCTGCCGCCGCTCCCAGTTGCTGCCGCTGCCCTTTGTAGTCCCGCGCCGCCTGCTCTCGTGATGCTGGCTTCCTCCGATCTGCCGCTGCCCTTTGTAGTCCCGCGCCGCCTGCTCTCGTGATGCTGGCTTCCTCCCAGTCGCTGCCACCGCCCTTTGTAGTCCCGCACCACCCGCTCTCGCGATGCTGGCCTCTCCGGTGCTAGCAGATTCTTGATGAGGCCGTATATTGTGGACCCACACACGGTGAGGAGAATCGCCCTGCGTTTGATCGCTGTCTCGTCCCCATCCAGCTCGTTGGCCACGAAGTACTGGTTGAGACGCGAATGAAGGTTCCCAATCATCACCCTCTACAAATCTCTCTAAAATACCAACGGCAGCCATGACCACATGAAAGTTCGTAATCTGTTACTTGTCGCCAATTGTTAAATATGGAAGAACTCCACAAGACTGAGTACTGTGAGCTAAAACTGATATGACCTTAGTCTCTTTAATACAACTCTAGAGTACCTAAGCAGCATGGCAGACAACCTTTTATACTCCCTTGCATGAGGTGTGCAGGTGACCCTTGGCCCTCCAACAGTTGCGCCCTCTGGTGGCAAGCCTTACACAGTTACAATGTTTACATACATAATAGGCGGGATGCAAGCTGTCAGCTCGGCGCTGAGCAGTGCACTGCGGTGAGGTGGTGAGGTGGCTGAGGGCAGGCATTGGGAAGGTCAAAGATCCACATTGTGGGAGAAGGAGAGGTCAGCGAGGTCAGAGTTACTACAGCCATTGTGCACACCATGTGCTCGACAGAGACTCTGCCGTTGAGTGGGGCCAGTGACCAGGACGTCGCCTAAGAGTTGCAGGCCCAAGCGTCGTCATCGGAATTCGGAGGCCCAAGCATCGTTGGAGGGATTTGGAGGCCCAAGCGTTGTCGCAACTGGTCATAGGCTCACCGCAGTTGAGATCACCGGAACAGCTGAGTCGGCCAGTGCAGAGCAAGAGTCCAGTTAGAGGGCCTTTGGTAGTAGAGAGGTCGACCTGGAAGGAAAGTCAGGATTGGGGGATGGGGGTGGGCAGTGGGCCATTGCAGCACAGGTTTTAGGGGTAGGAAGATACTTTGGGGGGTCGAAGTTAGAGCCAGAAGGGGCTTAGAGACTGGGAGGGGAAGGTTGAGGGAGAGAGAGTTGAAGGATGGCAGCAGATGTCCAGAGGGAAGGATTGTTCGGGGAGAGCTCCCTCGGGAGCTGCTATCCCATCCACCATCTTGAGCCTGAGTGCCAAGAGGGCTGACAAAGCAAGAGAATACACATTAAATGGTAGGACACTGAGAAGTGTAGAGGCACAAAGGGATTTTGGAGTGCATTTCCATAGACCCCTGAACGTAGCAGGCCAGGTAGATAAGGTGGTGAAGAAGGCATATGGAATACTTGCCTTTATAAAACACTCATAAGGCCACAGCTAGAGTACTGTGTGCAGATCTGGTCGCTTCATTACAAGAAAGATGTGATTGCACTAGAGAGGGTACAGAGGAGATTTACAGTTGGTGAGAGGCGGGAGCAGCGTCAGAGCGGCCTATAAAGGCCCAGCGGGTGTTCCACAGGCAGCGGCAGTTGGCGAGAGGCGGGAGCAGCGTCGGAGCGGCCTATAAAGGTCCAGAGGGTGTTCCACAGGCAGCGGCAGTTGATGAGAGGCGGGAGCAGCGTCGGAGCGGCCTATAAAGGCCCAGCGGGTATTCCACAGGCAGCGGCAGTTGGTGAGAGGTGGGAGCAGCGTCGGAGCGGCCTATAAAGGCCCAACGGGTGTTCCACAGGCAGCGGCAGTTGATGAGAGGCAGGAGCAGCGTCGGAGCGGCCTATAAAGGCCCAGCGGGTATTCCACAGGCAGCGGCAGTTGGTGAGAGGCGGGAGCAGCATCGGAGCGGCCTATAAAGGCGTACTTGTACAGCTACAGCGGGGAGAGAAGGCAATAAAGTAGAAAGGAATCAAAAGGTGACGTCACAGCCAAGGGGGTAAGTGATTGGCTAGTGATTGGTGAGTAGCTTTTCTTTTTATTTTTTATATAGTAAGTAAACTGTAACATTGTTGTTACCAATTTAAGGGTATCTAAGGGATAAGGCATGGCAGGAGAGCTTGGTCACGTACCTCCTGTACCATGTGGGAACTCAGGGACACTTCCGGTGTCCCTGACGACTACGTGTGTGAGAAGTGTATCCGTCTCCATCTCCTGACGGACCACGTTGCGAATTTGGAGCTGAGGGTGGATTCATTCTGGAGCATCCACGATGCTGAGAATGACATAAGTGGCACGTGTAGTGAGTTGGTCTTACCGCATGAGAAGGATCCACAGCCAGCTAGGGAATGGAAGACCAGCAGGAAGAGTAGTACAAAGAAGGTAGTGCAGGGGTCCCATCTGGTCATCCCCCTGCAAAACAGATACACTGCTTTGAGTACTGTTGAGGGAGATGACTCATCAGAGGAGAGCAGCAGCAGCCAAGTTCATGGTACCGTGGCTGGCTCTGATGTACAGGAGGGCATGAAAAAGAGTGGGAGAGCGATAGTGATTGAATACCCTATCATAAGGGGAATAGATAGGCGTTTCTGCGGCCGCAACCGAGACTCCAGGATGGTATGTTGCCTCCCTGGTGCAAGGGTCAAGGATGTCTCCGAGCGAGTGCAGGACATTCAAAAAAGGGAGGGAGAACAGCCAGTTGCCATGGTGCACATTGGTACCAACGACATAGGTAAAAAAAGGGATGAGGTCCTACGAGACGAATTTAAGGAGCTAGGAGCTAAATTAAAAAGTAGAACCTCAAAAGTAGTAATCTCGGGATTGCTACCAGTGCCACGTGCTAGTCAGAGTAGGAATCGCAGGATAGCACAGATGAATACGTGGCTTGAGCAGTGGTGCAGCAGGGAGGGATTCAAATTCGTGGGGCATTGGAACAGGTTCTGGGGGAGGTGGGACCAGTACAAACTGGACGGTCTGCACTTGGGCAGGACTGGAACCAATGCCATAGGGAGTGTTTGCTAGTACTGTTGGGGAGGAGTTAAACTAATATGGCAGGGGGATGGGAACCAATACAGGGAGACGAGGGAAACAAAAAGGAGACAAAAACAAAAGACAGAAAAGAGATGAGTAAAAGTGGAGAGCAGAGAAACCAAAGGCAAGAAACAAAAAGGGCCACTGAATATAAAAGGGCTGCAGGAGGGGTCAAAACTAAAAATCATGGTTTAAAATCTAGGATGAAAACACTCTACCTAAATGCACGCAGCATTCGAAATAAAGTAAATGAGTTGACGGCACAAATCATTACAAATGGATATGATTTGGTGGCAATTACAGAAACATGGTTGCAGGGTGACCAAAACTGGGAATTAAACATACAGGGGTATCTGACGATTCAGAAAGATAGGCAAGAAGGGAAAGGAGGTGGGGTAGCTCTGTTAATAAAAGATGATATCAGGGCAGTTGTGAGGGATGATATTGGCTTTAATGAACAAAATGTTGAATCATTGTGGGTGGAGATTAGAGATAGTAAGGGGAAAAAGTCACTGGTCGGCGTAGTTTATAGGCCCCCAAATAATAACTTCACGGTGGGGCGGGCAATAATCAAGGGAATAATGGAGGCATGTGAAAAAGGAACGGCAGTAGTCATGGGGGATTTTAACCGACATATCGATTGGTCAAATCAAATCGCACGGGGTAGCCTGGAGGAGGAATTCATAGAATGCATACGGGATTGTTTCTTAGAACAGTATGTAACAGAGCCTACAAGGGAGCAAGCCATCTTAGATCTGGTCCTGTGTAATGAGACAGGAAAAATAAACGATCTCCTAGTAAAAGATCCTTTCGGAATGAGTGATCACAATATGGTTGAATTTGTAATACAGTTTGAGGATGAGGAAGTTGTGTCAGAAATGAGCGTACTATGCTTAAACAAAGGGACTACTGTGGGATGAGGGCAGAGTTGGCTAAAGTAGACTGGAAACAAGGACTAAACGGTGGCACAATTGAGGAACAGTGGAGGACTTTTAAGGAGCTCTTTCATAGTGCGCAACAAAAATATATTCCAGTGAAAAAGAAGGGTGGCAAGAGAAGGGATAACCAGCCGTGGATAACCAAGGAAATAAAGGAAAGTATCAAATCAAAGACCAATGCATATAAGGTGGCCAAGGTTATTGGGAAACTAGAGGATTGGGAAAATTTTAAGCAACAGCAAAGAATGACTAAAAAAGCAATAAAGAAAGGGAAGATAGATTACGAAGGTAAACTTGCGCAAAACATAAAAACAGATAGTAAAAGCTTTTACAGATATATAAAACGGAAAAGAGTGACTAAAGTAAATGTTGGTCCCTTAGAAGATGAAAAGGGGGATTTAATACTGGGAAATGTGGAAATGGCTGAGACCTTAAACAATTATTATGCTTCCGTCTTCACAGTGGAAGACACAAAAACCATGCCAAAATTTGCAGGCCACAGGAATGTGGGAAGGGAGGACCTTGAGACAATCACTATCACTAGGGGGGTAGTGCTGGACAGGCTAATGGGACTGAAGGTAGACAAGTCCCCTGGTCCTGATGAAATGCATCCCAGGGTATTAAAAGAGATGGCGGAAGTTATAGCAGTTGCATTTGTTATAATCCACCAAAATTCTCTGGACTCTGGGGAGGTACCAGCGGATTGAAAAGCAGCTAATGTAACGCCTCTGTTTAAAAAAGGGGGCAGGCAAAAGGCAGGTAACTATAGGCCGGTTAGTTTAACATCTGTAGTGGGGAAAATGCTTGAAACTATCATTAAGGAAGAAATAGCGGGACATCTAGATAGGAATAGTGCAATCAAGCAGACGCAACATGGATTCATGAAAAGGAAATCATGTTTAACTAACTTACTGGAATTCTTTGAGGCTATAACGAGCTTGGCGGATAGAGGTGTACCGATGGATGTGGTGTATTTAGATTTCCAAAAGGCATTCGATAAGGTGCCACACAAAAGGTTACTGCAGAAGATAAAGGTACGCGGAGTCAGAGGAAATGTATTAGCATGGAGAGAGAATTGGCTGGCGAACAGAAAGCAGAGAGTCGGGATAAATGGGTCCTTTTCCGGTTGGAAATCAGTGGTTAGTGGTGTGCCACAGGGATCAGTGCTGGGACCACAACTGTTTAAAATATACACAGATGACCTAGAAGAGGGGACAGAGTGTAGTGCAACAAAATTTGCAGATGACACTAAGATTAGTGGGAAAGCGGGTTGTGTAGAGGACTCAGAGAGACTGCAAGGAGATTTGGATAGGTTAAGCGAATGGGCTAAGGTTTGGCAGATGGAATACAATGTCGGAAAGTGTGAGGTCATCCACCTTGGAAAAAAAAACAGTAAAAGGGAATATTATTTGAATGGGGAGAAATTACAACATGCTGTAGTGCAGAGGGACCTGGGTGTCCTTGTGCATGAATCCCAAAAGGTTAGTTTGCAGGTGCAGCAGGTAATCAGGAAGGTGAATGGAATGTTGGCCTTCATTGCGAGAGGGATGGAGTACAAAAGCAGGGAGGTCTTGCTGCAACTGTATAAGGTATTGGTAAGGCCGCACCTGGAGTACTGCGTGCAGTTTTGGTCACCTTACTTAAGGAAGGATATACTAGGTTTGGAAGGGGTACCGAGACGATTCACTGGGCTGATTCCAGAAATGAGGGGGTTACCTTATGATGATAGATTGAGTAGACTGGGTCTTTACTCGTTGGAGTTCAGAAGGATGAGGGGTGATCTTATAGAAACATTTAAAATCATGAAAGGGATAGACAAGATAGAGGCAGAGAGGTTGTTTCCACTGGTAGGGGAGACTAGAACTAGGGGGCATAGCCTCAAAATACAGAGGAGCCAATTTAAAACCGAGTTGAGAAAGAATTTCTTCTCCCAGAGGGTTGTGAATCTGTGGAATTCTCTGCCCAAGGAAGCAGTTGAGGCTAGCTCATTGAATGTTTTCAAGTCAAAGATAGATAGATTTTTAACCAATAAGGGAATTAAGGGGAGAGGGCGGGTAAGTGGAGCTGAGTCCACGACCAGATCAGCCATGACCTACTCCTGTTCCTAATTCTTATGTTCTTATGTTCTTACAAGGATGTTGCCTGGTCTGGAAAATTTTAGCTATGAGGAAAGATTGAATAGGCTGGGTTTGTTTTCCTTGGAACAGAGGATGGTGAGGGGTGACTTTATTGAGATGTATAAAATTAAATTGTGGGGGCCTAGATAGAGTGTATAGGAAGGACCTATTTCCCTTGGCAGAGGGGTCAACAACCAGGGGACATCGATTTAAAGTAATTGGGGGGGGGAGGTTTAGAAGAGATATGAGGGGAAATTTCTTCACCCAGAGGGTGGTGGGGGTCTGGAACTCACTGCCTGAAAGGGTGGTAGAGGCAGAAACCCTCACCACATTTAAGGAGTACTTGGATGTGCACTTGAAGTGCTGTAACCTGCAGGGCTATTGACTAAGGGCTGGAGCGTGGGAGTAGGCTTGAGAGCTGTTGGTTGGTCGGCACAGAGACGATGGGCTGAAATGGCCTCCTTCCATGCTGGAAATTTCTATGATTCTATGATCTAATCGAGATGTTTAAGGTGATTAAAGGAGTTGATAGGGTAGATTGAGAGAAACTATTTCCTCTGGTTGGGGGGGGGGGGTGGGGGGAGTCCAGAATAAGGGGTCATAACCTTAAAATTAGAGCCAGGCCATTCACGGGTGATGTCAGGAAGCACTTCTTCACACAAAGGGTAGTGGAAGTCTGCAACTCGCTCTCCCAAAAAGCTGTTGAGAGTGGGGTGAATTGAAAATTTCAAAACTGAGATTCATAGATTTTTGTTGGGTTAGAGTATTGAGCTTTACGGAACGAAGGCGGGTAGATGGAATTAAGATACAGATCAGCCATGATCTCATTCAATGGCAGAACAGATCAGCTCCTCCTGTTCCCATGTTCCTACATCAGTGACATCTCTGCATTAACCCCAGTTAACTAGATTAACCCAAGGCCCTGCACAACAAATAGCTTGCATGGGATAAGATATACTGCAGTTTTTCAACTTACTTATTATATTTATACCACACATGTGTATCACATCCACGTTCTATTACTGCACTGAGCATATTTCTTTGCTCAGGAGATTAATAGTACCAGCAAGTAGTTGGGAAATATTAGTTTCACACCGTTGCATGAAATACTTTTGTGATAATTTTGCCAGAAATGAAATTGAACTCATGATTGGGTGTTCAACCTGTCAAAGTATATTCTGTTTGAGATCCCAGGTACGGTAGCATAGTGGTTATGTTACTGGACGAGTAATCCAGAGGCCCAGACTAATCTGTGAGACGTGACCATGGCAGCTGGTGGAATTTAAATTTGGTTAATTAAATAAATCTGGAATAAAAAGCTAGTAATGGTGACCATGAAACTACCGGATTGTTGGAAAAAACCCAACTGGTTCACTAGTGTCCTTTAGGGAAGGAAATCTGCCGTCCTTACCCAGTCTGGCCTATATGTGACTCCAGACGCACAGCAATGTGGTTGACTCTTAACTACCCTCTGAAGTGGCTGAGCAAACCACTCAGTTGTAACAAACTGCAACAAAAAGTCAGCATTGTGGGAGTTCCTTCACCACACGGACTGCAGCGGTTCAAGAAGGCGGCTCACCTTCTCAGGGACAATGAGGGATGGGCAATAAATGCTGTCTTTGCCAGTGACGCCCACATCCCGTGAATAAATAAAAATCTGTACTTTAGACTTGGAATATGATTTCAAAAGCTGCTCCTATTACAGTAAACCCAACTGCAGAAGTTGACGATTAGGGGAAAATTCTAGAGCCGAGTGATATTTCTTAAGACATTACTATTTCGAATAAACTTTTTTTTGTTTCAAATGTAAAAGGTCCAAGCTATACTGTACAAACAAGTAGTACAATATAGCAATAAAAAATTAGCTGCTAGTTGCACAGAAAAAATGACGGGAACAAATATTTATTCAGCTGCAACTTTCTCCCAATTCAATGTTGGTAGGGGGGAACCCCACCTTACAGTCAACAGATATCCTCAGGAGTTCAAGTAAACCTGCTTAAAAATTATTCTTGATACCAAGCATAGCAAATGCCATCAAATGCCATCCTTTTAATATTGTTTTCAGCCAGTGTGCCAAGGTGTCCATGTCCTGGTTCAAGTATTGAGCCATCAGCAGATAAAAAAGAAAGACTTGCATTTCTATAGCACCTTTCACATCTTCATGACATCCCAAAGTGCTTCACAGCTAATGAAGTACTTTCAAAGTATAGTCATTGTTGTAATGTGGGAAACGCAGCAGCCAATTTGCGCACAGCAAGTTCCCACAAAAAGCAATGTGATAATGACCAGATATTCTATTTTAGTGATGTTGATTGAGAGATAAATATTGGCCAGGACATTGGGGATAACTCCCCTGTTCTTCTTCGAAATAATGCTACGGGATCTTTTATGGTTTAACGTCTCATCCAAAAGACGGCAACTCTCTAAACCAGTTCACAGTCGGTCTCACTCTTTTTGATAATGCAGCGCACACCTAACATTTCCTCCTTGCCGTAAAAGTCGAACAATGGAGAAATAAATGAGGCATCACCCTAAAAATTGGAAAGGTTGAGAAATGCTCACTCCTACTGAGATATCTCTTCCCTTCATTTCTACTTTCCTTAATGTTATCCTTCCCCTTCATTCCTTCCCTGCTGCATCCTTCATGCCAAATAAGTAACCTCAACCGTAAGATTTCTGTTTTCTCTCTTGATTTGTGTAGAAATGATTCAGTTTAGTTTGTTTTCACCACATGTTGATAAAGAGTAAAACAAACAGTGTGCTGTGATATGCACAGCATGGAATAAAAAACAACATTCCGTCGTGAAATGTATACAGTTGAATGAACAGCATTAAAGGGAATCTTACTGCTTTATAATCAGTATATAAACAAATAGATCTGTGCAATAATAGCACATCAGGTACATTCGAACAAGCCTCATTAGGGTCTGCTGTTTTGTCTGTATTGCCAATGTATGAGTTAAATATTAGTACAGTATTCTGTTCACAACACTTCCACCTACAGTACAGTCTAGGATGGCCAAGTATTGCAGAGGGTAGAGTACAAATAAAGCTCACCTATCCTAACTCGCACCGAGTCCCGTTCACCCATCACCCTCTGTACTTACTGACTTACTTTGGCTCCCAGTCTGGCAAGCCTCAATTTTAAAATTCTCATCCTTGTTTTCCAATCCCTCCAAGGCCCCGCTCCTCCCCATCTCTGTAACCACACCACAAACCCCGAGATCTCTGCGCTCCTCAAATTCTGCCCACTTGAGCATCCCTCATTATAACTGATCAACCATCGGTGGCTGTACCTTCAGTTGCCTGGGCCCCAAGCTCTGGAATTCCCTCCCTAAACCTCTCCATCTCTCCTCCTTTAAGATGCTCCTTAAAATCTACCTCTTTGACCAAGCTTTTGGTCACCTGTCCTAATATCTCCTCATGTGGCTCGATGTCAAATTGTACCTGTTCATGCTCCTGTGATGTTTTACTACATTAAAGATGCTATATAAATACAAGTTGTTATTGACAGTGCTGTGCGGTGAGGACAGGCTGGTGGAGGACCTTTGTCTTGATAATGTTTAGCGTAAGGCCCGTGCTTTCATACGCCTCAGTAAATATATCGACTATGTCCTGGAGTTCAGCCTCTGTATGTGCTCAGACGCAGGCATCGTCTGTGTACTGTAGCTCAACGACAGAGGTTGGGTGGTCTTGGAGCTGGCTTGGAAATGACGAAGGATGAACAGCTTCCCACTGGTTCTGTAGTTTAGTTCCACTCCAGCGGGGAGCTTGTCGACTGTGAGGTGGAGCATGGCAGCGAGGAAGATTGAAAAGAAGGTTGGAGCGATGACGCAGCCCTGTTTGACACCGGTCCGGACATGGATTGGGTCTGTAATGGATCCGTTGGTAATGATCACGGCTTGCATGTCGTCTTGGAGTAGGCGGAGGATGGCAACGAACTTTTGGGGGCATCCGAAACGGAGGAGGATGCTCCATAGACCCTCGTGGTTGACAGTGTCAAAGACCTTTCTTCGGTCGAAAAAGGCCATAGGAACATAGAAAATATGTGTAGGAGTAGGCCATTCGGCCCTTCGAGCCTGCACCACCATTCAATAAGATCATGGCTGATCATTCACCTCAGTACCCCTTTCCTGCTTTCAGGGAAATCATGCTTGACAAATCTTCTGGAATTTTTGGAGGATGTTTCCAGTGGAGTGGACAAGGGAGAACCAGTTGATGTGGTGTATTTGGACTTTCAGAAGGCTTTCGACAAGGTCCCACACAAGAGATTAATGTGCAAAGTTAAAGCACATGGGATTGGGGGTAGTGTACTGACGTGGATTGAGAACTGGTTGGCAGACAGGAAGCAAAGAGTAGGAGTAAATGGGTCCTTTTCAGAATGGCTGGCAGTGACTAGTGGGGTACCGCAAGGTTCTGTGCTGGGGCCCCAGCTGTTTATATTGTACATTAGACGAGGGGATTAAATGTAGTATCTCCAAATTTGCGGATGACACTAAGTTGAGTGGCAGTGTGAGCTGCGAGGAGGATGCTATGAGGCTGCAGAGTGACTTGGATAGGTTAGGTGAGTGGGCAAATGCATGGCAGATGAAGTATAATGTGGATAAATGTGAGGTTATCCCCTTTGGTGGTAAAAACAGAGAGACAGACTATTATCTGAATGGTGACAGATTAGGAAAAGGGGAGGTGCAACGAGACCTGGGTGTCATGGTAGATCAGCTATTGAAGGTTGGCATGCAGGTACAGCAGGCGGTTAAGAAAGCAAATGGCATGTTGGCCTTCATAGCGAGGGGATTTGAGTACAGGGGCAGGGAGGTGTTGCTACAGTTGTACAGGGCCTTGGTGAGGCCACACCTGGAGTATTGTGTACAGTTTTGGTCTCCTAACTTGAGGAAGGACATTCTTGCTATTGAGAGATTTCACTGGAGTTCAGAAGAATGAGAGGGGATCTCATAGAAATGTTTAAAATTCTGACGGGTTGAGACAGGTTAGATGCAGGAAGAATGTTCCCAATGTTGGGGAAGTCCAGAACCAGGGGTCGCAGTCTAAGGATAAGGGGTAAGCCATTTAGGACCGAGATGAGGAGAAACTTCTTCACCCAGAGAGTGGTGAACCTGTGGAATTCTCTACCACAGAAAGTTGTTGAGGCCAATTCACTAAATATATTCAAAAAGCAGTTCGATGTAGTCCTTACTACTAGGGGGATCAAGGGGTATGGCGAGAAAGCAGGAATGGGGTACTGAAGTTGCATGTTCAGCCATGAACTCATTGAATGGTGGTGCAGGCTCGAAGGGCTAAATGGCCTACTCATGCACCTATTTTCTATGTTTCTATGTTTCTGTGTTTCTCTCCATACTCCTTGATCCCTTTAGCCATAAGGGCCATATCCAACACCTTCTTGAATATATCCAACGAACTGGCATCAACAACTCTCTGCGGTAGAGAATTCCACAGGTTAACAACTCTCTGAGTGAAGAAGTTTCTCCTCATCTCAGTCCTAAATGACTTACCCCTTATTCTTAGACTGTGACCCCTGGTTTTGGACTTCCCCAACATCAGGAACATTCTTCCTGCATCTAACCTGTCCAGTTCCATCAGAATTTTATATGTTTCATGAGCTCCCCTCTTGTCCTTCTAAACTCCAGTGAATACAGGGCCAGTCGTTCCAGTCTGTCCTCTTATATCAGTCCTGCCATCCTGGGAATCAGTCTGGTGAACCTTCGCTGCACTCCTTCAATAGCAAGAACGTCTTTCTTCAGATTAGGAGACCAAAACTGAACACAATATTCCAGGTGAGGCCTCACCAAGGCCTGTACAACTGCAGTAAGACTTCCCTGCTCCTCTACTCAAATCCCCTAGCTATGAAGGCCAACATGCCATTTGCCTTCTTCACCTCCTGCTGCACCTGCATGCCAACTTTCAATGACTGATGTACCATGACACCCAGGTCTCATTGCACCTCCCCTTTTCCTAATCTGCCGCCATTCAGATAATATTCTGCCTTCATGTTTTTGCCACCAAAGTGGATAACCTCACATTTATCCACATTATACTGCATCTGCCATGCATTTGCCCGTCCACCTAACCTGTCCAAGTCAACCTGCAGCCTCTTAGCATCCTCCTCAAAGCTCACACCGCCACCCAATTTAGTGTCATCTGCAAACTTGGAGATATTACACTCAATTCCTTCATCTAAATCATTGATGTATATTGCAAATAGCTAGGGTCCCAGTACTGAGCCCTGCGGCACCCCACTAGTCACTGCCTGCCATTCTGAAAAGGACCCCTTTATCCTGACTCTCTGCTTCCTGTCTGCCAACCAGTTCTCTACATTACCCCCAATACCATGTGCTTTAATTTTGCACACCAATCTCTTGTGTGGGACCTTGTCAAAAGCCTTTTGAAAGTCCAAACACACCACATCCACTGGTTCTCCCTTATCCACTCTGCAAGTTACATCCTCAAAAAATTCTAGAAGATTGTCAAGTATGATTTCCCTTTCATAAATCCATGCTGACTTGGACCGATCCTGTCACTGCTTTCCAAATGCGCTGCTATTTCATTTTTAATAATTGATTCCAACATTTTCCCCACTACTGATGTCAGGCTAACCGGTCTATAATCCCCGTTTTCTTTCTCCCTCCTTTTTTAAAAATTGGTGTTACATTAGCTACCCTCCAGTCCA
Organism: Pristiophorus japonicus; assembly: GCF_044704955.1. Lineage (NCBI taxonomy): Eukaryota > Metazoa > Chordata > Chondrichthyes > Pristiophoridae > Pristiophorus > Pristiophorus japonicus. The sequence continues at coordinate 46,367,003 of NC_091986.1, read as the reverse complement.
TAGGAACTGAACCAGAGTCAATAGACTGTTGGAAAATGATCACCAATGCATCCACTATTTCTCGGGCCACTTACTTAAATACTCTGGGATGTAGATTATCAGGCCCTGGGGATTTATCGGCCTTCAATCCGATCAATTTCCTAACACAATTTCCCGACTAATAAGGAATTCCTTCAGTTCCTACTTCTCACTAGACCCTCGGTCCCCTAGTATTTCCGGAAGGTTATTTGTGTCTTCCTTCGCTATGTACAATAGCTGGTGCTGTTCGCTGTATTTTTCCTGCAGCTGTCGCGCTGCAAAAATCATGTCCGTTGTGCCCCAGAGGGGACGAAATCCGCACTGTGACTCTGGGAGGAGCTCCTCAGCCACAGGGAGAAGACGGTTGAGGAGGACTCTTGCGACAACTTTCCCAGTGGCTGATATCAGGGAGATTCCTCTGTAGTTGCCGCAGTCGGACTTGTCCTTTTGCAGATTCTTTGCGTCTTCTTCACAACTTGCTTTCCCACCTATCTTTGTATCATCAGCAAATGTGGCTACGTTACATTCGGTCCCTTCATCCAAGTCATTAATATCGATTGTAAATAGTTAAGGCCCCAGCACTGATCCCTGTGGCACTCCACTAGTTAGTTTGCCAACCTGAAAATGACCCATTTATCCCGACTCTCTGTTTTCTGTTACTTAGCCAATCCTCTATCCATGCTAATATATTACCCCAATCCCGTGAGCTCTTATCTTGTGCAGTAACCTTTTATGTGGCACCTTCTGGAAATCCAAATACACAACATCTACTGGTTCCTCTTTATCCACCCTGCTCATTACATCCTCAAAGAACTGCAGCAAATTTGTCAAACATGATTTCCCTTTCATAAAACCATGCTGACTCTGCTTGACTATGTTGTCATTTTCTAAATGTTCAGCATTTTCCCAATAACAGATGTTAGGTTAACTGGTCTATAGTTTCCTGCTTTCTGTCTCCCATCTTTCTTAAATAGAGGCATTACATTTGAGTTTTTCCAGTCCACTGGGTCCTCTCCAGAATCCAGGGAATTTTGGTGGATTACAACCAAACAGGAGCAGTATATCTGCCTTTTTTTTTTAATATCTTCTTCCTTTATTTTCGAGACCAATCAGATTTTTGCAACGATTGACTTTTCAGTGCAAATGGCTCCAGGGCAGAGATCAGCATTTACGGTCTGGGAAAATGAAGACAGCAAGAGAAAAAGCACAAAGTTAAAGAAGGGCAATGCAGTTGCACAAACAGTGATTTCTACCATTCGGAAATTGTTACCATTATGGATATAATTCTATGGCCAAAAAGTACTTTTCAGAAACAAAAAATATTCTGCAAAAATGGATGGGGAAAAAAATCAAGGAAGATTAAAACTTAGAAAGTTCAAGTGAAAGTACGTCAGTGCAGAAGGATGGAGGAACAAAGCACAGAAATAGGCCATTTGGCCCAACTGGTCCATGCCGGTGTTTATGCTACACACGACCCTCTTTCCACCCCTCTTCATCTCATCCTATCAGCATATCCTTTCCCCTCATGTGTTTATCCAGCTTCCCCTTAAATACATCTATGCTATTCGCCTCAACCACTCCCTGTGGTAGCAAGTTGCACATTCTCACCACTCTCTGGGTAAAGAAGTTTCTCCTGAATTCCCTATTTTGTTTATTAGTGACTATACTATATATATGGCCCTTAATTCTTGTCTCCCCCACAAGTGGAAACATTTTCTCTACGTATACCCTATCAAACTCTTTCATAATTGTAAAGATCTTTATCAGCCTTCTCTGATTAATCTTTGCTGCTTTTTGATCTACTTGAACAAGTTGTTTGTGTTTTACTGTTGGGCTGCAAAGATCATGTCCGTTGCGCCGGGGACGAAATCTGCACTGTGATTCCGGGAGGAGTTCCTCAGCCACAGGGAGAAGACGGTTGAGGAAGATTCCAGCGACAATTTTCCCAGTGGCTGATAGCAAGGAGATTCCCCTGTAATTGCCACAGTTGGACTTGTTCCCTTTTTTAAAGATGGTCACGATCACTGCATCTCTGAGATCTCCCGGCATGCTCTCCTCCCTCCAGATGTGAGAGGTGTGGCCATGTATCCAGCCAGCAGCGACTCTCCACCATACTTTAGTGCCTCAGCAGGGATTCCATCCACTCCCGTAGCCTTGTTGTTCTTGAGCTGTCTTATGACTTTTTCTACCTCATGCTGTGCTGGAGTTTCACTGAGGTGGTGGTGGGTGGCATGCTGTGGAATGGAGTCGAGAACACTCGAGTCAAAGGCAGAGTCTCGATTGAGGAGATCTTCGAAGTGTTCCATCCAGCGGGCCCTGACTGCCTCAGTGTCCTTGATGAGTGTTTTTACCCGTTCTTGGCCAGCAGTGGGGTGGGGCCTTGGCAGTTTGGACCGTAGGTGGCCTTGACTGCGATGAAGAATCCTCACACATCATGGCTGTCGGCCAGCTACTGTTTCTCCTGTGCTTTCTCCATCCACCACCTGTCTTTAGGTCCTGGGTTTTTTGTTGGACCTCAGCCTTGAGCCGCCTGTAATATTGCTTTGCTGCTTGAGGCTCAGAAATGCTCTGTGCTTGTGACCTATTAGTTCTTGGATCTCCTGATCATTCTCATCAAACCAGTCCTGGTATTTTCTGGTTGAGTGGCCAAGTGTCTCTTCGCAGGCACTGGTTATGGAGTCCTGGAGGGCAGACCAAGCACTGTGGACATTCAGCATCTCAGGGTCATCAAGGCACACCAGGTTAGCTGTGAGGTGCTGACTGTACAGGGCTCTCTTAGCTGGGTCTTTAAGTGCCCTGGCATTGACTTTTTTGTGGCACTGCTTCTGCTGCTCCCTCTGGTTTCAGGCTATGTTAAAGTTGATGATGGATTGGATTAGGCGGTGGTCCGTCCAGCAGTCATCGGCTCCTGTCATGGTGCAGGTGATGCGCACATCCTTGCGATCCCTGGCTCGCACAATGACATAATCGAGAAGGTGCCAGTGTTTGGAGCGAGGGTGTTGCCACGATGCCTTGTATTTGTCCCTCTGGCGGAACAGGGTGTTGGTGATGAGAAGTTCATGTTCTAGACATTTTGTCAGGAGTAGGGTCCCGCTGGAGTTGGCTTTCCCTACCCCCTCTGTGCCAAATACGTCTCCCGAGAGGGCTGTGTCTTTGCCGATGCTGACGTTGAAGTCACCTAAGAGGATCAGTTTGTCGCCCACAGGGACGCGGGATAAGGATATTTCGAGATTGGAATAAAAATCCTCTTTGGCCTCATCAGTTGCATTGAGTGTTGGGGTGTATGCACTGATGACCGACTGAGACCCGACCGACCGAGTCCCTGACCGACCCCCCGATCGACCAAACACCCGACCGACCGAGCCCTCTGACCGACCGAGCCCCCTGACTGACCGAGCCCCCTGACCGACGGAGGCCCCTGACCGACGGAGCCCTCTGACCGACGGAGCCCCCCGACCGACCGAGCCCCTGATTGACCGAGCCTCCGACCGACCGAGCCCCTGACCGACCGAGCCCCCGACCGACCGAGCCCCCCGACCGACCGACACCCCGATCGACCGAGCCCCCTGACTGACCGAGCCCTCTGACCGACTGAGCCCCCCGACCGACCGAGCCCCTGATTGACCGAGCCTCCGACCGACCGAGCCCCTGACTGACTGAGCCCCTGACCGACCGAGCCCCTGATTGACCGAGCCTCCGACCGACCGAGCCCCTGACCGACCGAGCCCCCGACCGACCAAGCCCCCCGACCGACCGACACCCCGATCGACCGAGCCCCCTGACTGACCGAGCCCTCTGACCGACTGAGCCCCCCGACCGACCGAGCCCCTGATTGACCGAGCCTCCGACCGACCGAGCCCCTGACTGACTGAGCCCCTGACCGACCGAGCCCCTGACCGACCGAGCCCCCGACCGACCGAGCCCCCCGACCGACCGACACCCCGATCGACCGAGCCCCCTGACTGACCGAGCCCTCTGACCGACTGAGCCCCCCGACCGACCGAGCCCCTGATTGACCGAGCCTCCGACCGACCGAGCCCCTGACTGACTGAGCCCCTGACCGACCGAGCCCCCGACCGACCGAGCCCCCCGACCGACCGAGCCCCTGACTGACCGAGCCTCTGACCGACCGAGCCCCTGACTGACCGAGCCCCTGACCGACCGAGCCCCCGACCGACCAAGCCCCCCGACCGACCGACACCCCGATCGACCGAGCCCCCTGACTGACCGAGCCCTCTGACCGACTGAGCCCCCCGACCGACCGAGCCCCTGATTGACCGAGCCTCCGACCGACCGAGCCCCTGACTGACTGAGCCCCTGACCGACCGAGCCCCTGACCGACCGAGCCCCCGACCGACCGAGCCCCCCGACCGACCGACACCCCGATCGACCGAGCCCCCTGACTGACCGAGCCCTCTGACCGACTGAGCCCCCCGACCGACCGAGCCCCTGATTGACCGAGCCTCCGACCGACCGAGCCCCTGACTGACTGAGCCCCTGACCGACCGAGCCCCCGACCGACCGAGCCCCCCGACCGACCGAGCCCCTGACTGACCGAGCCCCCGACCGACCGAGCCCCTGACCGACCAAGGCCCCCGACTGACCGAGCCTCCGACCGACCGAGCCCCTGACTGACCGAGCCTCCGACCGACCGAGCCCCTGACCGACCGAGCCTCCGACCGACCGAGCCCCTGACCGACCGAGCCTCCGACCGACCGAGCCCCTGACTGACCGAGCCCCTGACCGACCGAGCCCCCCGACCGACCGAGGCCCCGACTGACCGAGCTTCCGACCGACCGAGCCCGACTAACCGAGCCCCTGACTGACCGAGCCTCCGACCGACCGAGCCCCCTGACTGAGCCCCCGACTGAGCCCCCTGACCGACCGAGCCCCCTGACCGACCGAGCCCCCCGACCGACCGAGCCCCCCGACGGACCGAGTCCCCGACCGACCGAGCCCCCGACCGACCGAGCCCCCCGACCGACTGAGCCCCCGACCGACCGGGCCCCCCGACCAAGCCTCCGACCGACCCCCCGACCGAGCCCCTGACTGACCGAGCCTCCGACCGACCGAGCCCACTGACTGAGCCCCCGACCGAGCCCCCTGACCGACCGAGCCCCCCGACCGACCGAGCCCCCCGACCGACCGAGTCCCTGACCGACCGAGCCCCCGACCGACCGAGCCCCCCGACCGACCGAGCCCCCGACCGACCGAGCCCCCCGACCGACCGAGTCCCTGACCGACCGAGCCCCCGACCGACCGAGCCCCCCGACCGACCGAGCCCCCGACCAACCGGGCCCCCCGACCGAGCCCCCGACTGACCGAGCCCCCCGACCGACCGAGCCCCCCGACCGACCGAGCCCCCTGACCGACCGAGCCCCCCGACCGACCGAGCCCCCCGACCGACCGAGTCCCTGACCGACCGAGCCCCCGACCGACCGAGCCCCCCGACCGACCGAGCCCCCGACCGACCGAGCCCCCCGACCGACCGAGTCCCTGACCGACCGAGCCCCCGACCGACCGAGCCCCCCGACCGACCGAGCCCCCGACCAACCGGGCCCCCCGACCGAGCCCCCGACTGACCGAGCCCCCCGACCGACCGAGCCCCCCGACCGACCGAGCCCCCCGACCGACCGAGTCCCTGACCGACCGAGCCCCCGACCGACCGAGCCCCCCGACCGACCGAGCCCCCGACCGACCGAGCCCCCCGACCGACCGGGCCCCCCGACCGAGCCCCCGACCGACCGAGCCCTACGACCGACCGAGCCCCCCGACCGACCGGGCCCCCCGACCGAGCCCCCCGACCGACCGAGCCCCCCGACCGACCGAGTCCCTGACCGACCGAGCACCCGACCGACCGAGCCCCCCGACCGACCGAGCCCCCGACCGACCGAGCCCCCCGACCGACCGAGCCCCCGACCGACCGAGCCCCCGACTGACCGAGCCCCCCGACCGACCGAGCCCCCCGACCGACCGAGCCCCCCGACCGACCGAGTCCCTGACCGACCGAGCCCCCCGACCGACCGAGTCCCTGACCGACCGAGCCCCCGACCGACCGAGCCCCCGACCGACCGAGCCCCCGACCGACCGGGCCCCCCGACCGAGCCCCCGACTGACCGAGCCTCCGACCGACTGAGCCTCCGACCGAGCCCCCTGACCGACCGAGCCCCCTGACCGACCGAGCCCCCTGACCGACCGAGCCCCCCGACCGACCGAGCCCCCCGACCGACCGAGCCCCCGACCGACCGAGCCTCCGACCGACCGGGCCCCCCGACCGAGCCTCCGACCGACCCCCCCGACCGAGCCCCAGACCGACTGAGCCCCCGACCGATCCCCGACCGATCCCCGACCGACCGAGCCTCTGACCGAGCCTCCGACCGACCGAGCCCCCTGACCGCCCGAGCCTCCGAACGACCGAGCCTCCAAACGACCGAGCCCCTGACCGACCGAGCCCCCTGACCGACCGAGCCTCTGACCGACCGAGCCTCTGACCGACCGAGCCTCTGACCGACCCCCCAACTGACTGAGCCCCCGACCGACCCCCCGACCAACCGAGCCTCCGACCGACCGAGCCCCCGACTGACCGAGCCCCCCGACCGACCGAGCCCCCCGACCTACCGAGCCCCCCGACCTACCGAGCCCCCCGACCGACCGAGCCCCCCGACCGACCGAGCCCCCCGACCGACCGAGCCCCCCGACCTACCGAGCCCCCCGACCGACCGAGTCCCTGACCGACCGAGCCCCCGACCGACCGAGCCCCCCGACCGACCGAGCCCCCGACCGACCGGGCCCCCCGACCGAGCCCCCGACTGACCGAGCCTCCGACCGACCGAGCCCCCTGACTGAGCCCCCGACCGAGCCCCCTGACCGACCGAGCCCCCTGACCGACCGAGCCCCCCGACCGACCGAGCCCCCCGACCGACCGACCGAGCCCCCGACCGACCGAGCCTCCGACCGACCGAGCCCCCCGACCGAGCCTCCGACCGACCCCCCCGACCGAGCCCCAGACCGACTGAGCCCCCGACCGATCCCCGACCGATCCCCGACCGACCGAGCCTCTGACCGAGCCTCCGACCGACCGAGCCCCCTGACCGCCCGAGCCTCCGAACGACCGAGCCCCCTGACCGCCCGAGCCTCCAAACGACCGAGCCCCTGACCGACCGAGCCTCCGACCAACCCTCCGACCGAACGAGCCCCCGACCGACCTCCCGACCGAGCCCCCGACCGACCTCCTGACCGAGCCCCCGACCGAACGAGCCCCCGACCGACCTCCCGACCGAGCCCCCGACCGACCTCCCGACCGAGCCACCGACCGAACGAGCCCCCGACCGACCGAGCCCTCGACCGACCGAGCCTCCGACCGAACGAGCCCCCAACCGACCTCCCGACCGAGCCCCCGACCGACCTCCCGACCGACCGAGCCCCCGACCGACCGGGCCCCCCGACCAAGCCCCCGACTGACCTCCCGACCGAGCCCCCGACCGAGTAGACGGGGAGACTTCAAAATAACTTATGCCTGCAGCAAGCCCGGAATAATAACCCGAATGTCGGCAACTGAAGCTTTAGGGCTTTCTCACGGCCACAGGCCCAGGATAACGACGGCCATCTTTATACAGGTAGGCTGAGCTGGGCTGGTTCGAGTCGACCTTACTCTCAGCTGTTCACTGCCCCAATGTAAAAGGCCGATTCAGGGAACAAAGGCGTTCGGGCCCCTAGTGGCATCCAGACTTCTCCCCAGTGGCGTTCAGACGTCTCTCCAGCGGCATCCAGGCGTTCAGGCCCCCTTCGGAGATGACTGGGCCTCTACTTCTCCGCAGTGCTCCAGGCGTGGTCTAGCCAGGGCTTTGTGCAGAGGGCTGGCAGCACCCATGGAAAGTACCAAGGGACGTAGCTTATTACTGACTTTCATTTCATTCTGTCAATGGCCGCGGGATCTGGGCATGTTACCTCATTTCAGCAGCTAACTCCGACATTCCCTCCCTCATGTTCACCGACATTGAATCAGCTATCTGCGACATTCCCTCCCTTGTGTGCCCGGACAGTGTTCTCGCGAGGGTGTTGTTACTTCTCCCAACAGTCTCGATACCTCATCACTCACCCTACTGATGGTGTCCAGGAGTGGTCGTGTAATGTCAATGCTCTCCGCACTCAATGTCATCATCTGAATCACATCTGTTAGATCCTGCACCTCAGGAGAGCGCGGTCGAGCTCTCCATCCCCATCTCACACTGGGACCCGTAGCCTCAGACGGTGGGGCTCTGGATGTACCTTACTGTACCCCACTGGAACCCCCAGACTCAGACTGTGTGAAACCATGGAATGTCCCAACACTTGTACCACTCTGGAAAGGGGCTGGCACCCTAATGGGTGGCAGCTGCACCTCCTCCAGAGTGAGTACAAGGGTGGGGGTTTCTTCCTCCCTCTCTCCCTGCTCCTCCCCCTTATCCTCACCCCCATACTCTTGGTCTGGAAGGTGGGATTGGAAGATGTTCTCCTCTTCAGGCTCGTCTGCATCAGAATCTTCATCTGCATCAGCTTCAGCCTCGTCTGGTGTGGCCTCAAGTGCTGCAAAATATAACAGAACAGACAAATGGTTAGCAGCAGAGGGGGCAGGGTGGGTGGCATGAGGAGGCTCACACAGCACAGACAGCAGGCTCATTAGAAGGACCAAGATGAATAATAGCACATTGCATCAACTGAAGCGTAGCTGACGGCGACATCCCCATGAACTAAAGCCCGCGCAGTACTTAGCTTTTAGCAAAGCCAGACTGTGGAATTTGCAGGACTTAACCTCTCCCTCGACGCAGGATAAGGATATTTCGAGATTGGAATAAAAATCCTCTTTGGCTTCATCAGTTGCATTGAGTGTTGGCTCCGACTGACCAAGCCCCCCGACCGACCGAGCCTCCGACCGACCGAGCCCCCCGAACGACCGAGCCCCCCCCCGACCAAGCCCCCGACAGAACGACCCCCCCGAATGACGGAGCCCCCGACCGACGGAGCCCCCGACCGACGGAGCCCCCGACCGACCAACCCCCCGACCGACGGAGCCCCCGACCGACGGAGCCCCCGACCGAACGACCCCCCCGACCGACGGAGCCCCCGACCGACGGAGCCCCCGACCGACGGAGCCCCCGACCGACCGAGCCCCCGACCGACGGAGCCCCCGACCGACGGAGCCCCCGACCGACGGAGCCCCCGACCGACCGAGCCCCCGACCGACCGAGCCCCCGACCGACCGAGCCCCCGACCGACCGAGCCCCCGACCGACCGAGACCCTGACCGACCGTGCTCCCGACCGAGCCCCCGAGCCCCTGGCCGAGCTCTCGACCGAGCCCACGCCCGAGCCCCCGACCGACCGAGTAGACGGGGAGGATTCAAAATAACTTATGCCTGCAGCAAGCCTGGAATAATAACCCGAATATCGGCAACTGAAGCTTTGGGGCTTTCTCATGGCCAAGGATAACGACGCCCATCTTTATACAGGAAGGTTGAGCTGGGCTTGTTAGAGTCGACCTTACTCTCAGCTGTTCACTGCCCCAATGTAAAAGGCCGATTCAGGGAACAAAGGCGTTCGGGCCCCTAGCAGCGTGCAGGCGTTCGGGCCCCTAGTGGCATCCAGACTTCTCCCCAGCGGTGTTCAGACCTCTCCCCAGCGGCATCCAGGTGTTCAGGCCCCCTTTGGAGATGACTGGGCCTCTACTTCTCCGCAGTGCTCCAGGCGTGGTCTAGCCAGGGCTTTGGCAGAGGGCTGGCAGCACCCATGGAAAGTACCAAGGGAGGTAGCTTATTACTGACTTTCATTTCATTCTGTCAATGGCCGCGGGATCTGGGCATGTTACCTAATTGCAGCAGCTAACTCCGACATTCCCTCCCTCATGTGCCCTGACAGTGTATGAACTACCTGCAACATTCCCTCCCTCATGTTCACCGACATTGAATCAGCTGCCTGCGACATTCCCTCCCTTGTGTGCCCGGACAGTGTTCTCGCGAGAGTGTTGTTACTTCTCCCAACAGTCCCGATACCTCATCACTCACCCTACTGATGGTGTCCAGGAGTGGTCGTGTAATGTCAATGCTCTCCGCACTCAATGTCATCATCTGAATCACATCTGTTAGATCCTGCACCTCAGGAGAGCGCGGTCGAGCTCTCCATCCCCATCTCACACTGGGACCCGTAGCCTCAGACGGTGGGGCTCTGGATGTACCTTACTGTACCCCACTGGAACCCCCAGACTCGGACTGTGTGAAACCATGGAATGTCCCAACACTTGTACCACTCTGGAAAGGGGCTGGCACCCTAATGGGTGGCAGCTGCACCTCCTCCAGAGTGAGTACAAGGGTGGGGGCTTCTTCCTCCCCCTTATCCTCACCCCCATATTCTTGGCCTGGAAGGTGGGATTGGAAGATGTTATCCTCTTCAGGCTCGTCTGCATCTGAATCTTCATCTGCATCAGCTTCAGCCTCGTCTGGTTTGGCCTCAAGTTCTGCAAAATATAACAGAACAGACAAATGGTTAGCAGCAGAGGAGGGGGCAGGGTGGGTGGCATGAGGAGGCTCACACAGCACAGACAGCAGGCTCATTAGAAGGACCACGATGAATGATAGCACATTGCATCAACCGAAGCGTAGCCGACGGCGACATCCCCATGAACCAAAGCCCGTGCAGTACTTAGCTTTTAGCAAAGCCAGACTGTGGAATTTGCAGGACTTACCCTCTCCCTCGAGTGTGTGGCCAGCTGGTGCAGTGGTGGTTGTTTTTCTCCAGGCAGGACCCATCAAAGCAGCGACTCTCTCTTCCGAGGGTGTCAGTGGGCACAGATTTACCGGGCCTCCTCCTGATCGAGTTCTTTCCCTTTTGTTGTGTGCCACCTTCCTCTGCAAAGATGAAAGTATAACTTTTTAGAGAGGGTGTCTTTCTGCTGGGTGGGGCATACAGAGGGTCACATTTACAATTGCAATTCCAGTGAATAAATAAAAATATTACTTACACTAACTACTTGACCAATGTCCTGCCACTTCTTTTTGCACTGGGCTCCAGACTTCGGGGAGTTTACCATTGCACAGTAATCTTCTGCAAATTGGTTCCAGCGTTTTTTCATTTCTTTTGGTGAAAACTTTTATGTAACCTCTGCTGGTGTCTAGCACCTGCCATCTGGCCTCAATCACAGTAACTAGTGCCTCCACTTCATCCTGTAAGAAATTCTTGGTCCTTGAACTGCGTTGCATATTGCATCTCCAATTTTTCCACTGAGAATTAAAATTCTCACACACAACTAGCTCTTTAAACATGGCCGAATGCAGACTGGGGGCGCACCCATAGTGGTCACGTAAAAAACATCATTTTTTTTGTGCATGCGCAGAAGGGGGGCATTGTTTTTTCGGCGCAGACATTAGGCTCCACTCCCCGAAGCGAAAGGACAGGCTGCACGGCGCCAATTTCAAAAATTAGAACGGAGAAACTTGCAAATTATTTTTTTGGAGTAGTCAGGGCCCAAAAGAACGGGTGTAACTCTTGTAATATCCCAAAAAATGGCATTAGGGAAAATTGAGCCCATAACCTGGGTTAATGGTGTAACAGAAATCTCTACCCTGTTAGGTATAAATATGCTTAAAATGTGAGGTAACACAGATCTGAGATGGATCTTACTTTTTAAAATCTAAAACGCCTTTTCGGAGATGCTTTATGTAATATACATTGATTGAAGTCTTAAATCCAACTGTGAATTTTGGTTCGTGTGCGCTCTTTTTGGCGACAAATACTACAATCCAGTGGTTGAGCCACAGTCTTAGATCAAAGAGAGAAAGAGAGAGAGAGACAGAAAGAAAGAAAGACAGTAATTGCATTTATATAGCGCTTTTCATGACCTCGGAACGTCCCAAAGTGCTTCACAACCAATAAAGTAATTTCCAGCTTGCATGTGATTATTGTTCCATTAACATTCAGTAGGATTTTCATCAATATATTGGCCCGTTATTTGCCATGGGTAATGATGGTGAACTGTCAGCGTTCACCATTATTACCCCTCTGAGACTGAACGTAACTTCAGGATGTAGCGCAACTAAACCCGGAAATCCTGAAGTTGCGGTCAGTGATTCACTGCTCCGACACTGGCTGTGTTGTGCACCCCACCATAGCCGGCAATCAGTGTAATCAGTGGAACCGGTGAAAACTTGGGCTTTTCCGCAGTAATATCGCTGTTAAATACCCCATTAAATGTTAGGTCTTGTTGGATTAGGTGTAACTGGGGTTTTAACAGCATATTGACTGCTAAACAATAAGTTAATATGCAGGTACAGCAAGTAATCAGGAAGGCAAATAGAATTCTGGCCTTTATTGCAAGGGGGATGGAATATACAAGCAGAGCAGTCCTGCTACAACTGTACAGGGTATTGGTGAGGCCACAATGTTCCGGAATCCGGAAACCCTGTCAAATTGTTTCCGCCGCCAGCCAGGCCCAGTGAAAAGTCAAAAAATGAAATCCAATTACTGTACAATGACAAAAATTGCAAGAATAAAAACGCCAATCCTACCTGTTCCAGGCCAGGTCTTCACAGTCATCGCACAGCTGCTCCTGGGTCCACAGCAACTCTGCACAGCACATAAGTCCATTTGGCCAGAACCAACCAAGCTCCCGCGCACAAGTCCCCTCCCGTGTGCAAGTCCCCAGCCAGAATCAAACTCTGCACAGCAAAAACAAGAGAGGGAGACTTACCATGCATTGTGAAGAAGCAAGGACTACAAGGCCTGCGAGGAGAAAAACTACAAGATAACGCTCAAAAACCGGAAATATCGCAACCTGGGCCCAGGCGTTTCCGGACTCGGGATACGCTTCTGGCATTCTGAAATCCGGAGATTCCTGAACTTGGGCTCAAGCGTTTCCGGATTTCAGTCATCAGAAACACGTTCCCAAATCTGGAAAAACATGAAAGCCGGCTCAGCTTCGGTCCTGAGGTTGCCGGTTTCGGGAGGTTCAACCTGTACTTGCATTGGAGGCAGTTCAGAGAAAGTTCACTGGGTTGATTCCTGAGATGAGGGGGTTGACATGAAGATAGGTTGAGTAGGTTGGGTCTATACTCATTGGAGTTCAGAAGAATGAGAGGTGTTTTTATTGAAACATATAAGATAATGAGGGGGGTCGACAAGGTGGATACAGAGAGGATGTTTCCATTCCTGGGGGAATCTAGAACGAGGGTGCATAGTTTCAGAATAAGGAGGTGCCCATTTAAAACTGAGATGAGGAGGAATTTCTTCTCTCAGAGGGTTGCAAATCTGTGGAATTCTCTGCCCCAGAGAGCTGTAGAGGCTGGTTCATTGAATACATTTAAGGTGGAGATAGATAGATTTTTGAGCGATAAGGGAGTAAAGGGATTATGGGGAGCGCACGGGGAGTTGAGCCCGTGATTAGATCAGCCATGATCTTATTGAATGGCGGAGCAGACGCGAAGGGCCAAATGGCCTACTCCTGCTCCTATTTCTTATGTTCTTATGTTCTGGTCCCGAAAAATTAATTTTAATTTTGTGGATTGTCAAATTTCTCCATTATGATAAAAATTACAATTTTAAAAGAACTTCTAACGTCCCAATCATTGTTTTGCTCTCTGTAATATTTTTAAGCAGTCCGGAAAAAATCAGCTTCTCATTTCCTGCTTCCCTGTCTGTGAGAATTCTGCAATGTGATTGGCTGCTGAGGCAGCTTGTTGACGTCACAGCAGCTCACATTAGGGATTCCCTATTATACTGCACTGAAATCATTTACATGTTGAAAAGGGCAAACATCTCGCCATAGAGATCGTGAGATCTGTGGGCAACTTTCTTCAGCGTCAGCGGCGAATGCCTTTGTTTCACCGCTGGCCGCAAATTAGGGGCCTTTGTGATTTAATTTTATTAATAGAATAAAGTAAGTTGTTAAGATAATCTGTGCTACTGTCTTGTTTTATCTCAAAATAATAATGTTGCTTTGATCATGGCAGCTTGACAGCTCGACCTTTGTAGGGATTAAGGCCATAAATTCTCCTGTGTTCAGTTCTATTTTTGAGTGAAGTACAATTCAAATAAAATTCATCATCATAGGCAGTCCCTCGGGATCGAGGATGACTTGCTTCCACACTAAAAATGAGTACTCGGTGATGAACTATTATTCTATTGGTATCTGTCCAAGATCTGCTTTGTTCCAAGAGGCAGTAAGAAATGTGGAAAAAGCAGCTTCTACTTTATCTGGACCTGAGGATATTTCATTATGTGAAAAGCACTATATAAATCATAGAAATTTACAGCATGGAAGGAGGCCATTTCGGCCCATCGTGTCCACGCCAGAGGGTGATGAGTTGCGATGGCTGGGAATCGAACCCTGTAAAGTTGCTTGGAAGGCAGGTTTGCTCAGCACTGCACCACTATCACTCCTGATCAAATCTTTTAGACACGGGCCACATTATGGCCCAGATATTAACTCCCGGTGGACTCCCCGCTCAGGCCTGAGTTAAAATTATAGTCGGGTCTTCGGGCGGCAATATGCATATGTAAAGAAGGACCCTACTGGCTCCAGGCATGTGTCCTTGTTGCCCGCTTAGGAGAGCAGGTTAAAATTGCAGAGGTTACCATCATGGTGGCTTTTGGATTATAAGAGCCAGGGCGATTTTAACTGCCCACTCGCCAGGTTTCTGCTGTGCGAGTAGGGTCAGAATTGTCCCTCTATCTCTGCAAGAAAGACTCTTTCAGCTCAGTAGGAGGCCATTTGTCCCATCATATCTGTGCCAGCTCTTTGAAAGAGCTATCCAATTAATCCCACACCTCTGCTCTTACCCCATAGCCCTGCAAATTTCTCCTTTTCAAGTATTTATTCAATTTCCTTTTTGAAAGTTACTATTGAATCTGTTTCCACTGCTCTTTCAGGCAGTGCGTTCCCAGGTAGAAAGATCTCAGATTGTAAAGGATCTGATCAAGTTACAGAAACTGACGAGCTGTTAGAAGGAGAAAGTGATGTTTTCAAAACTCAGCCTGTAACAGGTGATTTCTGCTGGCGTTCATTCAATTTTATTGCCATATCAGAAATGAATTCTGCATGTTGTTACGAGGACTCATTGAAAAAAATAGAAATAGAAAAAAATTCGATTCAAGCATAATTCTTTGCAACAGTTTGATTTTTAAAAGAGCCCCCATGGCAACACTCCCAATGAACTGTGAAACTGTGTTAGTCTAGAAAAGCAACCCCATCATGCAACTGGGGAGCTCCTGATCAGACCCTGTGAGACATGGTCAACCAGGTTGGGAACATGAGCAGAACCCATCCAATGTGCAGGGATAAGCAGCCTTGTAGGTACGCCTTTGCCTGCTTGGTGTGAGCAGTTCTCCCTGGTGTCCTGAGCCAATCTTTCTGGATGTGTTTATTTGTACTAACTGAAAGGCAGCCATTTCTATGATTGGCTCTCCATCATCACTTGACCTGTTGCTGGTTGGTCCCCTTGGAGGGTAAGCCACACCCTGAAGTTCCTCTGGAATGTATAACTAGAACCGCTCAGCCCAAGTTCTGACTGACATTCCAATTTGTAATTCGATCCATTTTGACTTCAGAAGCCACAGAGGATAGATCTCCCCAAAAGCCACCAAGTTCCAGCCAAAGTCCCTTACTCCAGCACATATGCTGCCTCCCACAGCTGAAGTCCATTACTCAACCACATGTCGAAGCTTATCGAAACATATAAGATAATGTGGGGGCTCGAAAAGGTGGATGCAGAGAGGAAATTTCCACTCATAGGGGAAACTAAAACTAGGGGACATAGTCCCAGAGTAAGGGGCTGCCCATTTAAAACTGAGATGAGGAGGGATTTCTTAAGAACATAAGAAATAGGAGCAGGAGTAGGCCATACGACCGCTCGAGCCTACTCCGCCATTTAATATGATCATGGCTGATCCGATCATGGACTCAGGTCCACTTCCCTACCCGCTCCCCATAACCGCTTAATTCCTTATTGGTTAAGAAACTGTCTATCTCTGTCTTAAATTTATTCAATGTCCCAGCTTCCACAGCTCTCTGAGGCAGCGAATTCCACAGATTTACAACCCTCTGAGAAAACAAATTCCTCCTCATCTCAGTTTTAACTGGGCGGCCCCTTATTCTAAGATTATGCCCCCTAGTTCTAGTCTCCCCTATCAGTGGAAACATCCTCTCTGCATCCTACTTGTCAAGCACCCTCACAATCTTATACGTTTCGATAAGATCACCTCTCATTCTTCTGAATTCCAATGAGTAGAGGCCTAACCTCCTCAACTTTTCCTCATAAGTCAACCCCCTCATCTCTGGAATCAACCTAGTGAACCTTCTCTGAACTGCCTCCAAAGCAAGTATATCCTTCTTATGTTCTTATATGAATTTCTTCTCTCAGAGGATTGTAAATCTATGGAATTCTCTGCCCCAGAGAGCTTTGAATATATTTAAGGCGGAGATAAACAGATCTTTGAGCGATAAGGGAATAAAGGGTTATGTGGAGCGGGCAGGGAAGTGGAGCTGAGTCCATGATCAGATCAGCCATTATCTTATTAAATGGCGGAGCAGGCTTGAGGGGCCAAGTGGTCTACTCCTGCTCCTATTTCTGATGTTCTTATGTAAGTGCATGACCTTGCCCACCCACCCCACTCCCTCCCACCATAGATAGGGCATTGTGTGCGGATTCTGAGGTTTATTGGGTATAAAATGAATAGTGACAGTGTCATGACTTCTGGATTTGATCCACCCCAACAATGTCCCTTGTAACACAAGGACTTAACTTGCATGCACCAGGGGGTTCGAAGAACGTACTCATCTTCCGAGTTCCCTCTCATCCCTCCAATCCCCGCCCCCCCCCGACCACCTGTGTCTCTCTCTCTCTCTCTCTCTCCCCTCACAAGCTAACTCTCTTCCCCCCCCCTCCGCCTCAACTACCACCACCCCACGCCAAGCTCTCTCTCTCTCTCTCTCTCTCTCCACCCCCACCCCTCAGGCTCTCTCTCTCTCTCTTTCTCCATCCCCCACCTCTCAGGCTCTCTCTCTCTCTCTCCCGAGGCTCTCTCTCTCCGCCCCCCCCCTCCAGGCTTTCTCTCTCTCTCTCTCTCTCTCTCTCTCCCCCCCCCCCACCCGAGGCGCTCTCTCTCCCCCCCACCCGGGCTCTCTCCCTACCCTCCCAGGCTCTCTCTCTCCTTCCCCCCCCCAGGCTCTCTCTCTCTCCTCCCCCCACCCACCCAGGCTCTCTCTCTCTCTCTCTCTCCTCCCCCGCTCCCCCAGGCTCTCTCTCTCTATCTCCTCCCCCGTCCCCCAGACTCTCTCTCTCTCTCCTCCCCCGCCCCCCCCACGCTCTCTCTCTCTCCTCCCCCGCCCCCCCCCAGGCTCTCTCTCTCTCTCTCCTCCCCCGCCCCCCCACGCTCTCTCTCTCTCTCCCCACCCCACCCCAGGCTCTCTCTCTGCCCCCCCCCCCCAGGCTCTCTCTCTCTCTCTCCTCCCCCGCCCCCCCCACGCTCTCTCTCTCTCCTCCCCCGCCCCCCCCCCAGGCTCTCTCTCTCTCTCTCTCCTCCCCCGCCCCCCCACGCTCTCTCTCCCCACCCCACCCCAGGCTCTCTCTCTGCCCCCCCCCCCCCAGGCTCTCTCTCTCCCCCCGCCCCCAGGCTCGCTCTTCCCCCCCCCCCACCCAGGCTCTCTCTCTCTCTGCACCCCCCCCCCAAGCTCTCCCTCTCTCCTCCCCCCCCAGGCGCTCTCTCTCTCCCCCCCCCCGCCCCAGGCTCTCTCTCCCCCACTCCCCCAGGCTGTCTCTCTCCCACCGCCCCCCCAGGCTCTCTCTCTCTGCCCCCCCCCCCAGGCTCGCTCTCTCTCTCTCTCTCTCTCTCCTCCCCCGCCCCCCCAGGCTCTCTCTCTCCCCCACTCCCCCAGGCTCTCTCTCTCTCTCTCTCTCCCCACCGACCCCCAGGCTCTCTCTCTCTCGCTCTCCTCCCCCGCCCCCCAGGCTCTCTCTCTCTCCTCCCCCGCCCCCCCCACGCTCTCTCTCTTTCTCTCCCCACCCCACCCCAGGCTCTCTCTCTGCCCCCCCCCCCAGGCTCTCTCTCTCCCCCCCCACCCCAGGCTCTCTCTCTGCCCCCCCACCCCAGGCTCGCTCTCCCCCCCCCCCACCCAGGCTCTCTCTCTCTCCGCACCCCCCCAAGCTCTCCCTCTCTCCTCCCCCCCAGGCTCTCTCTCTCTCCCCCCCCCCCCCCCGCCCCAGGCTCTCTCTCTCTCCCCCACTCCCCCAGGCTCTCTCTCTCTCTCTACCCCCCCCCCCCCCAGGCTCGCTCTCTCTCTCTCCTCCCCCGCCCCCCCAGGCTCTCTCTCTCCCCCACTCCCCCAGGCTCTCTCTCTCTCCCACCGCCCCCCCAGGCTCTCTCTCTCTACCCCCCCCCCCCCCAGGCTCGCTCTCTCTCTCTCCTCCCCCGCCCCCCCCAGGCTCTCTCTCTCCCACCGCCCCCCCAGGCTCTCTCTCTCTACCCCCCCCCCCCAGGCTCGCTCTCTCTCTCTCTCTCTCTCCCACCGCCCCCCCGGCTCTCTCTCTCTGCCCCCCCCCCCCCCCAGGCTCTCTCTCTCTCTCTCTCTCCTCCCCCGCCCCCCCCAGGCTCTCTCTCTCTCGCTCCTCCCCCTCCCCCCCCCATGCTCTCTCTCTCTCCCCCCACCCCAGGCTCTCTCTCTGCCCCCCCCCAGGCTCTCTCTCTCCCCCCCCCCACCAAGCTCGCTCTTTCCCCCCCCCCCCCCCCGCACCCAGGCTCTCTCTCTCCCCCCCCCCAAGCTCTCCCTCTCTCCTCCCCCCCCCAGGCTCTCTCTCTCTCGCTCCTCCCCCCCCCATGCTCTCTCTCTCTCCCCCCACCCCAGGCTCTCTCTCTGCCCCCCCCCAGGCTCTCTCCCTCCCCCCCCCCAACCAAGCTCGCTCTTTCCCCCCCCCCCCCCCGCACCCAGGCTCTCTCTCCCCCCCCCCCCCAAGCTCTCCCTCTCTCCTCCCCCCCCCAGGCTCTCTCTCTCTCTCCCCCCCCTGCCTCAGTCTCTCTCTCTCCCCACCACCCCCCCAGGCTCTCTCTCCCCCCCCAGGCTCTCTCTTCCCCCCCCCAGGCTCTCTCTCCCCCCCCCCAGGCTCTCTCTTTTCCCCCCCCCCCCACCCAGGCTCTCTCTCTCCCCCCCCCCCCCAAGCTCTCCCTCTCTCCTCCCCCCCCCCCCAGGCTCTCTCTCTCTCCCCCCCTTGCCCCAGGCTCTCTCTCTCCCCCACTCCCCCAGGCTCTCTCTCTCTCCCCCCCCCCCCCACCCAGGCTCTCTCTCTACCCCCCCCCCCCCCCCCCAGGCTCTCTCTCTACCCCCCCCCCCCCCCACAGGCTCTCTCTCTCCCCTCCCCCTGCCCCCAGGCTCTCTCCCCACTCCAGGCTCTCTCTCTCCCCCCCTGCCCCCCCCTCCTCCCCGGCTCTCTCTCTCCGCCCCTGCCCCCCCCCCCCCAGGCTCTCTCTCTCTCCCCCCCCCATCGCCCCCCCCAGGCTCTCTCTCTACCCCCCCACCCCACAGACTCTCTCTCTCTCTCTCCCCTCCCCCCCCCCCAGGCTCTCTCTCTCTCCCCCCCCCCATCGCCCCCCCAGGCTCTCTCTCTACCCCCCCACCCCACAGACTCTCTCTCTCTCTCCCCTCCCCCTGCCCCCAGGCTCTCTCTCTCTCCCCAGCCCAGGCTCTCTCTCTCCCCCCCTGCCCCCCGCCCCAGCTCTCTCTCTTCGCCCCTGCCCCCTCCCCCCAGGCTCTCTCCTGCCCCCCCCAGGCTCTCTCTCTCCCCCAAGCTCTCTCTATACCTACCCCCACCCCTCAGGCTCGCTCTCTCTCTCCTCCCCAACCAAGCTCTCTCTCTCTCTCTCTACACCCCCAGGCTCTCTCTCTCACCAAGCTCCATCTCTTTCCCTCCTCCCTCCCACCCCTCAGGCTCTCTCTCTCTCTCTCTCTCAATCTCTCTCTCCCCAAGCTCTCTCTCTCTCTCTCCCCCCACATGTCTCTCTCCTCACGGAGCACTTTACGGTGCCGTTTGACTCTTCACGCAAGCTGGCGCTGAATGAGAAACAAAACTCCTCCCCGCCACCCCGCTTCTCTCTCGGGGCTGCAACATGGTATTCAGGGCCGTTTCCAGTTCTGGATCGGGCATCGGGGCGGGACGAGGATGACGCATGCACAAACAGGGTTAGTATAAATTGTGCTAGTCGCGGGGGAGTCGGAGTCTGTGACTATTTGTCTTAACTCTCGCTTCTGCGCATGCGTGGGGAGAGTTAGGACAAATAGTCACTTTGAATATTTATTCTTCAATCAACATCATTAAGAACAGATTATCTGGTCATTATCATGTTGCTGTTTGTGGGAGCTTACTGTGTGAAAATTGGTTGTCTCGTTTCCTAAATTACAACAGTGATTACACTTCAAAAAGTACTTAATTGGCTGTAAAGCGCTTCGGGATGTTCTGAGGTTGTGAAAGGCGCTACAGAAATGCAAGTTCTTTCTTACCTCTTTGACCAAGCTTTTTGTCACCTGTTCTAATATCTTCTTACATGGCTCAGTGACATTTTATCTGATTCCGCTTTTGTGAAGTGCTTTGAGACGTTTTACTACGTTACAGGCGCTATATAAATGCAAGTTGAATGTTGTTGTTCCCACCAGCAGGATTGGTGATGAATCCCTCTCATGATTCTGGAATTAATGATTATATTAATGATTTAGACTTCGGAATCAAAAACACAATTTCTAAATTTGCCGATGACACCAAATTGGGGGGTACAATCAATACTGAGGAGGACTGCAACAAATAACAGGAGGACATTAATAAACTTGCTGAATGTGCATATAATTGGCAAATTAAGTTCAACATAGATAAATGTGAGGTATTACATTTTGGTAGGAAGAATTATTACTTGGAGGGTGCAAGTCTAGGTGGAGTAGATGAACAAAGCAATCTTATAGAAACATAGAAACAGAGAAAATAGGTGCAGGAGTAGGCCCTTCGAGCCTGCACCACCATTCAATAAGATCATGGCTGATCATTCCTTCAGTACCCCTCTCCTGCTTTCTCTCAATACCCCTTGATCCCCTTAAGGGCCATATCTAACTCCCTCTTGAATATCCAATGAACTGGCATCAACAACTCTCTGCGTCAGGGAATTCCACAGGTTAACAACTCTCTGAGTGAAGAAGTTTCTCCTCATCTCAGTCCTAAATGGCCTACCCCTTATCCTAAGACTGTGTCCCCTGGTTCTGGACTTCCCCAACATCGGGAAAATTCTACCTGCATCTAACCTGTCCAGTCCCGTCAGAATCTTATATGTTTCTATGACATCCCCTCTCATCCTTCTAATCTCCAATGTATAAAGGCCCAGTTGATCCAGTCTCTCCTCATATGTCAGTCCAACCATCCCGGGAATCAGTCTGGTGAACCTTCGCTGCACTCCCTCAATAGCAAGAACATCCTTCCTCAGATTAGGAGACCAAAACTAACACAATATTCCAGGTGAGGCCTCAGCAAGGCCCTGTACATTTGCAGTACGACCTCCCTGTTCCTGTACTCAAATCCCCCAGCTATGAAGGCCAGCATACCATTTGCCTTCTTCACCGCCTGCTGTACCTGTATGCCAACTTTCAATGACTAATGAACCATGACACCCAGGTCTCGTTGCGCCTCCCTTTTCCTAATCTGCCGCCATTCAGATAAGTTTCTGTCTTCGCGTTTTTTCCCCCAAAGTGGAAACCTCACATTTATCCACATTATACTGCATCTGCCATGCATTTGCCCACTCACCTAACCTGTCCAAGTCACTCTGCAGCCTCCTAGTGTCCCCCTCACAGCTTACAGCCAGGTTAGTGTCATCTGCAAACTTGGCGATATTACACTCAATTCCTTCATCTAAATCATTGATGCATATTGTAAAGAGCTGGGATCCCAGCACTCAGCCCTGCGGCAATCCACGAGTCACTGCCTGCCATTCAGAAAAGGACCTGATTCTCCCGACTCTCTGCTTCCTGTCTGCCAACCAGTTCTCTATCCACGTCAGTATATTACCCCCAATACCATGTGCTTTGATTTTGCACACCAATCTTTTGTGTGGAACCTTGTCAAAAGCCTTTTGAAAGTTCAAATACACCACATCCATTGGTTCTCCCTTATCCACTCTACTGGTTACATCCTCAAAAAATTCCAAAAGATTTATTAAGCATGATTTCCCCTTCATAAATCTATGCTTACTTGGACCGATTCTGTCACTGCTTTCCAAATGTGCTGCTATTTCATCCTTAATAATTGATTCCAACATTTTCCCCACTACTGATGCCAGGCTAACCGATCTATAATTACCCGCTTTCTCTCTCCCTTCCTTTTTAAAAAGTGGTGTTACATTAGCTACCTTCCAGTCCATAGGAACTGATCCAGACTCGATAGACTGTTGGAAAATGATCACCAATGCATCCACAATTTCTAGGGCCACTTTCTTAAGTACTCTGGGATGCTGACTATCACCCGGGGATTTATCGGCCTTCAATCCCATCAATTTCCCTAACACAATTTCCCGCCTAATAAGGATATCCCTCAGTTCCTCCTTCTCACTAGACCCTCGATCCCCTAGTACTTCCAGAAGGTTATTTGTGTCTTCCTTTGTGAAGACAGAACAAAAGTATTTGTTCAATTGATCTTCCATTTCTTTGTTTCCCATTCACCTGAATCCGACTGCAAGAGACCTACATTTGTCTTCACTCATCTTTTTCTTTTCACATATCTATAAAAGTTTTTGCAGTCAGTTTTTATGTTCCCGGCAAGCTTCTTGTCGTACTCTATTTTCCCCCTCTTAACTAAACCCTTTGTCCTCCTCTGCTGAATTCCAAATTTCTCCCAGTCCTCAGGTTTGCTGCTTTTTCTGGCCAATTTCTTGGATTTAACACTATCCTTAATTTCCCTTGTTAGCCACGGTTGAGCCACCTTTCCCATTTTATTTTTACTCCAGACAGGGATGTACAATTGCTGAAGTTCATCCATGTGATCTTTAAATGTTTGCCATTGCCTATCCACCATCAACCCATTAAGCATCATTTGCCAGTCTATTCTAGCCACTTCACACCTCAAACCATCGAAGTTGCCTTTCCTCAAGTTCAGGATCCTAGTTTCTGAATTAACTGTGTCACTCTCTATCTTAATAAAGAATTCTACCATGTTATGGTCACTCTTCCCCAAGGGGCCTCGCACAACAAGATTGCTAATTAGTCCTTCCTCATTACCAATCACCCAGTCTAGGATGACCAGCTCCCTAGTTGGTTCCTCGACATATTGGTCGAGAAAACCATCCCTAATATACTCCAGGAAATCCTCCTCCAGGGCATTGCTACTAGTTTGGTTAGCCCAATCAATATGTAGATTAAAGTCACCCATGATAACTGCTGTACTTTTATTGCATGTATCCCTAATTTTTTGTTTGATGCTGTCCTCAACCTCACTACTACTGTTTGGTGGTCTGTACACAACTCCCACTAACGTTTTCTGCCCTTTGGTATTCTGTAGCTCCACCCATACTGATTCCACATCATCCAAGCTTATGTCCTTTCTTACTGTTGCATTAATTTCCTCTTTAACCAGCAACGCCACCCCGCCTCATTTTCCTTTCTGTCTATCCTTCCTAAATGTTGAATACCCCTGGATGTTGAGTTCCCAGCCTTGGTCACCCTGGAGCCATGTCTCCGTCATGCCAATTACATCATACCCGTTAACTGCTATCTGCGCAGTTAATTCGTCCACAATATTCCGAATACTCCTCGCATTGAGGCACAGAGTCTTTAGGTTTGTCTTTCTAACATACTTTGCCCCTTTAGAATTTTACTGTAATGTGGCCCTTTTTGCTTTATGCCTTAGGTTTCTCTGCCCTCCACTTTTACTTTTCTTCTTTCTCTCTTTTGCTTCTGCCCCCATTCTACTTCCCCCTGTCTCCCTGCATAGGTCCCATTCCCCTGCCATATTAGTTTAACTCCTCCCCAACAGCACTAGCAAACACTCCCCGTAGGACATTGATTCCGGGTCCTGCCCAGGTGCAGACCATCCGGTTTGTACTGGTCCCATCTCCCCCAGAACCGGTTCCAATGTCCCAGGAATTTGAATCCCTCCCTTCTGCACCACTCCTCAAGCCACGTATTCACCTGAGCTATCCTGCGATTCCTACTCTGACTAGTACGTGGCACTGATAGCAATCCTGAGATTACTACTTTTGAGGTCCTACTTTTTAATTTAGCTCCTAGCTCCCGAAATTCGTCTTGTAGTACCTCATCCCGTTTTTTACCGATATCGTTGATACCTATATGCACCACGACAACTGGCTGTTCACCCTCCCTTTTCAGAATGCCCTGCATCCGCTCCGAGATATCCTTGACCCTTGCACCAGGGAGGCAACATACCATCCTGGAGTCACGGTTGCGGCCTCAGAAACGTCTATCTATTCCCCTTACAATTGAATCCCCTATCACGATAGCTCCCCCACTCTTTTTCCTGCCCTCCTGTGCAGCAGAGCCACCCATGGTGCCATGAACTTGGCTGCTGCTGCCCTCCTCTGATGAGTCATCCCCCTCAACAGTACCCAAAGCGGTGCATCTGTTTTGCTGGGGGATGACCGCAGGGGACCCCTGCACTACCTTCCTTGCACTGCTCTTCCTGTTGGTCACCCATCCCCTATCTGGCTGTGTACCCTTTACCTGCGGTAAGACCAACTCACGAAACATGCTATTCACGTCATTCTCAGCATCGTGGATGCTCCAGAGTGAATCCACCCGCAGCTCCAGTGCCGCAATGCGGTCTGTCAGGTGCTAGAGGCGGATGCACTTCCCGCACACGTAGTCGTCAGGGACACTGGAAGCGTCCTTGTCTTCCCACATAGTACAGGAGGAGCATAACATGTGTCCGAGCTGTCCTGCCATGACTTAATCCTTAGATAAACTTAAATTGGCAACACCAATGCTAAAGGTTACTTACTGATAAAGAAAAGAAAAAGAAAAACTACTGAACAATCATCAGCCAATCACTTACCCCCTTGGCTGTGACGTCACCTTTCGATTTCTTTCTACTTCTGTTTTGCCTTCTCACCCTGCTGCAGCTGCACCGGCTGGGCCTTTATAGGCCTCCCCACGCTCGCTTCTCCCGCTGCTCGGTCTGCCGCCTCCCACCGATATTGGGCCTTTATAGGCCTCCCCACGCTCGCTTCTCCCGTTGCTCGGTCTGCCGCCTCCCGCCGATGTTGGGCCTTTTATCGGCCTCCTCACACTCGCCTCTCCGACGCTCCGAGCGAATCCAAAGATGCAGAGAACAGTGGGCCTCCTGGAGAAATTCTCGGAGGGAGATGACTGGGAAACTTTTGTGGAGCGACTCGACCAAAACTTTGTGGCCAATGAGCTAGATGGGGAAGAGAACGCTGCCAAACGAAGGCCGATCCTCCTCACCGTCTGTGGGGCACCAACGTATGGCCTTATGAAGAATCTGCTTACTCCAGCAAAACCCACGGAGAAGTCGTACGACAATTTGTGCACACTGGTCCGAGAGCATTTGAACCCGAAGGAAAGCGTTCTGATGGCGAGGTTCCGATTCTACACCTACAAAAGGTCTGAAGGCCAGGAAGTGGCGAGTTATGTCGCCGAGCTAAGACGCCTTGCAGGACATTGCGAATTTGAAGGACATTTGGAGCACATGCTCAGAGACTTTTTCGTACTTGGCATTGGCCACGAAACCATACTTCGCAAACTTTTGACTGTAGAGACCCCAACCTTGAGTAAGGCCATAGCAATAGCCCAGGCGTTCATTGCCACCAGTGACAATACGAAGCAAATCTCTCAGCACACAAGTGCTGCTGCAAGCACTGTGAACAAAGTGATGTTGTTTTTGAATCGCAACATACAGGGCAGCTCACACATACCTGCAGCTGCACATCCGCAGATGTCTCAGAGTCCACCATCAAGGGTGATGAATGCAAGACCATTAACACCTTGTTGGCGCTGCAGAGGTGATTATCATTTCCATTCATGCTGATTCAAAGGGTGCATTTGCAAGGGCTGTGGAACAACGGGACACCTCCAATGAGTGTGCAGGCGAGCTGCAAATTGTACACCAACAAAAAGTGCATTTTTTTTAAGGCGCATGCGATGTACCTTAAGTGCATCGCTTCGGGTTATTGGTTTTAAAAGTTTCAAAAGTTACACAATATTTATTTTGTAAATGTGCCAAAGTTGAATGTTAAACCTGCAAACCACCATGTTGCAGAGGACAATCCACGGAGGATCACGATGAACCAGGTGAACGAGGAGGCAGAGGTACATGGAATGCACACATTCACCACGAATTGTCCCCCGATAATGCTGAATGTTGAACTAAATGGACTCCCGGTTTCAATGGAGCTGGACACGGGCATGAGCCAGTCCATTATGGACAAAAAGACTTTAGAAAGATTGTGGTGCAACAAGGCCTCAAGGCCAGTTTTAACTCCAGTTCACACGAAACTAAGAACTTACACAAAAGAACTGATTCCTGTAATCGGCAGTGTAAAGTCCTTACACAATACCACAAATCCACACGAGGCACATTCTATGGACAAGGTCACTCTGTGACCTGCACTTTTATTCACAGGACCAAGAACTGATGACCTTGCGTGGGACCTCCCTTTATATACCTGGTTGACCAGGTGAGGAGTGTCTCCCACAAGTTCACACATTCACAAATGTGTGCATTTCTCAAATATATGCAGCATTGCAATGTTGTTACATGAAGGTTACATACATGACAGACAGTGCTATCGTAAAGGTCTCCTACGATGGAGTGGTGCACAAGCCAGCACTCTGGGTGGTACTGGGCGATGGTCCCATGCTGCTCGGCAGGAGCTGGCTGGGAAAGATACGCTGGAACTGGGACGACATCCAAGCGCTGTCGGCCGCTGATGACACTTCGTGTGTCCAGGTCCTAAACAAATTTCCTTTGTTGTTCAAACCAGGCATCGGGAAATTCCAAGGAGCAAAAGTGC
Source organism: Pristiophorus japonicus (assembly GCF_044704955.1). NCBI lineage: Eukaryota > Metazoa > Chordata > Chondrichthyes > Pristiophoridae > Pristiophorus > Pristiophorus japonicus. The sequence continues at coordinate 46,339,957 of NC_091986.1, read as the reverse complement.
AGATCCACTTAATTCCGGGGGCGCGACCCATCCATCACAAGGCGAGAGCAGTACCGTACATGATGAGAGAAAGGGTAGAGATCGAGCTCGACTGGCTGCAAAGAGAGGGCATCATTTTACCGATTGAGTTCAATGAGTGGGCAAGTCCTATCGTCCCAGTCCTCAAGGGAGATGGCACCGTCAGAATCTGTGACGATTACAAAGTAACTATCAATCGTTTCTCCCTGCAGGACCAATACCCACTACCAAAGGCCAACGCCCTCTTTGCAATGCTGGTGGGAGGAAAGACGTTCACGAAGCTGGATCTGACTTCAGCCTACATGACGCAGGAACTGGAGGAATCATCGAAGGCCCTCACCTGCATCAACACGCACAAAGGTCTTTTTGTTTATAACAGATGCCCGTTTGGAATCCGGAATCCGATCAGAGGCGCCGATATTACAGAGATACATGGAAATCGGTCCCGCACACAGTGGTCTTCCAGCATGACATCTTGGTCACAGGTCGGAACACCGTCAAGCATCTGCAGCACCTGGAGGAGGTTCTTAGTGGACTCAACCGCATAGGGCTCAGGTTAAAATGCTCGAAGTGCGTTTTCCTGGTGCCTGAAGTGGAGTTCTTGGGAAGGACAGCATCAGGTCTACCAACGCGAAGACGGAGGCAATCGAGAACGCACTGAGGCCGCAGAACGTGACGGAGCTGCGGTCGTTTCTGGGATTTCTGAACTACTTTGGTAACTTCTTACCGGGTCTCAGCACCCTGTTAGAACCACTACATATCTTACTACGAAAAGGGGACGAATGGGTTTGGGGCAAAAGTCAAGAAAATGCCTTTGTAAAAGCGAGAAGATTGTTATGCTCAAACAAATTGCTTGTGTTGTATGATCCATGTAAGCATTTGGTACTAGCATGTGATGCGTCATCGTATGGCGTCGGGTGTGTATTGCAAAAAGCTAATGAATCTGGGAAATTACAACCGGTTGCTTATGCATCCAGAAGTCTGTCGAAGGTTGAGAGAGCCTACAGCATGATTGAAAAAGAAGCATTAGCGTGTGTCTATGGGGTAAAGAAAATGCATCAATAAGTGTTTGGGCTAAAATTCGAATTGGAAACTGACCATATGCCACTTATATCCCTGTTTTCCGAGAGTAAAGGGATAAATACCAACACATCGGCCTGCATCCAGAGATGGGTGCTCACATTGTCCGCATACAACTACGCCATCCGCCACAGGCCAGGCACAGAAAACTGCGCCGATGCTCTCAGTAGGCTGCCATTGCCCACCACGGGGGTGGAAATGGCACAGCCTGCAGATTTAGCCATGGTTATGGAAGCATTTGAGAGTGAGTAATCACCCGTCACTGCCCGGCAGATCAAAACCTGAACAAGCCAGAACCCCTTATTATCTCTAGTCAAAAGCTGTGTGCTTCACGGGAGCTGGTCCAGTCTCCCAGTGGAAATGCAGGAAGAGATAAAGCCGTTCCAGCTGCGCAAAGATGAAATGTCTATACAAGCAGACTGCCTGCTATGGGACAATCGAGTAGTGGTCCCCAAGAAGGGCAGAGACACCTTCATCAATGACCTCCACAGTACCCACCCAGGCATCGTAATGATGAAAGCAATAGCCAGACCCCACGTGTGGTGGCCCGGTATCAATACGGACTTAGAGTCCTGCGTTCACAGATGTAATACATGCTCGCAATTAAGCAATGTACCCAGGGAGGTGCCGCTAAGATAATGGTCTTGGCCCTCCAAACCGTGATCTAGGATACACGTCGACTATGCAGGCCCGTTCTTGGGTAAAATGTTCCTTGTGGTTGTAGATGCATATTCCAAATGGATTGAATGTGAGATAATGTTGGCTAGCACGTCCGCTGCTACTAATGAAAGCCTACGGGCCATGTTTGCCACTCACGGCTTACCCGATATTCTGGTGAGCGACAACGGTCTATGTTTTATCAGTGCTGAGTTCAAAGAATTCATGTCCCATAACGGGATCAAACATGTCACATCTGCCCCGTTTAAACCAGCGTCCAATGGTCAAGCAGAGAGAGCAATGCAAACCATCAAGCAAGGCATGAAGAGGGTAACTGAAGGATCACTGCAGACTCGCCTATCCCGAGTCCTGCTTAGCTACTGCACGAGACCCCACTCGCTCACTGGGATCCCACCTGCTGAACTGCTCATGAAAAGAGCACTAAAGACAAGGCTCTCGTTAGTTCACCCTGATCTACATGAACAGATAGAGAGCAGGTGGCTTCAATGAAGTGCATACCATGATAGCGCAAATGTGTCATGCGAGATTGAAATCAATGATCTTGTATTTGTATTGAATTATGGACAAGGTCCCAAGTGACTTCTTGGCACTGTCGTGGCCAAAGAGGGGAACAGGGTGTTTCGGGTCAAACTTTCAAATGGACTCATTCACCGGAAACACTTGGACCAAATCAAACTCAGATTCACGAATACCCTGAGCAACCCACCTTGGACCCGACCTTTTTTGATCCCCCAACATACACACCAGTGGCAACTGGCACCACGGTTGACCACGAAGCAGAACCCATCATCCACAACAGCCCAGCAGGGCCCAACATACCAGGCAGCCCAGCAAGGCCAGCTGCAGAACAGCCCAGCGAGGGCCCAACAAATGATTCAACAATACCAGCTTTCACACCGAGACGATCAACCAGGGCAAGAAGGGCCCCAGATCGACTCATATTGTAAATAGTTACGCAATTGACTTTGGGGGGGGTGGGGTAGTGTTGTTATATATGTAAATTTGTATTTACTCTGTACAGCCACCAGAGGACTCAGCCCCTGGAGTCCCAAGGGATCCCATAATCCCTTGGGAGCACAGGTATTTAAGGAGGCATCACAGGTTGGAGAGGTACTCTGGAGACCTGCAATAAAAGATTAAGGTCACACTTTACTTTGAGCTCACAGTGTTCAGTCTGACTCTTTCTCTGTACATATCACTGAGGTCATGCTGCAGTGTCGGAGGTGTCGTCTTTTAGATGAGGCGTTAAATCCAGGTCCCATCTGCCCTCTCAGGTAAAAGATCCCATGGCACTATTTTGAAGAAGAGCAGGGGAGTTATCCCCGGTGTCCTGGCCAATATTTATCCCTCAACCAACATCACTAAAACAGATTACCTGGTCATTATCACATTGCTGTTTGTGGGAGCTTGCTGTGCGCAAATTGGCCGTCACGTTTCCTACATTACAACAATGACTGCACTTCAAAAAGTACTTCATTGGCTGCAAAGTGCAGTGGTCATGATAGGCACTATAGAAATGCAAGTCTTTCTTTTTATCATTAATTCTTTAATTTACAACACAGTAGTCTCTTTGTGAATTAGTTTAAATCAAATCGTAGAGTTTTCACATTACAACCAGTTTTACTTTATTTCCCGTTATCTTTTAATTTATCCCTCTACTTTATTTCAAAACATAACTTTAATTTTGGACTGCAAGCTAATGTGCCTGCAAGCAGAGTGGCTCGATACTGTCAATTATTCACCACTGTTTGTGATAAATCCGCGAGTAGCAGTCCCCACTTTGATTTTTTTCAATTGCTAAATTCGCACAAAATGATTTTCCACTACTCATTTCATTTCTCTATTATCAATGAATTGTAGAACAACAAAAATGTAAAAGAATTTAAAATCGAAGCATTGTTGGACCAGAAGCCAGTGTAAGTCAGTGAGCACACGGTGCGATGGGCGAATGGGACTTGGTGCGAGTTAGGACAGGGGGCAGCAGAGTTTTGGATCAAGTTTACGGAGGATGCAAGGTGGGGGGATGACCAGGAGAGCATTGGAATAGTCAAGTCAAAAGGTGACAAAAGCATCGATGAGGGTTGGAGCAGCAGATGAGCTGGGGCAGGGGCAGAGAAGGACGCTGTTACAGAGTTGGAAGTAGGCTGTCGTGGTGATAGAGTGGATATGGGGTCGGAAGCTCAGCTTGGGGTCATATAGGATGCCGAGACTGTGAATGGTCTGGTCCAGCCTCAAACAATGGCTGGAGAGAGAGATGGTGTCGGTGGCTAGGGAATTAGAATTGCATTATTGGCCCCATAGCTTCATTGAAAAAAAATCATGAATGAGAATTTTCCTGTCCAAGTGAGGCCTGAGAGGTCAAGGATAAGAGGCACCTAAACCATTCATTACATGGCAGGTTGAGCAGTTGGTGGGGATAAGTCAATTTATCGGCTCTGAACCATTTTTAATTATCTGAACCCCTCATCCATGCCTTTGTTACCTCAAGACTCAACTATTCCAATAATTGTCCAGTTAGTAATTGATCGGGGATTTTACACCTGCTCACATCAATAATATTTAATTAAATATATAATGTGGGAAAGTTTTTTCCCATCAAACATATGGGGCTAGAGTTTCCTCATTTTTTGCCTGCTTAACGGCCACTTATCATTTATTTTACCGCTGAAATGATGTATAACACCCATATATCACCGATTTAGCCACAAAATGGAAACTCACGGGCATTTTTCGGAAACTTATTGCTGAGCGTTACTTTCCCCATGTGCGTAATGCCGGGAAAAAATAATACCGCCCGCCCACTTTTTTGGGCAGAATCATCAGACTGGGCGAAATCAATGCCCATAATATCGCCCAGCGTTACTTTCCGTACGGAATTAACGCCGAGATGCAATAATACCGGCCAGCCATTTTTTTTTGTCGTAAAGACCACATTTGGTGAAACTAACGCCCAGGAGATCGCCCACCGTCACTTTCACCTCCTCGCACACATACCGCCCACAATATCGCTCACCCAAAAAAACGCCCAGAAAAAGTGGAACTGTTCTGAACTAAAGCGGTGTGGCTGCCATTTTTTAAATCGCAGGTCGCTTCATTCAAAAGACTGCTTCAACTTCGGGGGAGTTTGCATTGACTCTGGAGTTCTCAGGTGAAGTGACCATCTCAACAGACATATTTTCAGACTCTGGACTCTTGGGGGTTTACTCTAGGTGTATTTTAGTGAGGAAATTATTGCTTCTGATCAATCGCTATTATACTTTCATTGCAATGAGGCCAGCCATTTCTCAGCCTGCATCGATTAATACGCAGATGCTGCAGAGTGCAGATGGCTCAATGTGTGATGCACATCATTATATCCCCAATTTAAGACCTGCAAGAATGAGGAGGAGGGCCAGACCATACACACCCCACACGTACAGGGAAAAGAGGTCTTACCTCGACGTCTCCGACCACACCTGCCTTCAGAGACTGCGCTTCCACAAGGTGGTGATCAATGAAATATGTGAGCTCATCAGGCCATATATGCAGCCTGCCATCAGGACATCAGTGTCGGTCGAGGTCAAAGTCTCCGCGGCACTGTCTTCCTACGCGTCCGGTTCCTTTCGGGCCTCCGCGGACGAGATTTGCCCTCTGTCTCACCATGCAACCCATCGCTGCATTAGACAGGTCACGGAGGCCTTGTACGCGCGAAGGATGGACTTTATCAGCTTCCCCATGACCACGGAGGCTCAGACTGACAGGGCTAGAGCATTCTACCGCATTACTAAGTTCCCCAGGGAGCAATACAGTGCACTCACATCGCCATGCGGCCAACTTCTCAGGACCCAGAGCATTTTCGTAACATAAAAGGATTTTATTCCCTGAAGGTCGAATTAGTTGTCAACCACAACCAGATCATAATGGCAATGAATGCCAAATATCCGTGCACCTTCAATGAGGCTCACATCCTGCGTGAGAGTGCTGTCACTGGCATCTTTAAGAGTCGGCCACAAGGACAATGCTGGATGCTTGGTGATAACCGATATGGCCTAGCCACCTGGCTGATGACCCCACTGCGTGACACCCACACCGAGGCCGAGAAGCGATACAACCGGAGCCACAGAAACACATGCAATGTGGTGCAGAAAACAATAACTGTGCTTAAGCAGCGCTTCAGATGTCTGGACCACTCAGGAGGGGAACTACCATACAACCCTGAGCAAGTAGGTAAATTTGTGGTCGTGTGCTCCATGCTGCACAATCTGTCTTTCAGGAGGGGACAAGAATTACCAGAAGGGACTGATGGTCCACCTCAGGAGAGAGAGGAAGAGGACGACGAGGGGCTGGTCGCTGACCTAGGGCCAGACAATCAGGCTGGCTACGCAACCATGCCCACACCCCCCTCCAGACCACAGGAAAGGGCCCGTGGTGGCTACATAGTTGCAAGACTCTTACGTGAGTATCTGATATCTGAACAATTTGCCTGAAAGAAAGTTGCTGAGAGTGACAATGCTGACACACTGCTGTGTGTGCAGCTCAGACATCAATGGTGCCCATCATCTTGGTGCCAGTTAAAGTTTATGTTGATTGAAGTTAAGTTTTATTTAACCCTTTCATGTTGAGGAATCACCAGTGTGTAACGGTCCAGCTATCTGAGACAATGCGCAACAAGGTTATGTTCAATAAATTTTTTTTAGACCATCATTGGTCTGAAATCATAAGTATCACCAGCAAAAACACCCAACCCCAGCCCACACCCCACTTTTTCCACCATTGACATCAATTAAATGTTCAACATGTCCAGCAACACAGAATACAAAGGCAAAGCAGGAGGGTGGTCCCCAGCCCCCATACATTACAACAAATTGCATCACCCAGATGGAGATATAACACAGCCATCACCTGCGGACATGCACCTCACTTTCCTTCCCCCCTCCCCTTCTTCTTCCCACCTGCACCCCTTCCTCCTCCTCGCTCCACGGCGCCTGGCCGAGGAGCTAAACAGGTGGTGCCTCATTGGGGGGGGATGAAGTCAGAGACGGTGATTGCACAGGTACGGGAGCGGGGGGCTGCCGAGGGGGCAACATTCTCTGATGCAGAAGCAGGATCTTGGTCCATGCTCTCATCTGTCATTCGCAGTGGTGGTGCAGAACCTAGGGGTGGAGTGCCATGCTCTGGGACCACTGGGAGGCCTGTGCCAGCAGTGTTCCTAGCTATCGCATCTAGGGCCTCCGCTATCCGCGGAACGTGCTCAGTCATGGTGGCCAGGTGTCGGGATATGCCCCCCCAATGCTTCGATGTGCTGGTCACCAATGTCTACAGTCCTCCTGGACAACTGTACCATCTCTCCGCGTCATGTGGCGCTCATGGAGCAGACCTGTCACATCCACAAGGCCTCCGCGGAGTTGGCGCCGTCCTGGGGACAAATGTGGTGCCCTGTGGCGAGATGCTTGGGGCCGGTACCTCCAGAGTGGAGGCGGAAATGCTTGGAGGACCACTAGATGGCCTTCGGGTGGAATGGCTTCTGGAGCGTGGCGATGCAGGTTCCTCGAAGTCCGTGCTCTCATCCATAGAGAACAGACCCAGCTGATTGATGGGCGAGAACCAGAGCTCCTCAGCACCAGATGTAGGATCGTCCAGAGAGTCGGGCTCCGCGCCCCCACCTTCTGGTCTCTGTGGTCTTGCCTGGGGCCGCGCTGCTGGCTGAGGTGCAAAACACAAATTAGGTTATTAGAGGAGAAGGGGGTGCTAGGGTCACAAGGTGAGTCCAGCGCTACACACAGCATATAAATGACAAAAGCACCACGGCTCTCAAAATCATAACAAACATCACATTTCATGATCATCAACACATTTGCATTCCAATGATTTCCATTAGGCCAGCATTATTTCTATGACAATTTCAGAAATCATCTATTATATATGATTGGTCAGATATGAGTGGGTCAGATATCTATTGACTTTACATCACGCAATTGTGTCAACTTTACTCACATTGCTTCACTTCAGGGTCTGCAGATGCGTCCGTGGCTGTCCGGGGGCGCTTCCCCACGAGTGCGAGCACCCGCTCCTCCGGCTCAGTGATGTCGCTGGGGACTGGTGGCCCCCCACCCGTTCGCCTCTGCATGGACCTCATCGTCAATAGCTTCTTCTGTAAAAGGTGACAGGATGACATGGCATTGCGTGATATCATTGCTAGATCCTGTCACAGAGACTGATACAACACATAACCGACAGAGGTAATCATGATTATTATGATAATTATCATTCTTTACCTAAAGACATGCACTGTGACCGCAGGCTTTGAGTAAAACATCCTCAGTAAAAGAGCAAGACCTCACATCTGCTGATAGTCACTCATGATTGTTACAAATCAAATTATATAAATACATAAGTACATGTAAATAAATGTAATACTTACTCTTGCGGATCCCACAAGGTCGTTCCATCGTTTGCGGCATTGGTTGCCCTCCCACACCTCAATAGTCGCCGACGAGACCACCTCTGTTATCTTGGCCCATATCTTCTGGTAGGCCTTTGGGGTGCGCTTCCCACGCCCTCCCTGTGTCAAATCACCCCAGCGTAACTCGACCTCCTGCAGGAGGGAGGCATTTGCCTCGTCTGAGAACCTCCTCACTCTTTTGCACCCTCCAATGTGCTCCACTCCCACCTCACTGTTCTCTCCAGCGTCAGTCTCCACAACGTGCTGTGATGCCTCCTCCTCTCCCTCCATTATAGGCCAAATTCGGGCAAATATGTGGCAGAGAACAGCTAATATTTGTTTCCCTATTTGCTGTAAAGCTCTAAACTCTCCCTCCTTCCTCCCAAAGTAGCCACAGCACACCCTCACACGCCTTCAGTCCCTCTCAGCTCCCTCTCTCTCTATCTCTTCTACGCATGTCATGATGATCCTTGACCTCCTGAATCACGGGAATCAAGCGTTGCCATGCCGTTGCTAAGGACGGCGACACTTTATGGCAGAAGGTCAGCGAGATTTAATGCTACCGCCCATTTCATATCGCTCGCGGTAACGCTCAATTTCAAAAATGGAGACTAGGTGCTTTGAGAATGGGCGAGAAGCCGGCGATCTGAATACCCATTTTTACCGCCCACGCCGGAAATAACGCCCCTTTTTTGGCCGATATGCACAAAAGTTTAAAATCTAGCCCATGGAATTTATCTGAAGGAGAATCTGTCAGGATGAATTTACATGTGGGTTACATGGAATGCACAGCTCCACATGAGCCTCCTCCCACTTTCTAATACAGAAGCAAAATATTGCGGATGTTGGAAATCTGAAATGAAAACAGAAATTTCCAGTATTTTCTGTTTTTATCTCTCTTTCTAAGGTTCTTTCAATCATCTACCACAGCGTAAATCTTGGAAAAAAGGCATGAATAGAAATGTCTATGAATGTGAATCATATGCAGCATATATAATAATGCCGCCCCGACCTGTGTGAGAACACCACCGTAGGTCGGGATATAAATTGAGCTGGAGCGCCAGGCCCTGGAACAGTGTGGGCCGCCCCGAACTGTGTGAGAACACTACCGCAGGTCAGGGCTATAAATAGAACTGGAGCGTCGGGCCCTGGAACATCATGGCGGAGGTGCAGCGAATGAGGATACGGGGCCCAGAAGAGCTAAGGCCCTGGGGGCAGCACGGACCAGTCCACACTGCAGAGCAGGTCTCTAGTCATCCTGGCTAACCCTTGCCACTGGATAAAGGCCTAGCTCTGTCAAGCCCATGTGGTGGCTGATGTGCAACGATCACCACATGTTAAAAAAATCCACGCACAGGCATCTTCCACCCCCCTTAACTGGAGCTCAGGACTGGAACATCGGGTCCTTCATTGAAACATCTGCGAACTCTCGTGGAAGCAAGTCATCCTCGTTCGAGGGACTGCCTATGATATGATGATATAATAATACAGGATTAAATTAGAATGAAGACTTTGGGAGAGAAATTGGGGTCGTCAAAGAGGCAGTGGAGCATGTTTATTTTGCATTCCACTTCCTCCCGGGGGCGGTAATCCCAATTTCGAGAGCGGGACGGGACTTCCCGTGTCTGGTGCAAAAAGTCTCGCCTCACGGATGTTACCGCCCTCAAACGGGGTGCAACAGAAATTTTCCCCCTAAATATAGCGGACTGATTTTAACCATGAGCCTCTCCTGCTGGAGATTCGGGTGTGTGTTGTACAGGATTGTTTGACCATTAATTCAGTGGCAGAAGGTGGGTAATGGTGTTCCACAAGGATCAGTGCTGGGGCCACTGTTGTTCACAATTTATATTATCGATTTAGACTTTGAAATCAAAAATACAATTTCTAAATTTGCGAATGACACTAAATTGTGGGGGCGAAGGTGGGGGAGGCAGGGTGGGGGTGTAAAAGGCAATATTGAGGAGGACTGCAACAAATAACAGGAGGACATTAATAAACTTGCAGACTGGGCATATAATTGGCAAATGAAGTTCAACATAGATAAATGTGAGGTATTACATTTTGGTAGGAAGAATAGGGAGGTCACTTATTACATGGAGGGTGTGAGCCTGGGTGGGGTAAAGGAGCAAAGGGATCTCACACTACAAATATACAAATCACTAGAAGTAGCAAGACAGGTCAATAAGGCCATAAAAAAGCAAACCAGGCATTCTGGTTTATTTCTAGAGGTATAGATAGAATTGAAAGTAATGAAGTTAAGTTAAACTTATATCGAACCTTGGTTAGACCACACTTAGAGTACTGCATACAATTCTAGGCGCCATATTATAGAAAGGATATGGAGGCACTGGAGAGAGTGCAGAGAAAATTTACAAGGACGATACCAGAAATGCGAGGGTAGATCTTTTGAACAAAGTGAAGATGGTACTTGCTTGTCGCATAAAATAAAATGGCCCAGAAATCCCGGTTTCTTCTTCCCGCAGGCATTCGACTAAAAATAGGGCAAAAGATGCGCACTTACCTTTTGGTCAAATGCTCACCAGAGATCCCGGACTCGAGGCCTCCTCTTCTTGCGTAACGGAGCGCATTCACGTTGGGACGTCCGTAGGAGTCACGTGGGCCTGGACACCCAATCACGGTAAAGTATTTTCTCATTCATATTAAGAGGAGTTTCGTAAGTCCGAAACTCCTATTACTATCAATGAGAAACATCCTCAAACACCCAAACACTACATAAAACATTTTAAAAAATCACATAAATACACTATAGAAATTAAAGTTGATAGAAATGTTTTTGAAAAAAAAAATTTGCTGATTTTTTAAAAAAGTTTTAATTATGGTTTAAAATAAAATTATCTGAGTGAGCAGGATTTTTAACATAAATATGTATATTTACATTTTATTTTAAAATGTTTTTGATATATTTTTAAACTCTTACGCTGGTAAAAGTAGGCTATGCACCTGCCTTTACCAGGCGCAAGAGTTTTAAGGACATTCGCAGGGCAAATAGCCCAATCTCTGCCGTGGGAATGTCCTCGCTCCCGAGATTCGTGCGATCTGTCAAGCCAGAAACTTGACAGATCGGAAAAGCCGGTTTTCAGCGCATGCGCAATGCGCGCCGAAAACCGTCTTTTCCGATGTCTTCCCGGGTCCATAGAAACTCCCTACCGTCCCGGGGAGGCCGCGATTTCTGGGCCAATGAAAAGCAGGCAGAATCCGTGTGCTTTTCCACAGCCTGTGACATCTTCAGGTCAACTACAATAGGAACTAATATTCTATTATCATCCATAACCAGTGCTTGATGTGAGATTGCTGAAAGAAATTAACCTTGTGCCGAAGGTTATTGCTTGAGATCACGTTGAAGTGGCAAGCCCCACAATCCTATTGATTATAACGAGGTGTTCAGGGTCTGATCAATCAGAGATTGGTGCCTTCCCAAGGTTCACTTAAATGTTTTCTTGTCAGGACTGAAAAGAAACTGATTTATAAACTTCCCGACAGCTCGCGTGACCTTTGGCTGAACCTTGCATGGCGAGAATATTCTGTGGCGCAAAATGAAATTGACTGTAAAATCGTTATTTAATGAAGAACAAGATAAAAAATTAAAATGTAGATCTGTTGTTTTTGAAAGTTCATCTTTAATGTGCTTCATTCTCCTGAGATTAAATCCACTGATGTTCTTACAAAACAGTACATAGAATTACATACAATTTACAGCACAGAAACAGGCCATTTGGCCCGTCGTGCTTGTGCCTGCACTTTGAAAGACCTGTCCAATTTAGTCCCATACCCCAGTTATTACCCTAAGCCATGATCTCATTGAATGGAGGAACAGGGTCGAGGGATGGAATGGCCTATTCCTGTTCCTGTATGGGTTTAAAAAATGCCTGTCAATCTTTGCTTCTCTCTAGGACAGGAGAATTGGAGCTGAAAATTTGTTTGGAGGGATTTTAAGATGCTAATGTCGGGCGTACCCTAAATTTAGCGCCGGCAGCCAAAAGATTCAGTGGTTGCGCCCTTACAGTGGATTGGAGCACTAAGGGAAGCGTGCAACACTTCTCTTAGGGAGCTCGGCCGGGCGAGTAACTGAATATCCGTTGCTAAAGAGCCAGCTTTGTAGCGCCCTCAGAGAGGCCTCCCTGCAACAAAAAAAAATTGGAACAAAAAACATTCCCGATACATTACTCACCCTAAATGAAGTTAAATTGCAAAAAGAAAAAAAAAACAATCACACTTACCTCATGCAGTCATTCCTTCCCTCACCACCGCTGCTGGGACAGCTCGACATGTCAGCTTCTCTGGTGGGGTCACTACGGAGCACTACAGGTGCAGCGCAAAACAAATTTTGAAATCAGGTCTATACCGGGGGAGTTGCACACCGGCACACGCTCAGGGCGACACTCCCCTGCGCCGCAGATACCGGCACACTGAATTAATGAGCGGCGCGAATGCCAGCACTCATGGCTGCAAACCCGTTAGCGCCCCTGTTCCGAACTGTGCGAGGGGCGCCGTCTAAATGAATTTCTAGCCCTTGGAGGCATGTAGTGTAGAAAGGGGTTTGTTGGACTGATCCTGCCTGTACAATCAGTTACTTGCTTACCACCTCTTCATTAAGAAGAAACAAAATGATCAATGATGTAATTACTATTATTTTATTTTAAAATTATCATCATTTTCTTCAAATCACTCCATGGCCACGCCCCTCCCTATCTCTACAAACTTCCTCCAGCCCTATAACCCTTCGAGATCTCTGCGCTCCTCCAATTCTGGTCTCTTGCATATCCCCGATTTTAACCGCTCCACTATTGGCGGCCATGCCTTCAGCTGCCTGGGCCCTAGGCTCTGGAATTCCCTCCCTAATCGTCTCCGTCTCTCTAACTGTCTCTCCTCCTTTAAGACGCTCCTTAAAACCTACCTCTTTGTCTGAATACCTCCACAGATGGCTCAGTGTTAAATTCTGTTTGATCACACTCCTGTGAAATGCCTTGGGACATTTTATTACGTTAAAGGCACTATATAAATGCAAGTTGTTGTATTTAATCGACAGATGGCTATTTTTTAGTTCTACTTAAACTCCAAGAGTTACCAATTAATCTGCATGTTTTATTGTAAAATGAAAATCTCAGAATGCCTTACATTCCTGAAATATACATGGGCTTGAAATATTCACCAGGTCGATCGCAATGTTAAATACTATTTTGCTTTGAGGTACCATCTATAATGAATTATTTAGTTCTGACATTCAATTGCAGATGAAAGGATAATTATATTCTAATTAATAGTAACTTTCAAAAGGGAATTGGATATATTATTTGAAAAAGAAACATTTTCAGGGCTGTGGGGAAAGAGCAGGAGGAGTGGGACTCTCTTTCAAAGAGCTGGTACAGGCACAACGGGCCAAATGGCCTCCTTCTGTGCTGATTGATTCTTTGAATTATTATTATTTTGGATATACTAAAAAGTTGCTAACTTATATAGAGAATAAAATAAATCTGGGTACAGTCATGAATTGATAGAATCATAACTTGCAAGAGCACACCCTTCTAACACCCACTAAAACTCAACAATTATGTTACTGCTTTGAAACACAGTCTCAATCTTCCACTGCACCTTCAGCGGGTATAATGCTCAGAGAATTACATCAAATTTGCAGCACAGAAACAGCTTTTTGGCCCAGAAGGTCAATGTCGGTGTTTATGCTCCACACGAGCCTCCTCCTACCCCTTTTCATCTTACCCTATTCCTTTTTCCCTCATGTTTATCTAGCTTCTCCTTAAATGCATCTACGCTATTCGCCTCAATCACTCCCTCTGATAGCGAGTTTAACATTCTCACTGCTGTCATAAGAACGTACGAAATAGGAACAGGAGTACGCGATACAGCCCCTCGAGCCTGCTCTGCCATTCAATATCAGTTCCATTTCCCCACCCACTTATCCCCATAACCCCTTATCGCTCAAGAAACTGTCTATTTCTATCTTAAACTTATTCAATGTCCCAGCTTCCACAGCTCTCCGAGGCAGCAAATTCCACAGACTTACAACCCTCTGAGAAGAAATTCCTCCTCATTTCTGTTTTAAATGGGCGGCCCCTTATTCTAAGATCATGCTCTCCAGTTCTAGTCTCCCCCATCAGTGGAAACATCCTCTCTGCATCCACCTTGTCAAGCGCCCTCATAATCTTAGATGTTTCGATAAGATCACCTCTCATTCTTCTGAACTCCAATGAGTAGAGGCCCAACCTACTCAACCTTTCCTCATAAGTCAACCCCCTCAACCCCGGAATCAACCGAGTGAATCTTCTCTGAACTGCCTCCAAAGCAAGTATATCCTTTCGTAAATATGGAAACCAAAACTGCACGCAGTATTCCAGGTGTGGCCTCACCAATACCTTATATAGCTGTAGCAAGATTTTCCTGCTTTTATACTCCATCCCCTTTGCAATAAAGTCCAAGATACCATTGGCCTTCCTGATCACTTGCTGTACCTGCATACTATCCTTTTGTGTTTCATGCACATTATACTCCATCTGACAATTTTTTGCCCATTCACTTAACCTGTCTATGTCCTTTTGCAGATTTTTTGTGCCCTCCTCACACATTGCTTTTCCTTCCATCTTTGTATCATCAGCAAACTCAGCTATGTTACACTCAGTCCCTTCTTCTAAGTCATTAATATAGATTGTAAATAGTTGGGGTCCCTGCACTGATCCCTGCGGCACCCCACTAGTTACTGGTTGCCAACCAGAGAATGAACCATTTATCCCGACTCTCTCTTTTCTGTTAGTTAACCAATCCTCTATCCATGCTAATATATTACCCCCAGCCCTGTGAACTTTTATCTTGTGCAGTAACCTTTTATGTGGCACCTTGTCAAATGCCTTCTGGAAGTCCAAATACACCACATCTCTGAATTCTCCATTGGATTTATGAGTGATTATCTTATATTTATGGCCCCTAGTTTTAGACTTGCCACAAATGGCATAAACTGGGAGATCAGGCGAGCTTGTGCTGAATTTCTGGGCCATTGAAGGAGACCAACCATTGTTAATCACCATGTCTGATAACGCTCCTGTGGAGCACCCTATGTTAAAGGCGCTATATAACAACAACTTGCATTTATATCATGTCTTTAACTTAGTAAAATGTCCGAAGGCGCTTCACAGGAACGATTATCACAACACAATTTGACACCGAGCCACATAAGTAGGTATTAGGAAAGGTGACCAAAAGTTTGGTCAAAGCGGTAGGTTTTAATTAGTCTTAACAGAGGAGAGAGAGGTAGAGAGGCAGAGAGATGTGGAGGTGGATGGAATTGCAAGTTGTTGAAGCATAGAGATCTCAGTAGCATGAATTTTATGTTGTATTCTTTGATTTTGTTGAAATGCATTTGCTTTTACCAGTAGTTTAATGACATATATCTTTATGAGGTAAATCTGTTAGAAGTGCTATGCAAGGTAACAATCTTTGAATTTAGTATCACTGTATTTATATCACATGGCATGGAAAGAATTTTTCACAGTTATAATGAGAAAAGTGGCCCCTTGCTGCAGCCTCTTATGAAAAGGAAAAGCCAATTCTACTCAAATTCCATGCTCTGATGCTAGGTCATAATTATCTTGAATGCTCTCAAACTATTCATGATGAAAAATGCAGGTATCAGGGTCGAAGCCGAGGAGAAAAGACTACTGCTTTGCTTTGCATCTGTGAAACTCTGTCCAAGACTTTTGATGCGATTAATGGTTATTAATTTTTATTTACATGTGATTCCATGCTGCCATCATTTTAGCCTCAAATTTCTACTCCGCCTAAAGGCAGAAGTTAGGAACCCATCTCTGTCAGGTCTCCACCCCTCAAAAGCATCCACAGCTAATTCTGATGGAGAGGGAGTGTGACTTCTTCTGCACAACCCCACCCCTGCCCCCAAAATCCCAACATCCATTTGGGAAGCAAAAGCCCTGGGAGAAAGATTAGAGAAGTATTAAAAATTGTGTTTGAAAACTAGGGCTAGAAATTTGGTATATTTATGGGGGCACTAACCGCCTTACCGCACGGGCGCAACGCTGGCAACGGCTTTCGCCATATTGGGTGGGAGTTTAGCAGCGATGCTACGGTATTGCCCCCGATCTCCTGCACCCGGAGATCGTGAGGTCATCGCCGTGCGCATCGCCCCATTAGCGCCCCAGCCCCAAAATTGGCTTTCGACCCTACAGCAGCGCCGGGTGAGAACACTGCCAGCTGCAGGGGACGCGTATCGGGCGGCTGGCCACTACCAGGGTGAAAATTGAAGGGGAGGTGGGCGAGTTTGTTGCTTTTTATTATTTTTATTACTTATTTCTTACTTTTTGTTGCCGCTACTGATGCGGTTTCTTCGCAGGGTCCTGGCCGCGATCACTCTGCTTGAGTGCCGGGCTGACCCCACAGCACCCCACTCCCTGGTGGTCCAGGTAGGTCCTTTTTTCTTTTGCAGGGCTTGCAGCGGGGGTCCTTCCCTTTCAGTACGTGGCAGCGTTGCACGGCCCAGTGTGCATGCTGCCGATGCGGCCGCCCCGTTAGCACCCCAGAAGAAAGTTGTGCATTTGATTTAGCGATCCACTTCCTTCCGGGGATGGTAACTTGAATTTCTCGAGAGGGGCGGGACTTCCGCGCCCGGTTTTGAATTTCACTCCCTTTAGTTCTGAGTACTAAAAATATCTTGGATGGGGTAAAAAGGTAGTTTTGATGATTTTTTGACTAACCTTCAATCGGGTAATGACGTGTCTATAAGCTTTCCGATGGGCTGTGGGAGGATGGACATGCCGGGTGACCAATGGCGGGAGTGGGGCGGTCAAAGGAGGAGGTCATGTGATGACACCTCCAGGAATGTGTCCAACCAGAGTTGGCAAATCTAGACACGCCTTAAAACCTTCCTCTTTGACCAAGTATTTGGTCACCTATCCTAATATCTCCTTCTGTGTCTCAGTGTTGAATTGTCTTTGATAATCGCTGCTGTGAAGTGCCTTGGGATGTTTTACTACATTAAAGGGATAAGGTAGCATAGTGGATGTACTGGACTAGTAATCCTGAGGCCTGGACTAATGATCCAGAGACATGAGTTTAAATCCCACCATGGCAACTTGGAATTTAAATTCTGTTAATTAAATAAATCTGGAATAAAAAGTTAGTGTCAGTAATGGTGGCCATGAAACGATCTGATTATGGTAAAAACCCATCTGGTTCAATAATGTCCTTTAGGAAAAAAGTAGGGAAGTCCTGTTCCAACTGTACAGGGCGTTGATAAGACCACACCTGGAGTATTATGTACACTTTTGGTCTCCTTGTTTAAGGAAGGATATACTTGCATTGGAGGCAGTTCAGAGAAGGTTCACTAGGTTGATTCCTGAGATGAAGGGGTTAGCATATGAAGGTTGGGCCTATACTCATTGGAGTTCAGAAGAATGAGAGGTGATCTTATTGAAACATATAAGATTCTTTAGGGGCTTGACAGGGTCGATGCTGAGAAGATATTTCCCCTCATGGGGGAATCTAGAACTAGGGGACATTGTTTCAGAATAAGGGGTCACCCATTTAAAAAAGAAATGAGGAGGAATTTCTTCTCTCAGAGGGTCGTGAATCTTGGGAATTTTCTACCCCAGAGAGCTCGGTCTTTGAATATATTTAAGGTGGAGATAGACAGATTCTTGAATGACAAGGGAGTCATGGGTTATGGGGAACGGGTGGGGAAGTGAAGTTGAGGTCAGGATCAGATCAGCCATGATCTTATTGAATGGCAGAGCAGGCTCGAGGGGTCAAACGGCCTACTCCTGCTCTTATTTCTAATGTTCTTATGTTCTGCTGTCGTTACCCGGTCTGGCCTATATATGACTCCAGACTGACAGCAATGTGGTTCACTCTTAACTGCAAATGACCACAAGTCATATAAAAAAAACTGCTATTATGGACTGAAGCGGTTCAAGAGTATTCCCCTAGTCAAGGCCAATTCGGGATGGGCAATAAATGCTGGCCTTGTCAGCGAAGCTTACATCATGCGGATAATTTTTTTTTAAAGTGAATTGTTGTTCAAGGGCTATTGTTTTAGAGGCGAATAGAAAGAAACACTTGCATTTATATAGCACCTTTTATGACCACCGGAAGTCCAAACGCGCTTTACAACCAATGAAGTACTTTTTGAAGTGTAGTCACTGTTGTAATGTAGGAAATGCAGCAGCACACTCCCACAATGTAATAATGACCAGATAATCTGTTTCCCTTAGTGATGACAATTGACAGATAACTTTTGGCCAGGACACCAGGGATACTCCCCTGCTCTTCTTCAAAATAGTGCCATAGGATCCTTTACGTCCACCTGAGAGGGCAGATGGGGCCTTGGTTTAAGGATGTAGTGATTTGCAGTAGAAATATGCTCTGATTGGGTCTCTGTGATCACATGACCTGATTGCTGATTGGTTCCCCTGGAGGATAAGACACACCTAGCTGTTTCTCTGGAATGTGTTATTAGAACCGCCCTGCCCAAGTTCTCAATAACTTTGCAAAGTGTAATTTGAGCCAGTCTGACTGCCAACTCCAGACAGGAGAAAGCTCCCCCTCCCCGTCCAAGTTCCTGCCCCATTCCAGCCCAAGTTGTTGAAATCCCCAGCCCAAGTTCCTGACCACCCCAGCCCAAGTCCATGCCGCACCCAGCCAAAGTTCCTGACCCTCTCAGCCCAAGTTCATGCCCCCCATGCCTCAGCCCAAGTTCCTGCCCCATCCCAGCCCAAATTCTTGATCATCCCACAAATTACCCCCCATCCCCCCCTCCCCGCCACACTATAGATGGGGCATTGTGTGTGGGTCACGGATTGTTAACAGATTTATTGGGTATGAAATGAATAGTGACAGTGTCGTGACTTCCGGATTTCATCCCTTCCAATGATATCCCTTGTAACACATGCACCGAACTTTCTGAGAAATCAGGTCTGGGTGTAAAGGAGGTGGGGTTGGAAGAACATGATCTGTCTTCCCTGAGTTCCCTCTCTCCCCTCTGATCCCCTCTCCTGCATCCCTCTCTCTCCCCCACTCTCTCTCACTCTCCGCCCAGTCTCCCTCGGTCTCTCTCTGCCCCACTCTCTCTCTCTCCACTGTCTCTCTGTCTCTCCCCACAGTCGTTCTCTCCCCACAGTCTATATCATTCTCCCCACAGTCTCTCTCACTCTCTCCCCAGTCTCTCACTCTCTCCCCAGTCTCTCTCTCTATCTCTCCATGGTCTCTCTCTCTCTCTGCCCCACTCTCTCTCTTTCTCCCCACAGTATCTTTGTCTCTCCCCACAGTCTTTCTCTCCTCACAGTCTGTATCATTCTCCCCACAGTCTGTCTCGCTTTCTCCCCAGTCTCTCTCTCTCTCTGCTCCACTCTCTCTCTCTCTCTCCCCAGTCTCTCTCTCTCTCTCCCCCTAGTCTCTCTCACTCTCCCCTCACTCTCTCTCCCTCGTCTCTCTCACTCTCCCCCCAGTCTCTCTCTCTCTCTCTCCCCCCCAGTCACTCTCACTCTCCACCCCCCTGTCTCTCTCACTCTCGCCCCAATCTTTCTCTCTCTTTCCCCCAGTCTCACTTACTCTCCTCCCAGTCTCTCTCTCCTCCCAATCTCTCTCATTCTCCCCCTAGTCTCTCTTTCCCCCAGTATCTCTCACTCCCCCTGCCTAGTCTCTCATTCCCCCCCAGTCTCTCTCCCCCCAGTCTCTCACTCTCCCCCCAGTTTCTCTCTCTCCCCAGTCTCTCTCTCTCCCCCCAGTCTCTCTTTCTCTCTCTTTGCCCCCCCTCAGTCTCTCTCCCTCCCCCAGCATATCTCCCCCAGTCTCTCTCTCTCTCCCCCGAGTATCTCCCCTTTCCCCAGTCTCCCCCCCCCCGCCAGTCTCCCCCCCCCACCCCTCAGTCTCTCTCTCAGTCGCTCTCGCTCTCTCTCTCTCCCCAGTCTATGTCTCTCTCCAACCCTAGTCTCTCTCTCTCTCTCCCCCTAGTCTCTCTCTCTCTGCCCCCTAGTCTTTCTCTCTCCCCCCAGTCTCTCTCCGCACCCCCTCCCCAACATCTCTCCCTCCCACCAGTCCCTCTCTCTCTCTCCCACCTCCAATGTTTTCTCTCCTTCAGAAGGGCATAAAAATGTTCGTGTAGATCATCACAGCAATAATCTAGGCAAAAGTCCTGAAGATAATCCAAAAGCTAGAAACAGTTCCAGCAGCAATTAGCTCCACGATGTACAGCTCCTCATGATACAGGCCCCATTCCGGTTTCGGGTTCGTGGAGTCTGCGCATGCTCAGGAGGATGGGGACGGAGTCCAGGGCCGCTAGTACGCATGGATAGGCATCGGGGGCGGAGTCCAGAGGATGGTAGTGTTAGGCATCGGGGGCAGAGTCCAGGGTGCGCAGATGCAGAAGTATGTTCAAAAAATTAGTGCAAATAATCACTCTGTCTGTTTAATGTCTCATCTGAAAGACGGCACCTCCAACAGTGCAGCACTCTCTCAGTACTGCACTGGAGTGTCAACCTAGATTTTTGTGCTCAAGTCTCGGGATCATTATAAATTGTGCTTGGTAGGGCAGTCCCTCTAAGTATTTTCTGCTGATTTGTGCACTCTTCACTCATCCACACATTGAAGCTCAGCTACAGTAGACATCCTATCTTGGACTGTAATGTTACAGGGTGAAACTGAGAATAAGATGAGACACGATCATTTAATGATATCTACTGAGCCAGTGTAGAGTCCCAGCAGACTGATGGAAGTCAGCATTGTGCAAATGAAGCCCGTTGAGGTCAGAAGTAATCATCAGTTGGTAATCGTGGAGTAACTGCACGGAATGCAAGACCATCGCAAACTTGCTCCCTTGTCATAGTGAGAGCTTTCTTCAATCTGCTTGTGAAAGAAACTGACATGTTTAAAAAATACTCTTGAGGGTTGTAATAGGATTTTGACAAATATTCTAGTATCAAGTGTTCGTGTGGACATGTCATCATAATTATTACCTATCCCATATCGGTAAAGTTGGAAATGTTCTATTTGTTAGTGTGGATTATAGCTTTTCTGAAAAAATAAAATAAGCAGCTCCTGAACCAAAAAGGTAAGATGAGCACATAAGAATAAAAGAATAGATATTGAGCATCCGTATTTCATCCATCCTTTCCAGTATGACTGCAGCATTGCTACAGTGCAGATCAAACACAATACCAGAAGCACTGCACGGGTTGACTAGAGCTGGTCCAGAGGCAATTCCTTCTGCAAGACTATCTCCCACAACAACCTAATGCACACGGTGACCTCAGCAACCGAGTGCAATGGGATTTCACTCTAAAGGTGGAGCGTTGCTGCAGAACAAAGCATGAGGAGCAACGGCAACAGCAATCTGAATAAAGCAGTCGGTTTGGTGCAAACTGCTTAGAAAAAAAGATAGGAAGGAGAGAGAAAGAATGAAAGATAGAATGGCATTCATATAGGGCCTTTCATGACCATGGGACATCCCAACTTGCTTTACAGCTAATGAAATTCTTTTGAAGTACAATTACTGTTGGAATGTAGGGAACGCAGCAACCAAATTTGTGCAAAGCAAGTTCTCACAAACAGCAATGAAAGAAAGACTTGGGGTTCGACTTTGATTAAGACCCCCGCCCACCCAAGTGTCGCACAAAGGACCGCCGATGGCTGCCTAGGTCCCTGACGGTTCTTTGGATGGGGTTTTCAACACCCAGGCCCCTTGAAGGTCGGCGGGCGGCAAATCTACGACGTATACCGTCAATATGGGCGGCAGCTGGCAGGAGCTCTCATTCTTGGCGGCAAAGGCGCTTGCCGCCCAAATGCCGCCGAGGGTGGAGATGGGCTCTCTGGTCGAAGACCTGAAAATTAAAATCATCAGAAAAAAAAAATCCATTGGAAGACCTTTAGGGGACACCACTGAGTTAAGTCGCTGTGAAAAAAAAACATTTAAAAATGTTTACTAACCTTTTTTTCAGGATCTTCATATCTACCATCAGGGACAGACCAGCCTCCTCGCAGTGGTCCACCTCCGTTCTGGCGCCGACTCCCGCCGACTCCCGCCCGCACCAATCTGGCATCTCGGCGGGCGGGAGTCCACTTACGCCACTCAGCCGTCCGCTGACGTCAGCGGGCGGTTCCCGCCGGCTCTCCCCTCCCGCCTGCTCCAGTCCACATCGAAAGTGACACTGGGCAGCTCTTCACGAGGAATGTCGGCGGCAGTGGACAGTAAGGTGATCAATTTCGGGCCCTTGGATTTATATAAAGCCTTTCATGACCACTGGATGTCTCAAAGCGCTTTACAGCCAATGAAGTACTTTTGGAGTGTAGTCACTGTTGTAATGTAGGAAACGCGGCAGCCAATTTGCACACAAGCTAGCTCCCACAAACAGCAATGTGGTAATGACCAGATAATCCTTTTTTTTGTTATGTTGATTGAGGGATAAATATTGGCCAGGACTCCCTTGGTCTTCTTTGAAATAGTGCCATGGGATCTTTTACGTTCACTTGAGAGAGCAGTCAGGGCCTTGGTTTAATGTTTCATTCGAAAGATGACACCCCCGATAGTGCAATGCTCCCTCACTGGGGATTGGGCGGCAAAGTGGAGTTGAAGTTGAAGATCAGCCATAATCTTATTGAATGGCAGAACAGGCTCAAGGGGCCATATGGCCGACTCCTGCTCCTAATTCTTATGTTTTTATGTTCTTAAGAGTCAAGTGTCAGCTGTGGCTCAGTGGGTAGCACTCTCGCCTCTGAGCCAGAAGGTTGTGCGTTCAAGCCCAACTCCAGAGACTTGAGCACATAACTCCAGGCTCACACTCCAGTACAGTACCGAGGAGTCTTTCAGATGAGATGTTAAACTGTCTGCCCTCTCAAGTTGATGTAAAAGATCCCCTCAAAGAAGAGCAGGGGTGCCCTCCCTGGTGTTCAGGCCAATACTTATCCCTCAACCAACATCACTAAAACAGATGATCTGGCCGTCTGTGTGACCTTGCTGTGTGCAAAATGGCTGCCGCATTCCTACATTGCAACAGTTGGCTGTAAAGCTCTTTATGATGCCCTGAGGTCGTGAAAGGCGCTATAGAAATGCAAGTCTTGCTTCCTTGAAGCAAGGTTCTGCCTCAGTGGAACCTGCTCCAGATTGATGATGCTAAATGTTATCCTTAACCAATGTAGATCCACCTGTGAAGCAAACCACCCCAGAGTTTAGATAGCTTGCTGCATCAGCAGGAATCACGTCTGTAATAAAACTGTTGGCAAATCTTCAAATCCTGCCTAATAAGGTTAAAACTATTAGACAACCAAATTTTCAGAATGCATTATTTCTATGCGTATGCAAGGAAATGATTTCCGAGTCTGGCAGAGGCCCAGATATGTGTGACAAACACGGTATAAATACAGTGCTGCTGGTGAGAAGTGATCAGGCAACCAGCAATCATTGTATTAGCAAGTCCAATAATTAATCATGCCTACAATGGGAAAGTCAAAGGTTTGACTTTCATTATCATTTGTGGTAGCGTCGACTTATAATTCGCAGGATGTGTTCTCATCAACTCTCACATTAACCATCACAATATTTGTCGTGCTAATCAAAGTAGAGTTCCTGTTTATTCAATACAGCAAAGGTTAAATAATCGTCCCGGCCAATAAAGTGAGCAGACATGATGTCAGGGAGGAAGTGAGATAATATCATAATGTGCAGGCTTGAAATGGAGGGTAATTGAATTTTCTGAATGATTACATCTTCAAAGTATTCACAAGGGAAGAGATGAACAACACACCATCCCTAAAGAAACAGCACAAAGCATAATTCAAGGCTGAAAAAAATGAATGCAAGCAAAGCTGATAGGATTTAACAAATGAATTGCTCGGGTTACATGATATTTATCCCAGTGCATTGAGAGCCACCGATAACCATTATGAGAGAGACAATGGACAACGGGGAGATACCAAAGCAAAATACTGTGGATGCTGGAATCTGAAATAAAAACAGAAATTGCTGGAAATCTCAGTGGGTCAGGCAGCAACTGTGGAGAGAAAAACAGAATTCAGGTCGATGACTCTGTTTCTCTCTCCACAGATGCTGCCTGACCCGCTGAGATTGCCAGCATTTTCTGTTTTTATTATAGTGAGGAGATGCCAGTAGATTGGCGAGAGGGTAATGACGTCCCATATTCAAAAAGGAGGACAAACTAGCTGAAAGCAACAACTGACCCATTAGTTTTATTTCAATTCTATCCAACATAACAGAATTGGTTATCGGGGGTAAACTCAACGATCATCTGCTGCCCATGTGCTAACTCGCACCAAGTCCCGTTCACCCATCATCCCTTTGCTCGCTGACTTACATTGGCTCCTGGTCCGGCAACGACTTGATTTTAAAATTCTCATCCTTCTTTTCAAATCCCGACATGGCCCCCTCCCTCCCTATCTCTGTAAATTCCTCCAGCCTCATGACCCTCCGAGTACTCTGTGGTTGTCCAATTCTGGCCTCTTGCGCAACCTCTGCTTTCCATCCTTCCCCCACCATTGGTGGCCGTGCTTTCAGTTGCCTAGCTCTGCAACTCATTGACTTCACTGGAAAGTAGAATCAGGTGGGATGTCAAAACCAGCATTGTATTCGATCCCTTCAGTTTCCCGAAGCTTGGGTTATGTTAAAATTGCCCCCCAATGAAATCTAGTGTAGGCAGATTTATGCTATTGAAGGAATTCAGTGTTTTATGCCCCAAATGGCGTTCAAATAAAGAAAGACTTGCATTTCTACAGCGCCCTTCATGACCACCGGACATCCCAACGTGCTTTACAGCCAATGAAGTACTTTTTGAAATGTAGTCACTGGTGTAATGTTGGAAACGCGGCAGCCAATTTGCGCACAGCAAGCTCCCACAAACAGCAATGTGATAATGACCAGATAATCTGTTTTTGTTATGTTAGTTGATAAATATTGGCCAAATCACCAGGGAGCGCTCTCCTGCTGTTCTTCAAAATAGTGGCCAAGGATCTTTCACCTCCACCTGAGAGAGCAGACGGGGCCTCGGTTTAACTTACCATCCGAAAGACAGCACCTCTGACAGTGCAACACATTGTCAATACTGCACTGGCAGTGTCAGCCTGGATTTTGTGCTCAAGTCCCTGGAGTGGGACTTGAATCCACAACCTTCTCACTCAGAGGTGAGAGTGCTAGCCCCTGAGCCACAGCTGACACAAATGTGTGAGAGTCTGCTGTCGAAAATAACCTGGAATATCTTCACAAATTGTTTGAGGCCAGGGGTACTAGAATGCAAATTCAGACTAAAAATAACTTAACAAGCAAAATGCAATTGCATTTTTAGTAGTGAGCTTCATTAGGTCAGTGTTCGAACCCTTGCAGTGAAGCTGATATTGATTCAGCCAAGTCAGCATATTTTATTTATTTTTTTGGCACAGGTTCCAAATCTCAGGTTTGCCTGATGGCAATAAAAAGAAATTGCTGGTCTCTATAAATCTTTAAAATAGCTTTCTCAAACCAGTCTTCAGTGTATTGTGGTGCGTTTTATTAAAAGTTGTTTTTATTCATTCGTGGGATGTGGGCATCACTGGCAAGGCCAGCATTTATTGCCCATCCCTAATTGCCCTTGAGAAGGTGGTGGTGAGCTGCCTTCTTGAATCACTGCAGTCCATATGGTGAAGGTACTCCCACAGTGCTGTTAGGGAGAGAATTCCAGGATTTTGACCCAGCGACGATGAAGGAACAGCGATATATTTCTCAGTCAGGATGGTGTGTGACTTGGAAGGGAATTTGGATGTGATGGTGTTACTATGTGCCTGTTGCCCTTGTCTTTCTAAGTGGTAGAGGTCGCAGGTTTGGGAGATGCTGTCGAAGAAGCCTTGGCGAGTTGCTGCAGTGCATCTTGCAGAAGGTATACACTGCAGCCATGGTGCGTCACTGGTGGAGGGAGTGAATATTTAAGGTGGTAGATGGGATGCTGATCAAGCGGGCTGCTTTGTCCTGTATGGTGTCGAGCTTCGCGTGTTGTTGGAGCTGCACGCATCCAGGCAAGTGGAGAGTATTCCATAACGCTCCTGACTTGTGCCTTGTAGATGGTGGAAAGGCTTTGGGGAGTCGGGAGGTGAGTCACTTGCCGCAGAATACCCAGCTTCTGGCCTGCTCTTGTAGTCACGGAATTTATGTGGCTGGTCTAGTTAAGTTTCTGGTTAATGGTGATTCCCCCAGGATGTTGATGGTGGGGGATTTTATGATGGTTGTTAAAAGTTAAAAATAAAATGAATCACAAAATACAAAGAAATAAACTCTCTATTGCTATAAATCTTTATCTTCCATTTTAGAAAAAGTTAGGCTGATCTATTTATGAACTACAGTTACAAGGAAAGAGAGTAATGTTAGGTTGTGTGTAAGAACCTCACAAGAACACAAGAAATAGGAGCAGGAATAGGCCATTTGACCCATTGAGCCTGCTTTGCCATTTAATAAGATCATGACTGATCTGATCATGGACTCAGTTCCACTCCCTTGCCCACTCCCCATAACCCTTATTCCCTTATCGCTCAAAAATCTGTCTATCTCCACCTTAAATATATTTAAAGACGCAGCTTCCACAACTCTCTGGGGCAGAGAATTCCACAGATTTACAACCCTCTGAGAGAAGAAATTTCTCCTCATCTCAATTTTAAATAGGTGGCCCCTTATTCTGAGACTATGTCCCCTAGTTTTAGTTTCCCCTATGAGTGGAAATATCCTCTCTGCATCCACCTTGTGAAGCCCCCTCATTTTCTTAAATGTTTCGATAAGATCACCTCTCATTCTTCTGAACTCCAATGAATATAGACCCAACCTACTCAACCTATCTTCATATATCAAGTCCCTCATCTCCGGAATCAATCTAGTGAACCTTCTTTGAACAGCCTCCAATGCAAGTATATCCTTTCTTAAAGATGGAGACTAAAACTGCACACAGTACTCCAGGCGTGGCCTCACCAATACCCTGTATAGTTGGAGCAGGACTTCTCTGCTTTTATACTCGAGGGGCCGTATGGCCTACTCCTGTTCCTATCTCTTATGTTCTTATGTATACTCTATCCCCCTTGCAATAAAGGCCAACATTCCATTTGCCTTCCTGATTACTTGCTGTACTTGTATACTAACTTTTTGTGTTTCATGCACAAGGACCCCCAGGTCTCTCTGTACTGAAGCACTTTGCAATTTTTCTCCATTTAAATTATAATTTGCTTTTCTATTTTTTCTGCCAAAGTGGATAACCTCACATTTTCCTACATTTTATTCCATCTGCCAAATTTTTGCCCACTCACTTAGCCTGTCTATATCCCTTTGCAGATTTTGTGTGTTCTCCTCACAATTTGCTTTCACACCCATCTTTATGTCATCAGCAAACTTGGTTACATTACACTCGGTCCCTTCATCCAAGTCATTACTATAGATTGTAAATAGTTAAGGCCCCAGCACTGATCCCTGCGGCACCCCACTAGTTACTGTTTGCCAACTGGAAAATGACCCGTTTATCCCAACTCTCTGTTTTCTGTTTGTTAGCCAATCCTCAATCCTTGCTTATATATTATCCCCAACCCTGTGAACTTATCGAATGCCTTCTGGAAATCCAAATACCCCACATCCACTGATTCCCCCTTATCCACCCTGCTTGTTACATGATAATTAAATCT
This sequence comes from Pristiophorus japonicus, assembly GCF_044704955.1. NCBI lineage: Eukaryota > Metazoa > Chordata > Chondrichthyes > Pristiophoridae > Pristiophorus > Pristiophorus japonicus. The sequence continues at coordinate 46,312,092 of NC_091986.1, read as the reverse complement.
ATATTTAGATAGACATGGAAGTCACGTGTTGTGGCTGTTCATAATAAAGAATCCCATGCTGGTTCCTATTTTACACTTTGCTGTTACATTCCCACAAATGACATAAAAATATAAATGTAATCATTTGGGACTGGGTGGTGTGGTGATTTGGAAGGAAAAAAAAAGACTTGCATTCATATGGTGCCTTTCATGACCTCAGGCCATTCCAAAGAGCTTTACAGCTAATGAAGTACTTTTTGAAGTGTAGTCATTGTTGTAATGTAGGAAACGTGGCAGCCAATTTGCGCACAGCAAGCTCCTATAAACAGCAATGTAATAATGACCAGGTAATCTGTTTTAGTGATGTTGGTTGAGGGATAAATATTGGCCAGGACACCGGGGATAACTCCCTTGCTCTTCTTCGAAATAGTGCCGTGGGATCTTTTACATCCACCGAGAGAACTGACAGGGCCTCGGCACAATGTCTCATGTAAAAGACATACCAGTATTTCACATCTGTTACATGAATGTGAATCCAGCCCAGACTGAGTTAAATTTTGAAAGTGGACAGAAAGCCTCTGATTATCACTTGTGTTTTGCTGACAGAAAATGTCAACATTCTAATTACTAACATCTATCAGACAGTGTGGAGTGGGTGGGGCGGGGGGGGGAGATGAGACTTGTGCCTGGCAGGCCAACCCCTCCACGACCCTGCCTCATTTCCCTAGTTTGGGGTCGAGTCTATAGGGTGGACTCTCAGTCATATCTTCAAACATTGGGAGCACACCCTTGTGACAGTGGGAACTGCTCACTGAGTCGGCTAAAATGGACTGGCCACCAACTGTCTGGCCGACAAGTACAGAAGAAACAAAGAAATGAAAGAAAGACCAGCATTTATACAGCGCCTTCCAGACATCCCAAAGCATGTTGAAGTATGTTTGAAGTGTAGTCCCTGTTCTAACGTGGGAAATGCAGCAGCCAATTTGGGCACAGCATGCTCCCACAAACAGCAATGTGATAATCACCAAATAATCTGTTGATTGAGGGATAAATATTGGCCCCAGGACATCGGGGAGAACTCCCCTCCCTGCTCTTCTTCAAATAGTGCCTTGGGAAGAGATTGTTAAACTCTGCTGCAATCAATCTTGATGGAAAGGCAAGCTTCCTGAAGCAGTTGAAGTGATCACAAAGACTGATCTTGTTGCCTTCACTATTGATTCTGCCTGCTTCCTGCCACTGTTGTCACCCGACAACCTCTTCCTATCTGTCTGTCATGTTTTTGGATATTGCTGCTGCTTTTCCATGGAAAGGTCAATTTATTTTTTTATATCTCAACTGAAACTTGCTTTAGCTCTTATACCCGAATGCAAATTTAGTTAGATGGCCTGAGTCAATGTTGAATATTATTAAATGTTAAAATATTTTCCAGAGTACATTCACACTTTAGGGATTCAAATGCCTCATCTTTCTGACCATGGCATACAGCTCATTTCAAGAGAGACATGTTTGATTCGAAGCTCTAAGCCCTGATAGACTCACCACCAATAACAACTTACTTATGTATAGTGCCTTTAAGGGAGTAAAACATCCCAAGGAGCGTTATCAAACAGGTGACTTGGTCAAAGAGGTAGGTTTCAAGCAACGGCTTAAAGGAGGAGAGAGGTGGAGAGACAGAGAGGTTTAGAGAGGAAGTTCCAGAGCTTAGGGAATGCTCAAGAGGGCAGAATTGGAGAAGCGCAGAAATTTCGGAGGGTTATAAGGCTGGAGGAGGTTACATAGATAGGGAGGGAGTGAGGAGGCCATGGAAGGATTTGTATACAAGTATGAGAATGTTAAAATCAATGTTCAGGAACCCGGAGCCAATTAATACAATTACCTAACTTCTTGTCCAGAGGACTTTTTGAAACAAAAATCTGAAAACAACGTCAGATGGAGCAAATTGAAACAAAGGCAGAAAATGAAAGACAACACACAGCCAGTCAGGCAGCATCTGTGAAGAGCGAAAGAGAAGAGGTAATGTTCAACCTTGCGGTAGATTTTCTGGTCCTTTACGCTCCGTCTTTCACCCCGGAGCGGCAGCAATGGTGGCAATGAGATCTTCCGGGCGGGTGTCAGCCTCTAGTGCCCCGCAGGGGTTTTCGGGGACGGTTTTGTGGCGGAGCGGAGCAGCACTACCTGGAAGAGCTGCGCCGGTGTGCAAAGCCCCTGGTTGAGAAACCGGCACGATTATTGACTCTTGCTCGGCCCATATACCCCGCAGCGCGCCCTGCAGTAACCACCTGGGAAAACGAGCGGGGAACTGATACCGACTGCAGAGAGCTAAGTAATCTAGAGAGAGGTCCCGTGGGAAGGAGAAAGGAAGGAGGACAGTAGGAGTGTGTATGAGTTTGTGTGTATTTATTGGCACATGCGGCGGAGTCTGGTCTCCAGTCGTCTTGGATCCCCTTGCCACTGGACCAAGACTTTGCTCCGTCAAGCCCGTGTGGTGGCTGGTGTGTTTTTAGTGAGGAAGCAATTCATCCTCGATCCCGATGGACTGCCTATGATGATGAATGCAGTCCTAAGGTGATTGTTTTTTTTTAATGTTTTTTGTGATTTATATTGTGGTGGCATTGGGAATGTTTTTGTGAGGTTTTTTTCAGGTTTTTTTCCTCCCCAGGCATCTCTCGGAGCACTTCCAGCTCTTTAGCTTGGGATTTTCCATTGCTAACACCCAAGAGAGGTCTACAATGATTCCCTTAGTGCTGCGCCCCAGACTTAGGGCCCAACTGGCCCAATTTTGATGACTGAAGCGCATACTATTCCTGGGTGCAAACTTTACCGTGCCAAAATCATCAAAGCTGAAAATCTAGCCCATAATTACTCACCTGTTCATCTACAGGTGCTTCTGATAGGTTGGCTGTCTCCATCATTTTCTGTGTTGGAGGTTTTGAAATTGTGAGACACAGTCGTTTGTCAAAGTAAAAATTCATGGGATTGGGGTTAATATATTAGCATGAATAGAGGATTGGCTAATTAACAGAAAACAGAGTCGGGATAAACGGGTAATTTTCCGGTTGACAAACACTAACCAGTGGGGTGCCACAGGGGTCGTCGGTGCTGGGACCTCAACTACTTACAATCTATATTAATGATTTGGATGAAGGGACCGAGTGTAATGTAGCCAAGTTTGCTGATGACACAAAGATGGGTGGGAAAGCAAATTGTGAGGAGGACACTGATATGTCCTTACTATACAGTATAAATGCATACGAGGCCCATACTTGAGAGAAGGTTACTCTGTGACCAGTTACCTTTATTACCAAGACCTCAAGTGATGAAGGTGGGTGGAGCTTCCCCTTTTATACCTGAAAGTCCAGGTTAGGAGTGTCTCCCACAAGTTCACCCCCTTGTGGTCAATATTCTCAAGGTGTACAACTTAGGTCAGCTTATACATGGGTTACAATGATAGTTGAATACATGATATCACCTCCCCCCAAAGTCTTATTGGGATCACAGGTTAAGTCTCTCTGGTGGTTTAAGCTCCCTTGTAGAGTTGGGGCTCCGGTTGTTGGGCGCTGGCCTGAGTGTCTGCTGTTTGCGGTGCCTCAGGCCTGTCTGGACTGCCCACAGTGACTGGGCTCTCTTCCACTTGGTTCCGGTGTTCGGTCATCTGTGGTGGAGTAAATTCTATGTCGTGTTCTTCCTCTGCTTTTTCTATGGGGTTGCTGAACCTCCTTTTTGTTTGATCCACGTGTTTGCGGAAGATTTGTCCATTGGTAAGATTAACTTCCAAAACCCTATTCCCCTCTTTGGCAATCACAGTGCCTGCAAGCCATTTGGGCCATGCAGCGTAATTAAGGACAAAAACAGGGTCTTTGACATCAATACATTGTGCCCTCACATTCCTGTCTTGGAAGTCACATTGTGACTGAAGCCTGCCCTCAACAATTTCTTTCATAGTAGGGTGTATAAGGGATAACCTGGTTTTGAGTGTCCTTTTCATTAGCAGGTCTGCGGGTGGAACCCCTGTGAGCGAGTGTGGTCGGGATCTATTGGCCAACAGGAGGCGTGATAAGCAGCTTTGTAGGGAATCCCCTTGGATTCTGAGCATCCCCTGTTTGATTATCTGCACTGCTCGTTCCGCCTGGCCATTTGAGGCCGGCTTGAATGGTGCCATTCTGACATGGTCGATTCCATTGTCTGCCATGAAGTCCTGGAATTCAATGCTTGTAAAGCACGGGCCATTGTCGCTGACCAAGACATTCAGTAGACCATGGGTGGCAAACATTGCCCGTAGACTTTCTACCATGGCAGAGGATGTGCTTGAATTTAAAATGGCACACTCAATCCATTTGGACTACAACCAAAAACATTTTTCCCATGAAAGGACCTGCGTAGTCCACATGGATGCCTGACACACGTGTTGCACCTGCGAACACAAAATTCCAGGTCTGCATCTATCCCTGGCCACCAAACGTGTGACCTAGCAATTGCCTTCATCAGGACAATGCCCGGGTGCTCATTGTGAAGTTCTCTGATAAACACCTCTCTGCCCCTCTGAGGCATGACTACTCGGTTTCCCCATAGTAGGCCTGAATTGAGAGTTCATCCTTGCGCCTATGAAATGATTTAAATTTCTCAGGGCATGCCCCGCACGCGGCTGCCCAGTCCCCATTCAGGACACATTTCTTAACTAAAGACAGTAGTGGGTCTTTATTTGTCCAAACTTTAATCTGACGGGCTGTCACAGGTGAGCCTTCGTTTTTGAAAGCTTCAACAGCCATGACCATCTCAGCATCATGCTCAGTTGTCCCCTCAGTGGTGGCTAGTGGGAGCCTGCTGAGTGCATCGGCGAGTTTTCAGTGCCTGGTCTGTGCCGAATTGTGTAGTCATAGGCGGCTAACATAAGTGCCCACCTCTATATGCGAGCCGATGCATTAGCATTTGTGGCCTTGTTGTCGGCCAAAAGGGACGTTAGGGGTTTGTGATCTGTCTCCAGCTTAAATTTCCTGCCAAACAGGTACTGGTGCATTTTTTTTACTGCATATACACATGCTAGCGCTTCCTTTTCTACCATCCTGTAGCCCCTTTCTGGAGGGATAAGCTACCGACTGTAACTGACCATTGGCATTCACATGCTGCAACACACACCCGACCCCATAGGACGACGCATCGCACGTTGGAACAAGTTTCTTACACGGGTCATATAATGTTAACAGTTTGTTGGAGCATAACAAGTTGCGTGCTCTATCAAAAGCCCTTTCCTGTCTGTCCCCCCAGACCAAATCGCGACCTTTGCGTAGGAGCACGTGTAGCGGCTCTAACAGCGTGCTCAATTTGGGAAGAAAGTTACCAAATAGTTCAGGAGCCCCAGGAACGAACGCAGCTCCGTCAGTGTTACGAGGTCTGGGTGCTCTCTGGATTGCTTCCGTTTTGGACGCAGTGGGTCTGATCCAGTCTGCTGCTACCCTCATCCCCAGGAATTCTACCTCTGGAGCTAAGAAGATGCACTTTGTCTTTTTCAGTCGCAGCCCTACCTGGCCCAGTCTGCGTAGCACCTCCTCCAGGTTGTGGAGGTGTTCTTCAGTATCGCGACCCGTGACAAGGCTGTCGTCTTGAAAAACCACCGTCCTTGGAATCGACTTGAGGAGGCTTTCCATATTTCGCTGAAAGATCGCGGCGGATGAACGAATCACGAACGGACATCTATTATACTCAAACAGCCCCTTGTGTGTCGTGATGGTGGTCAGCTTCTTCAACTCACTCGCTAGCTCCTGGGTCATGTAAGCTGAGGTCAGGTCCAATTTTGAAAAAAGTTTGCCACCAAATAGCGTCGCAAAGAGGTCCTCCGCTCTCGGTAGCAGGTACTGGTCTTGGAGTGACACCCGATTGATGGTGGCCTTGTAATCACTACATATCCTGACCGACCCATCTGCCTTGAGCACCGGCACGATTGTTCTCACCCAGCCACTGAATTCGACTGGTGAGATGATGCCTTCCCTCAGCAGGCGGTCCAATTCGCAATCTATCTTTTCCCGCATTACGTACGGCACCGCTTTGGCCTTGTGGTGTACTGACCTGGCGTCCGGGTTTATGTGAACCACTACCTTGGCTCCCATGAAAGTGCCGATGCCGAGTTGAAATAATGAGTTAAATTTGTCTAGGACCTATGAGCATGATACTCGCTCCACAGAAGAAATTGCATTGAAGAAATCGCCCCATTTCCAGTTCATGACAGCAAGCCAGCTCCTCCCCAGTAATGCGGGACTGTCCCCCGGGACAATCCAGAGTGGCAACCTGTTCTCTGAATCTTTGTGGGTCACGACTACCGTGGCGCTGCCTAGCAGCGGAATGATCTCCTTTGTGTATGTCTGTAGCTGTGCGTCAATCGGCAATAATTTTGGCCTCCTGGCCTTGGACACCCACAACCTTTCGAACTGTTTGATACTCATCAGGGACAGGCTGGCCCCCGTGTCTAGCTCCATTAATACTGGGATGCCATTGAGGAGCACTTTCATCATTATCGGTGGTGTCCTGGTATATGAACTGTATATGTGCTCCACATGAACTCACTGAACTTCAGCTTCCAGCGATTTCCCTCAGTATTCATTTGGCCTCGTAGGGCTTACATCGGGCCCGTCCTCCTCGTACATCAACCTGGCTGCAGGCTTCCTGCACATAGGTGCCAAGTGACCGCTGACGTTGCAGTTTCTGCAGGTATATTGCTGATACCTGCAAGCTCTGGCTGTGTGTTTGCCTCCACATCTCCAGCATGAGCTGGAGGCTCCATTGTTGGAAACAAAAGGTCCGTTACCATTCGATCGTCTCTGACTGTCTCTGTAACTGTCCTTAAGCGCACCATTAACAGGTGTTGATGGTCCCATTACTGGCCGCATTGTCCATTGCAATGGCATGAATCGCCGTTCAGCTAGCCATTGTCTCTGTTGAATTCCCCCTTTGGGTTCGACTACATGCTGGGGCATGTCCGATTGCCCTTGTCTGCCTAGAGAACTGTGTGCCACATTAACAATGTTGACTCCCTGGTTGTTTGCCGCATTAGAGCCAAGATTTTTGTCATACATCATTCTGGTCTCTTCCTACCCTGAGATAAATGTCTAGGCTATCAGAGCCGCCGCTTTCAAGGTCAAGTCTTTGGTCTCAATCAGTTTCCTGAAAACCCCAGCATGCCCGATGCCCTCAATAAAAAAGTCTTGCAGCATCTCCACTCTGCATACATCTGTGAACTTACATAGGCTCGCCAGTCGCCGGAGATCTGCCACGAAGTCTGGAACGCTTTGCCCTTCTCGCCGCCGGTGCATGTAAAACCGGTGTCTCGCCATGTGCATGCTGCTCGCCGGTTTAAGGTGTTCCCTGATCAATTTACTGAGCTCTTCGAACGTCTTGTCTGCCGGCTTCTCTGGCGCTAGAAGGTCCTTCATCAGGGAGTACGTTCTGGATCCACAAACCGTTAGGAGATGAGCCCTGCATTTGTCGGCTGAATCCTGTCCCAACCATTCCTAAGTGAAAAAACTTTGCTGTAGTCTCTCAAAAAAGTCGACCAATCATCACCAACACAGTACCTCTCTTCTGTGCTGCTAGTGGCCATGCTCGCATGGTTTAAATCCCAGTTTCTCATCGCCAATGATATGTCCTTCCCATACAGTACAAATGCACACGAGGCCCATATTTGAGAAAAGGTCACTCTGTGACCAGTTACCTTTATTACCAAGATCTCAAGTGATGAAGGTGAGTGGAGTTTCCCCTTTTATACCTGAAAGTCCAGGTTAGGAGTGTCTCCTACAAGTTCACCCCCTTGTGGTCAATGTTCTCAAGGTGTACAACTTAGGTCAGCTTATACATGGGTTACAATGATAGTTGAAACATGAGAGACACAAACAATCTGCAAAGGGATATAGACAGGCTAAGTGAGTGGGCAAAAATTTGGCAGAAGGAGTATACTGTAGCAAAATGTGAGGTTATCCACTTTGACAGAAAAAATAGAAAAGCAAATTATAATTTAACTGGAGAAAAATTGCAAAGTGCTGCAGTACAGAAGGAACTGAGTGCTCTTGTGCATGAAACACAAAAAGTTAGTATGCAGGTACAGCAAGTAATCAGGAAGGCAAATGGAATGTTACATAGAAACATAGAAAATAGGTGCAGGAGTAGGCCATTCAGCCCTTCGAGCCTGCACCACCATTCTATAATATCATGGCTGATCATTCTCTCAGTACCCCTTTCCTGCTTTCTCTCAATACCCCTTGATCCCCTTAGCTGTAAGAGTCATATCTAACTCCCTCTTGAATATATCCAATGAACTGGCATCAACAACTCTTTGCGGCAGGGAATTCCACAGGTTAACAACTCTCTGAGTGAAGAAGTTTCTCCTCATCTCAGTCCTAAATGGCCTACCTCTTATCCTAAGACTATGTCCCCTGGTTCTAGACTTCCCCAACATTGGGAACATTCTTCCCGCATCTAACCTGTCCAGTCTTGTCAGAATCTTATACGTTTCTATGAGATCCCCTCTCATCCTTCTAAACTCCAGTGAATAAAGGCCCAGTTGATCCAGTCTCTCCTCACATGACAGTCCAGCCATCTCTGGAATCAGTCTGGTGAACCTTCGCTGCACTCCCTCAATAGCAAGAACGTCCTTCCTCAGATTAGGAGACCAAAACTGACACAATATTCCAGGTGAGGCCTCACTAAGGCCCTATACAACTGCAGTAAGACCTCCCTGCTCCTATACTCAAATCCCCTAGCAATGAAGGCCAACATACCATTTGCCTTCTTCACCGCCTGCTGTATCTGCATGCCCACTTTCAGTGACTGATGAACCATGACACCCAGGTCTTGTTGCACCTCCCCTTTTTCTAATCCGCCGCCATTCAGATAATATTCTACCTTCGTATTATCGCCCCCAAAATGGATAACCTCACATTTATCCACATTATACTGCATCTGCCATGCATTTGCCCACTCACCTAACCTGCCCAAATCACCCTGCAGCCTCTTAGCGTCCTCCTCACAGCTTACACCGCCACCCAGTTTAGTGTCATCTGCAAACTTGGAGATATTACACTCAATTCCTTCATCTAAATTGTTAATGTATATTGTAAAGAGCTGGGGTCCCAGCACTGAGCTCTGCGGTACCCCACTAGTCATTGCCTGCCATTCTGAAAAGGACCCGTTTATCCCGACTCTCTGCTTCCTGTCTGCCAACCAGTTCTCTATCCATGTCAGTACATTACCCCCAATACAATGAGCTTTGATTTTGCACACCAATCTCTTGTGCGGGCCCTTGTCAAAAGCCTTTTGAAAGTCCAAATACACCACATCCACTGGTTCTCCCTTGTCCACTCTGCTAGTTACATCCTCAAAAAATTCCAGAAGATTCGTCAAGCATGATTTCCCTTTCATAAATCCATGCTGACTTGGTCCGATCCTGTCACTGCTTTCCAAATGCGCTGCTATTTCATCTTTAATGATTGATTCCAACATTTTCCCCACGACTGATGTCAGGCTAACTGGTCTATAATTACCCATTTTCTCTATCCCTCCTTTTTTTTAAAGTGGTGTTACATTAGCTACCCTCCAGTCCATAGGAACTGATCCAGAGTTGATAGACTGTTGGAAAATGATCACCAGACTGTTGGAAAATGATCACCAGACTGTTGGAAAATGATGATGTTGGCCTTTATTGCAAGGGGGATAGAGTATCAAAGCAGAAAAGTCCTGCTACAACTGTACAAGGTATTGGTGAGGCCACACATGTAGTACTGCGTACAGTTTTGGTTTCTGTATTTAAGAAAGGATATACTTGCATTGGAGGCTGTTCAGAGAAGGTTCACTAGGTTGATTTCAGAGATGAGGGGGTTGACTTATGAAGGTTGGGCCTATACGCATTGGAGTTCAGAAGAATGAGAGGTGATCTTATCGAAACATATAAGATAATGAGGGGGCTCAACAAGGTGGATGCAGAGAGGATATTTTCACTCATAGGGGAAACTAAAACTAGAGGACATCGTCTCAGAATAAGAGGCCGCCCATTTAAAACTGAGATGAGGAGAAATTTCTTCTCTCAGAGGGTTGTAAATCTATGGAATTCTCTATCCCAGAGAGCTGTGGAGGCTGGGTCATTGAATATATTTAAGACGGAGGTAGACAGATTTTTGAGCGATAAGGGAGTAAAGGGTTATGTGGAGCGGGCAAGGAAGTGGAGCTGAATCCATGATCCGATCAGCCATGATCTTATTAAATAGCGGAGCAGGCTCAAAGGACCAGATAGCCTACTCCTGTTCCTATTTTTTATGTTCTTATGGAAAGCTGTGAGGGCCGTTGCTGGAGTTAAGAGGTCTGAAATGTTAGAATATCTTCTGTTCAATTCAAATAAGATAACGTGCCAATGTGGGAAAAAGTGGAGTGTTTTTATTTTGTACCATTAGGCAAATATAAGTTGTACCGATTGAACTAAATGAATCTGGTCATAGATATGCAAGGGTACACATATCAGGAAATGATGAACAGGCTGGGTCACTTTTCTCTTGAACAGAGAAGGCTGGGTTGTGACCTAATCGAGGTCTTTAAAATTATGAAAGATTTTGATAGAGTGGATACAGAGAGAGTGTTTAAACTTATGGTGAAGAGCATAACTAGAGGCTATCAATATAAGATAGTCACCAAGAAATCCAATAGGGAATTCAGAAGGAACTTATTTACCCAGAGAGTGGTGAGAATGTGGAACTCGTTACCACAGGGTGTGGTTGAAGTGACTAGTATAGATGCATTTAAGGGAGGCTAGACAAGCATATGAGGGAGACAGAAATAGAGGGTTATGCTGATAGAGTTAGTTGAGGAAAGATGGGAAGAGGCTCGAGTAGAGCATAAATGCTGGCATGGACTGGTTGGGCCGAATGGCCTGTTTCTTTGCTGTATATCGTATGTAATAATAATATCCAGTATATAGGCTGTGTAGTCTATGTATGTAATTCTATGTAATCTCCCTCCCCAAGGTCATCGGCCCCCACTTTCAGAATTCACAAATGGGAATTAAGCGATAAATTTACATATAGCTTTTTAAGTTGAAGCTATAAATCAAGTTCCCCCTTATTAAAGGGGCACTAAAACTGACAAATAAACAAATTAAACTTTTAACATTAAATGGATCAAATTAAAATTTGGTTGCCGGGGGTGATGATGCACTCCAGTCCCTCCGGCGCCCACCTCTCGCGGAAGGTAGCGAGGGTACCGGTGGATATTGCGTGCTGCATCTCCAGGGACACCCTGGCTCGAATGTAACTGCGGAAGAGAGGCATGCAGTCGGACTGAACGACCCCCTCGACCGCCCGCTGCCTGGACCGGTTAATGGCCACCTTGAATGTACTGCATCTAAACAGGCCGATTTTTGTGCTCCACCCTACTTCATTTCACCCTATCAGCATATCCTTCTATTCCTTTCTCTCTCATGTGTTTATCTAGCTTCCCCTTAACTGCATCTATACTATTCGCCTCAACCACTCCCTGCGGTAGTGAGTTCCACATTCTCACCACTCTCTGGGGAAAGAAGTTTCTCTTGAATTCCTTATTGGATTTATTAGTGACTATTTTTGGCTGCTAGTTTTGGACTCCCCCACAAGTGGAAACATTTTCTCTTTGTCTACGCTAACGAACCCCATCATAATTATAAAGACCTCTACGAGCTCACCCCTCAGCCTTCTCTTTCCTCGAGAAAAGAGTCCCAGCCTGTTAAGGTATCATCTCTCAGTTCCGGTATCATCCTTGTGAATCTTTTTTGCAATTTCTCCGGTGTCTCTATATCATTTTATAATATGGAGATCAGAACTGTGCACAGTGCTCCAAATATGGTCTAAGTTTCTATATAAGTTTAACATAACTTCCCTGCTTTTCAATTTGATTCCTCTCGAAATGAACCCCAGTGCTTGATTTGCATTTTTTATACATTTTACCTAACTGTAGAATAAACGTGCTTACAACTCAAACCAAACTTTGCTTAGTTGATTTGGCTTTGGGCAGAAGACACAGATATTGGGTTCAAGTCACGTGGGTGGGGGTGTTGTGCTGATTATGCTGCTGTACAAGTAGATATAGGGCAGTCTGCATTAACACCCATGCACAACATCAACAAAAACTTGCATTTATATAGCACCTTTAACATAGTAAAACGTCCCAAGATTCTTCACAGGAGCGTTATCAGAAAAATTTTTACAACGAGCCACCTGGAGAGATATTAGGGGAGGTGACCAAAAGCTTGTTCAAAGAGGCGAGTTTTAAGGAGCGTCTTACAGGAGGAGAAAGAGAGGTTTAGGGAGGGAATTTCATAGCTTAGGGCCCAGGCAACTGAAGGCACGGCTGCCAATGGTGGAGCGATGGAAATCGGGGTTGCTCAAAAGGGCAGAATTGGAGGAGCGCAGAGATCTTGGGGGGTTGTAGGGCTGGAGAGAGTGACTGTTGCCATTGAAACTGAGACGGTCTGCTTGACATCTCCGAATTTGTAGTACTAGCTTTCCCTCCATCAGGGCGCAGAGACAGAAGAAAACCTTCTGAGTCCTAAGTTCGCCTCACCATAATTCACATTCAGCGGGTGGGCAGTGGGTGTGACTAGAAGCATAGGGAGTGCAGGAAAATCTCGGTGGCCAATTTCAGCTGGGGAAATTCAATAAGAGGCCTCCCTACCAATGTTCTGTATAAGCTGTGCGGCTGTGCAGCGCTCTGTAGCTCCCGTGCAGCCAGTCCACCGGCTTTCAAATAGGAAAATCTGAGGATACATGGTATTTTGAGTGGATCACACACCCAAAACAATTAAAGGGAACATCGCTCCCCACCACATTTCCTCAACTCAAATAGTTTAATGGGATCTTTCACATCCACCTGGGAGAGCAGATGGGGCTTCAATGGGATCTTGTAGTTTGATAATCACTCCTTGGGATGTATTACTATATCAAAGGCCCTATATAAATATACCTTGTTGTTGTTGTTGGATTTATCTCACCATGGTACGCACTCTCCCCATGACAATCTAAAGCTTATATGTAAACTTTTAAAAATGAATTAGAACCTGAGAAAAAAGCACACAGCACCAGTGTAAACCAGCCCTGGGCCAAAACCTTTGGAGGAGGGTCATTTCACGGCATTTGTTAGCTTGCAAGATAAGTTGCCTTAATATAGTCTTCTTCCACATGATAGCAGTAAAGCAAATCAAATGTCAATATCCAAGTCAGATATCCAGGCCAAAGCTTCAAAGTGTAACAGCGTGGATATCTTGTAGGCCGCCTGCGAATTTCCTCTGAGGACAGTGCTCAATGATGTGCCCCAGGCTCTGATCAGGAGCTCCACAGTCGCATGATTGGGATGCTTTAATATTCCATCTATGGAGAAGGTGACAGCATCTACCATGACCAGTGGTTGATGGTTGTCCAATGTTTGCGAGGAAGGTTTGGTCCTTCAGGTTGTACTGTGGTGTCCTCTATAAGGAATCCATTCCATATGTCACAGTTCTTCCAAGCATTTCACCATCGGTCATCAAGGCTGAGGGGAGATTGCTGAAGGGCTTCGGCAATGGTCCAAAATGGCCTTCTAGATTTGAGACGGGTTGGTGGTAGGTTTTTCAAGTCAGCTTGGATCGGCTTGTCTTTGCTGGTTGTATTCTCTGGAGACTGTATATTGAGTAGGTTTGATGGTACGATGTTTGCAAGCACGGGCAGCCACGGTATTGGTGTCGATAAAAGCGTACCAGTGATAATTCTCATAGTAGTGTTCTGCTGGACATCAACGGATTTGACATGTGGACTTGATAGCAATGCCGGAGAGCGGTATAGAAACATAGAAACATAGAAAATAGGTGCAGGAATAGGCCATTCGGCCCTTCTAGCCTGCACCGCCATTCAATGAGTTCATGGCTGAACATTCAACTTCAGTACCCCATTCCTGCTTTCTCGCCATACCCCTTGATCCCCCTAGTAGTAAGGACCTCATCTAACTCCTTTTTGAATATATTTAGTGAATTGGCCTCAACAAATTTCTGTGGTAGAGAATTCCACAGGTTCACCACTCTCTGGGTGAAGAAGTTCCTCCGCATCTCGGTCCTAAATGGCTTACCCCTTATCCTTAGACTGTGACCTCTGGTTCTGGACTTCCCCAACATTGGGAACATTCTTCCTGCATCTAACCTGTCTAACCCCGTCAGAATTTTAAATGTTTCTATGAGGTCCCCTCTCATTCTTCTGAACTCCAGTGAATACAAGCCCAGTTGATCCAGTCTTTCTTGATAGGTCAGTCCCGTCATCCCGGGAATCAGTCTGGTGAACCTTCGCTGCACTCCCTCAATAGCAAGAATGTCCTTCCTCAGGTTAGGAGACCAAAACTGTATACAATACTCCAGGTGTGGCCTCACCAATGCCCTGTACAACTGTAGCAACACCTCCCTGCCCCTGTACTCAAATCCCCTTGCTTTGAAGGCCAACATGCCATTTGCTTTCTTAACCGCCTGCTGCACCTGCATGCCAACCTTCAATGACTGATGTACCACGACACCCAGGTCTCTTTACACCTCCCCTTTTCCTAATCTGTCACCATTCAGATAATAGTCTGTCTCTCTGTTTTTACCACCAAAGTGGATAACCTCACATTTATCCACATTATACTTCATCTGCCATGCATTTGCCCACTCACCTAACCTATCCAAGTCGCTCTGCAGCCTCACAGCATCCTCCTCGCAGCTCACACTGCCACCCAACTTAGTGTCATCCGCAAATTTGGAGATACTACATTTAATCCCCTCATCTAAATCATTAATGTACAGTGTAAACAGCTGGGGCCCCAGCACAGAACCTTGCGGTACCCCACTAGTCACTGCCTGCCATTCTGAAAAGTACCCATTTACTCCTACTCTTTGCTTCCTGTCTGACAACCAGTTCTCAATCCATGTCGGCACACTACCCCCAATCCCATGTGCTCTAACTTTGCACATCAATCTCTTGTGTGGGACCTTGTCGAACGCCTTCTGAAAGTCCAAATATACCACATCAACTGGTTCTCCCTTGTCCACTCTACTGGAAACATCCTGAAAAAATTCCAGAAGATTTGTCAAGCATGATTTCCCTTTCACACATCCATGCTGACTTGGACCTATCATGTCACCTCTTTCCAAATGCACTGCTATGACATCCTTAATAATTGATTCCATCATTTTACCCACTACCGATGTCAGGCTGACCGGTCTATAATTCCCTGTTTTCTCTCTCCCTCCTTTTTTAAAAAGTGGGGTTACATTGGCTACCCTCCACTCTATAGGAACTGATCCAGAGTCAATGGAATGTTGGAAAATGACTGTCAATGCATCCACTATTTCCAAGGCCACTTCCTTAAGTACTCTGGGATGCAGTCCATCAGGCCCTGGGGATTTATCGGCCTTCAATCCCATCAATTTCCCCAACACAATTTCCCGGCTAATAAGGATTTCCCTCAGTTCCTCCTCCTTACTAGACCCCCTGACCCCTTTTATACCGGAAGGTTGTTTGTGTCCTCCTTCGTGAATACCGAACCAAAGTACTTGTTCAATTGGTCCGCCATTTCTTTGTTCCCCGTTATGACTTCCCCTGATTCTGACTGCAGGGGACCTACGTTTGTCTTTACTAACCTTTTTCTCTTTACATATCTATAGAAAGTTTTGCAATCCGTCTTAATGTTCCCTGCAAGCTTCTTCTCATACTCCATTTTCCCTGCCCTAATCAAACCCTTTGTCCTCCTCTGCTGAGTTCTAAATTTCTCCCAGTCCCCAGGTTCGCTGCTATTTCTGGCCAATTTGTATGCCACTTCCTTGTCTTTAATACTATCCCTGATTTCCCTTGATAGCCACGGTTGAGCCACCTTCCCTTTTTTATTTTTATGCCAGACAGGAATGTACAATTGTTGTACTTCATCCATGCGGTCTCTAAATGTCTGCCATTGCCCATCCACAGTCAACCCCTTAAGTATCATTCGCCAATCCATCCCAGCCAATTCACGCCTCATACCTTCAAAGTTACCCTTCTTTAAGTTCTGGACCATGGTCTCTGAATTAACTGTTTCATTCTCCATCCTAATGCAGAATTCCACCATATTATGGTCACTCTTCCCGAAGGGGCCTCGCACAACGAGATTTCTAATTAATCCTCTCTCATTACATAACACCCAGTCTAAGATGGCCTCCCCCCTAGTTGGTTCCTCGACATATTGGTCTAAAAAACCATCCCTTATGCACTCCAGGAAATCCTCCTCCACCGTATTGCTTCCAGTTTGGTTAGCCCAATCTATATATGTAGTGAATATAGTGACACATGGTTCAGCTGGCCTGCACTGCACCAAGCCCGGTCAAGGAGCTTAAACACACAGCAGCTGTTACTATCTGTTCACTGCTGCTCCATTACTAGTCACTAGGCGCTGCCCCTTTCTCAGAGAGCTGTTTGACAGATGGGCCTTGAGTGGAAAGGCCGTTTACATTGAATGAACTAGCTGTTTTAATTTGACTGGAGTGCTCTGGAACCTTTGATTTCTGGTTACTACCAGTAACTGTAGATTAACAATTTAAAGAATTTATGATATCTATTTACCATAAAATAGTACAGCACAGAAGGAGGCCATTCAGCCCATCATGCCTGTGCCGGCTCTTTGAAAGAGCTATCCAATTAGTCCCACTCTCCTGCTCTTTCCCCATAGCTCTCTAAATTTACCCCCTCAAGTGTTTATCCAATTTGCTTTTTAAAGTTATTATTGAATCAGCTTCCACCACCCTTTCAAGATCAGTTTCTGCTTATTTACTCTATCAAAACACTTCTCGATTTTAGAATGCCTCTATTAAATCTCCCCTTAAACTTCTCTGCTCTGAAAACAACTCCAGATTCTCTCGTCTCTCCATTTAACTGAAGTCCCTCATCCCTAGTACCATTCTAGTAAATCACCCCTACTCCAAGGAGAATGAACTTAATTTATTCCTGGTAAGAATGTGAGGTCATCAATAATGCAGCATTGAAAATTTTTATATAACACCACAACAACTTGAATTTACCTTACATAAAATTTTAACAATGTCCACATCCCTTTTGCCAATTTGTTGTATTTCAAACCATTAAATATTAAAAATTGTGGGATTGCCAAAAGTTGCACCAAGTAGCAAGTGAGGGCACTTGGGTACTGTTACCTCACCTGATGACGGTTCGATCAGCATGCTTTTCTTACCCACAAACAGAGTACAGGAGATAAACAAATCAAATGGCAGTAAACCATACAATTAATAAAGTCAGAGAAAAAAAGATGTGTAATAAGTAGATTTCTGTGTAATTTTTCATACTGTGGCATGAATACATAGAATGTACAGCACAGAAACAGGCCATTCGGCCCAACAGGTCCATGCCGGTGTTTATGCTCCACACAAGTCTCCTCCCACCCCACTACATGATCTCACCTTCAACACCTCTAGGTATCATCAGTAACAGGGGGGAAGCAGGGGGAGAGAAACTGCCAATGATATAGAGGCACTGGAGAATGTGCAAAAAAGATTCATAAAGATGGTATTGAAGGTTATAACTATCAGGAAAGACTAAAAAGAGAAGGCTGAGGGGTGACCTGATAGAGGTTTTAATGAGAGAATTTGATCGGGTAGCCGTAGAGAAGATCTTTCCTCTTGTGGGGGAATCTATGTAAGATTTTTGCCAGTTGGAGCAATTTTCACCAGTCATAGAATCATAGAACAGTGCAGCACAGAAGGAGGCCATTCGGCCCATCGAGTCTGTGCCGGTTCTTTCCAAGAGCAATCCAGTTACTCCCACTCCCCCGCTCTTTCCCCATATCCCTGCAATTTTTTCTCTTTCAAGTATTTATTCAATTCCTGTTTGATGGCTACTATTGAATCTGTTTCCACCGCCCTATCAGGCAGTGAATTCCAAATCCTAACCACTCGCTGCGTAAAATTTTTTTTCCTTATCTCCCCTCTGGTTCTTTTGCCAATCGCCTTAAGTCTGTGTCCTCTGGTTATCGACCCTCCTGTCAATGGGAACAGTTTCCCTTTAATTACTGTGTCTAAATCCTCCAGGACCAGTAGCTTTTCCATTTCCTACGCTGTTTTAATGAATCCCATTTGCAGCCTAGCACTGCCTCTGTTTTTCTGGCCAATTTCATAGAAAAAGAAAGAGTCATTGAAAAATTACAGCACAGAAGGAGGCCATTTAGCCCGTCGTGTCCATGCCGGCCGACAAAGAGCGATTCAGCCTATTTCCACCTTCCAGCACTAGGTCTGTAGCCCTGTAGGTCACGGCTCTTCAAATGATCCAAGTACTTTTTAAATGTGATGAGGGTTTTTGCCTCTAACACCCTTTCAGGCAGTGAGTTCCAGACCCCCACCACCCTCTGGATCATTTTTATTTTCCTCATCTCCCCTCTAATTCTTCTACCAACTGCTTTAAATCTATGCCCCCTGGGTTATTGACCTCTCTGCTAAGGGAAATAGGTCCTTCCTATCCACTCTATCTAGGCCCCTCATAATTTTATACACCTCAGTTAAATCTCCCCTCAGCCTCCTCTGTTCAAAAGAAAACAATCCCAGTCTATCCAATCCTTCCTCATAACTAAAATCTTCCAGTCCTGGCAACATCCTCGGGTGCTTTTGAGTTGGGTAAGGATGGGAAACTGGACCAGCACCTGTTACTCAGGTCTCTACCCATTCTTAGCCTCCGATGTATTGTCTGCCAAATGCAAGAAGTACCTGTCCAAATAAGGGCAGGTGTTTATAAATGAAGTAACAATGAATGGTGACATCAAATGTCCTAATTTCTGTCATTGCAGCCTCGACAGTGCTAAACACAACAAAAGCCTGTATAAAACGAGCACCTGGCATTGCTGAGCACTAGAAGTGGTGAAAGGACATTTAAAGGGGTCAGAGCAAGTGCATTAAAAGTGCTGTGAAACCTTTCTTTGGGAATTCTTTTCCTGCTCCAGCCCATGCTTCACTATTTACCTCCACGCCGATTGCTCCTGCCTCCATCCACATTCTGAAGAGGTTACCATGGGTTTCACATCAGAAATGCACCTGTATCTGTGTTTCTCAGGGAAAGAAGCAAGGCTGGTCAGGAACTACAACAGGTATATGACACCCAACCATCAAGGCTCCTACTGCACAATATATGGGCCGAGATGTTTCACCCTCCAGCTGAGATAGGAAGCAGTATTTGTGGTGCCTACGCTTCACAAGGGAAGCCCGCCAATGAATCAAACCACAACCTTGGACCGAATTTGAAGGTTACCTTAGTTGATTATCAAAAGACCAAAACTGTGCGAAGTTTAAATAAAGAACTTACATTTCTACAGCATCTTTCACAACCTCAAGATGTCCCAAAGTGCTTTCTAGCCAATTATGTACTTTTTGGAATGTATTCACTGTTGTAATGAAGGAAACACAGCAGCCAATTTGCGCACAGCAAGCTCCCACAAACAGCAATCTGATAATGACCAGATCATCTATTTTAGTGATGTTACTTGAGAGATAAATATTGGCCCCAGGACACTGCTTTTCTTCAATATAGTGGCAATGAGGTCTGTTATGCCCAACAGAGAAAGCAGACAGGGCCTCAGTTTAATGTCTCATCTGAAGAAAAGCATCTCCCACAGTGCAGCATGCCCATGGTAACATTTTAAAACATCATCACAAAGAAAGAAAGAACTTGCATTTCTATAGCGCTTTTCATGACCTCAGGATGTCCCAAAGCACTTTACAGTCAATGAAATACTTTTTGAAATGTAGTCCCTATTGTAATGTTGGAAATGGGGCAGCCAAATTCTGCACAGAAAGCTCCCAAAAACAGCAATGTGATTATGACCAGATAATGTGTTTTCGTGATGTTGACTGAAGGATAAATATTGAGAGATCAATTCGATTACGGCTGATCTGTATCTTAAGTCCATCTACTCACCTTGGTTCCATAACCCTGAATACCCTTACCTAACAAAAATCTATCAATCTCAGTTATGACTTTTTTAATTGACCCCCAGCTTTTTTGGGGAGAGAATTCCAGATTTCCCACTATCCATTGTGTGAAGAACTGCTCCCTGACATCACCCCTGAACCGCCTGGCTCTAATTATAAGGTGATGCCCCCCTTGTTCTGGATTCTAGTTTCTCTCTATCTACCCTAAGAAATCCTTTAATCATCTTCAACACCTTAATTAGATCAAACCTTAATCTTCTATAATTGAGGGAATATAATCCTAGTCTATGCAACCTGTTTTCATAACTTAATCCCTTTAGCCTGGATATCATTCTGCACTGCACCCTGTCCAAGGCCAATAGATCCTTTCTGGGGTGCAGTGGTAGGAACTGAACGCAGTGCCTTAGATATTCCATTCTGCTCATTTGGTCTATGAGTGTTATGGAGTGGAGAAATACTTCTAGTATTAAGCTCCCAGGTACTGTAATATCACCTCCAGTCTTGTTACTTATATCATACAGGGCACTTTCAGTAAACAGCTTTCGCCTCTTTACACTTCCTTGGGTTTAACAACAACAATATGGCGCCTTTAACGTAGTGAAACGTCGTAAGGTGCTAAGCAGGATTATTATGTTGCAAAACATTTGACACCGAGTCACATAAGGAGAAAGTAGGACAGGCGACCAAGAACTTGGTTAAAGAGGTAGGTTTTAAGGAGCGTCTTGAAGGAGGAAAGAGAGGTAGAGAGGCAGGGAGATTTAGGCAGGGAATTCCAGAGCTTAGGGCCCACACATCGAAGGCCCAGCCACCAATGGTTGAGCGATTATAATCAGGAATGCTCAAGAGGACAGAATTAGAGGAGCGCAGACATCTCGGGAGGTTGTGGGGCTGCAGGAGATTACAGAGATAGGGAGGGGTGAGGCCATGGAGGGATTTGAAAACAAGCATGATAATTTTGAAATCGAGGCATTACTTAACCAGGGAGCCAATGTAGGTCAGCGAGCACAGGGGACTTGGTGTGAGTTAGGACATGGGCAGCCGAGTTTTAGATTATCTCTAGTTTATGTTGGGTAGAATGTGGGAGGCCAGCCAGGAGTGTGTTGGAATAGTCAAGTCTAGAGGTAACACGTTGAAACAAGAAACAGCCCTGTGTTAGTTTTATGAATTGCTCTTTTGCAGAGTGCCTTCTCTCATTTTAATTTAGGCTAATTAAATTCCTCCATAATTATCAGCTCTCATGTCCCTGACGGACTTTGTATTTGTGCAAATAATTTCAAATCAATTTCCTGCTCTTGCCCCACTGATATCCAGCAAGTCCCAGTTCGTCATTTATTTCCTTTGTATCACAGATTTCCAACAACATTGAGTTGGACATCCTGTCCTGCAAAACTACAAGGCCACAATTCTTCAGCCCCAATGGCATTCCTGTGGCATAGAAAATAAAAAAAGAAAGACATTATACAGCACCTTTCATAACCTTAGGTTGTCCCAAAGCACTTTAATGAAGTACTTTTGAAGTGTAGTCACTGTTGTAACGTAGGAAACACGGCGACCAAATTGCACACAGTAAGCTCCCACAAATAGCAATGTGATAACGACCTGATAAACTGTTTTTTATTTTTTATGTTGATTGAGGGATAAATATTGGCCAGGGTAATGTGACAATAACCAGATCATCTGTTTTGGTGATGGTGGTTGAGGAAAGAGTCTTGGCCTCAGGTCACTGGGGAGAACTCCCCTGCTTGTCATCAAAATGCTGTGGTATTATTTTTGTCCACCTGACAGATGGGGCCTCGACTTAACGTCTCATCTGAAAGTATGGCACCTCCGACAGTGCAGCGCTCCCTCAGTATTACCCCTCCAACAGTGCAGCGCTTCCTCAATACTGCACCGCTGACAGTATAACGCTCCCTCAGTACTGCCCCTCCGTCATTGCAGCACTCCCTCAGTACTGCCCTTCTGACAGTGCAGCGCACCCTCAGTACTGCCCCTCTGACAGTGCAGCACACCCTCAGTACTGCCCATCCACCAGTGCGGCACTACCTCAGTACTGCCCCTCCACCAGTACAACGCTACCTCAGTACTGCCCCTCTGCTAGTACAACGCTCCCTCAGTTCTGGCACTGGGATTGCCAGCCTGCATTTTGTGCTCAAGTCTCTGGAGTGGAACATGAACCCACAACCTACCCACACAGAGGCGAGAGTGCTGCCCACTGAGCCATGGCAGAAGTCAGGTGGAGGAAGCCCTTCAGCTCAAGCCATAGCCTATTCTGCATCAAGTCCCACTCACAAATGACTCTTGCTAACATGCTTTGGCTCCTTCTCCAAAATCCTCATCCCATGCATGGCCTCATTCCTGCCCATCGCTGAACCTCTTCCAGCCCTACAAACCACCTGCCAGAACTCACACTTCCTCAGAGTCTGGCCTTGTGCATCCCTCCTCCCTTTGCCCAACCTTTGGTGGCCATGTCTTCTGCTGCCTAGACCCCACTGAGGCATTGCCGGACCGGGAGCCAATGTTGGTCATAGAGCACGGGGGTGATGAATGAACCAGATGGCCTCATCTCGAGAATGAATAAATAGATAAATAAATAAAAGACACTCCTTAAAATCTACCTCTTTGACCAAGCATTTAGTCACCTGTCCCAATATCTCCTTACATCGCTCGGTGTCAAATTTTGTCTGATAATGCCCCTGTGAAATGCCTTGGGATGTTTAACTACATTAAAGGCGCTGTATAAAAACAAGTTGTGGTTACTGTTATGTCTCAAATAAAGCAACACGACAGAGTACTGTAGACTTGAGAGTAAGTGTGACCTTTGTCTCTTTATTCTGACTCTAGATTGCTGGCACAGCATGGAAGGCCTGCTTATATGCAGTGCTTCCAAGGGATGCTGGGATCCCTTGGGACTCCAACAGATGCGCCCTCTGATGGTGGTAGAATGCTGGTTACAAGGTGTTGCATACATAACATCACTCCCCCTCCCACCCCCCACCCCGCCTGCCCCAGAGTCAATAGTACACTTATTTACAGGGTGAGACGATCTGGGGCTTTCCGCTCCCTAGTTGATCATCTCGGTACAAACACAGGTGCAGGTGAGTTGGTTGGACCTTTGCTGGGCTGTTACGCAGCTGGCCTTGCTGGGTTGCAGGGGATGATGAGTTCAGCTTTGTGATGTCAGTTGCCACTTGTGTGTGTATCAGAGGGTCGAAGTTGGTGGTGTCCTTGTTAGATCTCTTAATTTCCAATGAAATACGAACTCCGATTGTAGTTTTAACTTTCTGATCTCGGCAGAGAGCAACAAACTTCTTGGCTTCAAGCCAGGTCTTTGTTCTTACTGAGACACATGGTCAAAATGGCTGTACTTTATACCTGGATCAATTTACAGAAAAGAACTCACCTTCTTTGACCTTATTGGCTCAATTGAAAGTCTTTTAACGTTTTATTGGCTCGCTACCCAAGGTCCGAAAATGTCAAGTTGATTGATGAGTTAATGCAACATGCTGAGCAGCACGTAGCAGCCTTGACTTGGGGGTCTGTGAATTTTCACAGTCTGTCTAAATGAGCCTGTTTGAATACTCTATCAATCCCCCCTTTGATTCTTTCACAAACTGAATCATAAAACATCATGTATCACTGGTTAAACATTCTACAAAATAATTTCATACATGTTAATATAGTTTCCTTCTAAAATTTGTTGATGTGTTTCGCCACATGTCTGGACTAGTAGCTTCCACACAAATTTACACCAACCCGAGTTCCATCGTGGCCACAATGGAAGTCTGGTTTTAGTAGGTTAATTAACCTTATTCCAATTTAATCCAAATCAATATCTTAATTCAACCAGTAAAACACCTTTCCTTAAGCATAACATAAACAAGCAATATAAAAGTAAAAGGTATTTACATGTAATTCCCTTGCTACCCTACTATTTCCCTTTGGTGCAGAGGGTCGGCTAGTAAGAAGTAGGCCTATGCCTAGAATACCTACAATCAATACTACAGTAAATTTATACATTTTCGCAAAATGTAATTGTCCTTATTAGATTTCAGCTTCAGTTACGGGTGCTCGTTTAACGTGTGAAGCATAGATGCAGGCTTTCTTTCCTTGGACTTTAACAGCTGCCTGGGTGGTCAATAACACTTGATAAGGTCCCTCCCACTTGGCACCCAAAGGTTCTTTATGCAACTTTTTCACATAGATCCAGACTCCCGGGATGATGTCGTGTCCTCCTTCGGGTGGATTACCCCAGCTGCCGATACCTGTCGGGAAACAGAACGAATAGCATTGGTTAAGTTCTGACAGTATGATAACAAAGTGTCACTCATTAAGTGAACATCAGCTTTCCGTAAATCGATAGTTCCTGGCAGCGACATGGGTCTTCCTGTTATAATTTCAAATGGGCTTAGACCTGTAGTTCTGTTCGGGGTTGCCCTAATGCTACATAGCACTATTGGTAGTGCCTGGGGCCATGGTGTTCCTTCTTGGTGATATTTGGCAAGCCGTTGTTTCAGAGTTCGATTCATTCGCTCTACTTGTCCTGATGATTGTGGATGATAAGGACAGTGTAAATCCCACGTCATTTTCAGTAACTTACAGACTTCTTGGCAGACAGCACCTGTGAAGTGTGTTCCCTGATCTGAGTCAATGCTACTCGGGACTCCCCATCCTTACACAAGACCTTTGCAGTGTGATTGGCTGTGGCTCTTTTAGTTGGGACAGCTTCTACCCATCTAGAGAATCTGTCGACCATGACAAGAATGTTAGTGTATCCTTGGCATGAAGGAAGAGATATATAATCAATCTGCAGATGCTGGAATGGTCCGACAGGGGCAGGGGTCCTCAGTTGGGGCATTACCATGATGGGTCCAGAATTATTTTTCTGGCAGACCACACAGCAGTCTGTTACCAGCTGGGCATGTTTTTTAAATCCCCGACCCCACCAGCTTTTCTGGAACCGTGCTGTCATCTGTTGTGAGGCCAAGTGTCCCCACGAGTGGATCTGTTGGGCTAAAAAAGACATAAGCGCTTGTGGCGCGACTGGCTTGTCGGTAACTCTTTGTCTCCAGACACCATCTTCGCATAGCTTAATTCCTGCCTCAATCCATGTCCATTTTTCCTCTCGGGAGCACTCCTCTTGCATTGTTTGAAGGTCTCGTGTCAGAGTCCTGAATGCTTTCAATCTGCACATCTGTGTTGGTTCTTCTGGAGGAACGCCCTGTGAGGCGGCATCTTTAGCTGCCTGGTCGGCTAGGGCATTTCCCTGTGCTTCTGTGGTATTTTCCTTGGTATGGGCCTTACACATCAGGATGGACACTTAGGTAATTGTATGGCCTCCAGTAAGTCTCGGACTTCTTTTCCATTTCGGATAGGTGTACCAGCAGCAGTGAGGAATCCTCTTTTCCGCCATAACATACCAAAGTCGTGAGCGACTCCAAAAGCATAATGCGAATCTGTGTAGACATTAGCTGTCTGTCCTTCTGCTATTCGACATGCTTCTGACAGGGCCCATAACTCGACCTGTTGTGCTGACGTTCCTGAGGGTAAACGTCCTTTTGCCACTACCTCATATAAGGTTGTAACTGCCCATCCTGCTTTTCTGGTACCATTGTCAACAAAGGAGGAACCATCTGTAAACAGGATGAGGTCTGGGTTGTGCAGAGGCTCCTCTGCTGCTAAGGCTGCTTCTTCTGTTTCTTTTAAAATCTCCACGCAGTCATGCTCTTCACATTCTCCCCCCTCTTGCTCCCTCGATTCTGACATCGGGAGCACAGTTGCAGGATTAACCGGGCTGGCCCAGACGATATGGAGATTAGGAGCTTCCAAAACTGCTGTCCAGCGGGTCCATCTTGCTGCCGTCACCTGAGACATTCTATTCATAGACAGCAAAGCGTGTACGGTGTGGGGACACTTGACAATCAGCTTTTGGTCGAGGACTAGACCCGCAGTGATCATTACTGCTCGACATGTAGCTTCCATGGCCCTTAGGCAACTTCCCCATCTGAGGGCTACCGCATCCAGTTTTGCCGAATAATAGCCAATAGGTCTTTGCCGATCCCCATGTTCTTGTGTCAGTATAGCTGTCATATATCCTTCTTTCTCATGAACAAACAGGGTAAATGGCTTACCACTGTCGGGGATTCCCAGAACCGGTGCCGAATACAAAGCCTTTTTCAAACTCAGGAAGGCCTTTTGCTGTTCTTTAGTGAGAGTGATGGCTTCTTTAGAGGCACGTTTCCCCTTTAAAATATCATTCAGTGGCTGAGCAAGCTGTGTAAAGGAGTCAATCCAATTTCTGTTAAAGTTACACAATCCCAAAAAAGACCTTAGTTCCTGAATAGTGGTGGGTTTTTTAGCAACCCGAATGGCTGCAGTTCTATCCTGGGTAAGTTCTCTCTTTCCTTGTGAAATCTTTTGTCCCAGGTATACAACCTCTTCTTGGGATATTTGTGCTTTGTTAATGCTGGCTTTATGTCCTTTCAGCCGAAGGTGATCCAGCAAAGCTCGTAAATCTTGTTCATGTTATTCTTCCATGTTTGAAGCTAGCAAAATATCGTCGACATATTGGATGACTGTGGATGACAGGGGAGGTAATTCTTGCAAATGGCTTTGTGGAATACCGTAGGGCTGTTGTGGAAACCCTGCAGTAACCGGGTCCAAGTATACTGTTGTCCTTGGACCGTGAAAGCAAACCAACGGAGGCACCGACCAAAATCCGTTGGCCATATCTATAACCGAGAAATATTTATGTTCCGGTTTGAGGGCATTAAAAATGGTGGAGGGATCTGCGACCAAAGGAGCTTTTTGATCAATACACTGGTTAGCTTTCCTATAATCGACAGTCAAACGCCAAGTCTCATTAGATTTCTGTACCGGCCACACGGGGCTATTAGAGGAGCTATGCGTTTTAATAAGAACCCCTTGTTTCTCCAATTGCTGAATAACCGGTAAGATTCCCGCGATGGCAGTTGGACTGATGGGATACTGTTTAGTGCATGGAGGCTTGGTCCCTGTAAATGACGCAGGCTCCATCTGGAGTAGGCCACAATCGTTCTTATCTTTAGCCCATATCGGGTGTTCCTTCAATTCTTCTTTCTTCAAAGCTCTAATTGACCATGTCACCCGACCATCCTCGAAATGCAACGATGAATCTATTTGGATTAGAACGTCCATTCCCAAAAGGGGTTGATCTACTGGGCCTATCCAGACCGGCGTGGTTAGTTCATGTGGACCCAGCTCTATAAGTACCGGTGTTGTCCTTTTAATTTCCATTTTATGGCCCCCAACTCCATAGGCTGTACGTGCCCTACCATCCAACGGCAAAAAGTCTCCATATTGTAGGGGTAAGCATGTTAATTCCGCCCCTGTGTCTAAAAGACAGTCCACATCCTTATCGCCCACCCTCACAGTTATATATCGCCCATCTCCCCTTTGTTGTATTAGTGCGAGGAGGGGGGCCAGGGTGGGCTCTAATCGTTTTTTGCTATCCCAAGTAACTCCTTCTGTTGTTGTATTGTCAGTCGCTTAAATTCTTCTATGAGGTCGTTATCTTGTGACAAGCCTGGTTTGTTGGCTGAATTGTATCCCTGGCTGCGTCCTCTTCCCCAGCCACGACCTTGCTGTTTTGCCCTGCACGTCTTGGCCCAGTGACCTTCTTTCCCACAATAATGACATTTTCCGGGTAATTTTCCGAATGACTGTTTATCGGAATCCTGGGATTTCTATCCCATAGCCTGTACAGCTCGGACTTTAGCTCCCATATCCCGATCTAATTGGTTACATCGATCCACCAATGCTGCAAAGATAGTTCCTCTACCTTCCCAGTCCGGTAACACTACCTTAAGCATTTTGGACAGTTCGGGATTTAGACCTGCCACGAAAGCTGCTTTCAGGGGTCCAAACACTTGTTCATCCATTTCCTCATCCGTATTATTCATACCCGAATGTTCTAGCCACGTGCATCTAAACCGCTCGTCATACTCCAGGACCTCCTCTGTTCCTTTCTGTTGGCAGGCTGCAATTTTTCCCCAGTCTGTCTTAGCTGGACTGAAGGCTTGCAGCCAGTGTTTAATCGCCTCCCATCCTGCGTCTAATTCTTGCTCATTCTGCCCCAAAGCTTCATCTACCTTGTCGTGCAATTTTCTTCCCTGTGTTTTTGGCACCATTATGGTCAAAATTTGCACTCCGTCCCAGGGATGAAGTTGATATATATTTCTTAAGCGGTCCAATTGGTCCCACGTTTTTACTCCCCCTTTCTTTGGATTGGGCAATTCCTTGGACCATTTATCAATTTTCCCTGGGTCTGCCGGAGCATGAACTAAGTATTCTGCATACACCCTTCTCTTTGTTTTTTTGGTTCCGCCCTCATCTGCAGTCTCTTCTGATTTGACTACAACTCGTCTTTTTTTAAACGGGGCAAAGCGCACCCCTAATTCTTCATCCTCCGACCCTGTATTGTCGGAGGATTCAGAATTCGTATCTATTCCTCGGTCGTGTCTTTGGGTTTGCGCTTTTAATTTATCCAAACATGGGTACCCTGGGAATTGATCAATACATTTTCCTTTTCCTATTACTGTCTCTTGACCTAATGATTTTTTCCATTCTTTAATTTCACCTTTAAGATCTTTAACTTCCGTTTCCAGCTTTTGAAGTTCAAGCTTTTTCTGTCACAGCTGTGCACAAACTGCTTGCAATTGATCCTTTGTACTGGTCAGTTCTCGATCATGTTGGAAACGCATTATAATTTCATTCCAGTTTCGGATCTGGCCCATAACCACTAGGGACCATCTAGTTCGCTCTTTATTTTTCATACGGGTCGTTTTTTCCCAGACCCTTTTAATCTCGTTCAAGGACCATTGTCCTTTGGAGGTTCCGTACTTTTGTTCGATCTTAATACAGGTTTTAGATAAGTTGAATTGTTGCTCTATGTATTCTTTCAACTGTTCGAGAATTAAATCGAGCGAAACTTCAGGTGGTGCCTGTCCACCTTTAACAGTTGTAGGCAATTCTTTGCCCTTTTCTCCTGCTGCCATTTCTTTACTGAGTTCTTTACTGGGGTCTCGAGTCGTAGGCTTGCTAGCCGATCAATAGGTCGGTGATTAATTAACTAACACACCGCCGAAGTTTAGACGTCTATGGGACCTCGAGCCGACTACCAACCGGAGGGTTCGCAAACCGGAGGCTTTTGGAATCGCGTAGAAGGAGAGGCGAATTTAGACTTTTGACCGAGGACTTTTTTTTAAAAAGAGAAGTCCTTACCTCAAGATATAGGTCCGATGTCCAAAATTCAGTTTCTTTCCTCAGCGATCCTGTTCGCAGCGCCAAAATTGTTAGATCTCTTAATTTCCAATGAAATACGAACTCCGATTGTAGTTTTAACTTTCTGATCTCGGCAGAGAGCAACAAACTTCTTGGCTTCAAGCCAGGTCTTTGTTCTTACTGAGACACATGGTCAAAATGGCTGTACTTTATACCTGGATCAATTTACAGAAAAGAACTCGCCTTCTTTGACCTTATTGGCTCAATTGAAAGTCTTTTAACGTTTTATTGGCTCGCTACCCAAGGTCCGGAAATGTCAAGTTGATTGATGAGTTAATGCAACATGCTGAGCAGCACGTAGCAGCCTTGACTTGGGGGTCTGTGAATTTTCACAGTCTGTCTAAATGAGCCTGTTTGAATACTCTATCAGTCCTCTTCAGGTTGCTCGTGGCTGTCTGTGAATCGCAGTTTGGTTTGGTCCAAATGCTTTCTGCAAGTTAGTCCATTTGCAAGTTTGACCTCAAACACCCTACTCCCTTCTTTGGCAACGACAGTGCCAGCCAGCCATTTGGGACCATGTCCATAGTTAAGTACAAATAGAGGGTCATTGACTTCAGTATCGCGTGGCAAATTTGCGCGATCATGGTACATGCTTTGCTGATGCCACCTGCCCTCGACATGATCATGGAGATCGGGGTGGACGAGAGAGAGCCTTGTTTTGAGTGCCCTTCTCATGAACAGTTCTGCAGGGGGAACCCCGGTGAGCGAGTGGGGTTTTGTGCGGTAGCTCAGCAGGACTCGGAACTGGCGGGTCTGCAGGGAGCCTTCCGACACACGTTTCAAGCTTTGCTCGATGGTTTGGACTGCCCGTTCTGCCTGGCCGTTAGATGCGGGCTTGAATGGGGCAGATGTGATGTTCTTGATCCCATTGCTGATCATGAATTCCTTGAATTCAGCGCTGGTGAAGCACGGCCCGTTGTCGCTGACAAGGACATCAAGCAGGCCGTGCGTGGCAAACATGGCTCGTAGGCTTTCGATGGTGGCAGTGGACGTGCTTACCGACATTATTACACTCTCAATCCACTTTGAATAAGCATCCACAACAACCAAGAACATTTTGCCTAGAAACGGGCCAGCGAAGTCAATGTGGATCCTAGACCATGGTTTGGAGGGCCATGACTACAAACTTAGCAGTCCCTCCCCGGGTGCATTGCTCAGTTGGGAGCAAGTATTGCATTGGCACATGCAAGACTTCAAATCTGAGTCGATGCCGGGCTACCACACATGGGATCTGGCTATAGCTTTCATCATTACTATGCCTGGGTGAGTACTGTGTAGGTCGTGTATGAACGTTTCCCCTGCCTTTCTTGGGCAAACCATGCGATTACCCCACAAAAGACAGTCCGCCTGTATGGACATTTCGTCTTTGCGCCGCTTGATCTCTTCATGCTGGACCAGCTCCCATGGAGGACACAGTTTTTTACAAGGTCCTGATCTGGCGGGCTGTAACAAGTGATTTTTCTTTTTCAAGTGCATCCATCACCAAGAGCAAATTTGCAGGCAGTGCCATTTCGACCCCGGTGGTGGGCAATGGTAGCCGACTGAGAGCATCAGTGCAGTTCTCTGTGCCTGGCCTGTAGCGAATTACATAGTTATATGCAGACAGCGTGAGCGCCCATCTTTGGATGCGAGCAGAGGCATTGGTATTAATACCTTTGCTCTCTGAGAATAGGGATGTGAGCGGCTTATGGTCAGTTTCTAACTCGAACTTAAGCCTAAACAGATACTGGTGCATTTTTTTCATCCCGTAAATGCATGCCAGAGTTTCTTTTTCAATCATGCTGTAAGCCCTTTCCGCCTTGGATAAGCTCCTGGATGCATAAGCGACCGGTTGCAATGTTCCCGATTTGTTTGATTGTTGTAACACACACCCGACCCCGTACGAAGACATATCGCAAGCTAGCACTAAACGTTTACATGGGTCATACAGAACAAGCAGTTTATTGGAACATAACAGATTTCTGGCTTTCTCAAAAGCAGTCTCTTGTGATTTCCCCCATACCCAGTCATCTCCCTTGCGTAGCAGCACATGTAGAGGTTCTAGCAAGGTGCTTAACCCGGGTAGGAAATTACCAAAATAATTGAGTAGTCCCAGGAACGACCGCAGCTCCGTCACGTTCTGTGGTCTCGGCGCATTCTTGATGGCCTCCGTCTTGGCGTCGGTTTGTCTGAGGCCGTCTGCCGTGATTCTTCTCCCTAAGAGCTCGACCTCTGGTGCCAGGAAAACACACTTCGAGTGTTTCAACCTGAGTCCCACACGACCTAGCCGACTTAGAACCTCTTCCAGGTTCTTCAAGTGTTTGATGGTGTCCCAACCTGTGATCAATATGTCGTCCTGGAAAACCACGGTGTGCAGAACCGATTTTAGCAGACTCTCCATGTTCCTCTGAAAAATAGCCGCGGCCGATCGAATCCCAAACGGGCATCTATTGTAGATGAACAGACCTTTGTGTGTGTTGATGCAGGTGAGGCCTTTCGAAGATTCCGCCAGCTCCTGCGTCATGTAGGCCGAGGTCAGGTCCAACTTGGTGAATGTCTTTCCTCCTGCCAGCGTCGCAAATAGGTCGTCTGCCTTGGGTACTGGTCCTGCAGCGAAAAATGGTTTATCGTTACTTTATAGTCCCCACAAATTCTGACCATATCATCGCCCTTGAGAACTGAAACAATCGGACTGGCCCACTCGTTGAACTCAACCGGTGCGATGATGCCCTCTCATTGCAGCCTGTCCAGGTCGATCTCCACTTTCTCTCGCATCTTGTATGGCACTGCCCTTGCCTTGTGGTGGATGGGTTGTGTACTGGGAACCAAGTGGATCTGCACCTTCACCCCAGAGAAATTTCTGATGCCTGGCTCAAACAACGACAGGAACGTGCTCAAAACCTGGGCACATGAGGCGTCGTCGACAGACGAAAGCGCTCGGATGTTATCCCAGTTCCAGCGGATTTTTCCCAGCCAGCTTCTGCCGAACAGTGCGGGGCCATCTCCTGGTACAATCCATAGTGGTAGTTCGTGCACCGATCCATCATAGGAGATGTTTACTGCTGCACTGCCAATTACAGGGATCAGCTCTTTAGTGTAAGTTCTCAGTTTGGTATGAATAGGGCTCAGCTTGGGCCTGTGTGTCTTGTTGCACCACAGCCTCTCGAAGGCCTTTTTGCTCATGATAGACTGACTCGCACCCGTGCCCAATTCCATGGATACTGTAATTCCGTTCAGTTCAACTTTTAACGTGATCGGTGGATATTTCGTTGTGAAGGTGCGTACCCCGTACACTTCTGCCTCCTCTGTTCGAATCTCTAGTTCAGTTTGATCCGCCATGGATCGGTCTTCCTCTGCAACATGGTGGTTTGCATGGTTTGCAGCTCATCTGCACATTCACTGGAGGTGTACCATTGTTCCACAGCCTTTGCACATATAGTGTTTGAAGTGGCATTGATGAGCTCGATGATCACCTCCGCAGTACCAGCAAGGTATTAATTGCCTCGCATTCACACTTGATGGCAGACTTTGAGTCATCTGAGGTCGTGCAGCTGCAGGCGTGTACATTCTGCCATATGCATTCCTGCCTGAAAACTATATTACTTTGGGTAGAGTACTTGCCGATGCATCTTTATGTTGCGAAATTTGTTTGGTGTTATCGCTGGTGGACATAAATGCCTGCGCTATCGTTATGGCTTTGCTCAGGTTCGGTGTTTCAACTGTCAATAGTTTGCGAAGGATAACCTCATGGCCAATGCCAAGCACAAAAAAGTCTCTTAGCATTTGCCCCAGGAATCCACCAAATTCGTAATGCCCTGCAAGGCGCCTTAGTTTGGCGATGTAGCTCGCCACTTCCTGGCCTTCAGATCGTTGACAAGTATAAAATTGATACCTTGCCATCAGAACGCTCTCCTTCAGATTTAGGTGCTCCCAGACCAGCGTACACAGTTCTTCATACAATTTGGTTGTTGGTTTCACCGGAGCAAGGAGATTCTTCATGATCCCATAGGTTGTTGCCCCGCAGACGGTGAGGAGGATCGCCCTTCGTTTGGCAGCATTCTCATTCCTTTCCAGCTCGTTAGCCACGAAGTATTGGTCGAGTCACTCCAAGAAGGCTTCCCAATCGTCACCTTCTGAGAATTTCTCCAGGATACCAACAGTTCTCTGCATTTTCGCGTGATGGTTCATTATCTATTACTCGTCGCCAGTTGGTATATCTCAAATAAATATGACTGAGTACTGTAGACTTGAGTAAGTGTGACCTTAGTCTCTTTATTCTGACTTCACAGTGCTGGCACAGCATGGCAGGCCTGCTAATATGCAGTGCTCCCAAGGGATGCTGGATCCCTTGGGACTCCAACAGATGCGCCCTCTGGTGGCGGTACAATCCTGGTTACACGGTGTTGCGTACATAACAGTTACTGTAAAATATGTATATAAATCACCATGCCTTCCTTATAGGAGGGAATGTTCATAAGATTTTTGCTCCCCTACAATATCGAACCTTGAAATGGATTAGTGATTTATTCATCAGAAGTGACAGCATTGATCACTAATGCCACAATTGTATTGATCACTAATGTCACAAACTCCTGAAATTTGCAAGGCCTGGAAATCTGAAAACGACACAAAGTGTGTGGGTTGAGGTTAACTCCCGCCCGTGCAAAGAGCGCAGGCAGCACTATTATTTTGGTGCTGCCTGCTGATTTGATTGAGCGCAGCACAGAATCTCCCGTGCAACGTGTTTCGGATGGTGCGCTCAGAAGCAGACCCAATGTAGCGTGGCCATAGCATCCCTGGGGCGAGGCAGCATTGTCTTAAAGCTAGCCTCTCATTTTATAAAGCAGTGTCGAGCTCTTAAAGGGGAACTACCTTCAAAAATGAAAAAAAGTCATTTACAAATAGGCTTTAGAGCTCAACTACCTTCTGAAAAAAAACATTAAAAATAATTCCCAAATGTCAGATTTCAGCTCTTAAAGCTAAACTTCCGCACGTAAAAAAATGGTAAATGTGTTTTAGCGTAAGAACCTAGGAAGATAAGAAATAGGAGCAGGAGTAGGCCATTTGGCCCTTGAACCTGCTCCGCACTTCAATAAGATCATGATCCTGGTCACAACTCCACTTCCCTGCCCATTGCTCATAACCCTCGACTCCCTTATCGTTCAAAAATCTGTATATCTCCACCTTAAATATATTCAATGACCCAGCCTCCTCAGATCTCTGGGGTAGAGAATTCCAAAGAATCACAATCCTCTGAGAGAAGACATTCCTTCTCATTTCCGTTTTAAATCAGTGACCCCTTATTCTGAAACTATGCCCCCTAGTTCTAGATTCCCCCACTCTGCATCTACCCTGTCAAGCCCCCTCAGAATCTTATATGTTTCAATAAGATCACCTCTCAGTCTTCTAAATTTCAATGAGTATAGGCCCAACCTGCTCAACCTGCTCTCATTTGACAACCCCCTCATCTCAGGAATCAACCTCGTGAACTTTCTCTGAATTGCCTCCAATGCAAGTATAATTCTCCTTAAATACGGAAACCAAAACCTAATGCAATATTCCAGGTGTGGTCTTAACAACAGGTTGTCTTACCTGTACAGTTGTAGCAGGACTTCTCTACTTTTATACTCCATTCCCCTTGCAATAAAGGCCAACATTCCATTTGCCTTCCTAATTATTTGCTGTACCTGCATGCTAACTTTTTATGTTTCATGTACAAGGACCCCCAGATCCCTCTGAACCTCAGCATTTTGCAATCTCTCACCATTCAAATAATAATTTGTTTTTTTATTTTTCCCTACCAACATGGATAACCTCACACTTTCCCACATTATACTCCATCTGCCAATTTTTTGCCCACTCACTTAGTCTGTCTATGTCCCTTTGTAGATTATTTGCATCCTCCTCACAACTTGCCATTCCACCTTTCTTTGTATTATCAACAAATTTGGTTACATTACAATCGGTCCCTTCATCCAAGTCATTAATATAAATTGTAAATAGTTGAGGACCCAGCACTGATCCCTATGGCACCCCACTAGTTACAGTTTGCCAACCGTAAAATTACCCATTTATCCTGACTCTCTGTTTTCTGTTAGTTAGCAGATCCTCTATCCACGTTAATATATTACCCCAAACCCTGTGAGCTCTTATCTTGTGTAGTAACCTTTTATGTGGCACCTTATCGAATGCTTTCTGGAAATCCAAATATGCTACATCTACTGGTTCCCTTTTATCCACCCTGCGCGTTACTTCCTCAAAGAACTCCAGCAAATTTGTCAAACATGATTTCTCTTTCATAAAACCATGCTGATTCTGTTTAACTGCATTATGATTTTCTAAATCCTGCTGCTACTTTCTTAATGATGGACTTCAGCATTTTCCCAATGACCGATGTTAGTCTAACTGTCTATAGTTTCCTGCTTTCTGTCTCCCTCCATTCTTAAATAGGGGTGTTATATTTGCAGTTTTCCAATCCGCTGGGACTTCTCCAGAATCTAGAGAATTGGTAGATTACAACCAATGCATCCACTATCTCTGCAGCCACCTCTTTTAAGACCCTAGGATGTAGGCCATCAGGTCCAGGGAACTTGTCCATCCTTAGTCCCATTAGTTTGCCTAATACTTCTTTCTAGTGCTAGTGATTATTTTAAGTCACCCCCCATCCCCCACCCACCCACCCCCACCACAATAGCCCCTTGATTATCAATTATTGGGATGCTTTTTGTGTCTTCTACAGTGAAGACCGATACAAAATATTTGTTCAAAGTCTCTTGCCATTTCCCTGTTTCCCATTATTAATTCCCCAGTCTCATCCTCTAAGCGACCAATGTTTACTTTAGCTACTCGCTTCCTTTTTATATACCTGTAGAAGCTCTTACTGTCTGTTTTCATATTTCTTGCTAGTTTACTCTCATAAGCTATCTTCTCTCTCTTTATCATTTTTTTTAGTCGTCCTTTGCTGGTTTCTAAAAATTTCCCAATCCTCTGGCCTTCCACTGTTCTTCGCAACATTGTATGCTTTGCTTTTGTTTTCAATTTGATACCGTCCTTTGCTTCCTTAGTTAGCCATGGATGGTTGATCCTTCTCACTGGAATATATTTTTGCTGAGTGTTATGAAATATTTCCTTAAATGTTTGCCACTGCTTTTCTACAGTCTTACCCTTTAATATATTTTCCCAGTCCACTTTAACCAACTCTGACTTCATACCTTTGTAATTACCTTTATGTAAGTTCAGGACACTAGTTTGAGACCTAGCTTTCTTACCCTCAAACTGAATTTGAAATTCTACCATGCTATGATCACTCTTTCTAAGAGGATCCTTCACTATGAGATCATTAATTAATCCAGACTCGTTGCACATTACCAGATCTAAAATAGTCTGATCCCTGGTTGGTTCCACAATGTATTGTTCCAAGAAACCATCCTGCATTCACTCTATGAACTCTTCCTCAAGGCTACCTTTGCCAATTTGATTTGTCCAATCAATATGAAGATTAAAATCACCCATGATTATTGCCGTACCTTTCTTACAAGCCTCCATCATTTCTTGATTTATACTCTGTCTTACAGTGTGGCTACTTTATGGGGGCCTGTAGACCACTCCCACCAGTGACTTCTTTCCCTTATTATTTCTTATCTCCACCCAAACTGATTCTATATCTGGATCTTCTGAGCCAATATCATTTCTCACTACTGCACTGATCTCATCCCTTATGAACAGAGCTACCCCAGCCCCTTTTCCTTTCTGCCTATCTTTACGAAATGGCAAATACCCCTGAATAGAATATTCAGTTCTCATCCTTGGTCACCTTGCAATCACATCTCTGTAATGGCAATCAGATCATACCTATTTATTTCTATTTATACCATCAACTCATCTATCTTGTTACGAATGCTGTGTGTATTTCACGGGCAGCGTGAGGCCCCGACCTGCATGAGAACATCAGTGGCAGGTCGGGGCCATAAAAGGAGCGGCATGGAGGCCTCAGGAGCAGCATGGAGGCGTACTACTTCAGGGAGCAGCGTGAGCTTGTGCAGGAGGGCAACGGCAGCGAAGAGTGATATCATCAAGGTCTAGGATGGTGATTGGAGCGTGGGCAGATACAGCAGGAGCGGCGAGGTCGGGGAAAAGGAGCGGCGAGAGATTGCAGAGCGATGTGATCGGGGCCCAGGAGAGGCGTGAGTTCGGGGCCAGGGGCCCAGGGGCAGCACGGGCCAGCCCACACTGCAATATGTGTGCGCACTAGGTCCGTGCAGCAGAGCAGATCTCCAGTCGTCTTGGTTAACCCTTACCACTGGACCAAGACCTAGCTCTGTCAAGCCCGAGTGGTAGCTGGTGTGCAACAGCCACCACACATTAAAAAAATTCACGCACAGGCATCTTCCACCCTTCAGGATGTAGTTCGGGACCTGGAATATTAGGTCCTTCATTGAAACATCTGTGAACCCATTCTTTTTTGGCGTGGAAGCAAGCCATCCTCGTTTCGAGGGACTGCCTATGATGATGATGTGTATTTCAGATATAGAGCTTTTAATTTTGTCTTATGTGTATAAGCTCTGTCCCTTTCTGTCACACTCTGGTTATCATTACCCCTATTGCTACCCTGCACTTTTGCCTTCTCCTTTCTCTTTGACTTTTTAAATTTCTGCTCACTGGTAATCCCCCACCCTCCCACTGTTTAGATTAGCTCTAAAGGCTAAAAACTTCCTATTTTTAAATGACTATTTTTTCATTTTTGAAGGCAGTTCCCCTTTAAGAGCTCGACACTGCTTAATAAAATGACAGGCTAACTTTAAGGCAACGCTGCCTCGCCCCAGGGATGATATGGCCATGCTACATTGGGCCTTCTTCTGAGCACACCACCTAAAACATGTTGCATGGGTGGTTCTGTGCTGCGCTCATTCAAATCAGCAGCCAGCAGCTTACCAAAATAACAGTGCTGCCTGCGCTCTTTGTACGGGTGTGAGTGGGTGACCAAGAAGAGGGTTGAGGAGAGCGAAGAAGAGTAAATAATACTATCACTCGATTTCACACTTCCAGCCACCAACTCCTCAAGGTCGACCAGCAAGGGCATTTGCAGTCCCCCCCCACTGAAAGTCATGCTGCAGTCACTGAGGATCAAGTGCATGACATCAGTGGAATAGGCAAAGGCACACACAGGACAGTCACTAAGGGAATGCATATGGGTGATGAGTTGAGTTCTTGATGTCATATTAGATGGATAGACGTATAAAGTTGGATTGGAAAGTTTGCTTTGTGGAGGCTTTTATTTCAGCATTGTGGCCAAGAGGACTCTGTGATGGTCAGTAACAGAGGGAAGGTAAGGTGTGGGACAAATGTTGAAAGGGGAATTGGGGTTGTGGTCATTGGTACCGCACTGGTGATTCCATCCTGGATATCCCGGCCAGAAAGGGGCTGTCTGTGTTGCATCCTTCCTTCCGCTTCCTCCTCTTCTGCTTCTTCTTCCCTCTGTGAGAAGCTTGTCCCCTTTGCTGCCTCTGCTTCATCTCCATGTGCCTCCCAGGACTGTGACCAATTGGTCTTCTCAGAGGCAAAATACTGCGGATGATGGATATCTGAAATAAAAGTAGAAAATGCTGAAAGTACTCAGCAGGTCAGGCAGCATCTCGACCTGAAATGTTAACTCTGTTTCTCTCTCCATGGAGGCTGCCTGGCCTGCTGAGTATTTCCAGCATTTTCTGTCTTTGCAGCGTCCTTTCTTTACCATCTGAAGCCTTGTAAGTGTCCAGCAGCACTCCCAGCACACTTTAAAATCTTTTAAAATCTATTGCACCACTTTTTATTACTTCAATCAAATAAGTTAAAAATCAGTCCAAATGCTGAAATCCAAACTGACCTGAAAGATGTGTGTGTCCTTTTAAGCAGCACTGACAACGTCTCTGCAGGACTGCTACACACTCGCTTTTCTGCACTTACTCAAGACACGGCGTAGAGAGCGAGAATGTCCAAAATAGCAGTCATGGCGTCAAACCAGGTGTTGCATGCTGATTGACGTCACGATCTGCTAAATATGGGAGTCCTGCGCTGTTAATGGTAGCGCAATGGCCCTCACTAATATGGTGGCCGCCGTACCCCGTGCTGGAAGTGAGGCAGTCGCCATTTATTTCAACAACACTGGCCTTAATGGCCAGCGCTACATCATTGAATTTTTAGGCCCAAGTCCTTTCAAAGCAGGAAAGGGGCACTGAGGTGAATGATCAGCCATGATCTTATTGAACTGTGGTGCAGGCTTGAAGGGCTGAATGGCCTACTCCTGCACCTATTTTCTATGTTTCTATGTTTCTCTCCCCAAATATTTGGTCGTTCGTTTGTCCCTTTTATATCATGCATCAAATTGCTGATGGTCTTTTCAATCTTCCAACAGTCTTCTATTGATTAGTTTGCAGCTTATTCACCCCTTTAATTTCCTTTTGAT
Source organism: Pristiophorus japonicus (assembly GCF_044704955.1). NCBI lineage: Eukaryota > Metazoa > Chordata > Chondrichthyes > Pristiophoridae > Pristiophorus > Pristiophorus japonicus. The sequence continues at coordinate 46,272,421 of NC_091986.1, read as the reverse complement.
GATTTGTACATCTGTTGATTAGTCCCCGTCTCCCCTCCCTTTCTCTCTCTCTTTTCCAACCTTTGAATAGAATGCCTGTTTACTTTTCCATTGTGTGGGCAATTATCCTTTGTGGTATCATGATTGTCTGTTGTCTTTACACAATAAGTACATAATATCTGTCAGGAACAAGAAAAACCAGTCGGCTCAGCATAGCCAACCCCTTAGCCAAAGAACCTTATCTTCTTGGGATATGGGTGTTGCTAGCATATTTATTGCCCATCCCTAATTTCCCTTGAGAATATGGTGGTGAGCTGTCTTCTTGAATCGCTGCAGTCCGTGTGGTGAAAGTAATCCCACAGTGCTGTTAGGTTGGAATTTCCAGGATTTTAATCTATCGACGATGAAGGAACGGCAATATATTTCCAAGTCACGATGCTGTGTGTGACTTGGAGGGAAGCTTGCAGGCAATGGTGTTCCAATGCACCTGCTGCCCTTGTTCTTCTCGATGGTCACGGGTTTGGGAGGTGCTGCCAAAGAAGCGTTGGCAAGTTGCTGCAGTGCATATTGTAGATAGTGCACCCTGCAGCCACGGTGCGCCGGTGGTGGAGAGAGTGAATGTTTTAGGTGGTGGATGGGGTGCTAATCAAGCAGGCTGCTTTGTTCTGGATGGTGTTGATCTTGTTGGAACTGCACCCATCCATTTGTTGAAATAAAAACATCTAAAGCAAAATACAACAAACAGAAAATTTCCGTCAAAATGACAGTCTGCACTATTTTTAATTAGCCTTAATGCAGATAACCACCAAGTTTAGAAACAGTAGGAGAGAACATCAATGAAATCAAGAAGCAATGATTAGGTGATCCAAGGCTCATGTTTTCAAAAGCATGACTTTGCAGCACATGTTCTTCACAATAGGGAATGAAGGAGAATCAATGGTGTTCATCAAATGTAGTGTAGAAAATTAGATTTCTTCAGAGTACAATGCAAGTTCAGGACACATAGCCTATCTTTTGTGGCCCCTACGGGTGCGTACATGGTGCATAAACGCCCATAAGGGTCCCGCATGTTCCTGGCTTTTGTGCGCGAAGTGCATGTGCGAAAACCCAGAACTTCTGATCTGTCAATAATCTCTTTGACAGATCGCATGCATCCTCGGGAAAAAGGTGGAGAATTGGGCTATTTGGCCAGTGAATGCCGGTGAAATTCTTATGCCTGGTAAATGCAGACATAAGACCTACTGTTAACAGCGTAAGAGTTTAAATGAATAGAAAAATATTTTTTTCTATCAGTTAAACATTAAAATACCTTTAAAATAGGTTGGGGTTATTTTTAGCCCCTTCAAAACGTTTACTTTTTTTTACAAAAAATTAATTTTTTGTTTTAAATGTTGAATTAAATGATATTTTAATTAATTTTAAATATGCAAATGTTTTTACTTGATATGTTAATGTGATTTCACTGAGGTGTACGAAAGCATGGGCCTTACGCTAAATATCCGTAAGACACAGGTTCTCCACCAACCTGACCCCACCACACAGCACTGCCCCCCAGTCATCAAGATTCACACCCTGGATAATGTGGACCACTTTCCATACCTCGGGAGCCTATTATCAGCAAGGGCAGACATCGACGACAAGGTTCAACACTGCCTCCAATGCGCCAGCGCAGCCTTCGGCCACCTTCGGCCGCCTTCAGAAGAGAGTGTTCGAAGATCAGGCCCTCAAATCTGGCACCAAGCTCATGGTCTACAGGGCTGTAGTAATACTTGCCCTCCTATATGGCTCAGAGACGTGGACCATGTACAGTAGATACCTCAAATCACTGCAGAAATCCCATCAACGAATTTTCCGCAAGATCCTGCAAATCCTCTGGGAGGACAGACGCACCAACGTTAGCGTCCTCGATCAGGCCAACACCCCCAGCATCAAAGCACTGACCACACTTGACCAGCTCCATTGGGCGGGCCTCATTGTTCTCATGCCTGACTCCCAAAGCAAGCGTTCTACTCGGAACTCCTACACGGCAAGCGAGCCCCAGGTGGGCAGAGGAAACATTTCAAGGACACCCTCAAAGCCTCCTTGATAAAATGCAACATCCCCACTGACACCTGGGCCCTGGCCAGAGATTGCCCGAAGTGGAGGAAGAGCATCCGGAGGGTACTGAGCACCACAAGTCTCGTCGCCGAGAGCATGCAGAAAGCAAGCACAGGCAGCGGAAGCAGCGTGCGGCAAACCAGTCCCACCCACTCTTTCCTTCAACGACTGTCAGTTCCACCTGTGACAGAGACTGTAATTCCCGTATTGGACTGTTCAATCACCTAAGAACTCACTTTTAGAATGGAAGCAAGTCTTCTTCGATTTTGAGGGACTACCTATGATGATGATGATAATGTGTGTTTTACGTGATCCCCATTCATGCTTATGGGGTTTCTCTATGTACAGAATCCCCATAAGTATGAATGGGGATCCTCTTCTTTCATTGGTTGGGCCAGCCCACGTGATCCCGGGGACGCTTGCAAACCGCCTGTGCGCCTGGATACGTGGGCCGCTATGCAGGCCTACACATAGAGACCCAGGAGCACGAGTCTCCGTGGATCCCGAGGCAGAAGGTAGACGTGGATTTTATTTGCAGATCGGAGCATTCAACCTAAAATTCAGGCCCATAATGTCGTAAGAAATAGGAGCAGCTAATAGCTCCTAGTTCTAACAGCCTAATATCGCCTCATGTGGTTCGGTGTTTGCTAACACTCCTGTGAAGCATCTTGGGATGTCTTACTATGAATGAATCTATCAATCTCCCTTGATTATATTCAATGATAGAGCATCCATAGCCCTCTGGGGTAGAGAAATGCAAAGATTCACAACCCTTTGAGTGAAGACATTTCTCCTCATCTCAGTCCTAAATGGCTGACCCCTTATCCTGAAACTTTGACCCCTATTTCTCGACTCTCCAGCCAGGATAAACAATCTCCTAGCATCTACCTTGTCAAGCACTCAAAAGATTTTTATACGGCTGAATGAGATCATCACTCATTCTTCTGAACTCCAGAGAATATAGGCCCATTCTACTCAATCTCTTAAAGGAGCGATATAAATGCAAGATGTTGTTGATGACTCACTTTGTGTTAAGACTGAAACCTATATTCCTGTTGTATCATTAAGAGTCCTGTGAGAAGCGCATCCTGTGAAGAAGGCTATGAGGAGAGATTGAACTAATAAGCCTGGATGACTGCCAATGTATCTTAACTGTTAGGCTGTTGACAATTTTAAAATATCTTGATTAATAGACGAAAAATATATGAGGGAGTCTGAAAGCTAATATTGCCTTAATGTATCAGGTCTGCATCAACAACAAAGAGGGTGGTATCACCAACTCGCCTATAATTCTGTCCTATCAATGCCCTTTAACCTAAATTCTAGCCAAAAAAAGGAAAGACTTGCCTCTTTCTGAAGCGCCCTTCACGACTTCAGAACTTCCCAAAGCGCTTTACAACCAATTAAATACTTTTTGAAATGTAGCCACTGTTGTAATGTAGGAAACACGGCAACCAATTTGTGCACAGCAAGCTCCCACAAACAGCAATGAGATCATGACCGGAAAATGGCCTGGACCTTGCGGACAGCGGCGAAGATTTGTGGTTTCATGACTGGCTGTCCAAAAGGTTTTCGCGCTGCTTTTGAGTGGAGACCAATGTTCCCTGTAAGTTATTTTGGGGGCGGGGGAGGTGGTGGGGGGTTGGGTTGCTGCATGGTATATTCAAATTTCCGTGCATGCCAGTTTTTTCATTGAGAAATCAGCAAGCAGCCTGCGTGGGAGCTTCAGGAAGCTGTGTGTTCGCGTCGCTATATGGGAACATTGGTGGACACTTGCTCTAATCAAGTGCGGCTCCCTAGACAGGGGATCTGTGCCATCTGTGAGTAGGGAAATCTGCAAACAATCAGATCGAAGAATTCTCACTGAGACATGCAGGGGCCGAAATTCAGGGTCCTGATAAGCCCCATTGCCGCCGGAATGTGGCGGCCAGGCGGCGGAATACAATGGCTGCCGATTTCTGGTCAAATGGCCGCTGCCAGCCAAATTCAGCAGGGGTGTTTTGCTGGCGGTCCCCACTTCCGCCCTGTCACTGCTGAGTGGCTGTAAGTGCATCATCAGTGCGCGCACTGCCGGCGATATTCAGGGATAAAAATCTAATGCCCGCCAAGCGGTGCCCCCGACAGCTTTCGCTGTCAGTGCACCTTGTAGTTCCTCTGTGAGCCCTGGCTGTGCGGTGGCCATTAAAGGCAAGAGCCCAATGCTGTCGCCGCCATTTTCTTTTGCCAGCCGACTTCCATGTGCCCTCTTGGGTGCCAGGCTGGTGGCCCAGTAGCCAATCCTATAGATTCGACGATTCTCTTCCCTTTGTGACAGCGGCGGAGAATCTGTCCTGCCTCCACTTCTGCCCCTCACCAGCACTTACCACCGCACATCCACCCCCATTATGACCGACTTCCGGTCCGCTCGGAAAAAAAACAAAGAGCTGAATATCAATCATGAGTCGACCTCTTTCTAGACGGCGGTAAAAGCACTTCAAAATCGGTGAGTGTGCCAGCTTTCTGGCGGGCCTGAATTTTGGCCCCGCAGAGTCGAAACCAGGAAGTATAAACCAGGAATGATATAAATTAGATTAAAATCATGTACAGAAAACAAAATAAAGATTGAGAGAGAAATATTTAACAGAGGTCGATAAAAGAGAGAGAAAAACTAAAAAAAATGTCTATTGAAATTCTGAAGGAATGAGACACCACACATAAAAATAATTTCTCAGAGCCAGAGAGGTTGTTTGGCAATAATTATCACTTATCACACCGTTAAAATTCACTTACTAATGAATGCACAAGCCCTAACACTTTCAGCTGTCTTTAGTGCGGAACTAATGTATAAATTGCCCAGGTTCACACAATGCCGAATATATCGATGTGGACTGCAACAGCGCACCCGGTGGAGGAGCAGGGAATCTCTGACAGCAACTTCCTGATTTCAGCGTTTAATTGCACATGTGCGGACGGCAGAGGTTGCTGTCCGATTTACTCCATGCGAACGGCGATCGCGGTTAGTCTCACCATACTTCTTATCGCAAATTCTGGGCCTATTTGCATTTTTAGTGATGTTGATTGAGGGATAAATAATGGCCAGGACACCGGGGATAATACCCTGCTCTTCTTCGAAATAGTGCCATCGGATCTTTTACATCCACCTGAGAGAGCAGACGGGGGCCTCGGTTTAACGTCTCATCTGAAAGATAGATTTGAGATCACAGATGGTGTTAAGTTGACAGAGTAATGTGTGTTCTCAGACAAAGAGAGCTAACTTGATTGCCTTCATAATGTGGACCTGTGTGCCACACTTTTCTTACATCTGAAGCAAAGCTAAGTTGTATCTCACTGAAATAAAGTGGGAGTTAAGCACCAATAAAATATCAATATTGTATTCCGTCAATTCATCTTTAATCAATAAGCCTTACTTGGGGGGTGTTTTGTGAATAACCGACTGTAACATCTTGTAATAGAAAAAATAGCCCCAATTTTAACTTGAGCCGTGAATCCGGCGGGAGGGCAAAGGTCAAGGCAGGTGACAATCTGCTCCGACCACGGTAGGCTGAAAAGCGGGAGATTTAAAACTCCCGGCACTCATCTGCACTCACCGGTGTAGGGGGCTCAATATCGAGCAGCAAAAGGACACTGTCAGGAGCCAAAAGAACAGTCCCCAAATTCTGTAAGTCGATGAGGAAGGTACTGAGGGAGTGCCGCACTGTCGGAGGGACAGTACTGAGGGAGTGCCGCACTGTCGGAGAGACAGTACTGAGGAAGTGCCGCATTATCGGAGGGACAGTACTGAGGGAGGGCCGCACTGTCGGAGGGACAGTACTGAGGGAGTGCCGCACTGTCGGAGGGACAGTACTGAGGGAGGGCCGCACTGTCGGAGGGACAGTACTGAGAGATGGCCGCACTGTAGGAGGGACAGTACTGAGGGAGGGCCGCACTGTCGGAGGGACAGTACTGAGGGAGGGCCGCACTGTCGGAGGGACTGTACTGAGGGAGGGCCACACTGTTGGAGGGACAGTACTGAGGGAGTGCCGCACTGTCGGAGGGTCAGTACTGAGGGAGTGCTGCCCTGTCGGAGAGACAGTACTGAGGGAGTGGCGCACTGTCGTAGGGACAGTACTGAGGGAGGGCCACACTGTTGGAGGGACAGTACTGAGGGAGTGGCACACTGTCGGAGGGACAGTACTGAGGGAGGGCCACACTGTTGGAGGGACAGTACTGAGGGAGGGCCGCACTGTTGGAAGGACAGTACTGAGGGAGTGTTGCCCTGTCGGAGAGACAGTACTGAGGGAGTGGCGCACTGTCGGAGGGACAGTACTGAGGGAGGGCCGCACTGTCGGAGGGACAGTACTGAAGGAGTGCTGCACTGTCGGAGGGACAGTACCGAGGGACAGCTGCACTGTTGGAGGGGCAGTACTGAGGGAGTGCTGCACTGTCAGAGGGGCAGTACTGAGGGAGCGCTGCACTGTCGGAGGCGCAGTACTAAGGGAGCGCTGCACTGTTGGAGGGGCAGTACTGAGGGAGCGCTGTACTGTCGGAGGGACAGTGCTAAGGGAGTGCTGTGCTCTCGGAGGGGCAGTACTGAGGGAGCGCCGCACTGTCGCAGGGGCAGTACTGAGGGAGCGCTGCACTGTCGGAGGGAATGTACTGAGGGAGCGCTGCACTGTCGGAGGGACAGTACTGAGGGAGTGGTGCGCTCTCGGAGCGGCAGTACTGAGGGAGCGCCCACTGTCGCAGGGGCAGTACTGAGGGAGCGCTGCACTGTTGGAGGGAATGTACTGAGGGAGTGCTGCACTGTTGGAGGGGCAGTACTGAGGGAGCCCTGCACTGTCGGAGAGGAAGTACTGAAGGAGCGCTGCAGTGTCAGAGGGACAGAACTGAGGCAGCGTTGCCCTGTCAGAGGGACAGAACTGAGGGAGTGCTGCGCTCCCGGAGCGGCAGTACTGAGGGAGCGGCCACTGTCGCAGGGGCAGTACTGAGGGAGCGCTGCACTGTTGGAGGGAATATACTGAGTGAGTGCTGCACTGTTGGAGGGGCAGTACTGAGGGAGCCCTGCACTGTCGGAGAGGAAGTACTGAAGGAGCGCTGCAGTGTCAGAGGGGCAGAACTGAGGCAGCATTGCCCTGTCAGAGGGACAGAACTGAGGGAGTTCTACACTATCAGAGGGACAGTATTGAGGGAGCACTGCACTGTTAGAGGGACAATACTGAGATAGCGCTGCACTGTCGGAGAGGCCATATTTCTGTTGATACATTAAACTGGGGTCCCTTGTGCCATCTCATGTGGACAGAAAAGATCGCATGGCACTATTTCAAAGAAGATCAGGGGAGTTCTATCTAGTGTCCTGACAATATTTATCCCTCAAACAACCTCACTAAAAAAAGGTTATCTGGTCGGTATCACATTGCTGATTGTGGAACCTTGCTGTGCGCAATTTGGCTGCCGTGTTTCTTGCATTGCAACAGTGACCACACTTCAAAAAATACGTAATTGGCTGTAAAGTGCTTTGGGATGTCCTGAGGTTGTGAATAATCCTCTGGAAAAGAAAGTTTGCTTTTCCACACAGTCAAATTTATTTACCGCATTTTACTTCAGAGTCTATCAGAGAAGCTGGTGAAAAATATTGAGTTGGAGTGATGCAATCTTTGAAGAGATAGTTTCCTAGCTGCACCAGCAGAATCGAGAAATGTTTTGCCTTTCGTTCTACATTTAAGGAATACTTTAAATAAGTAACACTTTGGAGCAAATAGAATGATTTAATACTGACTATAAAAAACAAAAAACGAAATTTGCCCAAATTCTGGGATTTATTGGTTAATACATTAGCACTGCATTTCATTTAGAGCATAATATGCACACCAAAATGGGCATTTGGTTATTTTTTGTATAAATACATTGATTGGTTGCTCCTATTTCCTGTTATTGTGATGAGGCACTCGTTGCATTAATTGAGAAGCTGCTTTGGGAGTCGGTCACACAAGTGAAGGCAGCAAAGTGTGACGTTTCCATTCAACTATTGACTAAACAGATCGGATATGATGTGGCACATTGTGAACACATCCTTTGAAAAGATGCAGCATTCCTTTTTGACATAGAATGGGTACCTCTGGGAGTGAATTCATTTTCTGCAATCATAATTGTATTATAACTTGTTTACTTGGCTAACTTCAAGCACTCACCTCCAGCACTTCCATGTCAGGCAGCTTTCCCAAGAGAATACGTTTAAAATCTATTTCCAGACCTCTAGCTCTACTCTCTGATAAGCTAAGCATTTCTCTCTCTCTGTCTCTCTCTGCCTTTCTCTGTCTCTGTTTCTCTGTCTCTCTCTATGTCTCTCTGTCTCTGTCTGTATCGCTCTCTCTCTCTGTGTCTCTCTCAGCCTCTCTCTGTCTCTGTGTCTCTGTCTCTCTCTATGTCTCTCTGTCTCTGTCTGTATCGCTCTCTCTCTCTGTGTCTCTCTCTGCCTTTCTCTGTCTCTGTTTCTCTGTCTCTCTCTATGTCTCTCTGTCTCTGTCTGTATCGCTCTCTCTCTCTGTGTATCTCTCAGCCTCTCTCTGTCTCTGTTTCTCTGTCTCTCTCTATGTCTCTCTGTCTCTGTCTGTATTTCTCTCTCTCTCTCTCTGTCTCTCTCTCCTCTCTCTCTCTCTATGTCTCTTTCTCTCTCTCTGTCTCTCTCTCTCTATCTGTATCTCTCTTTCTATCTCTCTCTCTGTCTCTTTCTCTCTCTGTCTCTCTCTGTCTCTTTCTCTCTGTGTGTGTGTGTCTCTCTCTCTCTCTCCTTGTGGGGAGGGATCTGGCCTCCACTTGGTGACAATCAGATGAGACCAACAACTTCACATATTGGAAACCTTGAGTATGAAGCTACAGATTGCCAGTTTTTGGTACAGTGCAGTGGAACTCAACAAGCTGCACTACCATGCAACCCCCAGCACCCAGAATGTATCACAGGTGTAGGAATGTGTTAGTGAATGACACCTCGAATAGCTACTAATGCAATGCTGTGTCAGTTTCAAGTAATATATTACAATAATAATTTTATAAAAGAATTACATATGTAGGAACAGAAGGAGACCATTCAGCTCCCCCCGCCCCTCCCCAAGCCTGTTTCGCCATTCAATAAGATCATGGCTGATCTGTATCTTAACATCATCAACCCGCCTTGGTTCCGTAACCCTTAATACCTTTACCCAACAAAAATATATCAATCTCAGTTTTGGAATTTTCAATTGTCCCCCAGCCTCAACAGCTTTTGGGGCGAGAGTTCCAGATTTCCACTGCCCTTTGAGTGAAGAAGTGCTTCCTGACATCACCCTTGAATGGCCTGGCTCTAATTTTAAGGTGATGCCCCCTTGTAGTGGACTTCCCCCAGCAGAGGAAATAGTTTCTCTCTATCTATCCTATTGATCCTTTAATCATCTTAAACATCTCAATTACATTGCTGGACTAGTATCCGACTTGGCAGGAGTCAGAAGGTTGTGGGTTCAAGTTCCATTCCAGAGACTTGAGTACAAAATCCAGGCTGACACTCCCAGTGCAGTACTGAGGGAGTGCTGCACTGTCGGAGGGTAGATACCGAGGGAGTGCCGCACTGTCGAAGGGTTAGTACTGAGGGAGTGCCGCTCTGTCGGAGGTTCAGTACGGAGGGAGCGCAGCACTGTTGGAGGGTCGGTACTGAGGGAGTGCTGCACTGTCACAGAGGCAGTACTGAGGGAGTGTTGCACTATCACAGGGGCAGTATTGAGGGAGCTTTGCACTGTCAGAGGGACCGTACTGAGGGAGTGCCGCACTGTCGAGGCACAGTACTGAGCGAGCGCCGCACTGTCGGAGGGTCAGTACGGAGGGAGCGCAGCACTGTCGGAGGGTCGGTACTGAGGGAGTGCTGCACTGTCACAGAGGCAGTACTGAGGGAGTGTTGCACTATCACAGGGGCAGTATTGAGGGAGCTTTGCACTGTCAGAGGGACCGTACTGAGGGAGTGCTGCACTGTCAGAGGGACTGGACTAAGGGAGTTTTGCACTGTCGGAGGGGCAGTACTGAAGGAGTGCTGCACTGTTGGACGGAGAAATACCACCAATGATGTCTTCGCAAGATCTTACAAATCCCCTGGGAGGACAGACGCAACAACATTAGCGTCCTCGACCAGGCCAACATCCCCAGCATCGAAGCACTGACCACACTTGATCAGCTCTACTGGGCAGGCCACATAGTTCGCATGCCAGACACGAGACTCCCAAAGCAAGTGCTCTACTCGGGACTCCTTCACGGCAAACGAGCCAAAGGTGGGCAGCAGAAACACTACAAGGACACCCTCAAAGCCTCTCTGATAAAGTGCAGCATCCCCACTGATACCTTGGAGACCCTGGCCAAAGACCGCCCTAAATGGAGGAAGCGCATCCAGGAAGATGCTGAGCACCTCGAGTCTCAATGCAGAAATCAAGCGCAGGCAGCGGAAAGAGCATGCGGCAAACCAGTCCCATCCTCCCTTTCCCTCAACGACTATCTGTCCCACCTGTGACAGAGACTGTGGTTCTCATATTGGACTGTACAGCCACTTAAGAATTTATGTTAAGAGTGGAAGCAAGTCTTCCTCGATTCCGAGGGACTGCCTATGATGATGATGACTGAGGGAGTGCTGCACTGTCGGAGGGGCAGTACTGAGGGAGCGCTGCACTGTCGGAGGGGGCAGTACTGTGGAAGCACTGCACTGTCGGAGGGGTCAGTACTGAGGGAGCGATGCACTGTCGGAGGGGTCAGTACTGAGGGAGCGATGCACTGTCAGAGGGGGCAGTACTGAGGGAGTGCTGCGCTGTCAGAGGGGCAGTATTGAGGCTCCGCTGCACTGTCGGAGTGTCAGTACTGAAGGACTGCTACACTGTCGGAGGTGTTGTCTTTCGGATGGCATGTTAAATTGAGGCCCTAATTCTTCTAAACTTAAGCGAGTACAAGCCTACTCTTTGCAACCTGTCCTCATAATTTAACCCTTATTGTTTTCCTCTTGGTCTGCTGAAAACTTGAAAGTAACATTTTTAGAACCAGGAAAACGCCATTAAATCGTATGGGCTAGAGATTCTGTAGTGCCTCGTAACTTTTGAAATCTTGAGATAGTAGCGCCTGCCAATAATAATTTTCTGCTCCCAGGAAATTCAGCTTTAGCGCTCCAAGAGTGAATTGGAGTGCTAAACCTAACGCTAACCACTTCTCTTAGGGCGCTAATGTCCGAGAGCGGGGCAATAGTGGCAAAGCGCTGAACAATGTGGAGCACATTGCTAACGGCATCAGAGGCTTCTTCCCTCACTTAAAGGGAAGGGCCAATGATGGTGCACAACCTACTTCTTGTCAGTTCTATGTAGACAGGTGATCTGCGTGACTGCCATTACAGCCCCAAACACTCTCAGGGGTCGGAATTCTGTTTGGAACACCACCGTTATCGTGGCTAACAGACGGCTAAGGACCATCGCCGCTGAGCGGGTTCCTCACCTCCATAGAAATTTAGTTAGGCGGTGGGGCGGCGGCAAGAGGTACCACTGTGCGCTCTACCACCATCCATGGGGCCCAAGTTTCCACATGATTCGCGCCTGATTTTTAGGAGCAACTGGTGGAGAACGGACTATTTTAGAAATCACAATTCTCCACATTTTTTTTCCTGCAGTTCTAGTCAAGTAGAACAGTTCTAGTTTAGAACAGAATTTTTTCTTCAAAAGGGGGCGTGTCCGGCCACCGACGCCTGATTTGAAAGTTTCCACAGTGAAAATGTACTCCAAACTAAAGTAGAATGGAGCCAGTGAAGATTTTTGTAGAACTGAAAAAACCTGTTCTACACATTAAAAAATTAGGCGTCCAGAACGAGGTGGGGGGGGGGGGGGGGGGGAAGGGAACTCATAAAATTCGACAATAAATCCTTATTTATACTTCTACAAATATTATACAAATAAATCCAACCTGAATAAACATTTATAAGCCAAGAAAAGATTAAATAAACCACCCTCCTACCTGTGTGAAAGTGCTTCAGCCAGGGAGAATTCTGCAGCTGTTCATGCCGCTGAGCGGGAGGGGGAGAGAGAGAGAGAGAGGGGGGGGAGGGAGAGAGAGGAGGAGGGAGGGGGAGAGAGAGAGTGGGGAGGGAGGGAGAGAGAGGAGGAGGGAGGGGGAGAGAGAGGAGGAGGGAGAGAGAGGGGAAGGGAGGGGGAGAGAGAGGGGGAGGGGGAGAGAGAGGGGAAGGGAGGGGGAGAGAGAGAGAGAGAGGGAGGGAGAGAGAGGGAGGGGGGGGTCGGGGAACAGGAGCGCGGGTCGGGTCGAGGGGGGGGAAGCGTGGGTGTCGGGGCGGGGCGGGGCGGGAGCGGGTGTTGGGTCTCGGGTCAGGGCGGGGGGGAGCGGGTGTTGGGTCGGGTCTGGTCGGCGGGGGGGGGGAGCGGGTGTCGGGTCGGGTCTGGTCGGCGGGGGGCGGGGGCGGCTGTCGGGTCGCGTCTGGTCGGTGGTGGGGTGGGGAGCGGGTGTCGGGTCTTGTCGGGGGGGGGAGCGGGAGCTGGCCATGGGAGGAGCCTTCTTCACGCAGCCCCAGTGAGGCCATTGGGCCAGGGCTAGGGGCTGCGTGCTTCGGGCCCCTCCCACACAGTTCGGCGCCTGGAGCTACTGCACTTGCGTGCCGACTGTAGCGCGCATGTGCAGAGGTCCCGGCACTGTTTTCAGCGCCGGGACCTGGCTCCGCCCCCCCCCACAGCTCGTGCTGGCTGCGCCGAGAACCAGAGGACCTGTAAGTAGGTGGAGAATACCGAGGATTTTTTAGGCGCCGATTTAGGCGCGAAAAACGGGCGCCCAGCTCGGAGAGGCGCCCGTTTTTTTTCTTGTGGAAACTTGGGCCCATGATGTTATCGAGCTGCAGTTGCGATATTAGGTAGGTTCGGTGGCTTCACCGGCAGGTGTTTGTGCCGACTAGAAAAGCTGTCATTACATCAGGGATCCTGGGGCGGTACCGTCCAGAGATCAAGGTAAGTTTTTAACTTAAATTTTTTCAGCATATATTTATTAATAGCACCAGTGGGGAAGTGTGGATGTGGATGAAATACATTTTTGAAAACATTTTATTTTTCAGTTTTATCCGCGAGGACGGCGGCAGCCTACCCTCGGGAAATTGAGTCGGCCTCCTGAGCTAACGCTCCGTTGGTGCCCGAGGATGAATGTGTGCACTGCCTCTTTTAGCGCTGCACTCTCATCTTTGGGGAAAAGTATTGAATTTGGCAATTTGAGGCAGTGATGACCGTCTGGTGGTAAAATCACTCTTCCGGCGGTATCACCGCCTAAAAACGGCAGTACTGAATTTTGACCCTCCGAGAGTGGAGGGTGTGGACATCTTGCAGCAATGAAACATCAAAAACTTTCAGCAGGCACCAGACTGGTGCAAATAATAAAGTGTGGCCTACTTGAAAATCATTCCCTTTAATTAGCGCTCCCCATACGACCAGCCGAGGTGACACCGCCTCCTCTTCCTGCCGTTGTTGACGTCCGGCGATACAGCAGGGGGCGGGAGGCTATTTCACATCTGGGGTCGTAACAGGGTGCCGCGCACTTGATGACGTTATGATCTGTGAGGCACTAGGGACTCTGGTGGTAAGTGTTAGCACCAGCGCTAAACCGGCACTGAAGTTCACGGGCGGCGGTGAATTTGGCGTACCCGATTGTTAACCCCTTAGCACCCCGTTACTGACCCCGCCCCCATGGCGCTAACGTGCGACGCAAATCAGACGAATTTCTCCCCCGACAGCATTGTTCATAATTATTAAAGACACCAACCTGCTTTTTGACTGTGGGTATTCAGTAAGGTTAAACTCCTGGTGTGGAACCTGACTTAACAGGATTGCGTGTAGTGTACCCGAAACATTGTTATACTCCAGTTGTAGTTTAAAAGAAATCTATCAATGGATCAAGGCATTAATATATTGTGCCAATGATAAAATGCAGTGATACGCGTTAGCAGTTTGCATTAAGTGTGCTCGAATTTCTTTTTTAAGCCACCATTTTTCACAATCATACCGAGACAGCTGTAGTAATTGAAGCAATTTGAAGTTGTTGGCTAACATCTATTTTAAGGTATTGCATATAAATACAAACTCAAATGAATGATTTGACCACGTTACTATATACTTCAGTGCAGTGCAGTGCAGTCTATTCTGATGGTTTCACCTGCTCCCACACAGCTCCTTGCGAATTAAGAGAGATTTGCTATTGAATCTCGTAAGTAGCTTGGCAAGAAATAGCACACAGCAATCTTTTTCAATTAATATCATAGCTGGGATCAGGGAGTGAGTTATATTCTATCTTTGTTGATTTTTTTTTACATAGAATTATAGTATTTGCAGTAAAGAAACAGGCCATTCGGCCCAACAGGTCCATGCCAGTGATTATTCTATACACCAGCCTCCTCCCATCCCTCTTCATCTCACCCTATCAACATATCCTTCTATTCCTTTCTCCCTCATGTACTTAATTAGTTTCTCCTTAAATGCATTTTTGCTATTCACTTCAACCACTCCCTGTGGTAGCGAGTTCTACATTCTCCCCACTCTCTGGGTAAAGAAATTTCTCCTGAATTCCCTATTGGATTTATTGGTGACTATCCTATATTGATGGCCCCTAGTTCTGGTCTCCCCCACAAGTGGAAACATCTTCTCTGTCAAACCGTTTCATAATTTTAAACACCTCTATCTGGTCACTTCTCAGAGAATATATCCTTAGCCGGTTCAATCTTTAACAAGAGGTATAACTTCCTAGTTCTGGTATTATCCTTGTAAATCTATTTTGCATCTTATCCAGTGACTCTATATCCTTTTTATGTGTGGTCTGATCAAGGTTCTATACATCTTTAACATAACTTCTCTGTTTTTAAATTCCATTCCTCTAGAAATTCTATTATTCCAGACTTGAGAAAGAAAGTAAATCACGGGTTGGCAAGTAGTAGCAGTGGATGAATTCTGTTCAAAATTTTCTTAGCTCCGCAGGCCATGTATATTCTTGTGTAGCGCTGGTCTGGAGCTATCACTTCCCAATACATATTCTTTTGTGGTATGCTGTCAAAGATAGACAGCAACTATATCAATTCAGTGGCTCAGCAACTGACACCAACATAAGAACATAAGAAATAAGAGCAAGAGTCGGCCATATGGCCCCTCAAGCCTGCTCCGCCATTCAATAAGATCATGGCTGATCTTCTACCTCAAATCCACATTCCCGCCCTATACCCATATCCTATAGTGCCCAAAAATCTATCAACCTCTGTCTTGAATATACTCAATGACTAAGCATCCATAGCTCTCTGGGATAGAAAATTCCAAAGATTCACCATCCTCTGAGTGAAGAAATTGCTCCTCATTTCAGTCTTAAATGGCCGACCCCTTATCCTGAGACTGTGCCCCCTGATTCTAGACTCTCCAGCCAGGGGAAACAACCTCCCAGCATCTACCCTGTCAAGCCCGCTAAGAATGTTATACGTTTCAATGAGACCACCCCTCATTCTTCTAAAGTCCAGAGAATACAGATCTTCTAGTTTACTCAATCTTTCCTCATAGGGCAACCCTCTGAACCCAGGGATTAATCTAATGAACCTAGTGAATTATGTGTTTGTTAGGAGAGGCACATAACTGCAACTTTGCTTTTACAAAATACGTGACTTCATTAAGATCTTCATTATGCAGCCTCTTGTTTTCTTTGTACCCCAGGCTGGATGTGGCTCTGAGTTTGTGATGTAGAGTCTGAACCTCGAACATGGCAATGAGATCCCGGCTTGTTGATGTGAAAGTGCCAGTTGGAAACAAATTTAAGATCCTTCATTAATATTTATTCAGTGAAATGGTGCAGAATAATATCGGTGCAAGTCCTAATGCGCTTCTCAAAAATAAACCACAGGCCAGTGTATTTATTCACTTTCACATTTCAAGGAGACTGAAATTGCCCCTTTCTATTAGAGCAGTGACTGCCTCACAGAGGCGACCACGGGTCGGTAAGGACTCACCTCTCGGTCGGCGTGGAGGACCGCTATTTTGAAAATTGCTCTCCTTTATTTTTGGAGCGGTGTATGGGACCACCCCAGCCGCCTTCCCGCCCCATCGGGCATGCACTGACCCCTTACCGACCGGCATTGACCCCCTTCCTGCCCCGCGTGGGAAATTGCCCCACAGGGAATTGCCCCGCGGAAAAGTGCACCATGGAAGCGGATCGGCCAATGCTCGATGCTCCCGACAGCTTTTCCCGGCGGGAAGCTTCTTGTGGCTGGGCAGCGAGTCCGCCATTAAAGGGAAAGGCGCACTGCCGCAGCCGCCATCTTATTTTAATTGGCGGCTGACTGACAGGTCAGCCCAACGATGATGGCCATGGATTTGGCCGGGGAGGCCCGGCACCCCATTTTGGGTCCGGCCGCTGGCCTGGCCGAAACCCTCCCTAGTGGCCCACTATTTGCGGTTGTTCCGACCGGCCCGCACTACCGCCTGCTGATGACACCACATCCGCCCCGCGCCAAAAAAAAACAAAGAGCTGAATTTCTCTGGATTGTCCGCTCATGCATTGTCTATTCTAAAGTATGTTGTGAAGGCCTTGCCTTCATGACTTTCTTGTATCAACTGAGGACAGTTGATGTGCAAGTTCCATTCATCCATTCTACCTTGGCTCCCGGTCCAGCAATGCCTCAATTTTCAAATTTTCATCCTTGTGTCTAAATATCGCTGAAGGCCTTGCTCCTCCCTATCTCTGTAACCTCCTCTAACCCTACAACCCTCCGAGATCTCTGCACTCCTCCAATTCTGGCCTTTTGCTCATCCCTGCTTTTCATCGCTCCACCATTGGTGGCTGTGCCTTCAGCTGCCTGGGCCCTAAGCTCTGGAATTCCTTCCCTAAACCTCTCTGCATCTCTCTCCTCCTTTACGATGCTGTTTATAAGCTATCTTTCTGGGCACGCTTTTGATCACCTGTCCTAATATCTCCTCAGGTGCCACGGTGACAAATTTTCTCTGATAACTGTCCTGTGAAGAGCCTTGGGACGTTTTACTACCTTAAAGATGCTATATAAATGCAAGTTGTTGTTATTTCAATATAGGACAAATGTGGGTGTAATGTGTCATCACTACCTCTGTGTGTGCCGTTGATAGAGCTGTTATCATTTAGTTTATTAGCTGTTACTCCTTGTTGTGCATGTCTGTGATGTCTTATCACTTCCAATCTTTATTGCTTCACACTGCAGTCCATCATCATCATCATAGGCAGCCCCTCAAAATCGAGGAAGACTTGTTTCCAAATTAAAAGTGAATTGTCAGGTGGCTGTACAGTCCAATGCAGGAATTACAGTCTCTGCCACAGGTGGGGCAGACAGTGGTTGAAGGAAACATAGAAACATAGAAACATAGAAAATAGGTGCAGGAGTAGGCCATTCGGCCCTTCGAGCCTGCACCGCCATTCAATGAGTTCATGGCTGAACATGCAACTTCAGTACCCCATTTCTGCTTTCTCGCCATACCCCTTGATCCCCCTAGTAGTAAGGACTTCATCTAACACCTTTTTGAATATATTTAGTGAATTGGCCTCAACAACTTTCTGTGGTAGAGAATTCCACAGGTTCACCACTCTCTGGGTGAAGAAGTTTCTCCTCATAAAGGGTGGGGTGAGGAACCTGGTTTGCCACATGCTTCTTCCGCTGCCTATGTTTGGTTTCTGCATGCTCTCGGCAATGAGACCCGAGGTGCTCAGCGCCCTCCCTGATGCTCTTCCTCCACTTTGGGCAGTCTTGGGCCAGGAATTCCCAGGTGCCGGTGGGGCTGCTGCACTTTATCAAGGAGCCTTTGACGGTGTCCTTGAAACGTTTCCTCTGCCCACCTGGGGCTTACTTGCCGTGTCGGAGTTCCGAGTGGAACGCTTGCTTAGGGAGTCTCATTTTAACACTGAGATTGATAGATTTCTGTTGGGTAAGGGTTACAGAATCAAGGTGAGTAGATGGAGTTAAGATACAGATTGGTCATAATCTCATTGTATGGTGGAATAGACTCGGAGTTGAATGGCCTCCTCCTGTGCCGAAGTTCAGTTCGGAGGAGGGGGGAGGACAATGAGTATTGTGTAAGGCTAGATGCATGGAGAATCACATAACATTGAGCTGATGGATAATACACATACGGACGATGTGGCCCACCCAACGGAACTGGTTGAGCGCGGTCAGTGCTTCAATGCTGGGGATGTTGGCCTGAGCAAGAACACTAATGTTGGTGCGTCTATGTTTGAAGACCAGGATCTCAAATCTGGCACCAAGCTTATGGTGTACAGGGCAGCAGTGTTACCTGCCCTCCTACATGGCTCAGAGACATGGACCATATACAGCAGACATCTCAAAGCGCTGGAGAAGTACCACCAGCGCTACCTCCGCAAAATCCTGCAAATCCACTGAGAGGATAGACACACTACAGTCCATTTAGCTATTGACTTGCACATCCCCAACTGTGCTAAACGCCTCTCTGGTACGGCTTTCTGATGTGTATTATCCATCGGCTCAATGTTATGTGATTCTCCATGCATCTAGCCTTACACAACACTCATTATCCCCCCCTCCTAACTGAACTTCGGCACAGGAAGAGACCATTCCGAGTCTGTTCCACCATTCAATGAGATTATGGCCAATCTGTATCTTAACTCCATCTACTCACCTTGGTTCTGTAACCTTTATTACCCTTACCCAACAAAAATCTATCAATCACAGTGTTAAAATTTCCAATTGACCCCCAGCCCCAACAACTTTTTGGGGGGGAGAGTTCCAGATTTCCACTACCCTTTGTGTGAGGAAGTGCTCCCTGACATCACCCCTGAACGGCCTGGCTCTAATTTTAAGGTGATGCCCCCTTGTTCTGGACTCCCCCACCAAAGGAAATAGTTTCTCTCTAGCCACCCTATCAACTCCTTTAATCATCTTAAACACCTCAATGAGATCATCCCTCAATCGTCTATGCTCGAAGGAATACAAACCTAGTCTATGCAACCTGTCCTCATAAATTAACCCTTTTACTCTGGTGTTTCTGGCTTCTTCACTCGGGTGTGGACCCTAGTTGAACCCTCCCTACCCCATCTGTCATCATGATGTAAAGTAAGAAACCTACTACTGACCGAAACCATCGAGAGGAGTCTGCAGCAGAGGTTCTTCGGGGGACACCTCAGAACGTAGGCTGGGATGTGCCACCTATTGGTTTTCACTGCTGTGCACTGCACTTTAGGAAGGATGTGAAGGCCTTAGAGAGGGTGCAGAAAAGATTTACAAGAATGATTCCAGTGATGAGGAACTTCCGTTATATGGATAGACCGGAGAAGCAGGGCTTGTTCTCCTTGGAGCAGAGAAGGTTGAGAGGAGATTTGATAGAAGTGTTCAAAATCATGAGTGGTCTAGACAGAGTAGATAGAGCGAAACTGTTCCCATTAGCAGAAGGGTTGAGAACCAGAGGACACAGATTTAAGGTGATTAGCAGAAGAACCAAAGGTGACATGAGGAAAAAAGTTTTTATGCAGCGAGTGGTTAGGATCTGGAATGCACTGCCTGAAAAGATGGTGGAGGCAAACTCAATCATGGCTTTCAAAGGGAAATTGGATAAGTACCTGAAGGAAAACAAATTGCAGGGCGACGGGGAAAGGGCGGGGGAGTGGGACTGATTGAGGTGCTCATGCAGAGGGCTAGCACGGACTTGAAGGGCTGAATGGCCTCCTTCTGTGCTGTAACCATTCTATGATTCTAATCTATGAGTCTAGTGCCGATTATCAAACATGAATAAAGCCAGCAATGACTCGGTTATAATGTACAGGTGTATTGTAATCAGCCTTTCAGGCATCTACATCCTGTACTCGTCCCAGGTGTGAGAGGTGAAATATATGCGTAATTTAGAAGCATCTATTATGGCTGTCCTTGCAGCTTGCCTTTTTAAATATAATTGCACAATGTGTATTCCGTGTTGAGCCTAATTAATATTGCTGCCTGGTTTTTGAGTTGACATCCTTAATCAGTGTGAACGGCCATTATAGAAAGAAAGATTTGCATTTATATAGTGCCTTTCACAACCTCAGGATGTCCCAAAGCACTTTACAGTCAATGAAGTACTTTTTATTGTGTAGTCACTGTTGCAATAAAGAAAAATGGCAGCCAATTTGCGCACAGCAAGCTCCCACAAACTGCAATGTGATAACGACCAGATAATCTGTTTTTGTATTATATAGCAGGACTATTGGAATGATTTGTTATTATTACAGCTGAACAATTGCTGATAAGTGTCAGCTGTGGTTCAGTGGGCAGCACTCTCGCCTCTGAATCAGAAGGTTGTGGGTTCAAGTCCCACTCCAGGGACTTGAGCACAAATAAATCTAGGCTGACACTCCAGTGCAGTACTGAGGGAGCGCTGCACTTTCAGAGGGGCAGTACTGAGGGAGCACTGAACTGTCAGAGGGGCAGTACTGAGGGAGCACTGCACTGTCGGAATGGCAGTATTGAGGGAGCGCTGCACTGTCGGAAGGGCAGTACTGAGGGAGTGCTACACTGTCAGAAGTGCCGTCTTTCGGATGAGACGTTAAACCAAGTCCCCGTCTGCTCTCTTAAATGCACGTAAAAGATCCCATGGCACTATTTCAAAGAAGAGCAGTCCTGGCCAATATTTATCCCTCAATCAACATAATAAAAAAAAAACAGATCATCTGGTCCTTACCACATTTCTGTTTATAGAGCTTGCTTGTGTGCAAATTGGCTGCTGCACTTCCTACATTACAACAGTGACTACACTCCAAAAGTACTTCATTGGCGTTTTGAGACTTCCAGTGGTTGTGAAAGGCACTATATAAATCCAAGTCTTTTTTCACTTTTATACCAGCGGTTATACACAGGTGTTAACTTGCTAACTTTAAATGAGTTAATGTCTCCACTGAAATAGTGGACAAAGAAATATTCAAAATGTCAAACATTCTAGTTCACCAGCATTGGCAGTGTAAGGAACAGACGTGCTCACCCTGTGAACTGACCGGAGTAGTTAACAGCCTTGATTTGTGTCAACGACACACTGCAGAGTTTCTCACCGTGAATTTCCTCAGCGATTCTTCAGCATCATTACTGTAAGATAAATAGCAGCAGAGCAGGACAATCTCCGAGGAACTTCAGCCCCTTTCTATATCACCTGCACTTCCTCTGTGAACTCCTCAAGATCGTGTTAAGCTGTAGTAGTATAACTGTATTAAAAGTGGAAGTAAAAGATCCCATGGCACTATTTCGAAGAAGAGCAGAGGAGTTATCTCCGATGTCCTGGCCAATATCTATCTTCCACTGGTTTGAATCATAGAATCATGGTAGCTTACAGTACAAAAGAAGGCCATTTGGCCCCTCGTGCCTGTGCTGGCTCTTTGAAAGAGCTATCCAATTTACCCGCTTCCTTCCCCATTACCCTGTCATTTTTTCCTTTTCAAGTATTTATCCAATTCTCTTTTGAAAGTTACTATTGAATCTGCTTCCACCACCCTTTCAGATAGCGCATTCCAGATCACAACAACTCACTTCATAAAAATGTTCTCTTAATTTTCTCTCTAGTTCTTTTACCAATTATTTTAGATCTGTGTCCTCTGGTTACCGACCCTCCTGCCAGTGGAAACAGTGTCTCCTTATTTGCTCTATCCAAACCCTTCATAATTTTGAACACCTCTATTGAACCCTTAACCTTCTCTGCTCTAAGGAGAACAATCCCAGCTTCTCCAGTCTCTCCATGTAACTGAAGTTCCTCATCCCCGGTACCATTCTGGTAAATCACCCCTTAACCTTCTCTGCACCAAACCTTAGTTTATTCCTAGTAAGAATGTGAGGTCATCAGTTATGCAGCAAATCTCCTCTGCACCCTCTCCAAGGCTATGATATCCTTCCTAAAATGCAGTGTAGTATTGAATTGAACACAATACTCCAGCTGATGCCCACTCAGTGATTTGTGAGGGTTTAGCTGTTATTTGCCTGAGATATCTAACTGCACGGTGCATCCTCTGGGGTCAGGTTGGAACCAGTTCCAACAGGGAGCCTGAAATAGGCCATAGAATCATAGAATGGTTACAGCACAGAAGGGGGCCATTCAGCCCATCAAGCCCATGCTGGCTCTCAGCTAGTCCAAGTCCCCTGCCCTTTCCCTGCAGCCCTGCAATGTTTTTCCTTCAGATACTTATCCAACTCCCTTTTAAAAGATAAGATTGAGTCTGCCTCTTCCACCCTTTCAGACAGTGCATTCCAGATCTTAACCATGCTTGTTTCTTTACTTGTCCCATTACCAACTCCTTTTGCCTTGCACCATCATCCCTTTTGTCATTTAATCTCTCTTGCCTCCCAGCCTATCATAGAACCTTCCCTCTTGTTCTTTTCTCCCCTCCCCCCTTCCTCTGCCCCGACACTTACTTAAAAATTTGTTACATCTCCAACTTTTTCCAGTTCTGACGAAAGGCCACCAACCTGAAACATTAACTCTGTTTCTCTCTCCGCAGCCCCCCCACCCCGGATTTGCATAGTCCTTCCTAACACTGGTTTTTCAGGCCAATGCTGTATGAACATGCACTCACCCCATGCCATGTTGGACCCTTCAGCACCTGTTTTTTTGGCCTGAAAATCGGGCTATCCAATTTCTAACCCATAAAGTTATAAAAAAGTCTCAAAGCATTTGAGATTTTATCACTAGAGGATTAAAGAAGTAATGGTAAAATTCTACAAGGTGATGATTCGGCCACAATTTTAGGCATCCCATTATAGAAAGGGTATTAACGCCATTAACAACACTGATTCACCAGCATGATCCCAGGGTCAGGAAATAACACAAAAGCAAAACATTGTGGATGCTGGAAATCTGAAATTAAAACCAAAACTCCTGGAAGTAATCAGCAGGTCAGGCAGCAGAGAGAAACAGAATTAACGTTTCAGGTCAATGACCTTTCGTCATAACTGGAAAAAGTTAGAGATGTAACAGGTTTTTAAGCAAGTGCAGGGGCAGGGAAAGGGGGGAGAGGAGGAAAGAACAAAAGGGAATGTCTGTGATAGGATGGAAGGCAGGAGAGATTAAATGACAAACGAGATGATGGTGCAAGCCAAAAGGAGATGGTAATGGGATCAGTAAAGAAACAAAAGATGGGTCTGAAGGAGGTGTAAATGGTAATAACAGAATCATTACCAGCACCTGCTGTCTGAAAAAATGGGGGTAGAGGTTACAATCTGAAATTGTTGAACTCAAAGTTGAGTCCGGAAGGCTGTAAAGTCCCAATGGAAAGATAAGGAGCTGTTCCTCAAGCTTGCATTGAGCTTCGTTGGAACAGTGCAGGAGGCCGAGGATGGAGAGATCAGAGTGGGAATGAAATGGAGAATTAAAGTGGAATTCAGAAGAATGAGAGGTGATCTTATCGAAATGTATAAGATTATGAGGGGGCTTGACAAGGTGGATGCAGAGAGGATGTTTCCACTGATGGGGGAGACTAGAACGAGAGGGCATGATCTTAGAATAAGGGGCCGCCCATTTAAAACTGAGAGGAGGAGAAACTTCTTCTCTCAGCGGGTTGGAATTCGCTGCCTCAGAGAGCTGTGGAAGCTGGGACATTGAATAAATTTAAGACAGAAATAGACAGTTTCTTAAACGATAAGGGGTTATGGGGAGCGGGCGGGGAAGTGGAGCTGAGTCCATGATCAGATCAGCCATGATCTTATTGAATGGCGGAGCAGGCTCGAGGGGCCGTATGGCCTACTCCTGATCCTATTTTTTATGTTCTTATGTTCTTATAATGCAACGATTTCCCCTGGAGTAGCAAAGGTTAAGAGATTTGATAAGAGTTTTTGTTGTAATTGCAAAGGGTTTTCATGGAGTAAATAATGGAAGACCAGATCTATGGAAGAGGGGCGGGGGAGGTGGTGGAGGGCAGGGAAAAAGCATTATGAATTTAAAATTGTCACAAAGTGAGGCGTTTAGAGAGATCACTTTAAACAGAAGTTTGTTGGAAGATGAGACCTGGTAAAGGCAGAGATCATTTCATCTTTTAAGGGAAAAGGGGATAAATATTTACAACACAGGGCTGTGGGTAGAACACTGGATGGGGTTGGGGGGCAGTGGAGCATCAGTTTGGATTGCACTAGTAAAGAGTCGACACAGATTTGATAGAAACATAGAAACATAGAAAATAGGTGCAGGAGCAGGCCATTCAGCCCTTCTAGCCTGCACCGCCATTCAACGAGTTCATGGCTGAACATGAAACTTCAGTACCCACTTCCTGCTTTCACGCCATACCCCTTGATCCCCCGAGTAGTAAGGACTTCATCTAACTCCCTTTTGAATATATTTAGTGAATTGGCCTCAACTACTTCCTGTGGTAGAGAATTCCACAGGTTCACCACTCTCTGGGTGAAGAAGTTTCTCCTTATCTCGGTCCTAAATGGCTTACCCCTTATCCTTAGACTGTGACCCCTGGTTCTGGACTTCCCCAACATTGGGAACATTCTTCCTGCATCCAACCTGTCCAAACCCGTCAGAATTTTAAACGTTTCTATGAGGTCCCCTCTCACTCTTCTGAACTCCAGTGAATACAAGCCCAGTTGATCCAGTCTTTCTTGATAGGTCAGTCCCACCATCCCGGGAATCAGTCTGGTGAATCTTCGCTGCACTCCCTCAATAGCAAGTATGTCCTTCCTCAAGTTAGGAGACCAAAACTGTACACAATACTCCAGGTGTGGCCTCACCAAGGCCCTGTACAACTGTAGCAACACCTCCCTGCCCCTGTACTCAAATCCCCTCGCTATGAAGGCCAACATGCCATTTGCTTTCTTAACCGCCTGCTGTACCTGCATGCCAACCTTCAATGACTGATGTACCATGACACCCAGGTCTCGTTGCACCTTCCCTTTTCCTAATCTGTCACCATTCAGATAATAGTCTGTCTCTCTGTTTTTACCACCAAAGTGGATAACCTCACATTTATCCACATTATACTTCATCTGCCACGCATTTGCCCACTCACCTAACCTATCCAAGTCACTCTGTAGCCTCATAGCATCCTCCTCGCAGCTCACACTGCCACCCAACTTAGTGTCATCCGCAAATTTGGAGATACTACATTTAATCCCCTCGTCTAAATCATTAATGTACAATGTAAACAGCTGGGGCCCCAGCACAGAACCCTGCGGTACCCCACTAGTCACTGCCTGCCATTCCGAAAAGTACCCATTTACTCCTACTCTTTGCTTCCTGTCTGACAACCAGTTCTCAATCCACGTCAGCACACTACCCCCAATCCCATGTGCTTTAACTTTGCACATTAATCTCCTGTGTGGGACCTTGTCGAAAGCCTTCTGAAAGTCCAAATATACCACATCAACTGGTACTCCTTTGTCCACTTTATTGGAAACATCCTCAAAAAATTCCAGAAGATTTGTCAAGCATGATCTCCCTTTCACAAATCCATGCTGACTTGGACCTATCATGTCACCATTTTCCAAATGCGCTGCTATGACATCCTTAATAATTGATTCCATCATTTTACCCACTACTGAGGTCAGGCTGACCGGTCTATAATTCCCTGCTTTCTCTCTCCCTCCTTTTTTAAAAAGTGGGGTTACATTGGCTACCCTCCACTCGATAGGAACTGATCCAGAGTCAATGGAATGTTGGAAAATGACTGTCAATGCATCCGCTATTTCCAAGGCCACCTCCTTAAGTACTCTGGGATGCAGTCCATCAGGCCCTGGGGATTTATCGGCCTTCAATCCCATCAATTTCCCCAACACAATTTCCCGACTAATAAAGATTTCCCTCAGTTCCTCCTCCTTAATAGACCCTCTGACCACTTTTATATCCGGAAGGTTGTTTGTGTCCTCCTTCGTGAATACTGAACCAAAGTACTTGTTCAATTGGTCTGCCATTTCTTTGTTCCCCGTTATGACTTCCCCTGATTCTGACTGCAGGGGACCTACGTTTGTCTTTACTAACCTCTTTCTCTTTACATACCTATAGAAACTTTTGCAATCCGCCTTAATGTTCCCTGCAAGCTTCTTCTCGTACTCCATTTTCCCTACCCTAATCAAACCCTTTGTCCTCCTCTGCTGAGTTCTAAATTTCTCCCAGTCCCCAGGTTCGCTGCTATTTCTGGCCAATTTGTATGCCACTTCCTTGGCTTTAATACTATCCCTGATTTCCCTTGATAGCCACGGTTGAGCCACCTTCCCTTTTTTATTTTTACGCCAGACAGGAATGTACAATTGTTGTAATTCATCCATGCGTTCTCTAAATGTCTGCCATTGCCCATCCACAGTCAACCCCTTAAGTATCATTAGCCAATTTATCTTAGCCAATTCATGCCTCATACCTTCAAAGTTACCCTTCTTTAAGTTCTGGACCATGGTCTCTGAATTAACTGTTTCATTCTCCATCCTAATGCAGAATTCCACCATATTATGGTCACTCTTCCCCAAGGGGCCTCGCACAATGAGATTGCTAATTAATCCTCTCTCATTACACAACACCCAGTCTAAGATGGCCTCCCCCCTAGTTGGTTCCTCGACATATTGGTCTAGAAAACCATCCCTTATGCATTCCAGGAAATCCTCCTCCACCGTATTGCTTCCAGTTTGGCTAGCCCAATCTATGTGCATATTAAAGTCACCCATTATAACTGCTGCACCTTTATTGCATGCACTCCTAATTTCCTGTTTGATGCCCTCCCCAACATCACTACTACTGTTTGGAGGTCTGTACACAACTCCCACTAACGATTTTTGCCCTTTAGTGTTCTGCAGCTCTACCCATATAGATTCCACCTCATCCAAGCTAATGTCTTTCCTAACTATTGCATTAATCTCCTCTTTAACCAGCAATGCTACCCCACCTCCTTTTCCTTTTATTCTATCCTTCCTGAATGTTGAATACCCCTGGATGTTGAGTTCCCAGCCCTGATCATCCTGGAGCCACGTCTCCGTAATCCCAATCACATCATATTTGTTAACATCTATTTGCACAGTTAATTCATCCACTTTATTGCGGATACTCCTTGCATTAAGACACAAAGCCTTCAGGCTTGTTTTTTTAACACCCTTTGTCCTTTTAGAATTTTGCTGTACAGTGGCCATTTTTGTTCTTTGCCTTGGGTTTCTCTGCCCTCCACTTTTCCTCATCTCCTTTCTGTCTTTTGCTTTTGCCTCCTTTTTGTCTCCCTCTGTCTCCCTGTATAGGTTCCCATCCCCCTGCAATATTAGTTTAACTCCTCCCCAACAGCACTAGCAAACACTCCCCCTAGGACATTGGTTCCGGACCTGCCCAGGTGCAGACCGTCCGGTTTGTACTGGTCCCACCTCCCCCAGAACCGGTTCCAATGCCCCAAGAATTTGAATCCCTTCCTGCTGCACCACTGCTCAAGCCATGTATTCATCTGCGCTATCCTGCGATTCCTACTCTGACTAGCACGTGGCACTGGTAGCAATCCCGAGATTACTACTTTTGAGGTCCTACTTTTTAATTTAGCTCCTAGCTCCTGAAATTCTTTTCGTAGGACCTCATCCCTTTTTTTACCTATGTCGTTGGTACCAAGATGTGTCAAGATGACCTCCTTCTAAACTGTAAACATCTATGGATCTAATGTACTCTGTGTACATTACCAGGCTGACACGCCCAATGCAGTACTGAGGGAGTGCTGCACTGTTGGAGGGACAGTACTGAGGGAGTGCAGCACTGTCGGAGGGGCACTACTGAGGGAGCACTGCACTGTTGGAGGTGCCGGCTTTTGGATGAGACGTTAAACCGAGGTCCCGTCTGCATTCTCAGATGGATGTAAAAGATCCCATGACCAATATTTTGAAGAAGAGCAGGGGAGTAATCCCAGGTGTCCTGGCCAATATTTATCCCTCAATCAACATCACTAAGATCAAATGGTGAAAATGGGGCGATAACTTTTGAATAATTGCAAAAGTATCGCCAGGCAAAAATGAGTTGCCGCTTCGGGGAACTTCAGCTTTAGCGCTCCAAGAGGTAAGTGGAACACTAAATCAAGCTCCACTTCCCTTAAAGGATTAAAGTGTGTGAAAGGGGCGGTAGCAGCAGAGCGCTGAACAATGTTCGGTGCAGTGCTGCCGGCTTCAGAGGTTCCTTCCCTCGTTTAAAGCGAAGGGCCAATGATGGGTTGAATCATTTTTATTGCTCTCTCTGTGGGACCACGGGACCAGCATGACTTGCATTACAGCCCCAAGCACTCTTAAGAGAGTGGAGCGCTGAGGAATTGCGCAGAAATCGGGGGTCAAAAGCAATCAGAAGGCACCAGACTGGTGCGGGAAATAATGTTCGGCCTATCTGACCACCACTGCCTTACAATATCGCTCACCAAGCGGCCAGCCAAGGTGACAACGCCTCCTGAAGCTGCCGTTGTTTATGCCCGACGATGCTACAGGGGGTGGGAATGAATATTACATCCGGAGCAGTAACAGAGTGCTGCGCACCAGATGATGTCACGATCTCCGGGGTGCAAGAGATGAGATGGTAAGTGTTAGCGCCAGCGCAAACCCGCCATTAAAGTACGCTGGCGTTGGTGAATTTGCCGCGCCCGGTCGATATTCTCATAGTGCCCCATTACAATCCCGTTACCGCCCCCTGCAGGTGCTAATGGGAGGCTCAAGGCAACTGAATTTCTCCCCCAAATTTTCATTGTAACATTGCTGTTTGTGGGAGCTTGCTATGTGCAAATTGGCTGCTGCATTTCCTACATTACAACAGTGAATAAACTTTAAAAAGTGCTTCATTGACTGTAAAGTATTTAGGGATGTCCGGTGGTTGTGAAAGGCACTACAGAAATGCAAGTCTTTCTTTTATTAATATGTAAGTAAATTGGGGCATTATCATTAACAAGGTGTAAGTGTGTGTTTACCACTCTCAAATTATGGCAAAGATTGAACTGGGTTAATGCACAAATAGTGTAATTTTGGCTTGTTACAGAGGAGCACAAACTTATTTGTGCTTTTTACCCTATGTTGTGTTGACGACACCGACGATCACAATAACTACAACATATCAGAGTGATTTAAAGGAGGAGAGAGTGGCGGAGAGGTTTAGGGAGAAATTCCAGAGTTTAGGCCCCAGGCAGCTGAAGGCACAGGTGGGGGCAATGGAAATCGGGGATGTGTAAGGGGCCAGAGTTGGAGGAGAAAGAAGCTACAGCAAACAATTAGGAAAGCAAATGGTATATCAGCTTTTATTGCAAGTAGGTTGGAGTATAATAGTAAGGAAGTCTAGCTGCAATTATATAGGGCGTTGGTGAGACCACACCTGAGGTACTGTATACAGTTTCATCTCCTTACCTAAGGAAGGATATATTTGCCTTAGAGGGGATGCTATGAAGGTTCACTAGATTGATTCCTGGGATGAGAGGGTTGTCCTATAAGGAGAGATTGAGTAGATTGGGCCTTTATTTGCTGGAGTTTAGAAGAATGAGAGGTGATGTCATTGAGACATATAGGGCTCGACTTTCCCGAGAGCCCCTCAAGGCCCGATTGCCCGCCAGAAAATGCTAACGTTTGGTACGTATCGCTGGCGAAAATTTCTACTTTTAAGTTAAAACTAATTAAAACTAATTGCCCGACGAGAAAATGGGTTTGGCACCATTATTCTCAGCGGTTTTCTCAGTGGTTAAGGGGAAACTAAGTAAAATGGGCAGTTTTTAAAAAATTTCATCTGAGGCTGCAATTGGACCTAGGGAGGGGGAAAAACTTTTAAAAAAAATTTTCACTAAAAAAAATGAAACGTTGAAAAACATTGCCAAGACACGTTTACACCTAATCGCCCTTTTAAAATATTTTAAAAATAAATAACGAACCTTTAATTTACCTTTCTTTGCAGACCTACCGCCCTGTTTAAGCAGCTTTCACACGGCGGTTCCCTCGATGATCTGGACAGGCTTCCGTTGAGACAAACTTACACCCTGGCGATTTTCTCGGCGGTGCACGTCGGCAGTTTGGTCCCGGCGGGCATTATCAGATTTGGGCGATAACATTGAAAAACAAAAGGGGAAACTTTCGCCGGACGGAAAAACAGCTGTACCGCCGAAAAAATCGCCGAGAACTCGCCGAAAATGATAGGAAAACTTAGCCCTTAAGGTTCTGAGAGGAATTGATGGGGTGCATGCTGAGAGGCTATTTCCCCTGGCTAAAGAACTAGGGTCATAATATTCTCAGGATAAGGGGTCAGCCATTATTAAGGAAGCAGTAACGGGACATTTCGAAAAGCATAATTCAATCAAGCAGAGTCAGCATGGTTTTATGAAAGGGAAATCATGTTTGACAAATTTGCTGGAGTTCTTTGAGGATGTAACAAGCAGGGTGGATAAGGGGGAACCAGTGGATGTGGTGCATTTGGATTTCCAGAAGGCATTCGATAAGGTGCCACGTAAAAAGTTACTGCCCAAGATAAAAGTTCACGGGGTTGGGGGTAATCTATTAGCATTGATAGAGGATTGGCTAACTAACAGAAAACAGAGAGTCAGGATAAATGGGTCATTTTCTGGTTGGCAAACAGTAACTAGTGGGATGCCGCAGGGATTGGTGCTGGGGCCTCAATTATTTACAATCTATATTAATGACTTGGATGAAGGGACCGAGTGTAATGTAGCCAAGTTTGCTGATGATACAAAGATGGGTGGGAAAGCAAATTGTGAGAACGCAAAAAATCTGCAAAGAGATAAAAACAGGCTAAGTGAATGGGCAAAAATTTGGCAGATGGAGTATAATGTGGGAAAATGTGCAATTATCCACTTTGGCAGAAAAAATAGAAAAGCAAATTATAATTTAAATGGAAAAAAATTGGAAAGTGCTGCAGTACAGAGGGACCTGGGGGTCCTTGTGCATGAAACACAAGAAGTTAGTATGCAGGTACAGCAAGTGATCAGGAAGGCAAATGGAATGTTGACCTTTATTGCAAGGGGGGTAGAGTTTTAAAGCAGAGAAGTCCTGCTACAGTTGTACAGGGTATTGATGAGGCCATATTTGGAGCACTGCGTACAGTTTTGGTCTCCGTATTTAAGGAAGGTTATACTTGCATTGCAGGCAATTCGGAGAAGGTTCACTAGGTTGATTCTGGAGATGAGGGGGTTGACTTATGAGGATAAGTTGAGTAGGTTGGGTCAAAACTCATTGGAGTTCAGAAGAATGAGAGGTGATCTTATCGAAACATATAAGATAATGAGAGGGCTCGACAAGGTGGATGCAAAGAGGATATTTCCACTCATAGGGGAAACTAAAACTAGGGCACATAGTCTTGGAATAAGGGGCCACCCATTTAAAACTGAGATGAAGAGGAATTTCTTCTCTCAGAGGTTGTAAATCTATAGACTTCTGTGCCCCAGAGAGCTGTGGAGGCTGGGTAATTGAATATATTTAAGGCGGAGATAAAAAGATTTTTAAACGATAAGGGAATAAAGGGTTATGGGGAGGGGGCAGGGAAGTGGAGCTGAGTCTATGATCAGATAGAAACATAGAAACATAGAAAATAGGTGCAGGAGCAGGCCATTCAGCCCTTCTAGCCTGCACCGCCATTCAACGAGTTCATGGCTGAACATGAAACTTCAGTACCCACTTCCTGCTTTCACGCCATACCCCTTGATCCCCCGAGTACTAAGGACTTCATCTAACTCCCTTTTGAATATATTTAGTGAATTGGCCTCAACTACTTCCTGTGGTAGAGAATTCCACAGGTTCACCACTCTCTGGGTGAAGAAGTTTCTCCTTATCTCGGTCCTAAATGGCTTACCCCTTATCCTTAGACTGTGACCCCTGGTTCTGGACTTCCCCAACATTGGGAACATTCTTCCTGCATCCAACCTGTCCAAACCCGTCAGAATTTTAAACGTTTCTATGAGGTCCCCTCTCACTCTTCTGAACTCCAGTGAATACAAGCCCAGTTGATTCAGTCTTTCTTGATAGGTCAGTCCCACCATCCCGGGAATCAGTCTGGTGAATCTTCGCTGCACTCCCTCAACAGCAAGTATGTCCTTCCTCAAGTTAGGAGACCAAAACTGTACACAATACTCCAGGTGTGGCCTCACCAAGGCCCTGTACAACTGTAGCAACACCTCCCTGCCCCTGTACTCAAATCCCCTCGCTATGAAGGCCAACATGCCATTTGCTTTCTTAACCGCCTGCTGTACCTGCATGCCAACCTTCAATGACTGATGTACCATGACACCCAGGTCTCGTTGCACCTTCCCTTTTCCTAATCTGTCACCATTCAGATAATAGTCTGTCTCTCTGTTTTTACCACCAAAGTGGATAACCTCACATTTATCCACATTATACTTCATCTGCCACGCATTTGCCCACTCACCTAACCTATCCAAGTCACTCTGTAGCCTCATAGCATCCTCCTCGCAGCTCACACTGCCACCCAACTTAGTGTCATCCGCAAATTTGGAGATACTACATTTAATCCCTTCGTCTAAATCATTAATGTATAATGTAAACAGCTGGGGCCCCAGCACAGAACCCTGCGGTACCCCACTAGTCACTGCCTGCCATTCCGAAAAGTACCCATTTACTCCTACTCTTTGCTTCCTGTCTGACAACCAGTTCTCAATCCACGTCAGCACACTACCCCCAATCCCATGTGCTTTAACTTTGCACATTAATCTCCTGTGTGGGACCTTGTCGAAAGCCTTCTGAAAGTCCAAATATACCACATCAACTGGTACTCCTTTGTCCACTTTATTGGAAACATCCTCAAAAAATTCCAGAAGATTTGTCAAGCATGATCTCCCTTTTACAAATCCATGCTGACTTGGACCTATCATGTCACCATTTTCCAAATGCGCTGCTATGACATCCTTAATAATTGATTCCATCATTTTACCCACTACTGAGGTCAGGCTGACCGGTCTATAATTCCCTGCTTTCTCTCTCCCTCCTTTTTTAAAAAGTGGGGTTACAGTGGCTACCCTCCACTCGATAGGAACTGATCCAGAGTCAATGGAATGTTGGAAAATGACTGTCAATGCATCCGCTATTTCCAAGGCCACCTCCTTAAGTACTCTGGGATGCAGTCCATCAGGCCCTGGGGATTTATCGGCCTTCAATCCCATCAATTTCCCCAACACAATTTCCCGACTAATAAAGATTTCCCTCAGTTCCTCCTCTTTAATAGACCCTCTGACCACTTTTATATCCGGAAGGTTGTTTGTGTCCTCCTTAGTGAATACTGAACCAAAGTACTTGTTCAATTGGTCTGCCATTTCTTTGTTCCCTGTTATGACTTCCCCTGATTCTGACTGCAGGGGACCTACGTTTGTCTTTACTAACCTCTTTCTCTTTACATACCTATAGAAACTTTTGCAATCCGCCTTAATGTTCCCTGCAAGCTTCTTCTCGTACTCCATTTTCCCTACCCTAATCAAACCCTTTGTCCTCCTCTGCTGAGTTCTAAATTTCTCCCAGTCCTCAGGTTCGCTGCTATTTCTGGCCAATTTGTATGCCACTTCCTTGGCTTTAATACTATCCCTGATTTCCCTAGATAGCCACGGTTGAGCCACCTTCCCTTTTTTATTTTTACGCCAGACAGGAATGTACAATTGTTGTAATTCATCCATGCGTTCTCTAAATGTCTGCCATTGCCCATCCACAGTCAACCCCTTAAGTATCATTAGCCAATCTATCTTAGCCAATTCATGCCTCATACCTTCAAAGTTACCCTTCTTTAAGTTCTGGACCATGGTCTCTGAATTAACTGTTTCATTCTCCATCCTAATGCAGAATTCCACCATATTATGGTCACTCTTCCCCAAGGGGCCTCGCACAATGAGATTGCTAATTAATCCTCTCTCATTACACAACACCCAGTCTAAGATGGCCTCCCCCCTAGTTGGTTCCTCAACATATTGGTCTAGAAAACCATCCCTTATGCATTCCAGGAAATCCTCCTCCACCGTATTGCTTCCAGTTTGGCTAGCCCAATCTATGTGCATATTAAAGTCATCCATTATAACTGCTGCACCTTTATTGCATGCACTCCTAATTTCCTGTTTGATGCCCTCCCCAACATCACTACTACTGTTTGGAGGTCTGTACACAACTCCCACTAACGATTTTTGCCCTTTAGTGTTCTGCAGCTCCACCCATATAGATTCCACATCATCCAAGCTAATGTCTTTCCTAACTATTGCATTAATCTCCTCTTTAACCAGTAATGCTACCCCACCTCCTTTTCCTTTTATTCTATCCTTCCTGAATGTTGAATACCCCTGGATGTTGAGTTCCCAGCCCTGATCATCCTGGAGCCACGTCTCCGTAATCCCAATCACATCATATTTGTTAACATCTATTTGCACAATTAATTCATCCACCTTATTGCGGATACTCCTTGCATTAAGACACAAAGCCTTCAGGCTTGTTTTTTTAACACCCTTTGTCCTTTTAGAATTTTGCTGTACAGTGGCCCTTTTTGTTCTTTGCCTTGGGTTTCTCTGCCCTCCACTTTTCCTCATCTCCTTTCTGTCTTTTGCTTTTGCCTCCTTTTTGTCTCCCTCAGCCATGATCTTATTAAATGGCGGAGCAGGCTCAAGGGGCCAGGTGGCCTACTCCTGCTCCTATTTCTTATGTTCTTATGTTCATTCAGGAATGAGTTGAGATGAATTTTCTTCACTCAAGGGCTTGTGAATCTTTGGAATTCTCTACCCCAGAGGGCTGTGGCTGCTTAGTCATTGAGTGTATTCAAGGCTGAGATCGATAGATTTTTGAACACAAAAGGAATCAAGGAATATGGGGATCAGGTGGGAAAGTGGAGTTGAGGTCAAAGATCGGCCATGATCTTATTGAATGGTGGAGCAGGCTCGAGGGGCCGAGTGGCCCACTCCTGCCCCTTTTTCTTATGTTCTTTAAGGCTGTTAAGAGAGCTGGCAGTCATCCAGAAGAGCAGATGATGAGACTCGGTAAAAGAGTGATTCAGCTATTTTCTTGCTGAAGCACAAGTACAGCAGTAAGTCTCATTTTGATGGAGGAGCAGATCGAGAGGTGGCAGAGGAAGGACCTCCTGAGGAATCCACTACGACTCCAGACGATATACATTGTGCGGGTGACAGTAGCGTTTTGCCCTGTGTGACTCAGCAGCCATCTATGCCTCATTGAAGCAACCCGAAATGAATTGTGCCCTTTCATTGACCCAAAACCTTCAGCCAAAGAGCAGCATCAAAGAGCTGCCAGTAAGTGGTAAAAGGTGACAGCAGCACCAATCTTTATTTTGGCGTCGCCTCGTAATCTCAGGAGCCAGAATCCGCAGTATGTTGTTGTAGATGCAATCAATGAAGACCCGTTTCCTCGGAATCCTGCAAAACAAAAAGCCGACAGTGTCTCCTACTGGTAATGGTGTAGCCCAGTCACCATAGTTGGCAGCTGTATGTGTTCATGATTATAGTCAGTCTACAATCATTCTGACCATCACCTTTCCTAGATTTCCCTATTCCATTGCTGCTGTACTGGTTCTAAAAAAAAGACTCCCATTTATAGCGCTTTACACGACCACCGGATGGCTCAAAGCGCTTTACAGCCAATGAAGTACTTTTGCAGTGTAGTCACTGTTGTAATGTAGGAAACACATCAGCCAATTTGCACACAGCAAGCTTCCACAAACAGCAATATTATAATGACCAGCTAATCTGTTTCTGTGATATTGGTTGAGGGATAAATGGTGACCCAGGACCCCAGGGATAACTTCCCTACTCTTCCTCAAAATAGTGGCATGGGATTTTTTACATCCACCCGAGAGGGCAAGATGATGCCTCAGTTTAACATTCAATCTGAAAGATGGCACCTTCGACAGTGCAGCACTCCCTCAGCAATGCGCTGGGAGTGTCAGCCGAGATTTATGTGCTCAAGTCTCTGGTGGGACTTGAACCCACAACCTTCTGACTCAGAGGTGAGCGTGCTACCCACTGAGGCACAGCTGACACTATACCACCATCATTATTTCCCTTTGTGTTGTATTTACAGCAGGGTCTATTTGGATGAAGTACACTAACGTAACTTCAAGCAAACTTCTCTCACGCATGCAACTTACTTTGATTGTCATCGAATCACTACCTACAAATATGACAGTCACTGTATTGGCAGCTGAGTATTGTCCACATTCATTCTTGTTTCTCACCTTTCTTCAGATCTGAAAGATGTGACCTATTGCAGAACCCTATATGTGGTGACCCCATATTTATTCTCACCTCGAAGTTAGAAGGCCATGGGCTCATGTCCCACTCCAGAGAATTGAGCACAAAATCCAGGCTGACACTCCAGAACTGAGGGAGTGCTGCACTGTCGGAGGGACAGTACTGAGAGAGTGCTGCATTGTTGAGGAGGGACAGTACTGAGTGAGCGCTGAATTGTCAGGGGGCAGTACTGAGGGAGCACTTCCCTGTTGGGGGGAGGGGGGCGGGGGGGAGTACGGAGGGAGCACAACACTGTTGCTGGGGCAGTACTGAGGGTGCGCTGCACTGTCGGAGGGGCAATACTGAGAGAGCGCTGCACTGTCGGAGGGGCAGTACTGAGGAAGTGCTGCAATGTCGGAGGAGCAATACTGAGAGAACGCTGCACTGTCGAAGGGGCAGTACTGAGGGAGTGCTGCACTGTCAAAGGGGCAGTACTGAGAGAGTGCTGCACTGTCGGAGGGGCAGTACTGAGAGAGTGCTGCACTGTCGGAGGGGCAGTACTGAGGGAGCGCTGCACTGTCGGAGGGGCAGTACTGAGAGAGTGCTGCACTGTCGGAGGGGCAGTACTGAGAAAGTGTTGCACTGTCGGAGGGGCAGTACTGAGAGAGTGCTGCACTGTCAAAGGGGCAGTACTGAGAGAGTGCTGCACTGTCGGAGGGGCAGTACTGAGAGAGTGCTGCACTGTCGGAGGGGCAGTACTGAGAGAGTGCTGCACTGTCGGAGGGGCAGTACTGAGTGAGTGCTGCACTGTCGGAGGGGCAGTGCTGAGGGAGTGCTGCACTGTCGGAGGGGCAGTACTGAGAGAGTGCTGCACTGTCGGAGGGGCAGTACTGAGGGAGTGCTGCACTGTCGGAGGGGCAGTACTGAGGCAGCGCTACACTGTCGGAGGGGCAGTACTGTGAGAGTGCTGCACTGTCGGAGGGGCACTACTGAGTGAGTGCTGCACTGTCGGAGGGGCAGTACTGAGGGAGCGCTGCACTGTCGGAGGGGCAGTACTGAGAGAGTGCTGCACTATCAGAGGGGCAGTACTGAGAGAGTGCTGCACTATCGGAGGGGCAGTACTGAATGAGCGCTGCACTGTCAGAGGGGCAGTATTGAGGGAGTGCTGCACTGTCGGAGGAGCAATACTGAGGGAGCGCTGCACTGTTGCTGGGAAAGTATTGAGGGAGCTGCACTGTCGGAGGGACAGTATTGAGAGAGTGCTGCACTATTGGAGGTGCTGTCCTTCGCATGAGGCCCCGTCTGCCCTCTCCGGTAGATGTAAAAGATCCCATGGACATTATTTTGAAGAGGAGCAGGTGAATTTCCACAGTGTACTGGCCAATATTTATGCCTCAACCAACATCACTAAAACAGAGTATCTGGTCACTATCTCTTTGCTGTTTGTGGGAGCTTGCTGTGCGCACAATGGTGCTGCATTTTCTAGACTGCACTATTCTTTCGCTCTGTTGAGAGAACAACTGACAGGGTCATCTTGTTAAGAGCTTAGTCACTATTCTGCTCAGAAGCAGCATCTCATTCTTCCAGTAAGTAGTTGATTTATAATCTACAGCCTCTGCTTTGATCTTGTAGCCATGGTATTGATGTGACAGTTTTTTTTTAATACAAAGACTATTATTTCTCTTCATGTTGAATATAGTCCTTGTTTGTACCGGCTGTCCTTTGCAAAGTGACTGAATCTTGTTTTTCTTGTTGATGTGGGCTTTTGACGGGATTTTGATCATTGTGCTGTGATTAGTTGGGAGATCAATCCCGCCTCCCCCCCCCCTCCCCTCACCCCTGTAGCACAATGTGAATCTATACACCAGAGTACAAGCATTGGTGGGTAATTAGCTGAGCTGTACATCAATCACAGTGAAGGGAGAGTTTGGGAAATCTGTGAATATGGGCTTTGCACCTGGAGACAAGAGGTATTTTTGTGAAGAGATTAACAGGATGTGCATGAGGTAAAGAAGCAGGGAATGCGAATGAAGTTGGATAATTCTCTGGGGCCATCAAACATTCAGGAATAGCATTTTGCAGCAAGTTTTATTTGCACCAAGAGAGCCATTGCAAATGAATAGCCAACCCCGGCAGAAGGCCACTCCATTATGTCGAGTTCAAATGTGTACCACAGGAACATTTAAAGCAACTAGTGAGAAATTAACCTTAGACTGTACCCCAATAGTTAGCTTTAGGAGTATAACTAGCTCAACATATTCTAGATTTTCTAGATGACCTAAGGCTCAAGCACCAAAGGCCCTACCCCACTGCTGGCCAAGAACGGAGAGGGCAGTCAGTGCCCGCTGGAAGGAGCTCTTCGAGGATCTCCTTAATCGAGACTCTGTCTTTGATGTGACTGTCCTCGACTCCATCCCTCAGCATGCCACCCGCCATCTTAGAACAACTTCGGCCCAGTATGAGGTTAAAAAGGCCATCCGTCAATTGCAGAACACCAAGGCATCAGGAGCAGATGGAATCCCCGCCGAAACACTAAAACATGGAGGAGAAGCACGACTGGCGCGGATTCATGACATCATCACTCTTATCTGGGAGGAGGCGAACATGCCAGGAGATCTCAGAGATGCTGTAATCGTGACCATCTTCAAGAAAAGTGACAAGTCCGAATGTGGTAACTGCAGAGGAGTCTCCCTGCTGTCGACTTCCTCAATCACCTTCTCCCTGTGGCTGAAGAGCTCCTCCCAGAATCGCAATGTGGATTACGCCCAATCAGGAGCACAACGGACATGATCTTCACCGCACAGCAGATACAAGAGAAATGCAGGGAATAACACCAACCTCTGAACATGGCCTTCTTTGACCTCACAAAAGCCTTCGACACTGTCAACTGTGAGGGATTATGGAGCATCCTCCTCAGATTCGGCTGCCCTCAAAAGTTTGTCACCATTCTCCGCCTGCTCCACGATGACATGCAAGCCATGATCCTGACCAGCGGATCCACCATGGACCCATTTCACGTTCAGACCGGGGTCAAGCAGGCTGTGTCATTGCACCAACGCTCTTCTCGATCTTCCTTGCTGCAATGCTCCATCTCACCCTCAGCAAGCTCCCCGCTGGAGTGGAGCTAAATTATAGGACAAACAGTAATCTGTTCAACCTCTGCTGCCTCCAGGCCAGATCCAAGGTCGTCCCATCCTCAGTCATTGAATTACAGAAAGCAGACGACGCTTGCGTGTGCGCACACTCGTAGGCCGAACTCGAAGTCATCGTCAACACCTTCACCGAGGTGTATGAGAGCATGGACCTTACACTAAACATCCGTAAGACAAAGGTCCTCTACCAACCTGTCCCCGCCACACAGCACTGCCCCCCGGTTATCAAAATCCACGACGAGGCCTTAGACAATGTGGACCATTTTCCATACCATTGGAGCCTACTGTCAACAAGGGCAGACATCGATGATGAGGTCCAACTGTCATGCATGTATGCCTGGGGTCACTAGCCAGCAGGTGGCGCCACTGTCAGAGATCATTGGGTTGTATGCACATGTGTGCGGCCCAGGTATAAAAGGCAAGCCATCATGTAATGTAATCACTTTGGGCCCTAAGAAAAGCAGAACCAGGTTTGTACCTGTGTTAGTTTACAGTATTCAGTCTATCGAGTTGTTACATACATAACATTTGGCAACGAGGTAACTTAAGAAACTTCGCATGCAAAAATTAGCACAATTGGAATTCTGGAGAGATTCGTGGAGGGAGAGGACTGGGCAGATTTTGTAGCTCGCCTGGACCAATATTTCGTGGCCAACAAAATGGAGGAACCCACTGATGCAGTTAGGCTCAGGGCGGTCTTCCTCAGGGTTTGCAGTCCAAAAATCTATGGATTCATAAAGAATCTTCTCTCGCCTGCAAGTCCAACGGACAAGGACTATGAGGAATTTTATGCTCTGGGACGTGACCATCTCAAACCAGAAGAAGGCATCATCATCTCACGATATCAATTTTACAAGCACGTTCGTTCTGAGGGCCAGGATGTGTCGGAATTCGTTGCCGACCTAAGACATCTAGTTGGACGGTGTAAGTTCGAAAACGAGTTGGGAGACATGCTGCGGAACTTCTTTGTAATCGGAATCAACCACGAGGTGATCCTGCGTAAGCTACTGGCGGCAGAGACGTTGGATTTGAACAAGGCCATCACGACTGCCCAGGCATGCATGATGACGGACAAAAACTTAAAGCAGATATCATCGAAAAATCGGAACTCGGCAAGTACTGTAAACAAGATTGTATTGTCGTTTGGCAGAGCTGCATATGGCAGGGCCTACTCGACTGCGTATGTGAAACCTATGGCTGCCCAAAGTCCGCCAACGGGAATGAATCCAATTTCACCATGTTGGCGTTGTGGGGGCAATCATCGGCCTTATCAGTGTCAGTTTAAACAGTACATTTGTAAAGGCTGTTCGAGACTGGGGCATGTCCAGCGCATGTGTCCACAACTGTGCAAGCGTGCTGTGACACACCATGTGGAGGATGATGACCAGTATAGCGTGGATCCGGATATGCAATCCGAGATACCAGAGGAGGAAGTGTATGGACTGTATTCGTTCCGAACAAAGTGCCAACCGATAATGATTAATGTGAAACTTAACCGTGTGCCGGTACCGATGGATGCGAGTCAATCAATAATGAGCCAGAGGACATTCGACAAGCTGTGGGATACTAAGACTTTGAAGCCTAAGCTGAATCCAGTCAATGCCAAGTTGTGTACGTACACTAAAGAACTCATAACAGTGATTGGCAGTGCAGTAGTCAAGGTGTCTTTTGATAGTGCGGTTCATGATTTACCGTTATGGATTGTTCCAGGCAATGGTCCAACGTTGTTCGGCAGGAAATGGCTAGAAAAAATCAAATGGAATTGGAACGATATCAGAGTGTTGTCATTGGAGGAGGATACTCCATGTGCTCAAGTGCTGAGCAAGTTCCCCTCGCTGTTTGAACCAGGCATCGGCAATTTCACGGGAGCCAAGGTGCAGATCCACGTGGACAGGCGGTTCCGTACATGTTGAGGAAGAAGGTCGAAATCGAACTGGACAGACTCCAGCGTGAAGGGGTCATATCACCGGTTGAATTTAACGAATGGGCCAGCCTCATAGTGCCATCACTCTTCAACACAGGAACAGTCAGGATTTGTGGAGACTACAGGTTGAGCATCCGAAATCCGGAGTTCCAAAATTCGGAATGTTCCGGAATCTAGACACCGGGCCGATCCATGGCGGGGTCATCCGGAAACCGGAAAATGTTCCGAAATTCGGACTCCCCCGTCCTCGGTGACCCGACTTCGCCCCGGTCCTTGGCAGGCCGACTTCGTCCGGCTCGACCTCGCTCCGGCCCTCGGCGGCCCAACCTCGCCCCGGCCCTACCTCGCACCGGCCCTACCTCGCTCCGGCCCTCGGTGGCCCAACCTCGCCCCGGACCTCGCTGGCCCAACCTCGCCCCGGCCCTACCTCGCCCCGGCCCTACCTCACCCTGGCCCTCAGTGGTCCGACCTTGCCCCGGCCCTCAGCGGCCTGAACTCACTCCGACCCGATCTTGCCCCAACCCTCGGCGGCCCGACCTTGCCCCGGTCCTACCTCGCCCCGGCCCTATCTCATCCAGGCATTCGGCGGTCCGACCTTGCCCCAGCCCTCGGCGGCCCGACCTCACTCCAACCCGATCTCGGCCCGGCTCTCGGTGGCCCGACCTCACTCCGGCCTGACCTCGCTCTGGCCCTCTGCGGCCCGACTTCACTGCAACTTTGCCCGCCGCGACTTTGCTGTAACTTTGCCTGCCCCGGCACTCGGCAGCCCGACCTCGCCCCGACCCAGCTTCATCCCGGCCCTGGCTCCCCCATCCTTCTCTCCCCTCTCCCCCTTACCTCGGTGTGCCGACCTCGCCCCCTTACCTTAGCTGCCTGACCCCATCTGCCCCGGCCCAGGCAAAGACATTCCAAATCTGGAAATACTCGGAATCCGGAACGGCCTCGGTCTCAACGTTTCTGGATTTCGGACGCTCAACTTGTACAAAGTTATGAACCACCGAGTTTCGAAACAGGATCAATACCCATTACCAAGGCCTGATGACCTGTTTGCAATGCTAGCCAGGGGGGGAAGTCGCTCACTAAATTGGATCTGACTTTGGCCTACATGACACAGGAGCTGGTTGAGAAGTCAAAGAAACTTACGTGCATCAACACTCATAAAGGACTGTTTATCTACAACAGATGTCCTTTCGAAATTCGCTCGGCTGCAGCCATATTTCAGAGGAACATGAGAGAGTCTATTGAAGTCTGTCCCTAGAACCGTTGTGTTCTAAGATGACATCCTGGTCACAGGTCGTGACACCGCCGAGCATGTGAACAACCTGGAAGGGGTTCTTCATCATCTGGACAAAGTGCGTCTTCATGGCACCGGAATTCAAATTGCCAGGGAGGAAAATTGCTGATGGCATCAGGCCTACGGACTTGAAAACCAAGGCCATCAACAATGCATCCAAGCCTCAGAATGTGACGGAGCTGCGTTCGTTCCTTGGTTTACTCAACTATGTCGGTAACTTCTTTGCTAGATTGAGCACCCTATTCAAGCCACGGCACATGCTGCTAAGAAAAGGTGACAACTGGGTTTGGGGTGTGTCTTAAGATAGAGCTTTTGAGAAAGCTACTAACCTGCTTTGCTCTAACAAGCTGCTGGTACATTATGATCCATGTAAGCGTCTAGTATTGGCCTGTGATGCTTTGTCATATGGAGTTGGTTGCATGCTTCAACAAGCTAATGAGTCGGGTAAACTACAACCTGTTGCATACGCTTCTAAAAGTTTGTCAAAGGTGGAAAGAGCCTACAGCATGATACTAAAAGAAGCATTAGCATGTGTATATGGGGTTAAAATGATGCATCAGTACCTGTTTGGTCTTTGGTTTGAACTGGAAACAGATCACAAGCCACTCATTTCATTGTTTTCGGAAAACAAAGGTATCAATACCAATACATCGTCCTGCATCCAGAGGTGGGCGCTGACATTATCTGCCTATGATTATGTCATTCGCCATAGACCTGGCACCAAGAATTGTGCCGATGTATTGAGCCGTCTGCCGTTGCCCACACAGGAGGTGGAGATGCCACAACCTGCAGACCTACTGTTAGTTATGGATGCTTTTGAAAGTGAAGGAACCCCTATCACGGCTCAACAAGTTAAGACCTGGACCAGACAGGACCCGATATTATCGGTTGTGAAACGTTGTGTCCTTAGTGGTGATTGGTCTGCTATACCCGAGCAAATGGGTGATGAGACCAAACCTTACAACCATCGCAAAGACGAACTATCCATTCAGTCAGATTGTTTACTGTGGGGTAATTGTGTTGTTATGCCTAAGAAAGGTAGAGAGAAATTTATACATGACCTACACAGTACTCATTACGGTATTGTCATGATGAAAGCCATTGTCAGGTCTCATGTATGGTAGTCTGGAATTGACTCTGATCTGGAATCATATGTGCATCATTTGCATGCAGCTAAGTAAAGCACCAGCGGAATCGCCGCTGAGTCTGTGGTCGTGGCCATCTCAACCATAGTCCAGGATCCACATCAACTTTGCAGGCCCTTTCCTGGGAAAGATGTTTTTAGTTGTGGTGGATGCATATTCCAAGTGGATAGAGTGTATAATCATGTCATCCAGTACATCCACAGTTACTATTGAGAGCCTTTGTGTCATGTTTGCCACTCATGGTCTGCCCGACATCGTTGTAAGAGACAACGGACCTTGCTTCACTAGTCTGAAGTTTCAAGAGTTCATGAAACTCAATGGCATCAAACATGTGAAGTCAGCACCATTCAAACCTGCATCTAATGATCAAGCAGAGCGTGCGGTCCAAACCATCAAGCAGAGTATGAAACATGTAACTCAAGGTTCACTGCAGATTCGCTTGTCATGCATATTGTTTAGCTACAGGACAAGACCGCACACGCTTACCGGGGTCCCCCTTGCTGAACTATTGATGAAGAGAGGTCTCAAGACCAAGCTCTCGCTTGTTCACCCTGACTTGAACGTTCATGTTGAATACAGACGTCAAAGTCGGCAGTGGTATCATGATCGCACTGCTGTGTCATGCAACATTTCTGTTAACGATCCTTTGTATGTACTAAATTATGGTCAAGGTCCCAAGTGGATCGCCGATACCGTTATGGCCAAAGAGGGTAACAGAGTGTTTATTGTCAAGCTCAAGAATGGGCAAACATGCAGGAAACACGTTGATCAGATAAAGCTGTGGCACAAGGATGAACCGGAAC
This sequence comes from Pristiophorus japonicus, assembly GCF_044704955.1. NCBI lineage: Eukaryota > Metazoa > Chordata > Chondrichthyes > Pristiophoridae > Pristiophorus > Pristiophorus japonicus. Next base: position 46,227,902 of record NC_091986.1, on the reverse strand, counting down.
AGTCTGAGGAAGACACAATCAGTGACCAACCAACCTACCCGCAGTCATCAAAGAACTCCGCTGTCATCAGTGAATCTGGACTTTCAATCCCTGACTTGGTCACTGCCACTCCCATCAAATCGGCTACCCAGCCCCCAGTCATAACAGACTCAGAACGCTTGCCCAAGGCTGGAGTTGAACTGAGACAATCAACTCGGGAGCGGAAAGCCCCGGACCATCTCAGTTTGTAAAAAGACTGTTACTAATATCTTAAAGGGGGATATTGTCATGTATGTATGCTTGGGGTCACTAGCCACCAGGTGGCACCACTGTCGGAGGTCATTGGTCTGTACGCACATCTGTGTGACCCAGGTATAAAAGGCAAACCATCATGTAATGTAATCACTTTGGGCCCTAAGAAAAGCAGAGCCAGGTTTGTACCTGTGTTAGTTTACAGTATTCGATCTATTGAGTTATTACATACATAACACCAACACCGCCTTCAGTGTGCCAGTGAAGCCATCGGTCCCCTGAGGTAGAGAGTGTTCGAAGACCAGGACCTCAAACCTGGCACCAAGCTCCTGGTCTACAGATCAGTAGTGATACCCGCCCTCCTATATGGCTCAGAGACATGGATTATGTACAGCAGGCACCTCAAAACACTGGAGAAGTACCACCAACGTAACCTCTGCAAGATCCTGCAAATCCATTGGCAGGATAGATGCACCAACATCAGTATTCTCGCTCAGGCCAACATCCTCTACATCGAAGCACTGACCATGCTCGATCAGCTTCGCTGGACGGGCCACATGGTCCGCATGCCCGATACGAGACTCCCAAAGCAAGCGCTCTACTCGGAACTCCAACACGGCAAGTGAGCCCCAGGTGAGCAGAGGAAATGCTTCAAGGACACCCTCAAAGCCTCCTTGATAAAGTGCAACATCCCCATCGACACCTGGGAATCCCTGGCCCACGACCGCCCGAAGTGGAGGAAAAGCAACCGGGAAGGCGCTGAACACCTCGAGTCTCTTCGCCGAGAGCAAGCTGAAGCCAAGCGTTGACAGTGGAAAGAACACGCAGCAACCCAGGCACCCCAAACTCCTGTTCCTTCAACCTCCATCTGCCCCACCTGTGACAGAGACTGCAGTACCCGTATTGAACTGTTCAACCACCTGAGAACTCACTTTTAGAGTGGAAGCAAGTCTTCCTCGATTTCAAGGGACTGCCTATGATGATGATGGTGTAATTGTAGTAAGACTTCTTGGGGCTGAAATTTAGTAGCACAAGAAAGTTGGCGCACCTATGAATTTTTTATGTTCTTACTGCACGGATCCATGATGCGGTCGGATGATCGATTTTCAGGACTTTGAAATTTTTCAAAGTCCCAAAGGCCTGAATTTCGGTTGGGACCAGAATTGGGACTCCACCACTGTCAATCAGCAGTGGAGTGGTGGTGATGTCACAGTGCGTGTGCGTCACCACACTATCTCCCCTCCGTTAAAGGGGAGAGAATCTGTTAGTTTTCATCTTCGGCCACTGGGCCACCAGGGAGGATTTTGGTCGGGCCAGTGGCCTGGCACCGTGTCCATTGGCAGCCCGGCTAAACCCATGGCCACTATCTTACCGGCCAATCAAGAAGTTGACCGGCAAAAATTATTACATGGCGGCGGTGGCAGCGGGCCCTCCACTTGAAGGGCCGCCACGCTGCCGGGCCATATTCCGGATAAGGTGCACTGACACAGAAAGCTGTCGGGGGCACTGCGCAGAGGGAGATCGATTTTTCAACCTAAATTTCGGTCGGTGGATTTTTAAGGTGAGGGAAAGTGGTGGTGTGCATTCTGATGATGCATTTGAGGTGGTCATCAGCATCAGGGCTGCATCGGGTCCAGGCCGAAAAATCCCCGAGCTGAATTTGGGTTGGGTCGGCCAGTTGACCACAATGACCGCGGGATTTCGACGCATGGCAGCCGCAAACGGGCAGTAACGGGTCTTTCTGAGACTCTGAATTTCGGCCCACTTTACTCTTATACTCGAAAAATCGATCCCCCAAACTTCCTCTGAGCTGTTCACGCTCCACTGCCGCACCTTTTGCCGGAAGTGTGGGGTAAACCCTGGTGTATGTGAGTTTCTGCATACTCCTGGTGAAGTTACAGTGGTGGAGTGGGAGCAGCTCCAAGGAAATTCAGGGCCATTGTGCAATCTACGATTTGCAGTTACATCGAACTTTACAGCACAGAAACAGATCATTCGGCCCAACTGGTCCATGCCAGTGTTTACGTTCCACATGAGCCTCCTCCAGCCTACATCAGCTCACCCCATCAACATATCTCCCTCGTGTATTTAATCTAGTTTCCCTTTAAATGCATCTATGCTCAGTACAAATAATTATTTTAAACCCATTTAACGATCTTACTGAAATGTTTTTTTTAAATATATGCAGTACTATCTGCATCTATTGATTTGACAGGTTAAAATATAAATTTGATTATCCATAAACTCTTATATATCAAACTCCTATAATGAATGTAATATGAGCAAAGATTGCTATTTTTATGTGGTGTCAGTCAGCTGCTCAGTGTATCACACTCTCTAGGTGGGAGGGGCTAGGAGTGAGCAGGTGCTGCTGGGTGTTTGATTACTATAGGGAGTTGGAGTGAGTTCGTAAAAAGTTGGTGGTGGGTTTTTGGGTTGTTTTTTTCAGGTTTTAAGGCCTTTATGGCCCATAAACAGTAGCCAGATGGTTGTTGAGGGCCCATAATGATCACGATTTTGTAACTGTTTATAATGTTGAATATTTTTTTTTCAATGGATAGCACACTCGCCTCTGAGTCAGAAGGCTGTGTGTTCAAGTCCCACTCCAGAGACTTCAGCACTATAATCTAGGCTGACACTCCCAGTGCAGTGCTAAGGGAGTGCTGCACTATCAGAGGGTCAGTACTACACTGTCGGAGGTACCGTCTTTTGAATGAGACATTAAACCGAAGCCCGGACTGCCCTCTGAGGTGGACGTAAAAGATCCCGAGACACTATTTTAAAGAAGAGCAGGGGAGTTATCCCTGGCGTCCTGCCTGATATTTATCCCTTAATCAACATCAGTGGAGAAAAAAAACGATTATTTGGTCATTATCACATTGCTGTTAGTGGGATCTTGCTGTGCGCAAATTGGCTGCCGCGTTTCCTACATTACAACAGTGACGACACTCCAAAAGTACTTCATGTGCTGTGAACTGTTTTGAGACGTCCGGTGGTCATGAAGGGTGCTGTAGAAATGCAAGTCTTTTGTTATTTTCAAACATAGAAACATAGAAAATAGGTGCAGGAGTAGGCCATTTGGCCCTTCGAACCTGCACCACCATTCAATAAGATCATGGCTGATCATTCCCTCAGTACCCCTTTCCTGCTTTCTCTTCATACCCCTTGATCTCTTTAGCCATAAGGGCCATATCGAACTCCCTCTTGAATATATCCAATGAACTGGCATCAACAACTCTCTGCAGCAGGGAATTCCACAGCTTAACAACTCTCTGAGTGAAGAAGTTTCTCCTCATCTCAGTCCTAAATGGCCTACCCCTTATCCGAAGATCATGTCCCCTGGTTCTGGACTTTCCCAACGTCGGGAACATTCTTCCTGCATCTAACCTATCCCGTCCCGTCAGAATCTTATACGTTTCTATGAGATCCCCTCTCATTCTTCTAAACTCCAGTGAATAAAGGCCCAGTTGTTCCAGTCTCTCCTCATATGTCAGTCCAGCCATCCCGGGAATCAGTCTGGTGAATCTTCGCTGCACTTCCTCAATAGCAAGAACATCATTCCTCAGATTAGGAGACCAAAATTGAACACAATATTCCAGGTGAGGCCTCACTAAGGCCCTGTACAACTGCAGTAAGACCTCCCTGGTCCTATACTCAAATCCCCTAGTTATGAAGGCCAACATACCATTTGCCTTCTTCACCGCCTGCTGTACCTGCATTCCAACTTTCAATGACTGCTGAACCATGACACCCAGGTCTCGTTGCACCTCCCCTTTTCCTAATCTGCCACTATTCAGATAATATTCTACCTTCATGTTTTTGCCCCCAAAATGGATAACCTCACATTTATCCACATTATACTGCATCTGTCATGCATTTGGCCACTCACCTAACCTGTCCAAGTCACCCTGCAGCCTCTTAGCGTCCTCCTCACAGCTCACACCGCCACCCAGTTTAGTGTCATCTGCAAACTTGGAGATATTACACTCAATTCCTTCATCTAAATCGTTAATGTATATTGTAAAGAGCTGGGGTCCCAGCACTGAGCCCTGCGGCACTCCACTAGTCACTGCCTGCCATTCTGAAAAGGACCCGTTTATCCCGACTCTCTGCTTCCTGTCTGCCAACCGGTTCTCTATCCACGTCAGTACATTACCCCAATGCCATGTGCTTTGATTTTGCACACCAATCTCTTGTGCGGGATCTTGTCAAAAGCCTTTTGAAAGTCCAAATACACCACATCTACTGGTTCTCCCTTGCCCACTCTACTAGTTACATCCTCAAAAAATTCCAGAAGATTCGTCAAGCATGATTTCCCTTTCATAAATCCATGCTGACTTCGACCAATCCTGTCACTGCTTTCCAAATGCACTGCTATTTCATCCTTAATGATTGATTCCAACATTTTCCCCACTACTGATGTCAGGCTAACATTTGTTTTAATTGGGTTTTTAATATAACAATTAACTAGAATTACTTTTGCCTATTTATAGTTCTGAAGTGTTAGTGTAGAACACTGATTGGGATGCTAAAATCGTCTCTCTTCATTTGTAAGAATCAATTAAAAGGGTCAGTTGCTGATTCATTTTCTAATATTTGTTTAGGAACATGATTTTTGTGGGTTCATGCCAAGGTTCTATGCTTATTGTTTCAGAAATCCATTGAAAAGTTTCATAGCTACAGCTGCCCACTATCTCAATGTGAAAAATAAAATATGATACATGGACCTCGTGTAGTGTGCACAAATAGAATAAAAAGATGAGTGTCAAAAACAGCCTGCCCAATCTCCACCAGCGCCACACAAGCACCAGGCAGTGACCATCTCCAACAAGCACGAGTCTAGCCAACGCCCGTTGACATTCAATGGCATTATAATCGCCGAATCCCGCACCATCAACATCCTGAGGGTCACCATTGACCAGAAACTTAACTGGACCAGCTGCAGAAATATTGTGGCAACAAGAGCAGGTTAGAGGCTGGGTATTCTGCAATGAGTGTCTCACCTCCTGACTCCTCAAAGCCTTTCCACCATCTACAAGACACAAGTCAGGAGTGTGATGGAATACGCTCCACTTGCCTGAATGAGTGCAGCTCCAATAACGCTCAAGAAGCTCAATACCACCAACACAAGAGGATTTGAGTACAGGAACAAGGATGTCTTACCTCAGTTATACAGGGTCTTGGTGAGACCACACCTGGAGTATTGTGTGCAGTTTTGGTCTCCTTACCTAAGAAAGGATATAATTGCCATAGAGGGAGTGCAGCAAACGTTCACCAGACTGATTCCTGGGATGGCAGGACTGTCGTATGAGGAGAGATTGGGTCAATTCGGTCTGTATTCAGTAGAGTTTAGAAGCATGAGAGGTGATCTCATTGAAACGTATAAAATTCTGACTGGGTTGGATAGACTGGATGCGGGGAGGATGTTTTCCCTGGCTGGGAAGTCTAGAACAAGGATACATGGATACAGTCTCAGGATACATAAGAACATAAGAAATAGGAACAGGAGTAGGCTATATGGCCCCTTGAGCCTGCTCCGCCATTCAATACGATCATGGCTGATCTGATCATGGACTCAGCTCCACTTCCCTGCCTGATCCCCATAACCCCTTATCCCCTTATCGTTTAAGAAACTGTCTATTTCTCTCTTAAATTTATTCAATGTCCCAGCTTCCACAGCTCTCTGAGGCAGCGAATTCCACAGATTTACAACCCTCTGAGAGAAGAAATTTCTCCTCATCTCAGTTTTAAATGGGCGGCCCCTTATTCTAAGATCATGCTCTCTAGTCTAGTCTCCCCCATCAGTGGAAACATCCTCTCTGCATCCACCTTGTCAAGCCCCCTCATAATCTTATACGTTTCGATAGGATCACCTCTCATTTTTCTGAATTCCAATGAGTAGAGGCCCAACTTACTCAACCTTTCCTCATAAGTCAATCCCCTCATCTCCGGAATCAACCTAGTGAACGTTCTCTGAACTGCCTCCAAAGCAAGTATATCCTTTCGTAAATATGAAAATTAAAATTGCACGCAGTATTCCAGGTGTGGTCTCACCAATACCCTATATAGCTGTAGCTGCTTTTATACTCCATCCCCTTTGCAATAAAGGCCAAGATTCCATTGGCCTTCCTGATCTCTTGCTGTACCTGCATACTATCCTTTTGTGTTTCATGCACAAGTACACCCAGGTCCAGCTATACTGCAGTACTTTGCAATCATTCTCCATTTAAATAACAACTTGCTCTTTGATTTTTTTTCTGCCGAAGTGCATGACCTCACACTTTCCAACATTATACTTCATCTGCCAAATTTTTGTCCACTCACTTAGCCTGTCTATGTCCTTTTGCAGATTTTTTTGTGTCCTCCTCACACATTGCTTTTCCTCCCATCTTTGTATCATCAGCAAACTTGGCTACGTTACACTCAGTCCCTTCTTCCAAGTCATTAATATAGATTGTAAATAGTTGGGGTCCCAGCATTGATCCCTGCGGCACCCCACTAGTTACTGGTTGCTAACTAGAGAATGAACCATTTATCCAAACTCTCTGTTTTCTTTTAGTTAGCCAATCCTCTATCCATGCTAATATATTACCCCCAATATATTACGGGGTAGAAAATTTAGGACCGAGATTGTGATATATTCACAGAGCATAAGCACACACAGCTTCTAACATGACAGGCAGCTCTCTCAGAAGTCTACGGAACCCCCTGGTTCTGTTTATTATTAACTCTGTAGTTGCAGTACATAATAAGTCCACATCCACATTGTGGAGCTACAAAGATTACAAGCTTACAGACATTACACTTCTCCCTCCTTAATGAAGAAGTTTTTAAGAACATCATACATAACTTGCATGTTTATACATAACACAGGATAAAGACTTACTTTTTCCATATTTACAAATTTAACTTAACCACTTGTTTTCTGTTTCGAAGAGGATACCTTCACTCTCGAACAGAACCTTCCAAGCATGGTGTCAAATTTACATTCATTCGAGGCTCATCCTGAGGAACGTTTTCCTCCAAGGGATTTCCTTGATTTTCATTTGAACTCACTCTAACTTCAGGCTGTTTGTTATCCTGACTCGGATTCAGACTTACATTCTGATTTTCTCTTGGATTTGTTTCCAGTATACTAGATGTCGGATATACTACTGGTGCATCAAAACTATCTGATGTCAGAAATAATTGAATCATTCCCACCTTCAACTCCTTCCATGTCTGTAGGTAAAATATGATCAATATGAACAAACCTAACCTGTCCATTATCAAACATTTTGACCAAATATGTGCGAGGACCACATATCTTCACCACTCTTCCTAGTAACCACTTTACCTCCTTATGATGATGGTTCTTCACTTTTACCTTCTGGTTTAATTTCACACTTCTCTCTTTTACTCTACCTCTATCACGATTCTCTTTCTGTCTTAATTGTGTCTCTTCTATGGACTGTGTCAAATTTGGTTTTAACAACGAGACACTGGTTCGTGGCTGTCGTTTGAGAAACAACTCTGCTGGTGTTCTAACAGTAGTTGTGTGAGGAGTATAACGATATGTAATCAAAAAATTAGCTAATTTGTGATCCAATGACAACTGTCGTTTCTTTGGATTTGGATCTAACATTTGTTTTATGAGAGCACGTTTTACAATTTGTACAGTGCGCTCTGCTGCACCATTCGAGGCAGGGTGGTACAGTGGAATCTTGGTATCTTTCACACCATTTTTTCTCGTGAACTGTGCAAATTCTTCGGAATGAAATTGTGGTCCATTATCCGAAACAATTTTTTCAGGGAAGCCACATGAAGAAAATAAACTTCTCAAAATGTCTAATGTTTTACTTGTTGTTATTTTCCACATTGGAAACAGCTTGACCCACTTCGGATGGCTATCAATCACAATGAACAATTGTTGTCCTTCGAGCTCAGCAAAATCAATATGTAGCCTTTGCCACACCTTGGGAGGCCATTTCCATGGCTGTAATGGTACTGATGGTGGTTGCTTGCTTACCGATTGACATGTTGTACACTGACTCACGATGTACTCTATATCTTTATCAAGACCTGGCCACCATAAATAACTGCGTGCAAACTCTTGGTCAAGCACATTCCCAGTTGCTGGTCACGGAGGTCTCCTAATAATTTCGACCTGAATTTATTTGGTATAACTGCTCTTGCACCCCACATGATAGAATCTTTATCGACTGATAATTCATTCCTTCGAACGAAGAATGGACAGACTGATTCCCGGGATGGCGGGACCGACATATCAAGAAAGACTGGATCAACTGGGCTTGTATTCACTGGAGTTCAGAAGAATGAGAGGGGATCTCATAGAAATGTTTAAAATTCTGATGGGTTTAGACAGGTTAGATGCAGGAAGAATGTTCCCAATGTTGGGAAAGTCCAGAACCAGGGGTCACAGTCTAAGGATAAGTGGTAAGCCATTTAGGACCGAGATGCGGAGGAACTTCTTCACCCAGAGAGTGGTGAACCTGTGGAATTCTCTACCACAGAAAGTTGTTGAGGCCAATTCACTAAATATATTCAAAAAGGAGTTAGATGAAGTCCTTACTACTAGGGGGATCAAGGGGTATGGCGAGAAAGCAGGAATGGGGTACTGAAGTTGCATGTTCAGCCATGAACTCATTGAATGGCGGTGCAGGCTCGAAGGGCCGAATGGTCTACTCCTGCACCTATTTTCTATGTTTCTATGTTTCTATTATCGCCTGATTCTGGACTGCATTCTCTGGAACTTCGATTATATTATTTGCAGTGAAATATATTTCTAGCCGATCCACATATACTTTAAAACATTCCTGGTCGTGTCTATATTCACCCAAATGTCCCATTACACCTGCGGGTGCTGCCATTTTAATTTCTAGCTGTTCATACAGTGTTTCGTAGCTTTTTTCCAAAGACAGAAGCTTCCAAAGTCTTTCTGTCGGCTGGCTGAATCCTTCACCAACAAAATTTCAGCTTTAAATCATCCAAAAAATCTCATCCTCATTGCCAAATGTGATATATTCACAGAGCACAAGCACACACAGCTTCTAACATGGCAGGCAACTCTCTCTGAAGTCTCCAGAAACCCCGGTTCTGTTTATTATTAACTCTGTAGTTGTAGTACACAATACGCCCACATCCCCAGTGTGGAGCTACAAATGTTACAAACTTACAGACATTACAGAGATGAGGAGAAATTTTTTCACTCAGAGGGTGGTGAACCGGTGGAATTCTTTACCACAGAAGGCTGTGAAGGCCAATTCACTGAATCTATTTAAGAGGAAGATAGATAGATTTCTAGAAACAAAAGACATCAAGGGGTGTGGGGAAAAAGCGGGAATATGGTGTTGAGATAGAGGATCAGCCATGATCATATTGAATGGTGGTGCAGACTCAAAGGGCCAAATGGCCTACTACTGCTCCTATTTTTTATGTTTCTACACCACATGTACCATCTACAAGATGCACTGCAGCAACTCGCTAAAGCTTTTTCAGTAGCACCTCCCAAACCCGCGACATTTACCATCTAGAAGAACACGGGCAGCAGGCTCATGGGAACACCACCACCTGCAAGTTCACCTCCAAGTCGTGCACCATCCTGACTTGGAAATATATCGCCGTTCCTTCATCGTTGCTGGGGTCAAAATCCTGGAAATCCCTCCCTAACAGCACTGTGGGAGGACCTTCACCACATGGAACTGCAGCCGTTCAAGAAGGTGGCTCAAAACCACCTTTTCAAGGGTAGTTAAGGATGGCCAATAAATGTTCACCTTGCCAGCGATGCCTACATCCCGTGTATGAATAAAAAAAGTTGTAATTCATAACTGAACATTGGAACAGGAGGAGGCCATTCAGCTCCTCGAGCCTGTTTCTGCCATTCAATGAGATCATGGCTGATCTGTATCTTAACTTGATTTACCTGCCTGGGCTCTGTAACCTTTAAAACCCTTTACCCAATGAAAATCTATCAATTTTAGTTCTGATATTTTCAATTGACAATTTTCAGCCTCAACAGTATTTGATGGTGGGGGTGGCAGGGGGAGAGTTCCAGATTTCCATTAACCTAGATGTGAAGAAGTGCAGGATAAAACTTGATAGACTGTCTTTGGTTCTAACCCCTTTTCAGAAATGGCTGTCCAAAACTAATGCACATCTTATTGGAAAATTATGGTTGAACTTTAGAAATAATAGCTGGAAGGTGTTTTATTGAGATTTGAACACAGAAGACAAGTGTTCGCTGTAAATAATGACGTTTTCTAACCTCTGGGACAGTGCAGCCTAGTATATTATTTCTGGCAAATTCAGCATTTCTGCTATGAAATGAGAGTATCTTTAATAACTTCTTTGGGGCTGAGTATTTATTATACTGCATTCCATTTTACCCTCATTTCTGCTTTATATAGTGTTACTGCTGGAAGGTTTCATGGTTGAATACGATGTCTCTGAGTCTGCTGAAAAACTTAATGGCCATTCGCTCATCTATGAAAAGCAATACACACATCATCAGAGATAATATGTTTCTGCTGGATGTTTCTGGTCAGCCTGGCATGGTTTGCAAATGACTGGAGAGCTGTGAGAAGTGGGGAATGAGTTTAAGTGATGCTTTATTTCTTCATAACCTCCCTGCCTTTCACAGGTCACTTTGTCACTGAATATACAAATGAAAGGAAAGAAATCACTGGAGTATTGTGTCCAATTCTGGGCAACACACTTCTGGAAGGATGTCAAGGCCCTGGAGAGGGTGCAGAGGAGATTTACCAGAATGGTACCAGCGATGATAGAGAAAGAAAGAAAGACTTACATTTTTATAGCACCTTTCACAACCACCGGACATCTCAAAGTGCTTTACAGCCAATGAAGTAGTCACTGTTGTAATGTAGGAAATGCGGCAGTGAATTTGCACATAGCAAGCTCCCACAAACAGCAATGTGATAATGAACAGGTAATCTGTTTTTGTTATGTTGATTAAGGGATAATAAATATTGGCCAGGACACCGGGGATAACTCCCCTCTCTTCTTCAAAATAGTACCATGGGATCTTTTACGTCCACCTGAGAGGGCAGACGGGGCCTCGGTTTAACATCTCATCCAAAAGATGCCACCTCCTACAGTGCAGCACTCCGTTAGTGCTGGACTAGAATGTCAGCCTTGATTTATGTGCTCAAATCCCACAACCTTCTGACCCAAAGGCGAGTGTGCTAACGCCTGAGCCACAGCTGACATTTTATTTCAGTTACATGAAGAGACAGGAGAAGCTGAGGTTGTTCTCCTTGGAGCTGAGAAGATTAAGGGGAGATTTAATAGAAGTGTTCAAAATTATGAAGGGTTTTGATAGAGTAAATCAGGAGAAACTGTTTCCACTGGCAGAAAGGTCAGTAACCAGAGGACACAGATTTAAGATAAAAGAACCAGTGGGGGAATGAGAATTTTTTTTCCGCTGCAAGTTGTGATCTCATAGACCCATCATTTCAGCCTGTTCTTGCCCCACAGAACTTATTTCTTCCTATCACAACTCTATTTTTTCTCCCCTTGTTCACTCTCTTCCCACCTATATCTGCGACTTTTCCGATGCCCTCCGTCACTTTAACAGTTTCCAGTTTCCCGGCCCCAGTCGTCTCCTTTTCACCATGGACGTCCAATCCCTCTACACTTCCATCCCCCACCAGGATGGCCTGAGGGTCTCTGCTTCTTCCTCGAGCAGAGGCCCAATCAATCCCCATCCACCACCCTCCTCCGCCTGGCTGAACTTGTTCTCACATTGAACAACTTCTCCTTTAACTCCACTCACTTCCACCAAATTAAAGATGTTGCTATGGGAACCTGCACGGGTCCTAGCTATACCTGCCTTTTTGTGGGATATGTGGAACATTCTTTGTTCCAGTCCTACTCGGGTTCCGTCCCTCACCTCTTTTTCTGGTACATTGATGACTGTATCGGTGCCGTTTCCTGCTCTCGCCCTAAACTAGAAAATTTCATTCACTTTACTTCCAATTTCCACCCTTCCCTCACCTTCACATGGTCCATCTCCAACTCTTCCCTTCCCTTCCTCGACTTCTCCGTCTCCATCTCAGCAGATAGGCTGTCGACCAGTATCCACTATAAGCCCACTGACTCCCACAGCTAGCTGGACTACATTTCCTCCCACCCCACATCGTGTGAGGACGCCATTCCATTCTCCCAGTTTCTCTGCCTCCATCGCATCTGCTCTGATGACGCCACCTTTCACACTAGTTCCTCTGACATATCTTCCTTTTTCCTCAACAGAGGATTCCCCTCCACCATGGTTAACATGGCCCTCGACCGTGTCCGTTCTATTTCCAGCACATCTGCTCTCACCCCTTCCCCATCAGAACCATGACAGGGTTCTCTTGTCCTCACCTTTCACCCCACCTGCCTCCACGTTCAACAGATCATCCTCCGCCATTTCCGCCACCTCTAGCGTGATCCCACCACCAATCACATCTTCCCCTCCCCTCCCCTCTCAGCATTCCGAATGGATCGCTCCCTCCGTGACACCCTGGTTCATTGTGCAGTCAGCCCCAGCACATCCTCCCCTTCCCATGGTACCTTTCCATGCAAGTGCAGGAAATGCAACATCTGCCCTTTTACCTCCTCCCTTCCCACTATCCAGGGCCCCAAATACTCCTTCCAGGTGAAACAGCAATTTACTTGTACTTCTTTCAATTTAGTACACTGTATTCGCTGCTCTACATTTCACCAAGCGTAGATTGGGTGACCGCTTTGCGGAGCACCTCCGCAAGTGTGACCCTGAGCTTCCGGTCGCCTGTCATTTTAATTCTCCACTCCCACTCTGACCTCTCCATCCTCGGTCTCCTACACTGTTCCAACGAAGCTCAACGCAAGCTCGAGGAACAGCACCTCATCTTTCGTTTAGACACTTTACAGCCTTCTGGACTCAACATCGAATTCAAAAATTTCAGAGCATAACCACTGCCAATCTTTGGCTCCCTTTCACCCACGCACCCCCCACACCCACCCCCCCCGCCCCGCCCTGCCCCAGAGCCTGTTTTTTTTTCTCCTTATCTCTATGGCAGCTGGTCATTATCTCGCCATTCGCACCGTTTCTTGACTAATATTTTTCTAACTCCTGGCATTGCCATTTCAATTTGGCCCATTATCCCTTTTGTCTCTCTAATCTCTTCTGTCTTCCACCCTATCACAGACCTTCCCTTTTGTTCTTTCTTCCCCTCCCCCTTTTAGTGCTTGTTAAGTATGTTTTATTTCCGAACACTCTCCAGTTCTGACGAAGGGTCATCGACCCAAAATGTCAACTCTGCATTCTCTCCACAGTTGCTGCCTGACCCGCTAAGATTTCCAGCATTTTTTGTTTTTATTCCAGATTCCAGCATCTGCAGTATTTTGCTTTTGTGTTGTTGTGATCTGGAATGTTTTGCCTGAAAGGACGGTGGAAGCAGATTCACTGGTAACTTTGAAAAGGGAATTGGATTTCTATTTAAAAAGAAAAAATAATTGCAGGTCTATGGGGAAAGAGCAAAGCAGTGGGACTAATTAGAGATCTGGGACAAGCATGATGGGCCATACAGCCTCAATCTGTGCTATATCATTCTATGATACTAAAGAAAAGACTTGCATTTATATAGTGCCTTTCATGTCCTCAGGACGTCCCAAATCCCTTTACAGTAAATTAAGTATTTCAGTTGAAAAACGTGGCAGCCAATTGACACACATTAAGGTCCCACAAGCAGCAATGTGATAATCTGTTTTTTGTGATATCGATTGAGGGATAAATATTGGTTGGGACACCAAGGTGAACTCCCCTGCTCTTCTTCGAAATTGCATCATAGGATCTTTTACATCCACCTGAGAGAGCAGACAGGGCCTCGGTTTAATGGCTCATCCAAATGACGGCACCTCTGAAGGGGTGGCCCTTACGGCTAAAGGGATCAAGGGGTATGCAGGGAAAGCAGGAATGGGGGTACTGAAGTTGCTTGATCAGCCATGATCATATTGAATGGTGGTGCAAGCTCGAAGGGCTGAATGGCCTACTCCTGCACCTATTTTCTATGTTTATATGTTTCTATGTCAGTGCAGCACTCCCTCAGTACTGCCCCTCTGACTGTGCAGCACTCTGATAGTTCTGCATTGGAGGTCAGCCTGGATTTTGTGTTCCAGTCTCTGGAATGGGATTTGAACCCACAACCTTCTGACTTCGAGGCGAGAGTACTACCCACTGAGCCACAGCTGACACATTCTTAGAATATTTGAAAATAATATATATATTTTTAAATCGCTTTCAGCATTATTGGAAAATTTTTGATTTAGTTTTTCTACATATTGAAAATTTAGATGACATGATTTGTGGGATCTGGTTCGATTGTGGTAATTTTCTGTTCCCCATTCCCCAATTCTGAGCAATATCCACCTAACAAGAAAGATGTAGCAGATCGCTACGCACTGCAATACAAGTGCCTAACTCCACAAGAAGATAGGAAAAAGGATTATCAGCCAGTGTTTGCAGTCAGTGGAACAACCAGGAATTGGCAACCGAAAAAGAATGGAAGGATACGTTGATAGTGAGATGAAGAGGGATGGGAGGTGGCTCTTGTGGAGCATAAACACCGGCACGGACCAGTTGGGCCGAATGGCCTATTTCTGTGCTGTACATTCTGTGTAATACTTTGTAAGATTAACCTACACTGGTTTGCTTGCCCCTTTGAATTACACCTTAGCCTCTCCCACTTCCTAGTTCTGCTCTTCCAGTGGGAACTGCTGGACTGAGGATGAGTTGTACATCATTCACTTCCCCGCCAAGCATTAATGTTTGCGGCAGCAGTAAGTGAGGACAGAGTCGCATGCGATTCAATGCAACAGTGTGGAATCTCAGGAGGAACCAATCACCCAGTGCAGCCAGAGAGTGCGTCACTGAACTACATCTGTGAAAGAACCGATTGCTGATTGTAACCAGGCAGAACCGTTTCCAAAGTTAATCACTGAGTATAGCTATGAATAACATCACTGAGTCTAGCTGCAAAGAAACCCATGACTGAGTACAGCTACAGACTGTTGTCCAGGAAACTGCTGCCAAAATAATAGTGAGTTTAACGGCGCTCACCGTTATTGACGTGTGGATCGTCCGGTAACTTGTGGCGAGGAAGAGATTCTCCGTGAGTTGCGAATCGCCACAAGTCACTGGATGATTTGTTCCGCCCGTTGGCCTCGCGGAAACGGCAGCTCGCCCTCGACCTCCCCGCGGGTTTCAGGAAATTGCTGCATTTACACATTCATTCCCCATTAAACTCGCCGCAAGAAAATTAGGGCTGGTATTTAACGGCATAAGGACACTGTTAATGAAGAGATTTATGTTCCTGCCATGGCGCTCAACATCTCCGCTCAAAAAGAGAACAACTGAAACAGCAGAGTCGAAGCTATACCGACTTTGAGTATTAGAGTCAGATCAAGCAGCTCTGCTGTGTAATGCTTATCCAGTCCCATGCATTGAGCTGCTGTATGTCCCGCACTGTTACACTCATCCTGCCTTTTGACAGAAATGTGAGAGGACCTGTGAGGAAACATCCATGAAGCAGATGTTTGAAAGTACTTATAAGAAAAATATGTGAGATCTTGCCTAGTATCACTTGGCCTCCCTGATGAGGTTAGCAATGGAACAGACTGTGTACACCATTTGATGGAACATCCTGATGACATTGAATAAATGGCAGACAGCCGCAAACACTTCAGTAAGTTCATTGATAAACTTTAAATATTTATATTGATATCAGTTGCTCTAGGTCACAACAACAACTATAGTGCCTTTAACGTAGTAAAATGTCCCAAGGAGCATTATCAAACAAGATTTTACACTGTGCCACATAAGGAAATATTAGGACAGGTGACCAAAAGCTTGGTCAAAGAGGTAGGTTTTAAGGAGACTCTTAAAGGAGGAGCGAGAGGCACAGAGGTTTAGGGAGAGAAGTCCAGAGCTTCGGCCCTTGGTTACATATATTCACCCTGCCTTTTTTCCATTCTGTCTGAGAAATCACCCCTACTACCGTCCCCTTTTGTTGCAGTGTGCAAGGGCCAGCACTCTGCAGTGTGAAATGAATACTTTGTTTCATGGCGCAAAGTCTGAAGAGGCAAAATACTTTTTAAAAGAAAGTCACTGTTGTACAGCTCTCGCCGACCTTCCCTTCCAGCGAGTCCGTTGGGGGCTAATCTTGCCAAATCTTCTCCCCATCTAACTCACCCCTCCCAAAGCTGACCCTCTGGATGTTGGCAGTGGGTCAGTCATCACCGACCCTCTCCGCATCTCCCTCCAGAATGTCTGTTCACTTGTGAACACGGCCCTGAGGTTATCATGGATGATGGCATCAAAATCATGGCCCTGATGGAAACCTGTCTGCGGGGTGATGACACCTTACCCTTAAATGAAGCCTCCCCGCCTGGCTATACCTTCCACCACTTGCCCTGCCCAGACCTCCATGGTGGCAGTGTGGCTCTCATCACCAAATCACACCTTGGTCTGTCCCCCTACTCCCACACTTTCTCCTCCTTTGAGCATCTCACCTTGTTCCACCCCTAAACCTAATTTAAAATTCTTGTTCCCTACCACCCACCCAGTACCATAAAAATGTTCTCACCGAGATATCTTCACTGCTTTCCTCCCTCAGCCTCGGCACCGAGCAGCTTCTCATCCTCAGTGATTTGAACATCCCTCTCAATTCATCATGCTCTCGCTTCTTTGAGTTCATTAGCCTCCTATCCTCCCTTAATCTCTCCCTCCATGTAAACTCCCCAACCCATACTCACTGCCACCCACTCGACCTTGCCATCTCATGTGGCCTCGCTACTCCCATCGTGCCAACCACCGATAAGGCAATCTTCGTTTGCTGCTAAGGCTGTTTTCAGGCCATTTCCTGCTCTCGCCCTGACTACAACATTTCATTCACTTTGCATCCAATTCCCACCCTTCCCTCACCTTCACATGGTCCATCTCTGACTCTTCCCATCCCTGCCTTGACTTCTCTCTCCATTTCTGGGGATAGACTAATGACAAACGTTCACTATAAGCTCATGGACTCCCACAGCTACCTGGATTACACGTTCTCCAACCCCGCATCATGTAAGGACTCCATTCCATTCTCCCAGTTTCTCCATCTCCGTCGCTTCTGTTCTGAAGATGCCACCTTCCACACTGGTGCCTCTGATATGTCTTCCTTTTTCTTCAACCGAGGATTCCCCTCCGCCATGGTTAACATGGTCCTCGACAGTATCCGTTCCATTTCCAGCACCTCTGCTCTCACCCCTTCCTCTCCCTCTCAGAACCATGACAGGGTTCCCCTTGTCCTCATTTTTCACCCCACCAACCTCCACGTTCAACGGATGATCCTCCACCATTTCCGCCACCTCCAGTGTGACCCCACCACCAATCGTATCTTCCCCTCTCAGCATTCCGAAGGGACCGCTCCCTCCGCAACATCCTGGTTCATTCCACAATCATCCCCAGCATGCCTCCCCATTCCACGACACCTTCCGGTGCAAGCGCAGGAGATGCAACACCTGCCCTTTTAACTCCACGCTTCCCACTGTCCAGGGCCCCAAACATTCCTTCCAGGTGAAACAGTGATTTACTTGTACTTCTTTCAATTTAGTATACTGGAAGAGACCACATTGCTGCTCACGATGTGGTCTCTTCTACATTGGGGAGACTAAACGCAGATTGGGTGACCGCTTTGCAGAACATCTTTGTTCAGCCCGTAAGTGTGACCCTGAGCTTCCAGTTGCCTGTCACTTTAATTCTCCACTCCACTCCAACTCTGACCTCTCCATCCTCGGCCTGCTACACTGTTCCAATGAAGCTCAACACAAGTTCGAGGAACAGCACCTCATCTTTTGTTTTGGCACTTTACAGCCTTCTGGGCTCAACATTAAGTTTAACAATTTCAGACCATCACCTCTGCCCATATTTTTTTCCCTTTCCTCACTTTTATTTTACAAATCACCCCACTCTTTTTAGCTGTAATGATAAGTGAATCCTATAAAATATCAGTGCATCCTATAACAATCAGTGAATCCTATAACAATCGGTGAAACCTATCATAATCAGCCAATGATATAACAATCAGTGAATCCTATAACAATCAGTGAATCCCATAACATGAGTGAATCCCATCTCGACTCAGCTTTTGTTTCCTAACTTGTGCCGTTACCATCTCAACTTGGCCATCATCCCTTTTGTCTTTCTAATCACCCCTGCCTTCAACCTTATCACAGACCTTCCCTTTTGTTTTTCTTTCACTACCCCTTTCAGTGACCCTGCACTTCCTTAAGAATCTGTTACATTTTGAACTTTTCCAGTTCTGACGAAGGGTCACTAACCCGAAATGGTGACTCTCCACAGATGTTGCCTGACCCATTGAGATTTCCAGCATTTTCTGTTTTTATTTCAGATTCCAGCATCTGCAGTATTTTACTTTTGGATAAGGCTATCTCTGTTCACTTCCTTGTATGCTCTCCACACACACATCCCCTTCCCCCCCTCAACCCTACTTCCTTCTGTGTCAGCCCCTAGAAAAAACTCTCCCCTAACTCTCTTACAACTGCACTTATAAAATCCCAGCTGTCTGGTCTTTGGTCCTCCATTCAACATGACAGTTCTGCACTACTGATCTGCTCAACCACACCCTCACCACCACCTTTGAAGCCCAAGTCCATATTAAAACAATTACTCTCTCTCACCCTGACCATTCTCCCTGGTCACAGACTTGAATGGATATGGTGGACAACTGGGTTAGCCATTCACCTTATTTAAGGACTGATCATCATCATCATAGGAAGTCCCTCTAAATCGAGGAAAACTTGCTTCCACTCTAAAAATGACTTCTCAGGTGGCTGTACAGTCCAATGTGGAAATTACAGTCTCTGTAACAAGTGGAGCAGACAGTGGTTGCAGGAAAGGGTGGGCGGGGAGCTTGGTTTGCCGCACGCTCCTTCGCTGTCTACGCTTGGATTCTGCATGCTCTCGGCGATGAGACTCAAAGTGCTCAGCGCCCTCCACTTGGGGCAGTCTTGAGCCAGGGATTCCCAGATGCCGGTGGATACACTTTATCAAGGAGGCTTTGAGGGTGTCCTCTGCCCACCTGGGGCTTGCTTGCTGTGTAGGAGTTCCAAGTAGAGCACATGCTTAGGGAGTCTCATGTCGGGCATGCGGATGATGTAGCCCACCCAATGGAGCTGGTCGAGTGTGGTCAGCGCTTTGATGCTGGGGATGTACTTGCATTGGAGGCAGTTCAGAGAACGTTCACTCGGTTGATTCCTGAGATGAAGGGGTTGACTTATAAAGAAAGGTTGAGTAGGTTGGGCCTATACTCATTGAGTTTAGAAGAATGAGAGGTGATCTTACTGAAACATATAAGATATTGAGGGGGCTTGACAAGGTAGATGCAAGATGTTTCCTCTCATGGGAAAATCTAGAACTAGGTGGCGTAGTTTCAGAATAAGGGGCCGCCCATTTAGAACTGAGATGAGGAGGAATTTCTTCTCTCAGAGGGTTGTAAATCTATGGAATTTTCTGCCCCAGAGAGCTGGAGAGGCTGGGTCATTGAATATATTTAAGGTGGAAATAGACAGATTTTTGAGTGACAAGGGAGTGAAGGGTTATGGGGAGCGAACAGGAAGTGGAGCTGAGCCCATGATCAGATCAGCCATGATCTTAGTAAATGGCGGAGCAGGCACGAGGGGCCAAATGGCCTACACCTGCTCCTATTTCTTATGTTCTTATGTACACCGCCAGATCTGGCTGGACCACAGAAAGCATTATCGGGTCCGGCTCTCGTCTACCAAAATCACTCACTATTTCAGAATCATTTTGGAATCGAAAGATAAACCCTGGCTTCTATTATCTACTGCTAGCCGTCTTCTTAAACTCCTCTCCCCTGTCTTCTCCACACTCACCTCCGACAATAAGTGCAAGGAGCTTATGGACTTCATTATCTCTAAGATTGAGACCATCCGATCAGCTGCCTCTGCCACTTCCCTTCCTTCCCCTAGCCCACTGGGCCAAACTTCCTCTAAGGCTCCCTCCTGCCCTAGCCCTGACCTCACATCTTTATTCAGTTTCTCTCTAATCTCTCACATGACCTATTTGAGCTCATCTTGTCCATGAGATGCACTTCCTGCTCCCTTGACTTTATTCCCACCAAACTGCTGACCATCCAACTTCCTTTACTGGCTTCCATATTAGCTGATATTGTTAACGGTTCTCTCTCCTCAGGTACTGTTTACCTCTCCTTCAAATCTGCCGTCATTAGCCCGCTTCTCAAAAAAAACAACCCTTGACCCCTCCGTCCTTGCAAACTATCGCCCCATCTCCAACCTGCCTTTCCTCTCCAAAGTCTTTGGTGTTGTCACTTCCAGATCTTAACCACTCGCTGCATAAAAAGAAAAATACTTAGGTTGCCTTTGGTTCTTTTGTCTCTGGTGATTCCGATAAGCAACCGTATGCTGAATCACCAGAGAAGCTGCAAGCTCAGTCATCAGAACTAGCAAAACCAAATGTATGCTTTAGGGTTCTTGCTAGGGTCTTGACAAGGCAGAGGGTGACATGGTTCTGTGGGCGTAAAGCACAAAGTCTTTTGTCATTTATGCAGTTATTTGCTGAAAAGAAATGCAGTTTGGCATAGCCCTTATATTTAAGGACATAATAAATATTTTGACTAAAAAAAAGTAATTCAGTCCATCAGAGTTCATCTTCCTACTAGTCAAGTCCCACTCCGGAGAATTGAGCATATAATGAAGGCTCCCAGTGCAGTGCTGAGGGAGTGCAGCACTTTCAGAGGGTCAGTACTGAGGGAGTGCTGCACTGTCGGAGGGGCAGTACTGAGGGAGTGCTGCACTGTCGGAGGGGCAGTACTGGGGGAGCGCTGCACTGACGGAGGGGCAGTACTGGGGGAGCGCTGCACTGTGGGAGGGGCAGTGCTGAGGGAGCACTGCACTGTCGGAGGGGCAGTACTGAGGGAGTGCTGCATTGTCGGAGGTTCCATCTTTCGGATGAGATATTAAACCGAGGCCCCGTCTGCTCTCTCAGGTGGACATAAACTATCTCATGGCAGTATTTTCATGAAGAGCAGGGGAGTTATCCTGCTGCCCTGAACAATACTTATCCTTCCAACATCACTAAAAACAGGTTATCTAGTCATTATCACATTGCTGTTTGTGGGAGCTTGCTGTGCACAAATTTGCTGCTGTGTTTCCGACATTACAACAGTATCTACACATCAAAAGTACTTTATTGACTGTGCGAAAGGCGCTAAATAAATGCAAGTCTTTCTTTTTATCACATTGGATTCTAAAGACGCTCATGTTTTTGAATCCATTATCCTGTCGAGCAGACAATCTCAAAAATGTATCATTCCTTGAGTAAAGAAAAGCTCCAACTAATATCTGTTTCAAATTTAATTTTCATTAATTTAAATTTATTTATCTGTTATAGACTCAGAATCTTACAGCACAAAAGGAGGCCATTCAGCCCATCCTGCCTGTGTCGGCACTTTGAAAGAACGATCCAATTAGTCCCATTCCGCCTGCTTTTTTCGCATAGCCCTGAAAATGTATTCCCTTCAAGTATTTATTCAATTTCCCTTTTGAAACTTACTATTGAATCTGCTTCCACTGTACTTTCAGGCAGCGTGTTCCGGATCACAACAACTCGCTGTAGAAAAAAAGTTGTCCTCATCTACCCTCTGGTTCTTTTGCCAGTTACCTTAAATCTGATCCACCGGTTCCGACCCTCCTGCCAGTGGAAACATTTGTTTCTCTATCAAAGCCCTTCATAACTTTGAACCCCTCTATCAACTCTCTCCTTAATCTTCTCTGCCCTAATGATAACAACCCCAGCTTCTCCAGTCTCTCCATATAACTGAAGTCCCTCATCCCTGGTACCACAATGGTAAATCTCCCCTGCACTCTCTCCAGGGCCTTAACATCCTTCCTAAAGTGTGGTGCCCAGAATTGGACACAATACTGCAGCTGAGGCATAAGCAGTGGTTTATAACGGTTTAGCTTTCTCTCCCCACAAAGGTACTAAGAACATTATCCTTTTAAGAACATTAAAATGCAGG
This sequence comes from Pristiophorus japonicus, assembly GCF_044704955.1. NCBI lineage: Eukaryota > Metazoa > Chordata > Chondrichthyes > Pristiophoridae > Pristiophorus > Pristiophorus japonicus. The sequence continues at coordinate 46,205,571 of NC_091986.1, read as the reverse complement.
ATAGAGCAGAGCCAGTGTGCTTAAAATTCAATTAAAATCTTATTGTTAAACAGTACAAGAAGGTATAATCGGATTCTGTGAATTGAAACACTCCATCTTATCTCAATCCGATTTGCACTGAATCGCGTATAGTGTCCAATCTTGAATTCATGTCACTGCTGATACTAATTGCACAGGTGCGGCTCTGTGAAAGAAATTAGCAAGATTGTGGAATAAATTCTATAGTATCCAAAAAATAATTCCAGTTTATGTCCATGTTGTTCTCCGTGCCTGAATGTCTCTCCCCAAAACTCTCTGTGTATGGCTCCAAGTTCAGTCGGAGAACTGCAGCCTGTTTTTTAGGAAATTACAATCCATGTTATAAATCATCTTTCCCCTCTCATAAATTGCCGATGGGAAAAGCACACATTGCCTGAAGTAGTTAATTTGAGGGTAATTTTAAAATGATTAGCGGAGTGGAGTTTGGAATGCTCATTTAATCCACTTTGTATTATCACTGTTGCTTGTAGGAAGCTTAAAACAGGTCATAAATATAGTGCTAAGGAATCATAGCAGGCATCACGCCATGACTAACGAAGACTGAGTCACGCACAAAATTATTGTGGAAATTAACAGAAGTCAACTGAGATTTGGTGATTTGCTCAAAACATCTGAACATTGCATTTTTGCAAAAAATGCACAATTGAATCGCACAAATTTGCTTATTTAATATTTTATATTCTTTTAAACTTCCCATCAGATCCTGCCTTGTGGCCATTGACTTAAGTAAGTTATTCGTTAGCAGGGAGAGCAGCTAATAAATAGGACTCACACCATTCTATGATACAGCAACTTGTATTTATATAGCGCCTTTAATGTGGTAAAACGTCCCAAGGCGTTTCACAGGAACGTTCTCAGACAAAACTTTGCACCGAGTCAGAAAAGGAGATATTAGGACAGGCTTGGTCAAAGAGGTAGGTTTTAAAGAGCATCTTAAAGGAGGAGAGAGAGGCGGAGAGGTTTCAGGAGGGAATTCCAGAGCTTAAGACCCAGGCAGCTGAGTGCACGGCCGCCATGGTGGAGTGATTAAAATCGGATATGCCCAAGAGGCCAGAATTGGTGGAGCGCAGAGATCTCGGAATGTTGCAGGGCTGGAGGAGGATACAAAGATAGGGAGGGGCGAGGGCCATGGACTGATTCGAGCACAAGGATGATAATTTTAAATTTGAGACCTGGAAGGTTAAATTCGGTTAGGTCCCGTTTGGGGGCAGCAACCGAGGGGAGGGTGGATTTCCTTTGCCCGGCACAGAAGCCCCGCCCCGGTCGCGAAATTCTGGTTACTGCCCTTCATAGGAAGTAGAGCACAATGCCGCGCATCCACTTCCCTTTGGAGCTGGTTCGTGGGTGCTACTCGGGCGGGTTCGGCATGTAGCACTGACGCGTTTCATCGCCCCTCACCTTCCATTAAAGGCCACAGCCCGGCACAAAGACGGAGTGTCATGCAGCCCAGACCCCGCGACAGCAAAGCAGAATGGGCCAAACGGTGACTTGGCCGAAGAAAAAAAAGGCAGCGCATCGCGCAGTGCACCTTCCCTTTAACTTCCACCCCACAAACGGAGGTCAACCCGGTTCGCGATCTGCGAGGCTGGTGCTGACATCATCCGTGGCTGCCTCATGGGGCACTGGCCAATTTCTGCCACAGAACAAAAAGGGATTGCTGCGCATGGCGATGACAGCATTACCGGAGGCGCGGCGGCCCGGGGCTCTACTAATGGTTGCCGCTGCCATGCTCGTGCCTCCGCTAACTCTCGCACAATTTTGTGGGAGCCGGTATCGCGCCCCACCCTCCCTCCCCAGGCGAAAAAAGTTTTGCGCCCCATTACTGACCCCTGGGAGCACTAACAGGAGGCGCAAAACCGGGGATTTTCGGCTCCCAGGTCTCCATTTACTGTATTTATTTCAGCTAAAATTAAAATCTTTCTGTTTTTCACTTTTATTCCTGGCACTTTCCTTTGACATTTATTTCTGTCTTCCAACTATAGCCTAGAAAATACATTGGCCGCGCAGATAGAAACATAGAAAATAGGTGCAGGACCCGGTCATTTGGCCCTTCGAGCTTGCACCACCATTCAATATGATCATGGCTGATCATGCAACTTCAGTACCCCACCCCTTCTTTCTCTCCATACCCCCTGATCTCTTTCGCGTAAGGGCCACATCTAACTCCCTTTTGAATATATCCAACGAACTGGACTCAACAACTTTTTGTGGTCGAGAATTCCACAGGTTCACAATGCTCTGGGTGAAAAAGTTTCACCTCATCTCAGTCCTAGATGGCTTACCTCTTATCCTTAGACTGTGACCCCTAGTTCTGGATTTCCCAACACTGGGAGCATTCTTCCTGCATCTAACCTGTCCAATTCTGTCAGAATTTTATATGTTTCTATGAGATCCCCTCGCATTCTTCTAAATTCCAGTGACTATAAGCCTAGTCGATCCAGTCTTTCTTCATATGTCAATCCTGCCATCCCAGGAATCAGTGTGGTGAACCTTCGCTGCACTCCCTCAATAGCAAAAATGTCCTTCCTCAGATTAGGAGACCAAAACTGCACACAATACTCAAGGTATGGTCTCACCAAGGCCCTGTACAACTGCAGCAAGACCTCTCTGCTCCTATACTCAAATCCTCTCGCTATGAAGGCCAACATGCCATTTGCTTTCTTTACTGCCTGCTGTACCTGCATGCCTATATTCAATGACTGATGTATCATGACACCCAGGTCTTGTTGCACCTCCCCTTTTACTAATCTGTCACCATTCAGATAATATTCTGGCTTCCTGTTTTTTTCCACCAAAGTGGATAACCTCACACTTATCCACATTATACTGCATCTGCCATGCATTTGACAACTCACCAACCTGTCCAAGTCACCCTGTAGCCTCTTAGCATCCTCCTCACAGCTCACACTGCCACCCAGCTTAGTGTCAATTGCAAACTTGGAAATACTACATTCAATTCCTTTGTCTAAGTCATTAATGTATATTGTAAATAGCTGGGGTCCCAGCACTTGCGGTACCCCACTAGTCACTGCCTGCCATTCTGAAAAGGACCCGTTTATTCCCACTCTTTGCTTCCTGTCTGCCAACCAGTTCTCTATCCACATCAATACATTACCTCCAATCCCATGTGCCTTAATTTTACACACTAATCTCTTGTGTGGGACCTTGTCAAAAGCCTTTTGAAAGTCCAAATACACCACATCCACTGGTTCTCCCTTGTCCACTCGACTAGTTACATCCTCAAAAAATTCTAGAATATTTATCAAGCATGATTTCCCTTTCATAAATCCATGCTGACTTGGACCGATCCTGTTACTGCTTTCCAAATGCGCTGCAATTACATCTTTAATAATTGATTCCAGCATTTTCCCCACTACCGATGTCAGGCTAACCGGTCAATAATCCCCTGTTTTCTCTCTCCCTCCTTTTTTAAAATGTGGGGTTACATTAGCTACCCTCCAATCCATAGGAACTGATCCAGAGTCCATGGAATGTTGAAAAATGACCACCAATGCATCTACTATTTCTAGCGCCACTTCCTTAAGTACTCTGGGATGCAGACTATCAGACCCTGGGGATTTATCGGCCTTCAATCCCATCAATTTCCCTAACACCATTTCCTGACTAATAAGGATTTCCCTCAGTTCTTCCTTCTCAATAGACCCAAGGTCCCCTAGTTTTTTTCCAGAGGTTATTCGTGTCTTCCTTAGTGAAGACAGAACCAAAATATTTGTTCAATTGATCTGCCATTTCCTTGTTCGCCATTATGAATTCACCTAATCCTGACTGCAAGGGACTTACATTAGTTTTCACTAATATTTTTCTCTTCACATATCTGTAGAACCTTTGGCAGCCAGTTTTCATGTTCCCTGCAAGCTTACTCTCATACTCTATTTTACCCCTCCTAATTAAACCCTTAGTCCTCCTCTGCTGAATTCTAAATTTCTCCCAGTCCTCAGGTTTGCTGCTTTTTCTGGCCAATTTATATGCCTCTTTCTTGGATTAAACACTATCCCTAATTTCCCTTGTTAGCCACGGTTGAGCCACCTTCCCCGTTTTATTTTTATGCAAGACAGGGATGTAGAATTGTTGTAGTTCATCCATGTGATCTTTAAATGTCTGCCATTGCCTATCCACCGTCAACCCTTTAAGTATCATTCGCCAGTGCATCCTAGCCAGTTCACGTCTCATGCCATCGAAGTTACCTTTCTTTAAGTTCAGGACCCTAGTCTCTGAATTAACTGTGTCACTCTCCATCTTAATGAAGAATTCTACCATATTATGGTCGCCCTTCCCCAAGGGGCCTCGCATGACAAGATTGCTAATTAATACTCTCTCATTACACAAGACCCAGTCTAGGATGGCCTGCTCTCTAGTTGGTTCCTCGACATATTGGTCTAGAAAACCATCCCTTATACACACCAGGAAATCCTCCTGCACATTATTGCTACCAGTTTGCTTAGCCCAATCTATCTGTAGATTAAAGTCACCCATGATAACTGCTATACCTTTATTGCACACATCCCTAATTTCCTGTTTAGTGCCATCCCCAACCTTACGACTACTGTTTGGTAGTCTGTACACTACTCCCATTAACGTTTTCTGCCCTTTGGTGTTTCGTAGCTCTACCCATATAGATTCCACATCATCCAAGCTAATGTCCTTCCTTACTATTGCGTTAATCTCCTCTTTAACCAGTAATGCTACCCCACCTCCCTTTCCTTTCTGTCTATTCTTCCTGAATATTGAATACCCCTGGATGTTGAGTTCCCAGCCTTGGTTACCCTGGAGCCCTGTCTCTGTAATCCCAGTTACATCATATCTGTTAACAGCTATCTGCACAGTTAATTTATCCACTTTATTACGAATGCTCCTCGCATTGAGACTCAGAGCCTTCAGGCTTGTTTTTTGTCACACTCTTTGACCTTTTAGAATTAAGTTGTAATGTGTCCCTTTTTGATTTTTGCCCTTGATATCTCTGCCCTCCACTCTTGCTTTTCTCCTTCCTAACTTTTGCTTCTGCCCCCTTTTTACTTCCCTCTGCCTCCTTGCAGAAATTCCCATCCCCCTGCCATATTAGTTTAAACCCACCCCAACAGCATGAGCAAACACTCCACCTAGGACATCAGTTCTGCTCCTGCCCAGGTGCAGACCATCTGGTTTGTACTGGTCCCACCTCTCCGAGAACCGGTTCCAATGTCCCAGGAATTTGAATCCCTCCCCCTTGCTCCATTCCTCAAGCCATGTATTCATTGGAACTATCCTGCTGTTCCTACTCTGACTAGCACGTGGCATGAGTAGCAATCCTGAGATTACTACCTTTGAGGTCCTACTTTTTAATTTAACTCCTAGCTCATTAAATTCAGCTTGTAGGATCTCATCCCATTTTTTACCGATATCATTAGTACCTATATGCACCACAACAGCTGGCTGTTCATCCTTCCCCCTCCAGAATGCCATGCAACCTTTCCAAGACATCCTTGACCCTTGCACCAGGGGGCCAACATACCATCCTGGAGTCTCGTTTGTGGCCGCAGAAACGCCTATCTATTCCCCTTACAATAGAATCCCTATATCACTATAGCTCTCCCACTCTTTTTCCTGCCCTCCTGTGCATCAGGGTCACCCCTGGTGCTATGAACTTGGTTGCTGCTGCCTTCCCCTGATGAGCCACCTCCCTCAGCAGTATCCAAAACGGTATATCTGTCTTGTGGATGTGACCGCAGGGGACCCCTGCACTACCTTCCTTCCCCTGCTCTTCCTGATGGTCACCCATTCCCTACCTGCCTGTGTAAACTTTACCTGCAGTGTGCCCAACTCACTAAATCCACGACTCCTCAGCATCACGGATGCCCCAGAGTGAATCCGTGCACAGCTCCAGTGCCGCAATGCGGTCTGACAGGAGCTGCAGCTGGACACACTTCCCGCACACAAAGTAGCCTGGGACACTGGAAGTGTCCCTGACTTCTCACATAGCACAGGAAGAGCATGACACGGCTCTGGGCTCCTCTGCCATGACTTAACCCTTAGATTAACTTAATTTTTCCAACAATGCCAAAGATTTTCTACTGATAAGAAAAGAAAAAGTAAAAGAAAAAGAAAAATACTCACCAATCAACCAGCCAATCACTTACCCGCTTGGCTGCGACGTCACACTTCGATTTATTTTTACTTCTATTTTGCTTTTTGTCCCTGCACCAGCTAGCTGCATCCGACTGCTGCTCCTCCGACTGCCGATGGCCTTTTATAGGCCTCGAACCTCCCGCTCCCGCTGGCTGCTCCCGACTGTTGCTCCTCCTAAGTGCTAAGATGTGGTACTTGTGACCTTATGGTTCCATAAGAACCGATCTTTGGCCAGCTACTTAGGAACATAGAAATAGCGGGAGGCCGTTCAGCCCCTCGACCCTGTTCCGCCATTCTGTTAGATTGTTGTGTATGCAATAACTCAATAGACTGAATACTGTAAACTCCAAACAGGTACAAACCTGTCTCAACTTTATTCGGGCCCAAAGTGACCATATTACAAGATGTCTAGCCTTTTATACCTGGGCCGCACACATGTGTGCACAGCCCAATGACCTCCGACAGTGGCACCACCTGGTGGCTAGTAAACCCTAGCATAGATACATGACAATATCCCCCTTTAAGATATTAGTAACAGTCTTTTTACAAATTGAGGTGGTCCGGGATTTTCTGCTCCTGAATTGAACGTCTCAGTTCAACTCCAGCATTGGGCGAGAGTTCTGAATCTGTTATGAGTGAGGGCTGGGTAGCCGATCTGATGGGAGTGGCAATGACCACATCAGGGATTGAAAGTCCAGATTCATTGACCATGTCAGTGATTGAAAGTTCAGATTCATTGATGACAGCGGAGTCCTCTGATGACTGAGGATATGTTGGTTGGTCACTGATTGTGTCTTCCTCAGACTGTTCCGATTCATCCGTGTACCGCAGCTTTATCTGATCGACAGTTTCCTGCATGTCTGCCCATTCTTGAGCTTAACGATAAACATTCTGTTACCCTCCTTGGCCGTAACAATACCGGCAATCCATTTGGGACCTTGAGCATAATTCAGTACTTACACAGGATCATTGATAGAAATGTCGCGTGACACAGTAGTGCGATCATGATACCCTTGCTGACTTTGATGTCTGTATTCGACATGATTATTCAAGTCAGGGTGGACAAGAGAGAGCCTGGTCTTGAGACCTCTCTTCATCAATAGTTCAGCAGGGGAGACCCCAGTAAGCGTGTGGGGTCTACTCCTCTAACTAAGCAATATACGTGACAAGCGAGTTTGCAGTGAACCTTGAGTTACACGTTTCATACTCTGCATGATGGTTTGGACCACATGCTCTGCTTGTCCATTGGATGCAGGTTTGAATGGTGCTGACCTCACATGTTTGATACCATTGAGTTTCATGAACTCTTGAAACTCCATACTGGTGAAGCAAGATCCGTTGTCGCTTACAATGATGTCAGGCAGACCATCTGTAGCAAACACGACACGAAGGCTCTCAATGGTAGCTGTGGATATGCTGGATGACATGATTGTACACTCTATCCACTTGGAATAAACATCCATTACAACTAAGAACATCTTTCCCAGGAAAGGACCTGCAAAGTCGATGTGGATTCTGGACCATGGTTTAGATGGCCATGACCACAGACTCAGCGGCAATTCCGCTGATGCTTTACTTAGCTGCATGCAAGTGTTGCACTGATGCACACATGATTCCAGATCAGAGTCAATTCCAGGCCACCATACATGAGACCTAAAAATGGCTTTCATCATGACAATATCAGGATGCATACTAGGTAGATCATGCATCTCTGCCTTTCTTGGGCATAACAACACGATTACCCCACAGTATAGAATCTGATTGAATGGATAGTTTGTCTTTGCGACGGATGTAAGGTTCGGTCTCCTCACACATTTGCTTGGGTATGGCAGACCAATCACCACTAAGGACACAACGTTTCACAACCGATAACATCGGGTCCTGGTGATCCAGGTCTTGACTTGTTGGGCCGTGACAGGGGTTCCTTCACTTTCAAAAGCATCCATGACTAACAATAGGTTTGCCGGTTGTGGCATTTCCACCTTTGGTGTGGGCATTGGCAGACGGCTTAATGCGTTGGCACAATTCTCAGTGCCAGGTCTATGGTGAATGACATAATCGTAGGCAGATAATTCCAGCATCCACCTCTGGATGCGGGACAATGTATTGGTATTGATACCTTTGTTTTCCGAAAATAATGAAATGAGTGGCTTGTGATCTGTTTCCAGTTCAAACCGAAGACCAAACAGGTACTGATGCATCTTTTTAACCCCATACACACAGGCTAGTGCTTCTTTCTCTACCATGCTGTAGGCTCTTTCCGCCTTTAACAAAATTTTTGAAGCATATGCAACAGGTTGTAATTTGCCCGACTCATTAGCTTGTTGGAGCACACAACCAACTCCATATGACGAAGCATCATAGGCCAATACTGGATGCTTACACGGATCATAATGTACCAGCAGCTTGTTAGAGCAAAGCAGATTAGTAGCTTTCTCAAAATCTATCTTGAGACACACCCCAAACCCAGTTGTCGCCCTATCTTAGCAGCATGTGCAGTGGCCCGAATAAGGTGCTCAATCTCGGTAAGAAATTACCGACGTAGTTGAGTAGACCAAGGAACGAACGCAGCTCCTTCATATTCTGAGGCTTGGGTGGATTTTTGATGGCCTTGGTTTTCGAGTCCATAGGCCTGATACTGTCAGTAGCAATTTTCCTCCGCAGGAATTCGACTTCTGGTGCCATGAAGATGCACTTCGAACATTTCGGTCTGAGTCCCACTTTGTCCAGACGATGTAGAACCTCTTCCAGGTTGTTCACATGTTCGGTGGAGTCATGACCTGTGACCAGTATGTCATCTTGGAACACGACGGTTCTGGGGATGGACTTCAGTAGATTCTCCATATTCCTCTGAAATATAGCTGCAGCCAAGCGAATTCCAAAAGGCACGTGTTGTAGGTAAATGACCTTTATGAGTGTTGATGCAAGTAAGCTTCTTCGATGTGTCAACCAACTCCTGTGTCATGTAGGCCGACGTCAGATCCAATTTTGTGAATGACTTCCCCCTGGCTAGCATTGCAAACAGGTCATCAGTCTTCGGTAACGGGTATTGATCCTGTTTTGAAACTCAGTTGATTGTAACCTTGTCATCTCCACAAATCCTGACAGTGCCATCACTTTTCAATACGGGAACAATGGATCTGGCCCATTCATTAAATTTGACCGGTGGTATGATCCCTTCACACTGGAGATTGTCCAGTTCGATTTCGACCTTCTCCCGCATCATGTACGGAACTGCCCAAGCTTTATGATGGACAGGTCTTGCATCCGAATCCACGTGGATCTGCACCTTGGCTCCCGTGAAATTGGCAATGCCTGGTTCAAACAGCGAGGGGAACTTCCTCAGCATGTGAGCACATGGAGTATCCTCCTCCGCCGACAACGCTTTGATCTCGTTCCAGTTCAATTTGATTTTTTCTAACCAGTTCCTGCCGAACAGCATTGGACCATTGCCTGGAACAATCCAAAATGGTAAATCGTGAACTGCACCATCATACGACACCTTGATTGCTGCACTGCCAATCACCGTTATGAGTTCTTTAGTGTACGTACGCAACTTGGCATTGACTGGACTCAGCTTAGGCCTCACAGCCTTAGTATCCCACAGCTTGTCGAATGTCCTCTGGCTCATTATTGATTGACTCGCACCCGTGTCCAATTCTATCGATACTGGCACACCATTAAGTTTTACATTTATCATATCGGTTGGCTTTTTGTTAGGAATGAATATAATCCATACACTTCCTCCTCTGATATCTCGGATTGCAAATGTGTCGCAGCACGCTTGTTCAGTTGCGGACATATGCGCTGGAGATGCCCCACTCTCGAACAGTCTTTACAAATATACTGTTTAAACTGACACTGATGATGCCGATGATTTCCCCACAACGCCAACACGGTGATATCGGATTCATTCCCGTTGGCGGACTTTGGGCAGGTTTCGCCTTCGCAGTCGGGTAGGCCCTGCCATATGCAGCTCTGCCAAACGACAATACAATCTTGTTTACAGTACTTGCCAAGTTCCGATTTTTCAATGATATCTGCTTTAAGCTTTTGTCTGTCGTCATGCATGATTGGGCAATCATGATGGCCTTGCTCAAATCCAGCGTCTCCGCCGCCAGTAGCTTACGCAGGATCACCTTGTGGTTGATGCCGATTACAAAGAAGTCCCACAGCATGTCTGCCAATGCAGTTTTGAACTTACATGGTCCAGCTAGACATCTTAGGTCGGCAACGAATTCTGATACACCCTGGTCCTCAGAACGAATGTGCGTATAGAATCGATATCTTGAGATATGATGCCTTCATCTGGTTTGAGATGGTCACATACCAGAATACACAATGTTTCATCGTCTTTGTCTGCTGGACTTATAGGAGAGAGGAGATTCTTTGAGTCCATAGATTTTCGAACCGCAAACCATGAGGAGGGCCGCCCGGTGCCGAACTGCGTCTGCCTCTTTCTCCGTTTTGTTAGCCACGAACTACTGGTTCAAATGGACTACAAAGTCTGCCCAATCTTCTCCTCCATGAATCGCTCCAGAATTCCAAATGTGCTCATTTTTGCATGCAAAGGTTCTTGTTACCTTGCCGCCAAACGTTGTGGATGCAATAACTCAATGGACTGAATACTGTAAACTCCGAACAGGTACAAACTTAGCTCTATGTTATTAGGGCCCAAAGTGATCACATTACAAGTTGGCTGGCCTTTTATACCTGGGCCGCACACATGTGCGCCACACCTCCAACAGTGGCGCCATCTGGTGGCTAGAAAATCCAAGCATACATACATGACAAAGATCATGGATGATCTGTATCATAACTCTATCTACCCGTCTGGGTTCAGTAACCCTTAATACCCTTACCCAACAAAAATCGATCAATTACAGCTTTTTTGGGGGAGTGAGTCCCAGATTTCCACTGCCCTTTGTGTAAAGAAGTGCTCCCTGACCTCACCCCTGAATGGCCTGGCTCTAATTTTAAGGTGATGTCTCCTTGTTCTGTACTCCCCCACCAGAGGAAATAGTTTCTCTCTATCTATCCTATCAGCACCTTTAATCCTCTTAAACACCTCAATTAGATTACCCCTTAATCTTCTACACTCGAGGAAATATAAGCCTAGTTTGTGCAACATGTCCTTTATAATTTAACTCTTTTAGCCCCGGTATCATCCTTGGGAATCTGCGCCAGGAAGCCTTAGAGCTGAAACTATCTTTCTCTTTCTGATAGAGTGACCTTGGGCGCATTTCAATGTTTTATTGCAAATATTCAACATTTGCAGGTCTTTTTAGCCCATCTTTTCTGACCAGCCTGATGGTCAGTGCTTTGTTGGATGTATTGAACACTGGCTCCTTCCTGTGTTGCTGTGTACCTGCAATGCTGTGGTCGGTAGAAACAGCCAGTACACAGTTCAAATCCTGTGGGGATATCCTTGGGAAGCAGTAAGGAGCTCTAGAATCATAGAAAGATACAATATAGAAGGAGCCAATTTGGCCCATTGTACCAGTGCCGGCTCTTTGAAAGAGCTATTCAATTAGACCCACGCCCCCTGCTCTTTTCCCTTGGATTTGCATTTTCTTTTTTTTGTAAATAGAGATCCAATTCCCTTTTAAAAGTTACGATTGAATCTGCTTCCACCGCCCTTTCAGGAAGCGCATTCCAGATCACAACTCACTACGTAAAATTAATTCTCCTCCTCCCCCTTCTGGTTCTTTTGCCAATTACTTTAAATCTGTGTCCTCTGGTTACCGACCCTCCTGCCACTGGAAACCGTTTCTCTTTATTTACTCTATCAAAACCCTTCATAATTTTGAACACCTCCATTAAAACTCCCCTCAACCTTTTCTGCTGCAATGGAATCTTTTCTGCCTCTACAATGTGTGGTTTCTTCCTCTGGATTTTACCTTTTATTCAGTGATCACTTATAATAATCAAATACCATGACTGTAATAGTATGGGCTATACAGAAAGAGCAGGGGGGAGTGGGACTAATTGGATTGCTCTCTCAAAGAGCCAGCACAGGCACAATGGGCTGAATGGCCTCCTTCTGTGCTATATGACTATGATTCTATACCAGTTAAACTGTGCTTAAAAAACAGCACAAGGATGATGAATTCCCGATTTAGTGCATAGTGCTACATTAAAGCAGGTAAAAAGATCAAATATTAATCATGTTCCAAGTCACCAGTGTAAGCAGCACACAAGGATATTGGCACTAAACACCGAACATATGTGAGGATTAGTTCATAATAGCAGGTGTAGATTGAGGGAGATCTATTTAATTTTAAACAAATTAGTCACTGTGCAGTTCTTAATCTTAAATAATTCCCATGTGTTTTACCGTTTTCCATTGCTGTGTTTGTTTTTCGCCATTGAAATTGTTGAGTGGAGCACAAATTAAGGGGGAGAAATTGAGTGCATTTGCGGCTCCTGTTAGCGCCCCTGCTAAAGAGGCACAAATTACTTAGCGACTGGGCACAGCGTCACTAAAGACTCCTGATAAATTCGATGGGAGTTTAGCATAGCGCCACAATCTCCTGCGCCCAGAGATCGTAACATCATCACCGTGCGCATCACCCCGGCCCCGAAATTGGGTTTCTACCCCTGAAGCTGCACCAGGCGATAATAGCGACAGCTTCAGGGGATGCGTATCCGGCGGCCGACCGCTACCAGGGCAAAGGTTAAAGGGGAGCTGCTGAATAAAATCTCCTGTTTTCTTTTCTGTTCTGGTGCTGCTTTGGTCGCAGGGTCGGTGCTGCGATTGCTCAGTCCGGCACTCTGCTTGCGTACCTCTGACCACTCCCCGGTGGTCCAGGTAGGTGGGTTCCTATTCTGCAGAGTATGCTGCTTGGGCCCTTCCCTTTAATTCTGGGAAGAGCCCCTCGTACGGAACGCAGCGCTGCTGAACCGTGCGCCCTGCCCCCGCCGCAGGAAGGAAGTGGGGCTCCAATTGCTTCCATGGGCAGTAACACAAATTTAGCGAGTGGGGCGAGACATCTACGCCTGGCGCTAAATGTCCTGCCTGTCAACAACAACAACTTGTATTCATATAGCGCCTTTAACATAGTGAAAGGTCCCAAGGCACTTCACAGGAGTATTATGAGATAAAAATTTGACACCAAGCCGCATAAGTAGAAATTAGTGCAGGTGACCAAAAGCTTGGTCAAAGAGGTAGGTTTTAAGGAGCATCTTGAAGGACGAAAGAGAGATAGAGAGGCGGAGAGGTTTAGGCAGGGAGGTCCAGAGCTTGGGGCCTAGGCAACAGATTGCATGGCCACCAATAATTGAGCGCTTATAATCAGGGATGCTCAATACGGTAGAATTTAGAGGAGTGCAGATATCTCGGGGGATTGTGGGGCTGCAGGAGATTACAGAGAAAGGGAGGGGTGAGGCCAAGTAGGGATTTCAAAATAAGGATCAGAACTTTGAATTTGCGACATTGCTTAACCGAAGCCAATGTAGGTCAGCGAGCACAGGAATGATGGGTGAGCGGGACTTGGTGCGAATTAGGATGTTACCACCCCTAAACGGGGCGTTACCTAATTTCTAGGCCTAAGTTCCTCCATAAATGTCTTTAAAACAACATATTGAAACTTAATACTTGATGGGTTTCTCAACTCAACAGTTTGTTGCAGAATCCCCAGAGACCCATTGCCCGAAGGAACCACACATGCTTGATTGGCAATCCACCTCAAGTATTCACTCCCTCCACCACCGGTGCGCCATGGCTGCAGTCTGTATCATTACAAGGTACACTGCAGCAACTTGCCAAGGCTTCTTTGACAACTCCTCCCAAATCTGCGACCTCTACCACCTAGAAGGACAAGGGCAGCAGGTGCATGGGAACACCACCACCTCCAAGTTCCCTCCAAGCCAAACACCATCCTGACTTGAAAATTCATTCATCATTGCTGGGTCAAAATCCTGGAACTCCCTCCCTAACAGCACTGTGGGTGTACCTTCACCACACGGCCTGCAACGGTTAAAGAAGGCGGCTCACCACCACCACCTCCTCAAGGATAATTAGGGATGGGCAATAAATGCTGGCTTTACCAGCGACACCCACATCCATGAATTCATAAATCGCCAGGATGTGGTCAGCTCCACAACTGGGGCATTTGGAAGGGCACATGAGCAGTGCCCACCGCAAACTCCTGGCAGAATGTCAAGGCGAAGCCGTACTGCTCCGAAGATGCAGAGGAAGCCTGAAAAACATATTAATTGGAAGAGGCCATTCAGCATGAATAGCAGCTCAGTCCCCCCCACCACATAAGGCTCCTGGAAGGCTGGTCTGAGGAAACAATCACCCTACATGCAGAGCGAATTACTGATGAAATGAAATGAATTGACCATCCGGTGGGGTTGGAAAAGGAACAGGATTCCTTGCATGATCCAAGAGGAGAGCGTGATGATATGAAATAAATGATCTCGCCACCCTGCCCAACTTAATCAGCCTGCAAATCCTTTCACATAATCTCTCTTGAGACCCTTTATGTGAACAAGTGCTTCTTGACATCACTCCTGAAAGGCCTGGCTCAAATTTTAAGGTTATGTCCTCTTGTTCTGGAGTAAATAGTTTCTCTCTATCTACCCTATCAACTCCTTTAATCATCTTAAACACCTCAATTGGATCATTCCTTAATCTTCTACACTCAATGTAGGGCTCAGTGCTGGGTCCCTTGCTTTTTGTGGTATATATCAATGACTTGGACTTGAATGTTGGGTGTATGATTAAGAAGTTTGCAGATGACACTAAAATATGCTGTGTGGTTGATAATGAAGAAGAAAGCTGTGGACTGCAGGAAGATATCAATCAACTGGTCAAGTGGGCGGAACAGTGGCAAATGGAATTCAATCTGGATAAGTGTGAGCTAATGCATTTGGGGAGGTCTAACAAGGCAAGGGAATACACATTAAATGGTACGATACTGAAAAGTGCAGAGGAACAAAGGTACCTTGGAGTGCAGGTCCACAGATCCCTGAAGGTAGCAGGCCAAGTAGATAAGGTGGTGAAGAAGACATATGGAATACTTGCCTTTATTAGTCGAGGCATGGAATACAAGAGCAAGGAGGTTATGCTTGAACTGTATAAAACACTGGTTAGGCTGCAGCTGGAGTACAGTGTGCAGTTGTGGTCACCACATTACAGGAAAGATGTGATTGCACTAGAAAGGGTGCAGAGGAGATTTAAAAGAATGTTGCCTGGACTGGAGAATTTTGGCTATGAGGAAAGATTGGAGATGCTGGGTCTGTTTTCTTTGGAACAGGAGACTAAGGGGAGATCTGATTGATGTGTATAAAATTATGAGGGGCCGAGATAGAATGGATAGGAAGGACCTGTTTCCTTTGGTAGAAGGGTCAACAACCAGGGAGCATAGATTTAAAGTAATTAGGGGAGGTTTAGAGGAGATGTGAGGGGAAATATTTTCACCCAGAGGATAGTAGGGGTCTGGAGCTCACTGCCTGAAAGGGTGGTAGAGGCCGAAAGTCTCACCACATTTAAAAAATACTTGGATGTGCACTTAAAGTGCCGTAACCTACAGGGCTATGGACCAAGAGTTGGAACGTGGGATTAGACTGGATAACTCTTGGTCGGCCAGCGCGGACACGATGGGCTAAAATAGCCTCCTTCCATGCTGTAAATTTCTATGATTCTATGATTCTAATGTGTTCTCTTCGATCCTTCTGCTCCCAATGAAACCAGCCAGCCTCTTGGAAAAGGCAGTGGATTCCCCGCTGGGAACAATGACATGTTTGCAAGCCATTCAAGGCTGACATGTAGCTGAGGCTTGTAAAAGGGCCCTAAAGCTATAACAGGGAGCGTACCGATTATCTTTCCCGAAAAGCCGGCTCACTCCACGGGGATCAGAAGAACCTGCACCCTCACAGGCCATGCAGTGACCTAGGGTTGGACATATTCCTGGAGATTTCTCCATCCTGCCTCCAAACACCCCGCCCAGTCTTTGTTTGCATTTCTCAATAATGTTCAACTAACAAATCAAGGGGGAAAAATTCCGTTGCGCTCCGTTTGGGGGCCCTAACACTTGCAAGGCGTGAGATGCAGAATTCTCGCCTCTCACAAGAAATCGGGGTTACCGACACCGAAAGGAGTGGACGCAAAACAATATGCTCCACTTCAAGCAGAGCGCTGACTGATCGCGGTACGGACCCCACGTTCAAAGCGCGAATAGGGCGCTCGACAAAATCGGATGAATTAATTTTTTTTTTTAAATGCCCACACCACCCCCCCCCGCCCTTAACTATCGCCCTGCGAGTTGCCTGTACATGTCCCCTGAAGCTGTCATTGTCACCGCCCGGCGCAGCATCAAGGGGCAATACCCAATTTAGGATCCGGGGTGATAACGGGGCGCTGCACAAGGTGATGACGTCGTTGTTGCCGGCGCAGCAGAGCGGGGCGCTACAGATCAGCGCCGCCGCTAAACCCACACCAAATTTAGCGGGAGTCGTTAGCACCTCCAGGGGCAAACGACCTGAGTTTCTAGGCCCAAAGGTTTAAAAGAAAATGAAAAAAATGCATAATTATTTTTTTATGAATGCCCCTTTAATTTCTTTTCTGTGTTGCTGGCAGCAGTGACCAGGAGATGAATCCCACCTTTGGAATTTGGGATGAGGTTTTGCTCCTAGGGCTGAGTTGGGACAGAGATTCCATGCTGTCCCAGTAGAGTGGACTCCAGGGAATTTCGAGCCCTTTGGATTATTCATGTGTAACAATAATTAGCTCTCAATCTGCTGTACATGTTCCTGCTGGAATGTATGCCAATGCTGTTCTCTTTGGAGCTTGACTAACCAGCATAAATCACGTTGTTTATTATCTTGGTCTTTTGAAAAGAAAGCTGGTGAGGAAAATTCTTTATAATCTGTTGAACAAAATCATTCCGTTCTCTTTTATTTTTGATATTGAGGTGCCAGGAATACTGTTACACCACAGAAGCATTTAATGGTAGATGTTGTTTGTGTCCAGACATGCCATGAATAAGTATGCTCCGAGTTAACAGCTAACTGCTGCTGTCTTTATTAAGGACAGTATCCTGGTACAAACAAATCATATATTTTTATTCATTCTCGGAATGTGGGTGTCACTGGCAAGGCCAGCATTTATTGCCCATCTCTAATTGCCCTCGGCAAGCTGCCTTCTTGAATACACATGAGTGGCTTGCTAGGCCATTTCAGACGACAGGTAAGTGTCAACCACATTGCTGTGGGTCTGGAGTCACATATAGGCCAGACCAGGTAAAGACGGCAGATTTCCTTCGCTAAAGGACATTAGTGAACCAGATGTGATTTTACGACAATCCGGTAGTTTCATGGTCACCATTACCGATACTAGTTTTTAAATTCCAGATTTATTTAATTAACTGAATTTAAATTCCCCAGCTGCTGTGATGGGATTTGAATTCATGACTCTGGATCTTTGCTTCATGGATTTTGGATTACTAGTCCAGTAATATAACCATTGTTCTACAATTCCCCCTTTTGTCATGTTCATCAAATAGGCAGTTTATAGTGAACAGAATTGTTTCAAATGGAAATTACTTATCCAGTAATGCCAAACACACCATTTTATAACTCGGGAAACAAAGGGCCTGAAATTCACCATCCCTAAAGAGAAGGCTACCATAGAGTTTGGGCGGTTGATCGAAAAAATCAATCAGCCACCGTAGTCGGGTACTTTTCTCTCCCCGAGCCATATTCATCCCCAGCGGTGAGCTCTGCAGCGTGCGGGCCACTGGAAAGGGACTACCACAACAAAATTCACCGAGGAAAAGGTAGGACTTTTCCGGGCAGTGCCCCCGTGAGGTTTTCGATGTGGTGCTCGAATGTGATCCCTCTGGGGCCTATGGTAGGTAAATAGTTTTATTACTTATTATTGTTTTAATTTAATTTTCCAGCTTGCATCCACAGTATTTATCTTTTCATATAGTTTTATTCATTATTAGTGTTTTTATTTCATTTTCCATCATGTGCAGTATTTATCTTTTCATATAATTTTATTAATTATTTTAGTTCCAGCACTGCTGAGTGCTGCTCAGAGGTTTGCACATATCCCTGTACTTTTGTACAACTTTCAGGTCTGACACTTTACTGGAGTCCTTGGGCTGCAGAGACCTGCTTGGCAGGGTTCACCCTGAGGATGGGAGGAGTGTTGGGAGGGCGACACCTGGTACACCTGGTCAGAAACAGGGAGGCACGCAGGAGAAGGTGTCACCATCAGCACCATGCAGACAGGCAGCGGGCAAGGGAGGCAGCAGCCATGATTCATTCATTCTGTACCAGACCAGTGTGCCTGCTGTCTTCACCAGCCCGAATCAGGATTGCGGTAGGCAGCTTGGGGGTAAGGGATATCCCCTGTCCACTTGGCTGCTCACTCCTCTGCGGAACCCCAGGACAACGCCAGAGCATGCTAACAATGACGCTCACTATGCCACCAGGTGCATCATCGAGCAGTGCATAGGCATCCTTAAGCTGAGATTCCGGTGCCTGGACTACTCTGGTGGCAACTCGCAGTACTTTCCTAATGGTCTCCATAATCATCATGGTCTGCTGCATGCTGGCCATCATGAGGGGACAGCTGCTGAAGGTCAAGCCAGCAGCATCACCTGAGGAGGAAGACAAGGAGGAAGAGG
The DNA here is from genome assembly GCF_044704955.1 of Pristiophorus japonicus. NCBI lineage: Eukaryota > Metazoa > Chordata > Chondrichthyes > Pristiophoridae > Pristiophorus > Pristiophorus japonicus. The sequence continues at coordinate 46,186,768 of NC_091986.1, read as the reverse complement.
CCCAGGAGGAGGAGGCACAGAAGGAGGAGGAGGATCCCTGTCGCCCCAGAGCTAGGAGGTGTCGACCCATCGCCACCCTGGAAGGGCCGAGTGCAGACTGGCCAGCACCCTCCTGGGTGGGTGCATCCTCACATATATGGAAGTGCCTGACACCTCCCCTGCAATCTCCCTCCATGCATTATGTACTGCCTGTCTGCCAGGTCTCCCCTCGTCAGGAAACAGTATTCTTCTTCTGTCCTCCACATATCCATCAGTGTCTCCAGCTCCATATCAGTGAACCTGCTGGCTCACCTTGCACCTCTTAAACCAGCCATCCTTCCAACCTCCTTCCCCCTCAGGGCCTTGCTGCAAACCTAGGCCAGGGAGCAGCTGGCTCATTAGAAACCCTTACCTGCATGCTGACTTTCTCAGTGGTGATAACGCTCAAATTAAGACAGCCACACCACTGAAAAATCCACGTTGGAAGGGTTCCTTAGTGCTGGAACCCAGTTGTTCACGTTTGGAGTATGGAGTGTCCCAGCCACGAAAAAATGTTGGCGCGAATGGCCAAAAAATGTTGGTGGGAGCACGAGCTTTCTAGTGGTACTGAATTTCGGGCCCAAACTTTTAAAAATCAAGAGATTTGATATAGCATTCATGAGTTGCTATTTTTTTCAAACATAAACCAATGTAGATATATTGGGCCCAAGTTTCCACAGGATAAAAAACGGGGTGCCCGTTTTTCGCGCCTAAAACGGCGCCAGAAAAAAAACGCGCTATTCTCGAGTGCTTTGCAGCTCCTTGTCTCTTTGGCGCAGCGCCCAGGGGGGCGGAGTATACACTCGTACTGATTTTGTAAGTGGGAGGGGGCGGGTACTATTTAAATTAGTTTTTTTCCTGCCGGCAACGCTGCGCATGCGCGTTGGAGCGTTCGCGCATGCTCAGTGTGAAAAAACATTGGCACTCGGCCATTTTTGTAGTTCTTTGTAGCTGTTTAATTTTTGAACATTTTTTAATAAAATCACATTGCCATCAGCACATCAGCACTGAGGCTTCCCTTCTCACTGTCTCCTTCCCCTCCCTCCCCTCCACGGCAACAAGCCGCTGTCTCCTTCCCCTCCCTCCCCTCTCTCCACGGCAACAAGCCGCTGTCTCCTTCCCCTCCCTCCCCTCCTCTGCGCGGCAACAAGCCGCTGTCTCCTTCCCCTCCCTCCCCTCTCTCCATGGCAACAAGCCGCTGTCTCCTTCCCCTCCCTCCCCTCTCTCCACGGCAACAAGCCACTGTCTCCTTCCCCTCCCTCCCCTCTCTCCACGGCAACAAGCCGCTGTCTCCTTCCCCTCCCTCCTCTCTCTCCACGGCAACAAGCCGCTGTCTCCTTCCCCTCCCTCCCCTCCTCTGCGTGGCAACAAGCCGCTGCCTCCTTCCCCTCTCTCCCCTCTCTCCACGGCAACAAGCCACTGTCTCCTTCCCCTGCGCGGCAACAAACGGCGGTTTCCTTCGAACGATGGCTGAAGCACTTTCACACAAGTAGGAAGATAGTTTATTTAATCTTTTCTTTGCTTATAAATGTTTATTCAGGTTGGATTTATTTGTATAATATTTGTAGAAGTATAAATAAGGATTTATTGTCGAATTTAATGACTTCCCTTCCCCCCCCTTCCCCCCCCCACCTCGTTCTGGACGCCTAATTTGTAACCTGCGCCTGATTTTTTAATGTGTAGAACAGGTTTTTTCAGTTCTACAAAAATCTTCACTTGCTCCACTCTACTTTAGTTTGGAGTACATTTTCACTGTGGAAACTTTCAAATCAGGCGTCAGTGGCCGGACACGCCCCCTTTTGAAGAAAAAATTCTGTTCTAAAGTAGAACTGTTCTACCTCACTAGAACTCCAGAAAAAAAAATGTGGAGAATTGCGATTTCTAAGATAGTCCGTTCTCCACCAGTTGCTCCTAAAAATCATGCGCAAATCATGTGGAAACTTGGGCCCATTGATACAGATGCCTCCTTATCCAGAACCCTTGGGACCTGGCCTATTCTGGATAAGGGATTTTTCCGAACGAGGGGTAGTCACATTAAATTGGATGGGACAGGTACTTAGCAAGGGAATATCGGGGCTGGCTGGCTTGGGGCTGGGAGTGCAGCAGAGAGAACATGGATCGCGAGGTCAGGCCAGCGATTGCGAGAGTCGGCAGCGAGGAAGGACTTCAATTTGTTCATGTCGGAGTTCCGCGCATGCACCACTCGGTGGCCGGGAATGGTTCTGGACAAGGGGTGGTTCTGGATAAGGGGTGGTTCTGGATAAGGGAGTTCTGGATAAGGGTATAAAAACAGAAAATGTTTTAATTCCAGATTCCAGCATCCGCAGTATTTTGTTTTTGTAATAGATATATTGATGGTGGATTATTTAATTTCTAGCAGGTCAGAGCTCTTTACAAAAACTATGGGGCAAAATTGCATACCGCCTCACCATGTGATGTGGGACATCCTGCGTCAGGCGCAGAAATCCCGCCCTACCAGCGAAATTGGGCTTACCGCTCCCGAGAGGAAGTGGGGCGCTAATATTGGGAATTTTCCAGTGCTATGCAGAAGCACAGGGCCCTCCCCTTCCTCTAGAGGGAAGTGCTCACTGCGGACTCTGCATTAGGGAGAAGGGGCACCACTACATCACCAGGGATGCTAGGTGCCATGGTAGCAGACCAGCACAGAAACAGAGTGCCAGGCTGCAACAGGTAGATAAGGTGGTTAAGAAGGCTTATGGAATGCTTGCCTTTATTAGCCAAGTCATAGAATACAAGAGCAGGGGGAGTTATGCTTGAACTGCATAAAACACTAGTTAAGCCACAGTTCTGGTCACTGCATTACAGGAAGGACGTGACTGCATTGGAGAGGGTACAGAGGAAATTTATGAGGATGTTGCCGGCAGTGTAGAATCTAAGCTATGAGGACAGATTAGATAGGCTGGATTTGTTTTCCTTGGAACAGAGGAGGCTGAGGGAAGACCTCATTGAGGTATATAAAATTATGAAGGAGCTAGATATAGTAGATAGAAAGGGCCTATTTCCCTTAGCAGAGGGGTCAACCAGGGGGCATAAATTTAAAGTAATTGGTAGAAGGTTTAGAGGGGAATTGAGGGGAAATATCTTCACACAAAGGATTGTGGGGGTCTGGAACTACTGCCTGAAAGGATGGGAGAGGCAGAAATCTTCACCACATTTAAAAACCACACTTGAAGTGCCGACTGGAAAGTGGGTTTAGGCTGGATAGCCTCTTGTTGGCCAGCATGGACATGATGGGCTGAAATGGCCTCCTTCCGTGCTGTAAACTTCTATGATTTTAGGATCGCGGCACGGACCTCGCGATTTGAAAATGTCATCGCCACACCTCCCCATTAATTTTCGGCCCACGAGCAACCTGAAGCCCGGTTCGTGACCCCCGAAGCTGGTGCGGACATTGCCTGAGGCAGGCTCACAGGGGCGCTACTGAATTTTTGCTCCGGGGTGGAAATGGGTCGTTGCAGACGGTGATGACATTGTCATCGCCGGTGTAGCGGCCCGGGGCTCTGCCGACAGGAGCGTGGCGCTACCAGTTAGTGTCGCCGCTAACTCCCGCGGAATTTGTTTCCGCCCCGTGGGAGGTTCCACGACCTGAATTTCTCCCCCTCTGCCTCAAACATAATGCTGAGAAAGCATGTTCAACATGATGAAAGTACTAATATGGGGGTGCTAACAGGAGGCGTAAATGACCAGAATTTCTCCTCCTATATTACTGTATTTGAAAATGCTTTACAAAAAGCCTTTAAAAAATCCTGCCTGTTATCATCACTTCGCTATGCATCTCAGTTTAAGGTTACGATCACAATGATTCACGTCAGATCTGGCAGGTCACTCCAACCACTTGATAGTTGACACAGCACCATCCCTCCAGCGCTGCCGGGTTTGCAGCTCATTCCTTCCCCTCCCCCGCCTCCCTCCCCACCTCCCCAGCCCAATCTCTCTGTCAGCACATGACCTGCACCCACACAGCCTCAGGGCATAGCCCCAGCTCCATTGCACCAGCCCATACCCTCACCCCTGCCCACGGGGCAAATCTTATTCTAATTTCACTGGTTATTGTGAAGCGGAACGGTGCAGTAAGATTGTGCAGGGGCTCATGTGGGTAAATCCCCTCCCACAAAAGGGGCAAAGCCCTACCGCCGATAGGAGGCCCATGGGGAAAGATCTCCTCCCCACAAAGTGGGCTCAATGAGGGCAACACCGATCTGATCCCCTCCCCTCACCAAATCCCTCCCCAGTGCTGTGCTCCCAGACCCCTGGCAGCCTCACTACCCCCACCCCCCCCCCACCCTGTCCGCAGCTCTGGCAGTCAGCGCTGGGTGGGAAGCACCTACCTCCAGCTCAGCTCGCTGCCCCGCCCCCAGCTCTAGTTCCTCCCTCTCGGGCTGTTCTCTCACCGAATGGGGAGGCGCGGATCCCGTACGCGACTCTGCGATTGGCAGGCAAACTGCGTAATGCGTCGCGGGCAGCAATCGTGAGCCAATCGGGACACTGGATGCTGCAGTAAACCATCTGCATCTGTACAGCAACCAATGAGCAACAGGGAAATAGCAACCAATCAGCGTCAGCTAAATAGCTCATTTGGTCCCACACGGGTGCGCATGCGCAGAAGGGCTGATGTGCCTTGATGCAATCGCTCCCAAAAAATCCCGAGATGTCAGAGTTCCATTGGCAGATCATGAGCGATGCTTCATTTCATTCACAAATTTCGACTCTTGCACTAAATTTCCGAGAGTTAGCAATACTGCTTAACAACAACTCCCTAATTACAGTTCATATCATGTACATCAGCGTTTTGAGTTATATAAAGGGTGCAAATGTAACATTAATTGGGGGTGAAATTACCCTGCTGTGCGCCTCCTGTTACTGCCTCTGGGGGCACTAAGGTGGCGCAATAGTGTTTTTGCCAGAGGGGGTGCTACCGACTCCCTCGAAATTGCGCAGGAGTTAGCGGAGGCACGAAACTGGTAGCGCCCTCGTGATGATGTCATCGCTGCGTGCGGAGAACCCTTTTCACTCCACAGCAGAAATTGGCCAGTACCCCATGAGGCCGCCATGGGCGATGTCAGCACCAGCCTCGCGGGTCGCGAACTGGGCCGCACTCCGCTGGTGAGGCAAAACTTAAAGGGGAATTGCGGCCGCCATTTTGCGCCACCATCTGTCTTACCAGTCCGGCCTTGAGTCCATTTCCGCAGGGTCCGCATCGCAATCGTGCAACCCGGCACTCGTTTCGGTGCCCAGGCTGCAGCCACAGCACCCTGCATCTCCGGTTGTTGAGTCCTGTCCCCTCAGTACAGATTCACACGAGGCATGTCGTGAAGTCCAGGTCACTCTGGACCTGCACCTTTATTTCACAGCTCTGGAATGCTGCACTTGTCTGAGACCTGTCCTTATATACCTCTCTCTTGCAAGTGCACCCCTGGTGGTAAGGTATGCTGGTGGTTACAGATCATATCTTATTACAGTCATGTATAGCATGTTAGGATACAGTTATATATAATAATGTAAGATACACAACATCACCCTCCCCCAAGGTTTTATTGTCTTTATAGGTTCAGTCTCTCAGGTGGTCTACGCTCTCGCGTGGAGCGTCTGAGTTGTGGTTCAGTTGTTTGCCTTGGTGTCTGTTTTTCCTTGGGTGTGGTTGCTGGTATCTCGCCTGGGCTGTCTGTTGGGATTGCCCTTTCCTCAGGCTGTTCCCTCTGTCTGTCCACCAGGTGTGGTGTGAGTTCCACATTGTAGTCTGCCTCTGGTTCCGCAGTGTTGTTGGTAAATCTGCTTTTGACTTGGTCTACATGCCTCCGGCAGGTTTTGCCATTGTCCATTTGTACTACCAGTAGCCTGTTTCCTTCCTTGCCCGTTACTGTCCCTGCAAGCCATTTGGGACCCCTGCCATAGTTTAGTACAAACACTTTGTCCCCTATCTCATTCCATCTCCCCCTCGAATTTCTGTCATGGTACTCAGTCAGCTTACGGTGTTTTGCCTCAACGATTTTGTGCATGTCTGGGAGAATTAATGAGAGCCTTGTCTTCAAAGTACTTTTCATCAACAGTTGCGCGGGGGGGATCCCAGTCAATGAGTGCGGACGAGATCTGTATGCCAGCAGCAGTTGCGACAGGTGACCCTGCAGCGTGGGACCTTGGATTTTAAGCATGCCTTGTTTAATGATTTGCACTGCTCTCTCCGCCTGGCCATTGGAGGCCGGCTTGAACGGTGCCGTCTTGACGTGATTTATGCCGTGGTCAATTATAAAATCTTGGAATTCTGCGCTGGTGAAGCACGGACCATTGTCACTGACCAATATGTCAGGGATTCTGTGCGTTTCAAACATGGTTGCGAGGCTCTCGACAGTGGTGGAGGTTATTGGGGTGCTGAGGGAAGCGCTACGCGAATGCGACAACATTGCAGAGTTTGCTCCATGTTAATGCCTGATATGCTGCAAATTGACACTCTACCTCCATTCTTCAATATTTTAGACTTTCCTGACTTTTTTAAGGAATAAAATTATGTCATCAGGTGACTCTAAATTTAGAATTAAGCAACAATAACTTGCGTTTATATAGTGCCCTTAATGTGTTAAAATGACCCAAGATGCTTCACAGGAGTGATTATCAGACAGAATTTGACTCCGAGCTAGATAAGGAAATATTAGCGCAGGTGACCAAACACTTAGTCAAAGAGGTAGGTTTTAAGGAACGTCTTGAAGGAGGAGAGAAAGGTGGAGATGTTTAGGGAGGGAATTCCAGGGCTTAGGGCCCAGGCTGTTGAAGTCATGGCTGCCAATGGTGGAGCAATAAAAATTGGGGATGCGCTAGAGTCCATAATTGGAGGAGCGCAGAGATCTTGGAGGCTTGTAGGGTTGGAGGAGGCTCCAGAGATAGGGATGGACGAGGGTTTTGAAAACAAGAATGAGAATTTTTTAATCAAGGCACCAGACTGGGAGCCAATGTAGTTCAGCAAACCCTTGATAAACCTGATAATTATCCTTGCCGAAAGGATGACACTGGACAGCAGTTACATGGCCAGGCAATTAACAAGTCATCTCCCTTTTTAGATGCTGACACATCTGTGGTGTCTACACAGAATTTCCTGTTTTTATTTCTGATTGCCAGCATTTGTCGTTTTTTAAAATCATGACTACTTTTGTTCCTTCCAAAGTTGTTTTGCTGGTTAAACCCCAACTGAACGAGGATTCAGGCCTGGAGGGAATCCCTCCAAATGGGAGGGTAACCAGAAGGGACAGATGTAAGGAAATTAGCAAAAGAACCAGAGAGGGAGATGAGGAGAAGTTTTTTTTTACGCAGCGAGTTGTTGTGATCTGGAATGCGCTGCCTGAAAGGGTGGTGGAAGCAAATTCAATAGTAACTTTCAAAAGGGAATTGGACATATTTAAGGAACGTCTTAAAGGAAGAGAGAAAGGTGGAGAGGTTTAGGGAAGGAATTCCAGAGCTTAGGGCCCAGGCTGCTGAGGGCACGGCCGCCAATGGTGGAGCAATAAAAATCGGGGATGCGCTAGAATCCAGAATTGGAGGAGCGCAGAGATCTTGGAGAGTTGTAGGGCTGGAGGAGGCTCCATAGGCGTGCTTGTGCAGCTACAGGGTGAAGGCAAAAAAGAAGCAGAAAGAAATCGAAAGGTGACGTCACAGCCAAGGGGATAAGTGATTGGCTGGCGATTGGTAAGCAGTTTTTCTTTTTCTTTTCTCGATCAGTAAGTAACCTTTAGCATTGCTGTTGCCATTTAAGTGTATCTAAGGGTTAAGTCATGGCAGGAGAGCTCGGACACGTGTTATGCTCCTCCTGTACTATGTGGGAAGTCAGGGATGCCTCCGGTGTCCCTGACGACTACGTGTGCGGGGGAAGTGTGTCCGCCTGCAGCTCCTGACAAACCGTGTTGCGGAACTGGAGCTGCGGGTGGATTCACTCTGGAGCACTCACGATGCTGAGAATGATGTGAATAGCACATTTAGTGAGTTGGTCTTACCGCAGGTAAAGGGTACACAGCCAGATAGGGAATGGAAGACCAACAGGAAGAGCAGTGCAAGGAAGGTAGTGCAGGGATCCCCTGCGGTCATCCCCCTGCAAAACAGATATACCGCTTTGAGTACTGTTGAGGGGGATGACTCATCAGCGGGGAGCAGCAGCAGCCAAGTTCATGGCACCGTGGCTGGCTCTGCTGCACAGGAGGGCAGGAAAAAGAGTGGAAGAGCGATAGTGATAGGGGATTCAATTGTAAGGGGAATAGATAGGCGTTTCTGCAGCCGCAACCGAGATTCCAGGATGGTATGTTGCCTCCCTGGTGCAAGGGTCAAGGATGTCTTGGAGCGGGTGCAGGACATTCTTAAAAGGGAGGGTGAACAGCCAGTTGTTGTGGTGCATATAGGTACCAATGACATCGGTAAAAAACGGGATGAGGTCCTACGAAGCGAATTTAGGGAGCTAGGAACTAAATTAAAAAGTAGGACCTCAAAAATAGTAATCTCAGGATTGCTACCAGTGCCACGTGCTAGTCAGAGCAGGAATCGCAGGATAGCTCAGATGAATATGTGGCTTGAGGAGTGGTGCAGAAGGGAGCGATTCAAATTCCTGGAACATTAGAACCGGTTCTGGGCAGTACAAACCGGATGGTCTGCACCTGGGCAGGACCAGAACCAATGTCCTAGGGGGAGTGTTTGCTAGTGCTGTTGGGGAGGAGTTAAACTAATATGGCAGGGGGCTGGGAACCTATGCAGGGAGACAGAGGGAAATAAAATGGAGTCAGAAGCATAATATAGAAAGGAGAATAGTAAAAGTGGAGGGCAGAGAAACCCAAGGCAAAAAACAAAAAGGGCCACAAAAGGGGCAAAGTGTGTTTTAAAAAAATCAAGCCTGAGGGCTTTGTGCCTCAATGCGAGGAGTATTCGGAATAAGGTGAATGAATTAACTGTGCAGATAGCAGTTAACGGATACGATGTGATTGGCATCACGGAGACATGGCTCCAGTGTGACCAAGGCTGGGAAAGCAACATCCAAGGGTATTCAACATTTAGGAAGGGTAGACAGAAAGGAAAAGGAGGCGGGGTGGCGTTGCAGGTTAAAGATGAAATCAATGCAATAGTAAGGAAGGACATTAGCTTGGATGATGTCGAATCGGTATGGGTGGAGCTGCGGAATTCCAAAGGGCAGAAAACGCTAGTGGGAGTTGTGTATAGACCACCAAATAGTAGTAGTGAGGTTGTGGTTAGCATCAAATAAGAAATAAGGGATGTGTGCAATAAAGGTACAGCAGTAATCATGGGCGACTTTAATCTACACATTGATTGGATTAACCTAACTGCTGGTAATGCGGTGGAGGAGGATTTCCTGGAGTGTATTAGGGATGGTTTTCTAGACCAATATGTCGAGGAACCAACCAGGGAGCTGGCCATCCTAGACTGGGTGATATGTAATGAGAAGCGACTAATTAGCAATCTTGTTGTGCGAGGCCCCTTGGGGAAAAGTGACCATAATATGGTAGAATTCCTAATTAAGATGGAGAGTGACAAAGTTAATTCGCAAACTCGGGTCCTGAACTTAAGGAAAGGTAACTTCGATGGTATGAGGCGCGAATTGGCTAGAATAAACTGGCAAACGATACTCAAAGGGTGGATAAGCAACAGCAAACATTTAAAGATCACAAGGATGAACTTCAGCAAATGTACATCCCTGTCTGGAGTAAAAATAAAACTGGGAAGGTGGCTCAACCGTGGCTAACAAAGGAAATTAAGGATCGTGTTAAAGCCAAGGAAGAGGCATATAAATTGGCTAGAAAAAGCAACAAATCTGAGGACTGGGAAAAATTTAGAATTCAACAGAGGAGGACTAAGGGTTTAATTAAGAGGGGGAAAATAGAGTACAAGAGGAAGCTTACAGGGAATATAAAAACTGACTGCAAAAGCTTCTATAAATATGTGAAGAGAAAAAGATGAGTAAAGACAAATGTAGGTCCCTTGCAGTCGGATTCAGGTGAAATTATAATGCGGAACAAAGAAACGGCAGACCAATTGAACCAATACTTTAGTTCTGTCTTCACGAAGGAAGATGCAAATAACCTTCCGAAGGTACTAGGGGACAGTGGGTCTAGTGAGAAGGAGGAACTGAAGGATATCCTTATTAGGTGGGAAATTGTGTTAGGGAAATTGATGGGATTGAAGACCGATAAATCCCCGGGGCCAGATAGTCTGCATCCCAGAGTGCTCAAGGAAGTGACCCTAGAAATAGTGGATGCATTGGTGATCATTTTCCAACAGTCTTTCGACTCTGGATCAGTTCCCATGGACTGGAGGGTAGCTAATGTAACATCACTTTTTAAAAAAGGAGGGAGAGAGAAAATGGGCAATTATAGACCGGTTAGCCTGACATCAGTAGTGGGGAAAATGTTGGAATCGATCAAGAAGGATGAAATAGCAGCGCATTTGGAAAGCGGTGACAGGATCGGACCAAGTCAGCATGGATTTATGAAAGGGAAATCATGCTTGACGAATCTTCTGGAATTTTTTGAGGATGTAACGAGCAGAGTGGACAAGGGAGAACCAGTGGATGTGGTGTATTTGGACTTTCAGAAGGCTTTTGACAAGGTCCCGCACAAGAGATTAGTGTGCAAAATCAAAGCACATGGTATTGGGGGTAATATACTGATGTGGATAGGGAACTGATTGGCAGACCGGAAGCAGAGAGTCGGGATAAATGGGTCCTTTTCAGAATGGCAGGCAGTGACGAGTGGAGTCCGCAGGGCTCAGTGCTGGGACCCCAGCTCTTTACAATATAAATTAACGATTTGGATGAAGGAATAGAGTGTAATATCTCCAAGTTTGCAGATGACACTAAACTGGGTGGCGGTGTGAGCTGTGAGGAGGACGCTAAGAGGCTGCAGGATGACTTGGACAAGTTAGGTGAGTGGGCAAATGCATGGCAGATGCAGTATAATGTGGATAAATGTGAGGTTATCCATTTTGGGTGCAAAAACACGAAGGCAGAATATTATCTGAATGGTGGCAGACTAGGAATAGGGGAGGTGCAACGAGACCTGGGTGTCATGGTTCATCAGTCACTGAAAGTGGGCACGCAGGTATAGCAGGCAGTAAAGAAAGCAAATGGTATATTGACCTTCAGAGCTCGAGGATTTGAATATAGAAGCAGGCCTCACTAAGGCCCTGTACTGCAGTTGTACAGGGCCTTAGTGAGGCCTCACCTGGAATATTGTGTTCAGTTTTGGTCTCCTAGTCTGAGGAAGGACGTTCTTGCTATTGAGGGAGTGCAGCGAAGGTTCACCCGACTGATTCCAGGGATGGCTGGGCTGTCATATGAGGAGAGACTGGATCAACTGGGCCTTTATTCACTGGAGTTTAGAAGGATGAGAGGGGATCTCATAGAAACATATAAGATTCTGACGGGACTGGACAGGTTCGATGCAGGAAGAATGTTCCCAATGTTGAGGAAGTCCAGAACCAGGGGACATAGTCTTAGGATAAGGGGTAGGCCATTTAGGACTGAGATGAGGAGAAACTTCTTCACTCAGAGAGTTGTTAATCTATGGAATTCCCTGCCGCAGAGAGTTGTTGATGCCAGTTCACTGGATATATTCAAGAGGGAGTTAGATATGGTTCTTACGGCTAAAGGGATCAAGGGGTATGGAGAGAAAGCAGGAAAGGGATACTGAAGGAATGATCAGCCATGATCTTATTGAATGGCAGTGCAGGCTCGAAGGGCCAAATGGCCTACTCCTGCACCTATTTTCTATATTTCTATGTTTCTACATACTTGAAGGAGGAGGAATTTGCAGGGCTATGGGGAAAGAGCAGGGGGAGTGGAACTAATTGGACAGCTCTTTCAATGGGCCGAATGGCCTCCTTCAATGCTGTATCATTCTGTGATTCACAGAAAAAAAACATTCCATGTCCAGCCTGAGATCAATTTCTGAAGAGAACGTAATCAGCAATGGCACCACATTGGAGTGCGGACACTGGAAGGAGAATCTCTGGTCTTCTCTCAGTGTGGATGTGGAGGTGGTCCATAAATAGAGTTAATTAGAATTTGATTTTAAAAAGTACAGGAGGAAGATACGTACTTATGACCGATGCTACCTGTCCATAGAGTGACCTTCTCGCGGTAGTACTTTACTTGCTCTCTCAGTAGACTGCTAAGCCTTGTTTGCTCAGTATCTGCCCTGGAGCCCTGCTTTCTTCTGTTAAATACTGATGTTCTAATTTGATTATGATTCTAATTGAGTGAACCACTTCTGCTTTATGGGCTTTTAATTATCGCACTGGAAGGGACGCGATACTGTTTGAAAAACATAATACAGATAGCCACACAGAAAGAGACCAAACTTAAAATCATCCAGAGTGCATGTTAAGAAAATGGGCTCAATTTTCCCCAAAGCTGTTTTTTGGCATACTTGAAGAGTTACGCCCATTTTTTTGAGGCCCAAGTACGCCAAAAAAAAATCTTCCAAGTTTCCCTGTTTGATTTCTTCATTTTGGCACCGCCTAGCCTGTCATTTAGTTTTTGGGGTGGAGCCTTGAACTGTGCCAAAAAGATCGGCAAAAGATTGCCACGGTAACTAGGGACACAATGCGGGTTGAGGCTGGAAAGTGAAACATACAGCCAGCTCGCAACCTGCACAAACACGTTAAAATACATTGCAGCAACTTACCAAGCACAAGCATATTACAGCAACTTGCATCCATTAAATTATAAAAGTCCCCCTTCCACTCCCGATGCCGGTGTCGGTCCCCGCTCCTATCCCAGGCCAAATGGCCTCCTCTCTCCTGGTCCCCGCTAATATCCCAGGCTGAATGGTCTCCCGATCCCTATCCCGATCCCCGCACCTATCCCAGGACAAATGACTCCCTCCCGATCCCCGCACCTGTTCCAGGCCGAATGGCCTCCCCACACCTAACTATACCCGAAAGACTTCCCCCCCCTCCCTCCCACCTCCCATTCTCTCTTACCTCTCCTGCTGCTGCTATCCGTGCATCTGCTGCACTGATTTACTTACCTGCGCCGATTTCCTTAACTCACCAGAAAGTTTTTCTACAGAGGCCACATACTGGCCTAAGAAGAACTAGAGTAACTCTGAGTTGGCCAAACTTGCCTAACTGGCCTGAATTGGCACAGGTGGCAGGTTACGCCTCCTTTGACTGAAAAAAAAACAAACCTAAAAAAATTGTAACTAACTGAGTTACATTGGTGCAAATTGATTGGGGAAACTTGTATTTTTTAAACTCAGGCCAAAAAAAGTGGATACGTCAAAAAAACAGCGCAAATCACTGGGGAAAATTGAGCCCAAAGACTCCGCTTTAATTGAGAGCAAATTGGGGCAAATTTTTCTGAGGCTAATGGTGCTTGCTGTTATTGATGTGTTAATAGTGCAGCTTTCATGTTAACATTCTGTGATTTGTGTACAAGGAGCCCCAAATCCCTTTCAACATCAACATTTACTAGTCTTTCAAAAATACTCTGCTTTTCTATTCTTCCTCCCAAAGTGGATAGCCTCACACTTCCCCACATTATACTCTGCCTGCCACCTTCTTGCCCATTCACTTAACCTGTCTATATCCCTTTGCAGCCACTGTGCGTCCTCCTCACAAACTACTTTCCCACCTAGCTTTATATCATCAACAAACTTGGATACATTGCATTCGGTCCCTTCATTTAAGTCATTAATATAGATTTTAAATAGCTGAGGCCCAAGCACCGATCCTTGCGGTACCCCACTAGTTACTACCTGCCATCCCGATAATGACCCAGTATTTTCTAACCTTTAACCAATTCTCAATCCATGCTAATATGTTACTGCTAATCCTATGAGCCCTAATCTTGTGTAACAACTTTTTGTGTGGCACCTTAGCGAAATGCTATATTTTAATTTTGTTTTTACATTTCCCTTTCTTGCTCTTTTTCTCTCTCATTCCAATCTTTCCCTGTCTTTATTTCTCTTTCATACCTGATTTGACATTGAATTCACCCACTCTCAATTACACTTGCTTCTCAAGTCCTTGTGCTGTTAATTTCACAATCCTTTAATGGAAAATACAACGCAGAAACAGGCCATTCGGCCCCACTAGTCTGTGCTGGTTACGGAGATACCTTGTTGCTTGTCCTACTCACTCAGGTCCCAGATGCCCCATACCCCTTCACTGTGATGTTATCTGCTAGCACTTTCAGCAACTTAGTTGGCAAAAAATTGTTTTAATCTGCAGAGTGCAAGTCTGACTAACCTGCGGAAACCTTTCGATGCTCTGTACAGCAAAATATGGCCCGTTGTTTAGGCAAGTGATGAGTGAGATTTATATGTTGGAATGTCTGTCTTACTTGGGCAGATTAGTTATCTATCTTACCCCTTATTGAATTCCATTCGAAGGATTATCATGCACTCTCCTTACAGCTTTATCCTGTAGATGACACAATAACATAAGGGTGAGTTTCAATACTCGAGATTTTATTTCATTAAGAAAGATAGACTTTCATTTATACAGTGTCTTTCACGACCACCGGACATCCCAAAGCACTTTACAGTCGATTAAGTATTTTTGGAGTGTAGTCACTGCTGTAATGTAGGAAACACGGCAGCCAATGTGCGCACAGCAAGCTCCCACAAACAGCAATGTGATGATGACGAGATAATCTGTTTTAGTGATATTGGCCAGGACACCGGTGAGACCTCCCCTCTGCTCTTCTTCAAAATAGTGCCATGGGATCTTTTAACTTGGATCAGTTTGATTAATTTGGCTGAGAATGGATTCATCACAAAAATTCAATTTTTAATCACAATGTCACTCCACCATCTGTGAGGAACCCGATTTGAAATTACTGAAAATTACTTAAAAGAAAATACAGAACCATTCGTTAGATATATTAGAGTACAATAATCAGTTTCTTAGTATTTTTTAAAAATTACATTCAAAAGCTTTTAAAACCGACTAGTGTCTTTGCACCCAAAAGTTCCAGCTTAATTTTGGAGCCTCCTCAAAGGCCTGGAAACGCGCGCCATTAGCGGAAACTCGCCACGGAGATTAATTGACCCCAGGGAGCCTGGCTAGTTTTGTGGGCAGGGCCGGCTTCTAGCGTGATGTTTTTCAATCAAGTGTAAAAGATCGCGGAAACTCGAGTTGCACTGAATGCAATTTGCGATTAAAATTCCATGATCTTTGTGGCCGGCTGAATTGCACTGAAAAACAAAGTATGGAAATGTAAGTCTTTATTTGTGACCTCTCAAGAATGCTTATATAGAATCATAGAATCATAACAGCACAGAAGGAGGCCATTCAGCCCGTCGAGCCCATGCTGGCTCTCTACAAGAACACTTCAGCTAGTCCCATCCCCCCGTCCTTTCCCCATAGCCCTGCAAATGTATTTTCTTCAGGTACTTATCCAATTCCCTTTTGAAAGCCACGATTGAGTCTGCCTCCACCACCCTTTCCGGCAGTGCATTCCAGATCCTAACCACTCGCTGCATAGAAATATTTTTCCTCATGTCGCCTTTGGTTCTTTTGATAATCACCTTAAATCTGTATCCTCTGGTTCTCGATCCTTCCACCAATGAGAACAGTTTCTCTCTATCTACTCTGTCTAGACCCCTCATGATTTTGAATACCTCTAACAAATATCCCCTCAACCTTCTCTGCCCCAAGGAGAACAACTCCAGCTTCTTCAGTCTATCCACATAACTGAAGTCTATCAGCCCTGGAATCATTCTCCTAAATCTTTTCTGCAACCCCTCTAAGGCCTTCACATCCTTCCTAAAGTGCGCTGCCCAGAATTGGACACAATACTCCAGTTGTGTCCGAACCAGTGTTTTATACAGGTTCATCAGAACTTCATTGCTTTTGTACTCTATGCCTCTATTTATGAAGCCCAGGTTCCCGTATGCTTTTTTAACCGCTTTCTCAACCTGCCCTACCACCTTCAACGATTCGTGTACATACACCCCCAGGTCTCTCTGTTCATGTACCCCCTTTAGGCTGCTTAGCATTACATAGAATTTACAGCACAGAAACAGGTCATTAAGCCCACTGGTCCATGCCGATGTTTATGCTCCACATGAGCCTCCCCCCATCCTACTTCATCTCACCCCATCAAAACACCAACATTTCCAAGCTGTGGAGGTCTATGTTCCAAAGGATACTAAGACAAATACTCTTATCACAAATGATTTGGTTCAAAAAATAATCCAAGTCTACTACAGAATTTTGAAAATTAACACAGCATTTGTTTCAATTTAAGATATACACACTATTGAGGCTCAGCAACTACCTCTGGGTCACATTATAATTCACTGCTTGAAATTAGTCTCTTCCATCATTATATTTTGACTTTAATGGAATAAGAGTATTCATACATTTAATTAAATTAAAAGGGAACAAGAAGCAATTAGGAAAAATAAACTAGGCAATATAGGAAAGCAATGAAATCTGATTTACATCCCACAAGGGGCTGACTGTGTCACTCGTGGGCAACTGACAGTATTATGATCAGATTCACAAGCGGATAATAAATCTGATGATAGCAGTACTGACCTTTTTGACAGGTGTGCTGTGCAAGCCTAACTAGCCAAGCCAGCCTGTTACCATGACAATGGGCCTTGCCGGAGGAATCCCACCAACAACCTTACAAGCTGCGTGTTTTTTTTCTCGAGCTGCATTGTTCAGGGCTTGCTTTCTGTTAAACCTTTATCTCCAAGGCTGCACTTCAAACTAAAAAGTATCTAAAACGTGATAGAAAACACCCCCCTGCCCCCACTAACTGGATTATCACCAGGCTGTTTTTTGCAAAATGTGCTTTTGGTGCCGTTTAGCATGCAGCGATCATTAGATCCATCCTGGGGACTTTCCCCAGGGATGTCTTCCCTCGCATTGTCTTAAGGAAAACAGGCAAACAAGGTTTCATTTAGTAGCAAGGGCTTAATTTAATAGCAGTACTTAATTTGGTAGTGGGCCTAATTCATTAGCGAGGCCTAATTTAATAGCAGCGCTGGAGACTTTCCCTCAAAATGTCCTCCCTCATTAGGGTCATGAAACCTTAAGGATTGTCCTGAAGTCTCCAGGAATTAAGGATTAATGTCTAGGGACACTGCTGTGAGCAAACACCCGGGAGAAAAGTTATTGATAGGGGCATCAATAAAATGTGTGCTTTTTTTCATTTTCTTTGCACACTATTTTATAACTTAGTTATAAAAGTATTGCACGTTGGAGGATAAAAGATTGTTTGACTGACGGTCACGAACCATCCAATCAGATAATGACAAGCTTATTCGCTTTCCGATTGGCTGTGGTAGGGCTGGGCGCCGCAGGGATGGGCATGTCGGGCGGCGAATGGCTGGAGTGTGGAGGTGGGGCAGTTGGAGGTGAGAAGTCATGTGATCAAACCTCTAGGAATATGCCCAACCAGAGTTGGCAACCCCCTATTCGTCACATTGCCACATAAGTTGTGAAAAGAAAATCAAGCAGGTGCTTCACTGCCATGGGTTTAAAGATAAATTATATCTAAATTTAAATACCTGTAAATTTTGGGCAGGAAGCTTGAACAGGATTCGAGGTGAGGGAGCCACTTCCGGATTATACAGCGAGTCATCATCTGTTCTTTTGATACCATGCAGAATAATATTTGAGCTGTCAGCCGTGGCTCAGTGGGGAGCACTTTTGCCTTTAACTGTGTGATCAAATCCCACTCCAGAGACTTGAGTACAAACTGCAGGCAACACTCTCAGTGCAGTACTGAGAGAAAAGAAGAAAGACATGAAATTCTATAGCACCTTTCACAACCACTGGACATCCTAAAGCGTTTTACGGCCAATAAAGTGTTTTTTTTGAAGTGTGGACACTGTTATGATGTAGGAAACGCGGCAGCCAATTTGGGCACAGCAAGCTCCCACAAACAGAAATGTGAAAATTAGCAGATAATCTGTTTTTAGTGGTTGGTTGTGGCCCCAGGACATCGGAGAGAACTCACCTGCTCTTCTTCGAATTGTGCCATGGGATCTTTTACATTCACCTGAGAAAGCAGACGGGGCCTCAATTTAACGTCTCATCTGAAAGAGAGACTGCTGCACTATTGAATGGTCAGTACTGAGTGACACTGCACAGTCGGAGGCACTGTCCACCCTCTCAGGTGGACATAGAAGTTAAAAAATGCTCTTCATCTCCTCTCTGCGTCTTTTGCCAATTACCTTCAATCTCTGTCCTCTGCTTACTGACCCTCCTGCCACAGGAAACAGTTTTTCCTTATTTACTCTTATCAAAACACTTATTTTGATTTTGAACACCTCTTTTAAATCTCCCCGTAAACCTCTCTGCTCTAAGGAGAACAGCCCCAGCCTCTCCAGTCTTCCATCTAACTGAAGTCCCTCATCCCTGGTACAATTCTGGTAAATCTCCCATGCACCCTCTTCGAGGTCTTGATATCCTTCCTAAAGTGGGTTCCCAGAATTGGACCCAATACACCAGATCAGGCCTAACTAGTATTTTATAAAGGTTTAGTGTAATGATCTTGCTTGTGCACTTCAAGCCTCTGTTTATAAAGTCAAAGATCCCATATGTCTCTTTTAACAGCCTGTTTAACGTGTCTTGACACATTCAAAGACTTGTGTATGTACACCCCCAGGTCTATCGTTTATAGAGCTGCACCGTCCATACAAATGGTTCAGGATAAAAATATTGCACCGTCTTCCTCTGGAATAGTTAAGGATGCAACGACAAACTGCTGACTGCATGAACGTAAAGTAAATTATCCTTTGATTTGTGTTTGTGATCTGAAAGGTTCCTCCACTGGGTTTTAAGGATTTATTGCCATGCCCATAGTGCCCACTTGTGGATGCTTGCATTATTGCTGTCCGTCTGAAGTCAGGTTTCAAATGTGTGAAGCAGCTTCTGATTCCATATATAAAAAGGACCTGTTTGTGATTGACAATTATCAGTGAGCAGGTCTTTTAAAGGGAGCTCCATGTAACTCAGATGAACCAATCTTCCCCAAGGAGTTCAGTGTGCATTTATTAATCCATTCGAACCTGTAACTTTTCATAACATTTTTGCCCATTCACTTAGCCTATCTATATCCAAGGGATATGGGGCTAGAACCTCCAATTTTTTTGTATGCTTAACGCCCACTTAACGCCCATTTTACCGCTGAAATGACGTATAACGCCCAGATGTCGCTCATTTAGCCACAAAATAGAAACTGATGCCCATTTTTAGGAAACTTATCGGTGAGCGTTACTTTCCCCATGGGCTTAACGCCGGGAAAAAATATTACCGCCCGCCCCCTTTTTTTGGGCGGAATCATCAGAATGGGCGAAATCAACGGCCATAATATCACACAGTGTTAATTTCCGTACTGATTTAACACCGAGATTCAATACTAACGCCCGCCCACTTTTTTTTTGTCGTAAAGAGCATAGTTACCGAAACTAGGGGCCATGAGATCGCCCAGCGTCAATTTCACCACCTCGCACACATATCGCCCACAATATCGCTCGCCCAAAAAACCACCCACAAAAAGTGGAACTGTTCTGAATGAACGCCAGCGGTGTGGCTGGCATTTTTAAAATCCCACTCTTACGTGATGAACTGATATCTGAATGATTTGTCTGAAAGAACGTTGATGTGAGTGACAATGCTGACACACTGCTGTGTGTGTGCAGCTCAGACATCAATGGTGCCCATCATCTTGGTACCAGTTAAAGTTTATGTTGATTGATGTTAAGTTGTATTTAACCCTTTCATATTAAGGAATCACTAGTGTGTAACGGTGCAGCTATCTGAGACAATGCACAACAAGGTTATGTTCAATAACAAAAAGTTTACATCAACATTGGTCTGAAATCATAAGTATCACAGCCAATAACACCCAACCCTTGCCCACACCCCACTTTTTCCACCATTGACATAAATCACATGTTCAACATGTCCAGCAACACCGAATACAAAGGCAAAGAAGGAGCATGGTCCCCAGCCCCCATACATTGCAACAAATTGCATACACCCAGATGGAGATATAACACAGCCATCACCTGCGGACATGCACTTCACTTTCCTTCCCCCGCTCCCCTTCTTCTCCCCACCTCTACCCCTTCCCCTATTCGCTCCACAGCGCCTGGCCTAGGAACTCCTCAGGTGGTGCCTTATTGGGGGGGATGAAGGCAGATGCGGTCATTGCACAGGTATGGGAGCGGGGGATGCTGAGGGGGAAACATTCTCTGATGCAGAAGCAGGATCTTGGTCCTTGCCCTCATTTGTCATTTGCAGTGGTGGTGCAGAACCTCGGGGTGGAGTGCCGCGCTCGGGGACCACTAGGAGGCCTGTGGCAGCAGTGTTCCAGGCTATCGCATCCAGGGCCTCCGCCATCCGTGGAATGTACACGGTCATGGTGGCCAGCTGTTGGGATATGCCCCCCCAATGCTTCGATGAGCTGGTCACCAATGTCTATTGTCCTCCTGGACAACTGAACCATCTCTCCGCGTCATGTGGTGCTCGTGGAACAGACCTGCCATGTTCACGGGACCTCTGCAGGGTCGGCGCCGCCTGGGGACAATGGGGTGCCCTGTGGCAAGGTGCTTGGGGCTGGTACCTCCAGAGTGGAGGCGGGAATGACCGGAGGACCACTAGATGGCCTTGGGGTGGAAAGGCTTCTGGAGCGTGGCGATGCAGGTTCCTCGAAGTCCACACTCTCATCTGTGGAGAACAGACCCAGCAGATTGACGGGTGAGAATCGGAGCTCCTCAGCACCAGATGTGGGATCGTCCGGTGAGTCCGGCCCCGAGCCCCCACCTTCCGGCCTCTGTGGCCTTGCCTTGGAATGCGCTGCTGACTGAGCTGAAAAACACAAATGAGGTTATTAGAGAAGAAGGGGGTGTTAGGGTCACAAGGTGAGTCCAGCGCTACACACAGCATATGTACAACAACAGCACCACCGCTCTCAAAATCATCGCAGACATCACATTTCATGACCATCAACACATTTGCATTGCAATGATTTTCATTCGGCCATCATTATTTCTATGACAATTTTAGAAATCATCTATCATATATGATTGTTCGGATATGAGTGGGTGTGGCATCTATTGATTTTACATCACGCAATGGTGTAAGCTTTCCTCACGTGGCATCACTTCAGAGTCTGCAGATGCATCCGTGGCTGATGGGGGTGCTTCCCCATGAGTGCGAGCACTCGCTCCTCCATCTCAGTGATGTCGCTGGGGACTAGTGGCCCCCCACCCGTTCACCTCTGCATGGATCTCATCGTCAATAGCTTCTTCTGTAAAAGCTGACAGGACGACATGGCTTGAGATAATTGCATTATATCTTTGCTAGGTACTGTCAAAGAGACTGATACAACACATAACCGACAGATGTAATCATGATTATTATGACAATTATCATTCTTTACCGAAAGACGTGCACCGTGACTGCAAGCTTTGAGTAAAACATTCCCGGTAAAAGTGAAAGACCTCACATCTGATGATAGTCACTCATGACTGTTACAAATGAAATTATATAAATACATAAGTACATGTAAATCAATGTAATACTTACTCTTGCGGATTCCACAAGTTTGTTCCATCATTTGCGGCATTGGTTGCCCTCATGTACCTCGTTGGTCACCGATGAGACCACCTCTGTTATCTTGGTCCATATCCTCTGGTATGCCTTTGGGGTGGGCTTCCCACGCCCTCCCTGTGTCAAATCACCCCAACGTGACTCAACCTCCTGCAGGAAGGAGGCATTTGCCTCGTCTGAGAACATCCTGGATCTTTTGAGCCCTCCAATGTGCTCCTCTCCCACCTCACTGCTCTCTCCAGCATCAGTTTCCACAGCGTACTGTGATGCCTTCTCTTCCTCTCTCCATTATAGGCCAAATTCGGGCAAATATGTGGCTGCTAACAGCTACTTTTTGTTTGCCTACTTGCTGTGAAGCTCTAAAGTCTTCCTCCTTCCTCCCAAAGCAGCCACACCACACTCAGACACGCCTTCAATCCCTATGAGCTCCCTCCCTCTCTGTCTCATCTTCTATGCATGTCA
Source organism: Pristiophorus japonicus (assembly GCF_044704955.1). Lineage (NCBI taxonomy): Eukaryota > Metazoa > Chordata > Chondrichthyes > Pristiophoridae > Pristiophorus > Pristiophorus japonicus. The sequence goes on along the minus strand of NC_091986.1, from coordinate 46,164,703 downwards.
TGATGACCCTTGACCTCCTGAATCGCGCGAAACAAGCGTTGCCATGCCGTTGCTAAGGATGGCCACACTTTACAGCAAAAGGTCAAAAAATTTAAAGCTACCGCCCATTTTATATCGCTCACGGTAACGTCCATTTTCAAAAGTGGAGACTAGGTGCTTTGACTGGACGAGAAGCCGGCGATCTGAAAACCCTTTTTTATCACCCACGCCGGACATATCGTCCATTTTTGGGCGATAACCACAAAAGTGGAGGTTCTAGCCGATAGACAGGCTAAGTGAGTGGATAAAAATTTGGCAGATGAAGTCTAATGTGGGAAAATGTGAGGTTATCCACTTTGGCAGAAAAAAACAAAGGCAAATTATAATTTAAATGGAGAAAAATTGCAAAGTGCCGCAGTACGGAGGGATTTGGAAGTCCTTGTGCATGAAACACAGCAAATAATCAGGAAGGCAAATGGAATGTTGGCTTTATAGTAAGGGGGATATAGTACAAAAGCAGAGAAGTCCTGCTACAACTGTATAGGGTATTGGTGAGGCCACACCTAGAGTACTGTGTACAGTTTTGGTCTCCGTATTTAAGGAAGCATATACTTGCATTGGAGGCTGCTCAGAGAAGGTTCACTAGGTTGATTCCGGAGATGAGGAGGTTGACTTTTGAAGATAGTTTGAATAGGTTGGGCATCTACTCATTGGAGTTCAGAATAATGAGAGGTGATCTTATCGAAATGTATAAGATAATGAGGGGGCTTGACAAGGTGGATGCAAAGAGGATATTTCCACTCATAGGGAAAGCTAAAACAAGGGGGCATAGACTCAGAATAAGGGGCCGCCCATTTAAAACTGAGATGAGGAGGAATTTCTTCTCTCAGAGGGTTGCAAATCTGTGGAATTCTCTTCCCCAGAGAACTGTGAGGGCTGCGTTATTGAATATATTTAAGGTGGAGATAGACAGATTTTTGAGCGATAAGGGAATAAAGGGTTATGGAGAATGGGCAGGGAAGTCCATGATCAGATCAGTCATGATCTTATTAAATGGCAGAGCAGGCTCCAGGGGCCAAATGGCCTACTCCTGCTCCTATTTCTTATGATCTTATGTTCTTATAAGGTGTGTATTTCCTTCAATGCATCTCATGCTTTATACTTTACTGGCCCAGAACATGCAGTGGTTCCAATATTGGCATCAAATGGCATAATTTAGACCATTTTGGAATCTTTCTTTTCATATCTTTATCTGCTTACCTTTTAAACAAAGCGACGATTTCAATCACTTTAAGATAGAAAAAGCACTTAATGTTCTAATAGGCTTTGTGTGAAAAAATAACTCCTCTAACTTCAAATAATATACCTGTACCTTGTTAGCAATTGTTATAGGATTCACCAATTCTCATAGGATTCACTTATTGTAATAGGATAAACTTATTGTCATAGGAGTCACTGATTGTTATAGGATAGACTGATTGTTATAATATTCATTGATTGTTACAGGATTCACCCATTGGCTTAGGATTTACGCATTGTTATAGGATTCCCTGATTGTTATAGGATTCCATGATTGTTATAGCATTCACTGATTGTTATAGGATTCAACCATTGTTATAGGATTCACTGATTGTTATAGGATTCACCCATTGTTATAGGATTCGCTGATTGTTATAGGATTCACTGATTGTTATAGGATTCAATGATTGATATAGGATTCGCTGATTGATCTAGGATTCACCCATTGTTATCGGATTCACTGATTGTTATAGTATTCACTGATTGATATAGGATTCATTCATTATTATTGGATTCACTGATTGGTAGAGGTTGCACTGATCATTATAGGATTCACTCATTGTTATAGGATTCACTGATTGATATAGGATTCGCTGATTGTTATAGGATTCACTCATGGCTATAGGATTCACTGATTGTGATAGGATAGACTGATTGGTATAGGATTCACTGATGTTGTAGGATTCACCCATTGCTATATGATTCACTCATTGTTATAGGATTCACTGATTGTTATACGATTTTCTGATTGTTATAGGATTCACCCATTGTTATAGGATTCACGGAAAGTTATAGGATTCACTGATTGTTAAAAGATTCACTGATTGTTATAGGATTCACACATTGCTGGAGGATTCACTGATTGTTATAGTATTCACTGATTGATATAGGATTCACTCATTGTTATTGGATTCACTGATTGGTAGAGGTTGCACTGATAGTTATAGGATTCACTCATTGTTATAGGATTCACTGATTGTGAGAGGATTCACTGATTGTTATACGATTTTCTGATTGTTATAGGATTCTCCCATTGTTATAGGATTCACGGAATTTTATAGGATTCACTGATTGTTATAGGATTCACGGATTATTATAGTATTCACTGATTAATATAGGATTCACTCATTGTTATTGGATTCACTGATTGATATAGGATTCGCTGATTGTTATAGGATTCACCCATTGTCATAGGGTTCACTGATTGTTATAGGATTGAATGATTGATATAGGATTCACTGATTGTTGTTGGATTCACCCATTGCTATAGGATTCACTGATTGTTATATGATTTTCTGATTGTTATAGGATTCTCCCATTGTTATAGGATTCACGGAATTTTATAGGATTCACTGATTGTTAAAAGATTCACTGATTGTTATAGGATTCACACATTGCTAGAGGATTCACTGATTGTTATAGGATTCACCCATTGTCATAGGGTTCACTGATTGTTATAGGATTGAATGATTGATATAGGATTCACTGATTGTTGTAGGATTCACCCATTGGTATAGGATTCACTGATTGTTATACGATTTTCTGATTGTTATAGGATTCACCCATTGTTATAGGATTCATGGAAGGTTATAAGATTCACGGATTGCCATATGATTCACTGATTGTAATAGGATTCACTCATTGTTATAGGATTCACTGATTATTATACAATTCACCGATTGTTATAGGATTCTCTCATTGTTACTGGATTCACCCATTGCTATAGGATGCACTGATTGCTAAAGGATTCACTGATTGTTAAAGGATTCACTGATCATCATAGGATTCGTTGATTGTTACAGGATTCAACCATTGTTTGAGAATTCACTGATTGTTATAGAATTCAACGAATGTTATAGGATTCGCTGATTGTGAGAGGATTGACTGTTGTAGCATTCACTGATTGTTATAGGACTCACTCATTGTTATAGGATTCACTGCTTGTTACAGGAATCACTGATTGATATAGGATTCACTGATTGTTATAGGATACACTGCATGTTATACGATTCATTGATTGTTATAGGATTCACTGATAGTTATTGAATTCACTGCTTGTTATTGGATTGAATGGCTGTTGCAGGATTCACTCATTGTTATCAGATTGATTGTTTGTTATAGGATTCATTGATTGTAATAGGACCTCAATGATTGTTATCCGATTCACTAACTGTTATAGGGTTCATCTATTGTTATAGGTTTCACTGATTGATCTAGGATTCACTGATTTTTATAGGATTCATCCATTGTTAGAAGATTCACTGATGGTTATAGGATTCAATGATTGTTGTAGTATTCACTGATTGTTATAGGATTCACTGATTGTTATAGGATTCAATGATTGATATAGGATTCGCTGATTGATCTAGGATTCACCCATTGTTAACGGATTCACTGATTGTTATAGTATTCACTGATTGATATAGGATTCACTCATTATTCTTGGATTCACTGATTGGTAGAGGTTGCACTGATCATTATAGGATTCACTCATTGTTATAGGATTCACTGATTGATATAGGATTAGCTGATTGTTATAGGATTCACCCATTGTTATCGGATTCACTGATTGTTATAGTATTCACTGAATGATATAGGATTCACTCATTGTTATTGGATTCACTGATTGGTAGAGGTTGCACTGATCATTATAGGATTCATTCATTGTTATAGGATTCACTGAATGATATAGGATTCACTGATTGTTATAGGATTCACTCATGGCTATAGGATTCACTGATTGTGATAGGATTGACTGATTGATATAGGATTCACTGATGTTGTAGGATTCACCCATTGCTATAGGATTCACTCATTGTTATAGGATTCACTGATTGTTATACGATTTTCTGATTGTTATAGGATTCACCCATTGTTATAGGATTCATGGAAAGTTATAGGATTCACTGATTGTTAAAAGATTCACTGATTGTTATAGGATTCGCACATTGCTAGAGGATTCACTGATTTTTATAGTATTCACTGAGTGATATAGGATTCACTGATTGTTATAGGATTCACCCATTGTTATCAGATTCACTGATTGGTAGAGGTTGCACTGATCGTTATAGGATTCACTCATTGTTATAGCATTCACTGATTGTGAGAGGATTCACTGATTGTTATACGATTTTCTGATTGTTATAGGATTCTCCCATTGTTATAGGATTCACGGAATTTTATAGGATTCACGGAATTTTATGGGATTCACTGATTGTTAAAAGATTCACTGATTGTTATAGGATTCACACATTGCTAGAGGATTCACTGATTGTTATAGGATTCACAGATTGTTATAGAATTCACTGATTGTGAGAGGATTGACTGTTATAGCATTCACTCATTGTTATAGGATTCATTCATTGTTATAGGATTCACTGATTGTAGCAGGATGCACTGATTGTTATAGGATGCACTGAAAGTTATATGATTCATTGATTGTTATAGGATTCACTGATTGTTATAGGATTCAATGATTGTTATAGGATAAACGGATTGTTATAGTATTCACTGATTGATAAAGGATTCGCTGATTGTTGTCGGATTCACCCATTGTTATGGGGTTCACTGATTGTTATAGGATTGAATGATTGATATAGGATTCACTGATTGTTGCAGGATTCACTCATTGTTATAGGATAGAATGATTGCTATAGGATTCACTGATAGTTATAGGATTCACTGATTGTTAATATATTCACTGATTGTTATACGACTCACTAATTGCTTTAGGATTCACTAATTGTTATAGGGTTCACCCATTGTTATAGGATTTACTGTTTGATCTAGGATTTACTGATTGTTAAAGGATTCACTGATTGTTATATGGATCACCAATTGTTATAGGTTTCACTCATTGTTATAGGATTCACTCATTTTATAGGATTCACTCTGTTATAGGATTGAATGTTTGATCTAGGATTCACTGATTGTTATAGGTTTCACCCATTGTTATAGGATTCATTGATTGTTATAGGATTCAATGATTGTTAAAGGATTCACTGGTTGTTATAGTATTCACTGATTGATATCGGATTCACTCATTGCTTTGGGTTCACTGATTGGTACAGGTTTCACTGACTGTTAGAGGATTACCTCATTGTTATAGGATTCACTGATTGATGTAGGATTCACTGATTGATGTCGGATTCACTGATTGATATTGGATTCACTGATTGATATAGGATACACTCATTGCTTTGGATTTACTGATTGTGATAGTATTCATCCATTGTAATTGGATTCACTGATTGATATAGGATTCACTGATTTGTCATATGATTCACTCATTGTTATAGGATTGAATGATTGTTATAGGATTCACTGATTGTTATAGGATTCACTGATTGCCATATGATTCACTGATTGTTATATGATTTTCTGATTGTAATAGGATTCACCCATTGTTCTAGGATTCACAGACAGTTATAGCATTCACTGATTGCCATATGATTAATTCATTGTTACAGGATTCACTCATTGTTATAGGATAGAATGATTGTTATAGATTCACTGATAGTTATAGGATTCACTGATTGTTATATATGATTTTCTGATTGTTATAGGATTCACCCATTGTTCTAGGATTCATGGAAACTTATAGCATTCACTGATTGCCATATGATTCATTCATTGTTACAGGATTCACTCATTGTTATAGATTCACTGATAGTTATAGGATTCACTGATTGTTATATATGATTTTATGATTGTTATAGGATTCACTGATAGTTATAGGCTTCACTGATTGTTAAAAGATTCACTGATTGTTATAGGATTCACCCATTGTTATAGGATTCACTGATTGTTATAGGACTCACTAATTGCTTTACGATTCACTAATTGTTATAGGGTTCACCCATTGTTATAGGATTCACTCTTTGATCTAGGATTCACTGATTGTTTATAGGATACACTGAATGTTATCCGATTCATTGACTGTTATAGGATTCACTGATTAATATAGGATTGAATGGCTGTTATAGGATTCACTCATTGTTATAGGATTCACTCATTGTTATCGGAGTAATTCATTGTTATAGGATTCTCCTATTTTTAAAGGATTCACCGATTGTTATATGATTCACCAATTGTTATAGGGTTCACTGATTGTTATAGGATTCACTGATTGTTAAAGATACACTGATTGTTGAAAGATTCACTGAATGTTATAGGATTGACTGATTGATATCGGATCCACTGAATGTTATACAATTTTTTAATTGTTAAAAGATTCACCCATTGTTATAGGATGCACTGATTGTTATAGGATTCACTGACTGTCTAATGATTCACTGATTATTGTAGGATTCACTGAGTTTTATAGGATTCAATTATTGTTATAGGATTCACTCATTGTTTTAGGATTCACTCATTGTTATAGGATTGAATGATTGTTATAGGATTCACTGCTTGTTATAGGATACACTGAATGTTACATGATTCATTGATTGTTGTAGGATTCTCTGATTGTTGTAGGATTGAATGACTGTTATGGGATTCATTGATTGTTATTGGATTCACCTATTTTTATAGGATTCATTGATTGTTATATGATTCACCAATTGTTATAGGGTTCACTGATTGTTAAAGATACACTGATTGTTGAAAGATTCACTGAATGTTATAGGATTGACTGATTGTTATCGGATCCACTGAATGTTATACAATTTTTTAATTGTTATAGGATTCACCCATTGTTATAGGATGTACTGATTGTTATAGGATTCACTGACTGTCTAATGATTCACTGATTATTGTAGGATTCACTGAGTGTTATAGGATTCACTTATTGTTATAGGATTCACTCATTGTTTTAGGATTCACTCATTGTTATAGGATTGAATGATTGTTATAGGATTCACTGCTTGTTATAGGATACACCCATTACTATAGGATTCACGGATTGTTATAGGACTCACTGATTGTCATAGGATTCTCTGATTGTTATAGGATACACTGAATGTTATATGATTCATTGATTGTTGTAGGATTCTCTGATTGTTGTAGGATTGAATGACTGTTATAGGATTCACTGATTGTTATTGGATTCACCTATTTTTATAGGTTTCATTGATTGTTATATGATTCACCAATTGTTATAGGGTTCACTGATTGTTATAGGATTTTATGATTGTTGTAGGATTCACCCATTGCTATAGGATTCACTCATTGTTATAGGCTTCACTGATTGTTGTACGATTTTCTGATTGTTGTAGGATTCACCCATTGTTACAGGATTCACAGAAAGTTATAGGCTTCACTGATTGCCATATGATTCACTGATTGTTAAATGTTTCACTGATTGTAATAGGATTCACTCATTGTTGCAGGATTCACTCATTGTTATAGGATAGAATGATTGCTATAGGATTCACTGATAGTTATAGGATTCACTGATTGTTGAAAGATTCACTGTTTGATTTAGGATTCACTGATTGTTAAAGGATTCGCGGATTGTTATAGGATTCACCCATTGTTATAGGATTTACTGATTGTTATAGGATTCACTCATTCTTATAGGATTCACTCATTGTTATCGGATTCAATGATTGTGAAAGGATTCACTGATTGATATAGGATTGACTAATTGTTATAGGATTCATCCATTGTAATTGGATTCACTGATTGATCTAGGATTCACTGATTGTCATATGATTCACTCATTCTTATAGGATTGAATGATTGTTATAGGATTCATTGATTGTAATCGGATTCACTGATTATTATAGGATTCACTGATTGTTATAGGATTCATCCATTGTAATTGGATTCACTGATTGATCTAGGATTCACTGATTGTCATATGATTCATTCATTGTTAGAGGATTGAATGATTGTTATAGGATTCATTGATTGTTATCGGATTCACTGATTGATATAGGATTCACTGATTTTTATAGTATTCACTGATTGAGAAAGGATTCACCCATTGCTTTGAATTCAGTGATTGGTTCAGCTTTCACTGATTGTTAGAGGATTACCTCATTGTTATAGGATTCATTGATTGCTGTAGGATTCGCTAATAGATATAGGATTCACTGATTTCTGTAGGATTCATCCATTGTTATAGGATTCACGGAAAGTTATAGGATTCATTGATTGCCATATGATTCACTGATTGTTATATGATGTTCTGATTGTTATTGGATTCAGCCATTGTTCTAGGATTCGCCCATTGTTCTAGGATTCATGGAATGTTATAGGATTCACTGATTGCCATATGATTCACTCATTGTTACAGGATTCACTCATTGTTGCAGGATTCATTCATTGTTGTAGGATTCACTGATTGTTATATGATTCACCAATTGTTATATGATTCACTCATTGCTATAGGATTCACTCATTGTTAGAGGATTCACTCATTATTTTCGGATTGAAAGTTTGATCTAGGATTCATTAATTGTGATAGGATTCATGCATTGCTATAGGATTCACTGATTGTTATAGGATTCAATGATTGTTAAAGGATTCACTGATTGATATAGGATTCGCTGATTGTTATAGGATTCATCCATTGTAATTGGATTCACTGATTGATCTAGGATTCACTGATTGTCATAGGATTCACTGATTGTTATAGGATTCACTGATTGTTATAGGATTGAATGATTGTTATAGGATTCACTGATTGCTATAGGATTCACTGATTGTTATAGTATTCACTGATTGTTGTAGGATTCACCCATTGCTATAGGATTCACTCATTGTTATAGGATTCACTCATTGTTATATGATTCTCTGATTGTTATAGGATTCACACATTGTGATATGATTCTCTGATTGTTATAGGATTCACACATTGTTATAGGATTCACACATTGTTATAGGATTCACTGATTGCCGTATGATTCACTGATTGTTATATGATTTTCTGATTGTTATAGGATTCACCCATTGTTAAAAGATTCACGGAAAGTTATAGGATTCACTGCTTGCCATATGATTCACTCATTATTACTGGATTCACTCATTGTTATAGGATAGCATGATTGTTATAGATTCACTGATTGTTATAGGATGCACTGATTGTTATATACGATTTTCTGATTGTTATAGGATTCAGTCATTGTTATAGGATTGACTGATTGTTATACGATTCTCTGATTGTTATAGGATTCACCCATTGTTATAGGATTCACAGAAAGTAATAGGATTCACTGATTGCCATATGATTCACTCATTATTACTGGATTCACTCATTGTTATAGGATAGTATGATTGTTATAGATTCACTGATAGTTATAGGATTCACTGATTGTTAAAAGATTCACTGATTGTTATAGGATTCACCCATTGTTATAGGATTCACTGATTGTTATAGGACTCACTAATTGCTTTAGGATTCACTAATTGTTATAGGGTTCACCCATTCTTATAATATTCACTGTTTGATCTAGGATTCACTGATTGTTATAGGACTCACTAATTGCTTTAGGATTAAATAATTGTTATAGGGTTCACCCATTCTTATAATATTCACTCTTTGATCTAGGATTCACTGATTGTTATAGGATATCTGAATGTTATACGATTCATTGATTGTTATAGGACTCACTGATTGATATAGGATTGAATGGCTGTTATAGGATTCACTCATTGTTATCCGATTCACTCATTTTTATAGGATTCACCAATTGTTTTATGATTCAGTGATTGTTATATGATTCAGTGATTGTTATAGGATTCACTGATTGTTATAGGATTCACTCATTGTTATAGGATTCACTGTTGGATCTAGGATTCACTGATTGTTTAAGGATTCACTGATTTTTATAGGATTCACCCATTGTTAATGGATTTACTGATTGTTATAGGTTCACTGATTGTTATAGGATTCACCCATTGTGAATGGATTTACTGATTGTTATAGGATTCACTGATTGTTATATGTTTCACCAATTCTTATAGGGTTCACTCATTGTTATAGCCTTCACTCATTGTTCTAGGATTGAATGATTGATTTAGGATTCACTGATTGTTGTGGGATTCACCCATTGTTATAGGATTCACTAATTGTTATAGGATTCACTTATTGTTATAGGATTCACTCATTGTTTTTGGATTCATTCATTATTTTTAGGATTGAATGATTGTTATAGGATTCACTGATTGTAATAGGACTCACAGATTGTTATAGGAATCACTGATTGTTATAGGATTGATTGATTAATATAGGATTCACTGATTGTTATAGGATACACTGAATGTTATTCGATTCATTGATTGTTATAGGATTCACCTATTTTCTAGGATTCACTGATTGTTATATGATTCACCAATTGCTGTATGGTTCACTGATTGTTAAAAGATTCACTGATTGTTTTGGGTTCACCCATTGTATAGGATTCACTGATTGTTATAGGATTCACTGATTGTTATAGGATTGAATGACTGTTATAGGATTCACTCATTGTTATAGGGTTCACTGATTGTGATAGGATTCACTGATTGTTAAAGATACACTGATTGTTGTAAGATTCACTGAATGTTATAGGATTAACTGATTGTTATAGGATTAACTGATTGTTATATGATTCATTGATTGTTATAGGATTCACCGATTACCATATGATTCACTGATTGTTTGATGGATTTACTGAGTGTTATAGGATTCACCGATTGCTATCGGATTCACTGATTGTTGTGCGATTTTCTGACTGTTATAGAATTCACTCGTTGTTATAGGATTCACTCATTGTTATAGGATTCACTGATTGATATAGGATTGAATGATCATTATAGGATTCACTGATTGTAATAGGACTCATTGATTGTTATAGGAATCACTGATTGTTATAGGATTGATTGATTAATATAGGATTCACTGAATGTTATAGGATACACTGAATGTTATACGATTCATTGATTGTTATAGGATTCACTGATTGTTACAGGATTCACTGATTGTTATAGGATGCACTGATTGTTATATACAATTTTCTGATTGTTATAGGATTCACTCATTGTTATAGGATTGACTGATTGTTATACGATTCTCTGATTGTTATAGGATTCACCCATTGTTATAGGATTCACAGAAAGTAATAGGATTCACTGCTTGCCATATGATTCACTCATTGTTACTGGATTCACTCATTGCTATAGGATAGTATGATTGTTATAGATTCACTGATAGTTATAGGATTCACTGATTGTTAAAAGATTCACTGATTGTTATAGGATTCACCCATTGTTATAGGATTCACTGATTGTTATAGGACTCACTAATTGCTTTAGGATTCACTAATTGTTATAGGGTTCACCCATTCTTATAATATTCACTGTTTGATCTAGGATTCACTGATTGTTATAGGACTCACTAATTGCTTTAGGATTAACTAATTGTTATAGGGTTCACCCATTCTTATAATATTCACTGTTTGATCTAGGATTCACTGATTGTTATAGGATATCTGAATGTTATACGATTCATTGATTGTTATAGGACTCACTGATTGATATAGGATTGAATGGCTGTTATAGGATTCACTGATTGTTTAAGGATTCACTGATTTTTATAGGATTCACCCATTGTTAAATTATTTACTGATTGTTATAGGTTCACTGATTGTTATAGGATTCACCCATTGTGAATGGATTTACTGATTGTTATAGGATTCACTGATTGTTATATGTTTCACCAATTCTTATTGTTATAGCCTTCACTCATTGTTCTAGGATTGAATGATTGATTTAGGATTCACTGATTGTTGTGGGATTCACCCATTGTTATAGGATTCACTAATTGTTATAGGATTCACTTATTGTTATAGGATTCACTCATTGTTTTTGGATTCACTCATTATTTTTAGGATTGAATGATTGTTATAGGATTCACTCATTGTAATAGGACTCACAGATTGTTATAGGAATCACTGATTGTTATAGGATTGATTGATTAATATAGGATTCACTGATTGTTATAGGATACACTGAATGTTATTCGATTCATTGATTGTTATAGGATTCACCTATTTTCTAGGATTCACTGATTGTTATATGATTCACCAATTGCTGTATGGTTCACGGATTGTTATAGTACTCACTGATTGTTATAGGATACACTGCATGTTATACGATTCATTGATTGTTATAGGATTCACTGATTGTTATAGGATTGAATGACTGTTATAGGATTCACTCATTGTTATAGGGTTCACTGATTGTGATAGGATTCACTGATTGTTAAAGATACACTGATTGTTGTAAGATTCACTGAATGTTATAGGATTAACTGATTGTTATAGGATTAACTGATTGTTATATGATTCATTGATTGTTATAGGATTCACCGATTATCATATGATTCACTGATTGTTTGATGGATTTACTGAGTGTTATAGGATTCACCGATTGTTATCGGATTCACTGATTGTTATGCGATTTTCTGACTGTTATAGAATTCACTCGTTGTTATAGGATTCACTCATTGTTATAGGATTCACTGATTGATATAGGATTGAATGATCATTATAGGATTCACTGATTGTAATAGGACTCATTGATTGTTATAGGAATCACTGATTGTTATAGGATTGATTGATTAATATAGGATTCACTGAATGTTATAGGATACACTGAATGTTATACGATTCATTGATTGTTATAGGATTCACTGAATGTTATCAGATTCACTGAATGTTGAGCGATTTTCTGACTGTTATAGAATTCACTCGTTGTTGTAGGATTCACTCATTGTTATAGGATTCACTGAATGTTATACGATTCATTGATTGTTATAGGATTCACTGATTGTTCTAGGATTGAATGGCTGTTATAGGATTCACTCATTGTTATAGGATTCACTCATTGTTATAGGGTTCACCAATTGTTAAAGGATTCACTGATTGTTATAGGATTCACTGATTGCTATAGGATTCACTCATTGTTATAGGATTCACTGATTGATATAGGATTCACTGACTGTTGTAGGATTCACCCATTGTCATTGGATTCACTCACTGTTTTAGGATTGACTGATTGATATAGGATTCACTGTTATAGGATTCACTGGTTGTTATAGGATTCACTGATTGTTATAGGATTCACTGATTGTTATATGAATCACTGATTGTTGTACGATTCACTGAGTGTTATAGGATTCACTCATTGTTAGAGGATTCACTCAGTGTTTTAGGATTCACTCATTGTTTTAGGATTCACTGATTGTTATAGGACTGAATGATTGTTATAGGATTCACTGATTGTAATATGACTCACTGATTGCTATAGGATTCTTTGATATTTAGAGGATACAATCAAGGTTTTCCGATTCATTGATTGTTGTAGGATTCACTGATTTTTATAGGTTTCACCGATTGTTATAAAATTCACTGAATGTTATGCGATTTTCTGACTGTTATAGGATTCACTCATTGTTATAGGATTCATTCATTGTTATAGGATTCACTCATTGTTATAGGATTCACTGATTGTTATAGGATTCAATGATTATTGTAGGATTCACTGATTGTTGTAGTATTCAATGATTACTTTTGGATTCACTCATTGCTACAGGATTCACCCATTGTTATAGGATTCAATTAATGTTACAGAATTCACTGATTGTTATAGGATTTTCTGATTCTGATAGATATAGGATTCACTGATTGTTATAGGATTCACCCATTGCTATAGGATTCACTCATTGTTACAGGATTTACTGATTATTATACAATTCATTAATTGATCTAAGCTTCACCCATTGCTATCAGATTCACTGATTGTTATAGGATTCACTGATTGTCATGTGATTCACTGATTGTTGTAGGATTCACTGATTGTAATAGGACTCACTGATTGTTATAGTTTTCATTGATAGTTAGAGGATACACTCAAGGTTTTCCGATTCATTGATTGGTGAAGCATTCACTGATTTTTATAGGATTCACCGATTGTTATAGGATTCACTGATTGTTATAGGATTCACTCATTGTTATAGGATTCACTGATTGATATAGCATTCACTGATTGCTTTAGGATTCACCCATTGCTATAGGATTCACTGATTTTTGTAGGATTCAATGATTGTTATAGGATTCACTGATTGTTGTAGTATTCAATGATTACTATTGGATTCACTCATTGCTACAGGATTCACTGATTGTTATAGGATTCACTGATTGTTATAGAATTGACTGATTGTTATAGGATTTTCTGATAGTTATAGGATTCACTGATTGTTATAGGATTCACCCATTGTTATAGGATTTACTGATTGTTATATGATTCATTAATTGTTGCAGGATTCATCCATTGTTATTGGATTCCCTTATTATTATAGGAATCACTGATTGTTTTAGGATTCACTGATTGATATAACATTCAATCATTGCTTTAGGATTTACCCATTGCTATAGGATTCACTGATTGTTATAGGATTCAATGATTGTTATAGGATTAACTCATTGTTATGGGATTCACTGATTGATATAGCATTCACTGATTGCTTTAGGATTCACCCATTGCTCTAGGATTCACTGATTGTTATAGGATTAACTGATTGTTATGGGATTCACTCATTGCTGCAGGATTCATTCATTGTTATAGGATTTTCTGGTAGTTATTGGATTCACTGATTGTTATAGGATGCACCCATTGTTATAGGATTTACTCATTGTTATCAGATTCACTGATTGTTATAGGATTCAGTGATTGTTATAGGATTCACTGATTGTTATAGGATTCAGTGATTGTCGTAGGATTGACTAATTGTTACAGAAATCACTGATTGTTTGAGGATACACTGAATTTTATACAATTCATTGATTGTTATAGGATTCACTGATTGTTATAGGATTTACCAATTGTTATAGGATTCACTGATTGTTATACGATTTTCTGATTTTTATAGGATTCAAGCATTGTTATAGAATTCACTGATTGTTATAGGATTCACTCATTGTTATAGGATTCACCCATTGTTACAGGATTCCCTGATTGTTATATGTTTCAATGATTGTTATAGGATTCACTGATTTTTATGTGAATTTGTGAATGTTAAAGGATTCACCCATTGTAGTAGGATGCACTGATTGTTATAGGATTCACTGATTGTTGTAGGATTCACTCATTATTATAGAATTCACTGATTCTTGTAGGATTCACTGAGTGTTATATGATTCACTCATTGTTTTAGGATTCACTCATTGTCATAGGATTGAATGATTGTTATAGGTTTCACTGATTGTTATGCGATTTTCTGACTGTTATAAGATTCACGGATTGTTAGAGGATTCAATGATTGTTAGAGGATACACTCAAGGCTATCCGATTCATTGTTGTTGTAGGATTCACTGATTGTTATAGGATTCACTGATTGTTATAGGATTAACTGATTGTTATGCGATTTTCTGACTGTTATAGGATTCACTGATTGTGAGAGGATTGACTGACTGTTATAGGATTCACTGATTGTTATAGTATTCACTCATTGTTGTAGGATTCACTGATTGTTATAGGATTTACTGATTGATATAGGTTTCACCGATTGTTATAGGATTCGCCCATTGTTATAGGATTCACCCATTGTTATAGGATTCACTGATTGTTATATGTTTCAATGATTGTTATAGAATTCACTGATTGTTATGCGAATTTGTGAATGTTAAAGGATTCACCCATTGTTATAGGGTGCATTGATTGTTATAGGATTCACTGATTGTTATAGGATGCACTGATTGTTATACGATTCACTGATTGTAATAGGACTCACTGATTGTTACAGGATTCACTGATAGTTAGAGGATACACTCAAGGTTATACGATTCATTGTTGTAGTATTCACTGATTGTTATAGGATTCACCGATTGTTATAGGATTCACTGATTGTTATGTGATTTTCTGACTGTTATAGGATTCACTCATTGTTATAGGATTCACTCATTGTTATAGGATTCACCCATTGCTATAAGATTCACTGAATGTTATAGGATTGGCTGATTGTTATAGGATTCACTGATGTTATAGTATTCAATGATTACTATAGGATTCACTCATTGCTGCAGGATTCACCCATTGTTATAGGATTCACTGAATGTTATAGGATTGGCTGATTGTTATCGGATTTTCTGATAGTTATAGGATTCACTGATTGTTATCGCAGTCACCCATTGTTATAGAAACATAGAAACATAGAAAATAGGTGCAGGAGTAGGCCATTCGGCCCTTCTATCCTGCACCGCCATTCAATGAGTTCATGGCTGAACATGCAACTTCCGTACCCCATTCCTGCTTTCTTGCCATACCCCTTGATCCCCCCTAGTAGTAAGGACTACATCTAACTCCTTTTTGAATATATTTAGTGAATTGGCCTCAACAACTTTCTGTGGCAGAGAATTCCACAGGTTCACCACTCTCTGGGTGAAGACGTTTCTCCTCATCTCGGTCCTAAATGGCTTACCCCTTATCCTTAGACTGTGACCCCTGGTTCTGGACTTCCCCAACATTGTGAACATTCTTCCTGCATCTAACCTGTATAAACCCATCAGAATTTTAAACTTTTCTATAAGGTCCCCTCTCATTCTTCTGAACTCCAGTGAATACAAGCCCAGTTGATTTAGTCTTTCTTCATAGGTCAGTCCCGCCATCCCGGGAATCAGTCTGGTGAACCTTCGCTGCACTCCCTCAATAACAAGAATGTCCTTCCTCAGGTTAGGAGACCAAAACTGTACACAATACTCCAGGTGTGGCCTCACCAAGGCCCTGTACAACTGTAGCAACACCTCCCTGCCCCTGTACTCAAATCCCCTCGCTATGAAGGCCAACATGCCATTTGCTTTCTTAACCGCCTGCTGCACCTGCATGCCAACCTTCAATGACTGATGTACCATGACACCCACGTCTCGTTGCACCTCCCATTTTCCTAATCTGTCACCATTCAGATAACAGTCTATCTCTCTGTTTTTACCACCAAAGTGGACAACCTCACATTTATCCACATTATACTTCATCTGCCATGCATTTGCCCACTCACCTAACCTATCCAAGTCACTCTGCAGCCTCATAGCATCCTCCTCACAGCTCACACTGCCACCTAACTTAGTGTCATCCGCAAATTTGGAGATACTACATTTAATCCCCTCGTCTAAATCATTAATATACAGTGTAAACAGCTGGGGCCCCAGCACAGAACCTTGCGGTACCCCAATACTCACCACCTGCCATTCTGAAAAGTCCCCATTTACTCATACTCTTTGCTTCCTGTCTGACAACCATTTCTCAATCCATGTCAGCACACTGCCCCCAATCCCATGTGCTTTAACTTTGCACATTAATCTTTTGTGTGGAACCTTGTCGAAAGCCTTCTGAAAGGCCAAATATACTACATCAACTGGTTCTCCCTTGTCCACTCTACTGGAAACATCCTCAAAAAATTCCAGAAGATTTGTCAAGCATGATTTCCCTTTCACAAATCCACCTATCATGTCACCTCTTTCCAAATGCGCTACTATGACATCTTTAATAATTGATTCCATCATCTTACCCACTACCGATGTCAGGCTGACCGGTCTATAATTCCCTGTTTTCTCTCTCCCTCCTTTTTTAAAAAGTGGGGTTACATTGGCTACCCTACACTCGATAGGAACTGATCCAGAGTCAATGGAATGTTGGAAAATGACTGTCAATGCATCCGCTATTTCCAAGGCCACCTCCTTAAGTACTCTGGGATGCAGTACATCAGGCCCTGGAGATTTATCGGCCTTCAATCCCATCAATTTCCCCAACACAATTTCCTGACTAATAAGGATTTCCCTCAGTTCCTCCTCCTTACTAGACCCTCTGACCCTTCTTATATCCGGAATGTTGTTAGTGTCCTCCTTAGTGAATACCGAACCAAAGTACTTGTTCAATTGGTCCGCCATTTCTTTGTTCCCCGTTATGACTTCCCCTGATTCTGACTGCAGGGGACCTACATTTGTCTTTACTAACCTTTTTCTCTTTACATATCTATAGAAACTTTTGCAATCCGTCTTAATGTTTCCTGCAAGCTTATTCTCGTACTCCATTTTCCCTGCCCTAATCAAACCCTTTGTCCTCCTCTGCTGAGTTCTAAATTTCTCCCAGTCTCCGGGTTCGCTGCTATTTCTGGCCAATTTGTATGTCACTTCCTTGGCTTTAATACTATTCCTGATTTCCCTTGATAGCCACGGTTGACCCACCTTCGCTTTTTTATTTTTATGCCAGACAGGAATGTACAATTGTTGTAGTTCATCCATGCGGTCTCTAAATGTCTGCCATTGCCCTTCCACAGTCAACCCCTCAAGTATCATTCGCCAATCAATCCTAGCCAATTCACGCCTCATACCTTCAAAGTTACCCTTCTTTAAGTTCTGGACCATGGTCTCTGAATTAACTGTTTCATTCTCCATCTTAATGCAGAATTCCACCATATTATGGTCACTCTTCCCGAAGGGGCCTCGCACAACGAGATTGCTAATTAATCCTCTCTCATTACACAGCACCCAGTCTAAGATGGCCTCTCCCCTAGTTGGTTCCTCGACATATTGGTCGAGAAAACCATTCTTTATGCACTCCAGGAAATCCTCCTCCACCGTATTGCTTCCAGTTTGGTTAGCCCAATCTATGTGCATATTAAAGTCACCCATTATAACTGCTGCACCCTTATTGCATGCACCCATAATTTCTTGTTGATGCCCTGCCCAACATCACTACTATTGTTTGGAGGTCTGTACACAACTCCCACTAATGTTTTTTGCCCTTTGGTGTTCTGCAGCTCTACCCATTTGGATTCCACATCATTCAAGCTAATGTCATTCCTAACTATTGTATTAATCTCCTCTTTAACCAGCAATGCAACTCCATCTCATTTTCCTTTTATTCTATCCTTCCTGAATGTTGAATACCCCTGGATGTTGAATTCCCAGCCCTGATCATCCTGGAGCCACATCTCCGTAATCCCAATCACATCATATTTGTTAACATCAATTTGCACAGTTAATTCATCCACCTTATTACGGTTACTCCTTGCATTAAGACACAAAGCCTTCAGGCTTGTTTTTTTGACACCCTTTGTCCTTTTAGAATTTTGTTCTACAGTGGCCCTTTTTGTTCTTTGTTTTGCGTTTCTCTGCCCTCCACTTTTTCTCATCTCCTTTCTGTTTTTTGCTTTTGTCTCCTTTTTGTTTCCCTCTGTCTCCCTCCATTGGTTCCCATTCCCCTGCCATATTAGTTTAACTCCTCCCCAACAGCACTAGCAAACACTCCCCCTAGGACATTGGTTCCGGTCCTGCCCAGGTGCAGACCATCTGGTTTGTACTGGTCCCACCTCCCCCAGAACCGGTTCCAATGCCCCAGGAATTTGAATCCCTCCCTGCTGCACCACTGCTTAAGCCACGTATTCATCTGCGCTATCCTGCGATTCCTACTCTGACTAGCACGTGGTACTGGTAGCAATCCTGAGATTACTACTTTTGAGGTCCTACTTTTTAAGTTAGCTCCTCGCTCCTTAAATTCGTTTCGTAGGACCTCATCCCTTTTTTTTACCTATGTCATTGGTACCAATGTGCACCACGACAACTGGCTATTCTCCCTCCCTTTTTAGAATGTCCTGCACCTGCTCCGAGGCATCCTTGACCTTTGCACCAGGGAGGCAACATACTATCCTGGAGTCTTGGTTGCGGCCGCAGAAACGCCTATCTATTCCCCTAACAATTGAATCCCCTATCACTATCGCTCTTCCACTCTTTTTCCTGCCCTCCTGTGCAACAGAGCCAGCCATGGTGCCATGAACTTGGCTGCTGCTGCCCTCCCCTGATGAGTCATCTCTTCAACATTACTCAAAGCAGTGTATCTGTTTTGCAGGGGGATGACCACAGGGGACCCTTGCTTTACCTTCTTTGCATTGCTCTTCCTGTTCGTCTTCCATTCCCTATCTGGCTGTGGACCCTTCTCCTGTGGTATGACCAACTCGCTACACGTGCTACTCACGTCATTCTCAGCATCGTGGATGCTCCAGAGTGAATCCACCCTCAGCTCCAACTCCGCAAAGAGGCCCGTCAGGAGCTGGATGTGGATACACTTCCCGCACATGTAGTCGTCAGGTAAACTGGAGTCATCCCTGAGTTCCCACGTGGTACAGGAGGAGCATAACATGCGACCGAGCTCTTCTGCCATGACTTAACCTTTCAATAGGCAACAATAATGTTAAAGTTTACTCACTGTTAAAGAGAAGAAAGAAAAACTACTCACCAATCACCAGCCAATCACTTACCCATTTGGCTGTGACGTCAATTTCTGTTTCTTTTTACTTCTTTTTTGCCTTCTCCTTGTAGCTGCACAAGCCATGCCTCACCAACCCCGGACTCGCGCTGCTCCAACTGCCGCCGCCTCACTCTCCCGCTGGGCCTTTTATAGGATTCACTGATTGTTATAGGATTCACTAATTGTGATAGGATTCATCCATTGTTACAGGATTCACTGATTGTTATAGGTTTCAATGATTTTTATAGGATTCACTGATTGTTATACGATTTTCTGATTGTTATCAGATTCACCCATTGTTATAGGATGCTCTGATTGTTATAGGATTCACTAATTGTCATATGATTCACTGATTGTTGTAGGATTCACTGATTGTTATAGGATTCCCTCATTGTTATAGGATTGACTCATTGTTTTAGGATTCACTCATTGTTATAGGATTGAATGATTGTTATAGGTTTCACTGATTGTTATCCGATTTTCTGATTGTTACAAAATTCACTGATTGTTATAGGATTCAATGATTGTTAGAGGACACACTCAAAGTTATATGATTCATTGATTGTTGTAGGATTCACTGATTGTTATAGGATTCACCGATTGTTATAGGATTCACTGATTGTTATGCAATTTTCTGACTGTTATAGGATTCACTGATTGTTATAGTATTCAATGATTGTTATAGGATTCACTGATTGTGAGAGGATTGACTGACTGTTATCGGATTCACTGATTGTTATAGGATTCACCTATTGTTATAGGATTCACTGATTGTTATAGGATTCACTGATTGTTATAGGATTCACCTATTTTTATAGAATTCACTGATTGTTATAGGATTCACTGCTTGTTATTGGATTCACCCATTGTTATAGGATTCACTGATTGTTATATCTTTCAATGATTGTTATAGGATTCACTGATTGTTATGCTAATTTGTGAATGTTAAAGGATTCACCCATTGTTATTAGATGCACTGATTGTTATAGGATTCACTGATTCTCATATGATTCACTGATTCTTGTAGGATTCACTGAGTGTTATAGGATTCACTCATTGTTTTATAATTCACTCATTGTTATAGGATTGAATGATTGTTATACGATTCACTGATTGTAATAGGACTCACTGATTGTTATAGGATTCACTGATTGATATAGGATTCACTGATTGTTATAGGATTCACTGATTGTTAGAGGATTTACCTATTGTTATAGGATTCACTGATTGTTATTGGATTTACTATTGATTATATGATTGAATGATTCTTATAGGATCTACTGAGTCATATAGGACTCTCTGATTGGTATAGGATTCACTGATAGGTTTTTTGGATTCACTGATTGTTAAAGGATTTGCAGATTGTTAAAAGATTCACCCATTGTTATAGGATTCACTGATTGTTATATGATTCACTAATTGTTATAGGATTCACAGATTAATCTAGTATTCACTGATTGATATAGGATTCACCCATTGTTATAGGATTCACTGATTGTTATAGGATTCAATGATTGTTATAGGATTCACTGATTGTGAGAGGATTGACTGACTGTTATAGGATTCACTGTTGTAATAGTATTCACTCATTGCTGTAGGATTCATTGATTGTTACAGGATTCAATCATTGTGATAGGATTCACTGCTTGTTTTAGGATTCACTGATTGTTATAGGATTCACAGATTGTTATAGGATTCACTGATTGATATATGATTGACTGATTGTTATAGGATTCACTGATTGTCATAGGATTCACTGATTTTTACACGATTTACTGATTTATAGGATACACTGAATGTTATATGATTCATTGATTGTTATAGGATTCACCGATTGTTATAGGATTCATTAATTGGTATACGATTTTCTGATTGTTATAGGATTCAACCATTGTTATAGGATGCACTGATTGCTATAGGATTCATGGATTGTTACAGGATTCACTGATTGTTATAGTATTCACTCATTGTTGAAGGATTCACTCATTGTTGTTGGATTCACTCAGTGTTATAGGATTCATCCATTGTTATAGGATTCACTTATTGTTATAGGATTCACTGATAGTTATAGGATTCAATGATTGTTATAGGATACACTGAATGTTATATGATTCGTTGATTGTTATAGGATTCACAGATTATTGTAGGATTCACTGTATTTTATACGATTTTCTGATTGTTATGGGATCCAAGCATTGTTATAGGATTCACTGATTGTTATAGGATTGAATGATTGTTATAGGATTCACTGATTGTGGGAGGATTGACTGACTATTATAGGATTAACTGATTGTTATAGGATTCACTGATTGTTACAGGATTCACCCATTGTTTTAGGATTCACTGATTGTTATAGGATTCACTGATTGATATAGGATTCACCTATTTTTATAGGATTGAATGATTGTTATCGGTTTAGCCAATTGTTATAGGATTCACTTATTGTTATAGGATTCACTGGCAGTTATAGGATTCAATGATTGTTATAGGATACACTGAATGTTATATGATTCATTGATTGTTATAGGATTCACAGATTATTGTAGGATTCACTGTATTTTATACGATTTTCTGATTGTTATGGGATCCAAGCATTGTTAAAGGATTCACTGATTGTTATAGGATTGAATGATTGTTATAGGATTCACTGATTGTGGGAGGATTGACTGACTATTATAGGATTAACTGATTGTTATAGGATTCACTGATTGTTACAGGATTCACCCATTGTTTTAGGATTCACTGATTGTTATAGGATTCACTGATTGATATAGGATTCACCTATTTTTATAGGATTGAATGATTGTTATCGGTTTAGCCAATTGTTATAGGATTCACTTATTGTTATAGGATTCACTGGCAGTTATAGGATTCAATGATTGTTATAGGATACACTGAATGTTATATGATTCATTGATTATTATAGGATTCACAGATTATTGTAGGATTCACTGTATTTTATACGATTTTCTGATTGTTATGGGATCCAAGCATTGTTAAAGGATTCACTGATTGTTATAGGATTGAATGATTGTGATAGGATCCACTGATTGTTATAAAACTTACTGATTGTTATAGGATTCACCCATTGTTATAGGATTCAAAGGATTCACCTATTTTTATCGGCTTCACCGATTGTTATAGGACTGACTATTATAGGATTCACTGATGGTTGTAGGACTCACTGATTGTTATAGGACTCACTGATTGTTATAGGATTGAATGATGGTTGTAGGATTCACTGATTCTTATCAGACTCACTAATTGTTATAGATTTCACCGATTGTTATAAGATTGAATGATTTTTATAGGACTCACTGATTGTTATAGGATTCACTGATTGTTACAGGATTCACTGACTGTTATAGGATAAATGATTGTTATAGGATTGAATGATTGTTATAGGATCGAATGATTGTTGTAAGATTGAGTGATTTCATAGGATTGACTGATTGTTACAGAATTCACTGATTGTTTAACGATACACTGAATGTTATATGATTCATTGATTGCTACAGCATTCACTGGTTGTTATAGGATTCCCTGATTGTTAAAGGATTCACCCATTGTTATAGGATTCACCCATTGTTATAAGATTCACTGATTGTTATAGGATTCACTGATGGTTGTAGGACTCACTGATTGTTATAGGACTCACTGATTGTTATAGGATTCAATGATTGTTATAGGATTCAATGATGGTTGTAGGATTCACTGATTCTTATCAGACTTACTGATTGTTATAGATTTCACCGATTGTTATAAGATTGAATGGTTTTTATAGGACTCACTGATTGTTATAGGATTCACTGATTGTTACAGGATTCACTGACTGTTATAGGATACACTGATTGTTATAGGATTGAATGATTGTTATAGGATTGAATGATTGTTGTAAGATTGAGTGATTTCATAGGATTGACTGATTGTTACAGAATTCACTGATTGTTTAAGGATACACTGAATGTTATATGATTCATTGATTGTTATAGCATTCACTGGTTGTTATAGAATTCCCTGATTGTTAAAGGATTCACCCATTGTTATAGGATTCACCCATTGTTATAGGATTCACTGATTGTTATAGGATTCACCCATTGTTATAGGATTCACTGATTGTTATAGGATTCACTGATTGTTATAGAATTCACTGATTGTTAAATGATTCACTGATTGTAGTAGGCTTCACCCATTGTTATCGGTTTCACCCATTGTTGTAGGATTCATCCATTGTTATAGGATTGAATGATTGTTGTAGGATTGAGTGATTTTCATATGATTGACTGATTGTTACAGAATTCACTGAATGTTATAGGATACACTGAATGTTATATGATTCATTGATTGTTATAGGATTCACAGATTGTTATAGGATTCACTGAATTTTATACGATTCTTATAGGATCCACTGATTGTTATAGGACTCACTGATAGATATAGTATTCACTGATTGTTGAAGGATTTACTGATTGTTATAGGATTCACCCATTGTTATAGGATTCACTGTTTGTTATAGGATTCACTGATTGCTTTAAGATTGCCTGTTGGTTAAAGGATTCACCTATTTTTTTATAGGCTTCACCGATTGTTATAGGACTGACTATTATAGGATTCACTGATGGTTGTAGGACTCACTGATTGTTATGGGACTCACTGATTGTTATAGGATTCACTGATTGTTATAGGATAGGATTCACTGATTGTTATAGGACTCACTGATTGTTATAGGATTCACTGATTGTTACAGGATTCACTGACTGTTATAGGATACACTGATTGTTATAGGATTGAATGATTGTTATAGGATTGAATGATTGTTGTAAGATTGAGTGATTTCATAGGATTGACTGATTGTTACAGAATTCACTGATTGTTTAAGGATACACTGAATGTTATATGATTCATTGATTGTTATAGCATTCACTGATTGTTATAGGATTCACTGATTGTTAGTGGGATTCACTGATTGATATAGGATTCACTTTTTGTAATAGGATTCAACCATTGCTATAGTATTGAATGATTGTTTTAGGATTCAATAATTGTTATAACATTCACTGATTGTTATGGGATTCAATGATTAATATAGGATTGATCCATTGTTATAAGATTCACTGCTTGTTGTAGTATTCACTGATTGTTATAGGATTGACTGACTATTATTAGGATTTGTTGTAGTATTCACTGATTGTTATAGGATTGACTGACTATTATTAGGATTCACTCATTGTTATAGGATTCACTCATTGTTGTAGGATTCACTGATTTGTATAGCATTCCCTGATTGTTATAGGATTGACTGATTGTTAAAGGATTGACTGGATGTTATAGGATTCCCTGATTCTTAAAGGATTCACCCATTGTTATAGGATTCACCCATTGTTATAGGATTCACTGATTGTTATAGAATTCACTGATTGTTATAGAATTCACTGATTGTTAAATGATTCACTGATTGTTATAGGCTTCACCCATTGTTATCGGTTTCACCCATTGTTGTAGGATTCATCCATTGTTATAGGATTCACTGCTGGTTATAGTCTTCACCCATGGTTATAGAATTCACTGATTGTTATATGTTTCAATGATTGTTATAGGATTCACTGATTGTTATGCGAATTTGCGAATGTTAGAGGATTCACCCATTGTTATACGATGCACTGATTGTTATAGGATTCACTGATTGTCATATGATTCAATGATTCTTGTAGGATTGAATGATTGTTATATGATTCACTCATTGTAATAGGACTCATTGATTGTTATAGGATGCAATGATAGTTAGAGGTTACACTTAAGGTTATATGATTCATTGATTGTTGTAGGATTCACTGATTGTTATAGGATTCACCGATTGTTATAGGATTCACTGATTGTTATGCGATTTTCTGACTGTTATAGGATTCACTCGTTGTTATAGGATTCACTCATTATTATAGGATTCACTGATTGATGTAGGATTCACTGATTGCTTTAGGATTCACCCATTGTTATATGATTCACTGATTGTTGTAGGATTCACCCATTGCTATAAGATTCACTGATTGTTATATGATTCAATGATTGTTATAGGATTCACTGATTGTTATAGTATTCAATGATTGCTATAGGATTGACTCATTGCTACAGGATTCAGCCATTGTTATAGGATTCACTGAATGTTATAGGATTGACTGTTTGTTATTGGATTTTCTGATAGTTATAGGATTCACTGATTGTTATCGGATTCACCCATTGTTATAGGATTCACTGATTGTTATAGTATTCACCCATTGTTATAGGATGCTCTGATTGTTATAGGATTCACTCATTGTTATAGGATTCACTCATTGTTATATGATTGACTCATTGTTTTCGGATTCACTCATTGTTATAGGATTGAATGATTGTTATAGGTTTCACTGATTGTTATGTGATTTTCTGACTGTAATATGATTCACTGATTGTTATAAGATTCAATGATTGTTAGAGGATACACTCAAGGTTATACGATTCATTGATTGTTGTAGGATTCACTGATTGTTATAGGATTCACCTTTTTTTATAGGATTGACTGATTGTTATAGGATTCACTGATTGTCATAGGATTCACGTATTGTTATCGGATTCACTGATGGTTACAGGATTCACTGATTGTCATATGAGTCATTGATTGTTACAGGATTCACTCATTGTTATAGGATTCACTGACTGATCTAGGATTCACTGATTGTTATAGGATTCCCCCATTGTTATAGGATTCACTCATTGTTATACGATTCACTCATTGTTATAGGATTCACCCATTTCTATAGGATTCACTGATTGTTATAGGACTCAATGATTAATATAGGATTCATTCATTGATATGGGATTCACCCATTGTTTTAGGATTCACTGATTGCTGTAGGATGGTCAGATCGATATAGGATTCACTAATTGTTATAGGATTCACCCATTATTATAGGATTCACTGATTGTAAAAGGATTGATGGATTGTTATAGGATTCATTCCATGTTTTTGGATTCACTCATTGTTTTCGGCTTCACTCATTGTTATAGGATTGAAGGAGTGTTATAGGAATCACTGATTGTTATAGGACTCACTGATTGTTATAGGTTTCACCCATTGTTATAGGATTCACTGATTGTTATAGGATTCAATGATTGTTCTAGGATTCACTCATTGTTATAGGATTCACTGATTGTTATAGGATTCACCGATTGTTACAGGATTCATTGATTGCTATATGATTTTCTGATTGTTGTGGGATTCATCCATGGTTATAGGATTCGCTGATTGTTATACGATTCACCGATTGTTACAGGATTCATTGATTGTTATATGATTTTCTGATTGTTGTGGGATTCATCCATGGTTATAGGATTCACTGATTGTTATAGTATTCACAGTTTGTTAAAGGATACACTGAATGTTACATGATTCATTGATTGTTATAGGGTTCACTGATTGTGATAGGATTCACTGATTGTTTTAGGATTCACCCATTGATATGGGATTCACTGATTGTTACAGGAATCACCAATTGTTATCAGATTCATTGATTGTTGTAGGATTCACTCATTGTTATAGGAGTTTCTGATTGTTATAGGATTCACCTATTTTTATAGGATTCACAGATTGTTATCTGATTCACTGATTATCATAGGATTCACTGATTGTTACAGGATTCACTGATTGTTATAGGATATACTGAGTGTTGTACAATTCAATGATTGTTATAGGATTCACTGATTGTTAGAGGACTCACCCATTGTTATCGGATTCACTGACATAGGATTCACTGATTGTGAGAGGATTGAATGAATGTTATAGGATTCACTCATTATTATATGATTCACTCATTGTTATAGGATTCACTCATTGTTATAGGATTCACTGATTGTTACAGGATTCACTCATTGTTGTAGGATTCACTCATTGTTATAGGAATCACTGATTGGTACATGATTCATTAATTGTTATATGATTTTCTGGTTGTTGTGGGATTCATCCATGGTTATAGGATGCACTGGTTGTTATAGGATTCATTCATATTTATAGGATTTACTGATTGATATAGGATTCACTGATTGTTGTAGGTTTCAATGATTGTTATAGGATTCACTGAGTGTTATACGATTTACTAATTCTTATAGGGTTTACCCATTGTTATAGGATTCACTGATTGCTGTAGGATGGTCAGATTGATATAGGATTCACTGATTGTTATAGTATTCACCCATTGCTATAGGATTCACTGATTGTTATAGGAGTCAATGATTAATATCTGATTCACAGATTGTTATAGTATTCAAAGATTAATATAGGATTCAATGATTGCTACAGGATTCAATGATTGTTAAAGGATTCACTGATTTTTATAGGATTCACTGATTGATATATGATTCATTGATTGTTATAGGATTGACTGATTTATATCGGATTCACTGATTAATATAGGTTTACTCATTGCTAAAGGATTCACCCTTTTTATATAGGATTCAGTGATTGTTATCGGATTGACTGACTGTTATAGGATTCCCTCATTGTTAGAGGGTTCATTCATTATTGTAGGATTTACTGATTGTTACAGGATTCACCCATTGTTATAGGATTCACAGATTGATCTAGGATTCGTTAATTTTGATAGGATTCACCCATTCTTATAGAATTCACTCATTGTTATAGGATTCACTCATTGTTATAGGATTCACTGATTGTTGTCGGATTGAATAATTGATATAGGATTCACTGATGGTTACAGAATTCAGCCATTGCTATAGGATTCACTGATTGTTATAGTATTCCATGATTAATATCGGGATCATTCATTGCTACAGGATTCACCCATTGTTACAGGATTCACTGATTGTTATAGGATTCACTGATTATTATAGCAGTTTCTGATTGTTATAGGATTCACCCATTTTTATTGGATTCACTGATTGTTATATGATTCACTGTTTGTCATAGGATTCACTGATTGTTACAGGAAACACTGATTGTTATAGGATTCACTGATTGTTACATGATTCGTTGATTGTTATATGATTTTCTGCTTGTTGTGGGATTCATCCATGGTTATAGGATGCACTGATTGTTACAGGATTCACTCATTGATATAGGATTCACTGATTGTTATAGGATTGACTGTTCTCTGATGCTCTGATAGGGTTCACTGATTGCTATACAATTTACTAATTCTTATAGGGATCACCCGTTATTATAAGATTTACTGATTGTAAAAGGATTGATTGATTGTTATAGGATTCATTCCATGTTTTTGGATTCACTCATTGTTATAGGCTATACTCATTGTTATACGATTGAATGATTATTTTGGAATCACTGATTGTTATAGGACTCAATGATTGTAAAAGCACTCACTGATTGTTATAGGATTCACCCATTGTTATAGGATTCACTGATTGTTATAGGATTCACTGATTGTTACAGGATTCATTGATTGTTTTATGATTTTCTGACTGTTGTGGGATTCATCCATGGTTATAGGATTCACTGATTGTTATACGATTCACCGATTGTTACAGGATTCATTGATTGTTATATGATTTTCTGATTGTTGTGGGATTCATCCATGGTTATAGGATTCACTGATTGTTATAGTATTCACTGATTGTTAAAGGATACACTGAATGTTACATGATTCATTGATTGTTATAGGATTCACTGATTGTTATAGGATTCACTCATTGTTATAGGGTTCACTGATTGTGATAGGATTCACTGATTGTTTTAGGATTCACCCATTGTTATGGGATTCACTGATTGTTACAGGATTCACCAATTGTTATAGGATGCACTGATTGTTGTGGGATTCACTCATTGTTATAGGAGTTTCTGATTGTTATAGGATTCACCTATTTTTATAGGATTCACAGATTGTTATCTGATTCACTGATTGTCATAGGATTCACTGATTGTTACAGGATTCACTGATTGTTATGGGATATACTGAGTGTTGTACAATTCAATGATTGTTATAAGATTCACTGATTGTTAGAGGACTCACCCATTGTTATCGGATTCACTGACATATGATTCATTGATTGTGAGAGGTTTGAATGAATGTTATAGGATTCACTCATTGTTATAGGATTCACTCATTGTTATAGGATTCACTGATTGTTACAGGATTCACTCATTGTTATAGGATTCACTCATTGTTATAGGAATCACTGATTGTTACATGATTCATTGATTGTTATATGATTTTCTGGTTGTTGTGGGATTCATCCATATTTATAGCATTTACTGATTGAAAAAGGATTCACTGATTGTTGTAGCTTTCAATGATTGTTATAGGATTCACTGAGTGTTATACGATTTATTAATTCTTATAGGGTCCACCCATTGTTATAGGATTCACTGATTGCTGTAGGATGGTCAGATTGATATAGGATTCACTGATTGTTATAGTATTCACCCATTGCTATAGGATTCACTGATTGTTATAGGAGTCAATGATTAATATCTGATTCACTGATTGGTATAGTATTCAAAGATTAATATAGGATTCAATGATTGCTACAGGATTCAATGATTGTTACAGGATTCACTTATTGTTATAGGATTCACTGGCAGTTATAGGATTCAATGATTGTTATAGGATACACTGAATGTTATATGATTCATTGATTGTTATAGGATTCACAGATTATTGTAGGATTCACTGTATTTTATACGATTTTCTGATTGTTATGGGATCCAAGCATTGTTAAAGGATTCACTGATTGTTATAGGATTGAATGATTGTGATAGGATCCACTGATTGTTATAAAACTTACTGATTGTTATAGGATTCACCCATTGTTATAGGATTCAAAGGATTCACCTATTTTTATCGGCTTCACCGATTGTTATAGGACTGACTATTATAGGATTCACTGATGGTTGTAGGACTCACTGATTGTTATAGGACTCACTGATTGTTATAGGATTGAATGATGGTTGTAGGATTCACTGATTCTTATCAGACTCACTAATTGTTATAGATTTCACCGATTGTTATAAGATTGAATGATTTTTATAGGACTCACTGATTGTTATAGGATTCACTGATTGTTACAGGATTCACTGACTGTTATAGGATAAATGATTGTTATAGGATTGAATGATTGTTATAGGATCGAATGATTGTTGTAAGATTGAGTGATTTCATAGGATTGACTGATTGTTACAGAATTCACTGATTGTTTAACGATACACTGAATGTTATATGATTCATTGATTGCTATAGCATTCACTGGTTGTTATAGGATTCCCTGATTGTTAAAGGATTCACCCATTGTTATAGGATTCACCCATTGTTATAAGATTCACTGATTGTTATAGGATTCACTGATGGTTGTAGGACTCACTGATTGTTATAGGACTCACTGATTGTTATAGGATTCAATGATTGTTATAGGATTCAATGATGGTTGTAGGATTCACTGATTCTTATCAGACTTACTGATTGTTATAGATTTCACCGATTGTTATAAGATTGAATGATTTTTATAGGACTCACTGATTGTTATAGGATTCACTGATTGTTACAGGATTCACTGACTGTTATAGGATACACTGATTGTTATAGGATTGAATGATTGTTATAGGATTGAATGATTGTTGTAAGATTGAGTGATTTCATAGGATTGACTGATTGTTACAGAATTCACTGATTGTTTAAGGATACACTGAATGTTATATGATTCATTGATTGTTATAGCATTCACTGGTTGTTATAGAATTCCCTGATTGTTAAAGGATTCACCCATTGTTATAGGATTCACCCATTGTTATAGGATTCACTGATTGTTATAGGATTCACCCATTGTTATAGGATTCACTGATTGTTATAGGATTCACTGATTGTTATAGAATTCACTGATTGTTAAATGATTCACTGATTGTAGTAGGCTTCACCCATTGTTATCGGTTTCACCCATTGTTGTAGGATTCATCCATTGTTATAGGATTGAATGATTGTTGTAGGATTGAGTGATTTTCATATGATTGACTGATTGTTACAGAATTCACTGAATGTTATAGGATACACTGAATGTTATATGATTCATTGATTGTTATAGGATTCACAGATTGTTATAGGATTCACTGAATTTTATACGATTCTTATAGGATCCACTGATTGTTATAGGACTCACTGATAGATATAGTATTCACTGATTGTTGAAGGATTTACTGATTGTTATAGGATTCACCCATTGTTATAGGATTCACTGTTTGTTATAGGATTCACTGATTGCTTTAAGATTGCCTGTTGGTTAAAGGATTCACCTATTTTTTTATAGGCTTCACCGATTGTTATAGGACTGACTATTATAGGATTCACTGATGGTTGTAGGACTCACTGATTGTTATGGGACTCACTGATTGTTATAGGATTCACTGATTGTTATAGGATAGGATTCACTGATTGTTATAGGACTCACTGATTGTTATAGGATTCACTGATTGTTACAGGATTCACTGACTGTTATAGGATACACTGATTGTTATAGGATTGAATGATTGTTATAGGATTGAATGATTGTTGTAAGATTGAGTGATTTCATAGGATTGACTGATTGTTACAGAATTCACTGATTGTTTAAGGATACACTGAATGTTATATGATTCATTGATTGTTATAGCATTCACTGATTGTTATAGGATTCACTGATTGTTAGTGGGATTCACTGATTGATATAGGATTCACTTTTTGTAATAGGATTCAACCATTGCTATAGTATTGAATGATTGTTTTAGGATTCAATAATTCTTATAACATTCACTGATTGTTATGGGATTCAATGATTAATATAGGATTGATCCATTGTTATAAGATTCACTGCTTGTTGTAGTATTCACTGATTGTTATAGGATTGACTGACTATTATTAGGATTTGTTGTAGTATTCACTGATTGTTATAGGATTGACTGACTATTATTAGGATTCACTCATTGTTATAGGATTCACTCATTGTTGTAGGATTCACTGATTTGTATAGCATTCTCTGATTGTTATAGGATTGACTGATTGTTAAAGGATTGACTGGATGTTATAGGATTCCCTGATTCTTAAAGGATTCACCCATTGTTATAGGATTCACTTATTGTTATAGAATTCACTGATTGTTATAGAATTCACTGATTGTTAAATGATTCACTGATTGTTATAGGCTTCACCCATTGTTATCGGTTTCACCCATTGTTGTAGGATTCATCCATTGTTATAGGATTCACTGCTGGTTATAGTCTTCACCCATGGTTATAGAATTCACTGATTGTTATATGTTTCAATGATTGTTATAGGATTCACTGATTGTTATGCGAATTTGCGAATGTTAGAGGATTCACCCATTGTTATACGATGCACTGATTGTTATAGGATTCACTGATTGTCATATGATTCAATGATTCTTGTAGGATTGAATGATTGTTATATGATTCACTCATTGTAATAGGACTCATTGATTGTTATAGGATGCAATGATAGTTAGAGGTTACACTTAAGGTTATATGATTCATTGATTGTTGTAGGATTCACTGATTGTTATAGGATTCACCGATTGTTATAGGATTCACTGATTGTTATGCGATTTTCTGACTGTTATAGGATTCACTCGTTGTTATAGGATTCACTCATTATTATAGGATTCACTGATTGATGTAGGATTCACTGATTGCTTTAGGATTCACCCATTGTTATATGATTCACTGATTGTTGTAGGATTCACCCATTGCTATAAGATGCACTGATTGTTTTATGATTCAATGATTGTTATAGGATTCACTGATTGTTATAGTATTCAATGATTGCTATAGGATTGACTCATTGCTACAGGATTCAGCCATTGTTATAGGATTCACTGAATGTTATAGGATTGACTGTTTGTTATTGGATTTTCTGATAGTTATAGGATTCACTGATTGTTATCGGATTCACCCATTGTTATAGGATTCACTGATTGTTATAGTATTCACCCATTGTTATAGGATGCTCTGATTGTTATAGGATTCACTCATTGTTATAGGATTCACTCATTGTTATATGATTGACTCATTGTTTTCGGATTCACTCATTGTTATAGGATTGAATGATTGTTATAGGTTTCACTGATTGTTATGTGATTTTCTGACTGTAATATGATTC
Organism: Pristiophorus japonicus; assembly: GCF_044704955.1. Classification (NCBI taxonomy): domain Eukaryota; kingdom Metazoa; phylum Chordata; class Chondrichthyes; family Pristiophoridae; genus Pristiophorus; species Pristiophorus japonicus. The sequence continues at coordinate 46,130,054 of NC_091986.1, read as the reverse complement.
ACTGATTGTTATAAGATTCAATGATTGTTAGAGGATACACTCAAGGTTATACGATTCATTGATTGTTGTAGGATTCACTGATTGTTATAGGATTCACCTTTTTTTTATAGGATTGACTGATTGTTATAGGATTCACTGATTGTCATAGGATTCACGTATTGTTATCGGATTCACTGATGGTTACAGGATTCACTGATTGTCATATGAGTCATTGATTGTTACAGGATTCACTCATTGTTATAGGATTCACTGACTGATCTAGGATTCACTGATTGTTATAGGATTCCCCCATTGTTATAGGATTCACTCATTGTTATACGATTCACTCATTGTTATAGGATTCACCCATTTCTATAGGATTCACTGATTGTTATAGGACTCAATGATTAATATAGGATTCATTCATTGCTATGGGATTCACCCATTGTTTTAGGATTCACTGATTGCTGTAGGATGGTCAGATCGATATAGGATTCACTAATTGTTATAGGATTCACCCATTATTATAGGATTCACTGATTGTAAAAGGATTGATGGATTGTTATAGGATTCATTCCATGTTTTTGGATTCACTCATTGTTTTCGGCTTCACTCATTGTTATAGGATTGAAGGAGTGTTATAGGAATCACTGATTGTTATAGGACTCACTGATTGTTATAGGACTCACTGATTGTTATAGGTTTCACCCATTGTTATAGGATTCACTGATTGTTATAGGATTCAATGATTGTTCTAGGATTCACTCATTGTTATAGGATTCACTGATTGTTATAGGATTCACCGATTGTTACATGATTCATTGATTGCTATATGATTTTCTGATTGTTGTGGGATTCATCCATGGTTATAGGATTCGCTGATTGTTATACGATTCACCGATTGTTACAGGATTCATTGATTGTTATATGATTTTCTGATTGTTGTAGGATTCATCCATGGTTATAGGATTCACTGATTGTTATAGTATTCACAGTTTGTTAAAGGATACACTGAATGTTACATGATTCATTGATTGTTATAGGGTTCACTGATTGTGATAGGATTCACTGATTGTTTTAGGATTCACCCATTGATATGGGATTCACTGATTGTTACAGGAATCACCAATTGTTATCAGATTCATTGATTGTTGTAGGATTCACTCATTGTTATAGGAGTTTCTGATTGTTATAGGATTCACCTATTTTTATAGGATTCACAGATTGTTATCTGATTCACTGATTATCATAGGATTCACTGATTGTTACAGGATTCACTGATTGTTATAGGATATACTGAGTGTTGTACAATTCAATGATTGTTATAGGATTCACTGATTGTTAGAGGACTCACCCATTGTTATCAGATTCACTGACATAGGATTCACTGATTGTGAGAGGATTGAATGAATGTTATAGGATTCACTCATTATTATATGATTCACTCATTGTTATAGGATTCACTCATTGTTATAGGATTCACTGATTGTTACAGGATTCACTCATTGTTGTAGGATTCACTCATTGTTATAGGAATCACTGATTGGTACATGATTCATTAATTGTTATATGATTTTCTGGTTGTTGTGGGATTCATCCATGGTTATAGGATGCACTGGTTGTTATAGGATTCATTCATATTTATAGGATTTACTGATTGATATAGGATTCACTGATTGTTGTAGGTTTCAATGATTGTTATAGGATTCACTGAGTGTTATACGATTTACTAATTCTTATAGGGTTTACCCATTGTTATAGGATTCACTGATTGCTGTAGGATGATCAGATTGATATAGGATTCACTGATTGTTATAGTATTCACCCATTGCTATAGGATTCACTGATTGTTATAGGAGTCAATGATTAATATCTGATTCACAGATTGTTATAGTATTCAAAGATTAATATAGGATTCAATGATTGCTACAGGATTCAATGATTGTTAAAGGATTCACTGATTTTTATAGGATTCACTGATTGATATATGATTCATTGATTGTTATAGGATTGACTGATTTATATCGGATTCACTGATTAATATAGGTTTACTCATTGCTAAAGGATTCACCCTTTTTATATAGGATTCAGTGATTGTTATCGGATTGACTGACTGTTATAGGATTCCCTCATTGTTAGAGGGTTCATTCATTATTGTAGGATTTACTGATTGTTACAGGATTCACCCATTGTTATAGGATTCACAGATTGATCTAGGATTCGTTAATTTTGATAGGATTCACCCATTCTTATAGAATTCACTCATTGTTATAGGATTCACTCATTGTTATAGGATTCACTGATTGTTGTCGGATTGAATAATTGATATAGGATTCACTGATGGTTACAGAATTCAGCCATTGCTATAGGATTCACTGATTGTTATAGTATTCCATGATTAATATCGGGATCATTCATTGCTACAGGATTCACCCATTGTTACAGGATTCACTGATTGTTATAGGATTCACTGATTATTATAGCAGTTTCTGATTGTTATAGGATTCACCCATTTTTATTGGATTCACTGATTGTTATATGATTCACTGTTTGTCATAGGATTCACTGATTGTTACAGGAAACACTGATTGTTATAGGATTCACTGATTGTTACATGATTCGTTGATTGTTATATGATTTTCTGCTTGTTGTGGGATTCATCCATGGTTATAGGATGCACTGATTGTTACAGGATTCACTCATTGATATAGGATTCACTGATTGTTATAGGATTGACTGTTCTCTGATGCTCTGATAGGGTTCACTGATTGCTATACAATTTACTAATTCTTATAGGGATCACCCGTTATTATAAGATTTACTGATTGTAAAAGGATTGATTGATTGTTATAGGATTCATTCCATGTTTTTGGATTCACTCATTGTTATAGGCTATACTCATTGTTATACGATTGAATGATTATTTTGGAATCACTGATTGTTATAGGACTCAATGATTGTAAAAGCACTCACTGATTGTTATAGGATTCACCCATTGTTATAGGATTCACTGATTGTTATAGGATTCACTGATTGTTACAGGATTCATTGATTGTTTTATGATTTTCTGACTGTTGTGGGATTCATCCATGGTTATAGGATTCACTGATTGTTATACGATTCACCGATTGTTACAGGATTCATTGATTGTTATATGATTTTCTGATTGTTGTGGGATTCATCCATGGTTATAGGATTCACTGATTGTTATAGTATTCACTGATTGTTAAAGGATACACTGAATGTTACATGATTCATTGATTGTTATAGGATTCACTGATTGTTATAGGATTCACTCATTGTTATAGGGTTCACTGATTGTGATAGGATTCACTGATTGTTTTAGGATTCACCCATTGTTATGGGATTCACTGATTGTTACAGGATTCACCAATTGTTATAGGATGCACTGATTGTTGTAGGATTCACTCATTGTTATAGGAGTTTCTGATTGTTATAGGATTCACCTATTTTTATAGGATTCACAGATTGTTATCTGATTCACTGATTGTCATAGGATTCACTGATTGTTACAGGATTCACTGATTGTTATGGGATATACTGAGTGTTGTACAATTCAATGATTGTTATAAGATTCACTGATTGTTAGAGGACTCACCCATTGTTATCGGATTCACTGATTGTGAGAGGTTTGAATGAATGTTATAGGATTCACTCATTGTTATAGGATTCACTCATTGTTATAGGAATCACTGATTGTTACAGGATTCACTCATTGTTATAGGATTCACTCATTGTTATAGGAATCACTGATTGTTACATGATTCATTGATTGTTATATGATTTTCTGGTTGTTGTGGGATTCATCCATATTTATAGCATTTACTGATTGAAAAAGGATTCACTGATTGTTGTAGCTTTCAATGATTGTTATAGGATTCACTGAGTGTTATACGATTTACTAATTCTTATAGGGTTCACCCATTGTTATAGGATTCACTGATTGCTGTAGGATGGTCAGATTGATATAGGATTCACTGATTGTTATAGTATTCACCCATTGCTATAGGATTCACTGATTGTTATAGGAGTCAATGATTAATATCTGATTCACTGATTGGTATAGTATTCAAAGATTAATATAGGATTCAATGATTGCTACAGGATTCAATGATTGTTACAGGATTCACTGATTGTTATAGGATTCACTGATTGATATAGGATTCACTGATTGTTATAGGATTGACTGATTTATATTGGATTCACTGATTAATATAGGTTTACTCATTGCTAAAGGATTCACCCTTTTTATATAGGATTCAGTGATTGTTATCGGATTGACTGACTGTTATAGAATTCACTCATTGTTAGAGGATTCATTCATTGTTGTAGGATTTACTGATTGTTACAGGATTCACCCATTGTTATAGGATTCACAGATTGATCTAGGATTCATTGATTTTTATAGGATTCACCCATTCTAATAAAATGCACTCATTGTTATAGGATTCACTCATTGTTATAGGATTCTCTGATTGTTGTCGGATTGAAGAATTGATATAGGATTCACTGATGGTTACAGGATTCAGCCATTGCTATAGGATTCACTGATTGTTATAGTATTCCATGATTAATATAGGGATCATTCTTTGCTACAGGATTCACCCATTGTTATAGGATTCAATGATTGTTATAGGATTCACTGATGGTTACAGGATTCACTGATTGTTATAGGATTCACTGATTATTATAGGAGTTTCTGATTGTTGTAGGATTCACCCATTTTTATTGGATTCACTGATTGTTATATGATTCACTGTTTGTCATAGGATTCACTGATTGTTACAGGAAACACTGATTGTTATAGGATTCGCTGATTGTTACATGATTCGTTGATTGTTATATGATTTTCTGATTGTTGTGGGATTCATCCATGGTTATAGGATGCACTGATTGTTACAAGATTCACTCATTGTTATAGGATTCACTGATTGTTACAGGATTCACTGATTGTTATGGGATATACTGAGTGTTGTACAATTCATTGATCGTTATAGGAGTCACTGATTGTTATAGGATTCACTGATAGTTATAGGATTTACTGATTGTTAAACGATTCACCCATTGATATCGGATTCACTGACATAGGATTCACTGTCAGTTATAGGATTCACTGATTGTGAGAGGATTGAATTACTGTTATTGGATTCACTCATTGTTACAGGATTAACTGATTGTTACAGGATTCACTGATTGTTATAGGATTCACTTATTGTTACAGGGTACACTGATTGTGAGAGGATTGACTGACTGTTGTAGGATTCACTCATTATTATAGGATGCACTCATTATTGTAGGATTCACCCATTGTTATAGGATTCACTGATTTTAAAAGGATTGATTGATTGTTATAGGATTCATTCCATGTTTTCGGATTCACTCATTGTTATAGGTTTCACTCATTGTTATAGGATTAAATGATTGTTATAGGACTCACTGATTGTTATAGGATTCACCCATTGTTATAGAATTCACTGATTGTTATAGGAGTCACTGATTGTTATAGTATGCAGTGATTGTTGTGGATTCACTGATTGTTATATTGTTCACTGATATTTATAGGTTCACTGATTGTTAAAGGTTTCACTGATTGTTATAGGATTCACTGATTGTTAAATGATTCATTGATTGTTATATGATGTTCTGATTGTTGTGGTATTCATCCATGGTTATAGGATGCACTCATTGTTATAGGATTCACTCATTGTTATATGATTCACTGATTGATATAGGATTCACTTATTATAGGTTTCAATGATTATTATATGATTGACTGACTGTTATAGGATTCAGTCATTGTTATAGGATTCACCCATTGTTATGGGATTCACTGATTGTTACAGGATTCTCTGATTGTTATAGTATTCACTGATTGTTACATGATTCATTGATTGTTATATGATTTTCTGATGGTTGTGGAATTCATCCATGGTTATAGAATGTACTGATTGTTATAGGATTCACTCATTGTTATAGGATTCACTGATTGTTATCGTGTTCACTGATAGTTATAGGATTTACTGATTGTTAAAGGATTCACTGATTGTTATAGGAGTTTCGGATTGTTATAGGATTCACCTATGTTTTTAGGATTCATTGATTGTTATATGATTCACTGATTGTCATAGGATTCACTGATTGTTACAGGATTCACTGATTGTTATAGGATTCACTGATTGTTAAAGGATTCACTGATTGTTGCATGATTCCTTGATTGTTATTTGATTTTCTGATTGTTGTGGCATTCATCCATGGTTGTAGGATGCACTGATTGTTATAGGATTCACTCATTGTCATAGGATTCACTGATTTATATAAGATTCATTGATTGTTATAGGTTTCAATGATTGTTATGGGATTCACTGATTGTTATAGGATTAACTGATTGTTATCAGATTGACTGTTCTCTGATGCTCTGATAGGGTTCACCCATTGTTATAGGTTTCACTGATTGATCTAGGATTCACTGATTGATCTAGGATTCACTGATTGTATTCAGATTCACCCATTATTATAAGATTCACTGATTGTAAAAGGATTGATTGATTGTTATAGGATTCATTCCATGTTTTTGGATTCACTCATTGTTATAGGCTTCACGCATTGTTATAGGATTGAATGATTGTTATAGGAATCACTGATTGTTATAGGACTCAATGATTGTAAAAGGACTCACTGATTGTTATAGGATTTACCCATTGTTCACGGATTCACCGATTGTTACAGGATTCATTGATTGTTATATGATTTTCTGATTGTTGAGGAATTCATCCATGGTTATAGGATTCACTGATTGTTATCATATTCACTGATTGTTATAGGATACACTGAATGTTACATGATTCATTCATTGTTATATGATTCATTCATTGTTATAGGATTCACTGATTGTTATAGGATTCACTGATTGTTATAGGGTTCACTGATTATTATAGGGTTCACTGATTGTTAGAAGATTCACCTATTTTTTATAGGATTCACTGTTATATGATTCACTGATTGTCATAGGATTCACTGATTGTTATAGGATACACTAAGTGTTGTACAATTCATTGATTGTTAAAGGATTCACTGATTGTGACAGGTTTCACCAATTGTTATAGGATTCACTGATTGTTATAGGATTCACTGATTGTTATAGGATTCACCTATTTTTATAGGATTCACTGTTATATGATTCACTGATTGTCATAGGATTCACTGATTGTTACATGATTCACTGATTGTTATAGGATACACTGAGTGTTGTACAATTCTTTGATTGTTATAGGATTCACTGATTGTTATCGGATTCACTGATAGTTATAGGATTTACTGATTGTTATAGGATTCACTCATTGTTATAGGAGTCACTGATTGTTATAGGATTCACCGATTGTTACAGTATTCATTGATTATTATATGATTTTCTGATTATTGTGGAACACATCCATGGTTATAGGATTCACTGATTGTTATAGGATACACTGAATGTTACATGATTCATTGATTGTTATAGGATTCACTGATTGTTATAGAATTCACTGATTGTTATAGGATTGAATGACTGTTATAGGATTCACTCATTGTGATAGCATTCAGGCATTGTTATAGGATTCATCAATTGTTAAAGTATTCACTGATTGTTATAGGATTCACCAATTGTTATAGGTTCCATTGATTGTTATAGGATTAACTGATTGTCATATGATTCACTGATTGTTGCAGGATTCTCTGAGTATTATACGATTCACTGATTGCTATTGGATTCACTCATTGTTTGAGGATTCACTGATAGTTATAGGATTCACTCATTGTTAAAGGATTCACTGATTGTTAGAGGATTCACCCATTGTCTTAGGATTCACTGATTGTTATAGTATTCGGTGATTGTTATAGGATTCACTGATTGTTATAGGGTTCACTGATATTTATAGGATTCACTGATTGTTAAAGGATTCACTGATTGTTATAGGATTCACTGATTGTTACATGATTCATTGATTGTTATATGATTTTCTGCTTGTTGTGGTATTCATCCATGGTTACAGGATGCTCTCATTGTTATAGGATTCACTCATTGTTATATGATTCACTGATTGATATAGGATTCACTTATTGTTGTCGGTTTCAATGATTATTATAGGATTGACTGACTGTTACAGGATTCAGTCATTGTTATAGGATTCACCCATTGTTATGGGATTCACTGATTCTTACAGGATTCACCAATTGTTATACGATTCACTGATTGTTATAGGATTCACTGATTGTTATAGGAGTTTCAGATTGTTACAGGGTTCACCTATTTTTTTAGGATTCACTGATTGTTATATGATTCACTGATTGTTATAGAATTCACTGATTGTTACAGGATTCACTGATTGTTATATGATTCACTGATTTTTGTCATAGGATTCACTGATTGTCATAGGATTCACTGATTGTTGCAGGATTCTCTGATTCTTATAGGATTCACTGATTGTTATAGTATTCACTGATTGTTACATGATTCATTGATTGTTATATGATTTTCTGATGGTTGTGGGATTCATCCATGGTTATAGAATGTACTGATTGTTATAGGATTCACTCATTGTTATATGATTCACTGATTATTAGAGTGTTCACTGATAGTTATAGGATTTACTGATTGTTAAAGGATTCACTGATTGTTATAGGATTCACTGATTGTTATAGGTGTTTCGGATTGTTATAGGAGTCACCTATTTTTTAGGATTCATTGATTGTTATATGATTCACTGATTGTCATAGGATTCACTGATTGTTACAGGATTCACTGATTGTTATAGGATTCACTGATTGTTATAGGATTCACTGATTGTTGCATGATTCCTTGATTGTTATTTGATTTTCTGAATGTTGTGGCATTCATCCATGGTTATAGGATGCACTGATTGTTATAGGATTCACTCATTGTCATAGGATTCACTGATTTATATAAGATTCATTGATTGTTATAGGTTTCAATGATTGTTATGGGATTCACTGATTGTTATAGGATTAACTGATTGTTATCGGATTGACTGTTCTCTGATGCTCTGATAGGGTTCACTGATTGTTATACAATTTACTAATTCTTATAGGTTTCACCAATTGTTACAGGATTCACTGATTGTTATAGGATTCACCTATTTTTATAGGATTCACTGTTATATGATTCACTGATTGTCATAGGATTCACTGATTGTTACATGATTCACTTATTGTTATAGGATACACTGAGTGTTGTACAATTCATTGATTGTTATCGGATTCACTGATTCTTATAGGATTCACTGATTGTTATAGTATTCACTGATTGTTACATGATTCATTGATTGTTATATGATTTTCTGATGGTTGTGGGATTCATCCATGGTTATAGAATGTACTGATTGTTATAGGATTCACTCATTGTTATATGATTCACTGATTATTATAGTGTTCACTGATAGTTATAGGATTTACTGATTGTTAAAGGATTCACTGATTGTTATAGGATTCACTGATTGTTATAGGTGTTTCGGATTGTTATAGGATTCACCTATTTTTTAGGATTCATTGATTGTTATATGATTCACTGATTGTCATAGGATTCACTGATTGTTACAGGATTCACTGATTGTTATAGGATTCACTGATTGTTAAAGGATTCACCCATTGTTATCGGATTCATTGACATAGGATTCACTGACAATTATAGGATTCACTGATTGTGAGAGGATTGAATTACTGTTATAGGATTCACTCATTGTTACAGGATTCACTGATTGTTACAGGATTCACTGATTGTTCTAGGATTCACTTACTGTTACAGGGTACACTGATTGTGAGAGGATAGACTGACTGTTGTAGGATTCACTCATTGTTATAGGATTCACTCATTGTTACAGGATTCACTCATTGTTATAGAATTCACTGATGGATATAGGATTCACTGATTGTTGTAGGTTTCAATGATTGTTATAGGATTTACTGATTGTTATACGATTTACTAATTGTTATAGGATTCACCCATTGTTATAGGATTCACTGATTGTAAAAGGATTGATTGATTGTTATAGGATTCATTCCATGTTTTCGGATTCACTCTTTGATATATGATTCACTGATTGTTATAGGATATACTGATTGTAAGAGGATTGAATGACTGTTATCGGATTCACTAATTGTCATAGGATTCACTCATTGTTATAGGAGTCACTGATTGTTATAGGATTCACCGATTGTTACAGTATTCATTGATTGTTATATGATTTTCTGATTATTGTGGAACACATCCATGGTTATAGGATTCACTCATTGTGATAGCATTCAGGCATTGTTATAGGATTCATCAATTGTTAAAGTATTCACTGATTGTTATAGGATTCACCAATTGTTATAGGTTCCACTGATTGTTATAGGATTAACTGATTGTCATATGATTCACTGATTGTTGCAGGATTCTCTGAGTATTATACGATTCACTGATTGCTATTGGATTCACTCATTGTTTGAGGATTCACTGATAGTTATAGGATTCACTCATTGTTAAAGGATTCACTGATTGTTAGAGGATTCACCCATTGTCTTAGGATGCACTGATTGTTATAGGATTCACTCATTGTCATAGGATTCACTGATTTATATAAGATTCATTGATTGTTATAGGTTTCAATGATTGTTATGGGATTCATTGATTGTTACAGGATTCACCAATTGTTATAGGATTCACTGATTGTTATAGGCGTTTCAGATTGTTATAGGATACACCTATTTTTTAGGATTCACTGATTGTTATATGATTCACTGATTGTCATAGGATTCACTGATTGTCATAGGATTCACTGATTGTTACAGGATTCTCTGATTCTTATAGGATTCACTGATTGTTATAGTATTCACTGATTGTTGCAGGATTCATTGATTGTTATATGATTTTCTGATGGTTGTGGGATTCATCCATGGTTATAGAATGTACTGATTGTTATAGGATTCACTCATTGTTATATGATTCACTGATTATTAGAGTGTTCACTGATAGTTATAGGATTTACTGATTGTTAAAGGATTCACTGATTGTTATAGGATTCACTGATTGTTATAGGAGTTTCGGATTGTTATAGGATTCACCTATTTTTTAGGATTCATTGATTGTTATATGATTCACTGATTGTCATAGGATTCACTGATTGTTACAGGATTCACTGATTGTTATAGGATTCATTGATTGTTATAGGATTCACTGATTGTTGCATGATTCCTTGATTGTTATTTGATTTTCTGATTGTTGTGGCATTCATCCATGGTTATAGGATGCACTGATTGTTATAGGATTCACTCATTGTCATAGGATTCACTTATTTATATAAGATTCATTGATTGTTATAGGTTTCAATGATTGTTATGGGATTCACTGATTGTTATAGGATTAACTGATTGTTATAGGTTTGACTGTTCTCTGATGCTCTGATAGGGTTCACTGATTGTTATACAATTTACTAATTCTTATAGGGTTCACCCATTGTTCTAGGATTCACTGATTGATCTAGGATTCACTGATTGATCTAGGATTCACTGATTGTATTCGGATTCACCCATTATTATAAGATTCACTGATTGTAAAAGGATTGATTGATTGTTATAGAATTCATTCCATGTTTTTGGATTCACTCATTGTTATAGGCTTCACTCATTGTTATAGGATTCAATGATTGTTATAGGAATCACTGATTGTTATAGAACTCAATGATTGTAAAAGGACTCACTGATTGTTATAGGATTTACCCAATGTTCACGGATTCACCGATTGTTGCAGGATTCATTGATTGTTATATGATTTTCTGATTGTTGAGGAAGTCATCCATGGTTATAGGATTCACTGATTGTTATCATATTAACTGATTGTTATAGGATACACTGAATGTTACATGATTCATTGATTGTTATATGATTCATTCATTGTTATAGGATTCACTGATTGTTATAGGATTCACTCATTGTTATAGGGTTCACTGATTGTGATAGGATTCACTAATTGTTATAGGATTCACCCATTGTTATGGGATTCACTGATTGTTACAGGATTTACTGATTGTTACAGGATTCACCAATTGTTATAGGATTCACTGATTGTTATAGGGTTCACTGATTGTTAGACGATTCACCTATTTTTATAGGATTCACTGTTATATGTTTCACTGATTGTCATAGGATTCACTGATTGTTACATGATTCACTGATTGTTTTCAGATACACTGAGTGTTGTACAATTCATTGATTGTTATAGGATTCACTGATTGTTATAGGATTCACTGATAGTTATAGGATTTATTGATTGTTAAAGGATTCACTGATTGCTTTAGGATACACTGAGTGTTGTACAATTCATTGATTGTTATAGGATTCACTGATTGTTATAGGATTACATGATAGTTATAGGATTTACTGATTGTTACAGGATTCACTGATTGTGACAGGTTTCACCAATTGTTATAGGATTCACTGATTGTTATAGGATTCACTGATTGTTATAGGATTCACCTATTTTTATAGGATTCACTGTTATATGATTCACTGATTGTCATAGGATTCACTGATTGTTACATGATTCACTGATTGTTATAGGATACACTGAGTGTTATAGGATTCACTGATAGTTATAGGATTTACTGATTGTTAAAGGATTCACCCATTGTTATCGGATTCATTGACATAGGATTCACTGACAATTATAGGATTCACTGATTGTGAGTGGATTGAATTACTGTTATAGGATTCACTCATTGTTACAGGATTCACTGATTGTTACAGTATTCACTGATTGTTATAGGATTCACTTATTGTTATAGGATTCACTGATGGATATAGGATTCACTGATTGTTGTAGGTTTCAATGATTGTTATAGGCTTCACTGATTGTTATACGATTTACTAATTGTTATAGGATTCACCCATTGTTATAGGATTCACTGATTGTAAAAGGATTGATTGATTGTTATAGGATTCATTCCATGTTTTCGGATTCACTCTTTGATATAGGATTCACTGATTGTTATACTCATTGAATGGCGGTGCAGGCTAGAAGGGCCGAATGGCCTACTCCTGCACCTATTTTCTATGATACACTGATTGTAAGAGGATTGAATGACTGTTATCGGATTCACTAATTGTTATAGGATTCACTCATTGTTATCGGAGTCACTGATTGTTATAGGATTCACCGATTGTTACAGTATTCATTGATTGTTATATGATTTTATGATTATTTTGGAACACATCCATGGTTATAGGATTCACTGATTGTTATAGGATACACTGAATGTTACATGATTCATTGATTGTTATAGGATTCACTGATTGTTATCGAATTCACTGATTGTTATAGGATTGAATGACTGTTATAGGATTCACTCATTGTGATAGCATTCAGGCATTGTTATAGGATTCACCAATTGTTAAAGGATTCACTGATTGTTATAGAATTCACTAATTGTTATAGGATTCACTCATTGTTATAGGATTCACTCATTGTTATAGGGTTCACTGATTGTGATAGGATTCACTAATTGTTATAGGATTCACCCATTGTTGTGGGATTCACTGATTGTTACAGGATTCACTGATTGTTACAGGATTCACCAATTGTTATAGGAGTCACTGATTGTTATAGGATTCACTGATTCTTAGAGGATTCACCTATTTTTATAGGATTCACTGTTATATGATTCACTGATTGTCATAGGATTCACTGATTGTTACATGATTCACTGATTGTTATAGGATACGCTGAGTGTTGTACAATTCATTGATTGTTATAGGATTCACTGATTGTTATAGGATTCACTGATAGTTATAGGATTTATTGATTGTTAAAGGATTCACTGATTGTTATAGGATACACTGAGTGTTGTACAATTCATTGATTGTTATAGGATTCAATGATTGTTATAGGATTAATGATAGTTATAGGATTTGCAGATTGTTACAGGATTCACTGATTGTGACAGGATTCACCAATTGTTATAGGATTCACTGATTGTTATAGGATTCACTGATTGTTATAGGATTCACCTATTTTTATAGGATTCACTGTTCTATGATTCACTGATTGTCATAGGATTCACTCATTGTTACATGATTCACTGATTGTTATAGTATACACTGAGTGTTGTACAATTCATTGATTGTTATAGGAGTCACTGATTGTTATAGGATTCACTGATAGTTATAGGATTCACTGATTGTGAGAGGATTGAATTACTGTTATTGGATTCACTCATTGTTACAGGATTCACTGATTGTTATAGGATTCACTTATTGTTACAGGGTACACTTATTGTGAGAGGATTGACTGACTGTTGTAGGATTCACTCATTGTTATAGGATGCACTCATTGTTATAGGATTCACCCATTGTTATAGGATTCACTGATTGTAAAAGGATTGATTGATTGTTATAGGATTCATTCCATGTTTTCGGATTCACTCATTGTTATAGGTTTCACTCATTGTTATAGGATTAAATGATTGTTATAGGACTCACTGATTGTTATAGGATTCACCCATTGTTATAGGATTCACTGATTGTTATAGGATTCAATGATTGTTATCGGATTCACTCATTGTTATAGGAGTCACTGATTGTTATAGTTTTCAGTGATTGTTATAGGATTCACTGATTGTTATATGGTTCACTGATATTTATAGGTTCACTGATTGTTAAAGGATTCACGAATTGTTATAGGATTCACTGATTGTTACATGATTCATTGATTGTTATATGATTTTCTGATTGTTGTGGGATACATCCATGGTTATAGGATGCACTCATTGTTATACGATTCACTCATTGTTATATGATTCACTGATTGATATAGGATTCACTTATTGTTATAGGTTCCAATGATTATTATATGATTGATTGACTGTTATAGGATTCAGTCATTGTTATAGGATTCACCCATTGTTATGGGATTCACTGATTGTTACAGGATTCACCAATTGTTATACGATTCACTGATTTTTATAGGATTCACTGATTGTTATAGGAGTTTCAGATTGTTATAGGATTCACGTATTTTTTAGGATTCACTGATTGTTATAGGATTCACTCATTGTCATAGGATTCACTGATTTATATAAGATTCATTGATTGTTATAGGTTTCAATGATTGTTATGGGATTCACTGATTGTTATAGGATTAACTGATTGTTATCGGTTTGACTGTTCTCTGATGCTCTGATAGGGTTCACTGATTGTTATACAATTTACTAATTCTTATAGGGTTCACCCATTGTTATAGGATTCACTGATTGATCTAGGATTCACTGATTGATCTAGGATTCACTGATTGTATTTGGATTCACCCATTATTATAAGATTCACTGATTGTAAAAGGATTGATTGATTGTTATAGGATTCATTCCATGTTTTTGGATTCACTCATTGTTATAGGCTTCACTCATTGTTACAGGATTGAATGATTGTTATAGGAATTACTGATTGTTATAGGACTCAATGATTGTAAAAGGACTCTCTGATTGTTATAGGATTTACCCATTGTTCACGGATTCACCGATTGTTACAGGATTCATTGATTGTTATATGATTTTCTGATTGTTGAGGAATTCATCCATGGTTATAGGATTCACTGATTGTTATCGTATTCACTGATTGTTATAGGATACACTGAATGTTACATGATTCATTAATTGTTATATGATTCATTCATTGTTATAGGATTCACTGATTGTTATAGGATTCACTCATTGTTATAGGGTTCACTGATTGTGATAGGATTCACTAATTGTTATAGCATTCACCCATTGTAATGGGATTCACTGATTGTTACAGGATTCACTGATTGTTACATGATTCACTGATTGTTATAGGATACACGAAGTGTTGTACAATTCATTGATTGTTATAGGATTCACTGATTGTTATAGGATTCACTGATCGTTATTGGATTTATTGATTGTTAAAGGATTCACTGATTGTTATAGGATACACTGAGTGTTGTACAATTCATTGATTGTTATAGGATTCAGTGATTGTTATAGGATTACATGATAGTTATAGGATTTACTGATTGTTACAGGATTCACTGATTGTGACAGGTTTCACCAATTGTTATAGGATTCACTGATTGTTAAAGGATTCACTGATTGTTATAGGATTCACCTATTTTTATAGGATTCACTGTTATATGATTCACTGATTGTCATAGGATTCACTGATTGTTACATGATTCACTGATTGTTATAGGATACACTGAGTGTTGTACAATTCATTGATTGTTATAGGATTCACTGATAGTTATAGGATTTACTGATTGTTAAAGGATTCACCCATTGTTATCGGATTCACTGACATAGGATTCACCGACAGTTATAGGATTCACTGATTTTGAGAGGATTGAATTACTGTTATTGGATTCACTCATTGTTACAGGATTCACTGATTGTTACAGGATTCACTTATTGTTACAGTGTACACTGATTGTGAGAGGATTGACTGACTGTTGTAGGATTCACTCATTATTATAGGATGCACTCATTGTTATAGGATTCACCCATTGTTATAGGATTCACTGATTTTAAAAGGATTGATTGATTGTTATAGGATTCATTCCATGTTTTCGGATTCACTCATTGTTATAGGTTTCACTCATTGTTATAGGATTAAATGATTGTTATAGGACTCACTGATTGTTATAGGATTCACCCATTGTTATAGAATTCACTGATTGTTATAGGAGTCACTGATTGTTATAGTATGCAGTGATTGTTGTGGATTCACTGATTGTTATATTGTTCACTGATATTTATAGGTTCACTGATTGTTAAAGGTTTCACTGATTGTTATAGGATTCACTGATTGTTAAATGATTCATTGATTGTTATATGATGTTCTGATTGTTGTGGTATTCATCCATGGTTATAGGATGCACTCATTGTTATAGGATTCACTCATTGTTATATGATTCACTGATTGATATAGGATTCACTTATTATAGGTTTCAATGATTATTATATGATTGACTGACTGTTATAGGATTCAGTCATTGTTATAGGATTCACCCATTGTTATGGGATTCACTGATTGTTACAGGATTCTCTGATTGTTATAGGATTCACTGATTGTTGCATGATTCATTGATTGTTATATGATTTTCTGATGGTTGTGGAATTCATCCATGGTTATAGAATGTACTGATTGTTATAGGATTCACTCATTGTTATAGGATTCACTGATTATTAGAGTGTTCACTGATAGTTATAGGATTTACTGATTGTTAAAGGATTCACTGATTGTTAAAGGATTCACTGATTGTTATAGGAGTTTCGGATTGTTATAGGATTCACCTATTTTTTTAGGATTCATTGATTGTTATATGATTCACTGATTGTCATAGGATTCACTGATTGTTACAGGATTCACTGATTGTTATAGGATTCACTGATTGTTATTGGATTCACTGATTGTTGCATGATTCCATGATTGTTATTTGATTTTCTGATTGTTGTGGCATTCATCCATGGTTGTAGGATGCACTGATTGTTATAGGATTCACTCATTGTCATAGGATTCACTGATTTATATAAGATTCATTGATTGTTATAGGTTTCAATGATTGTTATGGGATTCACTGATTGTTATAGGATTAATTGATTGTTATCGGATTGACTGTTCTCTGATGCTCTGATAGGGTTCACTGATTGTTATACAATTTACTAATTCTTATAGGGTTCACCCATTGTTATAGGATTCACTGATTGATCTAGGATTCACTGATTGATCTAGGATTCACTGATTGTATTCGGATTCACCCATTATTATAAGATTCACTGATTGTAAAAGGATTGATTGATTGTTATAGGATTCATTCCATGTTTTTGGATTCACTCATTGTTATAGGCTTCACGCATTGTTATAGGATTGAATGATTGTTATAGGAATCACTGATTGTTATAGGACTCAATGATTGTAAAAGGACTCACTGATTGTTATAGGATTTACCCATTGTTCATGGATTCACCGATTGTCACAGGATTCATTGATTGTTATATGATTTTCTGATTGTTGAGGAATTCATCCATGGTTATAGGATTCACTGATTGTTATCATATTCACTGATTGTTATAGGATACACTGAATGTTACAAGATTCATTGATTGTTATATGATTCATTCATTGTTATAGGATTCACTGATTGTTATAGGATTCACTCATTGTTATAGGTTTCACTGATTGTGATAGGATTCACTAATTGTTATAGGATTCACCCATTGTTATGGGATTCACTGATTGTTACAGGATTTACTGATTGTTACAGGATTCACCAATTGTTATAGGATTCACTGATTGTTATAGGGTTCACTGATTGTTAGACGATTCACCTATTTTTATAGGATTCACTGTTATATGTTTCACTGATTGTCATAGGATTCACTGATTGTTACATGATTCACTGATTGTTTTCAGATACACTGAGTGTTGTACAATTCATTGATTGTTATAGGATTCACTGATTGTTATAGGATTCACTGATAGTTATAGGATTTATTGATTGTTAAAGGATTCACTGATTGCTTTAGGATACACTGAGTGTTGTACAATTCATTGATTGTTATAGGATTCACTGATTGTTATAGGATTACATGATAGTTATAGGATTTACTGATTGTTACAGGATTCACTGATTGTGACAGGTTTCACCAATTGTTATAGGATTCACTGATTGTTATAGGATTCACTGATTGTTATAGGATTCACCTATTTTTATAGGATTCACTGTTATATGATTCACTGATTGTCATAGGATTCACTGATTGTTACATGATTCACTGATTGTTATAGGATACACTGAGTGTTATAGGTTTCACTGATAGTTATAGGATTTACTGATTGTTAAAGGATTCACCCATTGTTATCGGATTCATTGACATAGGATTCACTGACAATTATAGGATTCACTGATTGTGAGTGGATTGAATTACTGTTATAGGATTCACTCATTGTTACAGGATTCACTGATTGTTACAGTATTCACTGATTGTTATAGGATTCACTTATTGTTATAGGATTCACTGATGGATATAGGATTCACTGATTGTTGTAGGTTTCAATGATTGTTATAGGCTTCACTGATTGTTATACGATTTACTAATTGTTATAGGATTCACCCATTGTTATAGGATTCACTGATTGTAAAAGGATTGATTGATTGTTATAGGATTCATTCCATGTTTTCGGATTCACTCTTTGATATAGGATTCACTGATTGTTATACTCATTGAATGGCGGTGCAGGCTAGAAGGGCCGAATGGCCTACTCCTGCACCTATTTTCTATGATACACTGATTGTAAGAGGATTGAATGACTGTTATTGGATTCACTAATTGTTATAGGATTCACTCATTGTTATCGGAGTCACTGATTGTTATAGGATTCACCGATTGTTACAGTATTCATTGATTGTTATATGATTTTATGATTATTTTGGAACACATCCATGGTTATAGGATTCACTGATTGTTATAGGATACACTGAATGTTACATGATTCATTGATTGTTATAGGATTCACTGATTGTTATCGAATTCACTGATTGTTATAGGATTGAATGACTGTTATAGGATTCACTCATTGTGATAGCATTCAGGCATTGTTATAGGATTCACCAATTGTTAAAGGATTCACTGATTGTTATAGAATTCACTAATTGTTATAGGATTCACTCATTGTTATAGGATTCACTCATTGTTATAGGGTTCACTGATTGTGATAGGATTCACTAATTGTTATAGGATTCACCCATTGTTGTGGGATTCACTGATTGTTACAGGATTCACTGATTGTTACAGGATTCACCAATTGTTATAGGAGTCACTGATTGTTATAGGATTCACTGATTCTTAGAGGATTCACCTATTTTTATACGATTCACTGTTATATGATTCACTGATTGTCATAGGATTCACTGATTGTTACATGATTCACTGATTGTTATAGGATACGCTGAGTGTTGTACAATTCATTGATTGTTATAGGATTCACTGATTGTTATAGGATTCACTGATAGTTATAGGATTTATTGATTGTTAAAGGATTCACTGATTGTTATAGGATACACTGAGTGTTGTACAATTCATTGATTGTTATAGGATTCAATGATTGTTATAGGATTAATGATAGTTATAGGATTTGCAGATTGTTACAGGATTCACTGATTGTGACAGGATTCACCAATTGTTATAGGATTCACTGATTGTTATAGGATTCACTGATTGTTATAGGATTCACCTATTTTTATAGGATTCACTGTTCTATGATTCACTGATTGTCATAGGATTCACTCATTGTTACATGATTCACTGATTGTTATAGTATACACTGAGTGTTGTACAATTCATTGATTGTTATAGGAGTCACTGATTGTTATAGGATTCACTGATAGTTATAGGATTCACTGATTGTGAGAGGATTGAATTACTGTTATTGGATTCACTCATTGTTACAGGATTCACTGATTGTTATAGGATTCACTTATTGTTACAGGGTACACTGATTGTGAGAGGATTGACTGACTGTTGTAGGATTCACTCATTGTTATAGGATGCACTCATTGTTATAGGATTCACCCATTGTTATAGGATTCACTGATTGTAAAAGGATTGATTGATTGTTATAGGATTCATTCCATGTTTTCGGATTCACTCATTGTTATAGGTTTCACTCATTGTTATAGGATTAAATGATTGTTATAGGACTCACTGATTGTTATAGGATTCACCCATTGTTATAGGATTCACTGATTGTTATAGGATTCAATGATTGTTATCGGATTCACTCATTGTTATAGGAGTCACTGATTGTTATAGTTTTCAGTGATTGTTATAGGATTCACTGATTGTTATATGGTTCACTGATATTTATAGGTTCACTGATTGTTAAAGGATTCACGAATTGTTATAGGATTCACTGATTGTTACATGATTCATTGATTGTTATATGATTTTCTGATTGTTGTGGGATACATCCATGGTTATAGGATGCACTCATTGTTATACGATTCACTCATTGTTATATGATTCACTGATTGATATAGGATTCACTTATTGTTATAGGTTCCAATGATTATTATATGATTGATTGACTGTTATAGGATTCAGTCATTGTTATAGGATTCACCCATTGTTATGGGATTCACTGATTGTTACAGGATTCACCAATTGTTATACGATTCACTGATTTTTATAGGATTCACTGATTGTTATAGGAGTTTCAGATTGTTATAGGATTCACGTATTTTTTAGGATTCACTGATTGTTATAGGATTCACTCATTGTCATAGGATTCACTGATTTATATAAGATTCATTGATTGTTATAGGTTTCAATGATTGTTATGGGATTCACTGATTGTTATAGGATTAACTGATTGTTATCGGTTTGACTGTTCTCTGATGCTCTGATAGGGTTCACTGATTGTTATACAATTTACTAATTCTTATAGGGTTCACCCATTGTTATAGGATTCACTGATTGATCTAGGATTCACTGATTGATCTAGGATTCACTGATTGTATTTGGATTCACCCATTATTATAAGATTCACTGATTGTAAAAGGATTGATTGATTGTTATAGGATTCATTCCATGTTTTTGGATTCACTCATTGTTATAGGCTTCACTCATTGTTACAGGATTGAATGATTGTTATAGGAATTACTGATTGTTATAGGACTCAATGATTGTAAAAGGACTCTCTGATTGTTATAGGATTTACCCATTGTTCACGGATTCACCGATTGTTACAGGATTCATTGATTGTTATATGATTTTCTGATTGTTGAGGAATTCATCCATGGTTATAGGATTCACTGATTGTTATCGTATTCACTGATTGTTATAGGATACACTGAATGTTACATGATTCATTAATTGTTATATGATTCATTCATTGTTATAGGATTCACTGATTGTTATAGGATTCACTCATTGTTATAGGGTTCACTGATTGTGATAGGATTCACTAATTGTTATAGCATTCACCCATTGTAATGGGATTCACTGATTGTTACAGGATTCACTGATTGTTACATGATTCACTGATTGTTATAGGATACACGAAGTGTTGTACAATTCATTGATTGTTATAGGATTCACTGATTGTTATAGGATTCACTGATCGTTATAGGATTTATTGATTGTTAAAGGATTCACTGATTGTTATAGGATACACTGAGTGTTGTACAATTCATTGATTGTTATAGGATTCAGTGATTGTTATAGGATTACATGATAGTTATAGGATTTACTGATTGTTACAGGATTCACTGATTGTGACAGGTTTCACCAATTGTTATAGGATTCACTGATTGTTAAAGGATTCACTGATTGTTATAGGATTCACCTATTTTTATAGGATTCACTGTTATATGATTCACTGATTGTCATAGGATTCACTGATTGTTACATGATTCACTGATTGTTATAGGATACACTGAGTGTTGTACAATTCATTGATTGTTATAGGATTCACTGATAGTTATAGGATTTACTGATTGTTAAAGGATTCACCCATTGTTATCGGATTCACTGACATAGGATTCACCGACAGTTATAGGATTCACTGATTTTGAGAGGATTGAATTACTGTTATTGGATTCACTCATTGTTACAGGATTCACTGATTGTTACAGGATTCACTTATTGTTACAGGGTACACTGATTGTGAGAGGATTGACTGACTGTTGTAGGATTCACTCATTATTATAGGATGCACTCATTGTTATAGGATTCACCCATTGTTATAGGATTCACTGATTTTAAAAGGATTGATTGATTGTTATAGGATTCATTCCATGTTTTCGGATTCACTCATTGTTATAGGTTTCACTCATTGTTATAGGATTAAATGATTGTTATAGGACTCACTGATTGTTATAGGATTCACCCATTGTTATAGAATTCACTGATTGTTATAGGAGTCACTGATTGTTATAGTATGCAGTGATTGTTGTGGATTCACTGATTGTTATATTGTTCACTGATATTTATAGGTTCACTGATTGTTAAAGGTTTCACTGATTGTTATAGGATTCACTGATTGTTAAATGATTCATTGATTGTTATATGATGTTCTGATTGTTGTGGTATTCATCCATGGTTATAGGATGCACTCATTGTTATAGGATTCACTCATTGTTATATGATTCACTGATTGATATAGGATTCACTTATTATAGGTTTCAATGATTATTATATGATTGACTGACTGTTATAGGATTCAGTCATTGTTATAGGATTCACCCATTGTTATGGGATTCACTGATTGTTACAGGATTCTCTGATTGTTATAGGATTCACTGATTGTTGCATGATTCATTGATTGTTATATGATTTTCTGATGGTTGTGGAATTCATCCATGGTTATAGAATGTACTGATTGTTATAGGATTCACTCATTGTTATAGGATTCACTGATTATTAGAGTGTTCACTGATAGTTATAGGATTTACTGATTGTTAAAGGATTCACTGATTGTTAAAGGATTCACTGATTGTTATAGGAGTTTCGGATTGTTATAGGATTCACCTATTTTTTTAGGATTCATTGATTGTTATATGATTCACTGATTGTCATAGGATTCACTGATTGTTACAGGATTCACTGATTGTTATAGGATTCACTGATTGTTATTGGATTCACTGATTGTTGCATGATTCCATGATTGTTATTTGATTTTCTGATTGTTGTGGCATTCATCCATGGTTGTAGGATGCACTGATTGTTATAGGATTCACTCATTGTCATAGGATTCACTGATTTATATAAGATTCATTGATTGTTATAGGTTTCAATGATTGTTATGGGATTCACTGATTGTTATAGGATTAATTGATTGTTATCGGATTGACTGTTCTCTGATGCTCTGATAGGGTTCACTGATTGTTATACAATTTACTAATTCTTATAGGGTTCACCCATTGTTATAGGATTCACTGATTGATCTAGGATTCACTGATTGATCTAGGATTCACTGATTGTATTCGGATTCACCCATTATTATAAGATTCACTGATTGTAAAAGGATTGATTGATTGTTATAGGATTCATTCCATGTTTTTGGATTCACTCATTGTTATAGGCTTCACGCATTGTTATAGGATTGAATGATTGTTATAGGAATCACTGATTGTTATAGGACTCAATGATTGTAAAAGGACTCACTGATTGTTATAGGATTTACCCATTGTTCATGGATTCACCGATTGTCACAGGATTCATTGATTGTTATATGATTTTCTGATTGTTGAGGAATTCATCCATGGTTATAGGATTCACTGATTGTTATCATATTCACTGATTGTTATAGGATACACTGAATGTTACAAGATTCATTGATTGTTATATGATTCATTCATTGTTATAGGATTCACTGATTGTTATAGGATTCACTCATTGTTATAGGTTTCACTGATTGTGATAGGATTCACTAATTGTTACAGCATTCACCCATTGTTATGGGATTCACTGATTGTTACAGGATTCACTGATCGTTACATGATTCACTGATTGTTATAGGATACACTAAGTGTTGTACAATTCATTGATTGTTATATGATTCACTGATTGTTATATGATTCACTGATAGTTATAGGATTTATGGATTGTTAAAGGATTCACTGATTGTGACAGGTTTCACCAACTGTTATAGGATTCACTGATTGTTATAGGATTCACTGATTGTTATAGGATTCACCTATTTTTATAGGATTCACTGTTATATGATTCACTGATTGTCTTAGGATTCACTGATTGTTACATGATTCACTGATTGTTATAGGATACACTGAGTGTTGTACAATTCTTTGATTGTTATAGGATTCACTGATTGTTATCGGATTCACTGATAGTTATAGGATTTACTGATTGTTATAGGATTCACTCATTGTTATAGGAGTCACTGATTGTTATAGGATTCACCGATTGTTACAGTATTCATTGATTGTTATATGATTTTCTGATTATTGTGGAACACATCCATGGTGATAGGATACACTGATTGTTGTAGGATACACTGAATGTTACATGATTCATTGATTGTCATAGGATTCACTGATTGTTACAGGATTCACTTATTGTTATAGGATTAACTGATTGTTATCGGATTGACTGTTCTCTGATGCTCTGATAGGTTCACTGATTGTTATACAATTTACTAATTCTTATAGGGTTCACCCATTGTTATAGGATTCACTGATTGATCTAGGATTCACTGATTGATCTAGGATTCACTGATTGTATTCGGATTCACCCATTATTATAAGATTCACTGATTGTAAAAGGATTGATTGATTGTAATAGGATTCATTCCATGTTTTTGGATTCACTCATTGTTATAGGCTTCACACATTGTTATAGGATTGAATGATTGTTATAGGAATCACTGATTGTTATAGGACTCAATGATTGTAAAAGGACTCACTGATTGTTATAGGATTTACCCATTGTTCACGGATTCACCGATTGTCACAGGATTCATTGATTGTTATATGATTTTCTGATTGTTGAGGAATTCATCCATGGTTATAGGATTCACTGATTGTTATCATATTCACTGATTGTTATAGGATACACTGAATGTTACAAGATTCATTGATTGTTATATGATTCATTCATTGTTATAGGATTCACTGATTGTTATAGGATTCACTCATTGTTATAGGGTTCACTGATTGTGATAGGATTCACTAATTGTTACAGCATTCACCCATTGTTATGGGATTCACTGATTGTTACAGGATTCACTGATTGTTACATGATTCACTGATTGTTATAGGATACACTAAGTGTTGTACAATTCATTGATTGTTATAGGATTCACTGATTGTTATATGATTCACTGATAGTTATAGGATTTAGTGATTGTTAAAGGATTTACTGATTGTGACAGGTGTCACCAACTGTTATAGGATTCACTGATTGTTATAGGATTCACTGATTGTTATAGGATTCACCTATTTTTATAGGATTCACTGTTATATGATTCACTGATTGTCATAGGATTCACTGATTGTTACATGATTCACTGATTGTTATAGGATACACTGAGTGCTGTACAATTCTTTGATTGTTATAGGATTCACTGATTGTTATCGAATTCACTGATAGTTATAGGATTTACTGATTGTTATAGAATTCACTCATTGTTATAGGAGTCACTGATTGTTATAGGATTCACCGATTGTTACAGTATTCATTGATTGTTATATGATTTTCTGATTATTGTGGAACACATCCATGGTTAAAGGATTCACTGATTGTTGTAGGATACACTGAATGTTACATGATTCATTGATTGTCATAGGATTCACTGATTGTTACAGGATTCACTGATTGTTATAGGATTCACTGATTGTTATAGGATTCACTCATTGTTATAGGGTTCACTGATTGTGATAGGATTCACTAATTGTTACAGCATTCACCCATTGTTATGGGATTCACTGATTGTTA
Source organism: Pristiophorus japonicus (assembly GCF_044704955.1). Lineage (NCBI taxonomy): Eukaryota > Metazoa > Chordata > Chondrichthyes > Pristiophoridae > Pristiophorus > Pristiophorus japonicus. Next base: position 46,103,559 of record NC_091986.1, on the reverse strand, counting down.
CAGGATTCACTGATTGTTACATGATTCACTGATTGTTACAGGATACACTAAGTGTTGTACAATTCATTGATTGTTATAGGATTCACTGATTGTTATATGATTCACTGATAGTTATAGGATTTATTGATTGTTAAAGGATTCACTGATTGTGACAGGTTTCACCAACTGTTATAGGATTCACTGATTGTTATAGGATTCACTGATTGTTATAGGATTCACCTATTTTTATAGGATTCACTGTTATATGATTCACTGATTGTCATAGGATTCACTGATTGTTACATGATTCACTGATTGTTATAGGATACACTGAGTGTTGTACAATTCTTTGATTGTTATAGGATTCACTGATTGTTATCGGATTCACTGATAGTTATAGGATTTACTGATTGTTATAGGATTCACTCATTGTTATAGGAGTCACTGATTGTTATAGGATTCACCGATTGTTACAGTATTCATTGATTGTTATATGATTTTCTGATTATTGTGGAACACATCCATGGTGATAGGATTCACTGATTGTTGTAGGATACACTGAATGTTACATGATTCATTGATTGTCATAGGATTCACTGATTGTTACAGGATTCACTGATTGTTATAGGATTAACTGATTGTTATCGGATTGACTGTTCTCTGATGCTCTGATAGGTTCACTGATTGTTATACAATTTACTAATTCTCATAGGGTTCACCCATTGTTATAGGATTTACTGATTGATCTAGGATTCACTGATTGATCTAGGATTCACTGATTGTATTCGGATTCACCCATTATTATAAGATTCACTGATAGTAAAAGGATTGATTGATTGTTATAGGATTCATTCCATGTTTTTGGATTCACTCATTGTTATAGGCTTCACGCATTGTTATAGGATTGAATGATTGTTATAGGAATCACTGATTGTTATAGGACTCAATGATTGTAAAAGGACTCACTGATTGTTATAGGATTTACCCATTGTTCACGGATTCACCGATTGTCACAGGATTCATTGATTGTTATATGATTTTCTGATTGTTGAGGAATTCATCCATGGTTATAGGATTCACTGATTGTTATCATATTCACTGATTGTTATAGGATACACTGAATGTTACAAGATTCATTGATTGTTATATGATTCATTCATTGTTATAGGATTCACTGATTGTTATAGGATTCACTCATTGTTATAGGGTTCACTGATTGTGATAGGATTCACTAATTGTTATAGCATTCACCCATTGTTATGGGATTCACTGATTGTTACAGGATTCACTGATTGTTACATGATTCACTGATTGTTATAGGATACACTAAGTGTTGTACAATTCATTGATTGTTATAGGATTCACTGATTGTTATATGATTCACTGATAGTTATAGGATTTATTGATTGTTAAAGGATTCACTGATTGTTATAGGATACACTGAGTGTTGTACAATTCATTGATTGTTATAGGATTCACTGATTGTTATAGATTACATGATAGTTATAGGATTTACTGATTGTTACAGGATTCACTGATTGTGACAGGTTTCACCAATTGTTATAGGATTCACTGATTGTTATAGGATTCACTGATTGTTATAGGATTCACCTATTTTTATAGGATTCACTGTTATATGATTCACTGATTGTCATAGGATTCACTGATTGTTACATGATTCACTGATTGTTATAGGATACACTGAGTGTTGTACAATTCATTGATTGTTATAGGATTCACTGATTGTTATCGGATTCACTGATAGTTATAGGATTTACTGATTGTTAAAGGATTCACCCATTGTTATCGGATTCACTGACATAGGATTCACCGACAGTTATCGGATTCACTGATTGTGAGAGGATTGAATTACTGTTATTGGATTCACTCATTGTTACAGGATTCACTGATTGTTACAGGATTCACTTATTGTTACAGGGTACACTGATTGTGAGAGGATTGACTGACTGTTGTAGGATTCACTCATTATTATAGGATGCACTCATTGTTATAGGATTCACCCATTGTTATAGGATTCACTGATTGTAAAAGGATTGATTGATTGTTATAGGATTCATTCCATGGTTTCGGATTCACTCATTGTTATAGGTTTCACTCATTGTTATAGGATTAAATGATTGTTATAGGACTCACTCATTGTTATAGGATTCACCCATTGTTAAAGAATTCACTGATTGTTATAGGAGTCACTGATTGTTATAGTATGCAGTGATTGTTGTGGATTCACTGATTGTTATATTGTTCACTGATATTTATAGGTTCACTGATTGTTAAAGGTTTCACTGATTGTTATAGAATTCACTGATTGTTAAATGATTCATTGATTGTTATATGATGTTCTGATTGTTGTGGTATTCATCCATGGTTATAGGATGCACTCATTGTTATAGGATTCACTCATTGTTATATGATTCACTGATTGTAATAGGATTCACTTATTATAGGTTTCAATGATTATTATATGATTGACTGACTGTTATAGGATTCAGTCATTGTTATAGGATTCACCCATTGTTATGGGATTCACTGATTGTTACAGGATTCTCTGATTGTTATAGGATTCACTGATTGTTACATGATTCATTGATTGTTATATGATTTTCTGCTTGTTGTGGTATTCATCCATGGTTACAGGATGCTCTCATTGTTATAGGATTCACTCATTGTTATATGATTCACTGATTGATATAGGATTCACTTATTGTTGTCGGTTTCAATGATTATTATAGGATTGACTGACTGTTACAGGATTCAGTCATTGTTATAGGATTCACCCATTGTTATGGGATTCACTGATTCTTACAGGATTCACCAATTGTTATACGATTCACTGATTGTTATAGGATTCACTGATTGTTATAGGAGTTTCAGATTGTTACAGGGTTCACCTATTTTTTTGGATTCACTGATTGTTATATGATTCACTGATTGTTATAGAATTCACTGATTGTTACAGGATTCACTGATTGTTATATGATTCACTGATTTTTGTCATAGGATTCACTGATTGTCATAGGATTCACTGATTGTTGCAGGATTCTCTGATTCTTATAGGATTCACTGATTGTTATAGTATTCACTGATTGTTACATGATTCATTGATTGTTATATGATTTTCTGATGGTTGTGGGATTCATCCATGGTTATAGAATGTACTGATTGTTATAGGATTCACTCATTGTTATATGATTCACTGATTATTAGAGTGTTCACTGATAGTTATAGGATTTACTGATTGTTAAAGGATTCACTGATTGTTATAGGATTCACTGATTGTTATAGGTGTTTCGGATTGTTATAGGATTCACCTATTTTTTAGGATTCATTGATTGTTATATGATTCACTGATTGTCATAGGATTCACTGATTGTTACAGGATTCACTGATTGTTATAGGATTCACTGATTGTTATAGGATTCACTGATTGTTGCATGATTCCTTGATTGTTATTTGATTTTCTGAATGTTGTGGCATTCATCCATGGTTATAGGATGCACTGATTGTTATAGGATTCACTCATTGTCATAGGATTCACTGATTTATATAAGATTCATTGATTGTTATAGGTTTCAATGATTGTTATGGGATTCACTGATTGTTATAGGATTAACTGATTGTTATCGGATTGACTGTTCTCTGATGCTCTGATAGGGTTCACTGATTGTTATACAATTTACTAATTCTTATAGGTTTCACCAATTGTTACAGGATTCACTGATTGTTATAGGATTCACCTATTTTTATAGGATTCACTGTTATATGATTCACTGATTGTCATAGGATTCACTGATTGTTACATGATTCACTGATTGTTATAGGATACACTGAGTGTTGTACAATTCATTGATTGTTATCGGATTCACTGATTCTTATAGGATTCACTGATTGTTATAGTATTCACTGATTGTTACATGATTCATTGATTGTTATATGATTTTCTGATGGTTGTGGGATTCATCCATGGTTATAGAATGTACTGATTGTTATAGGATTCACTCATTGTTATATGATTCACTGATTATTATAGTGTTCACTGATAGTTATAGGATTTACTGATTGTTAAAGGATTCACTGATTGTTATAGGATTCACTGATTGTTATAGGTGTTTCGGATTGTTATAGGATTCACCTATTTTTTAGGATTCATTGATTGTTATATGATTCACTGATTGTCATAGGATTCACTGATTGTTACAGGATTCACTGATTGTTATAGGATTCACTGATTGTTAAAGGATTCACCCATTGTTATCGGATTCATTGACATAGGATTCACTGACAATTATAGGATTCACTGATTGTGAGAGGATTGAATTACTGTTATAGGATTCACTCATTGTTACAGGATTCACTGATTGTTACAGGATTCACTGATTGTTCTAGGATTCACTTACTGTTACAGGGTACACTGATTGTGAGAGGATAGACTGACTGTTGTAGGATTCACTCATTGTTATAGGATTCACTCATTGTTACAGGATTCACTCATTGTTATAGAATTCACTGATGGATATAGGATTCACTGATTGTTGTAGGTTTCAATGATTGTTATAGGATTTACTGATTGTTATACGATTTACTAATTGTTATAGGATTCACCCATTGTTATAGGATTCACTGATTGTAAAAGGATTGATTGATTGTTATAGGATTCATTCCATGTTTTCGGATTCACTCTTTGATATATGATTCACTGATTGTTATAGGATATACTGATTGTAAGAGGATTGAATGACTGTTATCGGATTCACTAATTGTCATAGGATTCACTCATTGTTATAGGAGTCACTGATTGTTATAGGATTCACCGATTGTTACAGTATTCATTGATTGTTATATGATTTTCTGATTATTGTGGAACACATCCATGGTTATAGGATTCACTCATTGTGATAGCATTCAGGCATTGTTATAGGATTCATCAATTGTTAAAGTATTCACTGATTGTTATAGGATTCACCAATTGTTATAGGTTCCACTGATTGTTATAGGATTAACTGATTGTCATATGATTCACTGATTGTTGCAGGATTCTCTGAGTATTATACGATTCACTGATTGCTATTGGATTCACTCATTGTTTGAGGATTCACTGATAGTTATAGGATTCACTCATTGTTAAAGGATTCACTGATTGTTAGAGGATTCACCCATTGTCTTAGGATGCACTGATTGTTATAGGATTCACTCATTGTCATAGGATTCACTGATTTATATAAGATTCATTGATTGTTATAGGTTTCAATGATTGTTATGGGATTCATTGATTGTTACAGGATTCACCAATTGTTATAGGATTCACTGATTGTTATAGGCGTTTCAGATTGTTATAGGATTCACCTATTTTTTAGGATTCACTGATTGTTATATGATTCACTGATTGTCATAGGATTCACTGATTGTCATAGGATTCACTGATTGTTACAGGATTCTCTGATTCTTATAGGATTCACTGATTGTTATAGTATTCACTGATTGTTGCAGGATTCATTGATTGTTATATGATTTTCTGATGGTTGTGGGATTCATCCATGGTTATAGAATGTACTGATTGTTATAGGATTCACTCATTGTTATATGATTCACTGATTATTAGAGTGTTCACTGATAGTTATAGGATTTACTGATTGTTAAAGGATTCACTGATTGTTATAGGATTCACTGATTGTTATAGGAGTTTCGGATTGTTATAGGATTCACCTATTTTTTAGGATTCATTGATTGTTATATGATTCACTGATTGTCATAGGATTCACTGATTGTTACAGGATTCACTGATTGTTATAGGATTCATTGATTGTTATAGGATTCACTGATTGTTGCATGATTCCTTGATTGTTATTTGATTTTCTGATTGTTGTGGCATTCATCCATGGTTGTAGGATGCACTGATTGTTATAGGATTCACTCATTGTCATAGGATTCACTGATTTATATAAAATTCATTGATTGTTATAGGTTTCAATGATTGTTATGGGATTCACTGATTGTTATAGGATTAACTGATTGTTATAGGTTTGACTGTTCTCTGATGCTCTGATAGGGTTCACTGATTGTTATACAATTTACTAATTCTTATAGGGTTCACCCATTGTTCTAGGATTCACTGATTGATCTAGGATTCACTGATTGATCTAGGATTCACTGATTGTATTCGGATTCACCCATTATTATAAGATTCACTGATTGTAAAAGGATTGATTGATTGTTATAGAATTCATTCCATGTTTTTGGATTCACTCATTGTTATAGGCTTCACTCATTGTTATAGGATTCAATGATTGTTATAGGAATCACTGATTGTTATAGAACTCAATGATTGTAAAAGGACTCACTGATTGTTATAGGATTTACCCAATGTTCACGGATTCACCGATTGTTGCAGGATTCATTGATTGTTATATGATTTTCTGATTGTTGAGGAAGTCATCCATGGTTATAGGATTCACTGATTGTTATCATATTAACTGATTGTTATAGGATACACTGAATGTTACATGATTCATTGATTGTTATATGATTCATTCATTGTTATAGGATTCACTGATTGTTATAGGATTCACTCATTGTTATAGGGTTCACTGATTGTGATAGGATTCACTAATTGTTATAGGATTCACCCATTGTTATGGGATTCACTGATTGTTACAGGATTTACTGATTGTTACAGGATTCACCAATTGTTATAGGATTCACTGATTGTTATAGGGTTCACTGATTGTTAGACGATTCACCTATTTTTATAGGATTCACTGTTATATGTTTCACTGATTGTCATAGGATTCACTGATTGTTACATGATTCACTGATTGTTTTCAGATACACTGAGTGTTGTACAATTCATTGATTGTTATAGGATTCACTGATTGTTATAGGATTCACTGATAGTTATAGGATTTATTGATTGTTAAAGGATTCACTGATTGCTTTAGGATACACTGAGTGTTGTACAATTCATTGATTGTTATAGGATTCACTGATTGTTATAGGATTACATGATAGTTATAGGATTTACTGATTGTTACAGGATTCACTGATTGTGACAGGTTTCACCAATTGTTATAGGATTCACTGATTTTTATAGGATTCACTGATTGTTATAGGATTCACCTATTTTTATAGGATTCACTGTTATATGATTGTCATAGGATTCACTGATTGTTACATGATTCACTGATTGTTATAGGATACACTGAGTGTTATAGGATTCACTGATAGTTATAGGATTTACTGATTGTTAAAGGATTCACCCATTCTTATCGGATTCATTGACATAGGATTCACTGACAATTATAGGATTCACTGATTGTGAGTGGATTGAATTACTGTTATAGGATTCACTCATTGTTACAGGATTCACTGATTGTTACAGTATTCACTGATTGTTATAGGATTCACTTATTGTTATAGGATTCACTGATGGATATAGGATTCACTGATTGTTGTAGGTTTCAATGATTGTTATAGGATTCACTGATTGTTATACGATTTACTAATTGTTATAGGATTCACCCATTGTTATAGGATTCACTGATTGTAAAAGGATTGATTGATTGTTATAGGATTCATTCCATGTTTTCGGATTCACTCTTTGATATAGGATTCACTGATTGTTATACTCATTGAATGGCGGTGCAGGCTAGAAGGGCCGAATGGCCTACTCCTGCACCTATTTTCTATGATACACTGATTGTAAGAGGATTGAATGACTGTTATCGGATTCACTAATTGTTATAGGATTCACTCATTGTTATCGGAGTCACTGATTGTTATAGGATTCACCGATTGTTACAGTATTCATTGATTGTTATATGATTTTATGATTATTTTGGAACACATCCATGGTTATAGGATTCACTGATTGTTATAGGATACACTGAATGTTACATGATTCATTGATTGTTATGGGATTCACTGATTGTTATCGAATTCACTGATTGTTATAGGATTGAATGACTGTTATAGGATTCACTCATTGTGATAGCATTCAGGCATTGTTATAGGATTCACCAATTGTTAAAGGATTCACTGATTGTTATAGAATTCACTAATTGTTATAGGATTCACTCATTGTTATAGGATTCACTCATTGTTATAGGGTTCACTGATTGTGATAGGATTCACTAATTGTTATAGGATTCACCCATTGTTGTGGGATTCACTGATTGTTACAGGATTCACTGATTGTTACAGGATTCACCAATTGTTATAGGAGTCACTGATTGTTATAGGATTCACTGATTCTTAGAGGATTCACCTATTTTTATAGGATTCACTGTTATATGATTCACTGATTGTCATAGGATTCACTGATTGTTACATGATTCACTGATTGTTATAGGATACGCTGAGTGTTGTACAATTCATTGATTGTTATAGGATTCACTGATTGTTATAGGATTCACTGATAGTTATAGGATTTATTGATTGTTAAAGGATTCACTGATTGTTATAGGATACACTGAGTGTTGTACAATTCATTGATTGTTATAGGATTCACTGATTGTTATAGGATTAATGATAGTTATAGGATTTGCAGATTGTTACAGGATTCACTGATTGTGACAGGATTCACCAATTGTTATAGGATTCACTGATTGTTATAGGATTCACTGATTGTTATAGGATTCACCTATTTTTATAGGATTCACTGTTCTATGATTCACTGATTGTCATAGGATTCACTCATTGTTACATGATTCACTGATTGTTATAGTATACACTGAGTGTTGTACAATTCATTGATTGTTATAGGAGTCACTGATTGTTATAGGATTCACTGATAGTTATAGGATTCACTGATTGTGAGAGGATTGAATTACTGTTATTGGATTCACTCATTGTTACAGGATTCACTGATTGTTATAGGATTCACTTATTGTTACAGGGTACACTGATTGTGAGAGGATTGACTGACTGTTGTAGGATTCACTCATTGTTATAGGATGCACTCATTGTTATAGGATTCACCCATTGTTATAGGATTCACTGATTGTAAAAGGATTGATTGATTGTTATAGGATTCATTCCATGTTTTCGGATTCACTCATTGTTATAGGTTTCACTCATTGTTATAGGATTAAATGATTGTTATAGGACTCACTGATTGTTATAGGATTCACCCATTGTTATAGGATTCACTGATTGTTATAGGATTCAATGATTGTTATCGGATTCACTCATTGTTATAGGAGTCACTGATTGTTATAGTTTTCAGTGATTGTTATAGGATTCACTGATTGTTATATGGTTCACTGATATTTATAGGTTCACTGATTGTTAAAGGATTCACGAATTGTTATAGGATTCACTGATTGTTACATGATTCATTGATTGTTATATGATTTTCTGATTGTTGTGGGATACATCCATGGTTATAGGATGCACTCATTGTTATACGATTCACTCATTGTTATATGATTCACTGATTGATATAGGATTCACTTATTGTTATAGGTTCCAATGATTATTATATGATTGATTGACTGTTATAGGATTCAGTCATTGTTATAGGATTCACCCATTGTTATGGGATTCACTGATTGTTACAGGATTCACCAATTGTTATACGATTCACTGATTTTTATAGGATTCACTGATTGTTATAGGAGTTTCAGATTGTTATAGGATTCACGTATTTTTTAGGATTCACTGATTGTTATATGATTCACTGATTGTCATAGGATTCACTGATTGTTACATGATTCATTGATTGTTATATGATTTTCTGATGGTTGTGGGATTCATCCATGGTTATAGAATGTACTGATTGTTATAGGATTCACTCATTGTTATATGATTCACTGATTATTGGTGTGTTCACTGATAGTTATAGGATTTACTGATTGTTAAAGGATTCACTGAGTGTTATAGGATTCACTGATTGTTATAGGAGTTTCGGATTGTTATAGGATTCACCTATATTTTAGGATTCATTGATTGTTATAAGATTCACTGATTGTTATAGGAGTTTCAGATTGTTATAGGATTCACGTATTTTTTAGGATTCACTGATTGTTATATGATTCACTGATTGTCATAGGATTCACTGATTGTCATAGGATTCACTGATTGTTACAGGATTCTCTGATTGTTATAGGATTCACTCATTGTTATATGATTCACTGATTATTAGAGTGTTCACTGATAGTTATAGGATTTACTGATTGTTAAAGGATTCACTGATTGTTATAGGATTCACTGATTGTTATAGGAGTTTCGGATTGTTATAGGATTCACCTATTTTTTAGGATTCATTGATTGTTACAAGATTCACTGATTGTTATAGGATTCACTGATTGTTATAGGATTCACTGATTGTTGCATGATTCCTTGATTGTTATTTGATTTTCTGATTGTTGTGGCATTCATCCATGGTTATAGGATGCACTGATTGTTATAGGATTCACTCATTGTCATAGGATTCACTGATTTATATAAGATTCATTGATTGTTATAGGTTTCAATGATTGTTATGGGATTCACTGATTGTTATAGGATTAACTGATTGTTATCGGTTTGACTGTTCTCTGATGCTCTGATAGGGTTCACTGATTGTTATACAATTTACTAATTCTTATAGGGTTCACCCATTGTTATAGGATTCACTGATTGATCTAGGATTCACTGATTGATCTAGGATTCACTGATTGTATTTGGATTCACCCATTATTATAAGATTCACTGATTGTAAAAGGATTGATTGATTGTTATAGGATTCATTCCATGTTTTTGGATTCACTCATTGTTATAGGCTTCACTCATTGTTACAGGATTGAATGATTGTTATAGGAATTACTGATTGTTATAGGACTCAATGATTGTAAAAGGACTCTCTGATTGTTATAGGATTTACCCATTGTTCACGGATTCACCGATTGTTACAGGATTCATTGATTGTTATATGATTTTCTGATTGTTGAGGAATTCATCCATGGTTATAGGATTCACTGATTGTTATCGTATTCACTGATTGTTATAGGATACACTGAATGTTACATGATTCATTAATTGTTATATGATTCATTCATTGTTATAGGATTCACTGATTGTTATAGGATTCACTCATTGTTATAGGGTTCACTGATTGTGATAGGATTCACTAATTGTTATAGCATTCACCCATTGTAATGGGATTCACTGATTGTTACAGGATTCACTGATTGTTACATGATTCACTGATTGTTATAGGATACACGAAGTGTTGTACAATTCATTGATTGTTATAGGATTCACTGATTGTTATAGGATTCACTGATCGTTATAGGATTTATTGATTGTTAAAGGATTCACTGATTGTTATAGGATACACTGAGTGTTGTACAATTCATTGATTGTTATAGGATTCACTGATTGTTATAGGATTACATGATAGTTATAGGATTTACTGATTGTTACAGGATTCACTGATTGTGACAGGTTTCACCAATTGTTATAGGATTCACTGATTGTTATAGGATTCACTGATTGTTATAGGATTCACCTATTTTTATAGGATTCACTGTTATATGATTCACTGATTGTCATAGGATTCACTGATTGTTACATGATTCACTGATTGTTATAGGATACACTGAGTGTTGTACAATTCATTGATTGTTATAGGATTCACTGATAGTTATAGGATTTACTGATTGTTAAAGGATTCACCCATTGTTATCGGATTCACTGACATAGGATTCACCGACAGTTATAGGATTCACTGATTGTGAGAGGATTGAATTACTGTTATTGGATTCACTCATTGTTACAGGATTCACTGATTGTTACAGGATTCACTTATTGTTACAGGGTACACTGATTGTGAGAGGATTGACTGACTGTTGTAGGATTCACTCATTATTATAGGATGCACTCATTGTTATAGGATTCACCCATTGTTATAGGATTCACTGATTTTAAAAGGATTGATTGATTGTTATAGGATTCATTCCATGTTTTCGGATTCACTCATTGTTATAGGTTTCACTCATTGTTATAGGATTAAATGATTGTTATAGGACTCACTGATTGTTATAGGATTCACCCATTGTTATAGAATTCACTGATTGTTATAGGAGTCACTGATTGTTATAGTATGCAGTGATTGTTGTGGATTCACTGATTGTTATATTGTTCACTGATATTTATAGGTTCACTGATTGTTAAAGGTTTCACTGATTGTTATAGGATTCACTGATTGTTAAATGATTCATTGATTGTTATATGATGTTCTGATTGTTGTGGTATTCATCCATGGTTATAGGATGCACTCATTGTTATAGGATTCACTCATTGTTATATGATTCACTGATTGATATAGGATTCACTTATTATAGGTTTCAATGATTATTATATGATTGACTGACTGTTATAGGATTCAGTCATTGTTATAGGATTCACCCATTGTTATGGGATTCACTGATTGTTACAGGATTCTCTGATTGTTATAGGATTCACTGATTGTTGCATGATTCATTGATTGTTATATGATTTTCTGATGGTTGTGGAATTCATCCATGGTTATAGAATGTACTGATTGTTATAGGATTCACTCATTGTTATAGGATTCACTGATTATTAGAGTGTTCACTGATAGTTATAGGATTTACTGATTGTTAAAGGATTCACTGATTGTTAAAGGATTCACTGATTGTTATAGGAGTTTCGGATTGTTATAGGATTCACCTATTTTTTTAGGATTCATTGATTGTTATATGATTCACTGATTGTCATAGGATTCACTGATTGTTACAGGATTCACTGATTGTTATAGGATTCACTGATTGTTATTGGATTCACTGATTGTTGCATGATTCCTTGATTGTTATTTGATTTTCTGATTGTTGTGGCATTCATCCATGGTTGTAGGATGCACTGATTGTTATAGGATTCACTCATTGTCATAGGATTCACTGATTTATATAAGATTCATTGATTGTTATAGGTTTCAATGATTGTTATGGGATTCACTGATTGTTATAGGATTAATTGATTGTTATCGGATTGACTGTTCTCTGATGCTCTGATAGGGTTCACTGATTGTTATACAATTTACTAATTCTTATAGGGTTCACCCATTGTTATAGGATTCACTGATTGATCTAGGATTCACTGATTGATCTAGGATTCACTGATTGTATTCGGATTCACCCATTATTATAAGATTCACTGATTGTAAAAGGATTGATTGATTGTTATAGGATTCATTCCATGTTTTTGGATTCACTCATTGTTATAGGCTTCACGCATTGTTATAGGATTGAATGATTGTTATAGGAATCACTGATTGTTATAGGACTCAATGATTGTAAAAGGACTCACTGATTGTTATAGGATTTACCCATTGTTCATGGATTCACCGATTGTCACAGGATTCATTGATTGTTATATGATTTTCTGATTGTTGAGAAATTCATCCATGGTTATAGGATTCACTGATTGTTATCATATTCACTGATTGTTATAGGATACACTGAATGTTACAAGATTCATTGATTGTTATATGATTCATTCATTGTTATAGGATTCACTGATTGTTATAGGATTCACTCATTGTTATATGGTTCACTGATTGTGATAGGATTCACTAATTGTTACAGCATTCACCCATTGTTATGGGATTCACTGATTGTTACAGGATTCACTGATTGTTACATGATTCACTGATTGTTATAGGATACACTAAGTGTTGTACAATTCATTGATTGTTATAGGATTCACTGATTGTTATATGATTCACTGATAGTTATAGGATTTAGTGATTGTTAAAGGATTCACTGATTGTGACAGGTGTCACCAACTGTTATAGGATTCACTGATTGTTATAGGATTCACTGATTGTTATAGGATTCACCTATTTTTATAGGATTCACTGTTATATGATTCACTGATTGTCATAGGATTCACTGATTGTTACATGATTCACTGATTGTTATAGGATACACTGAGTGCTGTACAATTCTTTGATTGTTATAGGATTCACTGATTGTTATCGAATTCACTGATAGTTATAGGATTTACTGATTGTTATAGAATTCACTCATTGTTATAGGAGTCACTGATTGTTATAGGATTCACCGATTGTTACAGTATTCATTGATTGTTATATGATTTTCTGATTATTGTGGAACACATCCATGGTTAAAGGATTCACTGATTGTTGTAGGATACACTGAATGTTACATGATTCATTGATTGTCATAGGATTCACTGATTGTTACAGGATTCACTGATTGTTATAGGATTCACTGATTGTTATAGGATTCACTCATTGTTATAGGGTTCACTGATTGTGATAGGATTCACTAATTGTTACAGCATTCACCCATTGTTATGGGATTCACTGATTGTTACAGGATTCACTGATTGTTACATGATTCACTGATTGTTATAGGATACACTAAGTGTTGTACAATTCATTGATTGTTATAGGATTCACTGATTGTTATATGATTCACTGATAGTTATAGGATTTATTGATTGTTAAAGGATTCACTGATTGTGACAGGTTTCACCAACTGTTATAGGATTCACTGATTGTTATAGGATTCACTGATTGTTATAGGATTCACCTATTTTTATAGGATTCACTGTTATATGATTCACTGATTGTCATAGGATTCACTGATTGTTACATGATTCACTGATTGTTATAGGATACACTGAGTGTTGTACAATTCTTTGATTGTTATAGGATTCACTGATTGTTATCGGATTCACTGATAGTTATAGGATTTACTGATTGTTATAGGATTCACTCATTGTTATAGGAGTCACTGATTGTTATAGGATTCACCGATTGTTACAGTATTCATTGATTGTTATATGATTTTCTGATTATTGTGGAACACATCCATGGTGATAGGATTCACTGATTGTTGTAGGATACACTGAATGTTACATGATTCATTGATTGTCATAGGATTCACTGATTGTTACAGGATTCACTGATTGTTATAGGATTAACTGATTGTTATCGGATTGACTGTTCTCTGATGCTCTGATAGGTTCACTGATTGTTATACAATTTACTAATTCTTATAGGGTTCACCCATTGTTATAGGATTTACTGATTGATCTAGGATTCACTGATTGATCTAGGATTCACTGATTGTATTCGGATTCACCCATTATTATAAGATTCACTGATAGTAAAAGGATTGATTGATTGTTATAGGATTCATTCCATGTTTTTGGATTCACTCATTGTTATAGGCTTCACGCATTGTTATAGGATTGAATGATTGTTATAGGAATCACTGATTGTTATAGGACTCAATGATTGTAAAAGGACTCACTGATTGTTATAGGATTTACCCATTGTTCACGGATTCACCGATTGTCACAGGATTCATTGATTGTTATATGATTTTCTGATTGTTGAGGAATTCATCCATGGTTATAGGATTCACTGATTGTTATCATATTCACTGATTGTTATAGGATACACTGAATGTTACAAGATTCATTGATTGTTATATGATTCATTCATTGTTATAGGATTCACTGATTGTTATAGGATTCACTCATTGTTATAGGGTTCACTGATTGTGATAGGATTCACTAATTGTTACAGCATTCACCCATTGTTATGGGATTCACTGATTGTTACAGGATTCACTGATTGTTACATGATTCACTGATTGTTATAGGATACACTAAGTGTTGTACAATTCATTGATTGTTATAGGATTCACTGATTGTTATATGATTCACTGATAGTTATAGGATTTATTGATTGTTAAAGGATTCACTGATTGTGACAGGTTTCACCAACTGTTATAGGATTCACTGATTGTTATAGGATTCACTGATTGTTATAGGATTCACTGATTGTTGCATAATTCCTTGATTGTTATTTGATTTTCTGATTGTTGTGGCATTCATCCATGGTTATAGGATGCACTGATTGTTATAGGATTCACTCATTGTCATAGGATTCACTGATTTATATAAGATTCATTGATTGTTATAGGTTTCAATGATTGTTATGGGATTCAATGATTGTTATAGGATTAACTGATTGTTATAGGTTTGACTGTTCTCTGATGCTCTGATAGGGTTCACTGATTGTTATACAATTTACTAATTCTTATAGGGTTCACCCATTGTTATAGGATTCACTGATTGATCTAGGATTCACTGATTGATCTAGGATTCACTGATTGTATTTGGATTCACTCATTATTGTAAGATTCACTGAATGTAAAAGGATTGATTGATTGTTATAGGATTCATTCCATGTTTTTGGATTCACTCATTGTTATAGGCTTCACTCATTGTTATAGGATTGAATGATTGTTATAGGAATCACTGATTGTTATAGGACTCAATGATTGTAAAAGGATTCACTGATTGTTATAGGATTTACCCATTGTTCACAGATTCACCGATTGTTACAGGATTCATTGATTGTTATATGATTTTCTGATTGTTGAGGAATTCATCCATGGTTATAGGATTCACTGATTGTTATCATATTCACTGATTGTTATAGGATACACTGAATGTTACATGATTCATTGATTGTTATATGATTCATTCATTGTTATAGGATTCACTGATTGTTATAGGATTCACTCATTGTTATAGGGTTCACTGATTGTGATAGGATTCACTAATTGTTATAGCATTCACCCATTGTTATGGGATTCACTGATTGTTACAGGATTCACTGATTGTTACATGATTCACTGATTGTTATAGGATACACTAAGTGTTGTACAATTCATTGATTGTTATAGGATTCACTGATTGTTATATGATTCACTGATAGTTATAGGATTTATTGATTGTTAAAGGATTCACTGATTGTTATAGGATACACTGAGTGTTGTACAATTCATTGATTGTTATAGGATTCACTGATTGTTATAGATTACATGATAGTTATAGGATTTACTGATTGTTACAGGATTCACTGATTGTGACAGGTTTCACCAATTGTTATAGGATTCACTGATTGTTATAGGATTCACTGATTGTTATAGGATTCACCTATTTTTATAGGATTCACTGTTATATGATTCACTGATTGTCATAGGATTCACTGATTGTTACATGATTCACTGATTGTTATAGGATACACTGAGTGTTGTACAATTCATTGATTGTTATAGGATTCACTGACATAGGATTCACCGACAGTTATCGGATTCACTGATTGTGAGAGGATTGAATTACTGTTACAGGATTCACTTATTGTTACAGGGTACACTGATTGTGAGAGGATTGACTGACTGTTGTAGGATTCACTCATTATTATAGGATGCACTCATTGTTATAGGATTCACCCATTGTTATAGGATTCACTGATTTTAAAAGGATTGATTGATTGTTATAGGATTCATTCCATGGTTTCTGATTCACTCATTGTTATAGGTTTCACTCATTGTTATAGGATTAAATGATTGTTATAGGACTCACTGATTGTTATAGGATTCACCCATTGTTATAGAATTCACTGATTGTTATAGGAGTCACTGATTGTTATAGTATGCAGTGATTGTTGTGGATTCACTGATTGTTATATTGTTCACTGATATTTATAGGTTCACTGATTGTTAAAGGTTTCACTGATTGTTATAGGATTCACTGATTGTTAAATGATTCATTGATTGTTATATGATGTTCTGATTGTTGTGGTATTCATCCATGGTTATAGGATGCACTCATTGTTATAGGATTCACTCATTGTTATATGATTCACTGATTGATATAGGATTCACTTATTATAGGTTTCAATGATTATTATATGATTGACTGACTGTTATAGGATTCAGTCATTGTTATAGGATTCACCCATTGTTATGGGATTCACTGATTGTTACAGGATTCTCTGATTGTTATAGTATTCACTGATTGTTACATGATTCATTGATTGTTATATGTTTTTCTGATGGTTGTGGAATTCATCCATGGTTATAGAATGTACTGATTGTTATAGGATTCACTCATTGTTATAGGATTCACTGATTATTAGAGTGTTCACTGATAGTTATAGGATTTACTGATTGTTAAAGGATTCACTGATTGTTAAAGGATTCACTGATTGTTATAGGAGTTTCGGATTGTTATAGGATTCACCTATTTTTTTAGGATTCATTGATTGTTATATGATTCACTGATTGTCATAGGATTCACTGATTGTTACAGGATTCACTGATTGTTATAGGATTTACTGATTGTTATTGGATTCACTGATTGTTGCATGATTCCTTGATTGTTATTTGATTTTCTGATTGTTGTGGCATTCATCCATGGTTGTAGGATGCACTGATTGTTATAGGATTCACTCATTGTCATAGGATTCACTGATTTATATAAGATTCATTGATTGTTATAGGTTTCAATGATTGTTATGGGATTCACTGATTGTTATCGGATTAATTGATTGTTATCGGATTGACTGTTCTCTGATGCTCTGATAGGGTTCACTGATTGTTATACAATTTACTAATTCTTATAGGGTTCACCCATTGTTATAGGATTCACTGATTGATCTAGGATTCACTGATTGATCTAGGATTCACTGATTGTATTCGGATTCACCCATTATTATAAGATTCACTGATTGTAAAAGGATTGATTGATTGTTATAGGATTCATTCCATGTTTTTGGATTCACTCATTGTTATAGGCTTCACGCATTGTTATAGGATTGAATGATTGTTATAGGAATCACTGATTGTTATAGGACTCAATGATTGTAAAAGGACTCACTGATTGTTATAGGATTTACCCATTGTTCACGGATTCACCGATTGTCACAGGATTCATTGATTGTTATATGATTTTCTGATTGTTGAGGAATTCATCCATGGTTATAGGATTCACTGATTGTTATCATATTCACTGATTGTTATAGGATACACTGAATGTTACAAGATTCATTGATTGTTATCTGATTCATTCATTGTTATAGGATTCACTGATTGTTATAGGATTCACTCATTGTTATAGGGTTCACTGATTGTGATAGGATTCACTAATTGTTACAGCATTCACCCATTGTTATGGGATTCACTGATTGTTACAGGATTCACTGATTGTTACATGATTCACTGATTGTTATAGGATACACTAAGTGTTGTACAATTCATTGATTGTTATAGGATTCACTGATTGTTATATGATTCACTGATAGTTATAGGATTTATTGATTGTTAAAGGATTCACTGATTGTGACAGGTTTCACCAACTGTTATAGGATTCACTGATTGTTATAGGATTCACTGATTGTTATAGGATTCACCTATTTTTATAGGATTCACTGTTATATGATTCACTGATTGTCATAGGATTCACTGATTGTTACATGATTCACTGATTGTTATAGGATACACTGAGTGTTGTACAATTCTTTGATTGTTATAGGATTCACTGATTGTTATCGGATTCACTGATAGTTATAGGATTTACTGATTGTTATAGGATTCACTCATTGTTATAGGAGTCACTGATTGTTATAGGATTCACCGATTGTTACAGTATTCATTGATTGTTATATGATTTTCTGATTATTGTGGAACACATCCATGGTGATAGGATTCACTGATTGTTGTAGGATACACTGAATGTTACATGATTCATTGATTGTCATAGGATTCACTGATTGTTACAGGATTCACTGATTGTTATAGGATTAACTGATTGTTATCGGATTGACTGTTCTCTGATGCTCTGATAGGTTCACTGATTGTTATACAATTTACTAATTCTTATAGGGTTCACCCATTGTTATAGGATTCACTGATTGATCTAGGATTCACTGATTGATCTAGGATTCACTGATTGTATTCGGATTCACCCATTATTATAAGATTCACTGATTGTAAAAGGATTGATTGATTGTTATAGGATTCATTCCATGTTTTTGGATTCACTCATTGTTATAGGCTTCACGCATTGTTATAGGATTGAATGATTGTTATAGGAATCACTGATTGTTATAGGACTCAATGATTGTAAAAGGACTCACTGATTGTTATAGGATTTACCCATTGTTCACGGATTCACCGATTGTCACAGGATTCATTGATTGTTATATGATTTTCTGATTGTTGAGGAATTCATCCATGGTTATAGGATTCACTGATTGTTATCATATTCACTGATTGTTATAGGATACACTGAATGTTACAAGATTCATTGATTGTTATATGATTCATTCATTGTTATAGGATTCACTGATTGTTATAGGATTCACTCATTGTTATAGGGTTCACTGATTGTGATAGGATTCACTAATTGTTACAGCATTCACCCATTGTTATGGGATTCACTGATTGTTACAGGATTCACTGATTGTTACATGATTCACTGATTGTTATAGGATACACTAAGTGTTGTACAATTCATTGATTGTTATAGGATTCACTGATTGTTATATGATTCACTGATAGTTATAGGATTTATTGATTGTTAAAGGATTCACTGATTGTGACAGGTTTCACCAACTGTTATAGGATTCACTGATTGTTATAGGATTCACTGATTGTTATAGGATTCACCTATTTTTATAGGATTCACTGTTATATGATTCACTGATTGTCATAGGATTCACTGATTGTTACATGATTCACTGATTGTTATAGGATACACTGAGTGTTGTACAATTCATTGATTGTTATAGGATTCACTAATTCTTATAGGATTCACTGATTGTTATAGTATTCACTGATTGTTACATGATTCATTGATTGTTATATGATTTTCTGATGGTTGTGGGATTCATCCATGGTTATAGAATGTACTGATTGTTATAGGATTCACTCATTGTTATATGATTCACTGATTATTAGAGTGTTCACTGATAGTTATAGGATTTACTGATTGTTAAAGGATTCACTGATTGTTATAGGATTCACTGATTGTTATAGGAGTTTCGGATTGTTATAGGATTCACCTATTTTTTAGGATTCATTGATTGTTATATGATTCACTGATTGTCATAGGATTCACTGATTGTTACAGGATTCACTGATAGTTATAGGATTTACTGATTGTTAAAGGATTCACCCATTGTTATCGGATTCATTGACATAGGATTCACTGACAATTATAGGATTCACTGATTGTGAGAGGATTGAATTACTGTTATAGGATTCACTCATTGTTACAGGATTCACTGATTGTTACAGGATTCACTGATTGTTCTAGGATTCACTTACTGTTACAGGGTACACTGATTGTGAGAGGATAGACTGACTGTTGTAGGATTCACTCATTGTTATAGGATTCACTCATTGTTATAGGATTCACTCATTGTTATAGGATTCACTGATGGATATCGGATTCACTGATTGTTGTAGGTTTCAATGATTGTTATAGGATTTACTGATTGTTATACGATTTACTAATTGTTATAGGATTCACCCATTGTTATAGGATTCACTGATTGTAAAAGGATTGATTGATTGTTATAGGATTCATTCCATGTTTTTGGATTCACTCTTTGATATATGATTCACTGATTGTTATAGGATATACTGATTGTAAGAGGATTGAATGACTGTTATCGGATTCACTAATTGTCATCGGATTCACTCATTGTTATAGGAGTCACTGATTGTTATAGGATTCACCGATTGTTACAGTATTCATTGATTGTTATATGATTTTCTGATTATTGTGGAACACATCTATGGTTATAGTATTCACTGATTGTTATAGGATACACTGAATGTTACATGATTCATTGATTGTTGTAGGATTCACTGATTGTTATAGAATTCACTGATTGTTATAGGATTGAATGACTGTTATAGGATTCACTCATTGTGATAGCATTCAGGCATTGTTATAGGATTCATCAATTGTTAAAGTATTCACTGATTGTTATAGGATTCACCAATTGTTATAGGTTCCACTGATTGTTATAGGATTAACTGATTGTCATATGATTCACTGATTGTTGCAGGATTCTCTGAGTATTATACGATTCACTGATTGCTATTGGATTCACTCATTGTTTGAGGATTCACTGATAGTTATAGGATTCACTCATTGTTAAAGGATTCACTGATTGTTAGAGGATTCACCCATTGTCTTAGGATTCACTGATTGTTATAGTATTCGGTGATTGTTATAGGATTCACTGATTGTTATAGGGTTCACTGATATTTATAGGATTCACTGATTGTTAAAGGATTCACTGATTGTTATAGGATTCACTGATTGTTACATGATTCATTGATTGTTATATGATTTTCTGCTTGTTGTGGTATTCATCCATGGTTATAGGATGCTCTCATTGTTATAGGTTTCACTCATTGTTATATGATTCACTGATTGATATAGGATTCACTTATTGTTGTCGGTTTCAATGATTATTATAGGATTGACTGACTGTTACAGGATTCAGTCATTGTTATAGGATTCACCCATTGTTATGGGATTCACTGATTCTTACAGGATTCACCAATTGTTATACGATTCACTGATTGTTATAGGATTCACTGATTGTTATAGGAGTTTCAGATTGTTACAGGATTCACCTATTTTTTTAGGATTCACTGATTGTTATATGATTCACTGATTGTTATAGAATTCACTGATTGTTAAAGGATTCACTGATTGTTATATGATTCACTGATTGTCATAGGATTCACTGATTGTTACATGATTCATTGATTGTTATATGATTTTCTGATTGTTGTGGGATTCATCCATGGTTATAGGATGCACTGATTGTTATAGGATTCACTCATTGTTATAGGATTCACTGATTGTTATAGTGTTCACTGATAGTTATAAGATTTACTGATTGTTAAAGGATTCACTGATTGTTATAGGTTTCACTGATTGTTACATGATTCATTGATTGTTATATGATTTTCTGATTGTTGTGAGATTCATCCATGGTTATAGGATGTACTCATTGTTATAGGATTCACTCATTGTTATAGGATTCACTGATTGATATAGGATTCACTTATTGTTATAGGATTCAATGATTATTATAGGATTGACTGACTGTTATAGGATTCACCCATTGTTATAGGATTCACTGATTGTAAAAGGATTGATTGATTGTTATAGGATTCATTCCATGTTTTTGGATTCACTCTTTGATATATGATTCACTGATTGTTATAGGATATACTGATTGTAAGAGGATTGAATGACTGTTATCGGATTCACTAATTGTCATCGGATTCACTCATTGTTATAGGAGTCACTGATTGTTATAGGATTCACCGATTGTTACAGTATTCATTGATTGTTATATGATTTTCTGATTATTGTGGAACACATCTATGGTTATAGTATTCACTGATTGTTATAGGATACACTGAATGTTACATGATTCATTGATTGTTGTAGGATTCACTGATTGTTATAGAATTCACTGATTGTTATAGGATTGAATGACTGTTATAGGATTCACTCATTGTGATAGCATTCAGGCATTGTTATAGGATTCATCAATTGTTAAAGTATTCACTGATTGTTATAGGATTCACCAATTGTTATAGGTTCCACTGATTGTTATAGGATTAACTGATTGTCATATGATTCACTGATTGTTGCAGGATTCTCTGAGTATTATACGATTCACTGATTGCTATTGGATTCACTCATTGTTTGAGGATTCACTGATAGTTATAGGATTCACTCATTGTTAAAGGATTCACTGATTGTTAGAGGATTCACCCATTGTCTTAGGATTCACTGATTGTTATAGTATTCGGTGATTGTTATAGGATTCACTGATTGTTATAGGGTTCACTGATATTTATAGGATTCACTGATTGTTAAAGGATTCACTGATTGTTATAGGATTCACTGATTGTTACATGATTCATTGATTGTTATATGATTTTCTGCTTGTTGTGGTATTCATCCATGGTTATAGGATGCTCTCATTGTTATAGGTTTCACTCATTGTTATATGATTCACTGATTGATATAGGATTCACTTATTGTTGTCGGTTTCAATGATTATTATAGGATTGACTGACTGTTACAGGATTCAGTCATTGTTATAGGATTCACCCATTGTTATGGGATTCACTGATTCTTACAGGATTCACCAATTGTTATACGATTCACTGATTGTTATAGGATTCACTGATTGTTATAGGAGTTTCAGATTGTTACAGGATTCACCTATTTTTTTAGGATTCACTGATTGTTATATGATTCACTGATTGTTATAGAATTCACTGATTGTTACAGGATTCACTGATTGTTATATGATTCACTGATTGTCATAGGATTCACTGATTGTTACATGATTCATTGATTGTTATATGATTTTCTGATTGTTGTGGGATTCATCCATGGTTATAGGATGCACTGATTGTTATAGGATTCACTCATTGTTATAGGATTCACTGATTGTTATAGTGTTCACTGATAGTTATAAGATTTACTGATTGTTAAAGGATTCACTGATTGTTATAGGTTTCACTGATTGTTACATGATTCATTGATTGTTATATGATTTTCTGATTGTTGTGAGATTCATCCATGGTTATAGGATGTACTCATTGTTATAGGATTCACTCATTGTTATAGGATTCACTGATTGATATAGGATTCACTTATTGTTATAGGATTCAATGATTATTATAGGATTG
Organism: Pristiophorus japonicus; assembly: GCF_044704955.1. NCBI lineage: Eukaryota > Metazoa > Chordata > Chondrichthyes > Pristiophoridae > Pristiophorus > Pristiophorus japonicus. The sequence goes on along the minus strand of NC_091986.1, from coordinate 46,078,993 downwards.
ACTGACTGTTATAGGATTCACTCATTGTTATAGGATTCACCCATTGTTATGGGATTCACTGATTGTTACGGGATTCACCAATTGTTATATGATTCACTGATTGTTATAGGATTCACTGATTGTTATAGGCGTTTCGGATTGTTATAGGATTCACCTATTTTTTACGATTCACTGATTGTTATATGATTCACTGATTGTTGCAGGATTCACTGATTGTTATACGATACACTGATTGTGAAAGAATTCACTGATTGTTTCATGATTCATTGATTGTTATATGATTTTCTGATTGTTGTGGGATTCATCCATGGTTGTAGGATGCACTGATTGATATAGGATTCACTCATTGTTATAGTATTCACTGATTGATATAGGATTCACTGATTGTCATCTGATTTACTAATTTTCATAGGATTCACGCATTGTTATAGGATTCACTGATTGATCTATGATTCACTGATTGTTGTAGGATTCACCCATTGTTATAAGATTCACTGATTGTAAAAGGATTGATTGATTGTTATAGGATTCATTCCATGTTTGCGCATTCACTCATTGTTATAGTAATAAATGATTGTTATCCGACTCACTGATTGTTATAGGATTCACTGATTGTTATAGGATTCAATGATTGTTAGAGGATTCACTCATTGTTATAGGATTCACTGTTTGATATAGGACTCACTGATTGTTTATAGGATTCACTGATTGTTATAGGATACACTGATTGTGAGAGGATTGACTGACTGTTATCGCATTCAGTCATTGTTATAGGATTCACTCATTGTTATAGGATTCACTCATTGTTTTATGAGTCACTGCTTGTTATAGGATTCACCGATTGTTACAGGATTCATTGAATGTTATATGATTTTCTGATTGTTGTGGGACACATCCATGGTTATAGGATTCACTGATTGTTATAGGATACACTGAATGTTACATGATTCATTGATTGTTGTAGGATTCACTGATTGTTATAGAATTCACTGATTGTTATAGGATTGAATGACTGTTATAGGATTCACTCATTGTGATAGCATTCAGGCATTGTTATAGGATTCATCAATTGTTAAAGTATTCACTGATTGTTATAGGATTCACCAATTGTTATAGGTTCCACTGATTGTTATAGGATTAACTGATTGTCATATGATTCACTGATTGTTGCAGGATTCTCTGAGTATTATACGATTCACTGATTGCTATTGGATTCACTCATTGTTTGAGGATTCACTGATAGTTATAGGATTCACTCATTGTTAAAGGATTCACTGATTGTTAGAGGATTCACCCATTGTCTTAGGATTCACTGATTGTTATAGTATTCGGTGATTGTTATAGGATTCACTGATTGTTATAGGGTTCACTGATATTTATAGGATTCACTGATTGTTAAAGGATTCACTGATTGTTATAGGATTCACTGATTGTTACATGATTCATTGATTGTTATATGATTTTCTGCTTGTTGTGGTATTCATCCATGGTTACAGGATGCTCTCATTGTTATAGGATTCACTCATTGTTATATGATTCACTGATTGATATAGGATTCACTTATTGTTGTCGGTTTCAATGATTATTATAGGATTGACTGACTGTTACAGGATTCAGTCATTGTTATAGGATTCACCCATTGTTATGGGATTCACTGATTCTTACAGGATTCACCAATTGTTATACGATTCACTGATTGTTATAGGATTCACTGATTGTTATAGGAGTTTCAGATTGTTATAGGATTCACCTATTTTTTTAGGATTCACTCATTGTTATAGGATTCACTGATTGTTATAGTGTTCACTGATAGTTATAAGATTTACTGATTGTTAAAGGATTCACTGATTGTCATAGGATTCACTGATTGTTACATGATTCATTGATTGTTATATGATTTTCTGATTGTTGTGAGATTCATCCATGGTTATAGGATGCACTCATTGTTATAGGATTCACTCATTGTTATAGGATTCACTGATTGATATAGGATTCACTTATTGTTATAGGTTTCAATGATTATTATAGGATTGACTGACTGTTATAGGATTCACTCATTGTTATAGGATTCACCCATTGTTATGGGATTCACTGATTGTTACGGGATTCACCAATTGTTATACGATTCACTGATTGTTATAGGATTCACTGTTTGATATAGGACTCACTGATTATTTATAGGATTCACTGATTGTTATCGGATTCACTGATTGTGAGAGGATTGACTGACTGTTATCGCATTCAGTCATTGTTATAGGATTCACTCATTGTTATAGGATTCACTCATTGTTTTATGAGTCACTGCTTGTTATAGGATTCACCGATTGTTACAGGATTCATTGAATGTTATATGATTTTCTGATTGTTGTGGGACACATCCATGGTTATAGTATTCACTGATTGTAATAGGATACACTGAATGTTGCATGATTCATTGATTGTTATAGGATTCACTGATTGTTATAGAATTGACTGATTGTTATAGGATTGAATGACTGTTATAGGATTCACTCATTGTTATAGGATTCAGGCATTGTTATACGATTCACCAATTGTTAAAGGATTCACTGATTGTTATACGAATCACTGATTGTCATTGGATTCACTGATTGCTCGAAGATTCACCCATTGTTATAGTATTCACTGATTGTTATAGTATTCAGTGATTGTTATAGGATTCACTGATTGTTATAGGGTTCACTGATAGTTATAGGATTTACTGATTGTTCAAGGATTCACTGATTGTTACATGATTCATTGATTGTTATATGATTTTCTGATTGTTGTGGGATTCATCCATGGTTATAGGATGCACTCATTGTTATAGGATTCACTTATTGTTATAGGTTTCAATGATTATTATAGAATTGACTGACTGTTATAGGATTCACTCATTGTTATAGGATTCACCCATTGTTATGGGATTCACTGATTGTTACGGGATTCACCAATTGTTATATGATTCACTGATTGTTATAGGATTCACTGATTGTTATAGGCGTTTCGGATTGTTATAGGATTCACCTATTTTTTACGATTCACTGATTGTTATATGATTCACTGATTGTTGCAGGATTCACTGATTGTTATACGATACACTGATTGTGAAAGAATTCACTGATTGTTTCATGATTCATTGATTGTTATATGATTTTCTGATTGTTGTGGGATTCATCCATGGTTGTAGGATGCACTGATTGATATAGGATTCACTCATTGTTATAGTATTCACTGATTGATATAGGATTCACTGATTGTCATCTGATTTACTAATTTTCATAGGATTCACCCATTGTTATAGGATTCACTGATTGATCTATGATTCACTGATTGTTGTAGGATTCACCCATTGTTATAAGATTCACTGATTGTAAAAGGATTGATTGATTGTTATAGGATTCATTCCATGTTTGCGCATTCACTCATTGTTATAGTATTAAATGATTGTTATCCGACTCACTGATTGTTATAGGATTCACTCATTGTTATAGTATTCACTGATTGATATAGGATTCACTGATTGTCATCTGATTTACTAATTTTCATAGGATTCACCCATTGTTATAGGATTCACTGATTGATCTATGATTCACTGATTGTTGTAGGATTCACCCATTGTTATAAGATTCACTGATTGTAAAAGGATTGATTGATTGTTATAGGATTCATTCCATGTTTGCGCATTCACTCATTGTTATAGTAATAAATGATTGTTATCCGACTCACTGATTGTTATAGGATTCACTGATTGTTATAGGATTCAATGATTGTTAGAGGATTCACTCATTGTTATAGGATTCACTGTTTGATATAGGACTCACTGATTGTTTATAGGATTCACTGATTGTTATAGGATACACTGATTGTGAGAGGATTGACTGACTGTTATCGCATTCAGTCATTGTTATAGGATTCACTCATTGTTATAGGATTCACTCATTGTTTTATGAGTCACTGCTTGTTATAGGATTCACCGATTGTTACAGGATTCATTGAATGTTATATGATTTTCTGATTGTTGTGGGACACATCCATGGTTATAGGATTCACTGATTGTTATAGGATACACTGAATGTTACATGATTCATTGATTGTTGTAGGATTCACTGATTGTTATAGAATTCACTGATTGTTATAGGATTGAATGACTGTTATAGGATTCACTCATTGTGATAGCATTCAGGCATTGTTATAGGATTCATCAATTGTTAAAGTATTCACTGATTGTTATAGGATTCACCAATTGTTATAGGTTCCACTGATTGTTATAGGATTAACTGATTGTCATATGATTCACTGATTGTTGCAGGATTCTCTGAGTATTATACGATTCACTGATTGCTATTGGATTCACTCATTGTTTGAGGATTCACTGATAGTTATAGGATTCACTCATTGTTAAAGGATTCACTGATTGTTAGAGGATTCACCCATTGTCTTAGGATTCACTGATTGTTATAGTATTCGGTGATTGTTATAGGATTCACTGATTGTTATAGGGTTCACTGATATTTATAGGATTCACTGATTGTTAAAGGATTCACTGATTGTTATAGGATTCACTGATTGTTACATGATTCATTGATTGTTATATGATTTTCTGCTTGTTGTGGTATTCATCCATGGTTATAGGATGCTCTCATTGTTATAGGTTTCACTCATTGTTATATGATTCACTGATTGATATAGGATTCACTTATTGTTGTCGGTTTCAATGATTATTATAGGATTGACTGACTGTTACAGGATTCAGTCATTGTTATAGGATTCACCCATTGTTATGGGATTCACTGATTCTTACAGGATTCACCAATTGTTATACGATTCACTGATTGTTATAGGATTCACTGATTGTTATAGGAGTTTCAGATTGTTACAGGATTCACCTATTTTTTTTAGGATTCACTGATTGTTATATGATTCACTGATTGTTATAGAATTCACTGATTGTTACAGGATTCACTGATTGTTATATGATTCACTGATTGTCATAGGATTCACTGATTGTTACATGATTCATTGATTGTTATATGATTTTCTGATTGTTGTGGGATTCATCCATGGTTATAGGATGCACTGATTGTTATAGGATTCACTCATTGTTATAGGATTCACTGATTGTTATAGTGTTCACTGATAGTTATAAGATTTACTGATTGTTAAAGGATTCACTGATTGTTATAGGTTTCACTGATTGTTACATGATTCATTGATTGTTATATGATTTTCTGATTGTTGTGAGATTCATCCATGGTTATAGGATGTACTCATTGTTATAGGATTCACTCATTGTTATAGGATTCACTGATTGATATAGGATTCACTTATTGTTATAGGTTTCAATGATTATTATAGGATTGACTGACTGTTATAGGATTCACTCATTGTTATAGGATTCACCCATTGTTATGGGATTCACTGATTGTTACGGGATTCACCAATTGTTATACGATTCACTGATTGTTATAGGATTCACTGTTTGATATAGGACTCACTGATTGTTTATAGGATTCACTGATTGTTATAGGATTCACTGATTGTGAGAGGATTGACTGACTGTTATCGCATTCAGTCATTGTTATAGGATTCACTCATTGTTATAGGATTCACTCATTGTTTTATGAGTCACTGCTTGTTATAGGATTCACCGATTGTTACAGGATTCATTGAATGTTATATGATTTTCTGATTGTTGTGGGACACATCCATGGTTATAGTATTCACTGATTGTAATAGGATACACTGAATGTTGCATGATTCATTGATTGTTATAGGATTCACTGATTGTTATAGAATTGACTGATTGTTATAGGATTGAATGACTGTTATAGGATTCACTCATTGTTATAGGATTCAGGCATTGTTATACGATTCACCAATTGTTAAAGGATTCACTGATTGTTATACGAATCACTGATTGTCATTGGATTCACTGATTGCTCGAAGATTCAACCATTGTCATAGTATTCACTGATTGTTATAGTATTCAGTGATTGTTATAGGATTCACTGATTGTTATAGGGTTCACTGATAGTTATAGGATTTACTGATTGTTCAAGGATTCGCTGATTGTTACATGATTCATTGATTGTTATATGATTTTCTGATTGTTGTGGGATTCATCCATGGTTATAGGATGCACTCATTGTTATAGGATTCACTTATTGTTATAGGTTTCAATGATTATTATAGGATTGACTGACTGTTAAAAGATTCACTCATTGTTATAGGATTCACTGATTGTTATAGGATTCACTGATTGTTACATGATTCATTGATTGTTATATGATTTTCTGATGGTTGTGGAATTCAGCCATGGTTATAGAATGTACTGATTGTTATAGGATTCACTCATTGTTATAGGATTCACTGATTGTTATCGTGTTCACTGATAGTTATAGGATTTACTGATTGTTAAAGGATTCACTGATTGTTATAGGAGTTTCGGATTGTTATAGGATTCACCTATTTTTTTAGGATTCATTGATTGTTATATGATTCACTGATTGTCATAGGATTCACTGATTGTTACAGGATTCACTGATTGTTATAGGATTCACTGATTGTTATAGGATTCACTGATTGTTGCATGATTCCTTGATTGTTATTTGATTTTCTGATTGTTGTGGCATTCATCCATGGTTGTAGGATGCACTGATTGTTATAGGATTCACTCATTGTCATAGGATTCACTGATTTATATAAGATTCATTGATTGTTATAGGTTTCAATGATTGTTATGGGATTCACTGATTGTTATAGGATTAACTGATTGTTATCGGATTGACTGTTCGCTGATTTTCTGATAGGGTTCACTGATTGTTATACAATTTACTAATTCTTATAGGGTTCACCCATTGTTATAGGATTCACTGATTGATCTAGGATTCACTGATTGATCTAGGATTCACTGATTGTATTCGGATTCACCCATTATTATAAGATTCACTGATTGTAAAAGGATTGATTGATTGTTATAGGATTCATTCCATGTTTTTGGATTCACTCATTGTTATAGGCTTCACGCATTGTTATAGGATTGAATGATTGTTATAGGAATCACTGATTGTTATAGGACTCAATGATTGTAAAAGGACTCACTGATTGTTATAGGATTTACCCATTGTTCACGGATTCACCGATTGTTACAGGATTCATTGATTGTTATATGATTTTCTGATTGTTGAGGAATTCATCCATGGTTATAGGATTCACTGATTGTTATCATATTCACTGATTGTTATAGGATACACTGAATGTTACATGATTCATTGATTGTTATATGATTCATTCATTGTTATAGGATTCACTGATTGTTATAGGATTCACTCATTGTTATGGGATTCACTGATTGTTACAGGATTCACTGATTGTTACATGATTCACTGATTGTTATAGGATACACTAAGTGTTGTACAATTCATTGATTGTTATAGGATTCACTGATTGTTATATGATTCACTGATAGTTATAGGATTTATTGATTGTTAAAGGATTCACTGATTGTGACAGGTTTCACCAATTGTTATAGGATTCACTAATTGTTATAGGATTCACTGATTGTTATAGGATTCACCTATTTTTATAGGATTCACTGTTATATGATTCACTGATTGTCATAGGATTCACTGATTGTTACATGATTCACTGATTGTTATAGGATACACTGAGTGTTGTACAATTCTTTGATTGTTATAGGATTCACTGATTGTTATCGGATTCACTGATAGTTATAGGATTTACTGATTGTTATAGGATTCACTCATTGTTATAGGAGTCACTGATTGTTATAGGATTCACCGATTGTTACAGTATTCATTGATTATTATATGATTTTCTGATTATTGTGGAACACATCCATGGTTATAGGATTCACTGATTGTTATAGGATACACTGAATGTTACATGATTCATTGATTGTTATAGGATTCACTGATTGTTATAGAATTCACTGATTGTTATAGGATTGAATGACTGTTATAGGATTCACTCATTGTGATAGCATTCAGGCATTGTTATAGGATTCATCAATTGTTAAAGTATTCACTGATTGTTATAGGATTCACCAATTGTTATAGGTTCCATTGATTGTTATAGGATTAACTGATTGTCATATGATTCACTGATTGTTGCAGGATTCTCTGAGTATTATACGATTCACTGATTGCTATTGGATTCACTCATTGTTTGAGGATTCACTGATAGTTATAGGATTCACTCATTGTTAAAGGATTCACTGATTGTTAGAGGATTCACCCATTGTCTTAGGATTCACTGATTGTTATAGTATTCGGTGATTGTTATAGGATTCACTGATTGTTATAGGGTTCACTGATATTTATAGGATTCACTGATTGTTAAAGGATTCACTGATTGTTATAGGATTCACTGATTGTTACATGATTCATTGATTGTTATATGATTTTCTGCTTGTTGTGGTATTCATCCATGGTTATAGGATGCTCTCATTGTTATAGGATTCACTCATTGTTATATGATTCACTGATTGATATAGGATTCACTTATTGTTGTCGGTTTCAATGATTATTATAGGATTGACTGACTGTTACAGGATTCAGTCATTGTTATAGGATTCACCCATTGTTATGGGATTCACTGATTCTTACAGGATTCACCAATTGTTATACGATTCACTGATTGTTATAGGATTCACTGATTGTTATAGGAGTTTCAGATTGTTACAGGATTCACCTATTGTTTTAGGATTCACTGATTGTTATATGATTCACTGATTGTTATAGAATTCACTGATTGTTACAGGATTCACTGATTGTTATATGATTCACTGATTGTCATAGGATTCACTGATTGTTACATGATTCATTGATTGTTATATGATTTTCTGATGGTTGTGGGATTCATCCATGGTTATAGGATGCACTGATTGTTATAGGATTCACTCATTGTTATAGGATTCACTGATTGTTATAGTGTTCACTGATAGTTATAAGATTTACTGATTGTTAAAGGATTCACTGATTGTTATAGGTTTCACTGATTGTTACATGATTCATTGATTGTTATATGATTTTCTGATTGTTGTGAGATTCATCCATGGTTATAGGATGTACTCATTGTTATCGGATTCACTGATTGATATAGGATTCACTCATTGTTATAGGATTCACTCATTGTTATAGGATTCACTGATTGATATAGGATTCACTTATTGTTATAGGTTTCAATGATTATTATAGGATTGACTGACTGTTCTAGGATTCACTCATTGTTATAGGATTCACCCATTGTTATGGGATTCACTGATTGTTACGGGATTCACCAATTGTCATACGATTCACTGATTGTTATAGGATTCACTGATTGTTATAGGCGTTTCGGATTGTTATAGGATTCACCTATTTTTTACGATTCACTGATTGTTATATGATTCACTGATTGTTGCAGGATTCACTGATTGTTATACGATACACTGATTGTGAAAGAATTCACTGATTGTTTCATGATTCATTGATTGTTATATGATTTTCTGATTGTTGTGGGATTCATCCATGGTTGTAGGATGCACTGATTGATATAGGATTCACTCATTGTTATAGTATTCACTGATTGATATAGGATTCACTGATTGTCACATGATTTACTAATTCTCATAGGATTCACCCATTGTTATAGGATTCACTGATTGATCTATGATTCTCTGATTGTTGTAGGATTCACCCATTGTTATAAGATTCACTGATTGTAAAAGGATTGATTGATTGTTATAGGATTCATTCCATGTTTGCGGATTCACTCATTGTTATAGGATTAAATGATTGTTATCCGACTCACTGATTGTTATAGGATTCACTGATTGTTATAGGATTCAATGATTGTTAGAGGATTCACTCATTGTTATTGGATTCACTGTTTGATATAGGACTCACTGATTGTTTATAGGATTCACTGATTGTTATAGGATACACTGATTGTGAGAGGATTGACTGACTGTTATCGCATTCAGTCATTGTTATAGGATTCACTCATTGTTATAGGATTCACTCATTGTTTTATGAGTCACTGCTTGTTATAGGATTCACCGATTGTTACAGGATTCATTGAATGTTATATGATTTTCTGATTGTTGTGGGACACATCCATGGTTATAGGATTCACTGATTGTTATAGGATACCCTGAATGTTGCATGATTCATTGATTGTTATAGGATTCACTGATTGTTATAGAATTGACTGATTGTTATAGGATTGAATGACTGTTATAGGATTCACTCATTGTTATAGGATTCAGGCATTGTTATACGATTCACCAATTGTTAAAGGATTCACTGATTGTTATACGAATCACTGATTGTCATTGGATTCACTGATTGCTCGAGGATTCACCCATTGTCATAGTATTCACTGATTGTTATAGTATTCAGTGATTGTTATAGGATTCACTGATTGTTATAGGGTTCACTGATAGTTGTAGGATTTACTGATTGTTCAAGGATTCACTGATTGTTACATGATTCATTGATTGTTATATGGTTTTCTGATTGTTGTGGGATTCATCCATGGTTATAGTATGCACTCATTGTTATAGGATTCACTTATTGTTATAGGTTTCAATGATTATTATAGGATTGACTGACTGTTAAAAGATTCACTCATTGTTATAGGATTCACTGATTGTTATAGGATTCACTGATTGTTATAGGAGGTTCGGATTGTTATAGGATTCACTCATTGTTATCGGATTCACTGATTTATATAAGATTCATTGATTGTTATAGGTTTCAATGATTGTTATGGGATTCACTGATTGTTATAAGATTTACTGATTGTTATAGGATTGACTGTTCTCTGATGCTCTGATAGGGTTCACTGATTGTTATACAATTTACTAATACTTATAGGGTTCACCCATTGTTATCGGATTGACTGATTGATCTAGGATTCACTGATTGATCTAGGATTCACTGATTGTTGTAGGATTCACTCATTATTGTAAGATTCACTGATTGTAAAAGGATTGATTGATTGTTATAGGATTCATTTCATGTTTTGCATTCACTCATTTTTATAGGCTTCACTCATTGTTATAGGATTGAATGATTGTTATAGGAATCACTGATTGTTATAGGACTCACTGATTGTGAAAGGACTCATTGATTGTTATAGGATTCACCCATTGTTATAGGATTCACTGATTTTTATAGGATTCACCGATTGTTACAGGATTCATTGATTGTTATATGATTTTCTGATTGTTGAGGAATTCATCCATGGTTATAGGATTCACTGATTGTTATAGTATTCACTGATTGTTATAGGATACACTGCATATTACATGATTCATTGATTGTTATAGGATAAACTGAGTATTGTACAATTCAATGATTGTTATACGATTCACTGATTGTTATAGGATTCACTGATAGTTATAGGATTTACTGATTGTTAAAGGATTCACTGATAGTTATAGGATTTACCTATTTTTATAGGATTCACTGTTATATGATTCACTGATTGTCATAGGATTCACTGATTGTTACATGATTCACTGATTGTTATAGGATACATTGAGTGTTGTACAATTCATTGATTGTTATAGGATTCACTGATTGTTGTACAATTCATTGATTGTTATAGGATCCACTGATTGTTATAGGATTCACTGATAGTTATAGGATTTACTGATTGTTAAAGGAGTCACTGATTGTTATAAGATACACTGAGTGTTGTACAATTCATTGATTGTTAGAGGATTCACCCATTGTTATCGGATTCACTGACATAGGATTTACTGATAGTTATAGGATTCACTGATTGTGAGAGGATTGAATGACTGTTATAGGATTCACTCATTGTTATATGATTCACTCATTGTTACAGGATTCACTGATTGTTACATGATTCATTGATTGTTATATGATTTTCTGATTGTTGTGGGATTCATCCATGGTTATAAGATGCACTGATTGGTATAGGATTCACTCATTGTTATAGGATTCACTGATTGATCTAGGATTCACTGATTGTTGTAGGATTCATCCATTGTTATAGGATTCACTGATTGTAAAATGATTGATTGATTGTTATAGGATTCATTCCATGTTTTCGGATTCACTCATTGTTATAGGTTTCACTCATTGTTATAGGATTAAATTATTGTTATAGGACTCACTGATTGTTATATGATTCACCCATTGTTATAGGATTCACTGATTGTTATAGGATTCACTCATTGTTATAGGATTCACTGATTGATATAGGATTCACTGATTGTTATAGAATTCACTGATTGTTAAAGGATACACTGATTGTGAGAGGATTGACTGACTGTTATCGGATTCACTCATTGTTATAGGATTCACTTATTGTTATAGGATTCACTCATTGTTATAGGAGTCACTGATTGTTATAGGATTCACCGATTGTTACAGGATTCATTGATGGTTCTATGATTTTCTGATTGTTGTGGGATTCATCCATGGTTATAGGATTCACTGATTGTTATAGGATACACTGAATGTTACATGATTCATTGATTGTTATAGGATTCACTGATTGTTAGTGGATTCACCCATTGTCATAGGATTCACTGATTGTTATAGTATTCAGTGATTGTTATATGATTAACCCAGTGTTACAGGATTCAATGATTGATCTAAGTTCAATGATGCTTATAGGATTCACCCATTGTTATAAGATTCACTGATTGTTATAGGGGATTCAATGATTGTTTTCGATTCACTGATTGTGAGAGGATTGACTGACTGTTATAGGATTCACTCATTGTTATAGGATTTACTGATTGTCATAGGATTTACTGATTGTCATAGGATTCACTGATTGTTACATGATTCACTGATTGTTATATGATGCACTGAATGTTATATGATTCATTGATTGTTATAGGATTCAAATTGTTATAGGATTCACCGATTGTTATAGGATTCACTGATTGTTACAGGATTATCTGATTGTTCCATGCTGCACTGAATGTTATGATTCATTGATTGTTGTAGGATTCATATTGTTTTAGGATTCACCCATTGTTATAGGATTCACTGATGGTTACAGGATTCACTGATTGTCATATGATTCACTGATTGTTACAGGATTCACTCATTGTTATAGGATTCACTCATTGTTCTACGATTCACTCATTGTTGTAGGATTCACCCATTGCTATAGGATTCACTGATTGTTATAGTATTCAATGATTAATATCTGATTCACTGATTGTTATAGTATTCAATGATTAATATAGGATTCATTCATTGCTGCGGGATTCACCCATTGTTATAGGTTTCACTCATTGTTATAGGATTCACCCATTGTTATAGCATTCAAGATTGTTACAGGATTCACCAATTGTTATAGGATTCACTGATTGTTACAGGAGTTTCTGATTGTTATAGGACTCACTTATTTTTATAGGATTCACTGATTGTTATAGGATTCACTGCTTGTCATAGGATTCACTGATTGTTACAAGATTCACTGATTGTTATAGGATACACTGAATGTTATACAATTCATTGATTGTTCTATGATTCACTGATTGTTATAGGATTCACTCATTGTTCTACGATTCACTCATTGTTGTAGGATTCACCCATTGATATAGGATTCACTGATTGTTATAGTATTCAATGATTAATATCTGATTCACTGATTTTTATAGTATTCAATGATTAATATAGGATTCATTCATTGCTGCGGGATTCACCCATTGTTATAGGTTTCACTCATTGTTATAGGATTCACCCATTGTTATAGCATTCACTGATTGTTACAGGATTCACCAATTGTTGTAGGATTCACTGATTGTTACAGGAGTTTCTGATTGTTATAGGATTCACTTATTTTTATAGGATTCACTGATTGTTATAGGATTCACTGCTTGTCATAGGATTCACTGATTGTTACAAGATTCACTGATTGTTATAGGATACACTGAATGTTATACAATTCATTGATTGTTCTATGATTCACTGATTGTTATAGGATTCACCCATTGTTATAGGATTCACTCATTGTTGTAGCATTCATTCATTCTTGTAGGATTCACTGATTGATATAGGATTGACTGATTGTTATAGGATTCACCCATTGTTATAGGATTCACTCATTGTTGTAGCATTCACTCATTGTTTCACGATTCACTGATTGTTATAGGATTCACTGATTGATATAGGATTCACTGATTGTTATAGGATGCACTAATTGTTATAGGATTCATGAATTGCTTTATGATTCACTAATTGTTATAGGGTTCACCCATTGTTATAGGATTCACTGACTGATCTAGGATTCATTGTTTTTTATAGGATTCACCCATTCTTATAGGATTCACTCATTGTTATAGGATTCACTCATTGTTTTCGGATTCACTCATTGTTTTCGGATTCACTGATTGATATAGGATTAACTGATTGATATAGGATTGACAATTGTTATAGGATTCACCCATTGTTATAGGATTCACTGATTGCTGTAGGATGGACAGATTGATATATGATTCCACTGATTGTTATAGGATTCTCTAATTGCTTTATAATTCACTAATTGTTATAGGGTTCACCCATTGTTATAGGATTCACTGACTGATCTCGAATTCATTGTTTTTTTTATAGGATTCACCCATTCTTATCGGATTCACTCATTGTTTTGGATTCACTCATTGTTATAGGATTCACTCATTGTTTTCGGATTCACTGATTGATATAGGATTAACTGATTGTTATATTATTCACCCATTGTTATAGGATTCGCTCATTATTCTGGCATTCACTCATTGTTATAGGATTCACTGATTGATATAGGATTGATTGATTGTTTAGGATTCACCCATTGTTATAGGATTCACTGATTGCTGTAGAATGGACAGATTGATATATGATTCACTGATTGTTGTAGGATTAACCCATTGCTATAGGATTCACTGATTGTTATAGCATTCAATGATTGTTATAGGATTGACTGATTTATATCGGATTCACTGATTGTTATAGGATTGACTGATTTATATCGGATTCACTGATTGTTATAGGATTCAATGATTAATATAGGATTCACTCTTTGCTAAATGATTCACCCATTGTGATAGGATTCAGTCATTGTTATCGGGTGGACTGACTGTTATAGGATGCACTAATTGTTATAGGATTCACTAATTGCTTTATGATTCACTATTTGATATAGGGTTCACCCATTGTTATAGGATTCACTGACTGATCTAGGATACATTGTTTTTTATACGATTCACACATTCTTATAGGATTCACTCATTGTTTTCGGATTCACTGATTGATATAGGATTAACTGATTGTTATATTATTCACCCATTGTTATAGGATTCACTGATTGTTGCCGGATTGAATAATTGACATAGGATTCACTGATGGTTATAGGATTCAGCCATTGCTATAGGAATCACTGATTGATGTAGGTTTCACTGATTGTTATAGGGTACACTGATTGTGAGAGTATTGATTGACTGTTATATGATTTTCTGATTGTTGTGGGATTCATCCATGGTTATACGATGCATTGATTGTTATAGGATTCACTCAGTGTGATATGATGTACTGATTGATATAGGATTCACTGATTGTTATAGGTTTCAATGATTGTTATAGGATTCACTCGTTGTTGTAGGATTCACTCATTGTTGTAGGATTCACTCATTGTAAAAGGATTGAATGATTGTTATAGGATTCACTGATTGTTATAGGATTCACTGATTGTTATAGGACTCACTGATTGTTCAAGTATTCACTGATTGTTAAATGATTCACTGATTGTTATAAGATTCACTGATTGTTATAGGTTTCAATGATAGTTATAGGTTTCACTGATAGTTAAAGGATTCACTAATTGTTAAAGGATTCACTGATTGTTATCAGATTCACCAATTTGTATAGAATTCACTGATTGTTATAGGATTGACTGTTGTAGGTTTCTCTGAAAGGATTCACTATTTGTTATACGATTTACTAATTCTTGTAAGGTTCACCCATTGTTATAGGATTCACTGATTGATCTAGGATTTACTGATTGTTGTAGAATTCACCCATTGTTATAGGATTCACTGATTGTAAAAGGATTGATTGATTGTTATAGGATTCATTCCATGTTTTCGGATTCACTCATTGTTATAGGCTTCATTCATTGTTATAGGATTGAATGATTTTTATACGAATCTCTGACTGTTATATCACTCACTGATTGTTATAGGACTCATTGATTGTTATAGGATTCACTCATTGTTATAGGATTCACTGATTGATATAGGATTCACTGATTTTTATAGGATTCACTGATTGTGAGAGAATTGACTGACTTATAGGATTCACTCATTGTTATAGGATTCACTGAATGTTACAGGATTCACTGATTGTTATCGGATTCACTCATTGTTATATGATTCACTGATTGATATAGGATTCACTGATTGTAATAGGATTCAGGCATTGTTATAGGATTCACTGATTGTTGGAAGATTCACTAATTGTTATATGATTCACTAATTGCGATAGGATTCACTCGTTGTTGTAGGATTCACTCATTGTTATCGGATTCATTCATTGTAAAAGGATTGAATAATTGTTATAGGAGTCACTGATTGTTATTGGATTCACTGATTGTTATAGGACTCACTGATTGTCATAGGTTTCAATGATAGTTATAGGTTTCACTGATAGTTAAAGGATTCACTAATTGTTAAAGGAGTCACAGATTGATATAGGATTCACTCATTGTTAAATGTTTCACTGATTGTTATGGGATTCACTGATTGTCATAGGTTTCAATGATAGTTATAGGTTTCACTGATAGTTAAAGGATTCACTAATTGTTAAAGGAGTCACTGATTGATATAGGATTCACTCATTGTTATAGGATTCACTCATTGTTACATGATTCATTGATTGTTATAGGATACACTGGTTGTTATACCATTTTCCGATTGTTATAGGATTCACCCATTGTTATAGGATTCACTGATTTAATAGGATTGACTGACTGTTATAGGTTTCACCCATTGTTATAGGATTCACTGATTGTTATAAGATTGACTGATTGTTATAGAATTCACTCATTGTTATAGGATTCACTGATTGATATAGGATTCACTGATTGTTATAGGATTCACCCATTGTTATTGGATTCACTGATTGTTATAGGATCCACCCATTGTTTTAGCATTCACTGATTGTTATAGCATTCACTGATTGTCATATGATTCACTCATTGTTATAGAATTGAATGATTGTTATCAGATTCACTGATTGTTATTGGATTCACTGATTGTTAATTAATTCACTGATTGTTATAGGGTTCACCCATTGTTATAGGATTGACTGATTGTTATATGTTTCACTGATTGTTATAGGATTCATCCATTATTATAGGTTTCACCCATTGTTATAGGATGCACCGATTGTTACAGGATTCAGTGATTGTTAGAGGATTCACTGATTGTTATGGGAATCACCGAATGTTGTAGAATTCAATGATTATTCTAGGATTGACTGATTGTTAAATGATACACCGATTGGTAAGGGATTCTTTGATTGTTATAGGATTCAATGTTTGTTATAGGATTCACTGATTGTTATATGATTCACTGATTGTTATAGGACTCACTGATAGTTGATTCACTGATTTCTATCGGATTCACTAATTATTACAGGATTCACTGATTGTGATTGGTTTCATTGATTGTTATAGGATTCACTAATTGCTATAGAATTCACTCATTGGTAAAGGATTCACCAATTGCTATAGGATAGACTGATTGTTATAGGATTCACTGATTGTTATAGGAATCACTCATTTTATAGGATTCACTGATTGTTGTAGGATTCTCTGATGGGTATAGAATTGACTCATTGTTATAGGATTCAATGATTGATGTTTGAGTCACTGATTGCTATAGGATTCACTGATTTTTATAGCATTCACCTATTGTTATAAGCTTCCCACATTGGTATAGGATTCACTGATTGTTATAGGATTCGATGATTGTTGTAGGATTCACTGATTGTTATAGGATTCACTGATAGTTGATTCACTGATTGCTATCGGATTCACTAATTATTACAGGATTCACTGATTGTTATCGGTTTCATTGATATATGATTCACTGATTGTTGTAAGATTTACTGATTGTTATAGGATTCACCCATTGTTATAGGATTCACTGCTTTTTATAGGATTGACTGATTGTTAAAGGATACACCGATTGTTACAGCATTCACTGAGTGTTATAGGATTCACTGATTGTTGGATGAATCACTGATTGTTAAAGGATTCACTGATTGTTATAGGATTCACTCATTGTTATAGGATTTGCTGATTGTTATAGGATTCACTGATTGTTCTTGGTTTCAACAATTATTATACGATTCATCATTGTTATAGTATTCACCCATTGATATCGGCTTTGGCGATTGTTATAGGATTCACTCATTGTTATAGGATTCACTCATTGTTAAAGGATTCACTGCTTGTTATATGATTCACTGATTGTTATCGGAATCACTGATTGTTATAGGATTCACCCATTTTTTAGGATTCACTGATTGATATAGGATGCACCAATTGTTATAGGATTCAATGATTGTTAGCAGATTCACTGATTGTTATAAGATTCACTGATTATTATAGGATTCACTGATTGTTATAGGATTCACTGATTGTTATAGAATTCACTCATTGTTATATGATTCACAGATTCTTATAGGATTCAATGATTGTTATAGGATTGAATGATTGTTGTAGGATTTAATGATTGTTATAAGATTCTCTGATTCATATAGGATTCACTGATTGTTGTAGGATTCACTGATTGCTATAAGATTCACTGATTGTTATAGGATTCACTGATTGTTATCGGAATCACTCATTGTTATAATATTCACCCATTTTATAGGATTCACTGATTGATATAGAATGCACCAATTATTATAGGATTCAATGATTGTTAGCAGATTCACTGATTGTTATAAGATTCACTGATTGTTATAGGATTGACTCATTGTTATAGGATTCACTCATTGTGTTGGATTCACTTGATTGTTGTAGGATTCACTGATTGTTATAGGATTCACTGATTGTTAAAGGATTCACTGATTGTTATAGATTCACTGATTGTTACATGATTCACTGATGGCTATAGGATTGACTGATTCTTATATGATTCACTGATTGTTATAGGAGTCACCCAATGTTATAGAATTCACCAATTGTTATAGGATTCCCTGGTTCTTATAGACTACACTGATTGTTATAGGTTTCACTGATTGTCATAGGTTTAACTGATTGTTATAGGAATCACTGATGGTTATAGGATTGCCCCATTGCTTTAGGATTCATTGATTGTGATAGGATTCACTGATTGTAATTGGATTCACTGATTGTTAAAGGCTACATTGATTATTAATGATTCACTGAATTTTATAAGATTCACTGATTGTTATTGAAGTTACCCATTGTTGTACAATTCACCCAACGTTATAGAATTCACCGATTGTTATATGATTCCCTGATTGTTATAGACTGCACTGATTGTTACATGATTCACCAATTGTTATAGGATTCACCATTGTTATAGGATTCACCCATTGTTTGAGGAATCACTGATTGCTCTATGATTCACTGATTGTAATAGGATTCAATAATTGTTAAAGGCTAAGTTGATTATTAAAGGATTCACTGAATGTTATAGGATTCATTGATTGTTATTGGATTCACTGATTGTTATAGGATCCACTGATTGTTATAGGATTAATTGATTGTGACAGGATTCACTAATTGTAATAGAATTGACTGATTGTTATAAGATTCACTGATTCACACGACATTCATTGATTATTATAGGATTCACCAATTGTTATAGCATTCATTGATTGTTATACAATTCACCCATTGTTTTAGGATTCACTGATTGTAATATAGCTCACTGATCGTGATAGGATTCACTCATTGTTATAAGAATCACTCATTGTTATAGGTTTCACTGATTGTTAAAGGCTTCATTGATTATTAAACGGGTCACTGAATTTTATAAGGTTCACTGATTGTTATTGGAATCATATTTTTATAGGATTCACCATTGTTATAGGATTCACTGATTGTTATATAATTGACTGATTGTTATTGGATTCATTGTTATAGGTTTCACCATTGTTATAAGAGTCACTGATTGTTAAATGATTCACTGATTGTTATAGGATTCAATGATTGTGACAGGATTCACTAATTGTTATAGAATTGACTGATTGTTATAAGATTCATTGTTATAGGATTCACCATTGTAATAGGATTCACCCTTTGTTATAGGATTCATTGATTGTTATAGGATTCACCCATTGTTTTAGGATTCACTGATTGTAATATGGCTCACTGATCTTGATAGGATTCACTCATAGTTATAAGATTCACTTGTTGTTATAGGATTCACTGATTGTTAAAGGCTTCATTGATTATTAAAGGATTCACTGAATGTTATAACGTTGACTGGTTGTTATTGGAATCACCCATTGTTATAGGATTCACTGATTGTTATAGGATTCACTGATTGTTATAGGATTCACCCTTTGGTATAGGATTCACTGATTGTTATAGGATTCACTGATTTACACAACATTCATTGATTATTATAGGATTCACTGATTGTTATAGGATTCACCCATTTTTTTAAGATTCACTGATTGGTATGGGATTGCCTGAGTGTTAAACAATTCACTGATTGTAACATGACTCACTGATCATTATAGGATTCACTCATTGTTATAAGATTCACTTATTGTTATAGGATTCACTGATTGCCATCGGGTTCACCCATTGTTTAAGGATTCACCCATTGTTACAGGATCCACTGATTGTTATAGTATTCACTGATTGTTATAGGATTCAATGATTCACAAAGCATTCGTTGATTATTATAGGATTCACTGATTGTTATAGGATTCACCCATTGTTTAAGGATTCACCCATTGTTATAGGATTCACTGATTGTTATATGTTTCACTGATTGTGACAGGATTCACTCATTGTTATAGGATTCACCCATTGTTATCGGCTTCACAGATTGTTATAGGATTCATTAATTGTCATATGATTCATTGATTGTTATAGGATTCACTATTTTTTTAGGATTTACTGAGTGTTATATGATTTGCTGATTGTTATAGGATTCACCCATTGTTATTGGATTCGCCGATTGTTATCGGATTCACTGATTGTTATAGGATTAACTGATTGTTATAGGTATCACCTAATTTTATAGGATTCACTGATTGTTAAACTATTCAGCAATTGTTATAGGATACATTGATTGTTACAAGATTCACTGATTGTTATATGATTGATTGTGATAGGATTAACTGATTCTTGTAGGATTCACTGTTTGTTATAGGATTCACTGATTGTTATAGGATTCACTGATTGTTATAAGATTTGCTGATTTTTATAGGATTCACTGATTGCGATAGGATACACTGATTTTCATAGAATTCATTGATTCTTGTAGGATTCTGTGATTGTTGGATGATTCACTGTTAAATGATTCACCGATTGTTATAGGATTCACCGATTGTTATAGGATTCACCGATTGTTATAGGATCCACCCATTGTTATAGGATTCACTAGTTGTTATAGGATTCACTGACTGTCACAGGATTCACCCATTGTTATCGGATTATCTGATTGTTATAGGATTCACTGATTATTATGGGATTCACCTATTTTCGTAAGATTCACTGATTGTTACAGGATTCACTGATGGTTATAGGTTTTCCCATTGCTTTAGGATTCATTGATTGTTATAGGATTCACTGATTATTATAGGATTCACCTATTTTCATAGGATTCACTGATTGTTATAGGATTCACTGATGGGTATAGGATTGTCCCATTACTTTCATATTCATTGATTGTCATAGGATTCACTGATTGTAATCGGATTCACTGATTGTTAAAGGCTACATTGATTATTAAAGGATTCACTGAATGTTATAGGATTCACTGATTATTATTGGAATCATACATAGTTATAGAATTCACCCAATCTTATAGAATTCACCAATTGTTATAGGATTCGCTTATTGTTATAGACTACACTGATTGTTATATGATTCAACAATTGTTATAGGATTCACCATTGTTATAGGATTCACCCATTGTTTGAGGAATCACTGATTGTTACAGGATTCACTGATTCTTATAGGCTACATTGATTATTATAGGATTCACTGAATGTTATAGGGTTCACTGATTGATATTGCAATCACCCATTGTTATAGGATTGGTTTCATCCTTTGTTATAGGATTCACTGATTGTTAAAGGATTCATTGATTGCTTTAGGATTCAATGAATGTTATAGGATTCACTGATTGTTCTAAGATTCACCGATTGTTATAGCATTCAGTGATTGTTATATGATTCACTGCTTGCTTTAGGATTCACCTATTTTTATAGGATTCACTGATTGTTAAAGATTCACCAATTGTTATAGGATACACTGATTGTTACTAGGATTCACTATTGTTGTAGGAATCACTCATTTTATAGGATTCACCGATTGTTATAGGATTCACTGATTGTGATAGGATATGTTGATTTTCATAGGATTCATTGATTCTTGTAGGATTCACTGATTGTTGGACTATTCACTGATTCTTAAAGGATTCACTGATTGTTATAGGTTTCATGCATTGTTATAAGATTCACCCATTGTTATAGGATTCACTAGTTGTTATAGGATTCACTGACTATCATAGGATTCACTGAGTGTTATTGGATTCACTGATTGTTATAGGATTCACTAGTTGTTATAGGATTCACTGACTATCATAGGATTCACTGAGTGTTATTGGATTCACTGATTGTTATAAAAATCATTGATTGTTATTGGATTCACCCATTGTTATCGGATTCTCTCATTGTTATAGGATTCACTGATTGTTTTAGGATTCACTGATTGTTATATACACTGATTCTCATAGGATTTAGTGATTTAATTGGATTCACTGATTGTTATGATTCACTGATTCTTTTATAGGTTGACTGAATGTTAAAGGTCTCACTGATTGTTATACGAGTCATTGATTGTTGTAGACTTCACCGATTGTTATAGGATTTACTGATTGTTTTTTCATTCTCTGATTGTTATAGGATGCACCACTTCTTATAGGATTCAGTAATTGTTTTGGATTTACTTGATTGTCATAGGATTCACTGATATAGGACGCATTCATTGTTATGCGATTCAATAATTATTTTAGGATTCACTCATTGTTATAGGATTCACCCAATGTTATAGGCTTCAGTGATTGTTATAGAATTCACTGATTATCATAGGATTTACTATTTGTAATAGGATTCAATGATTGTTATCGGATGGCAGATGAAGTATAATGTGGATAAATGTGAGGTTATCCACTTTGGTGGTAAAAACAGAGAGACAGACTATTATCTGAATGGTGACAGATTAGGAAAAGGGGAGGTGCAAAGAGACCTGGGTGTCATGGTACATCAGTCATTGAAGGTTGGCATGCAGGTGCAGCAGGCGGTTAAGAAAGCAAATGGCATGTTGGCCTTCATAGCAAGGGGATTTGAGTACAGGGGCAGGGAGGTGTTGCTACAGTTGTACAGGGCATTGGTGAGGCCACACCTGGAGTATTGTGTACAGTTTTGGTCTCCTAACCTGAGGAAGGACATTCTTGCTATTGAGGGAGTGCAGCGAAGGTTCACCAGACTGATTCCCGGGATGGCGGGACTGACCTATCAAGAAAGACTGGATCAACTGGGCTTGTATTCACTGGAGTTCAGAAGAATGAGAGGGGACCTCATAGAAACATTTAAAATTCTGACGGGGTTAGACAGGTTAGATGCAGGAAGAATGTTCCCAATGTTGGGGAAGTCCAGAACCAGAGGTCACAGTCTAAGGATAAGGGGTAAGCCATTTAGGACCGAGATGCGGAGGAACTTCTTCACCCAGAGAGTGGTGAACCTGTGGAATTCTCTACCACAGAAAGTTGTTGAGGCCAATTCACTAAATATATTCAAAAAGGAGTTAGATGAGGTCCTTGCTACTCGGGGGATCAAGGGTTATGGCGAGAAAGCAGGAATGGGGTACTGAAGTTGAATGTTCAGCCATGAACTCATTGAATGGCAGTGCAGGCTAGAAGGGCCGAATGGCCTACTCCTGCACCTATTTTCTATGTTTCTATGTTTCTATTCACTGATTGTTAAAGGATTGACTGATTGTTATTGGAATCACCCATTGTTACAGGATTCACCCATTGTTATAGGATTCACTGATTATTATAGGATTCACTGATGGTTACACGATTTGCTGATTGTTGTACGATTGAACCATTGTTATATGATTAACTGATTGTTATAGGATTCACTGATTATAATAGGGTTCACTCATTTTTATAGGTTTCGCTCATTGTTTTAGGGTTCAGAGATATTTATAGGTTTCACTGAATGTTATATGGTTCAGTAATTGTTATAGGGTTCACTGATTATTATAGGATTCACTGATTGTTATATGAATCACTGATTGCTATAAGATTCACTGATTGCATAGGATTCATTGATTGTTATAGGATTCACTCATTTTATCGGATTCACACAATGTTATACGCTTCAGTGATTGTTATAGGATTCAATGATTGTTATTGAATTCACTGATTGTTAAAGGATTGACTGATTGTTATAGGATTCACCCATTATTTTAGTATTCACCCATTGTTATAGGATTCACTGATTATTATAGGATTCACTGATTGTTACACGATTCACTGATTGTTATAGGATTGAACCATTGTTATCGGATTCATTGATTGTTAAAGGATTCAATAAATGTTATAGGATTCACTGATTGTTAAAGGATTCACTGATTGTTATAGGATTCACTCATTTTTATACGATTCACTCATTGTTATAGGATTCAGAGATTGTTATAGGACTCTGAATGTTTTGGGTTCACTGATTTTTATAGTGTTCACTGATTGTTGTAGGATTCACTCGTTGTTATCCAAATGGCTGATTGCTATATGATTCTCTGATTGTTATGGCACTCACTGATTCTTATGGGAATCACTGATTGTTATAGGATACACCCATTGTTTTAGGATTCACTGATTGATTTAGGAATCAGTGTTTGTAATAGGATTCACTTATTATAGGATTTATTCATTGTTATAGGATTTGCTCATTGTTTTAGGATTGACCCATTGTTATAGGATTCACTGATTGTCTAGAATTCCCTAATTGTTTTATGATTCACTGACTGTTATAGGATTCAGCCATAGTTATAGGATTCACTGATTGTTATAGGATTCACTGATTGTTATAGAATTGAATAATTATTGTAGGATTCATTCATTGTTATAGGATTCTGCCATTGTTATAGGCTTCACTGATTGTTATAGGATTCACTGCTTGTTATCAGATTCACTGATTGTTATAGGATTCACTCATTGTTATAGGATTCACTGATTGTTATAGGATCCACTCATTTTTATAGGATTTATTGATTGTTATAGGCTTCATTGATTGAAAACGTATTCACTGATTGTTCTAGGATTCACTCTTTGTTACTTGATTTCCTGGATTGATTGATTGTTGCAGGATTCACTGATTGTTTCGGATTCACACATTGTTAAAGGATTCGCCGATTGTTATAGGATTCACTGATTATGACAGGTTTCACTGATTGTTATGGGATTCACTGATTGTTATGGGATTCACTGATTGTCGTAGGATTCACTGATTGCTATAGGATTCAGTGATTGTTGTAGGATTCATTGATAGTTATAGGATTGACTGATTGTTACAGGAAGCATTCACTGGTATTGGATTCACTCATTGTTATAAATTCACCCATTCTTATAGGATTCCATGAATGTTATCCCGTTCACCATTTTTATAAGATTCACTGATTGTTAAAGGATTCACCAATTGTCATAGAATTCACTCATTGTTATCGGATTCACCGATTGTTATAGGATTGACTGATTGCAATAGGATTCAATGTCTGTTATAGGATTCACTGATTGTTATAGGATACACTTGATTGTTATAGGATTCACTAATTGTCATATGATTCACCGAATGTTGTAGTATTCACCGCTTATTATAGGATTTACTGATTGTGATATGATTTGTTGATTGTGATCGGATTCAGCCAATGTTATCGACTTCACCGATTGTTATGGGATTTACTGATTGTTATTGGATTCACTGATTGTTAAACGATTCACTGATTGCTTTAGGATTCAATGAATGTTATATGATTCACTGATTATTATAGGATTCACTGATTGTTTTAGGTTCGACTGATTATAATAGGATCGACTGATTGTTATAGGATTCACTGATTGTTATAGAAATCATTCATTGTTATAGGATTCACCCATTGTGACAGGATTCATTGATTGTTATAGGATTCACTCATTGTTATAGGATACACTGATTGTTATAGGATTCACTAGTTGTTATAGGAATCACTGATTGTTGTATGATTCACTGATTGCTATGGGATTCACTGATTCTTAAAGGATTCACTGATTGTTTCGGATTGACCATTGTTATAGACTTCACCCATTGTTTTAGGATTCACGCATTGTTATAGGATTCACTCATTGTAATACAATTCATTGATTGTTATAGGATTCATTGATTGTTATAGGATTTATTGACTATTATATTATATGATTCACCCTTTGTTATAGGATTCACCCGTTGTTGTAGGATTCACCTATTGTTTTAGGATTCACTGATTATTATTGGATTCACTGATTGTAATAGAATTCACTGATTGTTAAAGAATTCACTGATTATTGTAGGTTTCACTGAAATTGTTGAATTCACTGATTGTTAAAGGAATCACTGATTGTTATAGGATTCACTGATTGTTAAAAGTTTCACTGATTGTCACAGGTTCACTGATTGTTATAGGATTCACTGATTGTTATATGATTGATTGATTGTTATAGGATTCACCCATTGTTACAGGATTCACTGATTGCTTTAGGATTCAAAAATGTAATATGATTCACTGATTGTTATCGGATTCACTGATTGATTTAGGTTCAACTGATTATAATAGGATTGACTGATTGTTGTAGGATTCACTGGTTGTTATAGGATTCACTGATTGTTAAAGAAATCATTCATTGTTATAGGATTCACCCATTGTGACAGGATTAATTGATTGTTATAGGATTCACTCATTGTTATAGGATACACTGATTGTTAGAGGATTCACTGGTTGTTATAAGAATCACTGATTGTTGTATGATTCACTGATTGCTATGGGATTCACTGATTCTTACAGGATTCACTGATTGTTTCAGATTCACCATTGTTATAGACTTCACCCATTGTTTTAGGATTCACGCATTGTTAAAGGATTCACTCATTGTAATACAATTCATTGATTGTTATAGGATTCACTGATTGTTATAGGATTTATTGATTATTATATTATATGATTCACCCTTTGTTATAGGATTCACCCGTTGTTGTAGGATTCACCTATTGTTTTAGGATTCACTGATTGTTATTGGATTAACTGATTGTAATATGATTCACTGATTGTTAAAGAATTCACTGATTATTGTAGATTTCACTGAAATTGTTGGATTCACTGATTGTTAAAGGAGTCACTGATTGTTATAGGATTCACTGATTGTTAAAAGTTTCACTGATTGTCACAGGTTCACTGATTGTTATATGATTCACTGATTGTTATATGATTGATTGATTGTTGTAGGATTCACCCATTGTTACAGGATTCACTGATTGTTATAAGTTTCACTGATTGTTATAGGATTCCCTGATTGTTATAGGATTCAATAATTATTATAGGATTCACTTATTGTTACAGGATTCACCCATTGTTATAGACTTCAAAGGTAGTTATAGGATTCACTGATTGTGATAGAATTCACTCATTGTTAAAGGATTCACCAATTGCTATAGGATACACTGATTGTTATAAGATTCACAGATTCTTATAGTTCTCCCACATAGGTATAGGATTCAATGATTGTTAAAAGATTCACTTAATTTTCTAGGATTCACCGATTGTTAAAGGATTCAGCAATTGCTATAGGCTACACTGATTGTTGTAGGATTCAGTGATTGTTATAGGAATCACTCATTTTATAGGATTCACTGATTGTTCTCGGATTCTCTGATGGGTATAGAATTGAATCATTGTTATAGGATTCAATGGTTGTTAAAAAATTCACTGATTATTGTAGGTTTCACTGAAAGTTGTAGGATTCACTGATTGTTAAAGTAGTCACTGATTGTTATAGGATTCACTGATTGTTAAAAATGTCACTGTCACAGGTTCACTGATTGTTATAGGAATCACTGATTGTTATATGATTGATTGATTGTTATAGGATTCACCCATTGTTATAGGTTTCCCACATTGGTATAGGATTCACTGATTGTTATAGGATTCGATGATTGTTGTAGGATTCACTGATTGCTAAGGGACTCAAAGATTGTTACAGGATTCACTGATTGTTTTAGGATTGAATGATTGTTGTACGATTCTCTGATTATTATAGGAATCTCTGATTGTTATAGGATTTACTGATTGTTATCAGATTCATTGATTTTTAAAGGATTCACTGATTGTTATAGGATTCACTGATTGTTATAGAATTCACCCATTGCTATAGGATTCAATGATTATAATTAAAGGATACACTGATTGTTATAGGATTCCCTGATTCATATAGGATTCACTGATTGTTAAAGGCTTCACTGATTGCTATCAGATTCACTGACTGTCATAGGATACACTGATTGTTATAGGATGCACCCATTGTTCTAGAATTCACACATTGTTGTAGGATTCACTGATTGTTATAGAATTCACTGATTGTAATAGGACTCACGGATTGTTATAGGATTCATTGATTGTTATAGGATTCAACCATTGTTATAGGATTCACTGTTTGTTATATGATTCACAAATTGTGATCGGATTCACTGATTGTTATAGGATTCACTGATTGTTAAAGGATTCATCCATTGTTATAGGATGCACGAATTATTAAAGAATTTACTGATCGTAATAGGATTCACTGATTGTTATAGAATTCGCTGATTGATATTGGATTCACCGATTGTTTATAGGATTCACTGATTGTCATAGGATTCATCCATTGTTATGCAATTCATAAATTGTTACAGGATTCAATGATTGCTTTAGGATTCACCCAGTGTTATAGAATTCACACATTGTTATAGGATTCACTGATTCTTATAGAATTCACTGATTGTCATAGGATTCACCAATTGTTATAGGATTGAATGATTGTTATAAGATTCACTGATTGTTATAGGATTCACTGATTGTGATAGGATATGTTGATTTTCATAGGATTCATTGATTCTTGTAGGATTCACTGATTGTTGGACGATTCACTGATTATTAAAGGATTCACTGATTGTTATAGGTCTCAATGATTGTTATAGGTTTGAATGATTGTTATAGGTTTCACTGATTGTTAAAGGATTCACTGATTGTTATAGCATTCAAGAATTGTTATCGGATTCACTGATTGTTGTAGGATTCACCGATTGTTATAGGATTCACCCATTGTTATAGAATTCACCCATTGTTATATGATTCACTAGTTGTTATAGGATTCACTGACTGTCATAGGATTCACTGAGTGTTATTGGATTCACTAATTGTTATAGAAATCATTGATTGTTATAGGATTCACCCATTGTTATCGGATTCTCTCATTGTTATAGGATTCACCGATTGTTTTAGGATTCACTGGTTGTTATATACACTGATTTGCATAGGATTAAGTGAGTATTATAGGATTCACTGATTGTTATGATTCACTGATTTCTTTATAAGGGTTGACTGAGTGTTATAGGTCTCACTGATTGTTATAGGAGTCATTGATTGTTGTAGACTTCACCGATTGTTATAGGATTTACTGATTGTTTATTCATTCTCTGATTGTTATAGGATGCACCACTTCTTATAGTATTCAGTAATTGTTTTGGATTTACTTGATGGTCATAGGAATCACTGATATAGGATGCATTCATTGTTATGTGATTCAATAATTATTTTAGGATTCACTCATTGTTATAGGATTCACCCAATGTTATAGTCTTCAGTGATTGTTATAGAATTCACTGATTGTTATAGGATTTACTATTTGTAATAGGATTCAATGATTGTTATCGGATTCACTGATTGTTAAAGGATTGACTGATTGTTATTGGAATCACCCATTGTTACAGGATTCACCCATTGTTATAGGATTCACAGATTATTATAGGATTCAATGATGGTTACACGATTTGCTGATTGTTGTACGATTGAACCATTGTTATATGATTAACTGATTGTTATAGGATTCAATGAATGTTATAGGATTCAATGAATGTTATAGGATTCACTGATTGTTAAAGGATTCACTGATTGTAATAGGGTTCACTAATGTTTATAGGTTTCGCTCATTGTTATAGGGTTCAGAGATTTTTATAGGATTCACTGAATGTTATACGGTTCAGTAATTGTTATAGGGTTCACTGATTATTATAGGAGTCACTGTTTGTTATATGAATCACTGATTGCTATAGGATTCACTGATTGTTATAGCATTCACTGATTCTTATGGGAATCACTGATTATTATGGGCTACACCCATCGATTTAGGATTCACTGATTATTTAAGGAATCACTGATTGTAATAGGATTCACTGATTGTATAGGATTCATTGATTGTTATAGGATTCACTCATTGTTATAGGATTCACCCAATGTTATACGCTTCAGTGATTGTTATAGGATTCAATGATTGTTATTGAATTCACTGATTGTTAAAGGATTGACTGATTGTTATAGGATTCACCCATTGTTTTAGTATTCACCCATTGTTATAGGATTCACTGATTATTATAGGATTCACTGATTGTTACACGATTCACTGATTGTTATAGAATTCAATGAATGTTATAGGATTCAATAAATGTTATAGGATTCACTGATTGTTAAAGGAGTCACTGATTGTTGTATGATTCACTCATTTTTATACGATTCACTCATTGTTATAGGATTCAGAGATTGTTATAGGACTCTGAATGTTATAGGGTTCACTGATTTTTATAGTGTTCACTGATTGTTGTAGGATTCACTCATTGTTATCCAAATGGCTGATTGCTATAGGATTCACTGATTGTTATGGCACTCACTGATTCTTATGGGAATCATTGATTGTTATAAGATACACCCATTGTTTTAGGATTCACTGATTGATTTAGGAATCAGTGTTTGTAATAGGATTCACTTATTATAGAATTCACTGATTGTTTTACGATGCACTGACTGTTATAGGATTCAGCCATAGTTATAGGATTCACTGGTTGTTATGGGATTCACAGATTGTCATAGGATTCACTGATTGTTATAGAATTGAATAATTATTATAGGATTCATTCATTGTTATCGGATTCTGCCATTGTTATAGGCTTCACTGATTGTTATAGGATTCACTGATTGTTATCAGATTAACTGATTGTTATAGGATTCACTCATTGTTATAGGATTCACTGATTGTTATAGGATCCACTCATTGTTATAGGATTTATTGATTGTTATAAGCTTCATTGATTGAAAACATATTCACTGATTGTTCTAGGATTCACTCTTTGTTACTTGATTTCCTGGACTGATTGATTGTTGCAGTATTCACTGATTGTTTCCGATTCACACATTGTTAAAGGATTTGCCGATTGTTATAGGATTCACTGTTTGTGACTGATTTCACTGATTGTTATGGGATTCACTGATTGTTATGGGATTTACTGATTGTCATAGGATTCACTGATTGCTATAGGATTCACCTATTGTTTTAGGATTCACTGATTGTTAATGGATTCACTGATTGTAATAGGATTCACTGATTGTTAAAGAATTCACTGATAATTGTAGGTTTCACTGAAATTGTAGGATTCACTGATTGTTAATGGATTCACTGATTGTAATAGGATTCACTGATTGTTAAAGAATTCACTGATAATTGTAGGTTTCACTGAAATTGTCGGATTCACTGATTGTTAAAGGAGTCACTGATTGTTATAGGATTCACTGATTGTTAAAAGTTTCACTGATTGTCACAGGTTCACTGTTTGTTATATGATTCACCCATTGTTACAGGATTCACTGATTGTTCTAAGTTTCTCTGATTGATATAGGATTCACTGATTGTTATAGGATTCAATAATTATTATAGGATTCACTTATTGTTACAGGATTCACCCATTGTTATAGGCTTCAAAGGTTGTTATAGGATTCACTGATTGTTATAGAATTCACTCATTGTTAAAGGATTCACCAATTGCTATAGGATACACTGTTTGTAATAGGATTCACACATTGTTGTAGTTTTCCCACATTGGTATAGGATTCAATGATTGTTATAGGATTCACTTATTTTTCTAGGATTCACTGATTGTTAAAGGATTCAGCAATTGCTATAGGATACCCTGATTGTTATAGGATTCAGTGATTGTTGTAGGAATCACTCATTTTATAGGATTCACTGATTGTTATAGCATTCTCTGATGGGTATAGAATTGCCTCATTGTTATAGGATTCAATGGTTGTTAAAGAATTCACTGATTATTGTAGGTTTCACTGAAAGTTGTAGGATTCACTGATTGTTAAAGGACTCACTGATTGTTATAGGATTCACTGATTGTTAAAGGTTTCACTGTCACAGGTTCACTGATTATTGTAGGAATCACTGATTGTTATATGATTGATTGATTCTTATAGGATTCACTCATTGTTACAGGTTTCCCATATTGGTATAGGATTCATTGATTGTTATAGGATTCGATGATTGTTGTAGTATTCACTGATTGCTATGGGACTCAAAGATTGTTACAGGATTCACTGATTGTTTTAGGATTGAATGATTGTTGTACGATTCTCTGATTATTATAGGAATCTCTGATTGTTATAGGATTTACTGATTGTTATCAGATTCATTGATTTTTAAAGGATTCACTGATTGTTATAGGATTCACTGATAGTTATAGGATTCACTGATTGTTATAGAATTCACCCACTGCTATAGGATTCAATGATTATTTATTAAAGGATACACTGAATGTTATAGGATTCACTGATTGTTATAGCATTCTCTGATGGGTATAGAATTGACTCATTGTTATAGGATTCAATGGTTGTTAAAGAATTCACTGATTATTGTAGGTTTCACTGAAAGTTGTAGGATTCACTGATTGTTAAAGGAGTCACTGATTGTTATAGGATTCACTTATTGTTAAAGGTTTCACTGTCACAGGTTCACTGATTGCTGTAGGAATCATTGATTGTTATATGATTGATTGATTGTTATAGAATTCACTCATTGTTACAGGTTTCCCACATTGGTATAGGATTCATTGATTGTTATAGGATTCGATGATTGTTGTAGTATTCACTGATTGCTATGGGACTCAAAGATTGTTACAGGATTCACTGATTGTTTTAGGATTGAATGATTGTTGTACGATTCTCTGATTATTTTAGGAATCTCTAATTGTTATAGGATTTACTGATTGTTATCAGATTCATTGATTTTTAAAGGATTCACTGATTGTTATAGGATTCACTGATTGTTATAGGATTCACTGATTGTTATAGAATTCACCCATTGATATAGGATTCAGTGATTATTTATTAAAGGATACACTGATTGTTATAGGATTCACTGATTGTTATAGCATTCACCGATTGTTATAGGTTCCCCACATTGTTATAGGATTCACAGTTTCTTATAGGATTCAATGATTGTTCTCGGAGTCACTAATTGTTCTAGGATTCATTGATTGTTATAGGATTCCCTGATTCATATAGGATTCACTGATTGTGATAGGATTCACTGATTGCTATAAGATTCACAGATTGTTATAGGATACACTGATTGTTTTAGGATGCACCCATCGTTATAGAATTCACACATTGTTACAGAATTCACTGATTGTAATAGTACTCACGGATTGTTATAGGATTCATTGATTGTTATAGGATTAACCCATTGTTATAGGATCCACTAGTTGTTATAGGATTCACTGACTGTCATAGGATTCACTGAGTGTTATTGGATTAACTGATTGTTATAGAAATCATTGATTGTTATAGGATTCACCCATTGTTATCGGATTCTCTCATTGTTATAGGATTCACCGATTGTTTTATGAATAACTGGTTGTTATATACACTGATTTTCATAGGATTAAGTGATTATTATAGGATTCACTGATTGTTATGATTCACTGGTTTTTTTATAGGGTTGACTGAATGTTATAGGTCTCACTGATTGTTATAGGAGTCATTGATTGTTGTAGACTTCACCGATTGTTATAGGATTTACTGATTGTTTTTTCATTCTCTGATTGTTATAGGATGCACCACTTCTTATAGGATTCAGTAATTGTTTTGGATTTACTTGATTGTCTTAGGATTCACTGATATAGGATGCATTCATTATTATGCGATTCTCATAATTATTTTAGGATTCACTCATTGTTATAGGATTCAGCCAATGTTATAGGCTTCAGTGATCGTTATAGAATTCACTGATTGTTATATGATTTACTATTTCTAATAGGAGTCAATGATTGTTATCGGATTCACTGATTGTTAAAGGATTGACTGATTGTTATTGGAATCACCCATTGTTACAGGATTCACCCATTGTTATAGGTTTGACTGATTATTATCGGATTCACTGATGGCTACACGATTTGCTGATTGTTGTATGATTGAACCATTGTTATATGATTAACTGATTGTTATAGGATTCACTGATTATAATAGGGTTCACTCATTTTTATAGGTTTCGCTCATTGTTATAGGGTTCAGAGATTTTTATAGGATTCACTGAATGTTATACGGTTCAGTAATTGTTATAGGGTTCACTGATTATTATAGGATTCACTGATTGTTATATGAATTACTGATTGCTATAGGATTCACTGATTGTTATAGCATTCAATGATTCTTATGGGAATCACTGATTATTAGAGGATACACCCATCGATTTAGGATTCACTGATTATTTTAGGAATCACTGATTGTAATAGAATTCACTGATTGTATAGGATTCATTGATTGTTACAGGATTCACTCATTGTTATAGGATTCACCCAATGTTATACGCTTCAGTGATTGTTATAGGATTCAATGATTGCTATAAGATTCACTGATTGTTATAGGATACACTGATTGTTATAGGATGCACCCATTGTTAAAGAATTCACACATTGTTGTAGGATCCACAGATTGTTATAGAATACACTGATTGTAATAGGATTCACGGATTGTTATAGGATTCATTGATTATTATAGGATTCACCCATTGTTATAGGATTCACTGTTTGTTATATGATTCACGAATTGTGATCGGATTCACTGATTGTTATAGGATTCACTGATTGTTAAAGGATTCATCCATTGTTATAGGATTCAGTGATTGTTCAAGGATTCACTGATTGTTATAGGATTCACACATTGTTATAGGATTCAAACATTGTTCTAGGATTCACTGATTGTTATAGGATGCACGAATTGTTAAAGAATTTACTGATCGTAATAGAATTCACTGATTGTTATAGAATTCGCTGATTGTTATTGGATTCACCGATGGTTATGGGATTCACTGATTGTCATAGGATTCATCCATTGTTATGCAATTCACACATTGTTACAGGATTCAATGATTGTTATAGGATTCACCCATTGTTATAGGATTCACACATTGTTATAGGATTTACTGATTCTTATAGAATTCACTGATTGTCATAGGATTCACCAATTGTTATAGGATTGAATGATTGTTATAAGATTCACTGATTGTTATAGGATTCACACATTGTTATAGGATTCACTGTTTGTTTTATGATTCACGAATTGTGATCGGATTCACTGATTGTTATAGGATTCACTGATTGTTAAATGATTCATCCATTGTTATAGGATTCAGTGATTGTTCAAGGATTCACTGATTGTTATAGAATTCACCCATTGCTATAGGATTCAATGATTATTTATTAAAGGATACACTGATTGTTATAGGATTCACTGATTGTTATAGCATTCACTGATTGTTATAGGTTTCCCATATTGATATAGGATTCACAGTTTCTTATAGGATTCAATGATTGTTATATGATTCACTGATTGTTCTAGGATTCATTGATTGTTATAGGATTCCCTGATTCATATAGGATTCACTGATTGTTATAGGATTCACTGATTGCTATAAGATTCACTGATTGTTATAGGATACACTGATTGTTTTAGCATGCACCCATTGTTATAGAATTCACACATTGTTATAGAATTCACTGATTGTTTTATGAATAACTAGTTGTTATATACACTGATTTTCATAGGATTAAGTGATTATTATAGGATTCACTGATTGTTATGATTCACTGATTTTTTTATGGGGTTGACTGAATGTTATAGGTCTCACTGATTGTTATAGGAGTCATTGATTGTTGTAGACTTCACCGATTGTTATAGGATTTACTGATTGTTTTTTCATTCTCTGATTGTTATAGGATGCACCACTTCTTATAGGATTCAGTAATTGTTTTGGATTTACTTGATTGTCTTAGGATTCACTGATATAGGATTCATTCATTGTTATGCGATTCTCATAATTATTTTAGGATTCACTCATTGTTATAGGATTCACCCAATATTATAGGCTTCAGTGATTGTTATAGAATTCACTGATTGTTATAGGATTTACTATTTCTAATAGGAGTCAATGATGGTTATCGGATTCACTGATTGTTAAAGGATTGACTGATTGTTATTGGAATCACCCATTGTTACAGGTTCACCCATTGTTATAGGATTCACTGATTATTATAGGATTCACTGATGGCTACACAATTTGCTGATTGTTGTATGATTGAACCATTGTTATATGATTTACTGATTGTTATAGGATTCACTGATTGTTATAGGATTGACCCATTGTTATAGGATTCACTAGTTGTTATAGGATTCATTGACTATCATAGCATTCACTGAGTGTTATAAGATTAACTGACTGTTGTAGAAACCATTGATTGTTATAGGATTCACCCATTGTTATCGGATTCTCTCATTGTTATAGGATTCACCGATTGTTTTATGAATAACTGGTTGTTATATACACTGATTTTCATAGGATTAAGTGATTATTATAGGTTTCACTGATTGTTATGATTCACTGATTTTTTTTTGTGGTTGACTGAATGTTACAGGTCTCACTGATTGTTATAGGAGTCATTGATTGTCATAGGATTCACCAAATGTTATAGGATTGAATGATTGTTATAAGATTCACTGATTGTTATAGGATTCACACATTGTTATGGGATTCACTGTTTGTTATATGATTCACGAATTGTGATCGGATTCACTGATTGTTATAGATTCACTGATTGTTAAATGATTCATCCATTGTTATAGGATTCAGTGATTGTTCAAGGATTCATTGATTGTTATAGAATTCACCCATTGCTATAGGATTCAATGATTATTTATTAAAGGATACACTGATTGTTATAGGATTCACTGATTGTTATAGCATTCACTGATTGTTATAGGTTTCCCATATTGATATAGGATTCACAGTTTCTTATAGGATTCAATGATTGTTATAGGATTCACTGATTGTTCTAGGATTCATTGATTGTTATAGGATTCCCTGATTCATATAGGATTCACTGATTGTTATAGGATTCACTGATTGCGATAAGATTCACTGATTGTTATAGGATACACTGATTGTTTTAGGATGCACCCATTGTTATAGAATTCACACATTGTTATAGAATTCACTGATTGTAATAGGACTCACGGATTGTTATAGGATTCATTGATTGTTATAGGATTGACCCATTGTTATAGGATTCACTAGTTGTTATAGGATTCACTGACTGTCATAGCATTCACTGAGTGTTATTGGATTAACTGATTGTTATAGAAACCATTGATTGTTATAGGATTCACCCATTGTTATCGGATTCTCTCATTGTTATAGGATTCACCGATTGTTTTATGAATAACTGGTTGTTATATACACTGATTTTCATAGGATTAAGTGATTATTATAGGATTCACTGATTGTTATGATTCACTGATTTTTTTATGGGGTTGACTGAATGTTATAGGTCTCACTGATTGTTATAGGA
Organism: Pristiophorus japonicus; assembly: GCF_044704955.1. NCBI lineage: Eukaryota > Metazoa > Chordata > Chondrichthyes > Pristiophoridae > Pristiophorus > Pristiophorus japonicus. The sequence continues at coordinate 46,040,738 of NC_091986.1, read as the reverse complement.
GTCATTGATTGTTGTAGACTTCACTGATTGTTATAGGATTTACTGATTGTTTTTTCATTCTCTGATTGTTATAGGATGCACCACTTCTTATAGGATTCAGTAATTGTTTTGGATTTACTTGATTGTCTTAGGATTCACTGATATAGGATTCATTCATTGTTATGCGATTCTCACAATTATTTTAGGATTCACTCATTGTTATAGGATTCACCCAATATTATAGGCTTCAGTGATTGTTATAGAATTCACTGATTGTTATAGGATTTACTATTTCTAATAGGAGTCAATGATTGTTATCGGATTCACTGATTGTTAAAGGATTGACTGATTGTTATTGGAATCACCCATTGTTACAGGATTCACCCATTGTTATAGGATTCACTGATTATTATAGGATTCACTGATGGCTACACGATTTGCTGATTGTTGTATGATTGAACTATTGTTATATGATTTACTGATTGTTATAGGATTCACTGATTATAATAGGGTTCACTAATTTTTATAGGTTTCGCTCATTGTTAAAGGATTCAGAGATTTTTTATAGGATTCACTGAATGTTATACGGTTCAGTAATTGTTATAGGGTTCACTGATTATTATAGGATTCACTGATTGTTATATGAATCACTGATTGCTACAGGATTCACTGATTGTTATAGCATTCACTGATTCTTATGGGAATCACTGATTATTATAGGATACACCCATCGATTTAGGATTCACTGATTATTTTAGGAATCACTGATTGTAATAGAATTCACTGATTGTATAGGATTCATTGATTGTTATAGGATTCACTCATTGTTATAGGATTCACCCAATGTTATACGCTTCAGTGATTGTTATAGGATTGAATGATTGCTATAAGATTCACTGATTGTTATAGGATACACTGATTGTTATAGAATGCACCCATTGTTAAAGAATTCACACATTGTTGTAGGATTCACTGATTGTTATAGAATACACTGATTGTAATAGGACTCACGGATTGTTATAGGATTCATTGATTATTATAGGATTCACCCATTGTTATAGGATTCACTGTTTGTTATATGATTCACAAATTGTGATCGGATTCACTGATTGTTATAGGATTCACTGATTGTTAAAGAATTCATCCATTGTTATAGGATTCAGTGATTGTTCAAGGATTCACTGATTGTTATAGGATTCACACATTGTTATAGGATTCACACATTGTTCTAGGATTCACTGATTGTTATAGGATGCACGAATTGTTAAAGAATTTACTGATCATAATAGGATTCACTGATTGTTATAGAATTCGCTGATTGTTATTGGATTCACCGATGGTTATAGGATTCACTGATTGTCATAGGATTCATCCATTGTTATGCAATTCACACATTGTTACAGGATTCAATGATTGTTATAGGATTCACCCATTGTTATAGGATTCACACATTGTTATAGGATTCACTGATTCTTATAGAATTCCCTGATTGTCATAGGATTCACCAATTGTTATAGGATTGAATGATTGTTATAAGATTCACTGATTGTTATAGGATTCACACATTGTTATAGGATTCACTATTTGTTATATGATTCACGAATTGTGATCGGATTCACTGATTGTTATAGGATTCACTGATTGTTAAAGGGTTCATCCATTGTTATAGGATTCAGTGATTGTTCAAGGATTCACTGATTGTTATAGAATTCACCCATTACTATAGGATTCAATGATTATTTATTAAAGGATACACTGATTGTTATAGGATTCACTGATTGTTATAGCATTCACCGATTGTTATAGGTTTCCCACATTGTTATAGGATTCACAGTTTCTTATAGGATTCAATGATTGTTATAGGATTCACTGATTGTTCTAGGATTCATTGATTGTTATAGGATTCACTGATTCATATAGGATTCACTGATTGTTATAGGATTCACTGATTGTTTTAGAATGCACCCATCATTATAGAATTCATACATTGTTATAGAATTCACTGATTGTAATAGGATTCATGGATTGTTATAGGATTCATTGATTGTTATAGGATTGACCCATTGTGATAGGATTCACTAGTTGTTATAGGATTCACTGACTGTCATAGCATTCACTGAGTGTTATTGGATTAACTGATTGTTATAGAAACCATTGATTGTTATAGGATTCACCCATTGTTATCGGATTCTCTCATTGTTATAGGATTCACCGATTGTTTTATGAATAACTGGTTGTTATATACACTGATTTTCATAGGATTAAGTGATTATTATAGGATTCACTGATTGTTATGATTCACAGATTTTTTTATGGGGTTGACTGAATGTTATAGATCTCACTGATTGTTATAGGAGTCATTGATTGTTGTAGACTTCACCGATTGTTATAGGATTTACTGATTGTTTGTTCATTCTCTGATTGTTATAGGATGCACCACTTCTTCTCGGGTTCAGTAATTGTTTTGGATTTACTTGATTGTCTTAGGATTAACTGATATAGGATGCATTCATTGTTATGCAATTCTCATAATTATTTTAGGATTCACTCATTGTTATAGGATTCACTGAATGTTATAGGCTTCAGTGATTGTTATAAAATTCACTGATTGTTATAGGATTGGAGTCAATGATTGTTATCGGATTCACTGATTGTTAAAGGATTGACTGATTGTTATTGGAATCACCCATTGTTACAGGATTCACCCATTGTTATAGGATTCACTGATTATTATAGGATTCACTGATGGCTACACGATTTGCTGATTGTTGTATGATTGAACCATTGTTATATGATTAACTGATTGATATATGATTCACTGATTATAATAGGGTTCACTCATTTTTATAGGTTTCGCTCCTTGTTTTAGGGTTCAGAGATTTTTATAGGATTTACTGAATGTTATACGGTTCAGTAATTGTTATAGGGTTCACTGATTATTATAGGATTCACTGATTGTTATATGAATCACTGATTGCTATAGGATTCACTGATTGTTATAGCATTCACTGATTCTTATGGGAATCACTGATTATTATAGGATACACCCATCGATTTAAGATTCACTGATTATTTTAGGAATCACTGATTGTAATAGAATTCACTGATTGTATAGGATTCATTGATTATTATAGGATTCACCCATTGTTATAGGATTCACTGTTTGTTGTATGATTCACGAATTGTGATCGGATTCACTGATTGTTATAGGATTCACTGATTGTTAAAAGATTCATCCATTGTTATAGGATTCAGTGATTGTTCAAGGATTCACTGCTTGTTATAGGATTCACACATATTTATAGGATTCACACATTGTTCTAGCATTCACTGATTGTTATAGGATGCACGAATTGTTAAATAATTTAGTGATCGTAATAGGATTCACTGATTGTTATAGAATTCGCTGATTGTTATTGGATTCACCGATGGTTATAGGATTGAATGATTGTTATAAGATTCATTGATTGTTATAGGATTCACACATTGTTATAGGATTCACTGTTTGTTATATGATTCACGAATTGTGATCGGATTCACTGATTGTTATAGGATTCACTGATACTTAAAAGATTCATCCATTGTTATAGGATTCAGTGATTGTTCAAGGATTCACTAATTGTTATCAGTTTCACTGATGGTTATGGGATTCACTGATTGATACAGGATTCACTGATTGTTCTAGGATTCACCCATTGTTATAGGATTCATACATTGTTATAGGATTCACAGATTCTTATAGGATTCAATGATTGTTATAGGATTCACTCATTGTCATAGGATTCACTGCTAGTTATATGATTCACTGATTGTTATCGGAATCACTGATTGTTATAAGATTCACTGATTGTTATAGGATTCACTGATTGATATAGGATGCATCCATTGTTGTAGGATTCACACATTGTTATAGGATTCTCTGATTGTTACAGGATTCAATGATTATTATTGGGTTCACCGATTGTTATAGGATTCACCGATTGTTAAAAGATTCACTGATTGTTATAGGATTCACTGATTGTTATAGAATTTACTCATTGTTATAGGATTCAATGATTATTCGAGGATAAACTGATTGTTATAGGATTCACTGATTGTTATAGCATTCACCCATTGTTATAGGTTTCCCACATTGTTATAGGATTCACAGATTCTTATAGGATTCAATGATTGTTATAGGATTGAATGATTGTTTAGGATTCATTGATTGTTATAGGATTCTCTGATTCGTATAGGATTCACTGATTGTTATAGGATTAACTGATTGCTATAAGATTCACTGATTGTTATCGGATTCACTGATTGTTATCGGATTCACTGATTGTTTTTGGATTCACTGATTGTTATACGATTCATTGATTGTTATAGAATTCACTGATTGTTATAGGTATCAACTATTTTTTAAGGATTCACTGATTGTTAAAGGATTCATCAATTGTAATACGATACACTGATTGTTACAAGATTCACTGATTGTTGGACGATTGATTGTGATAGGATTCACTGATTCTTGTAGGATTCATTGATTGATAGGGTTCATCCATTGTTATAGGATTCACTGACTGTTATAACATTTACTGATATAGGATTCATTGTTGGTGTAGGATTCTATAATTATTATAGAATTCATTCATTGTTATACAATTCACCCATTGTTATAGGCTTCACAGATTGTGAAAGGATTCACTGATTGTTATAGGTTTGACTCATTGTTATGGGATTCACTCATTGTGTTGGATTCACTTGATTGCTGTAGGATTCACTGATTGTTATAGGATTCACTGATTGTTAAAGGATTCACTGATTGTTATAGGATTCAATGAATGTTAAAGGATTCACTGATTGTTAAAGAATTCACTGATTGTTATAGGATTCACTGATTGTTACATGATTCACTGATGGCTATAGGACTGACTGATTCTTACATGATTCACTGATTATTATAGGAGTCACCCAATGTTATAGAATTCACCAATTGTTATAGGATTCCCTGGTTCTTATAGACTACACTGATTGTTATAGGTTTCACTGATTGTTATAGGTTTAACGGATTGTTATAGGAATCACTGATGGTTATAGGATTGTCCCATTGCTTTAGGATTCATTGATTGTAATAGGATTCACTGATTGTAATTGAATTCACTGATTGTTAAAGGCTACTTTGATTATTAATGATTCACTGAATGTTATAGGATTCACTGATTGTTATTGGAATTACCCATTGTTATAGAATTCACCCAATGTTATAGAATTCATTGATTGTTATAGGATTCCCTATTTGTTATAGACTGAACTGATTGTTATATGATTCACCAATTGTTATAGGGTTCACGATTGTTATAGGATTCACCCGTTGTTTGAGGAATCACTGATTGCTATATGATTCACTGATTGTAATAGGATTCAATAATTGTTAAAGGCTAAGTTGATTATTAAAGGATTCACTGAATGTTATAGGATTCATTGATTGTTATTGGATTCACTGATTGTTATAGGATCCACTGATTGTTATAGGATTCATTGATTGTGACAGGATTCACTAATTGTTATAGAATTGACTGATTGTTATAAGATTCATTTATATAGGATTCACCATTGTAATAGGATTCACCCTTTATTAAAGGATTCACTGATTATTGTAGGATTCACTGATACACACATCATTCATTGATTATTATAGGATTCACCCATTGTTATAGGATTCACCCATTGTTATAGGATTCACCAGTTGTTATAGGATTCACTGACTGTCATAGGATTCACTGAGTGTTATTGGATTCACTGATTGTTATAGAAATCATTGATTGTTATAGGTTTCACCCATTGTTATCGGATTCTCTGATTGTTATAGGATTCACTGATTATTATGGGATTCACCTATTTTCATAGGATTCACTGATTGTTACAGGATTCACTGATGGTTATAGGAATGTCCCATTGCTTTAGGATTCATTGATTGTTATAGGATTCACTGATTATTATAGAATTCACCTATATTCATAGGATTCACTGATTGTTATAGGATTCATTGATGAGTATACGATTGTCCCATTGCTTTCAGATTCATTGATCGTCATAGGATTCACTGATTGTAATTGGATTCACTGATTGTTAAAGGCTACATTGATTATTAAAGGATTCACTGAATGTTATAGAATTCACTGATTATTATTGGAATAATACATTGTTGTAGAATTCACCCAATCTTATAGAATTCACCAAATGTTATTGGATTCCCTTATTGTTATAGAATACACTGATTGTTATATGATTCATCAATTGATATAGGATTCACCATTGTTATAGGATTCACCCATTGTTTGAGGAATCACTGATTGTTATAGGATTCACTGATTGTTATAGGCTACATTGATTATTATAGGATTCACTGAATGTTATAGGGTTCACTGATTAATATTGGAATCACCCATTGTTATAGGATTCACCATTGGTATAGGAGTCACTGATTATTATAGGATTCATTGATTGTTATAGGATTCACTGATTGTTATAGGATACACTGATTGTTATAGGATTCACTGATTGCTATATAATTGACTGATTGTTATTGGATTCATCCTTTGTTATAGGATTCACTGAATGTTATTGGATTCCCTGATTGTTATACGATTGATTGTGATAAGATTAACTGATTTTTATAGGATTCAGTGATTGTTGGACGATTCACTGATTGTTATAGGATTCACTGATTTTTCTAGGATTCACCAATTTTTATAGGATTTACTGAGTGTTATATGATTTGCTGATTGTTATAAGATTCACCCCATTGTTATAGGATTCACCTATTTTTATAGGATTCACTGATTGTTAAAGGATTCAACAATTATTATAGGATACACTGATTGTTACAAGATTCACTGATTGTTATAGGATTGAACCATTGTTATAGGATTCACTGATTGTTATAGGATTCAATGAATGTTATAGGATTCAATAAATGTTATAGGATTCACTGATTGTTAAAGGATTCACTGATTGTTATAGGATTCACTCATTTTTATACGATTCACTCATTGTTATAGGATTCAGAGATTGTTATAGGACTCTGAATGTTATAGGGTTCACTGATTTTTATAGTGTTCACTGATTGTTGTAGGATTCACTCGTTGTTATCCAAATGACTGATTGCTGTATGATTCACTGATTGTTATGGCACTCACTGATTCTTATGGGAATCACTGATTGTTATAGGATACACCCATTGTTTTAGAATTTACTGATTGATTTAGGAATCAGTGTTTGTAATAGGATTCACTTATTATAGGATTCATTCATTGTTATAGGATTTGCTCATTGTTTTAGGATTCATCCATTGTTATAGGATTCACTGATTGTCTAGAATTCACTAATTGTTTTACGATTCACTGACTGTTATAGGATTCAGCCATAGTTATAGGATTCACTGGTTGTTATGGGATTCATAGATTGCCATAGGATTCACCGATTGTTATAGGATTCACTGATTGTTATAGAATTGAATAATGATTATAGGATTCATTCATTGTTATAGGATTCTGCCATTGTTATAGGCTTCACTGATTGTTATAGGATCCACTCATTTTTATAGGATTTATTGATTGTTATAGGCTTCATTGATTGAAAACGTATTCACTGATTGTTCTAGGATTCACTCTTTGTTACTTGATTTCCTGGATTGATTGATTGTTGCAGGATTCACTGATTGTTTCGGATTCACACATTGTTAAAGGATTTGCCGATTGTTATAGGATTCACTGATTATGACAGGTTTCACTGATTGTTATGGGATTCACTGATTGTTATGGGATTCACTGATTGTCGTAGGATTCACTGATTGCTATAGGATTCAGTGATTGTTGTAGGATTCATTGATAATTATAGGATTGACTGATTGTTACAGGAAGCATTCACTGGTATTGGATTCACTCATTGTTATAAATTCACCCATTGTTATAGGATTCCATGAATGTTATCCCGTTCACCATTTTTATAGGATTCACTGATCGTTAAAGGATTCACCAATTGTCATAGAATTCGCTCATTGTTATCGGATTCACCGATTGTTATAGGATTGACTGATTGCAACAGGATTCAATGTTTGTTATAGGATTTACTGATTGTTATAGGATACACTTGATTGTTATAGGATTCACTAATTGTCATCTGATTCACCGAATGTTGTAGTATTCACCGCTTATTATAGGATTTACTGATTGTGATATGATTTGCTGATTGTGATCGGATTCAGCCATTGTTATCGACTTCACTGATTGTTATGGGATTTACTGATTGTTATTGGATTCACTGATTGTTAAAGGATTCAATGATTGCTTTAGGATTCAATGGATGTTATTGGATTCACTGATTGTTATAGGATTCACTGATTGTTTTAGGTTTGTCTGATTATAATAGGATTGACTGATTGTTATAGGATTGACTGATTGTTATAGGATTCACTGATTGTTATAGAAATCATTCATTGTTATAGGATTCACCCATTGTGACAGGATTCATTGATTGTTATAGGATTCACTCATTGTTATAGGATACACTGATTATTATAGGATTCACTAGTTGTTATAGGAATCACTTATTGTTATATGATTCACTGATTGCTATGGGATTCACTGATTCTTAAAGGATTCACTGATTGTTTCGGATTAACCATTGTTATAGACTTCACCCATTGTTTTAGGATTCACGCAGTGTTGTAGGATTCACTGATTGTTAAAGAATTCACTGATTATTGTAGGTTTCACTGAAATTGTTGGATTCACTGATTGTTAAAGGAGTCACTGATTGTTATAGGATTCACTGATTGTTAAAAGTTTCACTGATTGTCACAGGTTCACTGATTGTTATAGGATTCACTGATTGTTATATGATTGATTGATTGTTATAGGATTCACCCATTGTTACAGGATTCACTGATTGCTTTAGGATTCAATGAATGTTATATGATTCACTGATTGTTATCGGATTCACTGATTGATTTAGGTTCAACTGATTATAATAGGATTGACTGATCGTTATAGGATTCACTGGTTGTTATAGGATTCACTGATTGTTATAGAAATCATTCATTGTTATAGGATTCACCCATTGTGACAGGATTAATTGATTGTTATAGGATTCACTCATTGTTATAGGATACACTGATTGTTAGAAGATTCACTGGTTGTTATAGGAATCACTGAATGTTGTATGATTCACTGATTGCTATGGGATTCACTGATTCTTATAAGATTCACTGATTGTTTCAGATTCACCATTGTTATAGACTTCACCCATTGTTTTAGGATTCACGCATTGTTATAGGATTCACTCATTGTAATACAATTCATTGATTGTTATAGGATTCACTGATTGTTATAGGATTTATTGATTATTATATTATATGATTCACCCTTTTTTATAGGATTCACCCGTTGTTGTAGGATTCACCTATTGTTTTAGGATTCATTGATTGTTATTGGAGTAACTGATTGTAATAGGATTCACTGATTGTTAAAGAATTCACTGATTATTGTAGGTTTCACTGAAATTGTTGGATTCACTGATTGTTAAAGGAGTCACTGATTGTTATAGGATTCACTGATTGTTAAAAGTTTCACTGATTGTCACAGGTTCACTGATTGTTATAGGATTCACCCATTGTTACAGGATTCACTGATTGTTATAAGTTTCACTGATTGTTATAGGATTCACTGATTGTTATAGGATTCAATAATTATTATAGGATTCACTTATTGTTACAGGATTCACCCATTGTTATAGGCTTCAAAGGTAGTTATAGGATTCACTGATTGTAGTAGAATTCACTCATTGTTAAAGGATTCACCAATTGCTATAGGATACACTGATTGTTATAGGATTCACACTTTGTTATAGTTTTCCCACATAGGCATAGGATTCAATGATTGTTAAAGGATTCACTTAATTTTCTAGGATTCACCGATTGTTAAAGGATTCAGCAATTGCTATAGGATACACTGATTGTTATAGGATTGAGTGATTGTTATAGGAATCACTCATTTGATAAGATTCACTGATTGTTCTCGGATTCTCTGATGGGTATAGAATTGACTCATTGTTATAGGATTCAATGGTTGTTAAAGAATTCACTGATTATTGTAGGTTTCACTGAAAGTTGTAGGAATCACTGATTGTTAAAGTAGTCACTGATTGTTATAAGATTCACTGATTGTTAAAAATGTCACTGTCACAGGTTCACTGATTGTTATAGGAGTCACTGATTGTTATATGATTGATTGATTGTTATAGGATTCACCCATTGTTATAGGTTTCCCACATTGATATAGGATTCACTGATTGTTATAGGATTCGATGATTGTTGTAGGATTCACTGATTGCTATGGGACTCAAAGATTGTTACAGGATTCACTGATTGTTTTAGGATTGAATGATTGTTGTACGATTCTCTGATTATTATAGGAATCTCTGATTGTTATAGGATTTAATGATTGTTATCAGATTCATTGATTTTTAAAGGATTCACTGATTGTTATAGGATTCACTGATTGTTATAGAATTCACCCATTGCTATAGGATTCAATGATTATTATTAAAGGATACACTGATTGTTATAGGATTCACTGATTGTTATGATATTCACCGATTGTTATAGGTTTCCCATATTGTTGTAGGATTCACAGTTTCTTATAGGATTCAATGATTGTTATAGGATTTGCTGATTGTTCTAGGATTCACTGATTGTTATAGGATTCCCTGATTCATATAGGATTCACTGATTGTTATAGGCTTCACTGATTGCTATAAGATTCACTGACTGTTATAGGATACATTGATTGTTATAGGATGCACCCATTGTTCTAGAATTCACACATTGTTGTAGGATTCACTGATTGTTATAGAATTCACTGATTGTAATAGGACTCATGGATTGTTATCGGAATAATTGATTGTTATAGGATTCAACCATTGTTATAGGATTCACTGTTTGTTATATGATTCACAAATTTTGATCGGATTCACTGATTGTTAAATGATTCACTGATTGTTAAAGGATTCATCCATTGTTATAGGATTCACTGATTGTTATAGAATTCGCTGATTGATATTGGATTCACCGATGGTTATAGGATAAACTGATTGTCATAGGATTCATCCATTGTTATGCAATTCACATATTGTTACAGGATTCAATGATTGTTATAGGATTCACCCATTGTTATAGGATTCACACATTGTTATAGGATTCACTGATTCTTATAGAATTCACTGATTGTCATAGGATTCACCAATTGTTATAGGATTGAATGATTGTTATAAGATTCACTGATTGTTATAGGATTCACACATTGTTATACGATTCACTGATTGTGATAGGATATGTTGATTTTCATAGGATTCATTGATTCTTGTAGGATTCACTGATTGTTGGACGATTCACTGATTCTTAAAGGATTCACTGATTGTTATAGGTTTCAATGATTGTTATAGGTTTGAATGATTGTTATAGGTTTCACTGATTGTTAAAGGATTCACTGATTGTTATAGCATTCAAGAATTGTTATCGGATTCACTGATTGTTATAGGATTCACCGATTGTTATAGGATTCACCCATTGTTATAGGATTCACCCATTGTTATAGGATTCACCCATTGTTATAGGATTCACTAGTTGTTATAGGATTCACTGACTGTCATAGGATTCACTGAGTGTTATTAGATTCACTGACTGTTATAGAAATCATTGATTGTTATAGGATTCACCCATTGTTATCGGATTCTCTCATTGTTATAGGATTCACCGATTGTTTTAGGATTCACTGGTTGTTATATACACTGATTTTCATAGGATTAAGTGATTATTATAGGATTCACTGATTGTTATGATTCACTGATTTCTTTATAAGGGTTGACTGAATGTTATAGGTCTCACTGATTGTTATAGGAGTCATTGATTGTTGTAGACTTCACCGATTGTTATAGGATTTACTGATTGTTTTTTCATTCTCTGATTTTTATAGGATGCACCACTTATTATAGGTTTCAGTAATTGTTTTGGATTTACTTGATTGTTATAGGAATCACTGATATGTGATTCAATAAATATTTTAGGATTCACTCATTGTTATAGGATTCACCCAATGTTATAGGCTTCAGTGATTGTTATAGAATTCACTGATTGTTATAGGATTTACTATTTGTAATAGGATTCAGTGATTGTTATCGGATTCACTGATTGTTAAAGGATTGACTGATTGTTATTGGAATCACCCATGGTTGCAGGATTCACCCATTGTTGTAGGATTCACTGATTATTATAGGATTCAATGATGGTTACACGATTTGCTGATTGTTGTACGATTGAACCATTGTTATATGATTAACCGATTGTTATAGGATTCAATGAATATTATAGGATTCACTGATTGTTAAAGGATTCACTGATTGTAATAGGGTTCACTAATTTTTATAGGTTACGCTCATTGTTATAGGGTTCAGAGATTTTTATAGGATTCACTGAATGTTATACGGTTCAGTAATTGTAATAGGGTTCACTGATTATTATAGGATTCACTGATTGTATAGGATTCATTGATTGTTATAGGATTCACTCATTGTTATAGGATTCACCCAATGTTATACGCTTCAGTGATTGTTATAGGATTCAATGATTGTTATTGAATTCACTGATTGTTAAAGGATTGACTGATTGTTATAGGAATCACCCATGGTTACAGGATTCACCCATTGTTATAGGATTCACTGATTATTATAGGATTCAATGATGGTTACACGATTTGCTGATTGTTGTACGATTGAACCATTGTTATATGATTAACTGATTGTTCTAGGATTCACTCTTTGTTACTTGATTTCCTGGATTGATTGATTGTTGCAGGATTCACTGATTGTTTCGGATTCACACATTGTTAAAGGATTTGCCGATTGTTATAGGATTCACTGATTATGACAGGTTTCACTGATTGTTATGGGATTCACTGATTGTTATGGGATTCACTGATTGTCGTAGGATTCACTGATTGCTATAGGATTCAGTGATTGTTGTAGGATTCATTGATAATTATAGGATTGACTGATTGTTACAGGAAGCATTCACTGGTATTGGATTCACTCATTGTTATAAATTCACCCATTGTTATAGGATTCCATGAATGTTATCCCGTTCACCATTTTTATAGGATTCACTGATCGTTAAAGGATTCACCAATTGTCATAGAATTCGCTCATTGTTATCGGATTCACCGATTGTTATAGGATTGACTGATTGCAACAGGATTCAATGTTTGTTATAGGATTCACTGATTGTTATAGGATACACTTGATTGTTATAGGATTCACTAATTGCCATCTGATTCACCGAATGTTGTAGTATTCACCGCTTATTATAGGATTTACTGATTGTGATATGATTTGCTGATTGTGATCGGATTCAGCCATTGTTATCGACTTCACTGATTGTTATGGGATTTACTGATTGTTATTGGATTCACTGATTGTTAAAGGATTCAATGATTGCTTTAGGATTCAATGGATGTTATTGGATTCACTGATTGTTATAGGATTCACTGATTGTTTTAGGTTTGTCTGATTATAATAGCATTGACTGATTGTTATAGGATTGACTGATTGTTATAGGATTCACTGATTGTTATAGAAATCATTCATTGTTATAGGATTCACCCATTGTGACAGGATTCATTGATTGTTATAGGATTCACTCATTGTTATAGGATACACTGATTATTATAGGATTCACTAGTTGTTATAGGAATCACTGATTGTTATATGATTCACTGATTGCTATGGGATTCACTGATTCTTAAAGGATTCACTGATTGTTTCGGATTAACCATTGTTATAGACTTCACCCATTGTTTTAGGATTCACGCATTGTTGTAGGATTCACTGATTGTTAAAGAATTCACTGATTATTGTAGGTTTCACTGAAATTGTTGGATTCACTGATTGTTAAAGGAGTCACTGATTGTTATAGGATTCACTGATTCTTAAAAGTTTCACTGATTGTCACAGGTTCACTGATTGTTATAGGATTCACTGATTGTTATATGATTGATTGATTGTTATAGGATTCACCCATTGTTACAGGATTCACTGATTGCTTTAGGATTCAATGAATGTTATATGTTTCACTGATTGTTATCGGATTCACTGATTGATTTAGGTTCAACTGATTATAATAGGATTGACTGATTGTTATAGGATTCACTGGTTGTTATAGGATTCACTGATTGTTATAGAAATCATTCATTGTTATAGGATTCACCCATTGTGACAGGATTAATTGATTGTTATAGGATTCACTCATTGTTATAGGATACACTGATTGTTAGAGGATTCACTGGTTGTTATAGGAATCACTGAATGTTGTATGATTCACTGATTGCTATGGGATTCACTGATTCTTATAAGATTCACTGATTGTTTCAGATTCACCATTGTTATAGACTTCACCCATTGTTTTAGGATTCACGCATTGTTATAGGATTCACTCATTGTAATACAATTCATTGATTGTTATAGGATTCACTGATTGTTATAGGATTTATTGATTATTATATTATATGATTCACCCTTTTTTATAGGATTCACCCGTTGTTGTAGGATTCACCTATTGTTTTAGGATTCATTGATTGTTATTGGAGTAACTGATTGTAATAGGATTCACTGATTGTTAAAGAATTCACTGATTATTGTAGGTTTCCCTGAAATTGTTGGATTCACTGATTGTTAAAGGAGTCACTGATTGTTATAGGATTCACTGATTGTTAAAAGTTTCACTGATTGTCACAGGTTCACTGATTGTTATAGGATTCACCCATTGTTACAGGATTCACTGATTGTTATAAGTTTCACTGATTGTTATAGGATTCACTGATTGTTATAGGATTCAATAATTATTATAGGATTCAAAGGTAGTTATAGGATTCACTGATTGTTATAGAATTCACTCATTGTTAAAGGATTCACCAATTGCTATAGGATACACTGATTGTTATAGGATTCACACATTGTTATAGTTTTCCCACATAGGCATATGATTCAATGATTGTTAAAGGATTCACTTAATTTTCTAGGATTCACCGATTGTTAAAGGATTCAGCAATTGCTATAGGATACACTGATTGTTATAGGATTCAGTGATTGTTATAGGAATCACTCATTTGATAAGATTCACTGATTGTTCTCGGATTCTCTGATGGGTATAGAATTGACTCATTGTTATAGGATTCAATTGTTGTTAAAGAATTCACTGATTATTGTAGGTTTCACTGAAAGTTGTAGGAATCACTGATTGTTAAAGTAGTCACTGATTGTTATAAGATTCACTGATTGTTAAAAATGTCACTGTCACAGGTTCACTGATTGTTATAGGAATCACTGATTGTTATATGATTGATTGATTGTTATAGGATTCACCCATTTCTATAGGATTCAATGATTATTATTAAAGGATACACTGATTGTTATAGGATTCACTGATTGTTATGATATTCACCGATTGTTATCGGTTTCCCACATTGTTGTAGGATTCACAGTTTCTTATAGGATTCAATGATTGTTATAGGATTTGCTGATTGTTCTAGGATTCACTGATTGTTATAGGATTCCCTGATTGTTTTAGGATTGAATGATTGTTGTACGATTCTCTGATTATTATAGGAATCTCTGATTGTTATAGGATTTAATGATTGTTATCAGATTCATTGATTTTTAAAGGATTCACTGATTGTTATAGGATTCACTGATTGTTATAGAATTCACCCATTTCTATAGGATTCAATGATTATTATTAAAGGATACACTGATTGTTATAGGATTCACTGATTGTTATGATATTCACCGATTGTTATAGGTTTCCCACATTGTTGTAGGATTCACAGTTTCTTATAGGATTCAATGATTGTTATAGGATTTGCTGATTGTTCTAGGATTCACTGATTGTTATAGGATTCCCTGATTCATATAGGATTCACTGATTGTTATAGGCTTCACTGATTGCTATAAGATTCACTGACTGTTATAGGATACATTGATTGTTATAGGATGCACCCATTGTTCTAGAATTCACACATTGTTGTAGGATTCACTGATTGTTATAGAATTCACTGATTGTAATAGGACTCATGGATTGTTATCGGAATAATTGATTGTTATAGGATTCAACCATTGTTATAGGATTCACTGTTTGTTATATGATTCACAAATTTTGATCGGATTCACTGATTGTTAAATGATTCACTGATTGTTAAAGGATTCATCCATTGTTATAGGATTCACTGATTGTTATAGAATTCGCTGATTGATATTGGATTCACCGATGGTTATAGGATTCACTGATTGTCATAGGATTCATCCATTGTTATGCAATTCACATATTGTTACAGGATTCAATGATTGTTATAGGATTCACCCATTGTTATAGGATTCACACATTGTTATAGGATTCACTGATTCTTATAGAATTCACTGATTGTCATAGGATTCACCAATTGTTATAGGATTGAATGATTGTTATAAGATTCACTGATTGTTATAGGATTCACACATTGTTATAGGATTCACTGATTGTGATAGGATATGTTGATTTTCATAGGATTCATTGATTCTTGTAGGATTCACTGATTGTTGGACGATTCACTGATTCTTAAAGGATTCACTGATTGTTATAGGTTTCAATGATTGTTATAGGTTTGAATGATTGTTATAGGTTTCACTGATTGTTAAAGGATTCACTGATTGTTATAGCATTCAAGAATTGTTATCGGATTCACTGATTGTTATAGGATTCACCGATTGTTATAGGATTCACCCATTGTTATAGGATTCACCCATTGTTATAGGATTCACCCATTGTTATAGGATTCACTAGTTGTTATAGGATTCACTGACTGTCATAGGTTCACTGAATGTTATTAGATTCACTGATTGTTATAGAAATCATTGATTGTTATAGGATTCACCCATTGTTATCGGATTCTCTCATTGTTATAGGATTCACCGATTGTTTTAGGATTCACTGGTTGTTATA
The DNA here is from genome assembly GCF_044704955.1 of Pristiophorus japonicus. Taxonomy (NCBI): domain Eukaryota; kingdom Metazoa; phylum Chordata; class Chondrichthyes; family Pristiophoridae; genus Pristiophorus; species Pristiophorus japonicus. Next base: position 46,023,694 of record NC_091986.1, on the reverse strand, counting down.
TACACTGATTTTCATAGGATTAAGTGATTATTATAGGATTCACTGATTGTTATGATTCACTGATTTCTTTATAAGGGTTGACTGAATGTTATAGGTCTCACTGATTGTTATAGGAGTCATTGATTGTTGTAGACTTCACCGATTGTTATAGGATTTACTGATTGTTTTTTCATTCTCTGATTTTTATAGGATGCACCACTTCTTATAGGTTTCAGTAATTGTTTTGGATTTACTTGAATGTCATAGGAATCACTGATATGTGATTCAATAAATATTTTAGGATTCACTCATTGTTATAGGATTCACCCAATGTTATAGGCTTCAGTGATTGTTATAGAATTCACTGATTGTTATAGGATTTACTATTTGTAATAGGATTCAGTGATTGTTATCGGATTCACTGATTGTTAAAGGATTGACTGATTGTTATTGGAATCACCCATGGTTGCAGGATTCACCCATTGTTGTAGGATTCACTGATTATTATAGGATTCAATGATGGTTACACGATTTGCTGATTGTTGTACGATTGAACCATTGTTATACGATTAACTGATTGTTATAGGATTCAATGAATATTATAGGATTCACTGATTGTTAAAGGATTCACTGATTGTAATAGGGTTCACTAATTTTTATAGGTTTCGCTCATTGTTATAGGGTTCAGAGATTTTTATAGGATTCACTGAATGTTATACGGTTCAGTAATTGTAATAGGGTTCACTGATTATTATAGGATTCACTGATTGTATAGGATTCATTGATTGTTATAGGATTCACTCATTGTTATAGGATTCCCCAATGTTATACGCTTCAGTGATTGTTATAGGATTCAATGATTGTTATTGAATTCACTGATTGTTAATGGATTGACTGATTGTTATAGGATTCACCCATTGTTTTAGTATTCACCCATTGTTATAGGATTCACTGATTATTATAGGATTCACTGATTGTTACACGATTCACTGATTGTTATAGGATTGAACCATTGTTATAGGATTCACTGATTGTTATAGGATTCAATTAATGTTATAGGATTCAATCAATGTTATAGGATTCACTGATTGTTAAAGGATTCACTGATTGTTATATGATTCACTCATTTTTATACGATTCACTCATTGTTATAGGATTCAGAGATTGTTATAGGACTCTGAATGTTATAGGATTCACTGTTTTTTATAGTGTTCACTGATTGTTGTAGGATTCACTCATTGTTATCCAAATGGCTGATTGCTATAGGATTCACTGATTGTTATGGCACTCACTGATTCTTATGGGATTCTTATTCATTGATTGTTATAGGATACACCCATTGTTTTAGGATTCACTGATTGATTTAGGAATCAGTGTTTGTAATAGGATTCAAATATTATAGGATTCATTGATTGTTATAGGATTTGCTCATTGTTTTAGGATTGACCCATTGTTATAGGATTCACTGATTGTCTAGAATTCACTAATTGTTTTACGATGCACTGACTGTTATAGGATTCAGCCATAGTTATAGGATTCACTGGTTGTTATGGGATTCACAGATTGCCATAGGATTCACTGATTGTTATATGATTCACTGATTGTTATCAGATTCACTGATTGTTATAGGATTGAACCATTGTTATAGGATTCACTGATTGTTATAGGATTCAATTAATGTTATAGGATTGAATCAATGTTATAGGATTCACTGATTGTTAAAGGATTCACTGATTGTTATATGATTCACTCATTTTTATACGATTCACTCATTGTTATAGGATTCAGAGATTGTTATAGGACTCTGAATGTTATAGGATTCACTGTTTTTTATAGTGTTCACTGATTGTTGTAGGATTCACTCATTATTATCCAAATGGCTGATTGCTATAGGATTCACTGATTGTTATGGCACTCACTGATTCTTATGGGATTCTTATTCATTGATTGTTATAGGATACACCCATTGTTTTAGGATTCAATGATTGATTTAGGAATCAGTGTTTGTAATAGGATTCAAATATTATAGGATTCATTGATTGTTATAGGATTTGCTCATTGTTTTAGGATTGACCCATTGTTATAGGATTCACTGATTGTCTAGAATTCACTAATTGTTTTACGATGCACTGACTGTTATAGGATTCAGCCATAGTTATAGGATTCACTGGTTGTTATGGGATTCACAGATTGCCATAGGATTCACTGATTGTTATATGATTCACTGATTGTTATCAGATTCACTGATTGTTATAGAATTGAATAATTATTATAGGATTCATTCATTGTTATAAGATTCTGCCATTGTTATCGGCTTCACTGATTGTTATAGGATTCACTGATTGTTATCAGATTCACTGATTGTTATAGGATTCACTCATTGTTATAGGATTCACTGATTGTTATAGGATCCACTCATTTTTATAGGATTTTTTGATTGTTATAGGCTTCATTGATTGAAAACGTATTCACTGATTGTTCTAGGTTTCACTCTTTGTTACTTGATTTCCTGGATTGATTGATTGTTGCAGGATTCACTGATTGTTTCGGATTCACACATTGTTAAAGGATTCGCCGATTGTTAAAGGATTCACTGATTATGACAGGTTTCACTGATTGTTATGGGATTCACTGATTGTTATGGGATTCACTGATTGTCGTAGGATTCACTCGTTGTTATCCAAATGACTGATTGCTGTATGATTCACTGATTGTTATGGCACTCACTGATTCTTATGGGAATCACTGATTGTTATAGGATACACCCATTGTTTTAGAATTTACTGATTGATTTAGGAATCAGTGTTTGTAATAGGATTCACTTATTATAGGATTCATTCATTGTTATAGGATTTGCTCATTGTTTTAGGATTCACCCATTGTTATAGGATTCACTGATTGTCTAGAATTCACTAATTGTTTTACGATTCACTGACTGTTATAGGATTCAGCCATAGTTATAGGATTCACTGGTTGTTATGGGATTCATAGATTGCCATAGGATTCACTGATTGTTATAGGATTCACTGATTGTTATAGAATTGAATAATTATTATAGGATTCATTCATTGTTATAGGATTCTGCCATTGTTATAAGCTTCACTGATTGTTATAGGATTCACTGATTGTTATCAGATTCACTGATTGTTATAGGATTCACTCATTGTTATAGGATTCACTGATTGTTATAGGATCCACTCATTTTTATAGGATTTATTGATTATTATAGGCTTCATTGATTGAAAACGTATTCACTGATTGTTCTAGGATTCACTCTTTGTTACTTGATTTCCTGGATTGATTGATTGTTGCAGGATTCACTGATTGTTTCGGATTCACACATTGTTAAAGGATTTGCCGATTGTTATAGGATTCACTGATTATGACAGGTTTCACTGATTGTTATGGGATTCACTGATTGTTATGGGATTCACTGATTGTCGTAGGATTCACTGATTGCTATAGGATTCAGTGATTGTTGTAGGATTCATTGATAATTATAGGATTGACTGATTGTTACAGGAAGCATTCACTGGTATTGGATTCACTCATTGTTATAAATTCATCCATTGTTATAGGATTCCATGAATGTTATCCCGTTCACCATTTTTATAGGATTCACTGATCGTTAAAGGATTCACCAATTGTCATAGAATTCGCTCATTGTTATCGGATTCACCGATTGTTATAGGATTGACTGATTGCAACAGGATTCAATGTTTGTTATAGGATTCACTGATTGTTATAGGATACACTTGATTGTTATAGGATTCACTAATTGTCATCTGATTCACCGAATGTTGTAGTATTCACCGCTTATTATAGGATTTACTGATTGTGATATGATTTGCTGATTGTGATCGGATTCAGCCATTGTTATCGACTTCACTGATTGTTATGGGATTTACTGATTGTTATTGGATTCACTGATTGTTAAAGGATTCAATGATTGCTTTAGGATTCAATGAATGTTATATGATTCACTGATTGTTATAGGATTCACTGATTGTTTTAGGTTTGTCTGATTATAATAGCATTGACTGATTGTTATAGGATTGACTGATTGTTATAGGATTCACTGATTGTTATAGAAATCATTCATTGTTATAGGATTCACCCATTGTGACAGGATTCATTGATTGTTATAGGATTCACTCATTGTTATAGGATACACTGATTATTATAGGATTCACTAGTTGTTATAGGAATCACTGATTGTTATATGATTCACTGATTGCTATGGGATTCACTGATTCTTAAAGGATTCACTGATTGTTTCGGATTAACCATTGTTATAGACTTCACCCATTGTTTTAGGATTCACGCATTGTTGTAGGATTCACCTATTGTTTTAGGATTCACTTATTGTTATTGGATTCACTGATTGTAATAGGATTCACTGATTGTTAAAGAATTCACTGATTATTGTAGATTTCACTGAAATTGTTGGATTCACTGATTGTTAAAGGAGTCACTGATTGTTATAGGATTCACTGATTCTTAAAAGTTTCACTGATTGTCACAGGTGCACTGATTGTTATAGGATTCACTGATTGTTATATGATTGATTGATTGTTATAGGATTCACCCATTGTTACAGGATTCACTGATTGCTTTAGGATTCAATGAATGTTTATGATTCACTGATTGTTATCGGATTCACTGATTGATTTAGGTTCAACTGATTATAATAGGATTGACTGATTGTTATAGGATTCACTGGTTGTTATAGGATTCACTGATTGTTATAGAAATCATTCATTGTTATAGGATTCACCCATTGTGACAGGATTAATTGATTGTTATAGGATTCACTCATTGTTATAGGATACACTGATTGTTAGAGGATTCACTGGTTGTTATAGGAATCACTGAATGTTGTATGATTCACTGATTGCTATGGGATTCACTGATTCTTATAAGATTCACTGATTGTTTCAGATTCACCATTGTTATAGACTTCACCCATTGTTTTAGGATTAACGCATTGTTATAGGATTCACTCATTGTAATACAATTCATTGATTGTTATAGGATTCACTGATTGTTATAGGATTTATTGATTATTATATTATATGATTCACCCTTTTTTATAGGATTCACCCGTTGTTGTAGGATTCACCCATTGTTTTAGGATTCATTGATTGTTATTGGAGTAACTGATTGTAATAGGATTCACTGATTGATAAAGAATTCACTGATTATTGTAGGTTTCACTGAAATTGTTGGATTCACTGATTGTTAAAGGAGTCACTGATTGTTATAGGATTCACTGATTGTTAAAAATTTCACTGATTGTCACAGGTTCACTGATTGTTATAGGATTCACTGATTGTTATATGATTGATTGATTGTTATAGGATTCACCCATTGTTACAGGATTCACTGATTGTTATAAGTTTCACTGATTGTTATAGGATTCACTGATTGTTATAGGATTCAATAATTATTATAGGATTCACTTATTGTTACAGGATTCACCCATTGTTATAGGCTTCAAAGGTAGTTATAGGATTCACTGATTGTTGTAGAATTCACTCATTGTTAAAGGATTCACCAATTGCTATAGGATACACTGATTGTTATAGGATTCACACTTTGTTATAGTTTTCCCACATAGGCATAGGATTCAATGATTGTTAAAGGATTCACTTAATTTTCTAGGATTCACCGATTGTTAAAGGATTCAGCAATTGCTATAGGATACACTGATTGTTATAGGATTCAGTGATTGTTATAGGAATCACTCATTTGATAAGATTCACTGATTGTTCTCGGATTCTCTGATGGGTATAGAATTGACTCATTGTTATAGGATTCAATGGTTGTTAAAGAATTCACTGATTATTGTAGGTTTCACTGAAAGTTGTAGGAATCACTGATTGTTAAAGTAGTCACTGATTGTTATAAGATTCACTGATTGTTAAAAATGTCACTGTCACAGGTTCACTGATTGTTATATGATTGATTGATTGTTATAGGATTCACCCATTGTTATAGGTTTCCCACATTGGTATAGGATTCACTGATTGTTATAGGATTCGATGATTGTTGTAGGATTCACTGATTGCTATGGGACTCAAAGATTGTTACAGGATTCACTGATTGTTTTAGGATTGAATGATTGTTGTACGATTCTCTGATTATTATAGGAATCTCTGATTGTTATAGGATTTAATGATTGTTATCAGATTCATTGATTTTTAAAGGATTCACTGATTGTTATAGGATTCACTGATTGTTATAGAATTCACCCATTGCTATAGGATTCAATGATTATTATTAAAGGATACACTGATTGTTATAGGATTCACTGATTGTTGTGATATTCACCGATTGTTATAGGTTTCCCACATTGTTGTAGGATTCACAGTTTCTTATAGGATTCAATGATTGTTAGAGGATTTGCTGATTGTTCTAGGATTCACTGATTGTTATAGGATTCCCTGATTCATATAGGATTCACTGATTGTTATAGGCTTCACTGATTGCTATAAGATTCACTGACTGTTATAGGATACATTGATTGTTATAGGATGCACCCATTGTTCTAGAATTCACACATTGTTGTAGGATTCACTGATTGTTATAGAATTCACTGATTGTAATAGGACTCACGGATTGTTATAGGATTAATTGATTGTTATAGGATTCAACCATTGTTATAGGATTCACTGTTTGTTATATGATTCACAAATTTTGATCGGATTCACTGATTGTTAAATGATTCACTGATTGTTAAAGGATTCATCCATTGTTATAGGATTCACTGATTGTTATAGAATTCGCTGATTGATATTGGATTCACCGATGGTTATAGGATTCACTGATTGTCATAGGATTCATCCATTGTTATGGGATTCACACATTGTTATAGGATTCACTGATTCTTATAGAATTCACTGATTGTCATAGGATTCACCAATTGTTATAGGATTGAATGATTGTTATAAGATTCACTGATTGTTATAGGATTCACACATTGTTATAGGACTCACTGATTGTGATAGGATATGTTGATTTTCATAGGATTCATTGATTCTTGTAGGATTCACTGATTGTTGGACGATTCACTGATTCTTAAAGGATTCACTGATTGTTATAGGTTTCAATGATTGTTATAGGTTTGAATGATTGTTATAGGTTTCACTGATTGTTAAAGGATTCACTGATTGTTATAGCATTCAAGAATTGTTATCGGATTCACTGATTGTTATAGGATTCACCGATTGTTATAGGATTCACCCATTGTTATAGGATTCACCCATTGTTATAGGAGTCACTAGTTGTTATAGGATTCAACGATTGTTATATGATTCACCCATTGTTATAGGATTCACCCATTGTTATAGGATTCACTAGTTGTTATAGGATTCAATGACTGTCATAGGATTCACTGAGTGTTATTAGATTCACTGATTGTTATAGAAATCAATAATTGTTATAGGTTTCACCCATTGTTATCGGATTCTCTCATTGTTATAGGATTCACCGATTGTTTTAGGATTCACTGGTTGTTATATACACTGATTTTCATAGGATTAAGTGATTATTATAGGATTCATTGATTGTTATGATTCACTGATTTCTTTATAAGGGTTGACTGAATGTTATAGGTCTCACTGATTGTTATAGGAGTCATTGATTGTTGTAGACTTCACCGATTGTTATAGGATTTACTGATTGTTTTTTCATTCTCTGATTGTTATAGGATGCACCACTTCTTATAGGTTTCAGTAATTGTTTTGGATTTACTTGATTGTCATAGGAATCACTGATATAGGATGCATTCATTGTTATGTGATTCAATAATTATTTTAGGATTCACTCATTGTTACAGGATTCACCCATTGTTACAGGATTCACTGATTATTATAGGATTCAATGATGGTTACACGATTTGCTGATTGTTGTACGATTTAACCATTGTTATATGATTAACTGATTGTTATAGGATTGAATGAATATTATAGGATTCACTGATTGTTAAAGGATTGACTGATTGTTATAGGATTCACCCATTGTTTTAGTATTCACCCATTGTTATAGGATTCACTGATTATTATAGGATTCACTGATTGTTACACGATTCACTGATTGTTATAGGATTGAACCATTGTTGTAGGATTCACTGATTGTTATAGGATTCAATTAATGTTATAGGATTCAATCATTGTTATAGGATTCACTGATTGTTATAGAATTCGCTGATTGATATTGGATTCACCGATGGTTATAGGATTCACTGATTGTCATAGGATTCATCCATTGTTATGCAATTCACATATTGTTACAGGATTCAATGATTGTTATAGGATTCACCCATTGTTATAGGATTCACTGATTCTTATCGAATTCACTGATTGTCATAGGATTCACCAATTGTTATAGGATTGAATGATTGTTATAAGATTCACTGATTGTGATAGGATTCACACATTGTTATAGGACTCACTGATTGTGATAGGATATGTTGATTTTCATAGGATTCATTGATTCTTGTAGGATTCACTGATTGTTGGACGATTCACTGATTCTTAAAGGATTCACTGATTGTTATAGGTTTCAATGATTGTTATAGGTTTGAATGATTGTTATAGGTTTCACTGATTGTTAAAGGATTCACTGATTGTTATAGCATTCAAGAATTGTTATCGGATTCACTGATTGTTATAGGATTCACCGATTGTTATAGGATTCACCCATTGTTATAGGATTCACCCATTGTTATAGGAGTCACTAGTTGTTATAGGATTCAACGATTGTTATATGATTCACCCATTGTTATAGGATTCACCCATTGTTATAGGATTCACTAGTTGTTATAGGATTCAATGACTGTCATAGGATTCACTGAGTGTTATTAGATTCACTGATTGTTATAGAAATCATTGATTGTTATAGGATTCACCCATTGTTATCGGATTCTCTCATTGTTATAGGATTCACCGATTGTTTTAGGATTCACTGGTTGTTATATACACTGATTTTCATAGGATTAAGTGATTATTATAGGATTCACTGATTGTTATGATTCACTGATTTCTTTATAAGGGTTGACTGAATGTTATAGGTCTCACTGATTGTTATAGGAGTCATTGATTGTTGTAGACTTCACCGATTGTTATAGGATTTACTGATTGTTTTTTCATTCTCTGATTGTTATAGGATGCACCACTTCTTATAGGTTTCAGTAATTGTTTTGGATTTACTTGATTGTCATAGGAATCACTGATATAGGATGCATTCATTGTTATGTGATTCAATAATTATTTTAGGATTCACTCATTGTTATAGGATTCATCCAATGTTATAGGCTTCAGTGATTGTTATAGAATTCACTGATTGTTATAGGATTTACTATTTGTAATAGGATTCAGTGATTGTTATCAGATTCACTGATTGTTAAAGGATTGACTGATTGTTATTGGAATCACGCATGGTTACAGGATTCACCCATTGTTATAGGATTCACTGATTATTATAGGATTCAATGATGGTTACACGATTTGCTGATTGTTGTACGATTGAACCATTGTTATACGATTAACTGATTGTTATAGGATTCAATGAATATTATAGGATTCACTGATTGTTAAAGGATTCACTGATTGTAATAGGGTTCACTAATTTTTATAGGTTTCGCTCATTGTTATAGGGTTCAGAGATTTTTATAGGATTCACTGAATGTTATACGGTTCAGTAATTGTAATAGGGTTCACTGATTATTATAGGATTCACTGATTGTATAGGATTCATTGATTGTTATAGGATTCACTCATTGTTATAGGATTCACCCAATGTTATACGCTTCAGTGATTGTTATAGGATTCAATGATTGTTATTGAATTCACTGATTGTTAAAGGATTGACTCATTGTTATAGGATTCACCCATTGTTTTAGTATTCACCATTGTTATAGGATTCACTGATTATTATAGGATTCACTGATTGTTACACGATTCACTGATTGTTATAGGATTGAACCATTGTTATAGGATTCACTGATTGTTATAGGATTCAATTAATGTTATAGGATTCAATCAATGTTATAGGATTCACTGATTGTTAAAGGATTCACTGATTGTTATTAGATTCACTCATTTTTATACGATTCACTCATTGTTATAGGATTCAGAGATTGTTATAGGACTCTGAATGTTATAGGGTTCACTGATTTTTATAGTGTTCACTGATTGTTGTAGGATTCACTCATTGTTATCCAAATGGCTGATTGCTATAGGATTCACTGATTGTTATGGCACTCACTGATTCTTATGGGATTCTTATTCATTGATTGTTATAGGATACACCCATTGTTTTAGGATTCACTGATTGATTTAGGAATCAGTGTTTGTAATAGGATTCAAATATTATAGGATTCATTGATTGTTATAGGATTTGCTCATTGTTTTAGGATTGACCCATTGTTATAGGATTCACTGATTGTCTAGAATTCACTAATTGTTTTACGATGCACTGACTGTTATAGGATTCAGCCATAGTTATAGGATTCACTGGTTGTTATGGGATTCACAGATTGCCATAGGATTCACTGATTGTTATAGGATTCACTGATTGTTATCAGATTCACTGATTGTTATAGGATTCACTCATTGTTATAGGATCCACTCATTGTTATAGGATTTATTGATTGTTATAGGCTTCATTGATTGAAAACGTATTCACTGATTGTTCTAGGATTCACTCTTTGTTACTTGATTTCCTGGATTGATTGATTGTTGCAGGATTCGCTGATTGTTTCGGATTCACACATTGTTAAAGGATTTGCCGATTGTTATAGGATTCACTGATTGTGACATGTTTCACTGATTCTTATGGGATTCACTGATTGTTATGGGATTTACTGATTGTCATAGGATTCACTGATTGCTATAGGATTCAGTGATTGTTGTAGGATTCACTGATTGTTATAGGATTGACTGATTGTTACAGGAAGCATTCATTGGTATTGGATTCACTCATTGTTATAAATTCACCCATTGTTATAGGATTCCATGAATGTTATCCCGTTCACCATTTTTATAGGATTCACTGATTGTTAAAGGATTCAACAATTGTCATAGCATTTGCTCATTGTTATTGGATTCACCGATTGTTATAGGATTGACTGATTGCAACAGGATTCAATGTTTGTTATAAGATTTACTGATTGTTATAGGATACACTTGATTGTTATAGGATTCATTAATTGTCATATGATTCACCGAATGTTGGAGTATTCACCGCTTATTATAGGATTTACTGATTGTGATATGATGTGCTGATTGTGATCAGATTCACCAATTGTTATCGACTTCACTGATTGTTATAGGATTTACTGATTGTTATTGGATTCACTGATTGTTGAAGGATTCACTGATTGCTTTAGGACTCAATGAATGTTATATGATTCACTGATTGTTATACGATTAACTGATTGTTTTAGGTTCAACTGATTACTATAGGATTGACTGATTGTTTTAGGATTCACTGATTGTTATATAAATCATTCATTGTTATAGGATTCACCCATTGTGACAGGATTCATTAATTGTTATAGGATTCAGTCATTGTTATAGGATACACTGATTGTTAGAGGATTCACTGGTTGTAATAGTAATCACTGATTGTTGTATGATTCACTGATTCTGACAGGATTCACTGATTGTTTCAGATTCACCATTGTTATAGACTTCACCCATTGTTTTAGGATTCATGCATTGTTATAGGATTCACTCATTGTAATACAATTCATTGATTGTTATAGGATTCACTAATTGTTATAGGATTTATTGATTACTTTATTATATGATTCACCCTTTGTTATAGCATTCACCTGCTTTTGTAGGATTCACCTATTGTTTTAGGATTCACTGATTGTTAATGGATTCTCTGATTATAATAGGATTCACTAATTGTTAAAGAATTCACTGATAATTGTAGGTTTCACTGAAATTGTAGGATTCACTGATTGTTAAAGGAGTCACTGATTGTTATAGGATTCACTGATTGTTAAAAGTTTCACTGATTGCCACAGGTTCACTGTTTGTTTTAGGATTCACTGATTGTTATATGATTGATTGATTGTTATAGGATTCACCCATTGTTACAGGATTCACTGATTGTTCTAAGTTTCACTGATTGTTATAGGATTCACTGATTGTTATAGGATTCAATAATTTTTATAGGATTCACTTATTGTTACAGGATTCACCCATTGTTATAGGCTTCAAAGGTTGTTATAGGATTCACTGATTGTTATAGAATTCACTCATTGTTAAAGGATTCACCAATTGCTATAGGATACACTGTTTGTAATAGGATTCACACATTGTTGTAGTTTTCCCACATTGGTATAGGATTCAATGATTGTTATAGGATTCACTTATTTTTCTAGGATTCACTGATTGTTAAAGGATTCAGCAATTGCTATAGGATACACTGATTGTTATAGGATTCAGTGATTGTTGTAGGAATCACTCATTTTATAGGATTCAATGATTGTTATAGCATTCTCTGATGGGTATAGAATTGACTCATTGTTATAGGATTCAATGGTTGTTAAAGAATTCACTGATTATTGTAGGTTTCACTGAAAGTTGTAGGATTCGCTGATTGTTAAAGGACTCACTGATTGTTATAGGATTCACTGATTGTTAAAGGTTTCACTGTCACAGGTTCACTGCATTGTTGTAGGAATCACTGATTGTTATATGATTTATTGATTGTTATAGGATTCACTCATTGTTACAGGTTTCCCACATTGGTATAGGATTCATTGATTGTTATAGGATTTGATGATAGTTGTAGTATTCACTGATTGCTATGGGACTGAAAGATTGTTACAGGATTCACTGATTGTTTTAGGATTGAATGATTGTTGTACGATTCTCTGATTATTGTAGGAATCTCTGATTGTTATAGGATTTACTGATTGTTATCAGATTCATTGATTTTTAAAGGATTCACTGATTGTTATAGGATTCACTGATTGTTATAGGATTCACTGATTGTTATAGAATTCACCCATTGCTATAGGATTCAATGATTATTTATTAAAGGATACACTGATTGTTATAGGATTCACTGATTGTTATAGCATTCACCGATTGTTATCGGTTTCCCACATTGTTATAGGATTCACAGTTTCTTATAGGATTCAATGATTGTTATAGGATTCACTGATTGTTCAAGGATTCATTGATTGTTATAGGATTCCCTGATTCATATAGGATTCACTGATTGTTATAGGATTCACTGATTGTTATAGGATTCCCTGATTCATATAGGATTCACTGATTGTTATAGGATTCACTGATTGCTATAAGATTCACACATTGTTATAGAATTCACTGATTGTAATAGGACTCACGGATTGTTATAGGATTCATTGATTGTTATAGGATTCACCCATTGTTATAGGATCCACTAGTTGTTATAGGATTCACTGACTGTCATAGGATTCACTGTGTTATTGGATTAACTGATTGTTATAGAAATCATTGATTGTTATAGGATTCACCCATTGTTATCGGATTCTCTCATTGTTATAGGATTCACCGATTGTTTTATGAATAACTGGTTGTTATATACATTGATTTTCATAGGATTAAGTGATTATTATAGGATTCACTGATTGTTATGATTCACTGATTTTTTTATAGGGTTGACTAAATGTTATAGGTCTCACTGATTGTTATAGGAGTCATTGATTGTTGTAGACTTCACCGATTGTTACAGGATTTACTGATTGTTTTTTCATTCTCTGATTGTTATAGGATGCACCACTTCTTCTCGGATTCAGTAATTGTTTTGGATTTACTTGATTGTCTTAGGATTCACTGATATAGGATGCATTCATTGTTATGCGATTCTCATAATTATTTTAGGATTCAATCATTGTTATAGGATTCACCCAATGTTATAGGCTTCAGTGATTGTTATAGAATTCACTGATTGTTATAGGATTTACTATTTCTAATAGGAGTCAATGATTGTTATCGGATTCACTGATTGTTAAAGGATTGACTGATTGTTATTGGAATCACCCATTGTTACAGGATTCACCCATTGTTATAGGATTCACTGATTATTATAGGATTCACTGATGGCTGCACGATTTGCTGATTGTTGTACGATTGAACCATTGTTATATGATTAACTGATTGTTATAGGATTCACTGATTATAATAGGGTTCACTCATTTTTATAGGTTTCGCTCATTGTTATAGGTTTCAGAGATTTTTATAGGATTCACTGAATGTTATATGGTTCAGTAATTGTTATAGGGTTCACTGATTATTATAGGATTCACTGATTGTTATATGAATCACTGATTGCTACAGGATTCACTGATTGTTATAGCATTCACTGATTCTTATGGGAATCACTGATTATTATAGGATACACCCATCGATTTAGGATTCACTGATTATTTTAGGAATCACTGATTGTAATAGAATTCACTGATTGTATAGGATTCATTGATTGTTATAGGATTCACTCATTGTAATAGGGTTCACTAATTTTTATAGGTTTCGCTCATTGTTATAGGGTTCAGAGATTTTTATAGGATTCACTGAATGTTATACGGTTCAGTAATTGTAATAGGGTTCACTGATTATTATAGGATTCACTGATTGTATAGGATTCATTGATTGTTATAGGATTCACTCATTGTTATAGGATTCACCCAATGTTATACGCTTCAGTGATTGTTATAGGATTCAATGATTGTTATTGAATTCACTGATTGTTAAAGGATTGACTCATTGTTATAGGATTCACCCATTGTTTTAGTATTCACCATTGTTATAGGATTCACTGATTATTATAGGATTCACTGATTGTTACACGATTCACTGATTGTTATAGGATTGAACCATTGTTATAGGATTCACTGATTGTTATAGGATTCAATTAATGTTATAGGATTCAATCAATGTTATAGGATTCACTGATTGTTAAAGGATTCACTGATTGTTATTAGATTCACTCATTTTTATACGATTCACTCATTGTTATAGGATTCAGAGATTGTTATAGGACTCTGAATGTTATAGGGTTCACTGATTTTTATAGTGTTCACTGATTGTTGTAGGATTCACTCATTGTTATCCAAATGGCTGATTGCTATAGGATTCACTGATTGTTATGGCACTCACTGATTCTTATGGGATTCTTATTCATTGATTGTTATAGGATACACCCATTGTTTTAGGATTCACTGATTGATTTAGGAATCAGTGTTTGTAATAGGATTCAAATATTATAGGATTCATTGATTGTTATAGGATTTGCTCATTGTTTTAGGATTGACCCATTGTTATAGGATTCACTGATTGTCTAGAATTCACTAATTGTTTTACGATGCACTGACTGTTATAGGATTCAGCCATAGTTATAGGATTCACTGGTTGTTATGGGATTCACAGATTGCCATAGGATTCACTGATTGTTATAGGATTCACTGATTGTTATCAGATTCACTGATTGTTATAGGATTCACTCATTGTTATAGGATCCACTCATTGTTATAGGATTTATTGATTGTTATAGGCTTCATTGATTGAAAACGTATTCACTGATTGTTCTAGGATTCACTCTTTGTTACTTGATTTCCTGGATTGATTGATTGTTGCAGGATTCGCTGATTGTTTCGGATTCACACATTGTTAAAGGATTTGCCGATTGTTATAGGATTCACTGATTGTGACATGTTTCACTGATTCTTATGGGATTCACTGATTGTTATGGGATTTACTGATTGTCATAGGATTCACTGATTGCTATAGGATTCAGTGATTGTTGTAGGATTCACTGATTGTTATAGGATTGACTGATTGTTACAGGAAGCATTCATTGGTATTGGATTCACTCATTGTTATAAATTCACCCATTGTTATAGGATTCCATGAATGTTATCCCGTTCACCATTTTTATAGGATTCACTGATTGTTAAAGGATTCAACAATTGTCATAGCATTTGCTCATTGTTATTGGATTCACCGATTGTTATAGGATTGACTGATTGCAACAGGATTCAATGTTTGTTATAAGATTTACTGATTGTTATAGGATACACTTGATTGTTATAGGATTCATTAATTGTCATATGATTCACCGAATGTTGGAGTATTCACCGCTTATTATAGGATTTACTGATTGTGATATGATGTGCTGATTGTGATCAGATTCACCAATTGTTATCGACTTCACTGATTGTTATAGGATTTACTGATTGTTATTGGATTCACTGATTGTTGAAGGATTCACTGATTGCTTTAGGACTCAATGAATGTTATATGATTCACTGATTGTTATACGATTAACTGATTGTTTTAGGTTCAACTGATTACTATAGGATTGACTGATTGTTTTAGGATTCACTGATTGTTATATAAATCATTCATTGTTATAGGATTCACCCATTGTGACAGGATTCATTAATTGTTATAGGATTCAGTCATTGTTATAGGATACACTGATTGTTAGAGGATTCACTGGTTGTAATAGTAATCACTGATTGTTGTATGATTCACTGATTCTGACAGGATTCACTGATTGTTTCAGATTCACCATTGTTATAGACTTCACCCATTGTTTTAGGATTCATGCATTGTTATAGGATTCACTCATTGTAATACAATTCATTGATTGTTATAGGATTCACTAATTGTTATAGGATTTATTGATTACTTTATTATATGATTCACCCTTTGTTATAGCATTCACCTGCTTTTGTAGGATTCACCTATTGTTTTAGGATTCACTGATTGTTAATGGATTCTCTGATTATAATAGGATTCACTAATTGTTAAAGAATTCACTGATAATTGTAGGTTTCACTGAAATTGTAGGATTCACTGATTGTTAAAGGAGTCACTGATTGTTATAGGATTCACTGATTGTTAAAAGTTTCACTGATTGCCACAGGTTCACTGTTTGTTTTAGGATTCACTGATTGTTATATGATTGATTGATTGTTATAGGATTCACCCATTGTTACAGGATTCACTGATTGTTCTAAGTTTCACTGATTGTTATAGGATTCACTGATTGTTATAGGATTCAATAATTTTTATAGGATTCACTTATTGTTACAGGATTCACCCATTGTTATAGGCTTCAAAGGTTGTTATAGGATTCACTGATTGTTATAGAATTCACTCATTGTTAAAGGAGTCACCAATTGCTATAGGATACACTGTTTGTAATAGGATTCACACATTGTTGTAGTTTTCCCACATTGGTATAGGATTCAATGATTGTTATAGGATTCACTTATTTTTCTAGGATTCACTGATTGTTAAAGGATTCAGCAATTGCTATAGGATACACTGATTGTTATAGGATTCAGTGATTGTTGTAGGAATCACTCATTTTATAGGATTCAATGATTGTTATAGCATTCTCTGATGGGTATAGAATTGACTCATTGTTATAGGATTCAATGGTTGTTAAAGAATTCACTGATTATTGTAGGTTTCACTGAAAGTTGTAGGATTCGCTGATTGTTAAAGGACTCACTGATTGTTATAGGATTCACTGATTGTTAAAGGTTTCACTGTCACAGGTTCACTGCATTGTTGTAGGAATCACTGATTGTTATATGATTTATTGATTGTTATAGGATTCACTCATTGTTACAGGTTTCCCACATTGGTATAGGATTCATTGAGTGTTATAGGATTTGATGATAGTTGTAGTATTCACTGATTGCTATGGGACTGAAAGATTGTTACAGGATTCACTGATTGTTTTAGGATTGAATGATTGTTGTACGATTCTCTGATTATTGTAGGAATCTCTGATTGTTATAGGATTTACTGATTGTTATCAGATTCATTGATTTTTAAAGGATTCACTGATTGTTATAGGATTCACTGATTGTTATAGGATTCACTGATTGTTATAAAATTCACCCATTGCTATAGGATTCAATGATTATTTATTAAAGGATACACTGATTGTTATAGGACTCACTGATTGTTATAGCATTCACCGATTGTTATCGGTTTCCCACATTGTTATAGGATTCACAGTTTCTTATAGGATTCAATGATTGTTATAGGATTCACTGATTGTTCAAGGATTCATTGATTGTTATAGGATTCCCTGATTCATATAGGATTCACTGATTGTTATAGGATTCACTGATTGCTATAAGATTCACTGATTGTTATCGGATACACTGATTGTTTTAGGATCCACCCATTGTTATAGAATTCACACATTGTTATAGAATTCACTGACTGTAATAGGACTCACGGATTGTTATAGGATTCATTGATTGTTATAGGATTCACCCATTGTTATAGGATCCACTAGTTGTTATAGGATTCACTGACTGTCATAGGATTCACTGTGTTATTGGGTTAACTGATTGTTATAGAAATCATTGATTGTTATAGGATTCACCCATTGTTATCGGATTCTCTCATTGTTATAGGATTCACCGATTGTTTTATGAATAACTGGTTGTTATATACATTGATTTTCATAGGATTAAGTGATTATTATAGGATTCACTGATTGTTATGATTCACTGATTTTTTTATAGGGTTGACTGAATGTTATAGGTCTCACTGATTGTTATAGGAGTCATTGATTGTTGTAGACTTCACCGATTGTTACAGGATTTACTGATTGTTTTTTCATTCTCTGATTGTTATAGGATGCACCACTTCTTCTCGGATTCAGTAATTGTTTTGGATTTACTTGATTGTCTTAGGATTCACTGATATAGGATGCATTCATTGTTATGCGATTCTCATAATTATTTTAGGATTCAATCATTATTATAGGATTCACCCAATGTTATAGGCTTCAGTGATTGTTATAGAATTCACTGATTGTTATAGGATTTACTATTTCTAATAGGAGTCAATGATTGTTATCGGATTCACTGATTGTTAAAGGATTGACTGATTGTTATTGGAATCACCCATTGTTACAGGATTCACCCATTGTTATAGGATTCACTGATTATTATAGGATTCACTGATGGCTGCACGATTTGCTGATTGTTGTACGATTGAACCATTGTTATATGATTAACTGATTGTTATAGGATTCACTGATTATAATAGGGTTCACTCATTTTTATAGGTTTCGCTCATTGTTATAGGTTTCAGAGATTTTTATAGGATTCACTGAATGTTATATGGTTCAGTAATTGTTATAGGGTTCACTGATTATTATAGGATTCACTGATTGTTATATGAATCACTGATTGCTACAGGATTCACTGATTGTTATAGCATTCACTGATTCTTATGGGAATCACTGATTATTATAGGATACACCCATCGATTTAGGATTCACTGATTATTTTAGGAATCACTGATTGTAATAGAATTCACTGATTGTATAGGATTCATTGATTGTTATAGGATTCACTCATTGTTATAGAATTCACCCAATGTGATACGCTTCAGTGATTGTTATAGGATTCAATGATTGCTATAAGATTCACTGATTGTTATAGGATACACTGATTGTTATAGGATGCACCCATTGTTAAAGAATTCACACATTGTTGTAGGATTCACTGATTGTTATAGAATACACTGATTGTAATAGGACTCACGGATTGTTATAGGATTCATTGATTATTATAGGATTCACCCATTGTTATAGGATTAACTGTTTGTTATATGATTCACGAATTGTGATCGGATTCACTGATTGTTATAGGATTCACTGATTGTTGAAGGATTCATCCATTGTTATAGTATTCAGTGATTGTTCAAGGATTCACTGATTTTTATAGGATTCACACATTGTTACAGGATTCACACAATGTTCTAGCATTCACTGATTGTTATAGGATGCACGAATTGTTAAAGAATTTACTGATCATAATAGGATTCACTGATTGTCATAGAATTCGCTGATTGTTATTGGATTCACCGATGGTTATAGGATTCACTGATTGTCATAGGATTCATCCATTGTTATGCAATTCACACATTGTTACAGGATTCAATGATTGTTATAGGATTCACCAGTTTTATAGGATTAACACATTGTTATAGGATTCACTGATTCTTATAGAATTCACTGATTGTCATAGGATTCACCAAATGTTATAGGATTGAATGATTGTTATAAGATTCACTGATTGTTATAGGATTCATACATTGTTATAGGATTCACAGTTTGTTATATGATTCATGAATTGTGATCGGATTCACTGATTGTTATAGGATTCACTGATTGTTAAAGGATTCATCCATTGTTATAGGATTCAGTGATTGTTCAAGGATTTACTGATTGTTATAGAATTCACCCATTGCTATAGGATTCAATGATTATTTATTAAAGGATACACTGATTGTTATAGGATTCACTGATTGTTATAGCATTCACCGATTGTTATAGGTTTCCCACATTATTATAGGATTCACAGTTTCTTATAGGATTCAATGATTGTTATAGGATTCACTGATTGTTCTAGGATTCATTGATTGTTATAGGATTCCCTGATTCATATAGGATTCACTGATTGTTCTGGGATTCACTGATTGCTATAAGATTCACTGATTGTTATAGGATACACTGATTGTTTTAGGATTCACTGATTGTTATAGAATTCACCCATTGCTATTGGATTCAATGATTATTTATTAAAGGATACACTGATTGTTATAGGATTCACTGATTGTTATAGCATTAACCGATTGTTATAGGTTTCCCACATTGTTATAGGATTCACAGTTTCTTATAGGATTCAATGATTGTTATATGATTCACTGATTGTTCTAGGATTCATTGATTGTTATAGGATTCCCTGATTCATATTGGATTCACTGATTGTTATAGGATTCACTGATTGTTATAGGATACACTGATTGTTTTAGGATGAACCCATTGTTATAGGATTCACACATTGTTATAGGATTCACAGTTTGTTATATGATTCATGAATTGTGATCGGATTCACTGATTGTTATAGGATTCACTGATTGTTAAAGGATTCATCCATTGTTATAGGATTCAGTGATTGTTCAAGGATTTACTGATTGTTATAGAATTCACCCATTGCTATAGGATTCAATGATTATTTATTAAAGGATACACTGATTGTTATAGGATTCACTGATTGTTATAGCATTCACCGATTGTTATAGGTTTCCCACATTATTATAGGATTCACAGTTTCTTATAGGATTCAATGATTGTTATAGGATTCATTGATTGTTATAGGATTCACCCATTGTTATAGGATTCACTAGTTGTTATAGGATTCACTGACTGTCATAGCATTCACTGAGTATTATTGGATTAACTGATTGTTATAGAAACCATTGATTGTCATAGGATTCACCCATTGTTATCGGATTCTCTCACTGTTATAGGATTCACCGATTGTTTTATGAATAACTGGTTGTTATATACACGATTTTCATAGGATTAAGTGATTATTATAGGATTCACTGATTGTTATGATTCACTGATTTTTTTATGGGGTTGACTGAATGTTATAGGTCTCACTGATTGTTATAGGAGTCATTGATTGTTGTAGACTTCACCGATTGTTATAGGATTTACTGATTGTTTTTTCATTCTCTGATTGGTATAGGATGCACCACTTCTTATAGGATTCAGTAATTGTTTTGGATTTACTTGATTGTCTTAGGATTCACTGATATAGGATGCATTCATTGTTATGTGATTCAATAATTATTTTAGGATTCACTCATTGTTATAGGATTCACCCAATGTTATAGGCTTCAGTGATTGTTATAGAATTCACTGATTGTTATAGGATTTACTATTTGTAATAGGAGTCAATGATTGTTATCGGATTCACTGATTGTTAAAGGATTGACTGATTGTTATTGGAATCACCCATTGTCACAGGATTCACCCATTGTTATAGGATTTACTGATTATTATAGGATTCACTAATGGCTACACGATTCACTGATTGTTGTACGATTGAACCATTGTTATATGATTAACTAATTGTTATAGGATTCACTGATTATAAGAGGGTTCACTCATTTTTATAGGTTTCGCTCATTGTTATAGGGTTCAGAAATTTTTATAGGATTCACTGAATGTTATACGGTTCAGTAATTGTTATAGGGTTCACTGATTATTATAGGATTCACTGATTGTTATATGAATCACTGATTGCTATAGGATTCATTGATTGTTATAGCATTCACTGATTCTTATGGGAATCACTGATTATTATAGGATACACCCATCGATTTAGGATTCACTGATTATTTTAGGAATCACTGATTGTAATAGAATTCACTGATTGTATAGGATTCATTGATTATTATAGGATTCACCCATTGTTATAGGATTCACTGTTTGTTATATGATTCACGAATTGTGATCGGATTCACTGATTGTTATAGGATTCACTGATTGTTAAAGGATTCATCCATTGTTATAGGAATGAGTGATTGTTCAAGGATGCATTGATTGTTATAGGATTCACACATTGTTATAGGATTCACTGTTTGTTATATGATTCACGAATTGTGATCGGATTCACTGATTGTTATATGAATCACTGATTGCTATAGGATTCACTGATTGTTATAGCATTCACTGATTCTTATGGGAATCACTGATTATTATAGGATACACCCATCGATTTATGATTCACTGATTATTTTAGGAATCACTGATTGTAATAGAATTCACTGATTGTATAGGATTCATTGATTATTATAGGATTCACCCATTGTTATAGGATTCACTGTTTGTTATATGATTCACGAATTGTGATCGGATTCACTGATTGTTATAGGATTCACTCATTGTTAAAGGATTCATCCATTGTTATAGGATTGAGTGATTGTTCAAGGATTCACTGATTGTTATAGGATTCACACATTGTTATAGGATTCACACATTGTTCTAGGATTCACTGATTGTTATAGGATGCACGAATTGTTAAAGAATTTACTGATCGTAATAGGATTCACTGATTGTTAAAGAATTCGCTGATTGTTATTGGATTCACCGATGGTTATAGGATTCACTGATTGTCATAGGATTCATCCATTGTTATGCAATTCACACATTGTTACAGGATTCAATGATTGTTATAGGATTCACCCATTGTTATAGGATTCACACATTGTTATTGGATTCACTGATTCTTATAGAATTCACTGATTGTCATAGGATTCACCAATTGTTATAGGATTGAATGATTGTTATAAGATTCACTGATTGTTATAGGATTCACACATTGTTATAGGATTCACTGTTTGTTATATGATTCACGAATTGTGATCGGATTCACTGATTGTTAAAGGATTCATCCATTGTTATAGGATTCAGTGATTGTTCAAGGATTCACTGATTGTTATAGAATTCACCCATTGCTATATGATTCAATGATTATTTATTAAAGGAAACACTGATTGTTATAGGATTCACTGATTGTTATAGCATTCACCGATTGTTATAGGTTTCCCACATTGTTATAGGATTCACAGTTTCTTATAGGATTCAATGATTGTTATACGATTCACTCATTGTTATAGGATTCACCCAATATTATACGCTTCAGTGATTGTTATAGGAATCAATGATTGCTATAAGATTAACTGATTGTTATAGGATACACTGATTGTTATAGGATGCACCCATTGTTAAAGAATTCACACATTGTTGTAGGATTCACTGATTGTTATAGAATAAACTGATTGTAATCGGACTCACGGATTGTTATAGGATTCATTGATTATTGTAGGATTCACCCATTGATATTGGATTCACTGTTTGTTATATGATTCACGAATTGTGATCGGATTCACTGATTGTTATAGGATTCACTGATTGTTAAAGGATTCATCCATTGTTATAGGATTCAGTGATTGTTCAAGGATTCACTGATTGTTATAGGATTCACACATTGTTATAGGATTCACACATTGTTCTAGGATTCACTGATTGTTATAGCATGCACGAATTGTTAAAGAATTTACTGATCATAATAGGATTCACTGATTGTTATAGAATTCGCTGATTGTTATTGGATTCACCGATGGTTATAGGATTCACTGATTGTCATAGGATTCATCCATTGTTATGCAATTCACACATTGTTACAGGATTCAATGATTGTTATAGGATTCACCCATTGTTATAGGATTCACACATTGTTATAGGATTCACTGATTCTTATAGAATTCACTGACTGTCATAGGATTCACCAATTGTTATAGGATTGAATGATTGTTATAAGATTCACTGATTGTTATATGATTCACACATTGTTATAGGATTCACTGTTTGTTATATGATTCACGAATTGTGATCAGATTCACTGATTGTTATAGGATTCACTGATTGTTAAAGGATTCATCCATTGTTATAGGATTCAGTGATTGTTCAAGGATTCACTGATTGTTATAGAATTCACCCATTGCTATAGGATTCAATGATTATTTATTAAAGGATACACTGATTGTTATAGGATTCACTGATTGTTATAGCATTCACCGATTGTTATAGGTTTCCCACATTGTTATAGGATTCACAGTTTCTTATAGGATTCAATGATTGTTATAGGATTCACTGATTGTTCTAGGATTCATTGTTTGTTATAGGATTCCCTGATTCATATAGGATTCACTGATTGTTATAGGATTCACTGATTGCTATAAGATTCACTGATTGTTATAGGATACACTGATTGTTTTAGGATGCACCCATTGTTATAGAATTCACACATTGTTATAGAATTCACTGATTGTAATAGGACTCACGGATTGTTATAGACTTCATTGATTGTTGTAGGATTGACCCATTGTTATAGGATTCACGAGTTGTTATAGGATTCACTGACTGTCATAGCATTCACTGAGTGTTATTGGATTAACTGATTGTTATAGAAACCATTGATTGTTATAGGATTCACCCATTGTTATCGGATTCTCTCATTGTTATAGGATTCACCGATTGTTTTATGAATATCTGGTTGTTATATACACTGACTTTTATAGGATTAAGTGATTATTATAGGATTCACTGATTGTCATGATTCACTGATTATTTTATGGGGTTGACTGAATGTTATAGGTCTCACTGATTGTTATAGGAGTCATTGATTGTTGTAGACTTCACCGATTGTTATAGGATTTACTGATTGTTTTTTCATTCTCTGATTGTTTTAGGATGCACCACTTCTTATAGGATTCAGTAATTGTTTTGGATTTACTTGATTGTCTTAGGATTCACTGATATAGGATGCATTCATTGTTATGCGATTCTCATAATTATTTTAGGATTCACTCATTGTTATAGGATTCACCCAATGTTATAGGCTTCAGTGATTGTTATAGAATTCACTGATTGTTATAGGATTTACTATTCTAATAGGAGTCAATGATTGTTATCGGATTCACTGATTGTTAAAGGATTGACTGATTGTTATTGGAATCACCCATTGTTACAGGATTCACCCATTGTTATAGGATTCGCTGATTATTATAGGATTCACTGATGGCTACACGATTTGCTGATTGTTGTACGATTGAACCATTGTTATATGATTAACTGATTGTTATAGGATTCACTGATTATAATAGGGTTCACTCATTTTTATATGTTTCGCTCATTGTTATAGGGTTCAGAGATTTTTATAGGATTCACTGAATGTTATACGGTTCAGTAATTGTTATAGGGTTCACTGATTATTATAGGATTCACTGATTGTTATATGAATCACTGATTGCTATAGGATTCACTGATTGTTATAGCATTCACTGATTCTTATGGGAATCACTGATTATTATAGGATACACCCATCGATTTAGGATTCACTGATTATTTTAGGAATCACTGATTGTAATAGAATTCACTGATTGTATAGGATTCATTGATTATTATAGGATTCACCCATTGTTATAGGATTCACTGTTTGTTATATGATTCACGAATTGTGATCGGATTCACTGATTGTTATAGGATTCACTGATTGTTATAGCATTCACCGATTGTTATAGGTTTCCCACATTGTTATAGGATTCACAGTTTCTTATAGGATTCAATGATTGTTATAGGATTCACTGATTGTTCTAGGATTCATTGTTTGTTATAGGATTCCCTGATTCATATAGGATTCACTGATTGTTATAGGATTCACTGATTGCTATAAGATTCACTGATTGTTATAGGATACACTGATTGTTTTAGGATGTACCCATTGTTATAGAATTCACACATTGTTATAGAATTCACTGATTGTAATAGGACTCACGGATTGTTATAGGATTCATTGATTGTTATAGGATTGACCCATTGTTATAGGATTCACTAGTTGTTATAGGATTCACTGACTTTCATAGCATTCACTGAGTGTTATTGGATTAACTGATTGTTATAGAAACCATTGATTGTTATAGGATTCACCCATTGTTATCGGATTCTCTCATTGTTATAGGATTCACCGATTGTTTTATGAATATCTGGTTGTTATATACACTGACTTTTATAGGATTAAGTGATTATTATCGGATTCACTGATTGTCATGATTCACTGATTATTTTATGGGGTTGACTGAATGTTATAGGTCTCACTGATTGTTATAGGAGTCATTGATTTTTGTAGACTTCACCGATTGTTATAGGATTTACTGATTGTTTTTTCATTCTCTGATTTTTATAGGATACACCACTTCTGATAGGATTCAGTAATTGTTTTGGATTTACTTGATTGTCTTAGGATTCACTGATATAGGATGCATTCGTTGTTATGCGATTCTCATAATTATTTTAGGATTCACTCATTGTTATAGGATTCACCCAATGTTATAGGCTTCAGTGATTGTTATAGAATTCACTGATTGTTATAGGATTTACTATTTCTAATAGGAGTCAATGATTGTTATCGGATTCACTGATTGTTAAAGGATTGACTGATTGTTATTGGAATCACCAATTGTTACAGGATTCCCCCATTGTTATAGGATTCACTGATTATTATAGGATTCACTGATGGCTACACGATGTGCTGATTGTTGTACGATTGAACCATTGTTATATGATTAACTGATTGTTATAGGATTCACTGATTATAATAGGGTTCACTCATTTTTATAGGTATCGCTCATTGTTATAGGGTTCAGAGATTTTTATAGGATTCACTGAATGTTATACGGTTCAGTAATTGTTATAGGGTTCACTGATTATTATAGGATTCACTGATTGTTATATGAATCACTGATTGCTATAGGATTCATTGATAGTTATAGCATTCACTGATTCTTATGGGAATCACTGATTATTATAGGATACACCCATCGATTTAGGATTCACTGATTATTTTAGGAATCACTGATTGTAATAGAATTCACTGATTGTATAGGATTCATTGATTATTATAGGATTCATCCATTGTTATAGGATTCATTGTTTGTTATTTGATTCACGAATTGTCATCGGATTCACTGATTGTTATAGGATTCACTGATTGTTAAAGGATTCATCCATTGTTATAGGATTCACACATTGTTCTAGGATTCACTGATTGTTACAGGATGCACGAATTGTTAAAGAATTTACTGATCATAATAGGATTCACTGATTGTTATAGAATTCACTGATTGTTATTGGATTCACCGATGGTTATAGGATTTACTGATTGTCATAGGATTCATCCATTGTTATGCAATTCACACATTGTTACAGGATTCAATGATTGTTATAGGATTCACCCATTGTTATAGGATTTATACATTGTTATAGGATTCACTGATTCTTTCAGAATTCACTGATTGTCATAGGATTCACCAATTGATATAGGATTGAATGATTGTTCTAAGTTTCACTGATTGTTCTAGGATTCTCTGATAGGTATAGTTTTCCCACATTGTTATAGGATTTACAGATTCTTTTAGGATTCACTAATTGTATTGGATTCGCTGATTGTTATAGGATTCACCCACTGTTACAGGATTTACTGATTGTTATAGAATTCACTAATTGTTATCAGTTTCACTGATGGTTATGGGATTCACTGATTGATATAGGATTCACTGATTGTTCTAGGATTCACCCCTTGTTATAGGATTCATACATTGTTATAGGATTCACAGATTCTTATAGGATTCAATGATTGTTATAGGATTCACTCATTGTCATAGGATTCACTGCTAGTTATATGATTCACTGATTGTTATCGGAATCACTGATTGATATAGGATGCATCCATTGTTGTAGGATTCACACATTGTTATAGGATTCTCTGATTGTTACAGGATTCACTGATTATTATTGGGTTCACCGATTGTTATAGGATTCACTGATTGTTAAAAGATTCACTGATTGTTATAGGATTCACTGATTGTTATAGAATTTACTCATTGTTATAGGATTCAATGATTATTCGAGGATAAACTGATTGTTATAGGATTCACTGATTGTTATAGCATTCACCCATTGTTATAGTTTTCCCACATTGTTATAGGATTCACAGATTCTTATAGGATTCAATGATTGTTATAGGATTGAATGATTGTTTAGGATTCATTGATTGTTATAAGATTCTCTGATTCGTATAGGATTGACTGATTGTTATAGGATTAACTTATTGCTATAAGATTCACTGATTGTTATAGGATTCACTGATTGTTATCGGATTCACTGATTGTTTTTGGATTCACTGATTGTTATACGATTCACTGATTGTTATAGAATTTACTGATTGTTATAGGTATCAATTATTTTTTAATGATTCACTGATTGTTAAAGGATTCATCAATTGTAATACGATACACTGATTGTTACAAGATTCACTGATTGTTGGACGATTGATTGTGATAGGATTCACTGATTCTTGTAGGATTCATTGATTGATAGGGTTCATCCATTGTTATAGGATTCACTGACTGTTATAACATTTACTGATATAGGATTCATTGTTGGTGTAGGATTCTATAATTATTATAGGATTCATTCATTGTTATACAATTCACCCATTGTTATAGGCTTCACAGATTGTGAAAGGATTCACTGATTGTTATAAGTTTGACTCATTGTTATGGGATTCACTGATTGTTATAGGATTCAATGAATGTTAAAGGATTCACTGATTGTTAAAGAGTTCACTGATTGTTATAGGATTCACTGATTGTTACATGATTTACTGATGGCTATAGGACTGACTGATTCTTACATGATTCACTGATTGTTATAGGAGTCACCCAATGTTATAGAATTCACCAATTGTTATAGGATTCCCTGGTTCTTATAGACTACACTGATTGTTATAGGTTTCACTGATTGTTATAGGTTTAACTGATTGTTATGGGAATCACTGATGGTTATATGATTGTCCCATTGCTTTAGGATTCATTGATTGTAATAGGATTCACTGATTGTAATTGAATTCACTGATTGTTAAAGGCTACTTTGATTATTAATGATTCACTGAATATTATAGGATTCACTGATTGTTATTGGAATTACCCATTGTTATAGAATTCACCAATTGTTATAGGATTCCCTGGTTCTTATAGACTACACTGATTGTTATAGGTTTCACTGATTGTTATAGGTTTAACTGATTGTTATAGGAATCACTGATGGTTATAGGATTGTCCCATTGCTTTAGGATTCACTGATTGTTATTGGAATTACCCATTGTTATAGAATTCACCCAATGTTATAGAATTCACTGATTGTTATAGGATTCCCTATGTGTTATAGACTGAACTGATTGTTATATGATTCACCAATTGTTATAGGATTCACCATTGTTATAGGATTCACCCATTGTTTGAGGAATCACTGATTGCTATATGATTCACTGATTGTAATAGGATTCACTAATTGTTAAAGGCTAAGTTGATTATTAAAGGATTCACTGAATGTTATAGGATTCATTGATTGTTATTGGATTCAATGATTGTTATAGGAATCATTGATTGTGACAGGATTCACTAATTGTTATAGAATTGACTGATTGTTATAAGATTCATTTTTAGAGGATTCACCATTGTAATAGGATTCGCCCTTTGTTAAAGGATTCACTGATTGTTGTAGGATTCACTGATACACACATCATTCATTGATTATTATAGGATTCACCGATTGTTATAAGATTCACCCATTGTTATATGATTAACTAGTTGTTATAGGATTCACTGACTGTCATAGGATTCACTGAGTGTTATTGTATTCACTGATTGTTATAGAAATCATTGATTGTTATAGGTTTCACCCATTGTTATCGGATTCTCTGATTGTTATAGGATTCACTGATTATTATGGGATTCACCTATTTTCGTAGGATTCACTGATTGTTACAGGATTACTGATGGTTATAGGAATGTCCCATTGTTTTAGGATTCATTGATTGTTATAGGATTCACTGATTATTATAGAATTCACCTATTTTCATAGGATTCACTGATTGTTATAGGATTCACTGATGCGTATAGGATTGTCCCATTGCTTTCAGATTCATTGATTGTCATAGGATTCACTGATTGTAATTGGATTCACTGATTGTTAAAGGCTACATTGATTATTAAAGGATTCACTGAATGTTATAGAATTCACTGATTATTATTGGAATCATACATTGTTATAGAATTCACCCAATCTTATAGAATTCACCAAATGTTATTGGATTCCCTTATTGTTATAGACTACACTGATTGTTATGTGATTCATCAATTGTTGCAGGATTCACCATTGTTATAGGATTCACCCATTGTTTGAGGAATCACTGATTGTTATAGGATTCACTGATTGTTATAGGCTACATGGATTATTATAGGATTCACTGAATGTTATAGGGTTCACTGATTAATATTGCATTCACCCATTGTTATAGGATTCACCATTGGTATAGGAGCCACTGATTATTATAGGATTCATTGATTGTTATAGGATTCACTGATTGTTATAGGATACACCGATTGTTATAGGATTCACTGATTGCTATATAATTGACTGATTGTTATTGGATTCATCCTTTGTTATAGGATTCACTGAATGTTATTGGATTCACTGATTGTTATACGATTGATTGTGATAAGATTAACTGATTTTTATAGGATTCAGTGATTGTTGGACGATTCACTGATTGTTATAGGATTCACTGATTTTTCTAGGATTCACCAATTTTTATAGGATTTACTGAGTTTTATATGATTTGCTGATTGTTATAGGATTCACCCCATTGTTATAGGATTCACGTATTTTTATAGGATTCACTGATTGTTAAAGGATTCAACAATTGTTATAGGATACACTGATTGTTACAAGATTCACTGATTGTTATACAATTGATTGTGATAAGATTCGCTGATTGTTATAGGATTCACTGATTGTTAGAGGATTCACTGATTGTTCTAGGATTCACCAATTATTATAGTATTCATTGATTGTTATAGGATTCACTGATTGTTAAAGATTCACCAATTGTTATAGAATTCACTGACTGTTAAAAGATTCACTGACTATTATAGGATTCACTGATTTTAAAAGGATTCACTGATTGTTATAGGATTGACCAATTGTGATAGGATTCACCAATTTTTATAGGATTCTCTGATTGTTATACGATTCACTGATTGTTATATGATTCACTGATTTTAAAAGGATTCACATTGTTATAGCATTCACTGACTGTTTTATGATTCACTGATTGTTATAGGATTCTCTGATTGTTATAGGATTAACTGATTGTTATAGAATTCACTGATTGTTATAAGATTCACTGCTGTTATGGGATTCACTGATTGCCAAAGGTTTCACTGATTGTTATTGGATTGATTCATTGTTATAGTACTCACTGATTGTTGTAGAATTCACTAATTTCTATAGGATTCACTGATAATTATAGGATCACTCATTGTTGTAGGATTCACCCATTGTAATAGGTTTCATTGATTGTTATAGCATTGACTGATTATTATCGGTTTCACCGATTGTTATCGGATTCAATGAATGTGATACAATGCACTGATTTTTATAGGATTCACTGATCATTATAGGATCATTCATTGTTATAGGATTCACTGATTGTTGTAGGATTCACTGATTGTTATAGGATTCACTCATTGTCATAGGATTCACTGCTAGTTATATGATTCACTGATTGTTATCGGAATCACTGATTGATGTAGGATGCATCCATTGTTGTAGGATTCACACATTGTTATAGGATTCTCTGATTGTTACAGGATTCACTGATTATTATTGGGTTCACCGATTGTTATAGGATTCACTGATTGTTAAAAGATTCACTGATTGTTATAGGATTCACTGATTGTTATAGAATTTACTCATTGTTATAGGATTCAATGATTATTCGAGGATAAACTGATTGTTATAGGATTCACTGATTGTTATAGCATTCACCCATTGTTATAGTTTTCCCACATTGTTATAGGATTCACAGATTCTTATAGGATTCAATGATTGTTATAGGATTGAATGATTGTTTAGGATTCATTGATTGTTATAAGATTCTCTGATTCGTATAGGATTGACTGATTGTTATAGGATTAACTTATTGCTATAAGATTCACTGATTGTTATAGGATTCACTGATTGTTATCGGATTCACTGATTGTTTTTGGATTCACTGATTGTTATACGATTCACTGATTGTTATAGAATTTACTGATTGTTATAGGTATCAATTATTTTTTAATGATTCACTGATTGTTAAAGGATTCATCAATTGTAATACGATACACTGATTGTTACAAGATTCACTGATTGTTGGACGATTGATTGTGATAGGATTCACTGATTCTTGTAGGATTCATTGATTGATAGGGTTCATCCATTGTTATAGGATTCACTGACTGTTATAACATTTACTGATATAGGATTCATTGTTGGTGTAGGATTCTATAATTATTATAGGATTCATTCATTGTTATACAATTCACCCATTGTTATAGGCTTCACAGATTGTGAAAGGATTCACTGATTGTTATAAGTTTGACTCATTGTTATGGGATTCACTGATTGTTATAGGATTCAATGAATGTTAAAGGATTCACTGATTGTTAAAGAGTTCACTGATTGTTATAGGATTCACTGATTGTTACATGATTTACTGATGGCTATAGGACTGACTGATTCTTACATGATTCACTGATTGTTATAGGAGTCACCCAATGTTATAGAATTCACCAATTGTTATAGGATTCCCTGGTTCTTATAGACTACACTGATTGTTATAGGTTTCACTGATTGTTATAGGTTTAACTGATTGTTATGGGAATCACTGATGGTTATATGATTGTCCCATTGCTTTAGGATTCATTGATTGTAATATGATTCACTGATTGTAATTGAATTCACTGATTGTTAAAGGCTACTTTGATTATTAATGATTCACTGAATATTATAGGATTCACTGATTGTTATTGGAATTACCCATTGTTATAGAATTCACCAATTGTTATAGGATTCCCTGGTTCTTATAGACTACACTGATTGTTATAGGTTTCACTGATTGTTATAGGTTTAACTGATTGTTATAGGAATCACTGATGGTTATAGGATTGTCCCATTGCTTTAGGATTCACTGATTGTTATTGGAATTACCCATTGTTATAGAATTCACCCAATGTTATAGAATTCACTGATTGTTATAGGATTCCCTATGTGTTATAGACTGAACTGATTGTTATATGATTCACCAATTGTTATAGGATTCACCATTGTTATAGGATTCACCCATTGTTTGAGGAATCACTGATTGCTATATGATTCACTGATTGTAATAGGATTCACTAATTGTTAAAGGCTAAGTTGATTATTAAAGGATTCACTGAATGTTATAGGATTCATTGATTGTTATTGGATTCAATGATTGTTATAGGAATCATTGATTGTGACAGGATTCACTAATTGTTATAGAATTGACTGATTGTTATAAGATTCATTTTTAGAGGATTCACCATTGTAATAGGATTCGCCCTTTGTTAAAGGATTCACTGATTGTTGTAGGATTCACTGATACACACATCATTCATTGATTATTATAGGATTCACCGATTGTTATAAGATTCACCCATTGTTATATGATTAACTAGTTGTTATAGGATTCACTGACTGTCATAGGATTCACTGAGTGTTATTGTATTCACTGATTGTTATAGAAATCATTGATTGTTATAGGTTTCACCCATTGTTATCGGATTCTCTGATTGTTATAGGATTCACTGATTATTATGGGATTCACCTATTTTCGTAGGATTCACTGATTGTTACAGGATTACTGATGGTTATAGGAATGTCCCATTGTTTTAGGATTCATTGATTGTTATAGGATTCACTGATTATTATAGAATTCACCTATTTTCATAGGATTCACTGATTGTTATAGGATTCACTGATGCGTATAGGATTGTCCCATTGCTTTCAGATTCATTGATTGTCATAGGATTCACTGATTGTAATTGGATTCACTGATTGTTAAAGGCTACATTGATTATTAAAGGATTCACTGAATGTTATAGAATTCACTGATTATTATTGGAATCATACATTGTTATAGAATTCACCCAATCTTATAGAATTCACCAAATGTTATTGGATTCCCTTATTGTTATAGACTACACTGATTGTTATGTGATTCATCAATTGTTGCAGGATTCACCATTGTTATAGGATTCACCCATTGTTTGAGGAATCACTGATTGTTATAGGATTCACTGATTGTTATAGGATACACCGATTGTTATAGGATTCACTGATTGCTATATAATTGACTGATTGTTATTGGATTCATCCTTTGTTATAGGATTCACTGAATGTTATTGGATTCACTGATTGTTATACGATTGATTGTGATAAGATTAACTGATTTTTATAGGATTCAGTGATTGTTGGACGATTCACTGATTGTTATAGGATTCACTGATTTTTCTAGGATTCACCAATTTTTATAGGATTTACTGAGTTTTATATGATTTGCTGATTGTTATAGGATTCACCCCATTGTTATAGGATTCACGTATTTTTATAGGATTCACTGATTGTTAAAGGATTCAACAATTGTTATAGGATACACTGATTGTTACAAGATTCACTGATTGTTATACAATTGATTGTGATAAGATTCGCTGATTGTTATAGGATTCACTGATTGTTAGAGGATTCACTGATTGTTCTAGGATTCACCAATTATTATAGTATTCATTGATTGTTATAGGATTCACTGATTGTTAAAGATTCACCAATTGTTATAGAATTCACTGACTGTTAAAAGATTCACTGACTATTATAGGATTCACTGATTTTAAAAGGATTCACTGATTGTTATAGGATTGACCAATTGTGATAGGATTCACCAATTTTTATAGGATTCTCTGATTGTTATACGATTCACTGATTGTTATATGATTCACTGATTTTAAAAGGATTCACATTGTTATAGCATTCACTGACTGTTTTATGATTCACTGATTGTTATAGGATTCTCTGATTGTTATAGGATTAACTGATTGTTATAGAATTCACTGATTGTTATAAGATTCACTGCTGTTATGGGATTCACTGATTGCCAAAGGTTTCACTGATTGTTATTGGATTGATTCATTGTTATAGTACTCACTGATTGTTGTAGAATTCACTAATTTCTATAGGATTCACTGATAATTATAGGATCACTCATTGTTGTAGGATTCACCCATTGTAATAGGTTTCATTGATTGTTATAGCATTGACTGATTATTATCGGTTTCACCGATTGTTATCGGATTCAATGAATGTGATACAATGCACTGATTTTTATAGGATTCACTGATCATTATAGGATCATTCATTGTTATAGGATTCACTGATTGTTGTAGGATTCACTGATTGTTATCGGATTCACTTTGTTATAAGATTCACTGATTGTTGGAGGATTCACCAATTGTTATATGATTCACTGACTGTTATAGGATTCACTGAGTGTTATAGGATTCACTGATTGTTATAGGATTGACTGTTTGTGATAGGAAACACCGATTTTTATAGGATTCTCTGATTGTTTACGATTCACTGATTTTTATAGGATTCACAGATTGCGATAGGATTCACTTATTGTTATAGGATTCAATGATTGTTGTGGGATTCACTGATTTTAAAAGGATTCACTTATTGTTATAGGATTCATTGTTTGTTATAGGATTAACCGACTGTTGTAGGATTCACTGATTGTTATTGGATTCACTCATTGTTACAGGATTCACTGATTGTTAGAGGATTTATCAATTGTTGTAGCATTCACTGATTTTTATCGGATTCACTGAATGTTATAGGATTTACTGATTGTTGTAGAATTGTCCGATTGTGATAGGATTCACCGATTATTATAGGATTCACTGATTGTTATAGAATTCACTGATTGTTATAGGATTCAGAGTTTGCTCTAGTATTCACAGATTGTTATAGGATTCACTGATTGTTATGGGATTCACTGATTGTTATAGGATTCTCTGATTGTTCCAGGATTCACTGATTGCTATAAGATTCACTGATCATTTTCAGATCACTGATTGTTATAGGATTCACTCATTGTTCTAGGATTCACTGAATGTTACAGAATTCACTGACTGTTGCAGGATTGTTATAGGTTTCTCTGATTGTTACAGTATTCTCTGAAATCTATAGGATCCATTGATTGTTAAAGTATTCCATGATTGTTATAAGATTCGCTGATGTTGTGGGATTCACTGATCACCAACTGTTTCACTGATTGTTATAGAATTCAATATTATTATAGGATTCACTGATTGTTATAGGATTCAGTGATGTTGTAGGATTGACTGATTGTTATAGTGTACCCTGATTGTTATAGGATTGAATTATTGTTATAGGATTCATTGATTGTTATAGGATTCAGTGAATGTTGTAGGACTGACTGATTGTTATCTGGTACCCTGATTGTTATAGGATTGAAAGATTGTTATAGGTTTCACTGATTGTTGTAGGATTCGCTGATTGTTATAGGATTCACAGATTTTTTATTGGATTCACTGAATGTTATAGGATTCACTGACTGTTGTAGTTTGTACTGATTGCTATAGAATCCTCTGATTGTTATGGTATTCATTAATTGTTATAAGATTCACTGATGTTATGGGATTCAATGATCGCCAAATGATTCACTGATTATTATAGAATACACATATTGTTTTAGGATTCACTAATTGTTATAGGATTTACTGATTATTATAGGATTCACTGACTGTTATAGGATTCACTGATTGTCATAGGAATCACTGATAGTTATTGGATTGACTGATTGTTATAGGGTGCACTGATTGTTGTAATATTGCCAGATTATTATAGGATACACTGATTGTTCGAAGGTTCACCGATTGTTATAGATTTCACTGATGGTTACAGGATTTCCTGATTGTTAGAGAATTCACTGATTGTTACAGGAATCACTGATTGTTATAGGATTCTCTGATTTTTATAGAATTGATTGATTGTTACAGGATTCACTGACTGTTTAGAATTCACATGTTGTTAAAGGATTTATCGATTGTTATAGGATTCACCAATTGTTACAGTTATCACTCATTGTTATGGAGTTTACTGATTGTTGTAGGTTTCACCGATTATTATAGGATTCACTGATTGTTACACAGTTCACTAATTGCTATATGATTCACTGATTATCATAGGATTCGCTGATTTCTATAAGATTAATTGATTGTTATGGGATTCACTGATTTCCAATGGATTCACTGATTATTATAGGATTCACCAATTGTTATAGGATTGACGGATTGTTATAGGATGCACTGATTTTTATAGGATTCGCTGATCGTTATAGAATTTACTCATTTTTAAAGGATTCACTCTTTGTTATAGGATTCACTGTTTGCTACATGATTCACTGATTGTTATAGGATTCACTGATTGTTATAGGATTCACTGATTGTGTAGGATTCACCAATTGTTATAGGATTCACTGATTCTTATAGGATTGACCGATTGTGATAGGATACACTGATTATTATAGGATTCATGATTGTTATAGGATTCACTGATTGTTAAAAGGTTCACAAATTGCTATAGGATTCACTGATTGTTGTGGGATTCACTGATTTTTATAGGATTCACTCATTGTTATAGTACTCACTGATTGTTATAGGATTCACTGAATGTTATAGGGTCCAAAGTTGCTAAAGGATTAACTGATTGTTGTCGGATTCACTGATTGTGATAGGATTCTCTGATTGTTCTAGGATTCACTGATTGCTATAACATTCACTGATCATTTTAGTATCACTGATTGTTGTAGGATTCACTCATTGTTATAGGATTCACTAATTTTTATATGATTCACCATTTGTTATAGGATTCACTGATTCTTATAGGATTCACTGATTGTTCGAGGTTTCACTCACTGTTATGGTATTCACTGATTGTTTTGGATTGACCGATTGTGATAGGATACACTGATTATTATAGGATTCATGATTGTTATAGGATTCACTGATTGTTATAGGATTCGCTGATTGTTATAGTATTAACTGTTTGCTAGAGGATCCAATGATTGTTATAGTATTCACTGATTTTTATATGATTCACTGATGCTATAGGATTCATTGATCACCAAATGATTCATGATTTTTACAGAATTCCCTGATTTTTATAAGATTCACTGATTGTTATAGGATTGACTCATTGTTGTACGATTCACCAATTGTTATAGGATTCACTGATTGTTATGAAATTCACTGATAGCTATAGGTTTCACTGATTTATGTGTGACTCACTGATTGTTATAGATTTCTCTTATTGTTCTAGGATTCTCTGATTGCTATACAATTCTTTGATTGTTATAGGATTCACTGATTGTTAAAAGATTCACTCATGTTATGGGATTCACTGATTGCCAAAGGATTCACTGATTGTCATAGGACTCACTGATTGTTAGAGGATTCACCGATTGTTAGAGGATTCACTGATTGTTATAGGATTCGGTGATTATTATAGGATTGACCGATTGTGATCAGATTCACCGATTTTTATAGGATTCACTGATTGTTATAGGATGCTCTGAATTTTATAGGATTCACAGATTGCTATAGGATTCACTTATTGTTATAGGATTCACTGATTGTTGTGTGTTCACTGATTGTTAAAGGATTCTCTGATTGTTATAAATTTCACTCATGTTATGTAATTCACTGATTGTTCTAGAATATACCCATTGCATAGCATTTCCAGATTGTTATAGGATTCACTCATTGTTATAGTATTCGCTCAATGTTGTAGGTTACACCGATTGTTATAGGATTCATTGTTTTTTTATAGTATTCACTGATATTAAAAGTTTCACTCACTGTTATGGGATTCACCTATTGCTATAGGATTCTCTGATTGTTATAGGATTGACCGATTGTTATAGGTTTCACTGATTGTTAGAGGTTTCAGCGATTGTTATAGGATTCACTGATTGTTTTGGACTCATTGACTGTTTTCGGATTTACTGATTGTTATAGGATTTACTGATTGTGATAGGATTCACCGATTTTTATAGGATTCACTGATTGTTATAGGATTCACGGATTGTTATAGGAATCACAGAGTGCTACAGGATTCACTGACTGTTATAGGATTCACTGATTGTTATAGGATTGGCTGATTGTTATAGGATTCACTGATTGTTTGAGGATTCACAGATTTTTTATAGGATTCACTGAATGTTATAGGATTCACTGACTGTTGTAGTTTTTACTGATTGCTATAGAATCCTCTGAGTGTTATAGTATTCACTCATTGTTATAAGGTTCACTGATGTTATGGGATTCAATGATCGCCAAATGATTCACTGATTGTTATAGAATATACAGATTGTTTTAGGATTGACTGATTGTTATCGGGTACACTGATTGTTAGAAGATTCACCGATTGTTATAGGATTCACTGATCGTTACAGGATTCACTGATTGTTATAGGATGCATTGATTGTTATAGGATTGACTGATTGTTATAGGGTACACTGATTGTTATAATATTGCCAGATTGTTATAGGATACACTGATTGTTAGAAGATTCACCGATTGTTACAGAATTCAGATTGACTCATTGTTATAGTACTCACTGATTGTTGTAGAATTCACTCATTTTTATAGGATTTACTGATCATTATAGGATCACACATTGTTGTAGGATTCACCCATTGTTTTAGGTTTCATTGATTGTTATAGCATTGACTGATTATTATAGGTTTCACCGATTGTTATCGGATTCAATGAATGTGATACAATGCACTGATTTTTTATAGGATTCACTGATCATTATAGGATCATTCATTGTTATAGGATTCACTGATTGTTGTAGGATTCACTGATTGTTGTAGGATTCACTGATTGTTATAGGATTCACCGATTGTTATAAGATTCACTGATTGTTGGAGCATTCACCAATTGTTATATGATTCACTGATTGATATAGGATTCACTGAGTGTTATAGGATTCACTGATTGTTATAGGATTGACTGATTGTGATAGGATTCACTGATTTTTATAGGATTCTCCGATTGTTATACGATTCACTATTTTTTATAGGGTTCACAGATTGCGATAGGATTCACTTATTGTTATAGGATTCACTGATTGTTGTGGGATTCACTGATTTTAAAAGGATTCACTTATTGTTATAGGATTCATTGTTTGTTATAGGATTAACCGATTGTTATAGGATTCACTGATTGTTATTCGATTCACTCATTGTTATAGGTTTCACCGATTATTATAGGATTCACTGATTGTTATAGGATTCAGAGTTTGCTCTAGTATTCACAGATTGTTATAGGATTCACTGATTGGTGTGGGATTCACTGATTGTTATAGGATTCTCTGATTGTTCCAGGATTCACTGATTGCTATAAGATTCACTGATCATTTTCGGATCACTGATTGTTATAGGATTTACTCATTGTTCTAGGATTCACTGATTGTGATAGGATTCACTGACTGTTATAAGATTCACAGATTTTTCATAGGATTCGTTGAATGTTACAGGATTCACTGACTGTTGCAGGATTGTTATAGTTTTCTCTGATTGTTATAGTATTCTCTGAAATCTATAGGATTCACTGATTGTTAAAGTATTCCATGATTGTTATAAGATTCGCTGATGTTATGGGATTCACTGATCACCAACTGTTTCACTGATTGTAATAGAATTCAATATTGTTATAGGATTCACTGATTGTTATTGGATTGAATTATTGTTATAGGATTCATTGATTGTTATAGGATTCAGTGATTGTTGTAGGACTGACTGATTGTTATCTGGTACCCTGGTTGTTATAGGATTGAAAGATTGTTATAGGATTCACTGATTGTTATTGGATTGAATTATTGTTATAGGATTCATTGATTGTTATAGGATTCAGTGATTGTTGTAGGACTGACTGATTGTTATCTGGTACCCTGGTTGTTATAGGATTGAAAGATTGTTATAGGATTCACTGATTGTTGTAGGATTCAGCGATTGTTATAGGATTCACTGACTGTTACAGGATTCACTGACTGTTATAGGTTTCACTGATTGTTATAGGATTCGCTGATTGTTAAAGGATTCACAGATTTTTTTATAGGATTCACTGAATGTTATAGGATTCACTGACTGTTACAGGATTCACTGACTGTTATAGGTTTCACTGATTGTTATAGGATTCGCTGATTGTTAAAGGATTCACAGATTTTTTTATAGGATTCACTGAATGTTATAGGATTCACTGACTGTTGTAGTTTTTACTGATTACTATAGAATCCCCTGATTGTTATGGTATTCACTAATTGTTATAAGATTCACTGATGTTATGGGATTCAATGATCACCAAATGATTCACTGATTATTATAGAATACACATATTGTTTTAGGATTCACTGATTGTTATAGGATTCGCTGATTGTTATAGGATTTACTACTTATTATAGGATTCACTGATTGTTATAGTATTCACTGATTGTTATAGGAATCACTGACTGTTATTGGATTGACTGATTGTTATAGTGTGCACTGATTGTTGTAATATTGCCAGATTATTATAGGATACACTGATTGTTAGAAGATTCACCGATTATTATAGAATTCACTGATAGTTACAGGATTTCCTGATTGTTATAGAATTCACTGATTGTTACAGGAATCACTGATTGTTATAGGATTCTCTGATTGTTATAGGATTGATTGATTGTTACAGGATTCACTGACTGTTTAGAATTCACACGTTGTTAAAGGATTCATCGATTGTTATAGGATTTACCGATTGTTACAGTTTTCACTCATTGTTATGGAGTTTACTGATTGTTGTAGGTTTCACTGATTGTTATAGGATTCACTGATTGTTACACGATGCACTAATTGCTGTATGATTCACTGATTGTCATAGGATTCGCTGTTTTTATAAGATTTATTGATTGTTATGGGATTCACTGATTTCCAATGGATTCACTGATTATTATAGGATTCACTGATTGTTATAGGATTCACGGATTGTTATAGGATGCACTGATTTTTATAGGATTCGCTGATCGTTATCGGATTTTCTCATTTTTAAAGGATTCACTCTTTGTTATAGGATTCACTGATTGTTAGAAGATTCACTGATTGTTATAGGATTCACTGATAGTTACAGGATTTCCTGATTGTTATAGAATTCACTGATAGTTACAGGATTTCCTGATTGTTATAGAATTCACTGATTGTTACAGGAATCACTGATTGTTATAGGATTCTCTGATTGCTATTGGATTGACTGATTGTTACAGGATTCACTGACTGTTTAGAATTCAGACGTTGTTAAATGATTCATCGATTGTTATAGGATTCAATGATTGTTACAGTTTTCACTCATTGTTATGGAGTTTAATGATTGTTGTAGGTTTCACTGACTGTTATAGGATTCACTGATTGTTACACGATTCACTAATTGCTATATGATTCACTGATTGTTGTAGGATTCATTCGTTTTTATAAGATTAATTGATTGTTATGGGATTCATTGATTTCCAATGGATTCACTGATTATTATAAGATTCACCGATTGTTATAGGATTCACGGATTGTTATAGGATGCACTGATTTTTATAGGATTCGCTGATCGTTATAGGATTTACTCATTTTTAAAGGATTCACTCTTTGTTATAGGATTCACTGATTGTGTAGGATTCACTGATTGTTATAGGAATCTTTAATGTATCCATGATTGTTATGGGATTCACTGACTTCCAATGGATGCACTGATTATTATAGGATTCACTGATTGTTATAGGATTCATGGATTGTTATAGGATTCACGGATTGTTATAGGATGCACTGATTTTTATAGGATTCGCTGATCGTTATAGGATTTACTCATTTTTAAAGGATTCACTCTTTGTTATAGGATTCACTGATTGCTACATGATTCACTGATTGTTATAGGATTCACTGATTGTGTAGGATTCACTGATTATTATAGGAATCTTTAATATATCCATGATTCACTGATTGCTATAGGATTCACTGATTGTTATAGGTTTCACTCATTGTTATGGGATTCACTGATTGTTACATAATTCAATGACTGTTATAGGATTCGCTGATTGTTATAGGTTTGAACGATTTTGATACCATTCACTGATTGTTATAGGATTCACAGATTGCTATAGGATTCACTAATTGTTATAGAATTCACTGATTGTGCAGGTTACACCAATTGGTAAAGGATTGACTGATTATTATAGGATTGATTGTTATAGGATGCACTGATCTTTATAGGATGCCCTGATCGTTATAGAATCAATGATTGTTATAGGATTCACTCATTGTTATAGGATTCACTGATTGTTATAGGATTCACTGACTGTTACAGGATTCACTGACTGTTATAGGTTTCACTGATTGTTACAGGATTCGCTGATTGTTATAGGATTCACAGATTTTTCATAGGATTCACTGAATGTTATAGGATTCACTGACTGTTTTAGTTGTTACTGATTGCTATAGAATCCTCTGATTGTTATGGTATTCACTAATTGTTATAAGATTCACTGATGTTATGGGATTTAATGATCGCCAAATGATTCACTGATTATTTTAGAATACACATATTGTTTTAGGATTCACTGATTGTTATAGGATTTACTGATTATTATAGGATTCACTGATTGTTATAGGAATCACTGATTGTTATTGGATTGACTGATTGTTATAGGGTGCACTGATTGTTGTAATATTGCCAGATTATTATAGGATACACTGATTGTTAGAAGATTCAC
Source organism: Pristiophorus japonicus (assembly GCF_044704955.1). NCBI lineage: Eukaryota > Metazoa > Chordata > Chondrichthyes > Pristiophoridae > Pristiophorus > Pristiophorus japonicus. Next base: position 45,979,471 of record NC_091986.1, on the reverse strand, counting down.
CGATTGTTATAGGATTCACTGATAGTTACAGGATTTCCTGATTGTTATAGAATTCACTAATTGTTACAGGAATCACTGATTGTTATAGGATTCTCTGATTGTTATAGGATTCATTGATTGTTACAGGATTCACTGACTGTTTAGAATTCACACGTTGTTAAATGATCCATCGATTGTTATAGGATTCACCGATTGCTACAGTTTTCACTCATTGTTATGGAGTTTGCTGATTGTTGTAGGATTCACTGATTGTTGCAGGATTCACTGATTGTTACAGGATTCGCTGATTGTTATAGGATTCACAGATTTTTTATAGGATCAATGATTGTTATAGGATTCACTGATTGTTATCAGATTGACTCATTGTTATAGTACTCACTGATTGTTGTAGAATTCACTCATTTTTATAGGATTTACTGATCATTATAGGATCACACATTGTTGTAGGATTCATCCATTGTTATAGGTTTCATTGATTGTTACAGCTTTGACGGATTATTATAGGTTTCACCGATTGTTATCGGATTCAATGAACGTGATACAATGCACTGATTTTTTTTATAGGATTCACTGATAATTATAGGATCATTCATTGTTATAGGATTCACTGATTGTTGTAGGATTCACTGATTGTTGTAGGATTCACTGATTGTTATAGGATTCACTGAGTGTTAATGGATTCACTGATTGCTAAAGGATTTCCTGATTGTGATATGAATCACTGATTTTTATAGGATTCTCTGATTGTTATACGATTCACTTTTTTTATAGGGTTCACAGATTGCGATAGGATTCATTTATTGTTATAGGATTCACTGATTGTTGTGGGATTCACTGATTTTAAAAGGATTCACTTATTGTTATAGGATTCATTGTTTGTTATAGGATTAACCGATTGTTATAGGATTCACTGATTGTTATTCGATTCACTCATTGTTATAGGTTTCACCGATTATTATAGGATTCACTGATGTTATAGAATTCACTGATTGTTATAGGATTCAGAGTTTGCTCTAGTATTCACAGATTGTTATAGGATTCACTGATTGTTGTGGGATTCACTGATTGTTATAGGATTCTCTGATCGTTCCAGGATTCACTGATTGCTATAAGATTCACTGATCATTTTCGGATCACTGATTGTTATAGGATTCACTCATTGTTCTAGGATTCACTGATTGTGATAGGATTCACTGAATGTTATAAGATTCACAGATTTTTCATAGGATTCATTGAATGTTACAGGATTCACTGACTGTTGCAGGATTGTTATAGGTTTCTCTGATTGTTATAGTATTCTCTGAAATCTATAGGATTCACTGATTGTTAAAGTATTCCATGATTGTTATAAGATTCGCTGATGTTATGGGATTCACTGATCACCAACTGTTTCACTGATTGTTATAGAATTCAATATTGTTATAGGATTCACTGATTGTTATAGGATTGAATTATTGTTATAGGATTCACTGAATGTTATAGGATTCACTGACTGTTGTAGTTTTTTACTGATTGCTATAGAATCCTCTGATTGTTATGGTATTCACCAATTGTTATAAGATTCACTGATGTTATGGGATTCAATGATCACCAAATGATTCACTGATTATTATAGAATACACATATTGTTTTAGCATTCACTGATTGTTATAGGATTCATTGATTGTTATAGGATTTACTACTTATAGGATTCACTGATTGTTAAAGGATTCACGGATTGTTATCGGAATCACTGATTTTTATTGGATTGACTGATTGTTATAGGGTGCACTGATTGTTGTAATATTGCCAGATTATTATAGGATACACTGATTGTTAGAAGATTCACCGATTATTATAGGATTCACTGATAGTTACAGGATTTCCTGATTGTTATAGAATTCACTGATTGTTACAGGAATCACTGATTGTTATAGGATTCTCTGATTGTTATAGGATTGATTGATTGTTACAGGATTCACTGACTGTTTACAATTCACACGTTGTTAAAGGATTCATCAATTCTTATAGGATTCACCGATTGTTACAGTTTTGACTCATTGTTATGGAGTTTACTGATTGTTGTAGGTTTCACTGATTGTTATAGGATTCACTGATTGTTGCACGATGCACTAATTGCTGTATGATTCACTGATTGTCATAGGATTCGCTGTTTTTATAAGATTAATTGATTGTTATGGGATTCACTGATTTCCAATGGATTCACTGATTATTATAGGATTCACCGATTGTTATAGGATTCACGGATTGTTATAGGATGCACTGATTTTATAGCATTCGCTGATCGTTATAGGATTCACTGATTGTGTAGGATTGACTGATTGTTAAAGGAATCTTTAATTTATCCACGATTCATTGATTGCTATAGGATTCACTGATTGTTATCGGTTTCACTCATTGTTATGGGATTCACTGATTGTTACATAATTCAATGACTGTTATAGGATTCGCTGATTGTTATAGGATTGAACGATTGTGATACCATTCACTGATTGTTATAGGATTCACAGATTGCTATAGGATTCACTAATTGTTATAGAATTCACTGATTGTGTGGGTTACACCAATTGGTAAAGGATTGACTGATTATTATAGGATTGATTGTAATAGGATGCACTGATCTTTATAGGATGCCCTGATCGTTATAGGATCAATGATTGTTATATGATTCACTCATTGTTATAGGAATCACTGATTGTTATCGGATTCACTGACTGTTACAGGATTCACTGACTGTTATAGGTTTCACTGATTGTTACAGGATTCGCTGATTGTTATAGGATTCACAGATTTTTTATAGGATTCACTGAATGTTATAGGATTCACTGACTGTTGTGGTTTTTACTGATTGCTATAGAATCCTCTGATTGTTATGGAATTCACTAATTGTTATAAGATTCACTGATGTTATGGGATTTAATGATCGCCAAATGATTCACTGATTATTTTAGAATACACATATTGTTTTAGGATTCACTGATTGTTATAGGATTTACTGATTATTATAGGATTCACTGATTGTTATAGGAATCACTGATTGTTATTGGATTGACTGATTGTTATAGGGTGCACTGATTGTTGTAATATTACCAGATTATTATAGGATACACTGATTGTTAGAAGATTCACCGATTGTTATAGGATTCACTGATAGTTACAGGATTTCCTGATTGTTATAGAATTCACTGATTGTTACAGGAATCACTGATTGTTATAGGATTCTCTGATTGTTATAGGATTGATTGATTGTTACAGGATTCACTGACTGTTTAGAATTCACACGTTGTTAAATGATTCATCGATTGTTATAGGATTCACCGATTGTTACAGTTTTCACTCATTGTTATGGAGTTTACTGATTGTTGTAGGTTTCACTGACTGTTATAGGATTCACTGATTGTTTAACAATTCAATAATTGCTATATGATTCACTGATTGTCGTAGGATTCGCTGGTTTCTATAAGATTAATTGATTGTTGTGGTATTCACTGATTTCCAATGGATTCACTGATTATTATAGGATTCACCAATTGTTATAGGATTCACGGATTGTTATAGGATGCACTGATTTTTATAGGATTCACTGATCGTTATAGGATTTACTCATTTTTAAAGGATTCACTCTTTGTTATAGGATTCACTGATTGCTACATGATTCACTGATTGTTATAGGATTCACTGATTGTTATAGGATTCACTGATTGTGTAGGATTGACTGATTATTAAAGGAATCTTTAATTTATCCACGATTCACCGATTGCTATAGGATTCACTGATTGTTATAGGTTTCACTCATTGTTATGGGATTGACTGATTGTTACATCATTCAATGACTGTTATAGGATTCGCTGATTGTTATAGGATTGAACGATTGTGATACCATTCACTGATTGTTATAGGATTCACAGATTGCTATAGGATTCACTAATTGTTATAGAATTCACTGATTGTGCGGGTTACACCGATTGGTAAAGGATTGACTGATTATTATAGGATTGATTGTTATAGGAGGCACTGATCTTTATAGGATGCCCTGATCGTTATAGGATCAATGATTGTTATAGGATTCACTCATTGTTATAGGATTCACTGACTGTTGTAGTTGTTACTGATTGCTATAGAATCCTCTGATTGTTATGGTATTCACTAATTGTTGTAAGATTCACTGATGTTATGGGATTTAATGATCGCCAAATGATTCACTGATTATTTTAGAATACACATATTGTTTTAAGATTCACTGATTGTTATAGGATTTTCTTATTATTGTAGGATTCACTGATTGTTTTAGGAATCACTGATTGTTATTGGATTGACTGATTGTTATAGGATGCACTGATTGTTGTAATATTGCCAGATTATTATAGGATACACTGATTGTTAGAAGATTCACCAATTGTTATAGGATTCACTGATAGTTACAGGATTTCCTGATTGTTATAGAATTCACTGATTGTTACAGGAATCACTGATTGTTATAGGATTCTCTGATTGTTATAGGATTGATTGATTGTTACAGGATTCACTGACTGTTTAGAATTCACACGTTGTTAAATGATTCATCGATTGTTATAGGATTCACCGATTGTTACAGTTTTCACTCATTGTTATGGAGTTTACTGATTGTTGTAGGTTTCACTGACTGTTATAGGATTCACTGATTGTTACACGATTCAATAATTGCTGTATGATTCACTGATTGTTGTAGGATTCGCTGGTTTCTATAAGATTAATTGATTGTTGTGGGATTCACTGATTTCCAATGGATTCACTGATTATTATAGGATTCACCGATTGTTATAGGATTCACGGATTGTTATAGGATGCACTGATCTTTTATAGGATTCGCTGATCGTTATAGGATTTACTCATTTTTAAAGGATTCACTCTTTGTTATAGGATTCACTGATTGCTACATGATTCACTGATTGTTATAGGATTGACTGATTGTTATAGGATTCACTGATTGTGTAGGATTGACTGATTATTAAAGGAATCTTTAATTTATCCACGATTCACTGATTGCTATAGGATTCACTGATTGTTATAGGTTTCACTCATTGTTATGGGATTCACTGATTGTTACATAATTCAATGACTGTTATAGGATTCGCTGATTGTTATAGGATTGAACGATTGTGATACCATTCACTGATTGTTATAGGATTCACAGATTGCTATAGGATTCACTAATTGTTATAGAATTCACTGATTGTGCGGGTTACACCGATTGGTAAAGGATTGACTGATTATTATAGGATTGATTGTTATAGGAGGCACTGATCTTTATAGGATGCCCTGATCGTTATAGGATCAATGATTGTTATAGGATTCACTCATTGTTATAGGATTCACTGATTGTTATAGGATTCACTGACTGTTGTAGTTGTTACTGATTGCTATAGAATCCTCTGATTGTTATGGTATTCACTAATTGTTATAAGATTCACTGATGTTATGGGATTTAATGATCGCCAAATGATTCACTGATTATTTTAGAATACACATATTGTTTTAGGATTCACTGATTGTTATTGGATTGACTGATTGTTATAGGGTGCACTGATTGTTGTAATATTGCCAGATTATTATAGGATACACTGATTGTTAGAAGATTCACCAATTGTTATAGGATTCACTGATAGTTACAGGATTTCCTGATTGTTATAGAATTCACTGATTGTTACAGGAATCACTGATTGTTATAGGATTCTCTGATTGTTATAGGATTGATTGATTGTTACAGGATTCACTGACTGTTTAGAATTCACACGTTGTTAAATGATTCATCGATTGTTATAGGATTCACTGATTGTTACAGTTTTCACTCATTGTTATGGAGTTTACTGATTGTTGTAGGTTTCACTGACTGTTATAGGATTCACTGATTGTTACACGATTCAATAATTGCTATATGATTCACTGATTGTCGTAGGATTCGCTGGTTTCTATAAGATTAATTGATTGTTGTGGGATTCACTGATTTCCAATGGATTCACTGATTATTATAGGATTCACCGATTGTTATAGGATTCACGGATTGTTATAGGATGCACTGATTTTTATAGGATTCGCTGATCGTTATAGGATTTACTCATTTTTAAAGGATTCACTCTTTGTTATAGGATTCACTGATTGCTACATGATTCACTGATTGTTATAGGATTCACTGATTGTTATAGGATTCACTGATTGTGTAGGATTCACTGATTGTTATAGGAATCTTTAATTTATCCACGATTCACTGATTGCTATAGGATTCACTGATTGTTATAGGTTTCACTCATTGTTATGGGATTCACTGATTGTTACCTAATTCAATGACTGTTACAGGATTCGCTGATTGTTATAGGATTGAATGATTGTGATACCATTCACTGATTGTTATAGGATTCACAGATTGCTATAGGATTCACTAATTGTTATAGAATTCACTGATTGTGCGGGTTACACTGATTGGTAAAGGATTGACTGATTATTATAGGATTGATTGTTATAGGATGCACTGATCTTTATAGGATGCCCTGATCGTTATAGAATCAATGATTGTTATAGGATTCACTCATTGTTATAGGATTCACTGATTGTTATAGGATTCACTGACTGTTACAGGATTCACTGACTGTTATAGGTTTCACTGATTGTTACAGGATTCACAGATTTTTCATAGGATTCACTGAATGTTATAGGATTCACTGACTGTTGTAGTTGTTACTGATTGCTATAGAATCCTCTGATTGTTAAGGTATTCACTAATTGTTATAAGATTCACTGATGTTATGGGATTTAATGATCGCCAAATGATTCACTGATTATTTTAGAATACACATATTGTTTTAGGATTCACTGATTGTTATAGGATTTACTGATTATTATAGGATTCACTGATTGTTATAGGAATCACTGATTGTTATTGGATTGACTGATTGTTATAGGGTGCACTGATTGTTGTAATATTGCCAGATTATTATAGGGTACACTGATTGTTAGAAGATTCACCGATTGTTATAGGATTCACTGATAGTTACAGGATTTCCTGATTGTTATAGAATTCACTGATTGTTACAGGAATCACTGATTGTTATAGGATTCTCTGATTGTTATAGGATTGATTGATTGTTACAGGATTCACTGACTGTTTAGAATTCACACATTGTTAAATGATTCATCGATTGTTATAGGATTCACCGATTATTACAGTTTTCACTCATTGTTATGGAGTTTACTGATTGTTGTAGGTTTCACTGACTGTTATAGGATTCACTGATTGTTACACGATTCAATAATTGCTGTATGATTCACTGATTGTTGTAGGATTCGCTGGTTTCTATAAGATTAATTGATTGTTGTGGGATTCACTGATTTCCAATGGATTCACTGATTATTATAGGATTCACCGATTGTTATAGGATTCACGGATTGTTATAGGATGCACTGATCTTTTATAGGATTCGCTGATCGTTATAGGATTTACTCATTTTTAAAGGATTCACTCTTTGTTATAGGATTCACTGATTGCTACATGATTCACTGATTGTTATAGGATTCACTGATTGTTATAGGATTCACTGATTGTGTAGGATTGACTGATTATTAAAGGAATCTTTAATTTATCCACGATTCACTGATTGCTATAGGATTCACTGATTGTTATAGGTTTCACTCATTGTTATGGGATTCACTGATTGTTACATAATTCAATGACTGTTATAGGATTCGCTGATTGTTATAGGATTGAACGATTGTGATACCATTCACTGATTGTTATAGGATTCACAGATTGCTATAGGATTCACTAATTGTTATAGAATTCACTGATTGTGCGGGTTACACCGATTGGTAAAGGATTGACTGATTATTATAGGATTGATTGTTATAGGAGGCACTGATCTTTATAGGATGCCCTGATCGTTATAGGATCAATGATTGTTATAGGATTCACTCATTGTTATAGGATTCACTGATTGTTATAGGATTCACTGACTGTTGTAGTTGTTACTGATTGCTATAGAATCCTCTGATTGTTATGGTATTCACTAATTGTTATAAGATTCACTGATTTTATGGGATTTAATGATCGCCAAATGATTCACTGATTATTTTAGAATACACATATTGTTTTAGGATTCACTGATTGTTATTGGATTGACTGATTGTTATAGGGTGCACTGATTGTTGTAATATTGCCAGATTATTATAGGATACACTGATTGTTAGAAGATTCACCAATTGTTATAGGATTCACTGATAGTTACAGGATTTCATGATTGTTATAGAATTCACTGATTGTTACAGGAATCACTGATTGTTATAGGATTCTCTGATTGTTATAGGATTGATTGATTGTTACAGGATTCACTGACTGTTTAGAATTCAGACGTTGTTAAATGATTCATCGATTGTTATAGGATTCACTGATTGTTACAGTTTTCACTCATTGTTATGGAGTTTACTGATTGTTGTAGGTTTCACTGACTGTTATAGGATTCACTGATTGTTACACGATTCAATAATTGCTATATGATTCACTGATTGTCGTAGGATTCGCTGGTTTCTATAAGATTAATTGATTGTTGTGGGATTCACTGATTTCCAATGGATTCACTGATTATTATAGGATTCACCGATTGTTATAGGATTCACGGATTGTTATAGGATGCACTGATTTTTATAGGATTCGCTGATCGTTATAGGATTTACTCATTTTTAAAGGATTCACTCTTTGTTATAGGATTCACTGATTGCTACATGATTCACTGATTGTTATAGGATTCACTGATTGTTATAGGATTCACTGATTGTGTAGGATTCACTGATTGTTATAGGAATCTTTAATTTATCCACGATTCACTGATTGCTATAGGATTCACTGATTGTTATAGGTTTCACTCATTGTTATGGGATTCACTGATTGTTACCTAATTCAATGACTGTTACAGGATTCGCTGATTGTTATAGGATTGAATGATTGTGATACCATTCACTGATTGTTATAGGATTCACAGATTGCTATAGGATTCACTAATTGTTATAGAATTCACTGATTGTGCGGGTTACACCGATTGGTAAAGGATTGACTGATTATTATAGGATTGATTGTTATAGGATGCACTGATCTTTATAGGATGGCCTGATCGTTATAGAATCAATGATTGTTATAGGATTCACTCATTGTTATAGGATTCACTGATTGTTATAGGATTCACTGACTGTTACAGGATTCACTGACTGTTATAGGTTTCACTGATTGTTACAGGATTCACAGATTTTTCATAGGATTCACTGAATGTTATAGGATTCACTGACTGTTGTAGTTGTTACTGATTGCTATAGAATCCTCTGATTGTTATGGTATTCACTAATTGTTATAAGATTCACTGATGTTATGGGATTTAATGATCGCCAAATGATTCACTGATTATTTTAGAATACACATATTGTTTTAGGATTCACTGATTGTTATAGGATTTACTGATTATTATAGGATTCACTGATTGTTATAGGAATCACTGATTGTTATTGGATTGACTGATTGTTATAGGGTGCACTGATTGTTGTAATATTGCCAGATTATTATAGGGTACACTGATTGTTAGAAGATTCACCGATTGTTATAGGATTCACTGATAGTTACAGGATTTCCTGATTGTTATAGAATTCACTAATTGTTACAGGAATCACTGATTGTTATAGGATTCTCTGATTGTTATAGGATTGATTGATTGTTACAGGATTCACTGACTGTTTAGAATTCACACGTTGTTAAATGATTCATCGATTGTTATAGGATTCACCGATTGCTACAGTTTTCACTCATTGTTATGGAATTTACTGATTGTTGTAGGTTTCACTGACTGTTATTGGATTCACTGATTTTTACACGATTCAATAATTGCTACATGATTCACTGATTGTCGTAGGATTCGCTGGTTTTTATAAGATTAATTGATTGTTATGGGATTCATTGATTTCCAATGGATTCACTGATTATTATAGGATTCACCGATTGTTATAGGATTCATGGATTGTTATAGGATGCACTGATTTTTATAGGATTCGCTGATCGTTATTGGATTTACTCATTTTTAAAGGATTCACTCTTTGTTATAGGATTCACTGATTGCTACATGATTCACTGATTGTTATAGGATTCACTGATTGTGTAGGATTCACTGATTGTTATAGGAATCTTTAATTTATCCACGATTCACTGATTTCTATAGGATTCACTGATTGTTATAGGTTTCACTCATTGTTATGGGATTCACTGACTGTTACATAATTCAAAGACTGTTATAGGATTCGCTGATTGTTATAGAATTAAACGATTGTGATACCATTCACTGATTGTTATAGGATTCACAGATTGCTATAGGATTCACTAATTGTTATAGAATTCACTGATTGTGCGGGTTACACCGATTGGTAAAGGATTGACTGATTATTATAGGATTTATTGATTGTTATATGATGCACTGATCTTTATAGGATGCCCTGATCGTTATAGGATCAATGATTGTTGTAGGATTCACTCATTGTTATAGGATTCACTGATTGTTACAGGATTCACTGATTGTTACAGGATTCACTGATTGTTATAAGATTCACTGCTGTTATGGGATTCACTGATTGCCAAAAGATTCGCTGATTGTTATCAGATTGACTCATTGTTATAGTACTCTGATTGTTGTAGAATTCACTCATTTTTATAGGATTTACTGATCATTATAGGATCACACATTGTTGTAGGATTCATCCATTGTTATAGGTTTCATTGATTGTTACAGCATTGACTGATTATTATAGGTTTCACCGATTGTTATCGGATTCAATGAATGTGATACAATGCACTGATTTTTTATAGGATTCACTGATCATTATAGGATCATTCATTGTTATAGGATTCACTGATTGTTGTAGGATTCACTGATTGTTGTAGGATTCACTGATTGTTATAGGATTCACTGATTGTTATAAGATTCACTGATTGTTGGAGGATTCACCAATTGTTATATGATTCACTGATTGATATAGGATTCGCTGAGTGTTAATGGATTCACTGATTGTTAAAGGATTGACTGATTGTGATAGGATTCACCGATTGTTATAGGATTCTCTGATTGTTATATGATTCACTGATTTTTATAGGGTTCACAGATTGCGATAGGATTCACTTATTGTTATAGGATTCACTGATTGTTGTGGGATTCACTCATTTTAAAAGGATTCACTTATTGTTATAGGATTCATTGTTTGTTATAGGATTAACCGATTGTTATAGGATTCACTGATTGTTATTCGATTCACTCATTGTTATAGGTTTCACCGATTATTATAGGATTCACTGATTGTTATAGAATTCACTGATTGTTATAGGATTCAGAGTTTACTCTAGTTTTCACAGATTGTTATAGGATTCACTGATTGTTGTGGGATTCACTGATTGTTATAGGATTCTCTGATTGTTCCAGGATTCACTGATTGCTATAAGATTCACTGATTATTTTCGGATCACTGATTGTTATAGGATTCACTCATTGTTCTAGGATTCACTGATTGTGATAGGATTCACTGAATGTTATAAGATTCACAGATTTTTCATAGGATTCATTGAATGTTACAGGATTCACTGACTGTTGCAGGATTGTTATAGGTTTCTCTGATTGTTATAGTATTCTCTGAAATCTATAGGATTCACTGATTGTTAAAGTATTCCATGATTGTTATAAGATTCGCTGATGTTATGGGATTCACTGATCACTAACTGTTTCACTGATTGTTATAGAATTCAATATTGTTATAGGATTCACTGATTGTTATAGGATTGAATTATTGTTATAGGATTCACTGATTGTTATAGGATTCAGTGATTGTTGTAGGATTGACTGATTGTTATAGTGTACCCTGATTGTTATTGGATTGAATTATTGTTAGAGGATTCATTGATTGTTACAGGATTCAGTGATTGTTGTAGGAGTGACTGATTGTTATCTGGTACCCTGGTTGTTATAGGATTGAAAGATTGTTATAGGATTCACTGATTGTTGTAGGATTCAGCGATTGTTATAGGATTCACTGACTGTTACAGGTTTCACTGACTGTTATAGGTTTCACTGATTGTTATAGAATCCTCTGAATATTATGGTATTCACTAATTGTTATAAGATTCACTGATGTTATGGGATTCAATGATCACCAAATGATTCACTTATTATTATAGAATACACATATTGTTTTAGGATTCAATGATTGTTATAGGATTCACTGATTGTTATCGGATTTACAACTTATTATAGGATTCACTGATTGTTATAGGATTCACTGATTGTTATAGGAATCACTGATTGTTATTGGATTGACTGATTGTTATAGGTTTCACTCATTGTTATGGGATTCACTGATTGTTACATAATTCAATGACTGTTATAGGATTCGCTGATTGTTATAGGATTGAACGATTGTGATACCATTCACTGATTGTTATAGGATTCACAGATTGCTATAGGATTCACTAATTGTTATAGAATTCACTGATTGTGCGGGTTACACCGATTGGTAAAGGATTGACTGATTATTATAGGATTGATTGTTATAGGAGGCACTGATCTTTATAGGATGCCCTGATCGTTATAGGATCAATGATTGTTATAGGATTCACTCATTGTTATAGGATTCATTGATTGTTATAGGATTCACTGACTGTTGTAGTTGTTACTGATTGCTATAGAATCCTCTGATTGTTATGGTATTCACTAATTGTTATAAGATTCACTGATGTTATGGGATTTAATGATCGCCAAATGATTCACTGATTATTTTAGAATACACATATTGTTTTAGGATTCACTGATTGTTATTGGATTGACTGATTGTTATAGGGTGCACTGATTGTTGTAATATTGCCAGATTATTATAGGATACACTGATTGTTAGAAGATTCACCAATTGTTATAGGATTCACTGATAGTTACAGGATTTCATGATTGTTATAGAATTCACTGATTGTTACAGGAATCACTGATTGTTATAGGATTCTCTGATTGTTATAGGATTGATTGATTGTTACAGGATTCACTGACTGTTTAGAATTCACACGTTGTTAAATGATTCATCGATTGTTATAGGATTCACCGATTGCTACAGTTTTCACTCATTGTTATGGAATTTACTGATTGTTGTAGGTTTCACTGACTGTTATTGGATTCACTGATTTTTACACGATTCAATAATTGCTACATGATTCACTGATTGTCGTAGGATTCGCTGGTTTTTATAAGATTAATTGATTGTTATGGGATTCATTGATTTCCAATGGATTCACTGATTATTATAGGATTCACCGATTGTTATAGGATTCATGGATTGTTATAGGATGCACTGATTTTTATAGGATTCGCTGATCGTTATTGGATTTACTCATTTTTAAAGGATTCACTCTTTGTTATAGGATTCACTGATTGCTACATGATTCACTGATTGTTATAGGATTCACTGATTGTGTAGGATTCACTGATTGTTATAGGAATCTTTAATTTATCCACGATTCACTGATTTCTATAGGATTCACTGATTGTTATAGGTTTCACTCATTGTTATGGGATTCACTGACTGTTACATAATTCAAAGACTGTTATAGGATTCGCTGATTGTTATAGAATTAAACGATTGTGATACCATTCACTGATTGTTATAGGATTCACAGATTGCTATAGGATTCACTAATTGTTATAGAATTCATTGATTGTGCGGGTTACACCGATTGGTAAAGGATTGACTGATTATTATAGGATTTATTGATTGTTATATGATGCACTGATCTTTATAGGATGCCCTGATCGTTATAGGATCAATGATTGTTGTAGGATTCACTCATTGTTATAGGATTCACTGATTGTTACAGGATTCACTGATTGTTACAGGATTCACTGATTGTTATAAGATTCACTGCTGTTATGGGATTCACTGATTGCCAAAAGATTCGCTGATTGTTATCAGATTGACTCATTGTTATAGTACTCACTGATTGTTGTAGAATTCACTCATTTTTATAGGATTTACTGATCATTATAGGATCACACATTGTTGTAGGATTCATCCATTGTTATAGGTTTCATTGATTGTTACAGCATTGACTGATTATTATAGGTTTCACCGATTGTTATCGGATTCAATGAATGTGATACAATGCACTGATTTTTTATAGGATTCACTGATCATTATAGGATCATTCATTGTTATAGGATTCACTGATTGTTGTAGGATTCACTGATTGTTGTAGGATTCACTGATTGTTATAGGATTCACTGATTGTTATAAGATTCACTGATTGTTGGAGGATTCACCAATTGTTATATGATTCACTGATTGATATAGGATTCGCTGAGTGTTAATGGATTCACTGATTGTTAAAGGATTGACTGATTGTGATAGGATTCACCGATTGTTATAGGATTCTCTGATTGTTATATGATTCACTGATTTTTATAGGGTTCACAGATTGCGATAGGATTCACTTATTGTTATAGGATTCACTGATTGTTGTGGGATTCACTCATTTTAAAAGGATTCACTTATTGTTATAGGATTCATTGTTTGTTATAGGATTAACCGATTGTTATAGGATTCACTGATTGTTATTCGATTCACTCATTGTTATAGGTTTCACCGATTATTATAGGATTCACTGATTGTTATAGAATTCACTGATTGTTATAGGATTCAGAGTTTACTCTAGTTTTCACAGATTGTTATAGGATTCACTGATTGTTGTGGGATTCACTGATTGTTATAGGATTCTCTGATTGTTCCAGGATTCACTGATTGCTATAAGATTCACTGATTATTTTCGGATCACTGATTGTTATAGGATTCACTCATTGTTCTAGGATTCACTGATTGTGATAGGATTCACTGAATGTTATAAGATTCACAGATTTTTCATAGGATTCATTGAATGTTACAGGATTCACTGACTGTTGCAGGATTGTTATAGGTTTCTCTGATTGTTATAGTATTCTCTGAAATCTATAGGATTCACTGATTGTTAAAGTATTCCATGATTGTTATAAGATTCGCTGATGTTATGGGATTCACTGATCACTAACTGTTTCACTGATTGTTATAGAATTCAATATTGTTATAGGATTCACTGATTGTTATAGGATTGAATTATTGTTATAGGATTCACTGATTGTTATAGGATTCAGTGATTGTTGTAGGATTGACTGATTGTTATAGTGTACCCTGATTGTTATTGGATTGAATTATTGTTAGAGGATTCATTGATTGTTACAGGATTCAGTGATTCTTGTAGGAGTGACTGATTGTTATCTGGTACCCTGGTTGTTATAGGATTGAAAGATTGTTATAGGATTCACTGATTGTTGTAGGATTCAGCGATTGTTATAGGATTCACTGACTGTTACAGGTTTCACTGACTGTTATAGGTTTCACTGATTGTTATAGAATCCTCTGAATATTATGGTATTCACTAATTGTTATAAGATTCACTGATGTTATGGGATTCAATGATCACCAAATGATTCACTTATTATTATAGAATACACATATTGTTTTAGGATTCAATGATTGTTATAGGATTCACTGATTGTTATCGGATTTACAACTTATTATAGGATTCACTGATTGTTATAGGATTCACTGATTGTTATAGGAATCACTGATTGTTATTGGATTGACTGATTGTTATAGGGTGCACTGATTGTTGTAATATTGCCAGATTATTATAGGATACACTGATTGTTAGAAGATTCACTGATTGTTATAGGATTCACTGATAGTTACAGGATTTCCTGATTGTTATAGAATTCACTGATTGTTACAGGAATCACTGATTGTTATAGGATTCTCTGATTGTTATAGGATTGATTGATTGTTACAGGATTCACTGACTGTTTAGAATTCACACGTTGTTAAAGGATTCATCGATTGTTATAAGATTCACCGATTGTTATGGAGTTTACTGATTGTTGTAGGTTTCACTGATTGTTATAGAATTCACTGATTGTTACACAATGCACTAATTGCTGTATGATTCACTGATTGTCATAGGATTCGCTGTTTTTTATAAGATTAATTGATTGTTATGGGATTCACTGATTTCGAATGGATTCACTAATTATTATAGGATTCACCGATTGTTATAGGATTCACAGATTGTTAAAGGATGCACTGATTTTTATAGGATTCGCTGATCGTTATAGGATTTTCTCATTTTTAAAGGATTCACTCTTTGTTATAGGATTCACTGATTGCTACATGATTCACTGATTGTTATAGGATTCACTGATTGTTATAAGATTCACTGATTGTGTTTGATTGACTGATTGTTAAAGGAATCTTTAATTTATCCACGATTCACTGATTGCTATAGGATTCACTGATTGTTATAGGTTTCACTCATTGTTATGGGATTCACTGATTGTTACCTAATTCAATGACTGTTACAGGATTCGCTGATTGTTATAGGATTGAACGATTGTGATACCATTCACTGATTGTTATAGGATTCACAGATTGCTATAGGATTCACTAATTGTTATAGAATTCACTGATTGTGTGGGTTACACCGATTGGTAAAGGATTGACTGATTATTATAGGATTGATTGTTATAGAATGCACTGATCTTTATAGGATGCCCTGATCGTTATAGAATCAATGATTGTTATAGGATTCAATCATTGTTATAGGATTCACTGATTGTTATAGGATTCACTGACTGTTACAGGATTCACTGACTGTTATAGGTTTCACTGATTGTTACAGGATTCGCTGATTGTTATAGGATTCACAGATGTTTTATAGGATTCACTGAATGTTATAGGATTCACTGACTGTTGTCGTTTTTACTGATTGCTATAGAATCCTCTGATTGTTAAGGTATTCACTAATTGTTATAAGATTCACTGATGTTATGGGATTTAATGATCGCCAAATGATTCACTGATTATTTTAGAATACACATATTGTTTTAGGATTCACTGACTGTTATAGGATTTAATGATTATTATAGGATTCACTGATTGTTATAGGAATCACTGATTGTTATTGGATTGACTGATTGTTATAGGGTGCACTGATTGTTCTAATATTGCCAGATTATTATAGGATACACTGATTGTTAGAAGATTCACTGATTGTTGTAGGATTCACTGATAGTTACAGGAATTCCTGATTGTTATAGAATTCACTGATTGTTACAGGAATCACTGATTGTTATAGGATTATCTGATTGTTATAGGATTGACTGATTGTTACAGGATTCACTGACTGTTTAGAATTCACACGTTGTTAAATGATTCATCGATTGTTATAGGATTCACCGATGTTACAGTTTTCACTCATTGTTATGGAGTTTACTGATTGTTGTAGGTTTCACTGACTGTTATAGGATTCACTGATTGTTACACGATTCACTAATTGCTATATGATTCATTGATTGTTGTAGGATTCGCTGGTTTTTATAAGATTAATTGATTGTTATGGGATTCACTGATTTCCAATGGATTCACTGATTATTATAGGATTCACCGATTGTTATAGGATTCACGGATTGTTATAGGATGCACTGATTTTTATAGGATTCGCTGATCGTTATAGGATTCACTCATTTTTAAAGGATTCACTCTTTGTTATAGGATTCACTGATTGCTACATGATTCACTGATTGTTATAGGGATTCACTGATTCTGTAGGATTCACTGATTGTTATAGGAATCTTTAATTTATCCACGATTCACTGATTGCTATAGGATTCACTGATTGTTATAGGTTTCACTCATTGTTATGGGATTCACTGATTGTTACCTAATTCAATGACTGTTACAGGATTCGCTGATTGTTATAGGATTGAACGATTGTGATACCATTCACTGATTGTTATAGGATTCACAGATTGCTATAGGATTCACTAATTGTTATAGAATTCACTGATTGTGCGGGTTACACCGATTGGTAAAGGATTGACTGATTATTATAGGATTTATTGATTGTTATATGATGCACTGATCTTTATAGGATGCCCTGATCGTTATAGGATCAATGATTGTTGTAGGATTCACTCATTGTTATAGGATTCACTGATAGTTACAGGATTTCCTGATTGTTATAGAATTCACTGATTGTTACAGGAATCACTGATTGTTATAGGATTCTCTGATTGTTATAGGATTGATTGATTGTTACAGGATTCACTGACTGTTTAGAATTCACACGTTGTTAAATGATTCATCGATTGTTATAGGATTCACCGATTGTTAAAGTTTTCACTCATTGTTATGGAGTTTACTGATTGTTGTAGGTTTCACTGACTGTTATACGATTCACTGATTGTTACACGATGCAATAATTGCTATATGATTCACTGATTGTCGTAGGATTCGCTGGTTTCTATAAGATTAATCGATTGTTGTAGGATTCACTGATTTCCAATGGATTCACTGATTATTATAGGATTCACCAATTGTTATAGGATTCACGGATTGTTATAGGATGCACTGATTTTTATAGGATTCGCTGATCGTTATAGGATTTACTCATTTTTAAAGGATTCACTCTTTGTTATAGGATTCACTGATTGCTACATGATTCACTGATTGTTATACGATTCACTGATTGTTATAGGATTCACTGATTGTTATAGGATTGAACGATTGTGATACCATTCACTGATTGTTATAGGATTCACAGATTGCTATAGGATTCACTAATTGTTATAGAATTCACTGATTGTGTGGGTTTCACCGATTGGTAAAGGATTGACTGATTATTGTAGGATTTATTGATTGTTATATGATGCACTGATCTTTATAGGATGCCCTGATCGTTATAGGATCAATGATTGTTATAGGATTCACTGATTGTTACAGGATTCACTGATTGTTACAAGATTCACTGATTGTTATAGGATTGACTGATTGTTATATGATACACAGATTGTTCTAGGATTCAATGATTGTTATAGGATTCACTGACTGTTCTGGGATTCACTGATTGTTAATGCATTCACTGATTGTTATAGGATTTACAGATTTTTTATTGGAGTCACTGAATGTTATAAGATTCACTGACTGTTGCAGGATTCACTGATTGTTATAGGATTCACTGATTGTTATAGGATTCACTTATTGATGTGGGATTCACGGATTGTTAAAGGATTCTCTGATTGTTATCAGGTTCACTCATGTTATGTGATTCACTGATTGTTCCAGGATATATTCTTGCATAGTATTTACAAATTGTTATAGGATTCACTCATTGTTATAGTATTCGCTCAATGTTATAGGATTCACCGATTGTTATAGGATTCACTATTTTTTATAGGATTCACTGATTTAATAATGTTCACTCATGTTATGTGATTCACTGATTGCCAAATGATTCACTGATTGCCAAAGGATTCCCTGATTGTTTCAATATTCACTGATTGTTATAGGGTTCACCCATTGTTATAGGATTCACTTTTTGTTATAGGGTTGACTGATTATTATAGGATTCACCAATTGTTATAGAATTCAGTGATTGTTATAGGATGCACTGATTTTATTGGATTCACTGATTGTTATAGGATTCACTGAATGTTACAGGATTGACAGATTGCTATAGGCTTAACTGATTGTTGTGGGATTCACTGATAGTTATAGGATTCACTCATTGTTACAGGATTCACTAAATTGTTATAGGATTCACACTTTTTATAGGATTCACTCATTGTTATAGTACTCACTGATTGTTATAGGATTCACTGAATGTTATAGGGTCCACAGATTGCTAAAAGGATTAACTGATTGTTGTGGGATTCACTGATTGTTATAGGATTCACTGAATGTTATAGGGTCCACAGATTGCTAAAAGGATTAACTGATTGTTGTGGGATTCACTGATTGTGATAGGATTCTCTGATTGTTCTAGGATTCACTGATTGCTATAAGATTCACTGATCGTTTTAGTATCACCGATTGTGATAGGATTCACTCATTGTTATATGATTCCCTCATTGTTATAGGATTCACCAATTGTTATAGGATACACTGATTCTTATAGGATTCACTGATTGTTCGAGGTTTCACTCACTGATATGGGATTCACTGATTGTTATAGGATTGACCGATTGTCATAGGATACACTGATTATTATAGGATTCATGATTGTTATAGGATTCACTGATTGTTAAAAGGTTCACAAATTGCTATAGGATTCACTGATTGTTGTGGGATTCACTGATTTTTATAGGATTCACTCATTGTTATAGTACTCACTGAGTGTTATAGGATTCACTGAATGTTATAGGGTCGACAGATTGCTAAAGGATTAACTGATTGTTGTGGGATTCACTGATTGTGATAGGATTCTCTGATTGTTCTAGGATTCACTGATTGCTATAAGATTCACTGATCATTTTAGTATCACTGATTGTTATAGGATTCACTCATTATTATAGGATTCACTCATTGTTATAGGATTCACCAATTGTTATAGGATTCACTGATTCTTATAGGATTCACTGATTGTTCGAGGTTTCACTCACTGTTATGGGATTCACTGATTGTTATAGGATTGACCGATTGTGATAGGATACACTGATTATTATAGGATTCATGATTGTTATAGGATTCACTGATTGTTAAAAGGTTCACATATTGCTATAGGATTCACTGATTATTGTGGGATTCACTGATTTTTATAGGATTCACTGAATGTTATAGGATTCACTGATTTTTATAGGATTCACTGACTGTTGCAGGATTCACTGATTGTTATAGGATTCGCTGATTGTTATAGTATTAACTGATTGCTATAGGATCCAATGATTGTTATAGTATTCACTGATTGTTATATGATTCACTGATGCTATAGGATTCATTGATCGCCAAATGATTCATGATTATTACGTAATTCCCTGATTTTTATAAGATTCACTGATTGTTATAGGATTGACTCATTGTTGTATGATTCACCGATTGTTATAGGATTCACTGATTGTTATAAGATTCACTGATAGCTATAGGTTTCACTGATTTATGTGGGATTTCTCTGATTGTTCTAGGATTCTCTGATTGCTATACAATTCTTTGATTGTTATAGGATTCACTGATTGTTAAAAGATTCACTCATGTTATGGGATTCACTGATTGCCAAAGGATTCACTGATTGTCATAGAACTCACTGATTGTTATCAGTTTCACTGATTGTTAGAGGATTCACCGATTGTTAGAGGATTCACTGATTGTTATAGGATTAACCGAATGTGATCAGATTCACCGATTTTTTAGGATTCGCTGATTGTTATAGGATGGTCTGATTTTTATAGGATTCACAGATTGCTATAGGATTCAATTATTGTTATAGGATTCACTGATTGTTGTGGGTTCACTGATTGTTAAAGGATTCTCTGATTGTTATAAATTTCACTCATGTTATGTGATTCACTGATTGTTCTAGAATATACCCATTGCATAGCATTTGCAGATTGTTATAGTGTTCGCTCAATGTTGTAGGATACACCGATTGTTATAGGATTCATTATTTTTTTATTATTCACTGATATTTATAGGTTTCACTCACTGTTGTGGGATTCACTGATTGCTATAAGATTCTCTGATTGTTATAGGATTGACCGATTGTTATAGGTTTCACTGATTGTTAGAGGTTTCAGCGATTGTTATAGGATTCACTGATTGTTTTGGACTCATTGACTGTTTTCGGATTTACTGATTGTTATAGGATTTACCGATTGTGATAGGATTCATCGATTTTTATAGGATTCACTGATTGTTGTAGGATTCACAGATTGTTATAGGATTCACAGAGTGCTACAGGATTCACTGACTGTTATGGATTCACTGATTGTTATAGGATTCACTGATTGTTATAGGATTCGCTGATTGTTATAGTATTAACTGATTGCTATAGGATCCAATGATTGTTATAGTATTCACTGATTGTTATATGATTCACTGATGCTATAGGATTCATTGATCGCCAAATGATTCATGATTATTACGTAATTCCCTGATTTTTATAAGATTCACTGATTGTTATAGGATTGACTCATTGTTGTATGATTCACCGATTGTTATAGGATTCACTGATTGTTATAAGATTCACTGATAGCTATAGGTTTCACTGATTTATGTGGGATTTCTCTGATTGTTCTAGGATTCTCTGATTGCTATACAATTCTTTGATTGTTATAGGATTCACTGATTGTTAAAAGATTCACTCATGTTATGGGATTCACTGATTGCCAAAGGATTCACTGATTGTCATAGAACTCACTGATTGTTATCAGTTTCACTGATTGTTAGAGGATTCACCGATTGTTAGAGGATTCACTGATTGTTATAGGATTAACCGAATGTGATCAGATTCACCGATTTTTTAGGATTCGCTGATTGTTATAGGATGGTCTGATTTTTATAGGATTCACAGATTGCTATAGGATTCACTTATTGTTATAGGATTCACTGATTGTTGTGGGTTCACTGATTGTTAAAGGATTCTCTGATTGTTATAAATTTCACTCATGTTATGTGATTCACTGATTGTTCTAGAATATACCCATTGCATAGCATTTGCAGATTGTTATAGTGTTCGCTCAATGTTGTAGGATACACCGATTGTTATAGGATTCATTATTTTTTTATTATTCACTGATATTTATAGGTTTCACTCACTGTTGTGGGATTCACTGATTGCTATAAGATTCTCTGATTGTTATAGGATTGACCGATTGTTATAGGTTTCACTGATTGTTAGAGGTTTCAGCGATTGTTATAGGATTCACTGATTGTTTTGGACTCATTGACTGTTTTTGGATTTACTGATTGTTATAGGATTTACCGATTGTGATAGGATTCATCGATTTTTATAGGATTCACTGATTGTTGTAGGATTCACAGATTGTTATAGGATTCACAGAGTGCTACAGGATTCACTGACTGTTATGGATTCACTGATTGTTATAGGATTCACTGATTGTTATAGGATTCTCTGATTGTTATAGGATTGATTGTTATAGGATTCACTGACTGTTTAGAATTCACACATTGTTAAAGGATTAATCGCTTGTTATAGGATTCACCAGTTGTTACAGGTTTCACTCATTGTTATGGAGTTCACTGATTCTTATAGGTTTCACTGATTGTTAAACGATTCACTAATTGCTATAGGATTCACTGATTGTTATAGGATTCGCTGATTTTTATAAGATTCATTGAGTGTTATGGGATTCACTGATTGCCAATGGATTCATTGATTATTATTGGATTCACCGATTGTTATAGGATTCACAGATTGTTATAGGATGCACTGATTTTTATAGGATTCGCTGATCGTTGTAGGATTTACTCATTCTTGAAGGATTCACTCTTTGTTACAGGATTCACTGATTGTTATAGGATTCACTGATTGTTGTAAGATTCACTGATTGTTATAGGATTCTTCAATTTGTACATGATTCACTGATTGCTATAGGATTCACTGATTGTTATAGGTTTCATTCATTGTTGTGGGATTCACTGATTGTTACAGAATTCAATGACTGTTATAGGATTCGCTGATTGTTATAGGATTGAACTATTGTGATATGATTCACTGATTGTTATAGGATTCACAGATTGCTATAGGATTCACTAATTGTTATAGAATTCACTGATTGTGTAGGATACACCGATTTGTATAGGATTGACTGATTATTATAGGATTCATTGATTGTTATAGGATGCGCTGATCTTTTCGGATTCCACGATCGTTATAGGATCAATGATTGTTATAGGATTCACTCATTGCTATAGGATTCACTCATTGTTATCAGATTCACTCATTGTTATAGGATTCACTGATTGTTACAGGATTTATCGATTGTTATAGGATTCACTGATTATTATAGGATTCACTGATTGTTCGAAGTTTCAGACACTGTTATGGGATTCACTGATTGTTATAGAATTCACTGATTGCTATAGGATACAGCGGCTGTTCTAGGATTCAATGATTGTTATATGATTCACTGATTGTTATAGGATTCACTGATTGTTAATGGATTCACTGATTGTTATTGGATTCACAGATTTTTTATAGGATTCACTGAATGTTATAAGATTCACTGACTGTTGCAGGATTCACTGATTGTTATAGGATTTACTGATTTTATACGATTCACTGATTGTTGTGGGATTCGCTGATTGTTATATGATTCTCTGATTGTTATAGAATTCACTGATTTTGCGAGATTCACCGATTGGTATAGGATTGACTGATTATTATAGGATTCATTGATTGTTATAGGATGCACTGATCCTTATTGGATTCCCTGATTGTTATAGGATTCACTGTGTTCAAAGTTTCACACACTGTTATGGGATTCACTGATTGTTGTGGGATTTGCTGATTGTTATATGATTCTCTGATTGTTATAGAATTCACTGATTGTGCGAGATTCACCGATTGGTATAGGATTGACTGATTATTATAGGATTCATTGATTGTTATAGGATGCACTGATCCTTATTGGATTCTCTGATTGTTATAGGATCAATGATTGTTATAGGATTCACTGATTGTTACAGGATTCACTGATTGTTATAGGATTCACAGATTATTATAGGATTCACTGTGTTCAAAGTTTCACACACTGTTATGGGATTCACTGATTGTTGTGGGATTCACTGATTGTTTTATGATTCTCTGATTGTTCTAGGATTCACTGATTGCTATAGGGTACACTGATCATTTTAGGATCAGTGATTGTTATAGGATTCACTCATTATTATAGGATTCACTGATTGTTATAGGATTGAGAGGATACACTGATTATTATAGGATTCATGATTGTTATAGGATTCAGTGATTGTTAAAAGGTTCACAGTTTGCTATAGGATTCACTGATTGTTGTGGGATTCACTGACTGTTGCAGGATTCTCTGATTGTTATAGTGTTAACTGATTGCTCGAGGCTCCAATGATTGTTATAGTATTCACTGATTGTTATAAGATTCACTGATGCTATAGGATTAATTGATCGCCAAATGATTCATGATTATTACAGAATTCCATGATTATTATAGGTTTCATTGATTGTTATAGGATTGACTCATTGTTATACGATTCACTGATTGTTATAGGATTCACTGATTGTTATAGCATTCACTGAATGTTGTGGGATTCACTGATTGTTATATGATTCTCTGATTGTTATATGATTCTCTGATTGTTCTAGGATTCACTGATTGCTATAGAGTACACTGATCATTTTAGGATCAGTGATGTTTATAGGATTCATTCATTATTATTGGATTCACTCATTGTTTTGGATTCACCGATTGATGTTGGATTCACTGATTATTATAAGATTCACTGATTGTTCGATGTTTCACTCATTGTTATGGGAATCACTGATTGTAATAGATTCACTGATTGTTATAGGATACACCGATTCTTACAGGCTTCACTGAATGTTATAAGATTCGCTGACTGTTGCAGAATTCACTGATTGTTATAGTATTCTCTGATTGTTATAGGATTCATTATTTTTGTAGTATTCATTGATAGTTATATGATTCACTGATTGTTATAGGATTCACTGATTGTTTTTGGATTCACAGATTGCTATCGGATTCATTTATTGTTATAGGATTCACTGATTGTTGTGGGATTCACTGATTGTTAAAGGATTCTCTGATTGTTATCAGGTTCACTCATGTTATGTGATTCAATGATTGTTCCAGAATATATTCATTGCTTAGTATTTACAAATTGTTATAGGATTCACTCATTGTTATAGTACTCGCTCAATGTTATAGGATTCACCGATTGTTATAGGATTCACTATTTTTTATAGGATTCACTGATTTTATAATGTTCACTCATGTTATGTGATTCACTGATTGCCAAAGGATTCACTGATTGTTAGATGATTCACTGATTGTTTGAATATTCACTGCTTGTTATCGGGTTCACCCATTGTTATAGGATTCATTTTTTGTTATAGGATTGACTGATTATTATATGATTCACCAATTGTTATAGAATTAATTGATTTTTATAGGATACACTGATTTTATTGGATTCATTGATTTTTATAGGATTCACTGAATGTTTTAGGGTTCACAAATTGCTATAGGCTTAACTGATTGTTGTGGGATTCACTCATTGTTATAGGATTCACTCAATGTTATAGGATTCACTCAATTGTTATAGGATTCACCACTTTTTATATGATTCACTCATTGTTATAGGATTCATTGATTGTTAGAGGATTCACCGATTGTTATAGGATTCACTGATTGTTATATGATTCACTGAATGTTATAGGGTTCACAGATTGCTAAAGGATTAACTGATTGTTGTGGGATTCACTGATTGTGATAGGATTCTCTGATTGTTCTAGGATTCACTGATTGCTATAAGATCCACTGATCGTTTTCATATCACTGATTGTTATAGGATTCACTCATTGTTACAAGATTCACTCATTGTTATAGGATTCACTGATTCTTATAGGATTCACTGATTGTTCGAGGTTTCACTCACTGTTATGGGATTCACTGATTGTTATAGGATTCACTGATTGTTGTGGGATTCACTGATTTTTATAGGATTCACTGAATGTTATAGGATTCACTGACTGTTTCAGGATTCTCTGATTGTTATAGTATTAACTGATTGCTATAAGATTGCTATAGGATTCACTTATTGTTATAGTATTCACTGATTGTTATAAGGTTCACTTATGTTATGTCATTCACTGATTGTTTTAGGATCTACCCATTGTATAGGATTTACAGATTGTTATAAGATTCACTCATTGTTATAGTATTCACTCAATGTTATAAGATTCACTGATTGTTATGGGGTTGACTAATTTCTATAGTATTCACTGATAGTTATAGGTTTCACTCACTGTTATTGGATTCACTGATTGTTATATGATTCACTGATTGTTAAAGAATTTAATGATTGTTGTAGGATTCACTGATTGTTGTAGGAATCGTTGATTGTTATCGGATTCACTGATTGTTATAGGATTGATTGGTTGTTATAGGATTCACTGATTGTTTAGGATTCACACGTTGTTAAAGGATTCACCGATTGTTATAGGTTTCACCAATTGTTACATTTTTCACTCATGTTATGGGATTCACTAAATGTTATAGCATCCACCCATTGTTATAGGATACACTAATTGTTATAGGATTGAACGATTATTTTAGTATTCACCGATTGTTATAGGATTTACCGATTATTATAGGATGCACTGAATTTATAGGATTCACTGATTGCTACAGGATTCACTGTTTGTTACAGAATTGAATGATTGCCATAGGATTCTCTAATTTTTATAGGATTCACTGATTGTTGTGGAATTCACTGATTGTTATAGGATTTTCTGATTGTTCTCGGATTCACTGATTGCTATTGGATTCACTGATTGTTATAATGTTCACTCATGTTATGGGATTCACAGATTGCCAAAGTAGTCACAGATTGCTATAGGATTGACTTATTGTTATAGTATTCATTGATTGTTATAAGGTTCACTCATGTTATGGGATTCACTGATTGTTATAGGATCTACCCATTGTATAGGATTTACAGATTGTTATCAGAGTCACTCATTGTTATAGTATTCACTCAATGTTATACGATTCACTCATTGTTATATGATTCCCTCATTGTTACAAGATTCACTCATTGTTATAGGATTCACTGATTCTTATAGGATTCACTGATTGTTCGAGGTTTCACTCACTGTTATGGGATTCACTGATTGTTGTAGGATTCACTGATTGTTGTGGGATTCACTGATTGTTATTGGATTAACTGATTGTTATAGGATTGATTGGTTGTTATAGGATTCACTGATTGTTTAGGATTCACACGTTGTTAAAGGATTCACCGATTGTTATAGGTTTCACCAATTGTTACATTTTTCACTCATGTTATGGGATTCACTAAATGTTATAGCATCCACCCATTGTTATAGGATACACTAATTGTTATAGGATTGAACGATTATTTTAGTATTCACCGATTGTTATAGGATTTACCGATTATTATAGGATGCACTGAATTTATAGGATTCACTGATTGCTACAGGATTCACTGTTTGTTACAGAATTGAATGATTGCCATAGGATTCTCTAATTTTTATAGGATTCACTGATTGTTGTGGAATGCACTGATTGTTATAGGATTTTCTGATTGTTCTCGGATTCACTGATTGCTATTGGATTCACTGATTGTTATAATGTTCACTCATGTTATGGGATTCACAGATTGCCAAAGTAGTCACAGATTGCTATAGGATTGACTTATTGTTATAGTATTTATTGATTGTTATAAGGTTCACTCATGTTATGGGATTCACTGATTGTTATAGTATTCACTCAATGTTATAAGATTCACAGATTGTTATAGGGCTCACTCATGTTATAGGATTCACTGAATGTTATAGAATCGAACGATTGGTATAGGTTTCACCGATTGTTATAGGATTCACTATTTGTTATAGGATTCACTGATTGTTGTAGGAAACACTGATTTTTATATGATTCACTGATTGTTATAGGATTCACTGATTGTTATAGGATTGATTGATTGTTATAGGATTCACTGATTGTTTAGGATTCACACGCTGTTAAAGGATTCACCGATTGTTATAGGTTTCACCAATTGTTACAGGTTTCACTCATGTTATGGGATTCACTAAATGTTATAGCATCCACCCATTGTTACAGGATACACTGATTGTTATAGGATTGAATGATTATTTTAGTATTCACCAATTGTTATAGGATTCACCGATTGTTCTAGGATGCACTGAATTTATCGGATTCACTGATTGCTACAGGATTCACTGTTTGTTACAGAATTGACTGATTGTCATAGGATTCTCTAATTTTTATAGGATTCACTGATTGCTATAGGATTCACCGATTGTTATAGGTTTCACTCACTGTTATGGGATTCTCTGTTTGCGATAGGATTCATATGAGTGTTATAGGATTCACAGATTGCCATAGGATTCACTGATTGTTATAGGATTTACTGATTGTTGTGGAATTCACTAATTGTTATAGAATTTTCTGATTGTTCTCGGATTCACTGCTATTGGATTCACAGATTGTTATACTGTTCACTCATTTGATGCGATTCACAGATTGCCAAAGGATTATTGTAGGTTTCACCGATTGTTATAGGATTCACTGATTGTTATAGGATTCACTGATTGTTATAGGATTCACTGATTGCTATAGTATTCACTGATTGTTATAAGATTCACTGAAGTTAGGGGATTCACTGATTGCCAAATGATTCACTGATTGTTATAGAATTCACTGATTGTTATAGGATTCACTGATTGTGATAGGATTCACCCATTGTTATAGGATTTCCTGATTGTTATAGGATTCACTCTGTTGTAGGATTTCCTGATTGTTATAAGATTCACTCATTGCTATACGATTCACACCTTGTTAAAGGATTCACCGATTGTTAGAGGATTCACCGATTGTTAGACATTTCACATTGTTATGGGAATCACTGATTTTTATAGTATTCACTGATTGTTATGGGATTCACTGATTGTTATCAGATTCAGCCATTGTTATAGGATTGATCGATTATTATAGGATTCACCAATTGTAATAGGATTCACTGATTGTTATAGTATTCACAGATTGCTAAAGGGTTCATTGATTGTTATAGGATTCACTGATTGTTGTGTGATTCACTGATTGATCTAGGATTCACTGATTGCTGCAGGATTCACCAATTGTTATAGGATTCACGGATTGTTATAGGATGCACTGATTTTTGTAGGATTCACTGATCGTTATAGGATTTACTCATTGTTAATGAAGTCACTCATTGTTATTGGATTGACTGGTTGTTATAGTATTCACTGATTGTTACAGGATCCACTGTTTGTTAGAGGATTGACTGATTGTTCAAGTATTCATTGACCGTTACAGGATTCACTAATTGGTAAAGGATTGACAGATTGTTATAGGATTCAACAATTGTTATAGGATTCACTGAATGTTATAGGTTTCTCTGTTTGTTATAGGATTGACCGATTGTGATAGGATTACTTGATTGTTGTAGGATTCACTGATTACTGTAGGATTCACTGATTGTTCAGGATTCACTGATTGTTGTGGGATTCACTGATTGCTACAGGATTCACTGATTGTTTTAGTATTCAGATATTGCTGTAGGATTCACTGATTTTTGTCAGATTCACTGATTGTTGTGGGATTCACTGATTATTGTAGGATTCACCGATCATTGAAGGATTTACTTGTTGTTAAAGGATTCACTCATTGTTATAGGATTCACTGATTGTTATAGGATTCATTGATTGTTCCAGGATTCATTGTTTGTTGGAGGATTGACTGATTGTTATAGGATACACTGACCATTATAGGATTCACTGATTGTTATAGGATTGACAAATTGTTATTGGATTCAATGATGTTATAGGATTCACTGATTGTTATAGGATTAACTGATTGTTACAGGATTCAGTCATTGTTGTAGGATTCACTGACTGTTATAGGATTCTCACTTTTTATAGGATTCACTGAATGCTATAAGATTCACCGATTGTTATACAATTCATTCACTGTTATGGGATTCACTGATTGTTATAGGATTCAATAACTGTTATAGGATTGACTGATTGTTATAGGATTGAATCATTGTGATAGGATTCACTGATTGTTATAGGATTCACCGATTGTTATAGGATGCACTGAATTTATAGGATTGGCTGATCGTTATAGGATCACTGATTGTTGTAGGTTTCACTCACTGTTATGGGATTCACTGATTGTTTTGGTATTCACAGATTGCTGTAGGATTCGCTGATTTTTTTAGGATTCGCTGATTGATATCTGATTTACTGATTGTTATAAGGTTCACTTATGTTATGGGATTCACTGAATGTTATCGGATCCACCCATTGTTATAGGATTCACTGATTGTTATAGGATTGAATGATTATTTTAGTATTCACTCACTGTTATGGGATTCACTGATTGTTATAGGATTCACTGATTGTTATAGGATTGACCAATTGTTATCGGTTTCACCGATTATTGTAGAATTCACTGATGTTATGGGATTCTCTGATTGCCAAATGATTCACTGATTGCTATAGAATTCACAGTTTGTTACAGAATTGACTGATTGTCATAGGATTCTCTAATTTTTATAGGATTCACTGATTGCTATAGGATTCACCGATTGTTATAGGTTTCACTCACTGTTATGGGATTCTCTGATTGCCAAATGATTCACTGATTGCGATAGAATTCAATGATTGTTATAGGATTCATTGACTGTTATAGGATTTGCCCATTGTTTCAGGATTGATTGATTATTTTTGGAATCACCAATTGTTATAAAATTCACGGATTGTTTTTGGATGCACTGATTATTATAGGATTCACTGGTTGTTGTGTGATTCACTGATTTTTTGAGGATTCTCTGATTTTTCTAGGATTCACTGATTGCTATGGGATTCACTGATTGTTACATGATTCACTGATTGTTATAAGATTCACTCATGTTATAGGATTCACTGAAAGTTATAAGTTCTCTGATTGTTATAGGATTGACCGATTGTGATAGGATTCACTGATTGTTTTAGTATTCACAGATTGCAGTAGCATTAACTGATTCTTGTAGGATTCACTGATTGTTGTGGTATTTACTGATTGTTGTATGATTCACTGATTGTTATCGTATTCACAGATTGCTGTAGGATTCACTGATTATTGTAGGATTCACTGATTGTTGTGGGATTCACTGATAGCTATAGGATTAATTGATTGTTATTTGATTCACTGGTTGTTATAAGGTTCACTCATGTTATGGGATTCACTGATTGTTCCAGGATTCATTGTTTGTTAGAGGATTGACTGATTGTTATAGGATACACTGACCATTATAGGATTCACTGATTGTTATAAGATTGACAGATTGTTATTGGATTCAATGATTGTTATAGGATTCACTGACTGTGATAGGATTCACTGATTGTTATAGGATTAGCTGATTGTTATAGGATTCAGTCATTGTTGTAGGATTCACTGATTGTCATAGGATTCTTTATTATTATAGGATTCACTGATTGCTATAAGATTCACCGATTGTTATAGGTTTCATTCACTGTTATGTGATTCACTGATTGTTATAGGATTCACTGACAGTTATAGGATTAACTGATTGTTATAGGATTGACTGATTGTGATAGGATTCACTGATTGGTGTAGTATTCACAGATTGCTAAAGGATTCACCGATTGTTATAGGTTTCACCAATTGTTTCAGGTTTCACTCATTGCTATGAGATTCACTGACTATGATTGGATTCACCAATTTTTATAGGATTCAACCATTGTTATAGGATTCACTGATTGTTATAGGATTGACTGATTATTAAAGGATTCAACGATTGTTATTGGATTCACTGATTGTTATAGGATGCACTGATTTTTATAGGATTCACTGATTGTTGTTGGAATCACTGATTGTTATAGGATTCTCTAATTTTTATAGGATTCACTGATTGCTATAAGATTCACCGATTGTTATAGGTTTCATTCACTGTTATGAGATTCACTGATTGTTATAGGATTGACTAATTGTGATAGGATTCACTGATTGTTACAATATTCACAGATTGCTAAAGGGTTCACTGATTGTTATAGGATTCACTGATTGTTGTGGGATTCACTGATTGATCTAGGATTCATATTTGCTGCAGGATTCACCAATTGTTATAGGATTCATAGATTGTTATAGGATGCACTGATTTTTGTAGGATTCACTTATCGTTATAGGATGTACTCCTTGTTAATGAAGTCACTCATTGTTATTGGATTGACTGCTTGTTATAGTATTCACTGATTGTTACAGGATCCAGTGTTTGTTAGAGGATTGACTGATTGTTAAAGTATTCATTGACCGTTATAGAATTCACTAATTGTTAAAGGATTGACAGATTGTTAAAGGATTCAACAATTGTTATAGGATTCACTGATTGTTTTGGATTCACTGATTGTTGTGGGATTCACTGATTGCTACAGGATTCATTGATTGTTTTAGTATTCAGATATTGCTGTAGGATTCAATGATTTTTGTCAGATTCACTGATTGTTGTGGGATTTACTGATTATTGTAGGATTCACCGATCATTGAAGGATTTACTCGTTGTTAAAAGATTCATTCATTGTTGTAGGATTCACTGATTGTTATAGGATTCACTGATTGTTCCAGGATTAATTGTTTGTTGGAGAATTGACTGATTGTTATAGGATACACTGACCGTTATAGGATTCAATGATTGTTATAGGATTAACTGATTGTTATAGGATTCAGTCATTGTTGTAGGATTCACTGACTGTTATAGGATTCTCTATTTTTTATAGGATTCACTGAATGCTATAAGATTCACCGATTGTTATACAATTCATTCACTGTTATGGGATTCACTGATTGTTATAGGATTCACTAACTGTTATAGGATTGACTGATTGTTATAGGATTGACTGATTGTGATAGGATTCGCTGATTTTTTTAGGATTCACTGATTGATATCTGATTCACTGATTGTTATAAGGTTCACTCATGTTATGGAATTCACTGAATGTTATAGGATCCATCCATTGTTATAGGATTCACTGATTGTTACAGAATGCACTGAATTTATAGGATTGGCTGATTGTTATAGGATCACTGATTGTTGTAGGTTTCACTCACTGTTATGGGATTCACTGATTGTTATAGGATTCACTGATTGTTATAGGATTGACCAATTGTTATCGGTTTCACCGATTATTGTAGAATTCACTGATGTTATGGGATTCTCTGATTGCCAAATGATTCACTGATTGCTATAGAATTCACTGTTTGTTGCAGAATTGACTGATTGTCATAGGATTCTCTAATTGTTATAGGATTCACTAATTGCTATAGGATTCACTGATTGTTATAGGATTGACCAATTGTTATCGGTTTCACCGATTATTGTAGAATTCACTGATGTTATGGGATTCTCTGATTGCCAAACGATTCACTGATTGCTATAGAATTCACAGTTTGTTACAGAATTGACTGATTGTCATAGGATTCTCTAATTTTTATAGGATTCACTGATTGCTATAGGATTCACCGATTGTTATAGGTTTCACTCACTGTTATGGGATTCTCTGATTGCCAAATGATTCACTGATTGTGATAGAATTCAATGATTGTTATAGGATTCACTGACTGTTATAGGATTTGCCCATTGTTTCAGGATTGATTGATTATTTTAGGATTCACCAATTGTTATAAGATTCACGAATTGTTTTTGGATGCACTGATTATTATAGGATTCACTGATTGTTACAGGATTCACTCATTGTTATAGGATTCACTGATTGTGAGAGAATTCACTGATTGTTGCGGGATTCACTGATTTTTTGAGGATTCTCTGATTTTTCTAGGATTCACTGATTGCTATGGGATTCACTGATTGTTACATGATTCACTGATTGTTATAAGATTCACTCATGTTATAGGATTCACTGAATGTTATAAGTTCTCTGATTGTTATAGGATTGACCAATTGTGATAGGATTCACCGATTGTTTTAGTATTCACAGATTGCAGTAGGATTAACTGATTCTTGTAGGAGTCACTGCTTGTTGTGGGATTCACTGATTATTGTAGGATTCACTGATTGTTGTGGGATTCATTGATTGCTATAGGATTCATTGATTGTTATTTGATTCACTGATTGCTATAAGGTTCACTCATGTTATGGGATTCACTGATTGTTGTAGGATCCACCCATTGTTAAAGGATTCACTGATTGTTATAGGATTGACTGATTATTTTAGTCTTCATCAATTGTTATAGGATTCACTGAATTTATAGGATCACTGATTGTTATAGGTTTCACTCACTGTTATGCGATTCACTGATTGTTATAGGATTGACTGATTGTTATCGGTTTCACCGATTGTTGTGGACTTCACTGATGTTATGGGATTCACTGATTGCCAAATGATTCACTGATTGTTAGAGAATTCACTGATTTTTTTAGGATTCACTGATTGTTACAGGATTCAATCATTGTTATAGGATTCACTGATTGTTATAGCATTCACTGAATGTTATAGGATTCACTGATTGTTATAGGATTGACTGATTGTGATAGGATTCGCAGATAGTTATAGGATTCACTGCTTGTTGTGGGATTCACTGATTGTTAGAGGATTCTCTGATTGTTCTAGGATTCCCTGATTGCTATGGGATTCATTGATTGTTATATGATTCAATGATTGTTTTAAGGTTCACTCATGTTATGAGATTCACTGATTGTTACAGGATCCAACCCTTGTTATAGGATTCACTGATTGTTATAGGTTTGACCGATTATTTTAGTATTCACTGATTTGTATCGGATTCCTACCGATTGTTATAGGATGCACTGAATTTATAGGATTAACTGATTGTTATAGGATCACCGATTGTTATAGCATTCACTCATTGCTATAGGATTCACACATTGTTATAGGATTCACCGAATGTTATAGGATTTACTGATGTTATGGGATTCGCTGATTGTCAAATGATTCACTGATTGTTATAGAATTCACTGATTGTTATAGAATTCACTGATTGTTATAGAATTCACTGATTGTTAAAGGATTAAATGATTATTATAGGATTCATCGATTTTTATAGGATTCACTGATTGTTATAGGATGCACAGATTCTTTTAGGATCCACTGATTGTTATAGGAGTCATTGATTGTTATAGGATTCACTGATCATTATAGGATTCACTGATTGTTATAGGATTCACTGATTGTAGTGGGATTCGCTGATTGCTATAGAATTCTCTGATTGTTCTAGGATTCACTGACTGCTATAGGATTCACTGATTGTTATAGGATTCACTGATTGTTTCGTATTCCACTGGTTGTTATAGGATTCACCCATTGTTGTGTGATACACTAATTGTTATAGGATTGACTGATTATTATAGGATTCAGTGATTGTTATAGGATTGACTGATTGTTATTGGATGCACTGATTTTTATAGGGTTCACTGATCGTTATAGGATCACTGATTGTAATAGGATTCACTCATTGTTATAGGATTCACTGATTGTTAGAGGATTCACCGATTGTTTTAGGTTTCACTGAATGTTTTCAGATTCACTGAATGTTATAGGATTCACTGATTGTTATAGGATTGACTGATAGTGATAGGATTCACCAATTGCTATACGATTCACCAATTGTTAAAGGATTCACCAATTGTTATAGGATTCACTGATGCTATGGGATTCACTGATTGCCAAATGATTCACTGATTGTTATAGAATTCACTGATTGTTATAGAATTCACTGATTGTTAAAGGATGATATGATTATTATAGGATTCATCGATTTTTATAGGATTCACTGATTGTTATAGGATGCACAGATTCTTTTAGGATCCACTGATTGTTATAGGAGTCATTGATTGTAATAGGATTCACTGATCATTATAGGATCCACCCATTGTTATAGGATTCACTGATTGTTATAGGATTCACTGAACATAAGAACATAAGAACATAAGAACATAAGAATTAGAAACAGGAGTAGGCCAACTAACCCCTCGAGTCTGCTCCGCCATTCAGTAAGATCATGGCTGATCTGGCCGTGGACTCAGCTCCACTTACCCGCCTGCTCCCTGTAACCCTTAATTCCCTTGTTGGTTAAACATCTATCTATCTGTGATTTTAATACATTCAATGAGCTAGCCTCAACTGCTTCCTTGGGCAGAAAATTCCACAGATTCACAACCCTCTGGGAGAAGAAATTCCTTCCCAACACGGTTTTAAATTGGCTCCCTCGTATTTTGAGGCTGTGCCCCCTAGTTCTAGTCTCCCCGACCACTGGAAACAACCTCTCTGCCTCTATCTTGTCTATGCCTTTCATTATTTTAAATGTTTCCATAAGATCACCCCTCATCCTTCTGAACTCCAACGAGTAAAGACCCAGTCTACTCAATCTTCATCATAAGGTAACCCCCTCAGCTCCGGAATCAGCCTAGTGAATCGTCTCTGTACCCCCTCCAAAGCTAGTATATCCTTCCTTAAGTAAGGTGACCAAATCTGCACACAGTACTCCAGGTGCGGCCTCACCAATACCCTATAGAGTTGCAGCAGGACCTCCCTGCTTTAGTTCTCCATCCCTCTCGCAATGAAGGCCAACATTCCATTTGCCTTCCTGATTACCTGCTGCACCTGCAAACTAACTTTTTGGGATTTATGCACAAGGACCCCCAGGTCCCTCTGCACTGCAGCATGTTGTAATTTCTCCCCATTCAAATAATATTCCCTTTTACTGTTTTTTTTTCCCAAGATGGATGACCTCACATTTTCCGACATTGTATTCCATCTGCCAAACCTTAGCCCATTTGCTTAACCTCTCTAAATCTCTTTGCAGCCTCTCTGTGTCCTCTACACAACCCGCTTTCCCACTAATCTTTGTGTCATCTGCAAATTTTGTTACACTACACTCTGTACCCTCTTCCAGGTCATCTATGTATATTTTAAATAGTCGTGGTCCCAGCACCGATCCCTGTGGCACACCACTAACCACTGATTTCCAACCCGAAATGGACCCATTTATCCCGACTCTCTGCTTTCTGTTAGCCAGCCAATTCTCGATCCATGCTAATACATTTTCTCTGACTCTGCGTACCTTTATCTTCTGTAGTAACCTTTTGTGTGGCACCTTATCGAATGCCTTTTGGAAATCTAAATACACCACATCCATCGGTACACCTCTATCCACCATGCTCGTTATATCCTCAAAGAATTCCAGTAAATTAGTTTAACATGATTTCCCCTTCATGAATTCATGTTGCGTCTGCTTGATTGCACTATTCCTAGCTAGATGTCCCGCTATTTCTTCCTTAATGATAGCTTCAAGGATTTTCCCCACTACAGATGTTAAACTAACCGGCTTATAGTTAACTACCTTTTGTCTGCCCCCTTTTTTAAACAGAGACATTACATTAGCTGCTTTCCAATCCACTGGTACCTCCCCAGAGTCCAGAGAATGTTGGTAGATTACAACGAATGCATCTGCTATAACTTCTGCCATCTCTTTTAATACCCTGGAATGCATTTCATCAGGACCAGGGGACTTTTCTACCTTGAGTCCCATTAGCCTGTCCAGCACTACCCTGCTAGTGATCGTGATTATCTCAAGGTCCTCCCTTCCCACATTCCCGTGACCAGCAATTTTTGGCATGGTTTTTGTGTCTTCCACTGTGAAGACCGAAGCAAAATAATTGTTTAAGGTCTCAGCCATTTCCACATTTCCCATTATTAAATTCCCCTTCTCATCTTCTAAGGGGCCAACATCTACTTTAGTCACTCTATTCCGTTATAACTGTTTTGTTAAAAGAATCATTGATGTTATGGGATTCACTGATTGCCAAAAGATTCACTGATTGTTGTAGGATTCACACATTATTCTAGGATTCACTGATTGTTATAGGATTGACTGA
Organism: Pristiophorus japonicus; assembly: GCF_044704955.1. Classification (NCBI taxonomy): domain Eukaryota; kingdom Metazoa; phylum Chordata; class Chondrichthyes; family Pristiophoridae; genus Pristiophorus; species Pristiophorus japonicus. The sequence continues at coordinate 45,940,879 of NC_091986.1, read as the reverse complement.
TTATTATAGGATTCGTTGATTTTTATAGGATACACTGATTGTTATAGGATGCACTGATTTTTGTAGGATTCACAGATTGTTATAGGATACACTGATTGTTATAGGAGTCACTGATTGTTATAGGATTCACAGGTTGCTACAAGATTCACTGATTGTTATCGGATTCACTGTGTTGTAGGATTTATTGATTGTTATAGGATTCTCTGATTGTTATAGGATTCGCTGATTGCTATAGGAATCACTGATTGTTATAGGATTCACTGATTGTTAGAAGATTCACTAATGTTATGGTATTGACAGATTATTTTAGCTTTCACCGCTTGTAATAGGCTGCACTAAATTTATACGATTCACTGATCATTATTTATCACAGATTGTTATAGGATTCACTCATTGTTGTAGGTTTCACTCACTGTTATGGGATTCATTGATTGTTATAGGATTCACTGATTGTTATAGAAGTGACTGATTGTTTTAGGTTTCACCGATTGTTATAGAATTCACTGATTGTTATAGGATTCACAGATTGCTATAGGATTCATTGATTGTTACAGTTTTCAATGACTGTTGTCAGATTCACTGATTGTTATAGGATTCTCTGATTGTAATAGGATTTTTTGATTGCTAAAGGATTCACTGATTGTTATAGGATTCACTGCATGTTATAAGATGCACTGATGTTATGGGTTCACTGATTGCCAAAGGATTCACTGATTGTTATAGGATTCACCCATTGTTATAAGATTCACTGATTGTTATAGGATTGAATTATTATAATAGGATTCATCGATTCTTATGGGAATCACTGATTGTTATAAGATTCACTGATGTTATGGGATTCACTGATTGCCAAAGTATGCACTGATTCTTGTAGGATTCACTGATTGTTATAGGATTCATGCATTGTTATAGGATTCACTGATTGTTATAGGTTTGAATGATTATTATAGGATTCATCGATATTTATAGGATACACTGGTTGTTAGAGGATGCACTGATTTTTATCGGATTCACTGATTGTTATAGGATTCTCTGATTGTTGTTGGATGCACTGATATTTATTGGATTAATTGATCGTTATAGGATTACTGATTGTAATAGGATTCACTCATTGTTATAGGATTCACTGATTGTTATAGGATTCACCGATTGTTATAGGATTCACTGATTGTTAGAGGATTCACTGATTGTTAGAGGATTCACCGATTGTTATAGGATTCACCGATTGTTATAGGATTCATCGATATTTATAGGATACACTGGTTGTTAGAGGATGCACTGATTTTTATCGGATTCACTGATTGTTATATGATTATCTGATTGTTGATGGATGCACTGATATTTATAGGATTAACTGATCATTATAGGATCACTGATTGTAATAGGATTTACTCATTGTTATAGGATTCACTCATTGTTAAAGGATTCACCGATTGTTATAGGATTCACCGATTGTTATAGGATTCACTGATTGTTATAGGATTCACTGAATGTTATAGGATTCACTGATTGTTATAGAATTGAATGATTGTTTTAGGTTTCACCGATTCTTATAGAATTCATTGATTGTTATAGGATTCACAGATTGCTATAGGATTCATTGATTGTTACAGTTTTCAATGACTGTTGTAGGATTCACTGATTGTTATTGGATTCTCTGATTGTAATAGGATTTATTGATTGCTATAGGATTCACTGATTGTTATAGGATTCACTGAATGTTATAAGATGCACTGATGTTATGGGATTCACTGATTGCCAAAGGATTCACTGATTGTTATAGGATTCACCCATTATAGAATTCATTGATTGTTATAGGATTGAATTATTATAATAGGATTGATCGATTCTTATGGGAATCACTATTTTTTATAGGATTCACTGAATGCTATAAGATTCACCGATTGTTATACAATTCATTCACTGTTATGGGATTCACTGATTGTTATAGGATTCACTAACTGTTATAGGATTGACTGATTGTTATAGGATTGACTGATTGTGATAGGATTCGCTGATTTTTTTAGGATTCACTGATTGATATCTGATTCACTGATTGTTATAAGGTTCACTCATGTTATGGAATTCACTGAATGTTATAGGATCCATCCATTGTTATAGCATTCACTGATTGTTACAGAATGCACTGAATTTATAGGATTGGCTGATTGTTATAGGATCACTGATTGTTGTAGGTTTCACTCACTGTTATGGGATTCACTGATTGTTATAGGATTCACTGATTGTTATAGGATTGACCAATTGTTATCGGTTTCACCGATTATTGTAGAATTCACTGATGTTATGGGATTCTCTGATTGCCAAATGATTCACTGATTGCTATAGAATTCACTGTTTGTTGCAGAATTGACTGATTGTCATAGGATTCTCTAATTGTTAAAGGATTCACTGATTGCTATAGGATTCACCGATTGTTATAGGTTTCACTCACTGTTATGGGATTCTCTGATTGCCAAATGATTCACTGATTGTGATGGAATTCAATGATTGTTATAGGATTCACTGACTGTTATAGGATTTGCCCATTGTTTCAGGATTGATTGATTATTTTAGGATTCACCAATTGTTATAAGATTCACGAATTGTTTTTGGATGCACTGATTATTATAGGATTCACTGATTGTTACAGGATTCACTCATTGTTATAGGATTCACTGATTGTGAGAGAATTCACTGATTGTTGCGGGATTCACTGATTTTTTGAGGATTCTCTGATTTTTCTAGGATTCACTGATTGCTATGGGATTCACTGATTGTTACATGATTCACTGATTGTTATAAGATTCACTCATGTTATAGGATTCACTGAATGTTATAAGTTCTCTGATTGTTATAGGATTGACCAATTGTGATAGGATTCACCGATTGTTTTAGTATTCACAGATTGCAGTAGGATTAACTGATTCTTGTAGGAGTCACTGCTTGTTGTGGGATTCACTGATTATTGTAGGATTCACTGATTGTTGTGGGATTCATTGATTGCTATAGGATTCATTGATTGTTATTTGATTCACTGATTGCTATAAGGTTCACTCATGTTATGGGATTCACTGATTGTTGTAGGATCCACCCATTGTTAAAGGATTCACTGATTGTTATAGGATTGACTGATTATTTTAGTCTTCATCAATTGTTATAGGATTCACTGAATTTATAGGATCACTGATTGTTATAGGTTTCACTCACTGTTATGCGATTCACTGATTGTTATAGGATTGACTGATTGTTATCGGTTTCACCGATTGTTGTGGACTTCACTGATGTTATGGGATTCACTGATTGCCAAATGATTCACTGATTGTTAGAGAATTCACTGATTTTTTTAGGATTCACTGATTGTTACAGGATTCAATCATTGTTATAGGATTCACTGATTGTTATAGCATTCACTGAATGTTATAGGATTCACTGATTGTTATAGGATTGACTGATTGTGATAGGATTCGCAGATAGTTATAGGATTCACTGCTTGTTGTGGGATTCACTGATTGTTAGAGGATTCTCTGATTGTTCTAGGATTCCCTGATTGCTATGGGATTCATTGATTGTTATATGATTCAATGATTGTTATAAGGTTCACTCATGTTATGAGATTCACTGATTGTTACAGGATCCAACCCTTGTTATAGGATTCACTGATTGTTATAGGTTTGACCGATTATTTTAGTATTCACTGATTTGTATCGGATTCCTACCGATTGTTATAGGATGCACTGAATTTATAGGATTAACTGATTGTTATAGGATCACCGATTGTTATAGCATTCACTCATTGCTATAGGATTCACACATTGTTATAGGATTCACCGAATGTTATAGGATTTACTGATGTTATGGGATTCGCTGATTGTCAAATGATTCACTGATTGTTATAGAATTCACTGATTGTTATAGAATTCACTGATTGTTATAGAATTCACTGATTGTTAAAGGATTAAATGATTATTATAGGATTCATCGATTTTTATAGGATTCACTGATTGTTATAGGATGCACAGATTCTTTTAGGATCCACTGATTGTTATAGGAGTCATTGATTGTTATAGGATTCACTGATCATTATAGGATTCACTGATTGTTATAGGATTCACTGATTGTAGTGGGATTCGCTGATTGCTATAGAATTCTCTGATTGTTCTAGGATTCACTGACTGCTATAGGATTCACTGATTGTTATAGGATTCACTGATTGTTATGGGATTCACTGTGTTGTAGGTTTCATTGATTGTTATGGGATTCACAGATTGCTATAGGATTCGCTGATTGTTATAGTTTTCAATGACTGTTGTAAGATTAACTGATTGTTATAGGATTCTCTGATTGTTATAGGTTCGCCCTTTGTTATAGGATTCACTGATTGTTATAGGATTGACTGATTATTATAAGTTTCATCAATTTTTATGGGATTCACTGATTGTTGTATGATGCACTGATTTTATTGGATTTGCTGATTGTTATAGGATACACTGATTGTTAAATGAGTCACTGACTGTTATAAGATTCTCAAATTGCTACAGGATTCACTGATTGTTACAGTATTCACTGTGTTTTAGGATTCATTGATTGTTATAGGATTCTCTGATTGTTATAAGAGTCATTGATTGTTATAAGATTCACTGATGTTATGGGATGCACTGATTGCCAAAGGATTCGCTGATTCTTATAGGATTGACTTATTGTTATAGGATTTTCTGATTGTTATAGGATTCACAGATTGCTATAGGATTGACTGATTATTATAGGATTCATCAATTTTTATAGGATTCTCTGACTGTTATAGTATTCATAGATTGTGATAGGATTCAATAATTGTTGTTGGTTTCACTGATGTTATGGGATTCACAGATTGCCAATGGATTCACTGATTGCTATCGGATTCACTGATTGTTATAGGTTTCACCCATTGTTATAGGATTCACTAATTGTTATAGGATTCACTGATTGTTATTGGATTCACTGATTGTTATTGGATTCGCAGATTGCAATTAGATTCACTGATTGTTATAGGATTCACTGAATGTTGTAGTATTCACTGATTGTTATAGGATTCTCTGATTGTTGTAGGATTCACTGCTGTTATGGGATTCACTGATTGCCAAAGGATTCACTGATTGTTATAGGATTGACTCATTGTTATAGGATTCACCGATTGTTATATGATTCACTGATTGTTATAGGATTCACTGACTATCATAGGATTCACTGATTGTTGTAGGATTGAACAAATGTTATTGGACTCAACAATTGTAATAGGATTCACCGATTGTTATAGGATTCACTGATTATTATAGGTTTGATTGATTGTGATAGGATTCAATGATTGTTTGGGATTCACACATTGTTAAAGGATTCATCGTTTGTTATAGGATTCACCAATTGTTATAGGATTCTCTGATTGCTATAGGATTCACCCATTGTTGTCTGTTTCACTCACTGTTATGGGATTCACTGATTGTTTTAGGATTCGCTCACTATTACGGGATTCACTGATTGTTATAGGGTTCACTGATTGTTATAGGATTGACCGATTGTTATAGCTTTCACCGAATGTTATAGAATTCACTGATTGTTATAGGATTTACCCATTGTTATATGATTGATTGATTATTATACGATTCACCGATTGTTAGAGGATTCATGGATTGTTATCAGATGAACTGATTTTTATAGGATTCACTGATCATTATAGGATTTACTCATTGTTAAAGGATTCATTTATTGTCATAGGATTCACTGATTGTTATAGGAATCTCTGATTGTTACAGGATTCACTGTTTGTTGGATGGTTGATTGATTGTTATAGGATACGCTGATGGTAATAGGATTCACTGATTGTTGAAGGATTGACAGATTGTTGTAGAATTCACTGATAGTTATAGGATTCACTGATTTTTTGAGGATTCAGTGATTGTTATAGGTTTTACTCATTGTTAAAGGATTCACTTATTGTCATAGGATTCACTGATTGTTATAGGAATCTCTGATTGTTACAGGATTCACTGTTTGTTGGAGGGTTGATTGATTGTTATTGGATACTCTGACGGTAATAGGATTGACAGATTGTTGTAGGATTCACTGATAGTTATGTGATTCACTGATTTTTCGAGGATTTACTGATTGTTATAGGATTCACTGATTGTTATAGGACTCACTGAATGTTATAAGATTCATTGATTGTTATAGGATTCACAGATTGCTAAAAGATTCACTGAATGTTACAGGATTCACTAAATGTTATAGGATTCACTGACTGTTGCAGGATTCACTGATTCTTATTGGATTCTCTGATTGTTATAGGATTCACTGATTGCTATAGGATTTACTGATTGTTATAGTAGTCACTGATTGTTATAAGATTCACTGTTGTTATGTGATTCACTAATGGCCAAATGATTCACTGATTGTTATAGTATTCATTGATTGCTAGAGGATTCACTGATTGTTATAGGAATTACCCATTCTTATCGGATTCATTGATTGTTAAAGGATTGACTGATTATTATAGGATTCATTGATTTTTAAAGGAGTCACTGATTGTTATAAGATGCACAGATTTTTATAGGATTCATTGATTGTTATAGTATTCACTGATTGTTATAAGATTCACTGATATTATAAGATTCACTGATGTTATAGGATTCACTGATTGCTATGACATTCCCTGATGGTTATAGGAATCACTGAATATTATAGGATTCACTGATTGTTATAGGATTGACTGATTGTGATAGAATTCACTGATTGTGATAGAATTCACTGATTGTTGCAGGATTCACTGGTTGTTATTGGATTCACTGACTGTTATAGGATTCACTGATTGCTGTGGGATTCACTGATTGTTACAGGATTCTCTGATTGTTATAGGATTCACTGATTACTGTAGGCTTCACTGATCATTACCGGATCACGGAATGTTATAGGATTCACTCATTGTTAAAGGATTCACCAATTGTTATAGGATTCACCGACTGTTATAGGATTCTCTGATTGCTAAAGCATTCACCCATTGTTGTCAGTTTCACTCACTGTTATGGGATTCACTGATTGTTTTAGGATTCACTGACTGTCATAGGATTCACTGATTGTTATAGGATTGAACAAATGTTATACGATTCAATGATTGTTACAGGATTCACTGATTGTTATTGGATTTACTGATTGTTGTAGGATTCACTGATTGTTATAGGATTCTCTGATTGTTATAGTATTCACAGATTGTGATAGGATTCAATAATTGTTGTTGGTTTCACTGATGTTATGGGATTCACAGATTGCCAATGGATTCACTGATTGCTATCGGATTCACTGATTGTTATAGGTTTCACCCATTGTTATAGGATTCACTGATTGTTATTGGATTCGCAGATTGCAATGGGATTCACTGATTGTTATAGGATTCACTGAATGTTGTAGTATTCACTGATTGTTATAGGATTCTCTGATTGTTATAGGATTCACTGCTGTTATGGGATTCACTGATTGCCAAAGGATTCACTGATTGTTATAGGATTTACTCATTGTTATAGGATTCACCGATTGTTATATGATTCACTGACTGTCATAGGATTCACTGATTGTTGTAGGATTGAACAAAGGTTATAGGACTCAACAATTGTTATAGGATTCACCGATTGTTATATGATTCACTGATTATTATAGGTTTGATTGATTGTGATAGGATTCAATGATTGTTTAGGATTCACACATTGTTAAAGGATTCACCGATTGTTATAGGATTCACCGATTGTTATAGGATTCTCTGATTGCTATAGGATTCACCCATTGTTGTCAGTTTCACTCACTGTTATGGGATTCATTGATTGTTTTAGGATTCACTGATTGTTATTGGATTCACTGATTGTTATTGGATTCGCAGATTGCAATGGGATTCACTGATTGTTATAGGATTCACTGAATGTTGTAGGATTCACTGATTGTTATAGGATTGACTCATTGTTATAGGATTCACCGATTGTTATATGATTCACTGATTGTTATAGGATTCACTGACTATCATAGGATTCACTGATTGTTGTAGGATTGAACAAATGTTATAGGACTCAACAATTGTTATAGGATTCACTGATTTTTATAGGATTAACTGATTGTTATCAGATCACTGACTATTATAGGATTCATCCATTGTTATAGGATTCACACATTGCTTTAGGATTAACTGTTTGTTGTAGGATTCACTGATTGTTATAGAATTCATTAATTATTATCAGTGTCGCTCATTGTTATCAGATTCCCTGATTGTTGTATGATTCACTGATTGTTATAGGATTGACTGATTATTATAGGATTCACCGATTGTTGTAAGATTCACTGATTGTCATCACATTCACTGATAGTTAAACGATTCACTGATTATTAAAGGATTCACTCATTGTGAAAGGATTCACTGATTGTTAGAGGATTGACTGATTGTTATAGGATTCACAGATCATTAGAGGATTCACTTATTGTTGTAGGATTGACAGGTTGTTGAAGGATTCACTGATTATTGTAGGATTCACTCATTGTTATAGGATTCACTGATTGTTATCGAATGCACTGATTGTGAAAGGATTCATTGATTGTAAGAGAATTGACTGATTGTTATAGGATTCACTGATCATTAGGTGATTCACTGATTGTTGTAGAATTCAGCCATTGTTATAGGATTCACTAATTTGTATAGGATTCACTGATTGTTATTGGATTCATCTATTGTTAACGGATTCACCCATTATTATACAAATCACTGATTGTTATAGGATTCACCCATTGTTACAGGATTCTCCCATTCTTATAGGAACCACTGATAGCCAGAGGATTCAATGATTGTTATAGGATTCACTGCTTGTTATAGGATTCACCCATTGGTATAGGATTCACTGATTGTTATAGGATTCACCCATTGCCTTAGGATTCAACCGTAGTTATAAGATTCACTGACTGTTCTGGGATTCACTGATTGTTATAGTATTCATTGAATGTTATAGAATTCACTCATTGTTACAGGATTCACTGATTGTTATACGATTCACTGATTGTTACATGTATCACTGATTGCTATAGGATTCGCTGATTGTTATACGATTCACTGATTGTTACATGTATCACTGATTGCTATAGGATTCGCTGATTGTTATACGATTCGTTGATAGTTATAGGGTCAGTGATTGTTATAGGATTCACATTGTTTTAGGATTCACCCATTGTTATAGGATTCACTGATTGTGACAGGATTCACTGATTGTTACAGGATTCATTGATTGTTATAGGATTCACCCATTGCTGTAGGTTACACCTATTGTTATAAGATTTACTGCCTGTTGTAGGATTCACTGATTGTTAAAGGATTCGCTGATTGTTATTGGATTCACTGATTGCTAAAGGTTTGACTGATTATTATAGCATTCACCGATTGTTGTAGCATTCATTGATTGTTATAGGATTCACCCATTGTTATAGGCTTCACCAACTGTTATAGGATTCTCCCATTGTTATAGGATTCTCCAATGGTTATAGGTTTCACCCATTGTTATATGAATCACCCATTGTTATAGGATTCATCCATTTTTATAGGATTCACTGATTGTTATAGGATTAACCCATTGTTATAGGAATGACTAATTGTTATAGGATTCTTCCATTATTATAGGATTCTCCCATTATTATACGATTCACTGATTGCTAGAGGATTCACTGATTGTTATAGGATTCACTGATTGTTATCAAATTCAACCATTGTTATTGTATTCACCCATTGCGATAGGATTCACCCACAGTTATAGGATTCACTGTTTGTTGTAGGATTCACGGATTGTTATGGTATTCATTGATTATTATAGAATTCACTGATTGTTATAGGATTCCCTGATTGTTATAGAATTCACTGATTGTTATAGGAATCACTGATTGTTATAGGATTTCCTGATTTTTATAGGATTCACTGATCGTTATAGGATCACTGATTGTTATAGTATTGACTGATTGTTAAAGGATTCTCTGATTGTTATAGGATTGACTGAATGTTATAAGATTTACTGATGGTTATGGGATTCACTGATTGTTACAGGATTGAGAGAATGTTATCGGATTCACTGATTGTTATACGATTCACTGATTGTTATAGGATTGACCAAATGTTATAGGATTCAATGATTGTTATAGGATTCATTCATTTCTATAGGATTCATCCATTGTTATAGGGTTCAGCCTTTGCTATAGGATTCACTGATTGTTATCGGATGCACTGATTTTTATAGGATTCACGGATCGTTATAGGAGCACCGATTGTAATAGGTTCACCGATTGTTATAGGATTGACAGGTTGCTATAGCATTCACTGATTGTTATAGGATTCACCGATTGCTAGAGGATTCACTAATTGTTATCGGATTCACTTATTATAAGATTCAATAATTGTTGTGGGATTCACTGATTGCCAAAGGAATCACTGATCATTATAGGATTCACTGATTGTTATCGAATTCAACCATTGTTATAGGATTTACCCATTGCGATAGGATTCACCCACAGTTATAGGATTCACGGATTGTTATAGTATTCATTGATTGTTATAGAATTCACTGATTGTTAGAGGATGCACTGAATTTTATAGGCTTCACTGATCATTATATGATCATTGATTGTTATAGGATTCACTCATTGTTAGAGAATTCACCAATAGTTATAGTATTCACTGATTGTTATAGAATTCACTGATTGTTATAGGAATCACTGATTGTTATAGGATTATCCGATTGTTGTAGGATTCACAGATCATTATTGGTTTCTCTGACAGTTATCGGATTCACTGATTGTTAAAGGCTTCACTCATTGTTCTCGGATTCACTGATTGTTATAGGATTCTCTGACTGTTATAGAATTCTCTGACTGTTATAAAATTCACTGATTGCTTCAGAAATCACTGATTGTTATTGGATTCACTGATTGTTATAGCATTGACTGATTGTTTTCAGATTCACTGATTGTTGTAGGATTCACTCATTGTTTATGGATTCACCAATTGTTATAGGTTTCACTCATTGTTATGGGATTCACACATTGTTACAGTATTGTTTGATTGTTACAGGATTCACTGATTGTTATAGTATTTACTGATTGTTAAAGCATTCTCCGATTGTTATAGGATTGACTGAATGTTATAGGATTCACTGATTGTTATAGGATTCACTTATTGTTAGAGGATTGGCCGAATGCTATGGGATTCACTGATTGTTATACAATTCACTGACTGTTATACGATTGACCGAATGTTATAGGATTCACTGATTGTTGTAGGATTCTTTGATTATTATAGGATTACCGAATGTTATAGGATTCACTGATTGTTATAGGATACACTGATTGTTACAGGATACACTGATTGTTACAGGATTGACCGAATGTTATAGGATTCACTGATTGTTTTAAGATTCACTGATTGCTATCGGTTCCACTGATTGTCAAAGGATTCACTTATTGTTATAGGATTCACTGATTGTTATAGGATTCACCCAGTCTCATAGGATTCACCCATTGCTATTGGTTACACCTATTGTTATAGGATTCACTGTCTGTTGTAGGATTCACTGATTGTTAAAGGATTCACTGATTGTTAAAAGATTCAAGCATTGTTATAGGATTCACTGCATGTTATAGAATTGACTGATTATTACAGGATGCATTGATTTTTGTAGGATTAACTGATTGTTTTCAGATCACTGACTGTTATAGGATTCAGCCATTGTTATATGATTCACAAATTGCATTAGGATGCACTGTCTGTTGTAGGATTCACTGATTGTTATAGAATTCATTAATTGTTATCGGTGTCACTCATTGTTATCAGATTCCCTGATTGTTGTATGATTCACTCATTGTTATAGGATTGACTGATTATTATAGGATTCACCGATTGTTATATGATTCACTGATTGTTATATAGTGCACTGATTTATAGGATTCACTGATTGATATAGGATCACTGATTGATATAGGATCACTGATTGTTATAGGATTCACCGATTGTTGTAGGATTCAATGATTGTCATCAGATTCACTGATAGTTAAACGATTCACTGATTATTAAAGGATTCACTCATTGTTATAGGATTCACAGATTGTTATAGGATTGACCAAATGTTATAAGATTCACTAATTATTGTAGGATTCACTGATTGTTATAAGATTCACTGATTGTTATAAGATTCACTGATCATTATTGGAGCACCGATTGTAATACGATCCACCGATTGTTATAGGATTGACAGGTTGCTATCGGATTCACTGATTGTTATAGGATTCACCGATTGTTATAGGATTCTTCCACTGTTATAGGAATCTCCCACTATTATAGGATTCACCGATTGCAAGAGAATTCACTAATTGTTATCGGATTCACTTGTTATAAGATTCAATAATTGTTGTAGGATTCACTGATTGCCAAAGGATTCACTGATCATTATAGGATTCACTGATTGTTATTGAATTCAACCATTGTTATAGGATTTACCCATTGCGATAAGATTCACCCACAGTTATAGGATTCACGGATTGTTATAGAATTCATTGATTGTTATAGAATTCACTGATTGTTATAGGATTCCCAGATTGTTATAGGATTCACTGATTGTTAGAGGATGCACTGAATTTTATACGATTCACTGATCATTATATGATCATTGATTGTTATAGGATTCACTCATTGTTAGAGAATTCACCAATAGTTATAATATTCATTGATTGTTATAGAATTCACTGATTGTTATAGGAATCACTGATTGTTATAGGATTATCCGATTGTTGTAGAATTCACTGATCGTTATTGGTTTCACTGACAGTTATCGGATTCACTGATTGTTAAAGGCTTCACTCATTGTTCTCGGATTCACTGATTGTTATCGGATTCTCTGACTGTTATAGAATTCACTGATTGCTACAGAAATCACTGATTGTTATTGGATTCACTGATTGTTATAGGATTGACTGATTGTTTTCAGATTCACTGATTGTTATAGGATTCACTCATTGTTTAAGGATTCACCAATTGTTATAGGTTTCACTCTTGGTTATGGGATTCACACATTGTTATAGTATTGTTTGATTGTTACAGGATTCACTGATTGTTATAGTATTTACTGATTGTTAAAGGATTCTCTGATTGTTATAGGATTGACTGAATGTTATAGGATTCACTGATTGTTATAGGATTCACTGATTGTTAGATGATTCACCGAATGTTATGGGATTCCCTGATTGTTATACAATTCACTGACTGTTATACGATTGACCGAATGTTATAGGATTCACTGATTGTTATAGGATTCTTTGATTATTATAGGATTACCGAACGTTATAGGATTCACTGATTGATTTAAGATTCACTGATTGTTATCAGTTCCACTGATTGTCAAAGGATTCACTGATTGTTAAAGGATTCACTGATTGTTATAGGATTCAAGCATTGTTATAGGATTCACTGATTGTTATAGGAGGCACTGATTTTTATAGGATTCTCTGATCATTATAGGATCACTGATTGTTATAGGATTCACTGATTGTTATAGGAGTCACTGATTGTTATAGGATTCAAGCATTGTTATAGGATTCACTGATTGTTATAGGATTGACTGATTATTACAAGCTGCATTGATTTTTATAGGATTAACTGATTGTTATCAGATCACTGACTGTTATAGGATTCATCCATTGTTATTGGATTCACACATTGCTTTAGGATTCACTGTCTGTTGTAGGATTCACTGATTGTTATAGAATTCATTGATTGTTATCGGTGTCGCTCATTGTTATCAGATTCCCTGATTGTTGTATGATTCACTGATTGTTATAGGATTGACTGATTATTATAGGATTCACCGATTGTTATAGCATTCACTGATTGTTATATAGTGCACTGATTTATAGGATTCACTGATTGATATAGGATCAATGATTGATATAGGATCACTGATTGTTATCGGATTCACCGATTGTTGTAGGATTCATTGATTGTCATCAGATTCACTGATAGTTAAACGATTCACTGATTATTAAAGGATTCACTCATTGTTATAGGATTCACAGATTGCTTAAGGATTGACTGATTGTTATAGGATTCACGGATCATTAAAGGATTCACTTATTGTTGTAGGATTGACAGGTTGTTATAGGATTAACTGATTGTTATTGGATTCACTCATTGTTATAGGATTTGCTGATTGTTATCGAATGCAGTGATTGTGATAGGATTCATTGATTGTTAAAGAATTGACTGATTGTTATAGGATTCACTGATCGTTATGGGATTCACTGATTGTTGTAGGATTGATGGATTGTTATAGGATTCACTGATTGTTGTAGGATTCACCCATTGTTATAGGATTCACTAATGTGTTTAGGATTCAATGATTGTTATAGGATTCATCCATTGTTATAGGATTCACCCATTGGTATAGGATTCACTGATTGTTATAGGATTCGCCCATTGTTATAGAATTCTCCCATTCTTATAGGAACCACTGATTGCCAGAGGATTCAATGATTGTTATAGTATTCATTGAATGTTATAGAATTCACTCATTGTTACAGGATTCACTGATTGTTATACGATTCACTGATTGTTACATGTTTCACTGATTGCTATAGGATTCACTGATTGTTATAGGATTCACTGATTGTTATGGAATTCACTGATTGTTAGAGGATGAACTGATCTTTATAGGATTCGTTGATAGTTATAGGGTCAGTGATTGTTATAGGATTCACATTGTTTTAGGATTCACCCATTGTTATAGGATTCACTGATTGTGATAGGTTTCACTGATTGTTACAGGATTCATTGATTGTTATAGGATTCACCCATTGCTGTAGGTTACACCTATTGTTATCGGATTTACTGCCTGTTGTAGGATTCACTGATTGTTAAAGGATTCGCTGATTGTTATTGGATTCACTGATTGTTAAAGGATTGACTGATTATTATAGGATTCACCGATTGTTATCGGATTCACTGATTGTTAAAAGATGCACTAATTTTATAGGATTCAATGATCGTTTTAGGATCACTGATTGTTATAGGATTCCCCGATTGTTGTAGGATTCATTGATTGTTATAGGATTCACCCAATGTTATAGGCTTCACCAACTGTTATAGGATTCTCCCATTGTTATAGGATTCACCAATTGTTATAGGTTCACCCATTGTTATATGAATCACCCATTGTTATAGGATTCATCCATTTTTATAGGATTCACTGATTGTTATAGGATTTACCCATTGTTATATGAATCACCAGTTGTTATAGGATTCTTCCATTATTATAGGATTCTCCCATTATTATAGGATTCACTGATTGCTAGAGGATTCACTGATTGTTATCGGATTCACTTGTTATAAGATTCAATAATTGTGGGATTCACTGATTGTCAAAGGATTCACTGATTGTTATAGGATTTACTGATTGTTATCGAATTCAACCATTGTTATTGGATTCACCCATTGCGATAGGATTCACCCACAGTTATAGGATTCACTGATTGTTGTAGGATTCACGGATTGTTATAGTATTCATTGATTGTTGTAGAATTCACTGATTGTTATAGGATTCCCTGATTGTTATAGAATTCACTGATTGTTATAGGAATCACTGATTGTTATAGAATTTCCTGATTTTTATAGAATTCACTGATCGTTATAGGATCACTGATTGTTATAGTATTTACTGATTGTTAAAGGATTCTCTGATTGTTACAGGATTGACCGAATATTATAGGATTCACTGATTGTTATAGGAGTCACTGATTGTTATAGGATTCACTGATTGTTATCGAATTCAACCATTGTTATTGGATTCACCCATTGCGATAAGATTCACCCACTGTTATAGGATTCACTGATTGTTGTAGGATTCATGGATTGTTATAGTATTCATTGATTGTTATAAAATTCACTGATTGTTATAGGAATCACTGATTGTTATAAGATTTCCTGATTTTTATAGGATTCACTGATCGTTATAGGATCACTGATTGTTATAGTATTTACTGATTGTTAAAGGATTCTCTGATTTTATAGGATTGACTGAATGTTATAGGATTCACTGATTGTTATAGGATTGACAGAATGTTATGGGATTCACTGATTGTTATACAATTCACTGATTGTCATAGGATGGACCGAATGTTATAGGATTCACTCATTGATCTCGGATTCACTGATTGTTATATGATTCACTGATTGTTATATGATTCACCGATTGTTATCAGATTCTCTGACTGTTATAGAATTCACTGATTGCAACAGAAATAACTGATTGTTATCAGATTCACTGATTGTTATAGGATTGACCGATTGTTATAGCTTTCACCGAATGTTATAGAATTCACTGATGTTGTGGGATTCACTGATTGCCAAATGATTCACTGATTGTTATAGAATTCACTGATTGTTATAGGATTTACCCATTGTTATACGATTGATTAATTATTATAGGATTCACCGATTGTTAGAGGATTCATGGATTGTTATCGGATGCACCGCTTTTCATAGGATTCACTGATCATTGTAGGATTTACTCATTGTTAAAGGATTCACTCATTGTCATAGGATTCACTGATTGTTATAGGAATCTCTGATTGTTACAGAATTTACTGTTTGTTGGAGGGTTGATTGATTGTTATGGGATACTCTGACGGTAATAGGCTTCACTGATTGTTTAAGGATTGACAGATTGTTGTAGGATTCACTGATTGTTGTAGGATTCACTGATTTCTCGAGGATTCAGTGATTCTTATAGGATTCACTGAATGTTATAGGATTCACTAAATGTTATAGGATTCACTGACTGTTGCAGGATTCACTGATTCTTATCGGATTCTCTGATTGTTATAGGATTCACTGATTGCTATAGGATTTACTGATTGTTATAGTAGTCACTGATTGTTATAAGATTCACTGTTGTTATGTGATTTACTAATGGCCAAATGATTCACTGATTGTTATAGTATTCATTGATTGCTAGAGGATTCACTGATTGTTATAGTATTCATTGATTGCTAGAGGATTCACTGATTGTTATAGGAATTACCCATTGTTATAGCATTCATTGATTGTTAAAGGATTGACTGATTATTATAGGATTCATTGATTTTTAAAGGATTCACTGATTGTTATAAAATGCACGGATTTTTATAGGATTCATTGATTGTTATAGTATTCACTGATTGTTATAAGATTCACTGATATTATAAGATTCACTGATGTTATAGAATTCACTGATTGCTATAGCATTCACTGATTGTAATAATAATCACTCATGTTATGGGGTTCATTAATTGCCAAAGGATTCACTGATTGTTATCGGATTCACTGATGGTTATAGGAATCACTGAATGTTATAGGATTCACTGATTGTTATAGGATTGACTGATTGTGATAAAATTCACTGATTGTGATAGAATTCACTGATTGTTGTAGGATTCACTGGTTGCTTTGGATTCACTGATTGTTATAGGATTCACTGATTGTTATAGGATTCACTGATTGCTGTGCGATTCAACTGATTGTTACAGGATTCTCTGATTGTTATAGGATTCACTGATTGCTGTAGGTTTCACTGATCATATTGGATCACGGAATGTTATAGGATTCACTCATTGTTATAGGATTGACTCATTATTATAGGCTTCACCAATTGTTATAGGATTCACTGATTATTATAGGTTTGATTGATTGTGAAAAGATTCAATGATTGTCTAGGATTCACACATTGTTAACGATTCACCGATTGTTATAGGATTCACCGATTGTTATAGGATTCTCTGATTGCTATAGGATTCACCCATTGTTGTCAATTTCACTCACTGTTATGTGATTCACTGATTGTTTTAGGATTCACTGACTGTCATAGGATTCACTGATTTTTATAGGATTGAACAAATGTTATAGGATTCAATGATTGTTACAGGATTCACTGATTGTTATAGGATTCTCTGACTATTATAGTATTCACAGATTGTGATAGGATTCAATAATTGTTGTCGGTTTCACTGATGTTATGGGATTCACTAATTGTTATAGGATTCACTGATTATTATTGGATTCACTGATTGTTATTGGATTCGCAGATTGCAATGGGATTCAATGATTGTTATAGGATGCTCTGATTGTTATAGGATTTACTGCTGTTATGGGATTCACTGATTGCCAAAGGATTCACAGATTGGTATAGGATTGACTCATTGTTATAGGATTCACCGATTGTTATATGATTCACTGATTGTTATAGGATTCACTGACTGTCATAGGATTCACTGATTGTTGTAGGATTGAACAAATGTTATAGGACTCAACAATTGTTATAGGATTCACCGATTGTTATAGTATTCACTGATTATTATAGGTTTGATTGATTGTGATAGGATTCAATGATTGTTTAGGATTCACACATTGTTAAAGGATTCACCGATTGTTATAGGATTCTCTGATTGCTATAGGATTCACCCATTGTTGTCAGTTTCACTCACTGTTATGGGATTCACTGATTGTTTTAGGATTCACTGATTGTTATCGAATTCAACCATTGTTATTGGATTCACCCATTGCGATAGGATCCACCCACAGTTATTGGATTCACTGATTGTTGTAGGATTCACAGATTGTTTTAGTATTCATTGATTGTTATAGAATTCACTGATTGTTATAGAAATCACTGATTGTTATATGATTCCCTGATTTTTATAGGATTCACTGATAGTTATAGGATCACTGATTGTTATAGGATTATCCAATTGTTTTAGGATTCACTGATTGTTATAGGTTTCACTGACAGTTATTGGATTTACTGATTGTTATAGGATTCTCTGACTGATATAGAATTCACTGATTGTTCTAGAATTCACTGATTGTTATAGGATTCACTGATTGTTATAGGATTCACCGATTGTTATCAGATTCTCTGACTGTTATAGGATCCACTGATTGCAACAGAAATCACTGACTGTTATTGGATTCACTGATTGTTATAGGATTGACTGATTGTTTTCAGATTCACTTATTGTTATAGGATTCACATGTTGTTTAAGGATTCACCGATTGTTAAAGGTTTCACTCATTGTTATGGGATTCACACATTGTTATAGTATTGTCTGATTGTTACAGGATTCACTGATTGTTATAGTATTTACTGATTGTTAAAGCATTCTCCGATTGTTATAGGATTGACTGAATGTTATAGGATTCACTGATTGTTATAGGATTCACTTATTGTTAGAGGATTGGCCGAATGCTATGGGATTCACTGATTGTTATACAATTCACTGACTGTTATACGATTGACCGAATGTTATAGGATTCACTGATTGTTGTAGGATTCTTTGATTATTATAGGATTACCGAATGTTATAGGATTCACTGATTGTTATAGGATACACTGATTGTTACAGGATACACTGATTGTTACAGGATTGACCGAATGTTATAGGATTCACTGATTGTTTTAAGATTCACTGATTGCTATCGGTTCCACTGATTGTCAAAGGATTCACTTATTGTTATAGGATTCACTGATTGTTATAGGATTCACCCAGTCTCATAGGATTCACCCATTGCTATTGGTTACACCTATTGTTATAGGATTCACTGTCTGTTGTAGGATTCACTGATTGTTAAAGGATTCACTGATTGTTAAAAGATTCAAGCATTGTTATAGGATTCACTGCATGTTATAGAATTGACTGATTATTACAGGATGCATTGATTTTTATAGGATTAACTGATTGTTTTCAGATCACTGACTGTTATAGGATTCAGCCATTGTTATATGATTCACAAATTGCATTAGGATGCACTGTCTGTTGTAGGATTCACTGATTGTTATAGAATTCATTAATTGTTATCGGTGTCACTCATTGTTATCAGATTCCCTGATTGTTGTATGATTCACTCATTGTTATAGGATTGACTGATTATTATAGGATTCACCGATTGTTATATGATTCACTGATTGTTATATAGTGCACTGATTTATAGGATTCACTGATTGATATAGGATCACTGATTGATATAGGATCACTGATTGTTATAGGATTCACCGATTGTTGTAGGATTCAATGATTGTCATCAGATTCACTGATAGTTAAACGATTCACTGATTATTAAAGGATTCACTCATTGTTATAGGATTCACAGATTGTTATAGGATTGACCAAATGTTATAAGATTCACTAATTATTGTAGGATTCACTGATTGTTATAAGATTCACTGATTGTTATAAGATTCACTGATCATTATTGGAGCACCGATTGTAATACGATCCACCGATTGTTATAGGATTGACAGGTTGCTATCGGATTCACTGATTGTTATAGGATTCACCGATTGTTATAGGATTCTTCCACTGTTATAGGAATCTCCCACTATTATAGGATTCACCGATTGCAAGAGAATTCACTAATTGTTATCGGATTCACTTGTTATAAGATTCAATAATTGTTGTAGGATTCACTGATTGCCAAAGGATTCACTGATCATTATAGGATTCACTGATTGTTATTGAATTCAACCATTGTTATAGGATTTACCCATTGCGATAAGATTCACCCACAGTTATAGGATTCACGGATTGTTATAGAATTCATTGATTGTTATAGAATTCACTGATTGTTATAGGATTCCCAGATTGTTATAGGATTCACTGATTGTTAGAGGATGCACTGAATTTTATACGATTCACTGATCATTATATGATCATTGATTGTTATAGGATTCACTCATTGTTAGAGAATTCACCAATAGTTATAATATTCATTGATTGTTATAGAATTCACTGATTGTTATAGGAATCACTGATTGTTATAGGATTATCCGATTGTTGTAGAATTCACTGATCGTTATTGGTTTCACTGACAGTTATCGGATTCACTGATTGTTAAAGGCTTCACTCATTGTTCTCGGATTCACTGATTGTTATCGGATTCTCTGACTGTTATAGAATTCACTGATTGCTACAGAAATCACTGATTGTTATTGGATTCACTGATTGTTATAGGATTGACTGATTGTTTTCAGATTCACTGATTGTTATAGGATTCACTCATTGTTTAAGGATTCACCAATTGTTATAGGTTTCACTCTTGGTTATGGGATTCACACATTGTTATAGTATTGTTTGATTGTTACAGGATTCACTGATTGTTATAGTATTTACTGATTGTTAAAGGATTCTCTGATTGTTATAGGATTGACTGAATGTTATAGGATTCACTGATTGTTATAGGATTCACTGATTGTTAGATGATTCACCGAATGTTATGGGATTCCCTGATTGTTATACAATTCACTGACTGTTATACGATTGACCGAATGTTATAGGATTCACTGATTGTTATAGGATTCTTTGATTATTATAGGATTACCGAACGTTATAGGATTCACTGATTGATTTAAGATTCACTGATTGTTATCAGTTCCACTGATTGTCAAAGGATTCACTGATTGTTAAAGGATTCACTGATTGTTATAGGATTCAAGCATTGTTATAGGATTCACTGATTGTTATAGGAGGCACTGATTTTTATAGGATTCTCTGATCATTATAGGATCACTGATTGTTATAGGATTCACTGATTGTTATAGGAGTCACTGATTGTTATAGGATTCAAGCATTGTTATAGGATTCACTGATTGTTATAGGATTGACTGATTATTACAAGCTGCATTGATTTTTATAGGATTAACTGATTGTTATCAGATCACTGACTGTTATAGGATTCATCCATTGTTATAGGATTCACACATTGCTTTAGGATTCACTGTCTGTTGTAGGATTCACTGATTGTTATAGAATTCATTGATTGTTATCGGTGTCGCTCATTGTTATCAGATTCCCTGATTGTTGTATGATTCACTGATTGTTATAGGATTGACTGATTATTATAGGATTCACCGATTGTTATAGCATTCACTGATTGTTATATAGTGCACTGATTTATAGGATTCACTGATTGATATAGGATCAATGATTGATATAGGATCACTGATTGTTATCGGATTCACCGATTGTTGTAGGATTCATTGATTGTCATCAGATTCACTGATAGTTAAACGATTCACTGATTATTAAAGGATTCACTCATTGTTATAGGATTCACAGATTGCTTAAGGATTGACTGATTGTTATAGGATTCACGGATCATTAAAGGATTCACTTATTGTTGTAGGATTGACAGGTTGTTATAGGATTAACTGATTGTTATTGGATTCACTCATTGTTATAGGATTTGCTGATTGTTATCGAATGCAGTGATTGTGATAGGATTCATTGATTGTTAAAGAATTGACTGATTGTTATAGGATTCACTGATCGTTATGGGATTCACTGATTGTTGTAGGATTGATGGATTGTTATAGGATTCACTGATTGTTGTAGGATTCACCCATTGTTATAGGATTCACTAATGTGTTTAGGATTCAATGATTGTTATAGGATTCATCCATTGTTATAGGATTCACCCATTGGTATAGGATTCACTGATTGTTATAGGATTCGCCCATTGTTATAGAATTCTCCCATTCTTATAGGAACCACTGATTGCCAGAGGATTCAATGATTGTTATAGTATTCATTGAATGTTATAGAATTCACTCATTGTTACAGGATTCACTGATTGTTATACGATTCACTGATTGTTACATGTTTCACTGATTGCTATAGGATTCACTGATTGTTATAGGATTCACTGATTGTTATGGAATTCACTGATTGTTAGAGGATGAACTGATCTTTATAGGATTCGTTGATAGTTATAGGGTCAGTGATTGTTATAGGATTCACATTGTTTTAGGATTCACCCATTGTTATAGGATTCACTGATTGTGATAGGTTTCACTGATTGTTACAGGATTCATTGATTGTTATAGGATTCACCCATTGCTGTAGGTTACACCTATTGTTATCGGATTTACTGCCTGTTGTAGGATTCACTGATTGTTAAAGGATTCGCTGATTGTTATTGGATTCACTGATTGTTAAAGGATTGACTGATTATTATAGGATTCACCGATTGTTATCGGATTCACTGATTGTTAAAAGATGCACTAATTTTATAGGATTCAATGATCGTTTTAGGATCACTGATTGTTATAGGATTCCCCGATTGTTGTAGGATTCATTGATTGTTATAGGATTCACCCAATGTTATAGGCTTCACCAACTGTTATAGGATTCTCCCATTGTTATAGGATTCACCAATTGTTATAGGTTCACCCATTGTTATATGAATCACCCATTGTTATAGGATTCATCCATTTTTATAGGATTCACTGATTGTTATAGGATTTACCCATTGTTATATGAATCACCAGTTGTTATAGGATTCTTCCATTATTATAGGATTCTCCCATTATTATAGGATTCACTGATTGCTAGAGGATTCACTGATTGTTATCGGATTCACTTGTTATAAGATTCAATAATTGTGGGATTCACTGATTGTCAAAGGATTCACTGATTGTTATAGGATTTACTGATTGTTATCGAATTCAACCATTGTTATTGGATTCACCCATTGCGATAGGATTCACCCACAGTTATAGGATTCACTGATTGTTGTAGGATTCACGGATTGTTATAGTATTCATTGATTGTTGTAGAATTCACTGATTGTTATAGGATTCCCTGATTGTTATAGAATTCACTGATTGTTATAGGAATCACTGATTGTTATAGAATTTCCTGATTTTTATAGAATTCACTGATCGTTATAGGATCACTGATTGTTATAGTATTTACTGATTGTTAAAGGATTCTCTGATTGTTACAGGATTGACCGAATATTATAGGATTCACTGATTGTTATAGGAGTCACTGATTGTTATAGGATTCACTGATTGTTATCGAATTCAACCATTGTTATTGGATTCACCCATTGCGATAAGATTCACCCACTGTTATAGGATTCACTGATTGTTGTAGGATTCATGGATTGTTATAGTATTCATTGATTGTTATAAAATTCACTGATTGTTATAGGAATCACTGATTGTTATAAGATTTCCTGATTTTTATAGGATTCACTGATCGTTATAGGATCACTGATTGTTATAGTATTTACTGATTGTTAAAGGATTCTCTGATTTTATAGGATTGACTGAATGTTATAGGATTCACTGATTGTTATAGGATTGACAGAATGTTATGGGATTCACTGATTGTTATACAATTCACTGATTGTCATAGGATGGACCGAATGTTATAGGATTCACTCATTGATCTCGGATTCACTGATTGTTATATGATTCACTGATTGTTATATGATTCACCGATTGTTATCAGATTCTCTGACTGTTATAGAATTCACTGATTGCAACAGAAATAACTGATTGTTATCAGATTCACTGATTGTTATAGGATTGACCGATTGTTATAGCTTTCACCGAATGTTATAGAATTCACTGATGTTGTGGGATTCACTGATTGCCAAATGATTCACTGATTGTTATAGAATTCACTGATTGTTATAGGATTTACCCATTGTTATACGATTGATTAATTATTATAGGATTCACCGATTGTTAGAGGATTCATGGATTGTTATCGGATGCACCGCTTTTCATAGGATTCACTGATCATTGTAGGATTTACTCATTGTTAAAGGATTCACTCATTGTCATAGGATTCACTGATTGTTATAGGAATCTCTGATTGTTACAGAATTTACTGTTTGTTGGAGGGTTGATTGATTGTTATGGGATACTCTGACGGTAATAGGCTTCACTGATTGTTTAAGGATTGACAGATTGTTGTAGGATTCACTGATTGTTGTAGGATTCACTGATTTCTCGAGGATTCAGTGATTCTTATAGGATTCACTGAATGTTATAGGATTCACTAAATGTTATAGGATTCACTGACTGTTGCAGGATTCACTGATTCTTATCGGATTCTCTGATTGTTATAGGATTCACTGATTGCTATAGGATTTACTGATTGTTATAGTAGTCACTGATTGTTATAAGATTCACTGTTGTTATGTGATTTACTAATGGCCAAATGATTCACTGATTGTTATAGTATTCATTGATTGCTAGAGGATTCACTGATTGTTATAGTATTCATTGATTGCTAGAGGATTCACTGATTGTTATAGGAATTACCCATTGTTATAGCATTCATTGATTGTTAAAGGATTGACTGATTATTATAGGATTCATTGATTTTTAAAGGATTCACTGATTGTTATAAAATGCACGGATTTTTATAGGATTCATTGATTGTTATAGTATTCACTGATTGTTATAAGATTCACTGATATTATAAGATTCACTGATGTTATAGAATTCACTGATTGCTATAGCATTCACTGATTGTAATAATAATCACTCATGTTATGGGGTTCATTAATTGCCAAAGGATTCACTGATTGTTATCGGATTCACTGATGGTTATAGGAATCACTGAATGTTATAGGATTCACTGATTGTTATAGGATTGACTGATTGTGATAAAATTCACTGATTGTGATAGAATTCACTGATTGTTGTAGGATTCACTGGTTGCTTTGGATTCACTGATTGTTATAGGATTCACTGATTGTTATAGGATTCACTGATTGCTGTGCGATTCAACTGATTGTTACAGGATTCTCTGATTGTTATAGGATTCACTGATTGCTGTAGGTTTCACTGATCATATTGGATCACGGAATGTTATAGGATTCACTCATTGTTATAGGATTGACTCATTATTATAGGCTTCACCAATTGTTATAGGATTCACTGATTATTATAGGTTTGATTGATTGTGAAAAGATTCAATGATTGTCTAGGATTCACACATTGTTAACGATTCACCGATTGTTATAGGATTCACCGATTGTTATAGGATTCTCTGATTGCTATAGGATTCACCCATTGTTGTCAGTTTCACTCACTGTTATGGGATTCACTGATTGTTTTAGGATTCACTGATTGTTATCGAATTCAACCATTGTTATTGGATTCACCCATTGCGATAGGATCCACCCACAGTTATTGGATTCACTGATTGTTGTAGGATTCACAGATTGTTTTAGTATTCATTGATTGTTATAGAATTCACTGATTGTTATAGAAATCACTGATTGTTATATGATTCCCTGATTTTTATAGGATTCACTGATAGTTATAGGATCACTGATTGTTATAGGATTATCCAATTGTTTTAGGATTCACTGATTGTTATAGGTTTCACTGACAGTTATTGGATTTACTGATTGTTATAGGATTCTCTGACTGATATAGAATTCACTGATTGTTCTAGAATTCACTGATTGTTATAGGATTCACTGATTGTTATAGGATTCACCGATTGTTATCAGATTCTCTGACTGTTATAGGATTCACTGATTGCAACAGAAATCACTGACTGTTATTGGATTCACTGATTGTTATAGGATTGACTGATTGTTTTCAGATTCACTTATTGTTATAGGATTCACATGTTGTTTAAGGATTCACCGATTGTTAAAGGTTTCACTCATTGTTATGGGATTCACACATTGTTATAGTATTGTCTGATTGTTACAGGATTCACTGATTGTTATAGTATTTACTGATTGTTAAAGCATTCTCTGATTGTTATAGGATTCACCCATTGTTATAGGATTCACCAATTGTTATAGGATTCACCAATTGTTATAGGATTCTCCCATTGTTATAGGATTCATCCATTGTTATAGGATTCACTGATTATTATACAATTCACATTGTTTTAGGATTCATTGTTCTACGAATCACAGATTGCTAATAGGATTCATCCATTGTTCAGGGATTCTCCCATTGTTATAGGATTCATTGATTGCTCTAGGATACACTGATTATTATAGGATTCACTGATTGTTAGAGGATGCACTGATTTTTTATAGGATTCACTTATCGTTATAGGATCATTGATTGTTAAAGGATTCACTGATTGTTATGGGATCTACTGATTGTTATAGGATTCACCCATTCTTATAGGATTCACCCATTGCTATAGGTTACACCTATTGTTATAGGATTCAGTGTCTGTTGTAGGAATGACTGATTTTTAAAGGATTCACTGATTGTTAAAGGATTCACTGATTGTTATAGGATTCACTGATTGTTAAAGTATTGACTGATTATTAAAGGATTCACCGATTGGGATAGGATTCACTGATTGTTGTAGGATGCACTGATTTTATAGGATTCACTGATTGTTGTAGGATGCACTGATTTTATAGGATGCACTGATCGTTATAGGATGCACTGATTTTATAGGATTCACTAATCGTTATAGGATCACTGATTGTTATACGATTCACTGAATGTTGTAGGATTCATTGATTGTTATAGGATTCTCTGATTGTTATAGGATTCACTGATTGTTATAGAATTCACTGATTGTTACATGTATCACTGATTGCTATAGGATTCACTAATTGTTATAGGATCACTGATTGTTTTCGGATTGACTCATTGTTATAGGATTGACACATTGTTATAGGATTCACAGATTTTTGTAGGATTCACTAATTGTTATAGGATTCACTGATTGCTATAGGTTTCACGGATTTTTATATGATTCACTGATTGTTTTAGGTTCATGCATTGTTATAGGATTCATTGATTGTTATAGGATTGACTGATTATTATAGGATTTGTCGATTTTTATAGTATTCACTGCTTGTTATAGGATTCACTGATTGTTATAGGATTCATGCATTGTTATAGGATTCACTGCTTGTTATAGGAGACACTGATTTTTATAGGATTCTCTCATCATTATAGGATCACTGATTGTTATAGGATTCACTGATTGTTATAGGATTCAAGCATTGTTATCGGATTCACTGATTGTTATAGGATTGACTGATTATTACAGGATGCAATGATTTTTTATAGGATTAACTGATGGTTATCAGATCACTGACTATTATAGGATTCATCCATTGTTATAGGATTCACACATTGCTTTCGGATTCACTGTCTGTTGTAGGATTTACTGATTGTTATAGAATTCATTAATTGTTATCAGTGTCACTCATTGTTATCAGATTCCATGATTGTTGTATGATTCACTGATGTTATAGGATTGACTGATTATTATAAGATTCACCGATTGTTGTAAGATTCACTGATTGTCAAAAGATTCACTGATAGTTAAACGATTCACTGATTATTAAAAGATTCACTCATTGTTATAGGATTCACTTATTGTTGGAGGATTGACAGGTTGTTATAGGATTCACTGATTGATATAGGATTCACTCATTGTTATAGGATTCACTGATTGTTATCGAATGCACTGATTGTGATAGGATTCATTGATTGTTAGAGAATTGACTGATTGTTATAGGATTCACTGATCATTAGGGGATTCACTGATTATTGTAGGATTCACCCATTGTTATAGGATTCACTAATTTGGAGAGGATTCACTGATTGTTATAGGATTGACTCATTATTACAGGATTCGTCGATTTTTTTAGTATTCACTGATTGTTATATGATTCATGCATTGTTATAGGATTCACTGCTTGTTATAGGGGGCACTGATTTTTTATAGGATTCTCTGATCATTATAGGATCACTGATTGTTATAGGAGTCACTGATTGTTATAGGAGTCACTGATTGTTGTAGGATTCAAGCATTGTTATAGGATTCACTGATTGTTATAAGATTTACTGATTATTACAGAATGCATTGATTTTTATAGGATTAACTGATTGTTATCAGATCACTGACTGTTATAGGATTCAACCATTGTTATAGGAATCACACATTGCTTTAGGATTCACTGTCTGTTGAAGGATTCACTGATTGTTATAGAATTCATTAATTGTTATCGGTGTCGCTCATAGTTATCAGATTCCCTGATTGTTTTATGATTCAATGATTGTTGTAGGATTGACTGATTATTATAGGATTCACCAATTGTTATAAGATTCACTGATTGTTATAGGGTGCACTGATTTTATAGGATTCACTGATTGTTATAGGATCACTGATTGTTATAGGATTCACCGATTGTTGTAGGAGTCACTGATTGTCATTACATTCACTGATAGTTAAACGATTCACTGATTATTAAAGGATTAATTCATTGTTATAGGATTAACTGATTGTTAGAGGATTGACTGATTGGTATAGGATTCACGGATCATAAGAGGATTCACTCATTGTTGTACGATTGACAGGTTGTTATAGGATTCACTGATTGTTATCGAATGCACTGATTGTGATAGGATTCATTGATTGTTAGATAATTGACTGATTGTTATAGGATTCACTGATCATTAGTAGATTCACTGATTGTTGTAGGATTGATGGATTGTTATAGGATTCACTGATTGTTGTAGGATTCAACCATTGTTATAGGATTCACTAATTTGTATAGGATTCACTGATTGTTATAGGATTCATCCATTGTTATAGGATTCACCACTTGTTGTAGGATTCACCCATTTTTATACGAATCACTGATTTTTATAGGATTCGCCCATTGTTATAGGATTCTCCCATTTTTTAGGAAGCACTGATTGCCAGAGGATTCAATGATTGTTATAGGATTCACTGATTGTTATAGGATTCACCCATTTGTATAGGATTCACTGATTGTTATAGGATTCACCCATTGCCTTAGGATTCACCCGTAGTTATAAGATTCAATGACTGTTTTAGAAATCACTGATTGTTATAGTATTCATTGAATGTTATAGAATTCACTCATTGTTACAGGATTCACTGATTGTTATATGATTCACTGATTGTTATAGGATTGACTGATTGTTTTCAGATTCACTGAATTTTATAGGATTCACACATTGTTTAAGGATTCACCGATAGTTATAGGTTTCACTCATTGTTATGGGATTCACAGATTGTTATAGTATTGTTTGATTGTTACAGGATTCACTGATTGTTATAATATTTACTGATTGTTAAAGGATTCTCTGATTGTTATAGGATTGACCAAATGTTATATGATTCACTGATTGTTATAGGATTCACTCATTGTTATCGGATTGACAGAATGTTATGGGATTAACTGATTGTTATACGATTCACTGATTGTTATAGGATTGTACAAATTTTATAAGATTCGCTGATTGTTATAGGATACAATGATTGTTACAGGATTGACCGAATGTTATAGGATTCACTGATTGTTTTAAGATTCACTGATTGTTATGGGATCCACTGATTGTCAAAGGATTCACTTATTGTTATACGATTCACTGATTGTTATCGGATTCACCCATTCTTATAGGATTCACCCACTGCTGTAGGTTATACCTATTGTTATAGGATTCACTGTCTGTTGTAGGATTCACTGATTGTTAAAGGATTCACTGATTGTTAGAGGATTCACTGATTGTTAATGGATAGACTGATTATTATAGGATTCACCGATTGTTATCAGATTCACTGATTGTTATAGGATGCACTGATTGTGATAGGATTCACTGATTGTTACAGGATTCATTGATTTTTATATGATTCCCTGATCGTTATAGGATTCACTGATCATTATAGGATTCACTGATTGTTATAGAATTCACTGATTGTTATAGGATTCACACGTTGTTTAAGGATTCACCAATTGTTATAGGTTTCACTCATTGTTATGGGATTCACACATTGATATAATATTGTTTGATTGTTACAGGATTCACTGATTGTTATAGTATTTACTGATTGTTAAAGGATTCTCTGATTGTTATAGGATTGACTGAATCTTATAGGATTCACTGATTGTTATAGGATTCACTAATTGTTATAGGATTGACAGAATGTTATGGGATTCACTGATTGTTATAGGTTTGACTGGATATTATAGGATTCATTGATTGTTATAGGATACACTGATTGTTACAGGATTGACTAAATGTTATTGGATTCACTGATTGTTTTATGATTCACTGATTGTTATGGGATCCACTGATTGTTATGGGATCCACTGATTGTCAAAGGATTCACTTATTGTTATAGGATTCACCCATTCTTATAGGATTTGCCCATTGCTGTAGGTTACACCTATTGTTATAGGATTTACTGTCTGTTGTAGGATTCATTGATTGTTAAAGAATTCGCTGATTGTTATTGGATTGACTGATTGTTTAAGGATTGACTGATTATTATAGGATTCACCGATTGTTATCAGATTCACTGATTGTTATAGGATGCTCTGATTTTATAGCATTCACTGATCGTTATAAGATCACTGATTTTTATGGGATTCACTGATTGTTGTAGGATTCATTGATTGTTATAGGATTCGCCCATTGTTATGGCTTCACCAATTGTTATAGGATTCTCCTATTGTTATAGGATTCACCAATTGTTATAGGATTCAGCCATTGTTATATGAATCACCCATTGTTATTGGATTCATCCATTGTTATAGGATTCACCAATTGTTATAGGATTCTTCCATTGTTATAGGATTCTCCCATTATTATAGGATTCACTGATTGCAAGAGGATTCACTGATTGTTATGGGATTCAGTTGTTATAAGATTCAATAATTGTTGTGGGATTCACTGATTGTCAAAGGATTCACTGATTGTTATAAGATTCACTGATTGTTATCGAATTTAACCATTGTTATTGGATTCACCCATTGCGATAGGATTCACCCACAGTTATTAGATTCACTGATTGTTGTAGGATTCACGGATTGTTTTAGTATTCATTGATTGTTATAGAATTCACTGATTGTTATAGGATTCCCTGATTGTTATAGGATTCACTGATAGTTATAGGATCACTGATTGTTATAGGATTATCCAATTGTTTTAGGATTCACTGATTGTTATAGGTTTCAATGACAGTTATCGGATTTACTGATTGTTATAGGATTCTCTTACTGTTATAGGATTCACTGATTGTTATAGGATTCACCCATTGTTATCAGATTCTCTGATTGTTACAGAATTCACTGATTGCAACAGAAATCACTGACTGTTATTGGATTCACTGATCGTTATAGGATTCACTGATCATTATAGGATTCACTGATTGTTATAGGATTCACTGATTGTTATAGGATTCACACGTTGTTTAAGGATTCACCAATTGTTATAGGTTTCACTCATTTTTATGGGATTCACACATTGTTATAGTATTGTTTGATTGTTACAGGATTCACCGATTTTATAGTATTTACTGATTGTTGAAGGATTCTCTGATTGTTATAGGATTGACTGAATCTTATAGATTTCACTGATTGTTATATTATTCACTGATTGTTATAGGTTTGACCGGATGTTATAGGATTCATTGATTGTTATAGGATACACTGATTGTTACAGGATTGACCGAATGTTATAGGATTCACTGATTGTTTTAAGATTCACTGATTGTGATGGGATCCACTGATTGTCAAACGATTCACTTATTGTTATAGGATTCACTGATTGTTATAGGATTCATCCATTCTTATAGGATTCGCCCAATCGCTGTAGGTTACACCTATTGTTATAGGATTTACTGTCTGTTGTAGGATTCACTGATTGTTAAAGAATTCGCTGATTGTTATTGGATTGACTGATTGTTTAAGGATTGACTGATTATTATAGGATTCACCAATTGTTATCAGATTCACTGATTGTTATAGGATGCTCTGATCATATAGGATTCACTGATCGTTGTAGGATCACTGATTTTTATAGGATTCACTGATTGTTGTAGGATTCAATGATTGTTATAGGATTCGCCCATTGTTATGGCTTCACCAATTGTTATAGGATTCTCCTATTGTTATAGGATTCATCAATTGTTATAGGATTCAGCCATTGTTATATGAATCACCCATTGTTATTGGATTCATCCATTGTTATAGGATTCACCAATTGTTATAGGATTCTTCCATTGTTATAGGATTCTCCCATTATTATAGGATTCACTGATTGCTAGAGGATTCACTGATTGTTATGGGATTCAGTTGTTATAAGATTCAATAATTGTTGTGGGATTCACTGATTGTCAAAGGATTCACTGATTGTTATAGGATTCACTGATTGTTATCGAATTTAACCATTGTTATTGGATTTAACCATTGCGATAGGATTCACCCACAGTTATAGGATTCACTGATTGTTGTAGGATTCACGCATTGTTATAGTATTCATTGATTGTTATAGAATTCACTGATTGTTATAGGATTCACTGATTGTTATAGGATTCACTGATTGTTTGAGGATGCACTGAATTTTATAGGATTCACTGATCATTATATGATCATTGATTGTTATAGGATTCACTCATTGTTAGAGAATTCACCAATAGTTATAGTATTCATTGATTGTTATAGAATTCACTGATTGTTATAGGAATCACTGATTGTTATAGGATTATCCGATTGTTGTAGGATTCACCCATTGCGATAGGATTCACCCACAGTTATAGGATTCCCTGATTGTTATAGGATTCACTGATAGTTATAGGATCACTGATTGTTATAGGATTATCCAATTGTTTTAGGATTCACTGATTGTTATAGGTTTCACTGACAGTTAGTGGATTTACTGATTGTTATAGGATTCACTGATTGTTATAGGATTCACCCATTGTTATCAGATTCTCTGATTGTTACAGAATTCACTGATTGCAACAGAAATCACTGAATGTTATTGGATTCACTGATCGTTATAGGATTCACTGATCATTATAGGATTCACTGATTGTTATAGGATTCACTGATTGTTATAGGATTCACTAATTGTTATACGATTGACAGAATGTTATGGGATTCACTGATTGTTATATTATTCACTGATTGTTATAGGTTTGACCGGATGTTATAGGATTCATTGATTGTTATAGGATACACTGATTGTTACAGGATTGACCGAATGTAATAGGATTCACTGATTGTTTTAAGATTCACTGATTGTGATGGGATCCACTGATTGTCAAAGGATTCACTTATTGTTATAGGATTCACTGATTGTTATAGGATTCACCCATTCTTATAGGATTCGCCCATTGCTGTAGGTTACACCGAGTGTTATAGGATTTACTGTCTGTTGTAGGATTCACTGATTGTTAAAGAATTCGCTGATTGTTATTGGATTGACTGATTGTTTAAGGATTGACTGATTATTATAGGATTCACCGATTGTTATCAGATTCACTGATTGTTATAGGATGCTCTGATTTTATAGGATTCACTGATCGTTATAGGATCACTGATTTTTATAGGATTCACTGATTGTTGTAGGATTCATTGATTGTTTTGGATACACTGATTGTTACAGGATTGACCGAATGTTATAGGATTCACTGATTGTTTTAAGATTCACTGATTGTGATGGGATCCACTGATTGTCAAAGGATTCACTTATTGTTATAGGATTCACTGATTGTTATAGGATTCACTGATTGTTATCGAATTCAACCAATGTTATTGGATTCACCCATTGCGATAGGATTCACCCACAGTTATTGGATTCACTGATTGTTGTAGGATTCATGGATTGTTTTAGTATTCATTGATTGTTATAGAATTCACTGATTGTTATAGAATTCCCTGATTGTTATAGAATTCACTGATTGTTATATAAATCACTGATTGTTATATGATTCCCTGATTTTTATAGGAGTCACTGATAGTTATAGTATCACTGATTGTTATAGGATTATCCAATTGTTTTAGGATTCACTGATTGTTATAGGTTTCACTGACAGTTATTGGATTTACTGATTGTTATAGGATTGTCTTACTGTTATAGGATTCACTGATTGTTATAGGATTCACCCATTGTTATCAGATTCTCTGACTGTTATTGGATTCACTGATTGTTATAGGGTGCACTGATTTTATAGGATTCACTGATTGTTATAGGATCACTGATTGTTATAGGATTCACCGATTGTTGTAGGAGTCACTGATTGTCATTACATTCACTGATAGTTAAACGATTCACTGATTATTAAAGGATTAATTCATTGTTATAGGATTAACTGATTGTTAGAGGATTGACTGATTGTTATAGGATTCACGGATCATTAGAGGATTCACTCATTGTTGTAGGATTGACAGGTTGTTATAGGATTCACTGATTGTTATCGAATGCACTGATTGTGATAGGATTCATTGATTGTTAGATAATTGACTGATTGTTATAGGATTCACTGATCATTAGTAGATTCACTGATTGTTGTAGGATTGATGGATTGTTATAGGATTCACTGATTGTTGTAGGATTCAACCATTGTTATAGGATTCACTAATTTGTATAGGATTCACTGATTGTTATAGGATTCATCCATTGTTATAGGATTCACCACTTGTTGTAGGATTCACCCATTTTTATATGAATCAATGATTTTTATAGGATTCGCCCATTGTTATAGGATTCTCCCATTTTTTAGGAAGCACTGATTGCCAGAGGATTCAATGATTGTTATAGGATTCACTGATTGTTAGAGGATTCACCCATTTGTATAGGATTCACTGATTGTTATAGGATTCACCCATTGCCTTAGGATTCACCCGTAGTTATAATATTCACTGACTGTTTTAGGATTCACTGATTGTTATAGTATTCATTGAATGTTTTGGATTCACTGATTGTTACAGGATTCACTGATTGTTATATGATTCACTGATTGTTATAGGATTGACTGATTGTTTTCAGATTCACTGAATTTTATAGGATTCACACATTGTTTAAGGATTCACCGATAGTTATAGGTTTCACTCATTGTTATGGGATTCACAGATTGTTATAGTATTGTTTGATTGTTACAGGATTCACTGATTGTTGTAATATTTACTGATTGTTAAAGGATTCTCTGATTGTTATAGGATTGACCAAATGTTATATGATTCACTGATTGTTATAGGATTCACTGATTGTTATCGGATTGACAGAATGTTATGGGATTCACTGATTGTTATACGATTCACTGATTGTTATAGGATTGTACAAATTTTATAAGATTCACTGATTGTTATAGAATACAATGATTGTTACAGGTTGACCGAATGTTATAGGATTCACTGATTGTTTTAAGATTCACTGATTGTTATGGGATCCACTGATTGTCAAAGGATTCACTTATTGTTATACGATTCACTGATTGTTATCGGATTCACCCATTCTTATAGGATTCACCCACTGCTGTAGGTTATACCTATTGTTATAGGATTCACTGTCTGTTGTAGGATTCACTGATTGTTAAAGGATTCACTGATTGTTAGAGGATTCACTGATTGTTAATGGATAGACTGATTATTATAGGATTCACCGATTGTTATCAGATTCACTGATTGTTATAGGATGCACTGATTGTGATAGGATTCACTGATTGTTACAGGATTCACTGATCATTATAGGATTCACTGATTGTTATAGGATTCACTGATTGTTATAGGATTCACACGTTGTTTAAGGATTCACCAATTGTTATAGGTTTCACTCATTGTTATGGGAGTCACACATTGATATAGTATTGTTTGATTGTTACAGGATTCACTGATTGTTATAGTATTTACTGATTGTTAAAGGATTCTCTGATTGTTATAGGATTGACTGAATCTTATAGGATTCACTGATTGTTATAGGATTCACTAATTGTTATAGGATTGACAGAATATTATGGGATTCACTGATTGTTATAGGTTTGACTGGATATTATAGGATTTATTGATTGTTATAGGATACACTGATTGTTACAGGATTGACTAAATGTTATTGGATTCACTGATTGTTTTAAGATTCACTGATTGTTATGGGATCCACTGATTGTTATGGGATCCACTGATTGTCAAAGGATTCACTTATTGTTATAGGATTTACCAATTGTTATAAGATTCAATAATTGTTGTGTGATTCACTAATTGCCAAAGGATTCACTGATCATTATAGGATTCACTGATTGTTATCCAATTCAACCATTGTTATAGGATTTACCCATTGCGATAGGATTCACCCACAGTTATAGGATTCACTGATTGTTGTAGGATTCACGCATTGTTATAGTATTCATTGATTGTTATAGAATTCACTGATTGTTATAGGATTCACTCATTGCTATAGGATTCACTGATTGTTATCAGATTCACTGGTTGTTATAGGATTCACTGATTGTTATCGGATTCATTGATTGTTATAGGATACACTGACTGTTATAGGATTCACTGACTGTTATCCGATTCACTGACTGTTATAGGATTCACTGATTGTTTTAGGATTCACTGATTGTTATAGGATTGATCAAATGTTATAGGATTCAATGATTGTTATAGGATTCACTCATTGCTATAGGATTCACCCATTGTTACAGGGTTCACCCTTTGCTATAGGATTCACTGATTGTTATCGGAAGCACTGATTTTTATAGGATTCACTGATCATTGTAGGAGCACCGATTGTAATAGCATTCACCGATTGTTATAGGATTGACAGGTTGCTATAGGATTCACTGATTGTTATAGGATTACCGATTGTTATAGGATTCTTCCATTGTTATAGGATTCTCCCATTATTATAGGATTCACCGATTGCTAGAGGATTCACTAATTCTTATCGAATTCACTTGTTATAAGATTCAATAATTGTTGTGTGATTCACTGATTGCCAAAGGATTCACTGATCATTATAGGATTCACTGATTGTTATCGAATTCAACCATTGTTATAGGATTTACCCATTGCGATTGGATTCACCCACAGTTATAGGATTCACTGATTGTTGTAGGATTCACGCATTGTTATAGTATTCATTGATTGTTATAGAATTCACTGATTGTTATAGGATTCACTGATTGTTATAGGATTCACTGATTGTTTGAGGATGCACTGAATTTTATAGGATTCACTGATCATTATATGATCATTGATTGTTATAGGATTCACTCATTGTTAGAGAATTCACCAATAGTTATAGTATTCATTGATTGTTATAGAATTCACTGATTGTTATAGGAATCACTGATTGTTATAGGATTATCCGATTGTTGTAGGATTCACTGATCGTTATTGGTTTCACTGACAGTTATCGGATTCACTGATTGTTAAAGGCTTCACTCATTGTTCTATGAGTCACTGATTGTTATAGGATTCTCTGACTTTTATAGAATTCTCTTACTGTTATAGAATTCCCTGATTGCTACAGAAATCACTGATTGTTATTGGATTGGCTGATTGTTATAGGATTGACTGATTGTTTTCAGATTCACTAATTGTTATAGGATTCATTCATTGTTTAAGGATTCACCAATTGTTATAGGTTTCACTCATTGTAATGGGATTCACACATTGTTATAGTATTGTTTGATTGTTACAGGATTCAATGATTGTTATAGTATTTACTGATTGTTAAAGGATTCTCCGATTGTTATAGGATTCACTCAATGTTGTAGGATTAACTGATTGTTATAGGATTCACTGATTGTTAGAGGATTGACCAAATGTTAAGAGATTCACTGATTGTTATACAATTCACTGACTGTTATAAGATTGACCGAATGTTATAGGATTCTTTAATTATTATAGGATTACCGAATGTTATAGGATTCACTGATTGTTATAGGATACACTGATTGTCACAGGATTGACCAAATGTTGTAGGACTCACTGATTGTTTTAAGATTCACTGAGTGTTATCGGTTCCACAGATTGTCAAAGGATTCACTTAATGTTTTTGGATTCACTGATTGTTATAGGATTCACCCATTCTCATAGGATTCACCCATTGCTATAGGTTACACCTACTGTTATAGGATTCATCGTCTGTTGTAGGATTCACTGATTGTTAAAGGATTCACTGATTGTTATAGGATTCATGCATTGTTATAGGATTCACTGCTTGTTATAGGAGGCACTGATTTTTATAGGATTCAAGCATTGTTATAGGATTCACTGATTGTTATAGGATTGACTGATTATTACAGGATGCATTGATTTTTATAGGCTTAACTGATTGTTACCAGATCACTGACTGTTATAGGATTCAACCATTGTTATAGGATTCACACATTTGTTTAGGATTCACTGTCTGTTGTAGGATTCATTGATTGTTATAGAATTCATTAATTGTTATCGGTGTCGCTCATTGTTATCAGATTCCCTGATTGTTGTATGATTCACTGATTGTTATAGGATTCACTGATTATTATAGGATTCACCGATTGTTATAGGATTCACTGATTGTTATAGGATGCACTGATTTATAGGATTCACTGATTGATATAGGATCACTGATTGATATAGGATCACTGATTGTTATAGGATTCACCGATTGTTGTAGGATTCACTGATTGTTATAGGATTCCCTGATTGTTATAGAATTCACTGATTGTTATATAAATCACTGATTGTTATATGATTCCCTGATTTTTATAGGATTCACTGATAGTTATAGGATCACTGATTGTTATAGGATTATCCAATTGTTTTAGGATTCACTGATTGTTATAGGTTTCACTGACAGTTATCGGATTTACTGATTGTTATAGGATTCTCTTACTGTTATAGGATTCACTGATTATTATTGGATTCACCCATTGTTATCAGATTCTCTGACTGTTATAGAATTCACTGATTGCAACAGAAATCACTGACTGTTATTGGATTCACTGATTGTTATAGGATTGACTGATTGTTTTCAGATTCACTGATTGTTATAGCATTCACATGTTGTTTAAGGATTCACCGTTTGTTAAAGGTTTCACTCATTGTTATGGGATTCACACATTGTTATAGTATTGTTTGATTGTTACAGGATTCACTGATTGTTATATAATTTACTGAATGTTAAAGGATTCTCTGATTGTTAAAGGTTTCACCCATTGTTATAGGATGCACCAATTGTTATAGGATTCACCAATTGTTATAGGATTCTCCCATTGTTATAGGATTCACCAATTGTTATAGGATTCACCCATTGTTATATGAATCACCCATTGTTACAGCATTCATCCATTGTTATAGGATTCACTGATTGTTATACGATTCACATTGTTTTAGGATTCACCCATTGTTCTACGAATCACGGATTGCTAATAGGATTCATCCATTGTTACAGGATTCTCCCATTGTTATAGGATTCACTGATTGCTCTAGGATACACTGATTATTATAGGATTCACTGAATGTTAGAGGATACACTGATTTTTATAGGATTCACTTATTGTTGTAGGATTCACCGATTTTTATAGGTTTCACTGATTGTTATAGGATTCACTCATTGTTAAAGGATGAACTGATTATTATCGGATTCACCGATTGTTATAGGATTCACTGATTGTTGCAGGATGCACTGATTTTATAGGATTCACTGATCATTATAGAATCACTGATTGTTATAGGATTCACTGATTGTTATAGGATACTCTGATTGTTACAGGATTGACTGAATGTTATAGGATTCACTGATTGTTTTAAGATTCACTGATTGTTATGGGACTCACTGGTTGTTATAAGATTAACTGATTGTTATGAGATTCACTGATTGTTATTGGATTCACTGATTATTATAGGATTGAGCAAATGTGAAAGGATTCACTGATTGTTATAGGATTCACTCATTGCTATAGGATTCACTGATTGTTATCAGATTCACTGGTTGTTATAGGATTCTTCCATTGTTATAGGATTCTCCCATTATTATAAGATTCACCGATTGCTAGAGGATTCACTAATTCTTATCGGATTCACTTGTTATAAGATTCAATAATTGTTGTGTGATTCACTGATTGCCAAAGGATTCACTGATCATTATAGGATTCACTGATTGTTAT
Source organism: Pristiophorus japonicus (assembly GCF_044704955.1). Classification (NCBI taxonomy): domain Eukaryota; kingdom Metazoa; phylum Chordata; class Chondrichthyes; family Pristiophoridae; genus Pristiophorus; species Pristiophorus japonicus. Next base: position 45,900,112 of record NC_091986.1, on the reverse strand, counting down.
CGAATTCAACCATTGTTATAGGATTTACCCATTGCGATAGGATTCACCCACAGTTATAGGATTCACTGATTGTTGTAGGATTCACGCATTGTTATAGTATTCATTGATTGTTATAGAATTCACTGATTGTTATAGGATTCACTCATTGCTATAGGATTCACTGATTGTTATCAGATTCACTGGTTGTTATAGGATTCACTGATTGTTATCGGATTCATTGATTGTTATAGGATACACTGACTGTTATAGGATTCACTGACTGTTATCCGATTCACTGACTGTTATAGGATTCACTGATTGTTTTAGGATTCACTGATTGTTATAGGATTGATCAAATGTTATAGGATTCAATGATTGTTATAGGATTCACTCATTGCTATAGGATTCACTGATTGTTATAGGATGCACTGATTTATAGGATTCACTGATTGATATAGGATCACTGATTGATGTAGGATCACTGATTGTTATAGGATTTACCGATTGTTGGATGATTCACTGATTGTTATAGGATTGACTGATTATTATAGGATTCACTGATTGTTATCAGATTCACTGGTTGTTATAGGATTCTTCCATTGTTATAGGATTCTCCCATTATTATAAGATTCACCGATTGCTAGAGGATTCACTAATTCTTATCGGATTCACTTGTTATAAGATTCAATAATTGTTGTGTGATTCACTGATTGCCAAAGGATTCACTGATCATTATAGGATTCACTGATTGTTATCGAATTCAACCATTGTTATAGGATTTACCCATTGCGATAGGATTCACCCACAGTTATAGGATTCACTGATTGTTGTAGGATTCACGCATTGTTATAGTATTCATTGATTGTTATAGAATTCACTGATTGTTATAGGATTCACTCATTGCTATAGGATTCACTGATTGTTATCAGATTCACTGGTTGTTATAGGATTCACTGATTGTTATCGGATTCATTGATTGTTATAGGATACACTGACTGTTATAGGATTCACTGACTGTTATCCGATTCACTGACTGTTATAGGATTCACTGATTGTTTTAGGATTCACTGATTGTTATAGGATTGATCAAATGTTATAGGATTCAATGATTGTTATAGGATTCACTCATTGCTATAGGATTCACTGATTGTTATAGGATTCACTGATTTATAGGATTCACTGATTGATATAGGATCACTGATTGATGTAGGATCACTGATTGTTATAGGATTCACCGATTGTTGTATGATTCACTGATTGTTATAGGATTGACTGATTATTATAGGATTCACCGATTGTTATAGGATTCACTGATTGTTATAGGATGCACTGATTTATAGGATTCACTGATTGATATAGGATCACTGATTGATGTAGGATCACTGATTGTTATAGGATTCACCGATTGTTGTAGGATTCGCTGATTGTCATCAGATTCACTGATAGTTAAACGATTCACTGATTATTAAAGGATTCACTCATTGTTATAGGATTCACTGATTGTTAGAGGATTGACTGATTGTTATAGGATTCATGGATCATTAGAGGATTCACTTATTGTTGTAGGATTGACAGGTTGTTATAGGATTCACTGATTGTTATAGGATTCACTCATTGTTATAGGATTCACTGATTGTTATCGAATGCACTGATTGTGGTAGGATTCATTGATTGTTAGAGAATTGACTGATTGTTATAGGATTCACTGATTGTTAGGGGATTCACTGATTGTTGTAGGATTGATGCATTTTTATAGGATTCACTGATTGTTATAGGATTCATCCATTGTTATAGGATTCACCGCTTGTTATAGGATTCACCCATTGTTATACGAATCACTGATTGTTATAGGATTCACCCATTGTTATAGGATTCTCCCATTCTTATAGGAACCACTGATTGCCACAGGATTCAATTATTGTTATCAGATTCACTGATTGTTATAGGATTCACCCATTGTTATAGGATTCACTGATTGTTATAGGATTCACCCATTGCCTTAGGATTCACCCATAGTTATAAGATTCACTGTCTGTTTTAGGATTCACTGATTGTTATAGTATTCATTGAACGTTATAGAATTCACTCATTGTTACAGGATTCACTGATTGTTATACGATTCACTGATTGTTACATTTATCACTGATTGCTACAGGATTCACTGATTGTTATAGGATTCACTGATTGTTAGAGGATGAACTGATCTTTATAGGATTCGTTGATAGTTATAGGTTCAGTGATTGTTATCGGATTCACATTGTTTTAGGAGTCACTGATTGTTACAGGATTCATTGATTGTTATAGGATTCACAGATTGTTATAGGATTTGACTAATTGTTTTTAGATTCACTGATTGTTACAGCATTCACACGTTGTTTAACGATTCACCGATTGTCATAGGTTTCACTCATTGTTATGGGATTCACAGATTGTTATAGTATTGTTTGATTGTTACAGAATTCACTGATTGTTATCGTATTTACTGTTTGTTATAGGATTCACTGATTGTTATAGGATTGACAGAATGTTATGGGATTCACTGATTGTTATAGGATTCACGGATTGTAATAGGATTCAACAAATTTTATAGGATTCACTGATTGTTATAGGATACACTGATTGTTACAGGATTGACCGAATGTTATAGGATTCACTGATTGTTTTAAGATTCACTGATTGTTATGGGATCCACTGATTGTCAAAGGATTCACTTATTGTTATACAATTCACTGATTGCTATCGGATTCACCCATTCTTATAGGATTCACCCACTGCTGTAGGTTACACCTATTGTTATAGGATTCACTGTCTGTTGTAGGAGTCACTGATTGTTAAAGGAATCACTGATTGTTATAGGATTCAGTGATTGTTAATGGATTGACTGATTATTATAGGATTCACCAATTGTTATCAGATTCACTGATTGCTACAGGACTCACTGGTTGTTATAAGATTAACTGATTGTTATGGGATTCACTTATTGTTATTGGATTCACTGATTATTATAGGATTCTCTGATTATTATAGGATTCACTGATTGTTAGAGGATACACTGATTTTTATAGGATTCACTCATTGTTATAGGATTCCCCGATTGTTACAGGTTTCACTGATTGTTATGGGATTCACTCATTGTTATAGGATTCACCGATTGTTATGGGATTCACTGATTGTAATAGGTTTGCCAGATGGTTTCAGGATTCACTGATTGTTATAGGATTCACCGATTGTTATAGGATTCCCCTATTATTATAGGATTCACCGATTGTTATAGGACTCACTGATTGATATAGGATTCACTGATTGTCATAGGTTTCACTCATTGTTATAGGATTCACTCATTGTTGTATAATTCAGCAATTGTTATAGGGTTCACTGATTTTTATAAGGTTCACTGATTGTTATAGGATTCACTGATCATTATAGGATTCACTGATTTTTATAGGATTCACTGATTGTTATAGTATACACTGACTGTTATAGGATTCACTGATTGTTATAGGATTGACCAAATGTTATAGGTTTCACTGATTATTATAGGATTCACTGACTGTTATAAGATTCATTGATTGTTATAGGATTCCCTCATTGCTATCGGATTCATCCATTGTTATAGGGTTCACCCTTTGCTGTAGGATTCACTGATTGTTGTAGGATGCACTGATTTTATATGATTCACTAGTGGGGTGCTGCAAGGTTCTGTGCTGGGGCCCCAGCTGTTTACATTGTACATTCATGATTTAGACGAGGGGATTAAATGCAGTATCTCCAAATTTGTGGATGACACTAAGTTGGGTGGCAGTGTGAGCTGCGAGGAGGATGCTATTAGGCTGCAGAGTGACTTGGATAGGTTAGGTGAGTGGGCAAATGCATGGCAGATGAAGTATAATGTGGATAAATGTGAGGTTATCCACTTTGGTGGTAAAAACAGAGAGACAGACTATTATCTGAATGGTGATAGATTAGGAAAAGGGAAGGTGCAACGAGACCTGGGTGTCATGGTACATCAGTCATTGAAGGTTAGCATGCAGGTACAGCAGGCGGTTAAGAAAGCAAATGGCATGTTGGCCTTCATAGCAAGGGGATTTGAATACAGGGGAAGGGAGGTGCTGCTACAGTTGTACAGGGCCTTGGTGAGGCCACACCTGGAGTATTGTGTACAGTTTTGGTCTCCTAACTTGAGGAAGGACATTCTTGCTATTGAGGGAGTGCAGCGAAGATTCACCAGACTGATTCCCGGGATGGCGGGACTGACCTATCAAGAAAGACTGGATTAACTGGGCTTGTATTCACTGGAGCTCAGAATAATGAGAGGGGACCTCATAGAAACAGTTAAAATTCTGACGGGTTTAGACAGGTTAGATGCAGGAAGAATGTTCCCAATGTTGGGGAAGTCCAGAACCAGGGGTCACAGTCTGAGGATAAGGGGTAAGCCATTTAGGACCGAGATGAGGAGAAACCTCTTCACCCAGAGAGTGGTGAACCTGTGGAATTCTCTACCACAGAAAGTAGTTGAGGCCAATTCACTAAATATATTCAAAAGGGAGTTAGATTAAGTCCTTACTACTCGGGGATCAAGGGTTATGGCGAGAAAGCAGGAAGGGGGTACTGAAGTTTCATGTTCAGCCATGAACTCATTGAATGGCGGTGCAGGCTAGAAGGGCTGAATGGCCTGCTCCTGCACCTATTTTCTATGTTTCTATGTTTCTATGTTATAGGATCACTGATTGTTATAGGATTCACTGATTGTTATAGGATACATTGATTGTTACAGGATTGACTAAATGTTATTGGATTCACTGATTCTTACAGGAATCACTGACTGTTATAGGATTCAATGATTGTTATAGGATTGACCAAATGTTATGGGATTCACTGATTGTTATAGGATTCACTGATTGTAATAGGATTGAACAACTTTTATAGGATTCACTGATTGTTATAGGATACACTGATTGTTACAGGATTGACCGATTGTTATGGGATCCACTGATTGTCAAAGGATTCACTTATTGTTATACAATTCACTGATTGTTATCGGATTCACCCATTCTTATAGGATTCACCCACTGCTGTAGGTTACACCTATTGTTATAGGATTCACTGTCTGTTGTAGGATTCACTGATTGTTAAAGGAATCACTGATTGTTATAGGATTCAGTGATTGTTAATGGATTGACTGATTATTATAGGTTTCACCGATTGTTATCAGATTCACTGATTGCTACAGGACTCACTGATTGTTATAAGATTAACTGATTGTTATGGGATTCACTGATTGTTATTGTATTCACTGATTATTATAGGATTCTCTGATCATTATAGGATTCACTGATTGTTAGAGGATACACTGATTTTTATAGGATTCACTCATTGTTATAGGATTCACTGATTGTCATCAGATTCACTGATAGTTAAACAATTCACTGATTATTAAAGGATTCACTCATTGTTATAGGATTCACTGATTGTTATAGGATTGACTGATTGTTATAGGATTCATGGATCATTAGAGGATTCACTTATTGTTGTAGGATTGACAGGTTGTTATAGGTTTCACTGATTGTTATAGGATTCACTCATTGTTATAGGATTCACTGATTGTTATCGAATGCACTGATTGTGGTAGGATTCATTGATTGTTAGAGAATTGACTGATTGTTATAGGATTCACTGATCGTTAGGGGATTCACTGATTGTTGTAGGATTGATGCATTTTTATAGGATTCACTGATTGTTATAGGATTCATCCATTGTTATAGGATTCACCGCTTGTTATAGGATTCACCCATTGTTATACGAATCACTGATTGTTATAGGATTCACCCATTGTTATAGGATTCACTGATTGTTATAGGATTCACCCATTGCCTTAGGATTCACCCATAGTTATAAGATTCACTGACTGTTTTAGGATTCACTGATTGTTATAGTATTCATTGAATGTTATAGAATTCACTCATTGTTACAGGATTCACTGATTGTTATACGATTCACTGATTGTTACATTTATCACTGATTGCTACAGGATTCACTGATTGTTATAGGATTCATTGATTGTTAGAGGTTGAACTGATCTTTATAGGATTCGTTGATAGTTATAGGTTCAGTGATTGTTATCGGATTCACATTGTTTTAGGAGTCACTGATTGTTACAGGATTCATTGATTGTTATAGGATTCACTGATTGTTACAGGATTCACACGTTGTTTAAGGATTCACCGATTGTTGTAGGTTTCACTCATTGTTATGGGATTCACAGATTGTTATATTATTGTTTGATTGTTACAGAATTCCCTGATTGTTATAGTATTTACTGTTTGTTATAGGATTTACTGATTGTTATAGGATTGACAGAATGTTATGGGATTCACTGATTGTTATAGGATTCACTGATTGTAATAGGATTGAACAACTTTTATAGGATTCACTGATTGTTATAGGATACACTGATTGTTACAGGATTGACCGATTGTTATGGGATCCACTGATTGTCAAAGGATTCACTTATTGTTATACAATTCACTGATTGTTATCGGATTCACCCATTCTTATAGGATTCACCCACTGCTGTAGGTTACACCTATTGTTATAGGATTCACTGTCTGTTGTAGGATTCACTGATTGTTAAAGGAATCACTGATTGTTATAGGATTCAGTGATTGTTAATGGATTGACTGATTATTATAGGTTTCACCGATTGTTATCAGATTCACTGATTGCTACAGGACTCACTGGTTGTTATAAGATTAACTGATTGTTATGGGATTCACTGATTGTTATTGTATTCACTGATTATTATAGGATTCTCTGATCATTATAGGATTCACTGATTGTTAGAGGATACACTGATTTTTATAGGATTCACTCATTGTTATAGGATTCACTGATTGTCATCAGATTCACTGATAGTTAAACAATTCACTGATTATTAAAGGATTCACTCATTGTTATAGGATTCACTGATTGTTATAGGATTGACTGATTGTTATAGGATTCATGGATCATTAGAGGATTCACTTATTGTTGTAGGATTGACAGGTTGTTATAGGTTTCACTGATTGTTATAGGATTCACTCATTGTTATAGGATTCACTGATTGTTATCGAATGCACTGATTGTGGTAGGATTCATTGATTGTTAGAGAATTGACTGATTGTTATAGGATTCACTGATCGTTAGGGGATTCACTGATTGTTGTAGGATTGATGCATTTTTATAGGATTCATTGATTGTTATAGGATCCATCCATTGTTATAGGATTCACCGCTTGTTATAGGATTCACCCATTGTTATACGAATCACTGATTGTTATAGGATTCACCCATTGTTATAGGATTCACTGATTGTTATAGGATTCACCCATTGCCTTAGGATTCACCCATAGTTATAAGATTCACTGACTGTTTTAGGATTCACTGATTGTTATAGTATTCATTGAATGTTATAGAATTCACTCATTGTTACAGGATTCACTGATTGTTATACGATTCACTGATTGTTACATTTATCACTGATTGCTACAGGATTCACTGATTGTTATAGGATTCATTGATTGTTAGAGGATGAACTGATCTTTATAGGATTCGTTGATAGTTATAGGTTCAGTGATTGTTATCGGATTCACATTGTTTTAGGAGTCACTGATTGTTACAGGATTCATTGATTGTTATAGGATTCACTGATTGTTACAGGATTCACACGTTGTTTAAGGATTCACCGATTGTTGTAGATTTCACTCATTGTTATGGGATTCACAGATTGTTATATTATTGTTTGATTGTTACAGAATTCCCTGATTGTTATAGTATTTACTGTTTGTTATAGGATTTACTGATTGTTATAGGATTGACAGAATGTTATGGGATTCACTGATTGTTATAGGATTCACTGATTGTAATAGGATTGAACAACTTTTATAGGATTCACTGATTGTTATAGGATACACTGATTGTTACAGGATTGACCGATTGTTATGGGATCCACTGATTGTCAAAGGATTCACTTATTGTTATACAATTCACTGATTGTTATCGGATTCACCCATTCTTATAGGATTCACCCACTGCTGTAGGTTACACCTATTGTTATAGGATTCACTGTCTGTTGTAGGATTCACTGATTGTTAAAGGAATCACTGATTGTTATAGGATTCAGTGATTGTTAATGGATTGACTGATTATTATAGGTTTCACCGATTGTTATCAGATTCACTGATTGCTACAGGACTCACTGGTTGTTATAAGATTAACTGATTGTTATGGGATTCACTGATTGTTATTGTATTCACTGATTATTATAGGATTCTCTGATCATTATAGGATTCACTGATTGTTAGAGGATACACTGATTTTTATAGGATTCACTCATTGTTATAGGATTCCCCGATTGTTATAGGTTTCACTGATTGTTATGGGATTCACTCATTGTTATAGGATTCACCGATTGTTATGGGATTCACTGATTGTAATAGGTTTGCCAGATGGTTTCAGGATTCACTGATTGTTATAGGATTCACCGATTGTTATAGGACTCACTGATTGTTATAGGATTCACTCATTGTTATAGGATTCCCCGATTATTATAGGATTCACCGATTGTTATAGGACTCACTGATTGATATAGGATTCACTTATTGTCATAGGTTTCACTCATTGTTATAGGATTCACTCATTGTTGTATAATTCAGCAATTGTTATAGGGTTCACTGATTTTTATAAGGTTCACTGATTGTTATAGGAGTCACTGAGTCTTATAGGATTCAATGATTGGTCTAGGGTTCACTCGTTGTTCTAGGATTCACTCATTGTTCTAGGATTCACTGATTGTTATAGGATTCACTGATCATTATAGGATTCACTGATTTTGATAGGATTCACTGATTGTTATAGTATACACTGACTGTTATAGGATTCACTGATTGTTATAGGATTGACCAAATGTTATAGGTTTCACTGATTATTATAGGATTCACTGACTGTTATAAGATTCATTGATTGTTATAGGACTCCCTCAATGCTATTGGATTCATCCATTGTTATAGGGTTCACCCTTTGCTATAGGATTCACTGATTGTTGTAGGATGCACTGATTTTATATGATTCACTAGTGGCGTGCCGCAAGGTTTTGTGCTGGGGCCCCAGCTGTTTACATTGTACATTCATGATTTAGACGAGGGTATTAAATGCAGTATCTCCAAATTTGCGGATGACACTAAGTTGGGTGGCAGTGTGAGCTGCGAGGAGGATGCTATTAGGCTGCAGAGTGACTTGGATAGGTTAGGTGAGTGGGCAAATGCATGGCAGATGAAGTATAATGTGGATAAATGTGAGGTTATCCACTTTGGTGGTAAAAACAGAGAGACAGACTATTATCTGAATGGTGATAGATTAGGAAAAGGGAAGGTGCAACGAGACCTGGGTGTCATGGTACATCAGTCATTGAAGGTTAGCATGCAGGTACAGCAGGCGGTTAAGAAAGCAAATGGCATGTTGGCCTTCATAGCAAGGGGATTTGAATACAGGGGAAGGGAGGTGTTGCTACAGTTGTACAGGGCCTTGGTGAGGCCACACCTGGAGTATTGTGTACAGTTTTGGTCTCCTAACTTGAGGAAGGACATTCTTGCTATTGAGGGAGTGCAGCGAAGATTCACCAGACTGATTACCGGGATGGCGGGACTGACCTGTCAAGAAAGACTGGATTAACTGGGCTTGTATTCACTGGAGCTCAGAAGAATGAGAGGGGACCTCATAGAAACAGTTAAAATTCTGACGGGTTTAGACAGGTTAGATGCAGGAAGAATGTTCCCAATGTTGGGGAAGTCCAGAACCAGGGGTCACAGTATGAGGATAAGGGGTAAGCCATTTAGGACCGAGATGAGGAGAAACCTCTTCACCCAGAGAGTGGTGAACCTGTGGAATTCTCTACCACAGAAAGTAGTTGAGGCCAATTCACTAAATATATTCAAAAGGGAGTTAGATGAAGTCCCTACTACTCGGGGATCAAGGGTTATGGCGAGAAAGCAGGAAAGGGGTACTGAAGTTTCATGTTCAGCCATGAACTCATTGAATGGCGGTGCAGACTAGAAGGGCTGAATGGCCTGCTCCTGCACCTATTTTCTATGTTTCTATGTTTCTATGTTATAGGATCACTGATTGTTACAGGATGCACTGATTGTTATAGGATACATTGATTGTTACAGGATTGACTAAATGTTATTGGATTCACTGATTGTTACAGGAATCACTGACTGTTATAGGATTCAATGATTGTTATAGGATTGACCAAATGTTATAGGTTTCACTGATTATTATAGGATTCACTGACTGTTATAAGATTCATTGATTGTTATAGGATTCCCTCATTGCTATTGGATTCATCCATTGTTATAAGGTTCACCCTTTGCTATAGGATTCACTGATTGTTATAGGATGCAATGATTTTTATAGGATTCACTGATCATTATAGGATTCAATGATTATTTTGGAATTCACTGATTGTTATAGGATCACTGATTGTTATAGGATTATCTGATTGTTGTAGGATTCACTGATCGTTATTGGTTTCACTGACAGTTATCAGATTCACTGATTGTTATAGGATTATCTGACTGTTATAGAATTCACTGATTGTTATAGGATTCACTGATTGTTATAGGATTCACCGATTGTTATCAGATTCTCTGACTGTTATCGAATTCACCGATTGTTATCAGATTCTCTGACTGTTATCGAATTCACTGATTGCAACAGAAATCAATAATTGTTGTCGGATTCACCGATTGTTATAGGATTGACTGATTGTTTTCAGATTCACTGATTGTTATAGGATTCACACATTGTTTAAGGATTCACCGATTGTTATGGGTTTCACTCATTGTTATGGGTTTCACTCATTGTTATGGGATTCACACATGGTTATAGTATTATTTCATTGTTACAGGATTTCCTGATTGTTATAGTATTTACTGATTGTTAAAGGATTCTCTGATTGTTGTAGGATTCACCCATTGTTATAGGATTCACCAATTGTTATAGGATTCTCCCATTGTTATAGGATTCACCAATTGTTATACGATTCACCTATTGTTATATGAATCTCCCATTGTTGTAGGATTCATCCATTGTTATAGGATTCACTGATTGTTATAGGATTCACATTGTTTTAGGATTCACCAATTGTTATAGGATTCACCCATTGTTCTACAAATCACAGATTGCTCTAGGATTCATCCAGTGTTATAGGATTCTCCCATTGTTATAGGATTCACTGATTGCTATAGGATTCACTAATGGTTATGGGATTCACTGCTTGTTATAGGATTCACTGATTATTATAGGATTCACTGATTGTTATAGGATTCACTCATTGTTAAAGGATTGACTGATTATTATAGGATTCACCGATTGTAGTAGGATTCACTGATTGTTGTAGGATGCACTGATTTTATATGATTCACTGATCGTTATAGGATCACTGATTGTTATATGATTCACTGATTGTTATAGGATACACTGATTGTTACAGGATTGACTAAATGTTAATGGATTCACTGACTGTTTTAAGATTCACTGATTGTTATGGGATCCACTGATTGTCAAAGGATTCACTGATTGTTATAGGATTCACCCATTCTTATAGGATTCACACATTGCTATAGGTTACACCTATTATTATAGGATTCAGTGTCTGTTGTAGGATTCACTGATTGTTACAGAAATCACTGATTGTTATAGGATTCACTGATTGTTAAAGTATTGACTGATTATTATAGGATTCACTGATTGTTATAGGATTCACTGATTGTTATAGGATGCACTGATTTTATAGGATTCACTGATCATTATAGGATCACTGATTGTTACAGGATTCACCGATTGTTATCAGATTCTCTGACTTATCGAATTCACCGATTGTTATCAGATTCTCTGACTGTTATAGAATTCACTGATTGCAACAGAAATCAATGATTGTTATCGGATTCACCGATTGTTATAGGATTGACTGATTGTTTTCAGATTCACTCATTGTTATAGGATTCACACATTGTTTAAGGATTCACCGATTGTTATAGGTTTCACTCATTGTTATGGGATTCACAAATTGTAATAGTATTGTTTGATTGTTACAGGATTTCCTGATTGTTATAGTATTTACTGATTGTTAAAGGATTCTCTGATTGTTGTAGGATTCAGCCTTTGTTATAGGATTCACCAATTGTTATAGGATTCTCCCATTGTTATAGGATTCACCAATTGTCATAGGATTCACCCATTGTTATATGAATCACCCATTGTTATAGGATTCATCCATTGTTATAGGATTCACTGATTGTTATAGGATTCACATTGTTTTAGGATTCACCAATTGTTATAGGATTCACCCATTGTTCTACAAATCACAGATTGCTATAGGATTCATCCATTGTTATAGGATTCTCCCATTGTTATAGGATTCACTGATTACTATAGGATTCACTAATGGTTATGCGATTCACTGATTGTTATACGATTCACTGATTATTATAGGATTCACTGATTGTTATAGGATTCACTCATTGTTAAAGGATTGACTGATTATTATAGGATTCTCCGATTTTTGTAGGATTCACTGATTGTTGTAGGATGCACTGATTTTATATGATTCACTGATCGTTATAGGATCACTGATTGTTATTGGATTCACTGAATGTTATAGGATACATTGATTGTTACAGGATTGACTAAATGTTATTGGATTCACTGATTGTTACAGGAATCACTGATTGTTATAGGATTCACTGATTGTTTTAGGTTTGACCAAATGTTATAGGTTTCACTGATTATTATAGGATTCACTGACTGTTATAAGATTCATTGATTGTTATAGGATTCCCTCATTGCTATTGGATTCATCCATTGTTATAGGGTTCACCCTTTGCTATAGGATTCACTGATTGTTATAGGATGCAATGATTTTTATAGGATTCACTGATCATTATAGGATTCAATGATTGTTTTAGAATTCACTGATTGTTATAGGATCACTGATTGTTATAGGATTATCCGATTGTTGTAGGATTCACTGATCATTATTGGTTTCACTGACAGTTATCAGATTCACTGATTGTTATAGGATTATCTGACTGTTATAGAATTCACTGATTGTTATAGGATTCACTGATTGTTATAGGATTCACCGATTGTTATCAGATTCTCTGACTGTTATCGAATTCACTGATTGTTATCAGATTCTCTGACTGTTATCAAATTCACTGATTGCAACAGAAATCAATAATTGTTATCGAATTCACCGATTGTTATAGGATTGACTGATTGTTTTCAGATTCACTGATTGTAATAGGATTCACACATTGTTTAAGGATTCACCGATTGTTATGGGTTTCACTCATTGTTATGGGTTTCACTCATTGTTATGGGATTCACACATGGTTATAGTATTGTTTCAATGTTACAGGATTTCCTGATTGTTATAGTATTTACTGATTGTTAAAGGATTCTCTGATTGTTGTATGATTCACCCATTGTTATAGGATTCACCAATTGTTATAGATTCTCCCATTGTTATAGGATTCACTAATTGTTATATGTATCACCCATTGTTGTAGGATTCAGCCATTGTTATAGGATTCACTGATTGTTATAGGATTCACATTGTTTTAGGAATCACATTGTTTTAGGCTTCACCAATTGTTATAGGATTCACCCATTGTTCTACAAATCACAGATTGCTATAGGATTCATCAAGTGTTATAGGATTCACCCATTGTTATAGGATTCACTGATTGCTATAGGATTCACTAATGGTTATGCGATTCACTGATTGTTATAGGATTCACTGATTATTATAGGATTCACTGATTGTTATAGGATTCACTCATTGTTAAAGGATTGACTGATTATTATAGGATTCACCGATTGCAGTAGGATTCACTGATTGTTGTAGGATGCACTGATTTTATATGATTCACTGATTGTTATAGGATCACTGATTGTTATAGGATTCACTGATATAGGATACACTGATTGTTGCAGGATTGACGAAATGTTAATGGATTCACTGACTGTTTTAAGATTCACTGATTGTTATGGGATCCAGTGATTGTCAAAGGATTCACTGATTGTTATAGGATTCACCATTCTTATAGCATTCAGCCATTGCTATAGGTTACACCTATTATTATAGGATTCAGTGTCTGTTGTAGGATTCACCGATTGTTACAGAAATCACTGATTGTTATAGGATTCACTGATTGTTAAAGTACTGACTGATTATTATAGGATTCACTGATTGTTATAGGATTCACTGATTGTTATAGGATGCACTGATTTTATAGGATTCACTGATCATTATAGGATCACTGATTGTTATAGGATTCTCCCATTGTTATAGGATTCACCAATTGTTATAGGGTTCACCCATTGTTATATGAATCACCCATTGTTATAGGATTCATCCATTGTTATAGGATTCACTGATTGTTGTAGGATTCACATTGTTTTAGGATTCACCAATTGTTATAGGATTCACCCATTGTTCTACAAATCACAGATTGCTATAGGATTCATCCATTGTTATAGGATTCTCCCATTGTTATAGGATTCACTGATTGCTATAGGATTCACTAATGGTTATGGGATTCACTGCTTGTTATAGGATTCACTGATTATTATAGGATTCACTGATTGTTATAGGATTCACTCATTGTTAAAGGATTGACTGATTATTATTGGATTCACCGATTGTTGTAGCATTCACTGATTGTTGTAGGATGCACTGATTTCATATGATTCACTGATCGTTATAGGATCACTGATTGTTATAGGATTCACTGATTGTTATAGGATACATTGATTGTTACAGGATTGACTAAATGTTATTGGATTCACTGATTGTTTTAAGATTCACTGATTGTTATGGGATCCACTGATTGTCAAAGGATTCACTGATTGTTAGAGGATTCACTGATTGTTATAGGATTCACCCATTCTTATAGGATTCACCCATTGCTATAGGTTACACCTATTATTATAGGATTCAGTGTCTTTTGTAGGATTCACTGATTGTTAAAGGATTCACTGATTGTTATAGGATTCACTGATTCTTAAAGTATTGACTGATTATTATAGGATTCACTGATTGTTATAGGATTCACTGATTGTTATCGGATGCACTGATTTTATAGGATTCACTGATCATTATAGGATCACTGATTGTTATAGGATTCACTCATTGTTATAGGATTCCCCGATTGTTATAGGATTCACTGATTATTATAGGATTCACTGATTATTGTAGGATCCACTGATTGTTTTAGTTTTGCCAGATTGTTTTAGGATTCATTGATTGTTATTGGATTCACCGATTGTTATAGGACTCACTGATTGATATAGGATTCACCGATTGTTATATGATTCACCGATTGTTATAGGATTCACTGTTTTTTTTAGGTTTCACTCATTGTTGTAGGATTCACTCATTGTTGTATGATTCAGCAATTATTATAGGATTTACTGAATGCTTTTGGATTCACTGATTGTTATAGGATTGATTGTTATAGGGTTCACTGATTGTTATAGGAGTCACTGACTGTTATAGGATTCAATGATTGGTCTAGGATTCACTCATTGTTCTAGGATTCACTGATTGTTATCGGATTCACTGATTGTTATAAGATTCACTGATCATTATAGGATTCACTGATTGTTATAGGATTCCCTGATTGTAATAGGATTCACTGATTGTTTTAGGATTCACTGATTGTTATAGGATTGACCAAATGTTATAGGATTCACTGATTGTTATAGGATTCACTCATTGCTATAGGATTCACTGATTGTTATCGGATTCACTGATTGTTATAGGATACACTGACTGTTATAGGATTTATTGACTGTTATAGGATTCACTGATTATTATAGGATTCACTGATTATTATAGGATTCACTCATTGTTATAGGATTCACCGATTGTTATAGGTTTCACTGATTGTTATGAGATTCATTCATTGTTATAAGATTCACCGATTGTTATGGGATTCACTGATTGTAATAGGTCTGCCAGATGGTTTCAGGATTCACTGATAGTTATAGGATTCACCGATTGTTATAGGACTCACTGATTGTTATAGGATTCACTCATTGTTATAGGATTCCCCGATTTTTATAGGATTCACTGATTGTTATAGGATTCTCTGATTGTTATAGGATCCACTGATTGTTTTAGTTTTGCCAGATTGTTTTAGGATTCATTGATTGTTATTGGATTCACCAATTGTTATATGACTCACTGATTGATATAGGATTCACCGATTGTTATATGATTCACCGATTGTTATAGGATTCACTGTTTTGTTTAGGTTTCACTCATTGTTATAGGATTCACTCATTGTTGTATGATTCAGCAATTGTTATAGGATTTACTGATTGCTTTTGGATTCACTGATTGTTATAGGATTGATTGTTATAGGGTTCACTGATTGTTATAGGAGTCATTCAGTGTTATAGGATTCAATGATTGTTATAGGATTCACTGATTGTTATAGGATTCACTGATTGTTATAGGATTCACTGATCATTATAGGATTCACTGATTGTTATTGGATTCACTGATTGTTTTAGGATTTACTGATTGTTATCGGATTGATAAATGTTATAGGATTCACTGATTGTTATAGGATTCACTCATTGCTATAGGATTCACTGATTGTTGTCGGATTCACTGATTGTTATAGGATTCACTGATTGTTATAGGGTTCACTGATTGTTAGCAGATTCACTGATTGTTATAGAATCCACTGACTGTTATAGGATTCACTGACTGTTATACGATTCACTGACTGTTTTAGGATTCACCGATTGTTTTAGCATTCACTGATTGTTATAGGATTGACCAAATGTTATAGGATTCACTGATTGTTATATGATTCACTCATTGCTATAGGATTCACCCATTGTTATAGGGTTCACCCTTTGCTATAGGATTCACTGATTGTTGTAGGATGCACTGATTTTTATAGGATTCACTGATCGTTATAGGAGCACCGATTGTAATAGGATTCAGTGATTGTTATAGGATTGACAGGTTGCTAAAGGATTCACTGATTATTATGGGATTCACCGATTGTTATAGGATTCTTCCATTGTTATACGATTCTCCCATTATTATAGGATGCACCGATTTCTAGAGGGTTCACTAATTGTTATCGGATTCACTTGTTATAAGATTCAATAATTGTTGTGGGATTCGCTGATTGCCAAAGGATTCACTGATCATTATAGGATTCACTGATTGTTATTGAATCAACCATTGTTAAAGGATTTACCCATTGCGATAGGATTCACCCACGGTTATAGGATTCACTGATTGTTGTCGGATTCATGGATTGTTATAGTATTCATTGATTGTTATAGAATTGACTGATTGTTAGAGGATTCCCTGATTGTTATCGGATACACTTATTGTTAGAGGATGCATTGAATTTTATACGATTCACTGATCATTATATGATCATTGATTGTTGTAGGATTCATCCATTGTTATAGGATTCACTGATTGTTATAGGATTCACATTGTTTCAGGATTCACCAATTGTTATAGGATTCACCCATTGTTCTACAAATCACAGATTGCTATAGGATTCAACCATTGTTATAGGATTCTCCCATTGTTATAGGATACACTGATTGCTATAGGATTCACGAATGGTTATGGGATTCACTGATTGTTATAGGATTCACTGATTATTATAGGATTCACTGATTGTTATAGGATTCACTCATTGTTAAAGGATTGACTGATTATTATAGGATTCACCGATTGTTGTCGGATTCATTGATTGTTGTAGGATGCACTGATTTTATATGATTCACTGATCGTTATAGGATCACTGATTGTTATAGGATACACTGATTGTTACAGGATTGACTAAATGTTATTGGATTCATTGATTGTTTTAAGATTCGCTGATTGTTATGGGATCCACTGATTGTCAAAAGATTCACTGATTGTTAGAGGATTCACTGATTGTTATAAGATTCACCCATTCTTATAGGATTCACCCATTGCTATAGGTTACACCTATTATTATAGGATTCAGTGTCTGTTGTAGGATTCACTGATTGTTAAAGGATTAACTGATTGTTATAGGATTCGCTGATTGTCATAGGATTCACCCATTGTTATAGGATTCACCAATTGTTATAGGATTCACCCATTATTCTACGAATCACCCAATGCTGTCGGATTCATCCATTGTTATAGGATTCTCCCATTGTTATAAGATTCACTGATTGCTATAGGACTCACTGGTTGTTAAAACATTGACTGATTGTTATGGGATTCACTGATTGTTATTGGATTCACTGATTATTATAGGATTCACTCATTGTTATAGGATTCACCGATTGTTCTAGGTTTCACTGATTGTAATGAGATTCACTCATTGTTATAAGATTCACCGATTGTTACAGGATTCACTGATTGTAATAGGTTTGCCAGATGGTTTCAAGATTCATTGATTGTTATAGGATTCACCAATTGTTATAGGACTCACTGATTGTTATAGGATTCACTCATTGTTATAGGATTCCCCGATTGTTATCGGATTCACTGATTGTTATAGGATCCACTGATTGTTTTAGTATTGCCAGATTGTTTTAGGATTCATTGATTGTTATTGGATTCACCGATTGTTATAGGACTCACTGATTGATATAGGATTCACCGCTTGTTATATGATTCACCGATTGTTATAGGATTCACTGATTGTTTTAGGTTTCACTCATTGTTGTCGGATTCACTCATTGTTGTATGATTCAGCAATTGTTATAGGATTTACTGATTGTTTTTGGATTCACTGATTGTTATAGGATTGATTGTTATAGGGTTCACTGATTGTTATAGGAGTCACTGAGTGTTATAGGATTTGATGATTTGTCTAGGATTCACTCATTGTTCTAGGATTCACTGATTGTTATCGGATTCACTGATTGTTATAGGATTCACTGATTGTTGTCGGATTCACTGATTGTTATAGGATTCCCTGATTGTTAGAGGATGCGCTGAATTTGATTGGATTCACTGATCATTATATGATCATTGATTGTTATAGGATTCACTCATTGTTAGAGAATTCACCAATAGTTATAGTATTCATTGATTGTTATAGAATTCACTGATTGTTAAAGTAATCACTGATTATTATAGGATTATCTGATTGTTGTAGGATTCACTGATCGTTATTGGTTTCACTGACAGTTATTGGATTCACTGATTGTTAAAGGCTTCACTCGTTGTTCTAGGATTTACTGATTGTTATAGGATTCTCTGACAGTTCTAGAATTATCTGACTGTTATAGAATTCACTGATTGTTACAGAAATCACTGATTGTTATTGGATTCACTGATTGTTTATAGGATTCACTGATTGTTATAGGCTGCACTGATTTTATAGGATTCACTCATTGTTAAAGGATTGACTGATTATTATAGGATTCACCGATTGTTGTCGGATTCATTGATTGTTGTAGGATGCACTGATTTTATATGATTCACTGATCGTTATAGGATCACTGATTGTTATAGGATACACTGATTGTTACAGGATTGACTAAATGTTATTGGATTCATTGATTGTTTTAAGATTCGCTGATTGTTATGGGATCCACTGATTGTCAAAAGATTCACTGATTGTTAGAGGATTCACTGATTGTTATAAGATTCACCCATTCTTATAGGATTCACCCATTGCTATAGGTTACACCTATTATTATAGGATTCAGTGTCTGTTGTAGGATTCACTGATTGTTAAAGGATTCACTGATTGTTATAGGATTCACTGATTGTCATAGGATTCACCCATTGTTATAGGATTCACCAATTGTTATAGGATTCACCCATTATTCTACGAATCACCCAATGCTGTCGGATTCATCCATTGTTATAGGATTCTCCCATTGTTATAAGATTCACTGATTGCTATAGGACTCACTGTTTGTTAAAACATTGACTGATTGTTATGGGATTCACTGATTGTTATTAGATTCACTGATTATTATAGGATTCACTCATTGTTATAGGATTCACCGATTGTTCTAGGTTTCACTGATTGTAATGAGATTCACTCATTGTTATAAGATTCACCGATTGTTACGGGATTCACTGATTGTAATAGGTTTGCCAGATGGTTTCAAGATTCATTGATTGTTATAGGATTCACCAATTGTTATAGGACTCACTGATTGTTATAGGATTCACTCATTGTTATAGGATTCCCCGATTGTTATCGGATTCACTGATTGTTATAGGATCCACTGATTGTTTTAGTATTGCCAGATTGTTTTAGGATTCATTGATTGTTATTGGATTCACCGATTGTTATAGGACTCACTGATTGATATAGGATTCACCGCTTGTTATATGATTCACCGATTGTTATAGGATTCACTGATTGTTTTAGGTTTCACTCATTGTTGTCGGATTCACTCATTGTTGTATGATTCAGCAATTGTTATAGGATTTACTGATTGTTTTTGGATTCACTGATTGTTATAGGATTGATTGTTATAGGGTTCACTGATTGTTATAGGAGTCACTGAGTGTTATAGGATTTGATGATTTGTCTAGGATTCACTCATTGTTCTAGGATTCACTGATTGTTATCGGATTCACTGATTGTTATAGGATTCCCTGATTGTTAGAGGATGCGCTGAATTTGATTGGATTCACTGATCATTATATGATCATTGATTGTTATAGGATTCACTCATTGTTAGAGAATTCACCAATAGTTATAGTATTCATTGATTGTTATAGAATTCACTGATTGTTAAAGTAATCACTGATTATTATAGGATTATCTGATTGTTGTAGGATTCACTGATCGTTATTGGTTTCACTGACAGTTATTGGATTCACTGATTGTTAAAGGCTTCACTCGTTGTTCTAGGATTTACTGATTGTTATAGGATTCTCTGACAGTTCTAGAATTATCTGACTGTTATAGAATTCACTGATTGTTACAGAAATCACTGATTGTTATTGGATTCACTGATTGTTATAGGATTGACTGATTATTAAAGGATTCACTGATTGTTTATAGGATTCACTGATTGTTATAGGCTGCACTGATTTTATAGGATTCACTGATCATTATAGGATCACTGATTGTTATAGGATTCACCGATTGTTGTAGGATTCACGATTTGTTATAGGATTCACCCATTGTTCTACGTATCACCCAATGCTGTAGGATTCATCCATTGTTATAGGATTCTCCCATTGTTATAAGATTCACTGATTGCTATAGGACTCACTGGTTGTTATAAAATTGACTGATTGTTATGGGATTAACTGATTGTTATTGGAATCACTGATTATTATAGGATTCACTCATTGTTATAGAATTCACCGATTGTTATAGTTTTCACTGATTGTTATGAGATTCACTCATTGTTATAGGATTCACTGATTGTTATAGGATTCACCGATTGTTATAGGACTCACTGATTGTTATACGATTCACTCATTGTTATAGGATTCCCCGATTGTTAGAAGATTCACTGATTGTTATAGGATTCACTCATTGTTATAGAATCCACTGATTGTTTTAGTTTTGCCAGTTTGTTTTTGGATTCATTTATTGTTATAGGATTCACTGATTGTTTTAGGTTATACTCATTGTTATAGGTTTCACTCATTGATGTATGATTCAGCAATTGTTGTAGGATTTACTGATTGTTTTAGAATTCACTGATTGTTATAGGATTGATTGATTGTTATAGGATTCACTGATTGTTATAGGAGTCACTGAGTGTTATAGGATTCAATGATTGGTTCTGGATTCACTCATTGTTCTAGGAATCACTGATTGTTATCGGATACACTGATTGTTATCGGATTCACTGATTGTTATAGGATTCACTGATTGATATCGGATTCACTGATTGTTATAGGATACACTGACTGTTATAGGATTCACTGACTGTTATACGATTCACTGACTGTTTTAGGATTCACCGATTGCTTTAGGATTCACTGATTGTTATAGGATTGACCAAATGTTATAGGATTCACTGATTGTTATAGGATTCAGTCATTGCTATAGGATTCACCCATTGTTATAGGCTTCACCCTTTGCTATAGGAATCATTGATTGTTATAGGATGCACTGATTTTTTTAGGATTCACTGATCGTTATAGGAGCACCGATTGTAATAGGATTCACCGATTGTTATAGGATTGACAGGTTGCTATCGGATTCACTGATTGTTATAGGATTTACCGATTGTTATAGGATTCTTCCATTGTTATAGGATTCTCCCATTATTATAGGATTCACCAATTGCTAGAAGATTCACTAATTCTTATAGGATTCACTTGTTATAAGATTCAGTAATTGTTGTGGGATTCACTGATTGCCAAAGGATTCACTGATCATTATAGGATTCACTGATTGTTATTGAATTCAACCATTGTTATAGGATTTACCCATTGTGATAGGATTCACCCACAGTTATAGGATTCACTGATTGTTGTAGGATTCATGGATTGTTATAATATTCATTGATTGTTATAGAATTCATTGATTGTTATAGGATTCCCTGATTGTTATAGGATTCACTGATTGTTGGAGGATGCACTGAATTTTATTGGATTCACTGGTCATTATATGATCATTGATTGTTATAGGATTCACTCATTGTTAGAGAATTCTCCAATAGTTATCGTATTCATTGATTGTTATAAAATTCACTGATTCTTATAGTAATCACTGATTGTTATAGGATTATCTGATTGTTGTAGGATTCACTGATCGTTATTGGTTTCACTGACAGTTATCGGATTCACTGATTGTTAAAGGCTTCACTCATTGTTCTAGGATTCACTGATTGTTATAGGATTCTCTGACTGTTGTAGAATTCTCTGACTGTTATAGAATTCACTGATTGCTACAGAAATCACTGATTGTTTTCAGATTCACTAATTGTTTAAGGATTCACCAAGTGTTATACGTTTCACTCATTGTTATGGGATTCACACATTGTTATAGTATTGTTTGATTGTTACAGGATTCAATGATTGTTATAGTATTTACTGATTGTTAAAGGATTCTCCGATTGTTATAGGATTGACTGAATGTTATAGGATTCAATGATTGTTATAGGATTCACTGATTGTTAGAGGATTGACTGATTGTTATAGGATTCATGGATCATTAGAGGATTCACTTATTGTTGTAGGATTGACAGGTTGTTATAGGATTCACTGATTGTTATAGGATTCACTCATTGTTATAGGATTCACTGATTGTCATCAGATTCACTGATAGTTAAACAATTCACTGATTATTAAAGGATTCACTCATTGTTATAGGATTCACTGATTGTTATAGGATTCACTCATTGTTATAGGATTCATGGATCATTAGAGGATTCACTGATTGTTGTAGGATTGACAGGTTGTTATAGGTTTCACTGATTGTTATAGGATTCACTCATTGTTATAGGATTCACTGATTGTTATCGAAAGCACTGATTGTGGTAGGATTCATTGATTGTTAGAGAATTGACTGATTGTTATAGGATTCACTGATCGTTAGGGGATTCACTGATTGTTGTAGGATTGATGCATTTTTATAGGATTCACTGATTGTTATAGGATTCATCCATTGTTATAGGATTCACCGCTTGTTATAGGATTCACCCATTGTTATACGAATCACTGATTGTTATAGGATTCACCCATTGTTATAGGATTCACTGATTGTTATAGGATTCACCCATTGCCTTAGGATTCACCCATAGTTATAAGATTCACTGACTGTTTTAGGATTCACTGATTGTTATAGTATTCATTGAATGTTATAGAATTCACTCATTGTTACAGGATTCACTGATTGTTATACGATTCACTGATTGTTACATTTATCACTGATAGCTACAGGATTCACTGATTGTTATAGGATTCATTGATTGTTAGAGGATGAACTGATCTTTATAGGATTCGTTGATAGTTATAGGTTCAGTGATTGTTATCGGATTCACATTGTTTTAGGAGTCACTGATTGTTACAGGATTCATTGATTGTTATAGGATTCACTGATTGTTACAGGATTCACACGTTGTTTAAGGATTCACCGATTGTTGTAGGTTTCACTCATTGTTATGGGATTCACAGATTGTTATATTATTGTTTGATTGTTACAGAATTCCCTGATTGTTATAGTATTTACTGTTTGTTATAGGATTTACTGATTGTTATAGGATTGACAGAATGTTATGGGATTCACTGATTGTTATAGGATTCACTGATTGTAATAGGATTGAACAACTTTTATAGGATTCACTGATTGTTATAGGATACACTGATTGTTACAGGATTGACCGATTGTTATGGGATCCACTGATTGTCAAAGGATTCACTTATTGTTATACAATTCACTGATTGTTATCGGATTCACCCATTCTTATAGGATTCACCCACTGCTGTAGGTTACACCTATTGTTATAGGATTCACTGTCTGTTGTAGGATTCACTGATTGTTAAAGGAATCACTGATTGTTATAGGATTCAGTGATTGTTAATGGATTGACTGATTATTATAGGTTTCACCGATTGTTATCAGATTCACTGATTGCTACAGGACTCACTGATTGTTATAAGATTAACTGATTGTTATGGGATTCACTGATTGTTATTGTATTCACTGATTATTATAGGATTCTCTGATCATTATAGGATTCACTGATTGTTAGAGGATACACTGATTTTTATAGGATTCACTCATTGTTATAGGATTCACTGATTGTCATCAGATTCACTGATAGTTAAACAATTCACTGATTATTAAAGGATTCACTCATTGTTATAGGATTCACTGATTGTTATAGGATTGACTGATTGTTATAGGATTCATGGATCATTAGAGGATTCACTTATTGTTGTAGGATTGACAGGTTGTTATAGGTTTCACTGATTGTTATAGGATTCACTCATTGTTATAGGATTCACTGATTGTTATCGAATGCACTGATTGTGGTAGGATTCATTGATTGTTAGAGAATTGACTGATTGTTATAGGATTCACTGATCGTTAGGGGATTCACTGATTGTTGTAGGATTGATGCATTTTTATAGGATTCACTGATTGTTATAGGATTCATCCATTGTTATAGGATTCACCGCTTGTTATAGGATTCACCCATTGTTATACGAATCACTGATTGTTATAGGATTCACCCATTGTTATAGGATTCACTGATTGTTATAGGATTCACCCATTGCCTTAGGATTCACCCATAGTTATAAGATTCACTGACTGTTTTAGGATTCACTGATTGTTATAGTATTCATTGAATGTTATAGAATTCACTCATTGTTACAGGATTCACTGATTGTTATACGATTCACTGATTGTTACATTTATCACTGATTGCTACAGGATTCACTGATTGTTATAGGATTCATTGATTGTTAGAGGATGAACTGATCTTTATAGGATTCGTTGATAGTTATAGGTTCAGTGATTGTTATCGGATTCACATTGTTTTAGGAGTCACTGATTGTTACAGGATTCATTGATTGTTATAGGATTCACTGATTGTTACAGGATTCACACGTTGTTTAAGGATTCACCGATTGTTGTAGGTTTCACTCATTGTTATGGGATTCACAGATTGTTATATTATTGTTTGATTGTTACAGAATTCCCTGATTGTTATAGTATTTACTGTTTGTTATAGGATTTACTGATTGTTATAGGATTGACAGAATGTTATGGGATTCACTGATTGTTATAGGATTCACTGATTGTAATAGGATTGAACAACTTTTATAGGATTCACTGATTGTTATAGGATACACTGATTGTTACAGGATTGACCGATTGTTATGGGATCCACTGATTGTCAAAGGATTCACTTATTGTTATACAATTCACTGATTGTTATCGGATTCACCCATTCTTATAGGATTCACCCACTGCTGTAGGTTACACCTATTGTTATAGGATTCACTGTCTGTTGTAGGATTCACTGATTGTTAAAGGAATCACTGATTGTTATAGGATTCAGTGATTGTTAATGGATTGACTGATTATTATAGGTTTCACCGATTGTTATCAGATTCACTGATTGCTACAGGACTCACTGGTTGTTATAAGATTAACTGATTGTTATGGGATTCACTGATTGTTATTGTATTCACTGATTATTATAGGATTCTCTGATCATTATAGGATTCACTGATTGTTAGAGGATACACTGATTTTTATAGGATTCACTCATTGTTATAGGATTCACTGATTGTCATCAGATTCACTGATAGTTAAACAATTCACTGATTATTAAAGGATTCACTCATTGTTATAGGATTCACTGATTGTTATAGGATTGACTGATTGTTATAGGATTCATGGATCATTAGAGGATTCACTTATTGTTGTAGGATTGACAGGTTGTTATAGGTTTCACTGATTGTTATAGGATTCACTCATTGTTATAGGATTCACTGATTGTTATCGAATGCACTGATTGTGGTAGGATTCATTGATTGTTAGAGAATTGACTGATTGTTATAGGATTCACTGATCGTTAGGGGATTCACTGATTGTTGTAGGATTGATGCATTTTTATAGGATTCATTGATTGTTATAGGATCCATCCATTGTTATAGGATTCACCGCTTGTTATAGGATTCACCCATTGTTATACGAATCACTGATTGTTATAGGATTCACCCATTGTTATAGGATTCACTGATTGTTATAGGATTCACCCATTGCCTTAGGATTCACCCATAGTTATAAGATTCACTGACTGTTTTAGGATTCACTGATTGTTATAGTATTCATTGAATGTTATAGAATTCACTCATTGTTACAGGATTCACTGATTGTTATACGATTCACTGATTGTTACATTTATCACTGATTGCTACAGGATTCACTGATTGTTATAGGATTCATTGATTGTTAGAGGATGAACTGATCTTTATAGGATTCGTTGATAGTTATAGGTTCAGTGATTGTTATCGGATTCACATTGTTTTAGGAGTCACTGATTGTTACAGGATTCATTGATTGTTATAGGATTCACTGATTGTTACAGGATTCACACGTTGTTTAAGGATTCACCGATTGTTGTAGATTTCACTCATTGTTATGGGATTCACAGATTGTTATATTATTGTTTGATTGTTACAGAATTCCCTGATTGTTATAGTATTTACTGTTTGTTATAGGATTTACTGATTGTTATAGGATTGACAGAATGTTATGGGATTCACTGATTGTTATAGGATTCACTGATTGTAATAGGATTGAACAACTTTTATAGGATTCACTGATTGTTATAGGATACACTGATTGTTACAGGATTGACCGATTGTTATGGGATCCACTGATTGTCAAAGGATTCACTTATTGTTATACAATTCACTGATTGTTATCGGATTCACCCATTCTTATAGGATTCACCCACTGCTGTAGGTTACACCTATTGTTATAGGATTCACTGTCTGTTGTAGGATTCACTGATTGTTAAAGGAATCACTGATTGTTATAGGATTCAGTGATTGTTAATGGATTGACTGATTATTATAGGTTTCACCGATTGTTATCAGATTCACTGATTGCTACAGGACTCACTGGTTGTTATAAGATTAACTGATTGTTATGGGATTCACTGATTGTTATTGTATTCACTGATTATTATAGGATTCTCTGATCATTATAGGATTCACTGATTGTTAGAGGATACACTGATTTTTATAGGATTCACTCATTGTTATAGGATTCCCCGATTGTTATAGGTTTCACTGATTGTTATGGGATTCACTCATTGTTATAGGATTCACCGATTGTTATGGGATTCACTGATTGTAATAGGTTTGCCAGATGGTTTCAGGATTCACTGATTGTTATAGGATTCACCGATTGTTATAGGACTCACTGATTGTTATAGGATTCACTCATTGTTATAGGATTCCCCGATTATTATAGGATTCACCGATTGTTATAGGACTCACTGATTGATATAGGATTCACTTATTGTCATAGGTTTCACTCATTGTTATAGGATTCACTCATTGTTGTATAATTCAGCAATTGTTATAGGGTTCACTGATTTTTATAAGGTTCACTGATTGTTATAGGAGTCACTGAGTCTTATAGGATTCAATGATTGGTCTAGGGTTCACTCGTTGTTCTAGGATTCACTCATTGTTCTAGGATTCACTGATTGTTATAGGATTCACTGATCATTATAGGATTCACTGATTTTGATAGGATTCACTGATTGTTATAGTATACACTGACTGTTATAGGATTCACTGATTGTTATAGGATTGACCAAATGTTATAGGTTTCACTGATTATTATAGGATTCACTGACTGTTATAAGATTCATTGATTGTTATAGGACTCCCTCAATGCTATTGGATTCATCCATTGTTATAGGGTTCACCCTTTGCTATAGGATTCACTGATTGTTGTAGGATGCACTGATTTTATATGATTCACTAGTGGCGTGCCGCAAGGTTTTGTGCTGGGGCCCCAGCTGTTTACATTGTACATTCATGATTTAGACGAGGGTATTAAATGCAGTATCTCCAAATTTGCGGATGACACTAAGTTGGGTGGCAGTGTGAGCTGCGAGGAGGATGCTATTAGGCTGCAGAGTGACTTGGATAGGTTAGGTGAGTGGGCAAATGCATGGCAGATGAAGTATAATGTGGATAAATGTGAGGTTATCCACTTTGGTGGTAAAAACAGAGAGACAGACTATTATCTGAATGGTGATAGATTAGGAAAAGGGAAGGTGCAACGAGACCTGGGTGTCATGGTACATCAGTCATTGAAGGTTAGCATGCAGGTACAGCAGGCGGTTAAGAAAGCAAATGGCATGTTGGCCTTCATAGCAAGGGGATTTGAATACAGGGGAAGGGAGGTGTTGCTACAGTTGTACAGGGCCTTGGTGAGGCCACACCTGGAGTATTGTGTACAGTTTTGGTCTCCTAACTTGAGGAAGGACATTCTTGCTATTGAGGGAGTGCAGCGAAGATTCACCAGACTGATTACCGGGATGGCGGGACTGACCTGTCAAGAAAGACTGGATTAACTGGGCTTGTATTCACTGGAGCTCAGAAGAATGAGAGGGGACCTCATAGAAACAGTTAAAATTCTGACGGGTTTAGACAGGTTAGATGCAGGAAGAATGTTCCCAATGTTGGGGAAGTCCAGAACCAGGGGTCACAGTATGAGGATAAGGGGTAAGCCATTTAGGACCGAGATGAGGAGAAACCTCTTCACCCAGAGAGTGGTGAACCTGTGGAATTCTCTACCACAGAAAGTAGTTGAGGCCAATTCACTAAATATATTCAAAAGGGAGTTAGATGAAGTCCCTACTACTCGGGGATCAAGGGTTATGGCGAGAAAGCAGGAAAGGGGTACTGAAGTTTCATGTTCAGCCATGAACTCATTGAATGGCGGTGCAGACTAGAAGGGCTGAATGGCCTGCTCCTGCACCTATTTTCTATGTTTCTATGTTTCTATGTTATAGGATCACTGATTGTTACAGGATGCACTGATTGTTATAGGATACATTGATTGTTACAGGATTGACTAAATGTTATTGGATTCACTGATTGTTACAGGAATCACTGACTGTTATAGGATTCAATGATTGTTATAGGATTGACCAAATGTTATAGGTTTCACTGATTATTATAGGATTCACTGACTGTTATAAGATTCATTGATTGTTATAGGATTCCCTCATTGCTATTGGATTCATCCATTGTTATAAGGTTCACCCTTTGCTATAGGATTCACTGATTGTTATAGGATGCAATGATTTTTATAGGATTCACTGATCATTATAGGATTCAATGATTATTTTGGAATTCACTGATTGTTATAGGATCACTGATTGTTATAGGATTATCTGATTGTTGTAGGATTCACTGATCGTTATTGGTTTCACTGACAGTTATCAGATTCACTGATTGTTATAGGATTATCTGACTGTTATAGAATTCACTGATTGTTATAGGATTCACCGATTGTTATCAGATTCTCTGACTGTTATCGAATTCACCGATTGTTATCAGATTCTCTGACTGTTATCGAATTCACTGATTGCAACAGAAATCAATAATTGTTATCGGATTCACCAATTGTTATAGGATTCACCCATTGTTCTACAAATCACAGATTGCTATAGGATTCATCCAGTGTTATAGGATTCTCCCATTGTTATAGGATTCACTGATTGCTATAGGATTCACTAATGGTTATGCGATTCACTGATTGTTATAAGATTCACTGATTATTATAGGATTCACTGATTGTTATAGGATTCACTCATTGTTAAAGGATTGACTGATTATTATAGGATTCACCGATTGTAGTAGGATTCACTGATTGTTGTAGGATGCACTGATTTTATATGATTCACTGATCGTTATAGGATCACTGATTGTTATAGGATTCACTGATTGTTATAGGATACACTGATTGTTACAGGATTGACTAAATGTTAATGGATTCACTGACTGTTTTAAGATTCACTGATTGTTATGGGATCCAGTGATTGTCAAAGTATTCACTGATTGTTATAGGATTCACCCATTCTTATAGGATTCACCCATTGCTATAGGTTACACCTATAATTATAGGATTCAGTGTCTGTTGTAGGATTCACTGATTGTTACAGAAATCACTGATTGTTATAGGATTCACTGATTGTTGTAGGATGCACTGATTTTATAGGATTCACTGATCATTATAGGATCACTGATTGTTATAGGATTCACCGATTCTTATCAGATTCTCTGACTGTTATCGAATTCACCGATTGTTATCAGATTCTCTGACTGTTATCGAATTCACTGATTGCAACAGAAATCAATGATTGTTATTGGATTCACTGATTGTTATAGGATTGACTGATTGTTTTCAGATTCACTGATTGTTATAGGATTCACACATTGTTTAAGGATTCACCGATTGTTATAGGTTTCACTCATTGTTATGGGATTCACAAATTGTAATAGTATTGTTTGATTGTTACTGGATTTCCTGATTGTTATAGTATTTACTGATTGTTAAAGGATTCTCTGATTGTTATAGGATTCACCCATTGTTATATGAATCACCCATTGTTATAGGATTCACCCATTGTTATAGGATTCACTGGTTGTTATAGGATTCACATTGTTTTAGGATTCACCAATTGTTATAGGATTCACCCATTGTTCTACAAATCACAGATTGCTATAGGATTCATCCATTGTTATAGGATTCTCCCATTGTTATAGGATTCATTGATTGCTATAGGATTCACTAATGGTTATGGGATTCACTGATTGTTAAAGGATTGACTGATTATTATAGGATTCACCGATTGTAGTAGGATTCACTGATTGTTGTAGGATGCACTGATTTTATATGATTCACTGATCGTTATAGGATCACTGATTGTTATAGGATTCACTGATTGTTATAGGATACATTGATTGTTACAGGATTGACTAAATGTTATTGGATTCACTGATTGTTTTAAGATTCACTGATTGTTATGAGATCCACTGATTGTCAAAGGATTCACTGATTGTTAGAGGATTCACTGATTGTTATAGGATTCACCCATTCTTATAGGATTCACCCATTGCTATAGGTTACACCTATTATTATAGGATTCAGTGTCTGTTGTAGGATTCACTGATTGTTAAAGGATTCACTGATTGTTATAGGATTCACTGATTGTTAAAGTATTGACTGATTATTATAGGATTCACTGATTGTTATAGGATTCACTGATTGTTATCGGATGCACTGATTTTATAGGATTCACTGACACTGATTGTTATAGGATTCACCGATTGTTATAGGATTCACCAATTGTTATAGGTTTAACAGATTGTTAAACGATTCACTGATTGTCATAGGATTCACCCATTGTTATAGGATTCACCAATTGTTATAGGATTCACCCATTGTTCTACGAATCACCCAATGCTGTCAGATTCATCCATTGTTATAGGATTCTCCCATTGTTATAAGATTCACTGATTGCTATAGGACTCACTGGTTGTTAAAAGATTGACTGATTGTTATGGGATTCACTGATTGTTATTGGATTCACTGATTATTATAGGATTCACTCATTGTTATAGGATTCACCGATTATTCTAGGTTTCACTGATTGCAATGAGATTTACTCATTGTTATAAGATTCACCAATTGTTACGGGATTCACTGTTTATAATAGGTTTGCCAGATGGTTTCAGGATTCATTGATTGTTATAGGATTCACGGATTATTATAAGACTCACTGATATTTATTGGATTTACTCATTGTTATAGGATTCCCCGATTGTTATAGGATTCACTGATTGTTATAGGATCCACTGATTGTTTTAGTATTGCCAGATTGTTTTAAGATTCGTTGATTGTTATTGGATTCACCAATTGTTATAGGACTCACTGATTGATATAGGATTCACAGATTGTTATATGATTCACCGATTGTTATAGGATTCACTGATTGTTTTAGGTTTCACTCATTGTTGTCTGATTCACTCATTGTTGTATGATTCAGCAATTGTTATAGGATTTACTGATTGCTTTTGGATTCACTGATTGTTATAGGATTGATTGTTATAGGGTTCACTGATTGTTATCGGAGTCACTGAGTGTTATAGGATTTGATGATTTGTCTAGGATTCACTCATTGTTCTAGGATTCACTGATTGTTATCGGATTCACTGATTGTTATAGGATTCACTGATTGTTATAGGATTCACTGATTGTTGTCGGATTCACTGATTGTTATAGGATTCCCTGATTGTTATAGGATTCACTGATTGTTAGAGGATGCACTGAATTTTATTGGATTCACTGATCATTATATGATCATTGATTGTTATAGGATTCACTCATTGTTAGAGAATTCACCAATAGTTATAGTATTCATTGATTGTTATAGAATTCACTGATTGTTATAGGATTCACATTGTTTCAGGATTCACCAATTGTTATAGGATTCACCCATTGTTCTACAAATCACAGATTGCTATAGGATTCATCCATTGTTATAGGATTCTCCCATTGTTCTACAAATCACAGGTTGCTATAGGATTCATCCATTGTTATAGGATTCTCCCATTGTTATAGGATTCACTGATTGCTATAGGATTCACTAATGGTTATGGGATTCACTGATTGTTATAGGATTCACCGATTATTATAGGATTCACTGATTGTTTCGGATTCACTCATTGTTAAAGGATTGACTGATTATTATAGGGTTCACCGATTGTTGTAGGATTCACTGATTGTTGTAGGATGCAGTGATTTCATATGATTCACTGATCATTATAGGATCACTGATTGTTATAGGATTCACTGATTGTTATAGGATACATTGATTGTTACAGGATTGACTAAATGTTATTGGATTCACTGATTGTTTTAAGATTCACTGATTGTTACGGGATCCACTGATTGTCAAAGGATTCACTGATTGTTAGAGGATTCACTGATTGTTATAGGATTCACCCATTCTTATAGGATTCACCCATTGCTATAGGTTACACCTATTATTATAGGATTCAGTGTCTGTTGTAGGATTCACTGATTGTTAAACGATTCACTGATTGTTATAGGATTCACTGATTGTTAAAGTATTGACTGATTATTATAGGATTCACTGATTGTTATAGGATTCACTGATTGTTATCGGATGCACTGATTTTATAGGAATCACTGATGATTATAGGATCACTGATTGTTATAGGATTCACTCATTGTTATAGGATTCCCCGATTGTTATAGGATTCACTGATTGTTATAGGATTCACTGATTACTATAGGATCCACTGATTGTTTTAGTTTTGCCAGATTGTTTTAGGATTCATTGATTGTTAGTGGATTCACCGATTGTTATAGGACTCACTGATTGATATAGGATTCACCGATTGTTATATGATTCACCGATTGTTATAGGATTCACTGTTTTTTTTAGGTTTCACTCATTGATATAGGATTCACTCATTGTTGTATGATTCAGCAATTGTTATAGGATTTACTGAATGCTTTTGGATTCACTGATTGTTATAGGATTTATTGTTATAGGGTTCACTGATTGTTATAGGAGTCACTGAGTGTTATAGGATTCAATGATTGGTCCAGGATTCACTCATTGTTCTAGGATTCACTGATTGTTATCGGATTCACTGATTGTTATAGAATTAACTGATCGTTATATGATTCACTGATTGTTATAGGATTCACTGATTGTTATAGGATTCACTGATTATTATAGGATTCACTGATTATTATAGGATTCACTCATTG
Organism: Pristiophorus japonicus; assembly: GCF_044704955.1. Taxonomy (NCBI): domain Eukaryota; kingdom Metazoa; phylum Chordata; class Chondrichthyes; family Pristiophoridae; genus Pristiophorus; species Pristiophorus japonicus. The sequence continues at coordinate 45,865,776 of NC_091986.1, read as the reverse complement.
TTATAGGATTCACCGATTGTTATAGGTTTCACTGATTGTTATGAGATTCATTCATTGTTATAAGATTCACCGATTGTTATGGGATTCACTGATTGTAATAGGTCTGCCAGATGGTTTCAGGATTCACTGATAGTTATAGGATTCACCGATTGTTATAGGACTCACTGATTGTTATAGGATTCACTCATTGTTATAGGATTCCCCGATTTTTATAGGATTCACTGATTGTTATAGGATTCTCTGATTGTTATAGGATCCACTGATTGTTTTAGTTTTGCCAGATTGTTTTAGGATTCATTGATTGTTATTGGATTCACCAATTGTTATATGACTCACTGATTGATATAGGATTCACCGATTGTTATATGATTCACCGATTGTTATAGGATTCACTGTTTTGTTTAGGTTTCACTCATTGTTATAGGATTCACTCATTGTTGTATGATTCAGCAATTGTTATAGGATTTACTGATTGCTTTTGGATTCACTGATTGTTATAGGATTGATTGTTATTGGGTTCACTGATTGTTATAGGAGTCACTCAGTGTTATAGAATTCAATGATTGTTATAGGATTCACTGATTGTTATAGGATTCACTGATTGTTATAGGATCCACTGATCCTTATAGGATTCACTGATTGTTATAGGATTCACTGATCATTATAGGATTCACTGATTGTTATAGGATTCACTGATTGTTTTAAGATTTACTGATTGTTATCGGATTGATAAATGTTATAGGATTCACTGATTGTTATAGGATTCACTCATTGCTATAGGATTCACTGATTGTTGTCAGATTCACTGATTGTTATAGGATTCACTGATTGTTATCGGATTCACTGATTGTTATAGGATACACTGACTGTTATAGGATTCACTGACTGTTATACGATTCACTGACTGTTTTAGGATTCACCGATTGTTTTAGCATTCACTGATTGTTATAGGATTGACCAAATGTTATAGGATTCACTGATTGTTATACGATTCACTCATTGCTATAGGATTCACCCATTGTTATAGGGTTCACCCTTTGCTATAGGATTCACTGATTGTTATAGGACGCACTGATTTTTATAGGATTCACTGATCGTTATAGGAGCACCGATTGTAATAGGATTCACCGATTGTTATAGGATTGACAGGTTGCTATAGGATTCACTGATTATTATAGGATTCACCGATTGTTATAGGATTCTTCCATTGTTATACGATTCTCCCATTATTATAGGATTCACCGATTTCTAGAGGGTTCACTAATTGTTATCGTATTCACTTGTAATAAGATTCAATCATTGTTGTGGGATTCACTGATTGCCAAAGGATTCACTGATCATTATAGGATTCACTGATTGTTATTGAATTCAACCATTGTTATAGGATTTACCCATTGCGATAGGATTCACCCATGGTTATAGGATTCACTGATTGTTGTCGGATTCATGGATTGTTATAGTATTCATTGATTGTTAGAGGATTCCCTGATTGTTATAGGATTCACTTATTGTTAGAGGATGCATTGAATTTTATAGGATTCACTGATCATTATATGATCATTGATTGTTGTAGGATTCACCCATTATTATAGGATTCACCAATTGTTATAGGATTCTCCCATTGTTATAGGATTCACCGATTGTTATAGGATTCATCCATTGTTATAGGATTCACTGATTGTTATAGGATTCACATTGTTTTAGGATTCAACAATTGTTATAGGATTCACCCATTGTTCTACAAATCACAGATTGCTATAGGATTCATCCATTGTTATAGGATTCTCCCATTGTTATAGGATTCACTGATTGCTATAGGATTCACTAATGGTTATGGGATTCACTGATTGTTATAGGATTCACTGATTGTTATAGGATTCACTCATTGTTAAAGGATTGACTGATTATTATAGGATTCACCGATTGTAGTAGGATTCACCGATTGTTGTAGGATGCACTGATTTTATATGATTCACTGATCGTTATAGGATCACTGATTGTTATAGGATTCACTGATTGTTATAGGATACATTGATTGTTACAGGATTGACTAAATGTTATTGGATTCACTGATTGTTTTAAGATTCACTGATTGTTATGGGATCCACTGATTGTCAAAGGATTCACTGATTGTTAGAGGATTCACTGATTGTTATAGGATTCACCCATTCTTATAGGATTCACCCATTGCTATAGGTTACACCTATTATTATAGGATTCAGTGTCTGTTGTAGGATTCACTGATTGTTAAAGGATTCACTGATTGTTATAGGATTCACTGATTATTAAAGTATTGACTGATTATTATAGGATTCACTGATTGTTATAGGATTCACTGATTGTTATCGGATGCACAGATTTTATAGGATTCACTGACACTGATTGTTATAGGATTCACCGATTGTTGTAGGATTCACCAATTGTTATAGGTTTAACAGATTGTTATAGGATTCACTGATTGTCATAGGATTCACCCATTGTTATAGGATTCACCAATTGTTATAGGATTCACCCATTGTTCTACGAATCACCCAATGCTGTCGGATTCATCCATTGTTATAGGATTCTCCCATTGTTATAAGATTCACTGATTGCTATAGGACTCACTGGTTGTTAAAAGATTGACTGATTGTTATGGGATTCACTGATTGTTATTGGATTCACTGATTATTATAGGATTCACTCATTGTTATAGGATTCACCGATTGTTCTAGGTTTCACTGATTGCAATGAGATTTACTCATTGTTATAAGATTCGCCGATTGTTACGGGATTCACTGATTATAATAGGTTTGCCAGATGGTTTCAGGATTCATTGATTGTTATAGGATTCACGGATTGTTATAAGACTCAGTGATTGTTATAGGATTCACTCATTGTTATAGGATTCCCGATTGTTTTAGTATTGCCAGATGGTTTCAGGATTCGTTGATTGTTATTGGATTCACCGATTGTTATAGGACTCACTGATTGATATAGGATTCACAGATTGTTATATGATTCACCGATTGTTATAGGATTCACTGATTGTTTTAGGTTTCACTCATTGTTGTCGGATTCACTCATTGTTGTATGATTCAGCAATTGTTATAGGATTTACTGATTGATTTTGGATTCACTGATTTTTATAGGATTGATTGTTATAGGGTTCACTGATTGTTATCGGAGTCACTGAGTGTTATAGGATTTGATGATTTGTCTAGGATTCACTCATTGTTCTAGGATTCACTGATTGTTATCGGATTCACTGATTGTTATGGGATTCACTGATTGTTATAGGATTCACTGATTGTTGTCGGATTCACTGATTGTTATAGGATTCCCTGATTGTTATAGGATTCACTGATTGTTAGAGGATGCACTGAATTTTATTGGATTCACTGATCATTATATGATCATTGATTGTTATAGGATTCACTCATTGTTAGAGAATTCACCAATAGTTATAGTATTCATTGATTGTTATAGAATTCACTAATTGTTATAGGATTCACATTGTTTCAGGATTCACCAATTGTTATAGGATTCACCCATTGTTCTACAAATCACAGATTGCTATAGGATTCATCCATTATTATAGGATTCTCCCATTGTTATAGGATTCACTGATTGCTATAAGATTAACTGATGGTTATGGGATTCACTGATTGTTATAGGATTCACTGATTATTATAGGATTCACTGATTGTTATAGGATTCACTCATTCTTATAGGATTCACCCATTGCTCTAGGTTACACCTATTATTATAGGATTCAGTGTCTGTTGTAGGATTCACTGATTGTTAAAGGATTCACTGATTGTTATAGGATTCACTGATTATTAAAGTATTGACTGATTATTATAGGATTCACTGATTGTTATTGGATTCACTGATTGTTGTCGGATGCACTGATTTTATAGGATTCACTGACACTGATTGTTATAGGATTCACCGATTGTTGTAGGATTCACCAATTGTTATAGGTTTAACAGATTGTTATAGGATTCACTGATTGTCATAGGATTCACCCATTGTTATAGGATTCACCAATTGTTATAGGATTCACCCATTGTTCTACGAATCACCCAATGCTGTCGGATTCATCCATTGTTATAGGATTCTCCCATTGTTATAAGATTCACTGATTGCTATAGGACTCACTGGATGTTAAAAGATTGACTGATTGTTATGGGATTCACTAATTGTTATTGGATTCACTGATTATTATTGAATTCACTCATTGTTATAGGATTCACCGATTGTTCTAGGTTTCACTGATTGTAATGAGATTTACTCATTGTTATAAGATTCGCCGATTGTTACGGGATTCACTGATTATAATAGGTTTGCCAGATGGTTTCAGGATTCATTGATTGTTATAGGATTCACGGATTGTTATAAGACTCAGTGATTGTTATAGGATTCACTCATTGTTATAGGATTCCCCGATTGTTATAGGATTCACTGATTGTTATAGGATCCACTGATTGTTTTAGTATTGCCAGATTGTTTTCAGATTCGTTGATTGTTATTGGATTCACCGATTGTTATAGGACTCACTGATTGATATATGATTCACCGATTGTTATATGATTCACCGATTGTTATAGGATTCACTGATTGTTTTAGGTTTCACTCATTGTTGTCGGATTCACTCATTGTTGTATGATTCAGCAATTGTTATAGGATTTACTGATTGCTTTTGGATTCACTGATTGTTATAGGATTGATTGTTATAGGGTTCACTGATTGTTATATGAGTCACTGAGTGTTATAGGATTTGATGATTTGTCTAGGATTCACTCATTGTTCTAGGATTCACTGATTGTTATCGGATTCACTGATTGTTATAGGATTCACTGATTGTTATAGGATTCACTGATTGTTGTCGGATTCACTGATTGTTATAGGATTCCCTGATTGTTATAGGATTTACTGATTGTTAGAGGATGCACTGAATTTTATTGGATTCACTGATCATTATATGATCATTGATTGTTATAGGATTCACTCATTGTTAGAGAATTCACCAATAGTTATAGTATTCATTAATTGTTATAGAATTCACTGATTGTTATAGTAATCACTGATTGTTATCGGATTATCTGATTGTTGTAGGATTCACTGATCGTTATTGGTTTCACTGACAGTTATTGGATTCACTGATTGTTAAAGGCTTCACTCATTGTTCTAGGATTTACTGATTGTTATAGGATTCTATGACAGTTCTAGAATTATCTGACTGTTATAGAATTCACTGATTGCTACAGAAATCACTGATTGTTATTGGATTCACTGATTGTTATAGGATTGACTGATTATTAAAGGATTCACTGATTGTTATAGGATTCACTGATTGTTATAGGATGCACTGATTTTATAGGATTCACTGATCATTATAGGGTCACTGATTGTTATTGGATTCACCGATTGTTGTAGGATTCACCATTTGTTATAGGATTCACCCATTGTTCTACGTATCACCCAATGCTGTAGGATTCATCCATTGTTATAGGATTCTCCCATTGTTATAAGATTTACTGATTGCTATAGGACTCACTGGTTGTTATAAAATTGACTGATTGTTATGGGATTCACTGATTGTTATTGGATTCACTGATTATTATAGGATTCACTCATTGTTATAGAATTCACCGATTGTTATAGTTTTCACTGATTGTTATGAGATTCACTCATTGTTATAGGATTCACCGATTGTTATGGGATTCACTGATTGTAATAGGCTTGCCAGATGGTTTCAGGATTCACTGATTGTTATAGGATTCACCGATTGTTATAGGACTCACTGATTGTTATACGATTCACTCATTGTTATAGGATTCCCCGATTGTTAGAAGATTCACTGATTGTTATAGGATTCACTGATTGTTATAGGATCCACTGATTGTTTTAGTTTTGCCAGATTGTTTTTGGATTCATTTATTGTTATAGGATTCACTGATTGTTTTAGGTTACACTCATTGTTATAGGTTTCACTCATTGATGTATGATTCAGCAATTGTTGTAGGATTTACTGATTGCTTTAGGATTCACTGATTGTTATAGGATTGATTGATTGTTATAGGGTTCACTGAATGTTATAGGAGTCACTGAGTGTTATAGGATTCAATGATTGGTCTTGGATTCACTCATTGTTCAAGGAATCACTGATTGTTATCGGATACACTGATTGTTATCGGATTCACTGATTGTTATAGGATTCACTGATTGATATCGGATTCACTGATTGTTATAGGATACACTGACTGTTATAGGATTCACTGACTGTGATACGATTCACTGACTGTTTTAGGATTCACCGATTGCTTTAGGATTCACTGATTGTTATAGGATTGACCAAATGTTATAGGATTCACTGATTGTTATAGGATTCAGTCATTGCTATAGGATTCACCCATTGTTATAGGCTTCACCCGTTGCTATAAGATTCACTGATTGTTATAGGATGCACTGATTTTTTTAGGATTCACTGATCGTTATAGGAGCACCGATTGTAATAGGATTCACCGATTGTTATAGGATTGACAGGTTGCTATCGGATTCACTGATTGTTATAGGATTCACCGATTGTTATAGGATTCTTCCATTGTTATAGGATTCTCCCATTATTATAGGATTCACCAATTGCTAGAGGATTCACTAATTCTTATAGGATTCACTTGTTATAAGATTCAATAATTGTTGTGGGATTCACTGATTGCCAAAGGATTCATTGATCATTATAGGATTCACTGATTGTTATTGAATTCAACCATTGTTATAGGATTTACCCATTGTGATAGGATTCACCCACAGTTATAGGATTCACTGATTGTTGTAGGATTCATGGATTGTTATAATATTCATTGATTGTTATAGAATTCATTGATTGTTATAGGATTCCCTGATTGTTATAGGATTCACTGATTGTTAGAGGATGCACTGAATTTTATTGGATTCACTGATCATTATATGATCATTGATTGTTATAGGATTCACTCATTGTTAGAGAATTCACCAATAGTTATAGTATTCATTGATTGTTATAAAATTCACTGATTCTTATTGTAATCACTGATTGTTATAGGATTATCTGATTGTTGTAGGATTCACTGATCGTTATTGGTTTCACTGACAGTTATCGGATTCACTGATTGTTAAAGGCTTCACTCATTGTTCTAGGATTCACTGATTGTTATAGGATTCTCTGACTGTTATAGAATTCTCTGACTGTTAAAGAATTCACTGATTGCTACAGAAATCACTGATTGTTTTCAGATTCACTGATTATTGTAGGATTCACTAATTGTTTAAGGATTCACCAAGTGTTATACGTTTCACTCATTGTTATGGGATTCACACATTGTTATAGTATTGTTTGATTGTTACAGGATTCACTGATTGTTATAGTATTTACTGATTGTTAAAGGATTCTCCGATTGTTATAGGATTGACTGAATGTTATAGGATTCAATGATTGTTATAGGATTCACTGATTGTTAGAGGATTGACCGAATGTTATGGGATTCACTGATTGTTATAGGATTCACCCATTCTCATAGGATTCACCCATTGCTTTAGGTTACACCTATTGTTATAGGATTCACTGTCTGTTGTAGGATTCACTGATTGTTAAAGGATTCACTGATTGTTATAGGATTCATGCTTTGTTATAGGATTCACTGCTTGTTATAGGAGGCACAGATTTTTATAGGATTCTCTGATCATTATAGGATCAATGATTGTTATAGGATTCACTGATTTTTATAGGAGTCACTGATTGCTATAGGATTCAAGCATTGTTATAGGATTGACTGATTATTACAGGATGCATTGATTTTTATAGGATTAACTGATTGTTATCAGATCACTGACTGTTATAGGATTCAACATTGTTGTAGGATTCACACATTGCTTTAGGATTCATTGTCTGTTGTAGGATTCACTGATTGTTATAGAATTCATTAATTGTTATCGGTGTCGCTCATTGTTATCAGATTCCCTGATTGTTGTATGATTCACTGATTGTTATAGGATTGACTGATTATTATAGGATTCACCAATTGTTATAGGATTCACTGATTGTTATAGGGTGCACTGATTTATAGGATTCACTGATTGATATAGGATCACTGATTGATATAGGATCACTGATTGTTATAGGATTCACCAATTGTTGTAGGATTCACTGATAGTTAAACGATTCACTGATTATTAAAGGATTCACTCATGGTTATAGGATTCACTGATTGTTAGAGGATTGACTGCTTGTTATAGGATTCACGGATCATTGGAGGATTCACTTATTGTTGGACGATTGACAGGTTGTTATAGGATTCACTGATTGTTATAGGATTCACTGATTGTTATAGGATTCACTGATTGTTATTGAATGCACTGATTGTGATAGGATTCATTGATTGTTAGAGAATTAACTGATTGTTATAGGAATCACTGATCCTTATAGGATTCACTGATTGTTATAGGATTCACTGATCATTATAGGATTCACTGATTGTTATAGGATTCACTGATTGTTTTAGGATTTACTGATTGTTATCGGATTGATAAATGTTATCGGATTCACTGATTGTTATAGGATTCACACATTGCTATAGGATTCACTGATTGTTGTCGGATTCACTGATTGTTATAGGATTCACTGATTGTTACCGGATTCACTGATTGTTATCGGATACACTGACTGTTATAGGATTCACTGACTGTTATACGATTCACTGACTGTTTTAGGATTCACCGATTGTTTTAGCATTCACTGATTGTTATAGGATTGACCAAATGTTATAGGATTCACTGATTGTTATACGATTCACTCATTGCTATAGGATTCACCGATTGTTATATGGTTCACCCTTTGCTATAGGATTCACTGATTGTTATAGGATGCACTGATTTTTATAGGATTCACTGATCGTTATAGGAGCACCAATTGTAATAGGATTCACCGATTGTTATAGGATTGACAGGTTGCTATAGGATTCACTGATTATTATAGGATTCACCGATTGTTATAGGATTCTTCCATTGTTATATGATTCTCCCATTATTATAGGATTCACCGATTTCTAGAGGGTTCACTAATTGTTATCGGATTCACTTGTTATAAGATTCAATAATTGTTGTGGGAGTCACTGATTGCCAAAGGATTCACTGATCATTATAGGATTCACTGATTGTTGTCGGATTCATGGATTGTTATAGTATTCATTGATTGTTCTAGAATTCACTGATTGTTAGAGGATTCCCTGATTGTTATAGGATTCACTTATTGTTAGAGGATGCATTGAATTTTATAGGATTCACTGATCATTATATGATCATTGATTGTTGTAGGATTCACCCATTGTTATAGGATTCACCAATTGTTATAGGATTCTCCCATTGTTATAGGATTCACCAATTGTTATAGAATTCACCCATTGTTATATGAATCACCCATTGTTATAGGATTCATCCATTGTTATAGGATTCACTGATTGCTTTTGGATTCACTGATTGTTATAGGATTGATTGTTATATGGTTCACTGATTGTTATAGGAGTCACTGAGTGTTATAGGATTTGATGATTTGTCTAGGATTCACTCATTGTTCTAGGATTCACTGATTGTTATCGGATTCACTGATTGTTATAGGATTCACTGATTGTTATAGGATTCACTGATTGTTGTCGGATTCACTGATTGTTATAGGATTCCCTGATTGTTATAGGATTTACTGATTGTTAGAGGATGCACTGAATTTTATTGGATTCACTGATCATTATATGATCATTGATTGTTATAGGATTCACTCATTGTTAGAGAATTCACCAATAGTTATAGTATTCATTGATTGTTATAGAATTCACTGATTGTTATAGTAATCACTGATTGTTATCGGATTATCTGATTGTTGTAGGATTCACTGATCGTTATTGGTTTCACTGACAGTTATTGGATTCACTGATTGTTAAAGGCTTCACTCGTTGTTCTAGGATTTACTGATTGTTATAGGATTCTCTGACAGTTCTAGAATTATCTGACTGTTATAGAATTCACTGATTGCTACAGAAATCACTGATTGTTATTGGATTCACTGATTGTTATAGGATTGACTGATTATTAAAGGATTCACTGATTGTTATAGGATTCACTGATTGTTATAGGCTGCACTGATTTTATAGGATTCACTGATCATTATAGGATCACTGATTGTTATAGGATTCACCGATTGTTGTAGGATTCACGATTTGTTATAGGATTCACCCATTGTTCTACGTATCACCCAATGCTGTAGGATTCATCCATTGTTATAGGATTCTCCCATTGTTATAAGATTCACTGATTGCTATAGGACTCACTGGTTGTTATAAAATTGACTGATTGTTATGGGATTCACTGATTGTTATTGGATTCACTGATTATTATAGGATTCACTCATTGTTATAGAATTCACCGATTGTTATAGTTTTCACTGATTGTTATGAGATTCACTCATTGTTATAGGATTCACCGATTGTTATGGGATTCACTGATTGTAATAGGCTTGCCAGATGGTTTCAGGATTCACTGATTGTTATAGGATTCACCGATTGTTATAGGACTCACTGATTGTTATACGATTCACTCATTGTTATAGGATTCCCCGATTGTTAGAAGATTCACTGATTGTTATAGGATTCACTGATTGTTATAGGATCCACTGATTGTTTTAGGTTACACTCATTGTTATAGGTTTCACTCATTGATGTATGATTCAGCAATTGTTGTAGGATTTACTGATTGCTTTAGGATTCACTGATTGTTATAGGATTGATTGATTGTTATAGGGTTCACTGAATGTTATAGGAGTCACTGAGTGTTATAGGATTCAATGATTGGTCTTGGATTCACTCATTGTTCTAGGAATCACTGATTGTTATCGGATACACTGATTGATATCGGATTCACTGATTGTTATAGGATACACTGACTGTTATAGGTTTCACTGACTGTTATACGATTCACTGACTGTTTTAGGATTCACCGATTGCTTTAGGATTCACTGATTGTTATAGGATTGACCAAATGTTATAGGATTCACTGATTGTTATAGGATTCAGTCATTGCTATAGGATTCACCCATTGTTATAGGCTTCACCCGTTGCTATAGGATTCACTGATTGTTATAGGATGCACTGATTTTTTTAGGATTCACTGATCATTATAGGAGCACCGATTGTTATAGGATTGACAGGTTGCAATAGGATTCACTGATTGTTATAGGATTCACCGATTGTTATAGGATTCTTCCATTGTTATAGGATTCTCCCATTATTATAGGATTCACCGATTGCTAGAGGATTCACTAATTCTTATAGGATTTACTTGTTATAAGATTCAATAATTGTTGTGGGATTCACTGATTGCCAAAGGATTCACTGATCATTATAGGATTCACTGATTGTTATTGAATTCAACCATTGTTATAGGATTTACCCATTGTGATAGGATTCACCCACAGTTATAGGATTCACTGATTGTTGTAGGATTCATGGATTGTTATAATATTCATTGATTGTTATAGAATTCATTGATTGTGATAGGATTCCCTGATTGTTATAGGATTCACTGATTGTTAGAGGATGCACTGAATTTTATTGGATTCACTGATCATTATATGATCATTGATTGTTATAGGATTCACTCATTGTTAGAGAATTCGCCAATAGTTATAGTATTCATTGATTGTTATAAAATTCACTGATTCTTATAGTAATCACTGATTGTTATAGGATTATCTGATTGTTGTAGGATTCACTGATCATTATTGGTTTCACTGACTGTTATCGGATTCACTGATTGTTAAAGGCTTCACTCATTGTTCTAGGATTCACTGATTGTTATAGGATTCTCTGACTGTTATAGAATTCTCTGACTGTTATAGAATTCACTGATTGCTACAGAAATCACTGATTGTTTTCAGATTCACTGATTATTGTAGGATTCACTAATTGTTTAAGGATTCACCAAGTGTTATACGTTTCACTCATTGTTATGGGATTCACACATTGTTATAGTATTGTTTGATTGTTACAGGATTCACTAATTGTTATAGAAATGTACTGATTGTTAAAGGATTCTCTGATTGATATAGGATTGACTGAATGTTATAGGATTCAATGATTGTTATAGGATTCTTTGATTATTATAGGATTACCGAATGTTATAGGATTCACTGATGGTTATAGGATTCACCCATTCTCATAGGATTCACCCATTGCTTTACGTTACACCTATTGTTATAGGATTCACTGTCTGTTGTACGATTCACTGATTGTTAAAGGATTCACTGATTGTTATAGGATTCATGCTTTGTTATAGGATTCACTGCTTGTTATAGGAGGCACTGATTTTTATAGGATTCTCTGATCATTATAGGATCAATGATTGTTATAGGATTCACTGATTTTTATAGGAGTCACTGATTGTTATAGGATTCAAGCATTGTTATAGGATTGACTGATTATTACAGGATGCATTGATTTTTATAGGATTAACTGATTGTTATCAGATCACTGACTGTTATAGGATTCAACATTGTTGTAGGATTCACACATTGCTTTAGGATTCATTGTCTGTTGTAGGATTCACTGATTGTTATAGAATTCATTAATTGTTATCGGTGTCGCTCATTGTTATCAGATTCCCTGATTGTTGTATGATTCACTGATTGTTATAGGATTCACATTGTTTCAGGATTCACCAATTGTTATAGGATTCACCCATTGTTCTACAAATCACAGATTGCTATAGGATTCATCCATTGTTATAGGATTCACTGATTGCTATAAGATTCACTAATGGTTATGGGATTCACTGATTGTTATAGGATTCACTGATGATTATAGGATTCACTGATTGTTATAGGATTCACTCATTGTTAAAGGATTGACTGATTATTATAGGATTCACCGATTGTTGTCTGATTCATTGATTGTTGTAGGATGCACTGATTTTATATGATTCACTGATCGTTATAGGATCACTGATTGTTATAGGATACACTGATTGTTACAGGATTGCCTAAATGTTATTGGATTCACTGATTGTTTTAAGATTCACTGATTGTTATGGGATCCACTGATTGTCAAAGGATTCACTGATTGTTAGAGGATTCACTGATTGTTATAAGATTCACCCATTCTTATAGGATTCGCCCATTGCTATAGGTTACACCTATTATTATAGGATTCAGTGTCTGTTGTAGGATTCACTGATTGTTAAAGGATTCACTGATTGTTATAGGATTCACTGATTGTTAAAGTATTGACTGATTATTATAGGATTCACTGATTGTTATAGGATTCACTGATTGTTATCGGATGCACTGATTTTATAGGATTCACTGACACTGATTGTTATAGGATTCACCGATTGTTGTAGGATTCACCAATTGTTATAGGTTTAACAGATTGTTATAGGATTCACTGATTGTCATAGGATTCACCCATTGTTATAGGATTCACCAATTGTTATAGGATTCACCCATTGTTCTACGAATCACCCAATGCTGTCGGATTCATCCATTGTTATAGGATTCTCCCATTGTTATAAGATTCACTGATTGCTATAGGACTCACTGGTTGTTAAAAGATTGACTGATTGTTATGGGATTCACTGATTGTTATTGGATTCACTGATTATTATAGAATTCACTCATTGTTGTTGGATTCACCGATTGTTCTAGGTTTCACTGATTGTAATGAGATTTACTCATTGTTATAAGATTCACCGATTGTTACGGGATTCACTGATTGTAATAGGTTTGCCAGATGGTTTCAGGATTCATTAATTGTTATAGGATTCACCGATTTTATAGGACTCACTGATTGTTATAGGATTCACTCATTGTTATAGGATTCCCCGATTGTTATAGGATTCACTGATTGTTATAGGATCCACTGATTGTTTTAGTATTGCCAGACTGTTTTAGGATTCGTTGATTGTTATTGGATTCACCGATTGTTATAGGATTCACTGATTGTTTTAGGTTTCACTCATTGTTGTCGGATTCACTCATTGTTGTATGATTCAGCAATTGTTATAGGATTTACTGATTGCTTTTGGATTCACTGATTGTTATAGGATTGATTGTTATAGGGTTCACTGATTGTTATAGGAGTCACTGAGTGTTATAGGATTTGATGATTTGTCTAGGATTCACTCATTGTTCTAGGATTCACTGATTGTTATCGGATTCACTGATTGTTATAGGATTCACTGATTGTTATAGGATTCACTGATTGTTGTCGGATTCACTGATTGTTATAGGATTCCCTGATTGTTATAGGATTTACTGATTGTTAGAGGATGCACTGAATTTTATTGGATTCACTGATCATTATATGATCATTGATTGTTATAGGATTCACTCATTGTTAGAGAATTCACCAATAGTTATAGTATTCATTGATTGTTATAGAATTCACTGATTGTTATAGTAATCACTGATTGTTATCGGATTATCTGATTGTTGTAGGATTCACTGATCGTTATTGGTTTCACTGACAGTTATTGGATTCACTGATTGTTAAAGGCTTCACTCGTTGTTCTAGGATTTACTGATTGTTATAGGATTCTCTGACAGTTCTAGAATTATCTGACTGTTATAGAATTCACTGATTGCTACAGAAATCACTGATTGTTATTGGATTCACTGATTGTTGTAGGATTGACTGATTATTAAATGATTCACTGATTGTTATAGGATTCACTGATTGTTATAGGCTGCACTGATTTTATAGGATTCACTGATCATTATAGGATCACTGAATGTTATAGGATTCACCGATTGTTGTAGGATTCACGATTTGTTATAGGATTCACCCATTGTTCTACGTATCACCCAATGCTGTAGGATTCATCCATTGTTATAGGATTCTCCCATTGTATAAGATTCACTGATTGCTATAGGACTCACTGGTTGTTATAAAATTGACTGATTGTTATGGGATTCACTGATTGTTATTGGATTCACTGATTATTATAGGATTCACTCATTGTTATAGAATTCACCGATTGTTATAGTTTGCACTGATTGTTATGAGATTCACTCATTGTTATAGGATTCACCGATTGTTATGGGATTCACTGATTGTAATAGGCTTGCCAGATGGTTTCAGGATTCACTGATTGTTATAGGATTCACCGATTGTTATAGGACTCACTGATTGTTATACGATTCACTCATTGTTATAGGATTCCCCGATTGTTAGAAGATTCACTGATTGTTATAGGATTCACTGATTGTTATAGGATCCACTGATTGTTTTAGTTTTGCCAGATTGTTTTTGGATTCATTTATTGTTATAGGATTCACTGATTGTTTTAGGTTACACTCATTGTTATAGGTTTCACAAATTGATGTATGATTCATCAATTGTTGTAGGATTTACTGATTGCTTTAGGATTCACTGATTGTTATAGGATTGATTGATTGTTATAGGGTTCACTGAATGTTATAGGAGTCACTGAGTGTTATAGGATTCAATGATTGGTCTTGGATTCACTCATTGTTCTAGGAATCACTGATTGTTATCGGATACACTGATTGTTATCGGATTCACTGATTGTTATAGGATTCACTGATTGATATCGGATTCACTGATTGTTATAGGATACACTGACTGTTATAGGTTTCACTGACTGTAATACGATTCACTGACTGTTTTAGGATTCACCGATTGCTTTAGGATTCACTGATTGTTATAGGATTGACCAAATGTTATAGGATTCACTGATTGTTATAGGATTCAGTCATTGCTATAGGATTCACCCATTGTTATAGGCTTCACCCGTTGCTATAGGATTCACTGATTGTTATAGGATGCACTGATTTTTTTAGGATTCACTGATCGTTATAGGAGCACCGATTGTAATAGGATTCACCGATTGTTATAGGATTGACAGGTTGCAATAGGATTCACTGATTGTTATAGGATTCACCGATTGTTATAGGATTCTTCCATTGTTATAGGATTCTCCCATTATTATAGGATTCACCGATTGCTAGAGGATTCACTAATTCTTATAGGATTTACTTGTTATAAGATTCAATAATTGTTGTGGGATTCACTGATTGCCAAAGGATTCACTGATCATTATAGGATTCACTGATTGTTATTGAATTCAACCATTGTTATAGGATTTACCCATTGTGATAGGATTCACCCACAGTTATAGGATTCACTGATTGTTGTAGGATTCATGGATTGTTATAATATTCATTGATTGTTATAGAATTCATTGATTGTTATAGGATTCCCTGATTGTTATAGGATTCACTGATTGTTAGAGGATGCACTGAATTTTATTGGATTCACTGATCATTATATGATCATTGATTGTTATAGGATTCACTCATTGTTAGAGAATTCACCAATAGTTATAGTATTCATTGATTGTTATAAAATTCACTGATTCTTATAGTAATCACTGATTGTTGTAGGATTATCTGATTGTTGTAGGATTCACTGATCGTTATTGGTTTCACTGACAGTTATCGGATTCACTGATTGTTAAAGGCTTCACTCATTGTTCTAGGATTCACTGATTGTTATAGGATTCTCTGACTGTTATAGAATTCTCTGACTGTTATAGAATTCACTGATTGCTACAGAAATCACTGATTGTTTTCAGGTTCACTGATTATTGTAGGATTCACTAATTGTTTAAGGATTCACCAAGTGTTATACGTTTCACTCATTGTTATGGGATTCACACATTGTTATAGTATTGTTTGACTGTTACAGGATTCACTAATTGTTATAGTATTTACTGATTGTTAAAGGATTCTCCGATTGTTATAGGATTGACTGAATGTTATAGGATTCAATGATTGTTATAGGATTCACTGATTGTTAGAGGATTGACCGAATGTTATGGGATTCACTGATTGTTATAGGATTCTTTGATTATTATAGGATTACCGAATGTTATAGGATTCACTGATGGTTATAGGATTCACCCATTCTCATAGGATTCACCCATTGCTTTACGTTACACCTATTGTTATAGGATTCACTGTCTGTTGTACGATTCACTGATTGTTAAAGGATTCACTGATTGTTATAGGATTCATGCTTTGTTATAGGATTCACTGCTTGTTATAGGAGGCACTGATTTTTATAGGATTCTCTGATCATTATAGGATCAATGATTGTTATAGGATTCACTGATTTTTATAGGAGTCACTGATTGTTATAGGATTCAAGCATTGTTATAGGATTGACTGATTATTACAGGATGCATTGATTTTTATAGGATTAACTGATTGTTATCAGATCACTGACTGTTATAGGATTCAACATTGTTGTAGGATTCACACATTGCTTTAGGATTCATTGTCTGTTGTAGGATTCACTAATTGTTATAGAATTCATTAATTGTTATCGGTGTCGCTCATTGTTATCAGATTCCCTGATTGTTGTATGATTCACTGATTGTTATAGGATTGACTGATTATTATAGGATTCACCAATTGTTATTGGATTCACTGATTGTTATAGTGTGCACTGATTTATAGGATTCACTGATTGATATAGGATCACTGATTGTTATAGGATTCACCGATTGTTGTAGGATTCACTGATAGTTAAACGATTCACTGATTATTAAAGGATTCACTCATGGTTATAGGATTCACTGATTGTTAGAGGATTGACTAATTGTTATAGGTTTCACGGATCATTGGAGGATTCACTTATTGTTGGACGATTGACAGGTTGTTATAGGATTCACTGATTGTTGTAGGATTCACTGATTGTTATAGGATTCACTGATTGTTATTGAATGCACTGATTGTGATAGGCTTCATTGATTGTTAGAGAATTAACTGATTGTTATAGGATTCACTGATCGTTAGGGGATTCACTGATTGTTGTAGGATTGATGGATTGTTATAGGATTCACTGATTGTTGTAAGATTCACCCATTGTTATAGGATTCATTAATTTGTATAGGATTCACTGATTGTTATAGGATTCATCCATTGTTATAGAATTCACCGCTTGTTATAGGATTCACCCATTGTTATACAAATCACTGATTGTTATAGGATTCGCCCATTGTTATGGGATTCTCCCATTCTTATAGGAACCACTGATTGCCAGAGGATTCAAGGATTGTTATAGGATTTACTGATTGTTATAGGATTCACCCATTGGTATAGGATTCCCTGATTGTTATAGCATTCGCCCATTGCCTTAGGATTCACCCGCAGTTATAAGATTCACTGACTGTTTTAGGATTCACTGATTGTTATAGTATTCATTGAATGTTATAAAATTCACTCATTGTTACAGGATTCACTGATTGTTATACGATTCACTGATTGTTACATTTATCACTGATTGCTACAGGATTCACTGATTGTTATAGGATTCACTGATTGTTAGAGGATGAACTGATCTTTATAGGATTCATTGATAGTTATAGGTTCAGTGATTATTATCGGATTCACATTGTTTTAGGAGTCACTGATTGTGATAGGATTCATTGATTGTTAGAGAATTGACTGATTGTTATAGGATTCACTGATCGTTACGGGATTCACTGATTGTTGTAGGATTGATGGATTGTTTTAGGATTCACTGATTGTTGTGGGATTCACCCATTGTTATAGGATTCATTAATTTTTATAGGATTCACTGATTGTTATAGGATTCATCCATTGTTATAGAATTCACCGCTTGTTATAGGATTCACCCATTGTTATACGAATCACTGATTTTTATAGGATTCACCAATTGTTACAGGATTCACTGATTGTTATAGTATTTACTGATTGTTAAAGGATTCTCTGATCATTATAGGATCACTTTGTTATAGGATTCACCGATTGTTGTCGGATTCATTGATTGTTATAGGATTCACCAATTGTTATAGGTTTCACCCATTGTTATATGAATCACCCATTTTTATCGGATTCATCAATTGTTATAGGATTCACTGATTGTTATAGGATTCACCCATTGTTTTAGGAATCACCAATTGTTATAGGATTCTTCCATTGTTATAGGATTCTCCCATTATTATAGGATTCACTGATTGCTAGAGGATTCAGTGATTGTTATAGGATTCACTTGTTATAAGATTCAATAATTGTTCTGGGATTCACTGATTGCCAAATGATTCACTGATTGTTAAAGGATTCATTGATTATTATCGAGTTCAACCATTGTTGTTGGATTCGTCCATTGCGATAGGATTCACCCACAGTTATAGGATTCACTGATTGTTGTAGGATTCATGGATTGTTATAGTATTCATTGATTGTTATAGAATTCACTGATTGTTATAGGATTCCCTGACTGTTAAAGGATTCACTGATTGTTAGAGGATGCACTGATTTTTATAGGATTCTTTGATCATTATATGATGACTGATTGTTATCGGATTCACTCATTGTTAGAGAATTCACCGATTGTTATAGTATTCACTGATTGTAATAGGATTCACTGATTGTTATCGGATTCACTGATTGTTAGAGGATTGACTGATTGTCATAGGTTTCACTGATCGTTATAGGATTCAATGATTGTTATAAAATTCACTCATTGTTATAGTAATCACTGATTGTTATAGGATTCCCTGATTTTTATAGGATTCACTAATCGTTATAGAATCACTGATTGTTATAGGATTATCCAATTGTTGTAGGATTCACTGATTGTTATAGGTTTCACTGACAGTTATCGGATTCACTGATTGTTATAGGATTCACTGATTGTTATAAGATTCACCAATTGTTATCAGATTCTCTGACTGTTATAGAATTCACTGATTGCAACATAAATCACTGATTGTTATTGGATTCACTGATTGTTATTGGATTGACTGATTGTTTTCAGATTCACTGATTGTTATAGAATTCACATGTTGCTTAAGGACTCACCGATTGTTATAGGTTTCACTCATTGTTACGGGATTCACACATTGTTATAGTATTGTTTGATTGTTACAGGATTCACTGATTGTTATATTATTTACTGATTGTTAAAGGATTCTCTGATTGTTATAGGTTTCACCCATTGATTTAGGATTCACCAATTGCTATAGGATTCTCCCATTGTTATAGTATTCACCAATTATTATAGAAATCACCCATTGTTATATGAATCACCCATTGTTATAGGATTCATCCATTGTTATAGGATTCACCGATTGTTATAGGATTCACATTGTTTTAGGATTCACCAATTGTTATAGGATTCACGCATTGTTCTACGAATCACAGATTGCTATAGGTTTCATCCATTGTTATAGGATTCTCCCATTGTTATAGGATTCACTCATTGCTATAGGATTCACTGATGGTTATGGGATTCACTGATTGTTATAGGATTCACTGATTATTATAGGATTCACTGATTGTTATCGGATTCACTCATTGTTAGAGAATTCACCGATAGTTATAGTATTCACTGATTGTAATAGGATTTATTGATTGTTATCGGATTGACTGATTGTTAGAGGATTGACTGATTGTCATAGGATTCACTGATCGTTATAGGATTCAATGATTGTTATAGAATTCACTCATTGTTATAGTAATCACTGATTGTTATAGGTTTCACTGACAGTTATCGGATTCACTGCTTGGTATAGGATTCACTGATTGTTATAAGATTCACCGATTGTTATCAGATTCTCTGACTGTTATAGAATTCACTGATTGCAACAGAAATCACTGATTGTTATTGGATTCACTGATTGTTATTGGATTGACTGATTGTTTTCAGATTCACTGATTGTTATAGGATTCACATGTTGTTTATGGATTCACCAATTGTTATAGGTTTCACTCATTGTTATGGGATTCACACATTGTTATAGTATTGTTTGATTGTTACAGGATTCACTGATTGTTATATTATTTACTGATTGTTAAAGGATTCTCTGATTGTTATAGGTTTCACCCATTGTTTTAGGATTCACCAATTGTTATAGGATTCTCCCATTGTTATAGTATTCACCAATTATTATAGGAATCACCCATTGTTATATGAATCACCCATTGTTGTAGGATTCATCCATTGTTATAGGATTCACCGATTGTTATAGGATGCACATTGTTTTAGGATTCACCAATTGTTATAGGATTCACCCATTGTTCTACGAATCACAGATTGCTATAGGATTCATCCATTGTTATAGGATTCTCCCATTGTTATAGGATTCACTGATTGTTATAGGTTTCACTGATTGTTATTGGATTCACTCATTGTTAAAGGATTGACTGATTATTGTAGAATTCACCGATTGTTATAGGATTCACTGATTGTTGTCGGATGCACTGATTTTATAGGATTCACTGATCGTTATAGGATCACTGATTGTTATAGGATTCACTGATTGTTATAGGATACACTGATTGTTACAGGATTGACTGAATGTTATAGGATTCACTGATTGTTTTAAGAGTCACTGATTGTTATGGGATCCACTGATTGTCAAAGGATTCATTGATTGTTATAGGATTCACTGATTGTTATAGGATTCACCCATTCTTATAGGATTCACCCATTGCTCTAGGTTACATCTATTGTTATCGGATTTAATGTCTGTTGTAGGATTCATTGATTGTTAAAGAATTCACTGATTGTTATAGGATCACTGATTGTTAAAGTATTGACTGATTGTTATCGGATCACTGATTGTTATAGGTTTAACAGATTGTTATAGGATTCACTGATCGTTATAGGATCACTGATTGTTAAAGGATTCGCCGATTGTTGTAGGATTCACCGATTGTTATAGGTTTAACAGATTGTTATAGGATTCACCCATTGTTACAGGATTCTCCCATTGTTATAAGATTCACTGATTGCTATAGGACTCACTGGTTGTTATAAGATTGAATGATTGTTATGGGATTCACTCATTGCTATAGGATTCACCTAATCTTATGGGATTCACTGATTGTAATAGGTTGGCCAGATGGTTTCAGGATTCACTGATTGTTATAGGATTGACAGATTGTTATCGGACTCACTGATTGTTATAGGATTCACTCATTGTGATAGGATTCCCCGATTGTTAGAGGATTCACTGATTGTTATAGGATCCGCTGATTGTTTTAGTTTTGCCAGATTGTTTTTGGATTCATTGATTGTTATCGGATTCACCGATTTTTATAGGACTCACTGATTGATATAGGATTCACCGATTCTTATAGGTTTAACAGATTGTTATAGGATTCACCCATTGTTACAGGATTCACCAATTGTTATCGGATTCACGAATTGTTCTACGAATCACCTACTGCTCTAGGATTCATCCATTGTTATAGGATTCTCCCATTGTTATAAGATTCACTGATTGCTATAGGACTCACTGGTTGTTATAAGATTGAATGATTGTTATGGGATTCACTCATTGCTATAGCATTCACCGATTCTTATGGGATTCACTGATTGTAATAGGTTGGCCAGATGGTTTCAGGATTCACTGATTGTTATAGGATTGACCGATTGTTATCGGACTCACTGATTGTTATAGGATTCACTCATTGTTATAGGATTCCCCGATTGTTAGAGGATTCACTGATTGTTATAGGATTCACTGATTGTTATAGGATCCACTGATTGTTTTCGTTTTGCCAGATTGTTTTTGGATTCATTGATTGTTATCGGATTCACCGATTGTTATAGGACTCACTGATTGGTATAGGATTCACTGATTGTTTTAGGTTACACTCATTGTTATAGGTTTCACTCATTGATGTATGATTCAGCAATTGTTGTAGGATTTACTGATTGCTTTAGGATTCACTGATTGTTATAGGATTGATTGATTGTTATAGGGTTCACTGATTGTTATAGGAGTCACTGAGTGTTATAGGATTCAATGATTGGTCTAGGATTCACGATTGTTATAGGATTCACTGATTGTTATAGGATTCACTGATTGTTATCGGATTCACTGATCGTTATAATATTCATTGATTGTTATAGGATTCACTGATTGTTATAGGATACACAGACTGTTATACGATTCACTGACTGTTATAGGATTCACTGATTGTTTTAGGATTCACTGACTGTTATAGGATTGACCAAATGTTGTAGGATTCACTGATTATTATACGATTCACTGATTATTGTAGGATTCACTTGTTATAAGATTCAATAATTGTTGTGGGATTCACTGATTGCCAAAGGATTCACTGATCATTATTGGATTCACTGATTTTTATCAAATTCAACCATTGTTATAGGATTTACCCAGTGCGATAGGATTCAGCCACAGTTGTAGGATTCACTGATTGTTGTAGGATTAACGGATTGTTATAGTATTCATTGATTGTTATAAAATTCCCTGATTGTTATAGGATTCCCTGATTGTTATAGGATTCACTGATTGTTAGAGGATGCACTGATTTTTATCGGATTAACTGATCATTATATGATCATTGATTGTTATAGGATTCACTCATTGTTAGAGAATTCACCAATAGTTAGAGTATTCATTGATTGTAATAGGATTGACTGATTGTCACCGGATTCACTGATCATTATAGGATTCAATGATTGTTATAGAATTCACTGATTGTTATAAGAATCACTGATTGTTATAGGATTCCTTGATTTTTATTGGATTCACTGATAGTTATAGGATCACTGATTGTTATAGGATTATCCAATTGTTGTAGGATTCACTGATCGTTATTGGTTTCACTGACAGTTATCGGATTCACTGATTGTTAAAGGCTTCACTCATTGTTCTAGGATTCACTGATTGTTATAGGATTCTCTGACTGTTATAGAATTCTCTGACTGTTATAGACTTCACTGATTGCTACAGAAATCATTGATTGTTATTGGATTCACTGATTGTTATAGGATTGACTGATTGTTTAAGGATTCACCAATTGTTATAGGTTTCACTCATTGTTATGGGATTCACACATTGTTATAGTATTGTTTGATTGTTACAGGATTCACTGATTGTTATAGTATTTACTGATTGTTAAAGGATTCTCCGATTGTTATAGGATTGACTAAATGTTAAAGGATTCACTGACTGTTATAGGATTCACTGATTGTTAGAGGATTGACCGAATGTTATGGGATTCACTGATTGTTATGCAATTCACTGACTGTTATACAATTGACCGAATGTTATAGGATTCACTGATTGTTATAGGATTCACTGATTAATATAGGATTACCGAATGTTATAGGATTCACTGATTGTTATAGGATACACTGATTGTTACAGAATTGACCGAATGTTATAGGATTCACTGATTGTTATAGGATTCGCCCATTCTTATGGGATTCACCCATTGCTTTTGGTTACACCTATTGTTATAGGATTCATTGTCTGTTTTTGGATTCACTGATTGTTAAAGGATTCACTGATTATTATATGATTCACCGATTGTTATAGGATTCACTGATTGTTATAGGATGCACTGATTTTTAGGATTCACTAATCGTTATAGGATCAATGATTGTTATAGGATTCACCGATTGTTGTCGGATTCACTGATTGTTATAGGATTGACAGATTGTTATAGGATTCACTGATTGTCATAGGATTCACCCATTGTTATAGGATTCACCAATTGTTATAGGATTCACCCATTGTTATAGGATTCATCCATTGTTATAAGATTCACTGATTGTTATAGGGTTCACCCATTGTTATAGGATTCATCAATTATTATAGGATTCACCCATTGTTCTACGCATCACTGATTGTTATAGGATTCATCCATTGTTATAGGATTCACTGATTGCTATAGGACTCAGTGATTGTTCTAAGATTGACTGATTGTTATGCGATTCAATGATTGTTATAGGATTCACTGATTATTGTCGGATTTACTGATTGTTATAGGATTCACTGATTGTTAGAGGATGCACTGATTTTTATAGGATTCACTGATTGTTATAGGATTCACCGATTGTTATAGGCTTCACTCATTGTTATAGGATTCACTCATTGTTATAGGATTCACCAATTGTTATGGGATTCACTGATTGGAATAGGTTTGCCAGATGGTTTTAGGATTCACTGATTGTTATAGGATTTACCGATTGTTATAGGACTCACTGATTGTTATAGGATTCACTGATTGTTATCTGATTCATGGATTGTTATAGGATTCACTGATTTTATAGGGTTCACTCATTGTTATAGGATTCCCCGATTGTTATAGGATTCACTGATTGCCATAGGATTCACTGATTGTTAGAGGATTGACTGATTGTTATATGATTCACTGATTGTTATAGGATTCACTGATTGTTTTAGTTTTGCCAGATTGTTTTAGGAATCACTGATTGTTATAGGATTCACCGATTGTTATAGGACTCACTGATTGTTATAGGATTCACCGATTGTTATAGGAATCACCGATTGTTTTAGGTTTCACTCATTGTTATAGGATTCACTCATTGTTGTATGATTCAGCGTTTGATATAGAATTTACTGATTGCTTTTGGATTCACTGATTGTTATAGGATTCACTGATTGTTATAGGATTGACTGATTGTTCTAGGATTCGCTGATTGTTGTTGGTTTCACTGATTGTTATATGATTCACTGATTGTTATAGGTTTGATTGATTGTTATAAGATTCTCTGATTGTTATGGTTTAACTGATTGTTATAGGATTTACTGATTTTTATAGGATTCACTGATTGTTATGGAATTCACGCATTGTTATAGGATTCACCGATAGTTATCGGATTCACCGATTGTTATATGTTTCACTCATTGTTATGGGATTCACTCATTGTTATAAGATTCACTGATTGTTATAGGATGCACTGATTGATGTTGGATTCACTGATTGTTAAAGGTTTCACTAATTGTTTTTTAATTCACTGATTGTTATAGGATTCACTGATTGCTATAGGATACACATTGTTGTACGATTCACTGATTGTTATAGGATTCTCTGACTGTTATAGAATTATCTGACTGTTATAGACTTCACTGATTGCTACAGAAATCATTGATTGTTATTGGATTCACTGATTGTTATAGGATTGACTGATTGTTTAAGGATTCACCAATTGTTATAGGTTTCACTCATTGTTATGGGATTCACACATTGTTATAGTATTGTTTGATTGTTACAGGATTCACTGATTGTTATAGTATTTACTGATTGTTAAAGGATTCTCCGATTGTTATAGGATTGACTAAATGTTAAAGGATTCACTGACTGTTATAGGATTCACTGATTGTTAGAGGATTGACCGAATGTTATGGGATTCACTGATTGTTATGCAATTCACTGACTGTTATACAATTGACCGAATGTTATAGGATTCACTGATTGTTATAGGATTCAATGATTGTTATAGAATTCACTGATTGTTATAAGAATCACTGATTGTTATAGGATTCCTTGATTTTTATTGGATTCACTGATAGTTATAGGATCACTGATTGTTATAGGATTATCCAATTGTTGTAGGATTCACTGATCGTTATTGGTTTCACTGACAGTTATCGGATTCACTGATTGTTAAAGGCTTCACTCATTGTTCTAGGATTCACTGATTGTTATAGGATTCTCTGACTGTTATAGAATTCTCTGACTGTTATAGACTTCACTGATTGCTACAGAAATCATTGATTGTTATTGGATTCACTGATTGTTATAGGATTGACTGATTGTTTAAGGATTCACCAATTGTTATAGGTTTCACTCATTGTTATGGGATTCACACATTGTTATAGTATTGTTTGATTGTTACAGGATTCACTGATTGTTATAGTATTTACTGATTGTTAAAGGATTCTCCGATTGTTATAGGATTGACTAAATGTTAAAGGATTCACTGACTGTTATAGGATTCACTGAATGTTAGAGGATTGACCGAATGTTATGGGATTCACTGATTGTTATGCAATTCACTGACTGTTATACAATTGACCGAATGTTATAGGATTCACTGATTGTTATAGGATTCACTGATTAATATAGGATTACCGAATGTTATAGGATTCACTGATTGTTATAGGATACACTGATTGTTACAGAATTGACCGAATGTTATAGGATTCACTGATTGTTATAGGATTCGCCCATTCTTATGGGATTCACCCATTGCTTTTGGTTACACCTATTGTTATAGGATTCATTGTCTGTTTTTGGATTCACTGATTGTTAAAGGATTCACTGATTATTATATGATTCACCGATTGTTATAGGATTCACTGATTGTTATAGGATGCACTGATTTTTAGGATTCACTAATCGTTATAGGATCAATGATTGTTATAGGATTCACCGATTGTTGTCGGATTCACTGATTGTTATAGGATTGACAGATTGTTATAGGATTCACTGATTGTCATAGGATTCACCCATTGTTATAGGATTCACCAATTGTTATAGGATTCACCCATTGTTATAGGATTCATCCATTGTTATAAGATTCACTGATTGTTATAGGGTTCACCCATTGTTATAGGATTCATCAATTATTATAGGATTCACCCATTGTTCTACGCATCACTGATTGTTGTAGGATTCATCCATTGTTATAGGATTCACTGATTGCTATAGGACTCAGTGATTGTTCTAAGATTGACTGATTGTTATGCGATTCAATGATTGTTATAGGATTCACTGATTATTGTCGGATTTACTGATTGTTATAGGATTCACTGATTGTTAGAGGATGCACTGGTTTTTATAGGATTCACTGATTGTTATAGGATTCACCGATTGTTATAGGCTTCACTCATTGTTATAGGATTCACTCATTGTTATAGGATTCACCAATTGTTATGGGATTCACTGATTGGAATAGGTTTGCCAGATGGTTTTAGGATTCACTGATTGTTATAGGATTTACCAATTGTTATAGGACTCACTGATTGTTATAGGATTCACTGATTGTTATCTGATTCATGGATTGTTATAGGATTCACTGATTTTATAGGGTTCACTCATTGTTATAGGATTCCCCGATTGTTATAGGATTCACTGATTGCCATAGGATTCACTGATTGTTAGAGGATTGACTGATTGTTATATGATTCACTGATTGTTATAGGATTCACTGATTGTTTTAGTTTTGCCAGATTGTTTTAGGAATCACTGATTGTTATAGGATTCACCGATTGTTATAGGACTCACTGATTGTTATAGGATTCACCGATTGTTATAGGAATCACCGATTGTTTTAGGTTTCACTCATTGTTATAGGATTCACTCATTGTTGTATGATTCAGCGTTTGATATAGAATTTACTGATTGCTTTTGGATTCACTGATTGTTATAGGATTCACTGATTGTTATAGGATTGACTGATTGTTCTAGGATTCGCTGATTGTTGTTGGTTTCACTGATTGTTATATGATTCACTGATTGTTATAGGTTTGATTGATTGTTATAAGATTCTCTGATTGTTATGGTTTAACTGATTGTTATAGGATTTACTGATTTTTATAGGATTCACTGATTGTTATGGAATTCACGCATTGTTATAGGATTCACCGATAGTTATCGGATTCACCGATTGTTATATGTTTCACTCATTGTTATGGGATTCACTCATTGTTATAAGATTCACTGATTGTTATAGGATGCACTGATTGATGTTGGATTCACTGATTGTTAAAGGTTTCACTAATTGTTTTTTAATTCACTGATTGTTATAGGATTCACTGATTGCTATAGGATACACATTGTTGTACGATTCACTGATTGTTATAGGATTCTCTGACTGTTATAGAATTCTCTGACTGTTATAGACTTCACTGATTGCTACAGAAATCATTGATTGTTATTGGATTCACTGATTGTTATAGGATTGACTGATTGTTTAAGGATTCACCAATTGTTATAGGTTTCACTCATTGTTATGGGATTCACACATTGTTATAGTATTGTTTGATTGTTACAGGATTCACTGATTGTTATAGTATTTACTGATTGTTAAAGGATTCTCCGATTGTTATAGGATTGACTAAATGTTAAAGGATTCACTGACTGTTATAGGATTCACTGATTGTTGGAGGATTGACCGAATGTTATGGGATTCACTGATTGTTATGCAATTCACTGACTGTTATACAATTGACCGAATGTAATAGGATTCACTGATTGTTATAGGATTCACTGATTATTATAGGATTACCGAATGTTATAGGATTCACTGATTGTTATAGGATACACTGATTGTTACAGAATTGACCGAATGTTATAGGATTCACTGATTGTTATAGGATTCGCCCATTCTTATGGGATTCACCCATTGCTTTTGGTTACACCTATTGTTATAGGATTCATTGTCTGTTTTTGGATTCACTGATTGTTAAAGGATTCACTGATTATTATATGATTCACCGATTGTTATAGGATTCACTGATTGTTATAGGATGCACTGATTTTTAGGATTCACTAATCGTTATAGGATCAATGATTGTTATAGGATTCACCGATTGTTGTCGGATTCACTGATTGTTATAGGATTGACAGATTGTTATAGGATTCACTGATTGTCATAGGATTCACCCATTGTTATAGGATTCACCAATTGTTATAGGATTCACCCATTGTTATAGGATTCATCCATTGTTATAAGATTCACTGATTGTTATAGGGTTCACCCATTGTTATAGGATTCATCAATTATTATAGGATTCACCCATTGTTCTACGCATCACTGATTGTTATAGGATTCATCCATTGTTATAGGATTCACTGATTGCTATAGGACTCAGTGATTGTTCTAAGATTGACTGATTGTTATGCGATTCAATGATTGTTATAGGATTCACTGATTATTGTCGGATTTACTGATTGTTATAGGATTCACTGATTGTTAGAGGATGCACTGATTTTTATAGGATTCACTGATTGTTATAGGATTCACCGATTGTTATAGGCTTCACTCATTGTTATAGGATTCACTCATTGTTATAGGATTCACCAATTGTTATGGGATTCACTGATTGGAATAGGTTTGCCAGATGGTTTTAGGATTCACTGATTGTTATAGGATTTACCGATTGTTATAGGACTCACTGATTGTTATAGGATTCACTGATTGTTATCTGATTCATGGATTGTTATAGGATTCACTGATTTTATAGGGTTCACTCATTGTTATAGGATTCCCCGATTGTTATAGGATTCACTGATTGCCATAGGATTCACTGATTGTTAGAGGATTGACTGATTGTTATATGATTCACTGATTGTTATAGGATTCACTGATTGTTTTAGTTTTGCCAGATTGTTTTAGGAATCACTGATTGTTATAGGATTCACCGATTGTTATAGGACTCACTGATTGTTATAGGATTCACCGATTGTTATAGGAATCACCGATTGTTTTAGGTTTCACTCATTGTTATAGGATTCACTCATTGTTGTATGATTCAGCGTTTGATATAGAATTTACTGATTGCTTTTGGATTCACTGATTGTTATAGGATTCACTGATTGTTATAGGATTGACTGATTGTTCTAGGATTCGCTGATTGTTGTTGGTTTCACTGATTGTTATATGATTCACTGATTGTTATAGGTTTGATTGATTGTTATAAGATTCTCTGATTGTTATGGTTTAACTGATTGTTATAGGATTTACTGATTTTTATAGGATTCACTGATTGTTATGGAATTCACGCATTGTTATAGGATTCACCGATAGTTATCGGATTCACCGATTGTTATATGTTTCACTCATTGTTATGGGATTCACTCATTGTTATAAGATTCACTGATTGTTATAGGATGCACTGATTGATGTTGGATTCACTGATTGTTAAAGGTTTCACTAATTGTTTTTTAATTCACTGATTGTTATAGGATTCACTGATTGCTATAGGATACACATTGTTGTACGATTCACTGATTGTTATAGGATTCTCTGACTGTTATAGAATTCTCTGACTGTTATAGACTTCACTGATTGCTACAGAAATCATTGATTGTTATTGGATTCACTGATTGTTATAGGATTGACTGATTGTTTAAGGATTCACCAATTGTTATAGGTTTCACTCATTGTTATGGGATTCACACATTGTTATAGTATTGTTTGATTGTTACAGGATTCACTGATTGTTATAGTATTTACTGATTGTTAAAGGATTCTCCGATTGTTATAGGATTGACTAAATGTTAAAGGATTCACTGACTGTTATAGGATTCACTGATTGTTGGAGGATTGACCGAATGTTATGGGATTCACTGATTGTTATGCAATTCACTGACTGTTATACAATTGACCGAATGTAATAGGATTCACTGATTGTTATAGGATTCACTGATTATTATAGGATTACCGAATGTTATAGGATTCACTGATTGTTATAGGATACACTGATTGTTACAGAATTGACCGAATGTTATAGGATTCACTGATTGTTATAGGATTCGCCCATTCTTATGGGATTCACCCATTGCTTTTGGTTACACCTATTGTTATAGGATTCATTGTCTGTTTTTGGATTCACTGATTGTTAAAGGATTCACTGATTATTATATGATTCACCGATTGTTATAGGATTCACTGATTGTTATAGGATGCACTGATTTTTAGGATTCACTAATCGTTATAGGATCAATGATTGTTATAGGATTCACCGATTGTTGTCGGATTCACTGATTGTTATAGGATTGACAGATTGTTATAGGATTCACTGATTGTCATAGGATTCACCCATTGTTATAGGATTCACCAATTGTTATAGGATTCACCCATTGTTATAGGATTCATCCATTGTTATAAGATTCACTGATTGTTATAGGGTTCACCCATTGTTATAGGATTCATCAATTATTATAGGATTCACCCATTGTTCTACGCATCACTGATTGTTATAGGATTCATCCATTGTTATAGGATTCACTGATTGCTATAGGACTCAGTGATTGTTCTAAGATTGACTGATTGTTATGCGATTCAATGATTGTTATAGGATTCACTGATTATTGTCGGATTTACTGATTGTTATAGGATTCACTGATTGTTAGAGGATGCACTGATTTTTATAGGATTCACTGATTGTTATAGGATTCACCGATTGTTATAGGCTTCACTCATTGTTATAGGATTCACTCATTGTTATAGGATTCACCAATTGTTATGGGATTCACTGATTGGAATAGGTTTGCCAGATGGTTTTAGGATTCACTGATTGTTATAGGATTTACCGATTGTTATAGGACTCACTGATTGTTATAGGATTCACTGATTGTTATCTGATTCATGGATTGTTATAGGATTCACTGATTTTATAGGGTTCACTCATTGTTATAGGATTCCCCGATTGTTATAGGATTCACTGATTGCCATAGGATTCACTGATTGTTAGAGGATTGACTGATTGTTATATGATTCACTGATTGTTATAGGATTCACTGATTGTTTTAGTTTTGCCAGATTGTTTTAGGATTCACTGATTGTTATAGGATTCACCGATTGTTATAGGACTCACTGATTGTTATAGGATTCACCGATTGTTATAGGAATCACCGATTGTTTTAGGTTTCACTCATTGTTATAGGATTCACTCATTGTTGTATGATTCAGCGTTTGATATAGGATTTACTGATTGCTTTTGGATTCACTGATTGTTATAGGATTCACTGATTGTTATAGGATTGACTGATTGTTCTAGGATTCGCTGATTGTTGTTGGTTTCACTGATTGTTATATGATTCACTGATTGTTATAGGTTTGATTGATTGTTATAAGATTCTCTGATTGTTATGGTTTCACTGATTGTTATAGGATTTACTGATTTTTATAGGATTCACTGATTGTTATGGAATTCACGCATTGTTATAGGATTCACCGATAGTTATCGGATTCACCGATTGTTATATGTTTCACTCATTGTTATGGGATTCACTCATTGTTATAAGATTCACTGATTGTTATAGGATGCACTGATTGTTGTTGGATTCACTGATTGTTAAAGGTTTCACTAATTGTTTTTTAATTCACTGATTGTTATAGGATTCACTGATTGCTATAGGATACACATTGTTGTACGATTCACTGATTGTTATAGGATTCTCTGATTGTTATTGGATTCATTGGTTGTTATAGGATTCACTGATTGTATTTTGTGCCTTTTGAAAATATGCTGGGTGTACTGTCTGCAGACTATCTTCAGTGATGCGTAAATCGATTCCTTATTATAATCCCCCTTATTACCTTTGTCCTCCAGGAGGTTAAATTTGATCTGAATCACAAGCAGCATTATTCGAAATTTTGCTGCAGAATTTCAACAGCAATATTTTCAGAACCAATGAATCTTTTAAGTGATTGTTGCAGCAACAATAAATGGGTTTACTTTATGTGATGTAGTAAATTATAATAACTGTAAATGTGTTCCTCAAGCTTCCAATTTTAAACAGTTCTGTGGGGCAGTGACATGAATACATATCTAATTCTCGGATAACAGAAAGAAAGACTTGCATTTAAATATCGTCTTTCACCACCTCAAGACATCACAAAGAGCTTTACAGCCAATTAAGTACTTTTTGCAGTGTCGTCATTGTTGTGATGTAGGAAACACACGAGCCAATTTGCACACAGCAACCTCCCAAACAGCAATGTGATAATGACCAGATAATCTGTGTGTAGTACTGTTGGTTCAGAGATAACCATTGGACCAGGACACCGGGGATAACTCCTCTGCTCTTCTTCAAAAACATGCCATGGGATCTTTTACGTCCACCTGAGAGAGCAGACAATTTATGTCTCATCTGAAAAATGGCACCTCCAACAGTGCAGGACTCCCTCAGTACTGCACTGGGAGTGTAAGGCTGGATTTTATGCTCAAATCTTTGATGTGGGGTCTTGAATCCACAACGTTCTGACTCACAAGCGAGAATGCGACCCACTGAACCACGGCTGACATAGGCCTGGGAGTGAGCCAGTAAATATTTATTTACATGCATGCACAAAGCTTCAGTCCCAAATGGTAAATTGTGATTGTTGTGAGAATGCTGGCTGGAGCATTCAGACTCTGCTTCAGTTTATAAAGAGTCCAGAGCTCCAGTGGACCTTTGAGCACTTTGTAAACATTTTTGTACTGTAGTTATTCACCTTGTGGTGTCCAGACCAAGTGGTGCAATGACCTCCTTCATGGGAATCACACCGCTTCACTCTGGCATCAGATACGGCCTCGACTCTGGTGCTATATTGTCACTTTTGTTTTGGTGGGAGGTGAAAACTGCAAAAGTGCTTGTATAACGGCATCTGTAATATCCAAGAAGTGTTATTCAGCAAACTTAGTAACTGCCTGCCCTGTTTTAATGTTCAACCTCAAACAGTAGTGGAGAACTCTCCACTGGGGCTGCCATACTACATATGATTACATCAAGTCTGCAGTACAGTAACAGGCTATTCAGCCCAACTGGTCTGTGCCTATGCTCCACACGAATCTCCTCCCACCCTTCTTCATCTCAGTCTATCAGCATATCCTTCTATTCTTTTCTATGTTTATCTAGCTTACCCTTAAATTCATCTTATGCTATTCACCTCACCCATTCCCTGTGGCAGCAAGTTCCACATTCTCACCACTCTTGGGTAAAGAAGTTTCTGCTGAATTCCCTATTGGATTTATTTGTGACTTACATTTATGGCCCTTAGTTTTGATCTCCCCCACAACTTCTTTACGTCTAACCTATTGAACCCCTTCCTAATTTTAAAGACTTCTATCAGGTCACATCTCAGCTATCTCTTTTCTGGAGTAAAGAGCCCCAGCCTGTTCAATCGTTCTGAATGGGATGACTGATTGACATCCCATTGTTCACCGGCATCTGACCGGGGAGGAATCGTCACTCCAATGCTCCTTGAACTAGAACGTACAGTAACTGTACTGGTGAAAATAATTCATTGCAGTGTGAACTGTCACTGTTAAGATAAATTCTGCAATATTAAAACCCTGCTTCAGATTAAACCACACACCATTATTTCAGTCCATGATCATATAAGATCAAATTGCTTCACCTCGAGCTCATAGGTTAGTGAATCAAATCATTGAGTAAATGAGTTTTTTTTTATAGCTAAAATATCAAATCTTTAACATTTTTAGTAAATAGCAATTGGAAATGTTTTTATGTTGTTTTACCGATGATTTAGTATCCAATCCACAGAAAATAAATTGAAACGGAATACAGTGCACCACCCAATTTCTATAGGAGCGAGCCATTGGCTGAGTGGTAGCAATCTGCCTCCATGAGTCAGAAGGTGCAGGATTCGAACCCCCACTCCACACAGTCCCAGTGAATGGAGACTGGAGCTCCGGCTCTAAATTCTTGGTTGACATCCAGCGGGATCCTTGTGTCTGCCGGGGGTGGGAGGCCCTCCCTCCCCCTCCTATTTGTATGGTTGTGGGAGCCCCTAAAACCCTCCCACCGTACAGGACTGATCCACCCTATCGCTGGTATAAAGATGGTCACGGCCATGGAAGGAGTGTCACGTCATGGCCTGTCAGACTGATAATCAGTCGTCAATCCTCCCACTGCTTCATATTCCCCAAGGGAAGTGTGAGAAGACCCGAAATGTTGATGGACCCAATTTCTGCCACTAGACACATTTGCCCAATACAACAGCCACATATGGCAAATTGAGAATACAGATTTTTGCTAATTGCATTTCTGATTAGTAAATAGAAAATGAGTAATAAACACCATCTCAATACTCAGATTCCCATGGTGTGTGCATGTGAACTTTAACCTTTTTGTGCATTTGCTGGTAAAAATGGTAGCACAACGTGTGTGAGTGTTTTTTGATCTTTGTGAGTGTGTTCCTTGATTACTGAATGATGGTAGATATTTATTAATAAATATGCACATGTGAAGTATGTTCCCTTGTATTGTATGTGAGGCATCTACTAATAAAATGAGTATATATGGCTAAAAATGGTATCGCCATAACCAAACGCCTGGTTCATTCAGCACTCTGGCTTTGCAAGACTATTCACTATTAAAAATCTCATCAGTTGCTTGAGTTTTTTTAAATATTCATTCACAGGATGTGGGTATCATTGGCAAGGCCCCTGGACCTGATGGCTTGCATCCTAGGGTCTTAAGAGAAGTAGCAGCAAGGATTGTGGATGCATCAGTTGTAACTTAACAAAATTCCCTGGATTCTGGGGAGGTTCCAGCAGATTGGAAAACTGCAAATGTAACGCCCATATGTAAAAAAGGAGGCAGACAAAAAGCAGGAAACTATAGACCATTTGTGGTTGGGAAAATGTTGGTGTCATTATTAAAGAAGCAGTAGCAGGACATTTGGAAAAGCAAAATTCGGTCAGGCAGAATCAGCATGGATTTATGAAGGAGAAGTCAGGTTTGACAAATTTACTACAATTCTTTGAGGATGTAACGAACAGGGTGGATCAAGGGGAACCAGTGGATGTGGTGTATATTGACTTCCAGAAGGCATTTGACAAGGTGCCACATAAAAGGTTACTGCACAAGATAAAAGTTCACAGGGTTGTGGGTAATATATTAGCATGGATGGAGGATTGGCTAACTAACAGTAAAAAGAGTCAGGATAAATGGTTCATTCTCTGGTTGGCAGCCAGTAACTAGTGGGATGCCGCAGAGATCAGTGCTGGGACTCCAACTATTTACAATCTATATTAACGACTTGGAAGAAGGGACTGAGTATAACGTAGCCAAGTTTGCTGACGATTCAAAGATGGGAGGAAAAGCAGTGTGTGAGGAGGACACAAAAAATCTGCAAAAGGAGATAGACAGGCTAAGTGAGTGGGCAAAAATTTGGCAGGTGGACTATAATGTTGGAAAGTGTGAGGTCATGCGCTTTGGCAGAAAAAAATTCAAAGAGCAGGTTATTATTTAAATGGAGAGAGATTGCAAAGTGCTGCAGTACAAATGGACCTGGGGGTACTTGAAACACAAAAGAATAGTATGCAGGTACAGCAAGTGATCAAGATGGCCAATGGTATCTTGGCCTTTATTGCAATGGGGATGGCAAGGAAGTCTTGCTACAGCTATACAGGGTATTGGTGAGGCCACACCTGGAATACTGCATGCAGTTTTGGTTTCCATATTTACAAAAGGATATGCTTGCTTTGGAGGCAGTTCAGAGAAGATTCACTAGGTTGATTCCGGGGATGAGGGGGTTGACTTAGAGGAAAGGTTGAGTAGGTTGGGCCTCTACTCATTGGAGTTCATAAGAATGAGAGGTGATCGTATCGAAATGTATAAGATTATGAAGGGGCTTGACAAGATGGATGCAGGGAGGATGTTTCCACTAATGGGGGAGACTAGAACTAGAGGGCATGATCTTGGAATAAGGGGCTGCCCATTTAAAACAGAGATGAGGAGAAATTTCTTCTCTCAGAGGGTTGTAACTCTGTGGAATTCGCTGCCTCAGAGAGCTGTGGAAGCTGGGACATTGACTAAATTTAAGACAGAAATAGACAGTTTCTTAAACGATAAAAGGATAAGGGGTTATGGGGAGTGGGCAGGGAAGTGGAGCTATGATCAGATCCGCCATGATGTTATTGAATGGCGGAGCAGGCCTACCCCTGTTCCTATTTCTTATGTTCTTATTTTCTTATAATTTATTGCCCATCCCTAATTGCCCTTGAGAAGGTGAGAAGGTGGTGGTTAGCCGCCATTTTGAACCGCTGCAGTCCATGTGGTGAAGTTACTCCCACAGTGCTGTTAAAGAGGGAGTACCAGGGTTTTGACCCAGCAACAATGAAGGAATGGTGATATACTTCCAAGTCAGGATGGTGTGTAACTTGGAGGGGAACTTGGAGGTGATGGTGTTCCCATGTCCCTTCTGTCTTTTTCCTTCCAGGTGGCAGAGGTCGCGGGTTTGGGAGGTGCTACTGAAGAAGCCGTGGCAAGATGCTGCAGTGCATCTTATAGATGGTACGCACTGCAGCCATGGTATGCTGGTGGTGGAGGGAGTGAATGTTTACAGTGGTGGATGGGGTGCCAATCAAGCAGACTGTATGGTGTCGACCTTCTTTGAGTGTTTTTGAAGCTGTACTCATCCAGGCAAGTGGAGAGTATTCCATCACAATCCTGACTTGTGCCTTGTAGATGGTGGAAAGACTTTGGGGAGTTAGGAGGTGAGTGATGTCAGAGGCTCGATATTCCAGGTGCATTGTAGATGATCCAATATTCCTCCTTCCTCACAAATAAATTGGTATTGCATAAAATTAATGTTTACAAATTGCCCACCTATGCCATTTTGGTAGCAGATGGCGGATAGTGATTAAAGCCTTTTTAATAGAGAAAATATAAGCGGAGAATTTTTTTTTCACATAAACGTTAAAAATGTGAGGGTCACATCCTTTCCTTGCAATTATCACTTACCTAGGACAGGGCCAAACACAGACTGTGCATATTTCTATAGGTGTCAGGAGCAAGAGAGCGAGGTAAACGGTATGCCTTCTACCACTTTTGTCAAAAAATGTCAGCATTATCCCCAGAATGTAGACCCTTGAGTTGGGACACTTGCTGTTCTAGGGCAGTCTAATTCTATCAATTTCAAGGAGAAATCCATTGGAAACAGCACAGAGGTGGAGAATGACTTTGAATTGGACTGAGAAACACTTCGTCCTGGAAAACTGAGCCACTCCTACCATGTTGGCATCGATATCCTGAAGTGGGATATTTATTTTCTTACTCCAAACGTTAAAATAATTGTTTATAAAGTCTTTAGGAGTTTCGAAGGATCACCTGAATAATTAAAAAAAATTAAATCGCTTAGCACTTTGCAACAAGCTGGAGTTACATTTTCACTCAGTTCAAATTCAACCAGTGTGATTTGACTGGATGTGATGTCTGATCTTTAGTGCACTTGAAAGTCAGGTTGTTGATCTAACTCCTGAGTTATGCTGGCACTTTATGTTGATCATATTTCAAAACTAAGATCAATAGATTTTTATTAGGTAAGGGTATTAAGGGATATGGAACCAAGGCGGGAAGATGGAATTGAGAGACAGATCTAATTGAATGGCGGAGCAGGTGCGAGGGGCTGAATGACCTCCTCCAGTTCCTATGTTCTTTACATATAGAATTACATAGAACATACATCACAGAAACAGGCTATTGGTTGCAACAAGTCCATACCGGTGTTTGCGATCCACATGAGCCTCCTCCCACCCC
Organism: Pristiophorus japonicus; assembly: GCF_044704955.1. Classification (NCBI taxonomy): domain Eukaryota; kingdom Metazoa; phylum Chordata; class Chondrichthyes; family Pristiophoridae; genus Pristiophorus; species Pristiophorus japonicus. The sequence goes on along the minus strand of NC_091986.1, from coordinate 45,826,649 downwards.
TCTTCATCTCACCCCATGAGCATATCCTTCCATTCCTTTCTCCCTCATAAGAACATAAGAAATAGGAGCAGGAGTAGGTCATATGGACCCTCGAGCCTGCTCTGCCATTTAATACGATCATGGCTGATCCGATCATGGACTCAGGTCCACTTCCCTGCCCGCTCCCCATAATCCCGTATTCCCTTATCGGTTAAGAAACTGTCTATCTCTGCCTTAAATTTATTCAATGACCCAGCTTCCACAACTCTCTGAGGCAGAGAATTCCACAGATTTATAACCCTCTGAGAGAGGAAATTCTTCCTCATCTCAGTTTTAAATAGGCGGCCCCTTATTCTAAGATTATGCCCCCCCTAGGTCTAGTCTCCCCAATCAGTGGAAACATCCTCTCTGCAGCCACCTACTCAAGCCCCCTCATAATCTTGTACGTTTCGATAAGATCACCTCTCATTATTCTGAATTCCAATGAATAGAGCCCCAACCTACTCAACCTTTCCTCATGTCAACCCCCTCATCTCTGGAATCAACCTAGTGAACCTTCTCTGAACTGCCTCCAAAGCAAGTATATCCTTTCATAAATATGGAAACCAAAACTGTACGCAGTATTCCAGGTGTGGCCTCACCAATACCCTGTACAACTGTAGGAAGACTTCCCTGCTTTTATACTCCATCCACTTTGTAATAAAGGCCAAGGTTCCAGTGGCCTTCCTAATCACTTGCTGTACCTGTATACTATCCTTTTGTGTTTCATGCACCAGGGTCCCCAGGTCCCGCTGTACTGCAGCACTTTGCAATCTTTCTTCATTTAAATAATAACTTGCTCTTCGATTTTTTTCTGCTAAAGTGCATAACCTCACATTTTCCAACATTATACTCCATCTGCCAAATTTTTGCCCACTCACTTAGCCTGAATATGTCCTTTTGTAGGTTTTTTGTGTCATCCTCACAGATTGCTTTTCCTCCCATCTTTGTATCATCAGCAAACTTGGCTACGTTATACTCGGTCCCTTCATCCAAGCCGTTAATATAGATTGTAAATAGTTGGGGTCCCAGCGGCACCCCACTAGTTACGGATTACCAACCCGAAAATGAACCATTTATCCCAACTCTCTGTTTTCTGTTAGTTAGGCAATCCTCTATCCATGCTAATATATTACCTCCAACTCCATGAACTTTTATCTTGTGCAGTAACCTTTTATGTGGCACCTTTTCAAATGAATTGTGGAAGTCCAGAATACACCACATCCACTGGTTCCCTTTTATCCACCATGTTCGTTACATCCTCAAAGAATTCCAGCAAATTTGTCAAACATGACTTGCCCTTCATAAATCCATGCTGACTCTGCCTGACTGAATTATGCTTTTCCAAATGTCATGTTACTGCTTCTTTAATAGGATCCTACAAATAACCTGGAGAACAAACGTACCAACATTAGCATCCTCGACCAGGCCAACATCCCCAGCATTGAAGCACTGACCACACTTGATCAGCTCCGCTGGGCAGGCCACATTGTCTGCATGTCAGACACTATACTCCCAAAGGAAGCGCTCCACTCAGAACAAATGAGCCAAAGGTGGGCAGAGGAAATGTCACAAGGACGCCCTCAAAGCCTCCCTGATAAAGTGCACCATCCCCACCGACACCTGGGAGTCCCTGGCCAAAGACAGCCCTAAGTGAAGGAAGTGCATCCCGGAGGACGCTGAGCACCTCGAGTTTCATCGCCAAGAGCATGCAGAAATCAAGCGCAGACAGCGGGAAGAGCGTGCGGCAAATCTGTCCCACCCTCCCTTACCCTCAACGCCTATCTGCCCCACCTGTGACAGGGACTGTGGTTCTCATATTGGGCTGTTCCGCCACCTAAGGACTCAATTTAAGAGTGGAAGCAAATCTTCCTCGATTCTGAGGGATTGCCTATGATGATGATGAATGGACTCCAACATTTTCGCCACCACAGATGTTAGGCTAACTGGTCTATAGTTTACTGCTTTTTGTCTGCTTCCTTTTTTAAATCATGGCGTTACATTTGTAGTTTTCCAATCTGCTGGGACCTCCCCAGAATCCAGGGAATTTTGTTAAATTACAACCAATGCATCCAGAATCCTGCTGCTACTTCTCTTAAGACCCTAGGATGCAAGCCATCAAGTCCAAGGGATTTATCTACCTTTAGTTCCAGTATCTTACTGAGTACCACCTCCTTAGTGATTGTGATTGTGTTATGTTCTTCCCCCCTTTTAGCCCATTGACTATCCACTGTTGGGATATTGTTCGTGTCCTCTACCGTAAAGACTGATACAAAATATTTGTTCAGAGTTTCTCCATGTTCCCCATTACTAATTTCCCGGTCTCGTCCTCCAAGGGACCAACATTTACTTTAGCCACTCTTTTCCTTTTTATATAACTATAGAAACTCTTGCTATCTGTTTTTATATTTTGTGCTAGTTTACTTTCATAGTCTATCTTCCCTTTCTTAATCATTGTTTTAGTCATTCTTTGCTGGCTTTTAAAAGCTTCCCAATCTTCTGTCCTCCCACTAGTTTTGACCACTTCGTATGCCCTTGTTTTTTAATTGGATACCATCCTTTATTCCTTTATTTAGCCATGGATGTCTATCTTTTGTTTTACATCTTTTCCTCCTCACTGGAATATATTTTTCTTGAGTTATAAAATATCTCCTTAAATGTACGCCACTGTCCATCAATCACCCTACACTTTAATCTATTTGCCCAGTCCACTTTAGCCAACTCTGTCCTCATACCTTTGTAGTCTCCTTTATTTAAGCTTAGTACGCTGGTTCATGTGTGTATCTAGATTTCCCTTAAATGCATCAATGCTATTCGCCTCAACCACTCTCTGTGGCAGCGAGTTCCACATTCTCACCACTCTCTGGGTAAAGATGTTTCTCCTGAATTCCCAATTGGATTTATTAATGACTATCTCATATTTATGGCCACTAGTTCAGGTCTCCCCTGCAAATGGAAACATCTTCTCTACTTTTAACCTATCAAACGCTTTTGTCATTTTAAAGACATCTATCAGGTCACCCCTCAGCCTTCTCTCTTCTAGAGAAAGGAACCCCAGCATGTTCAGTCTTTTCTTTGTTCTAATGATGTGAAAGTGTCAGTGTAATTGCCCCCTAAGTGCTGATGCAGAAAAATAAGGTGCTCGTCTAGTGGATCAACCAGTTTTGTGTAAATGGCAACAACAACTTTGACAAAGGCATTATGGAACCAATTCTTTCATTGTTCAATGTCCTTATGGTTGCAAGATGATGAACTCTTATTAGGATTCTGTACATCTCCTCAATTGCCCACTCCCATTATCTCTCTACAACAACACAAAAGTAAAAAACTGTGGATGTTGGAATCTGGAATAAAATCAGAAAATGTTGGAAATCTCAGCAGGTCAGGCAGCCTCTGTGGAGAGAAAGCAGAGTTAACTTTTCAGGTTGATGACCCTTCGTCAGAACTGGAGAGTGTAGATTCTGAACAAGCATTGAAAGGGGAAGAGGAAGAAAGAACAAAAGGGAAGGTCTGTGTTAGGTTAGAAGACAGGAGAGATTAGAGAGAGAAAAGGAATGATGGTCCAAATTCAAATGGTAATGCCAGGAGTTAGAAAAACATTAGTCACAATAGTGTGTGAATGGCAGGATAATAGCCAACTGCCATTAGAGACAAGGAGAAAAACAGAAAGAAACAGGCTCCGAGGGGGGGCGGGGGGGGGGGGGGAACGGTTGACAGCAGTTACCCTCTGAAATTTTTTTACTTGATGTTGAGTCTAGAAGGCTGTAAAGTGCCTAATCAAAAGATGAGGTGCTGTTTCTCGAGCTTGCATTGAGTTTCGATGGAACAGTGTAGAAGACCGAGGAAAGAGATGTCAGAGTGGGAATGCAGTGGAGAATTAAAGGGACAGGTGACTGGAAGCTCAGGGTCACACTTGCGGACTGAACGGAGGTGTTCTGCAAAGTAGTCACCCAATCTACACTTGGTCTCCCCAATGTAGAGGAGACCACATAGTGAAAGAAGTACAGGTAAATCGCTGTTTCATTTGGAAGGAGTAATTGTGGCCCTGGATAGTGGGAAGGGAGGCAGTAAAAGGACAGGTGTTGCATCTCTTGCACTTGCACAGAAAAGCAGCGTGGGAAGGGGAGGGGGTGCTGGGGGTTACTGCGGAATGGACCAGGGTGTCATGGAGGGAGCGGTCCCTTCGGAATGCTGAGAGGAGAGGGGAAGATGTGATTGATGATGGGATCATGCTGGAGGTGTTGGAAATGGCGGAGGGTGATCCGTTGAATGTGGAGGCTGGTGGGATGAAAGGTGATGATAAGGGGAACCCTGTAATGGTTCTGAGAGGGAGGGGCAGGGGTGAGAGCCAAGGTGCGGGAAATAGAACAGACACGGTCGAGGGCCATGTTGGCCATGGCGGAGGGTGTATCGTATAGGGTTAATCACATGGGGTTAATTATGATATTCCAACATTTACAGTGTGTTTTCTGCTTCATGCCTCGTGGAATGTTGTTGATGCAGAGAGAGAGAGAAAGGGATCTTGATGCGCACACCATCTTGTTTATGAGACGATCGGCGCCTCGAGGTCTCATGCTTTATGGAAGAACAGCTGGGGCCTTACAGATTAGGAGTTGGCCATATGTCACATGCACCCATGTTTGTTCAATAGTATAAAGGAACGGAACTGTCCAGTAGCTCTTTGAACTTCACCTTGGACTGTGATTCGCGTGCGGTGCCGGGACCCCCAAGGCTCCTGACCAGCCATCGTTGTGGAGTTCCCGACAGGCCAAAGGCTGTGAGCTTTGTTGCATCTTATCATACTTCTCTTTTCTTCATAAACTGTATTATGTTTCTTTTCTCTCAGTAAATGGTGTTTTATCTTTACTTCATTTGTCTTGTCTCTTATTTAACATTCATCCAGATCCCGAACCTGGGTCTATTATTATCGATCCAAAACATTTTGGCGTAGTTGGCAGGATCTGGTAAAATGTTTAAGAGAAAAGACAAGAAGCAGTCTCCTCCTGTGGGTGGAGCACGAGGGATGAGGGTTTTGGCTCTCTTGCCAATGTGTTAGCCCAGTTTGGACCCCCGCAACATTGATATATGCAGTTATTGGAACAGAGCAAAGATAGAACTGTACCCCACGCGGCACTGTCTCTCCTGGAGGAAGTGGGCTTCCTACAGGAGAAAAGTAGTTTCCCACAAATGGGATGGATTTTGTTGACAGTATTAAGGGTGATGTGTAAACAACTTAAGGAAAGTGAGGCAGAAAACCTACAGTTACAAACAGTTGTTAAGGTTTTGGAAAGTCAAAACTTGACTCTGACTGAAGCGGTCCGCACTGCACAAGAACGGGCGGATAAAGTCAATGAACAATCAGAAACTTTAATATGCCATCTGGCGACAGTACAAAATAAAAAGAAAGCCAGATGATGGAAATTACAGATAGATGGGTCAAAGGTATGTGCATTGGTAGCTGGACCCACTTTGGATCCGGCTCATTGGGATGGAGACATCTGGTACTCTTCTAACTCAGAATATGAGTGGACAGATGGAGAGGGGGGTATGGGAGGAAACTAAAGACCCTCCCCCATATGCTCCGAGCATGGAAGCTAGACCCCTTATGACAAATAAGATGAAACAGCAAGATGGGAAACAGCCGGTAACCACTAGAGGGGTGCGTGACTTCACCACTAGTGAGTTACAAGAAATAGGGTCTTGATTTCGCCAAAAACCCAGGGAATCATTGCCAGAATGGCTAACCCGGATTTGGGACCCGGGAGCATCAGGCGTAATACTTAACCCCGAAGAGTTAACAAAAATGGGGACTATGACTACGGACCACTATATCACAGCAGTGCTACAGAATGTCCAGGGCACAAGTTCACTATGGGACATGGTTACTATAGGGGTCCGGCAAAAATATCCCTCTGCCGTTGATTGGGAAGGGGAGGTAAAACCTTGGAATACTATGGCGGAGGGTGTGATACAGTTGCGCAACATGGCAACACAGGGAGGATTATATCACCAACAATATGGGGGGCCAGATCAGGAGCTCTTTATGGCAGGAATGTGGAACAGGCTGATGAAGAGTGGCCCTCCTACAATGAGGGGTGTGCTACTTGCATTATTGGGACCAGTCCAAGGGCAGCGGGTGGGGCACGCTTGCCTATTGTTAGGATAGTTAGAGGATGTAGAAGATAGTGTGTGAGAGTCAAGAACGGCTAATGTAGAGGGGGATCGGGACCAGCGACAAGGTTCGACCTCTAGGAAAGGTACAGGGCCAGGAAAGACAAAAAAAACAATTACGTGGAGGGACATGTTCGCGGCTTTACTGAAGACAGGGATCCCCAAGGAAAAAATTGATGGAATCCCAACAGGAGCGATGTATTCTATGTGGAAGCAACACTACGGCCCAGGAACAGGGAAGGATGAAAGGAGGGAGGTAAGGGAGACCAAGTCGGATAGCGTTAAGTCTGCGGATGCGGAGAAACTACCTCCCGCTAGCCTATACCCCAACGTAGAAGAGCTGTGGAAGGCTAGTAATCCCCTCGACTAGGGGTGTGGCCGGGATCCGGGAGTACTCCCCGTTAGAACCACACCAGCCCAAGCTCCCAGGGACCTGAGGCCACACATTCCGATTATGATACATTGGCGGCTGGGGGGAACATACAAAGAGATGTTGCTTTACTAGACACTGGGGTAGAAGTTATTATTATCCATGGAAATCCTAGGAAACACACAGGGACCCATATGATGATTAATGGGTTCGGAGGGGCAGAAACGCCCACTGTCCGAACAATTATCAGAATTATCAGAATGGGCCTCCGCGCTGTGTAACGGTCTTAATATCGGCAGTAAAGGAACATATTATTGGGATGGACCTTTTAAAGGGAACCACACACAACACCTCGTTCAGGCGATTCTCATTCGGGATACGGGCGATCACTGTGATTGCAGGGGAAGCAAAGTGGGAACCAATGGTAATACCACGGCCATCGCGTACAATGACTATGAAACAGTACCGAATACTTGGGGGACACAAAGAAATAGGGAAAACCATACAAGGGCTCTTGGAGGCAGGTATAATTAGACATGCGGTGTCCCCCTACAATAGCCCTGTTTGGCCTGTGCCTGACCCGACAAAAGTTGGAGGATGACTGTGGACTACCGACAACTGAACAAATTTGTCCCTTCCCTGGCAACCGCTGTCCCAGATGTAGTAACTATAACAGAGCGGCTGTCTGAAGCAGGTGCGGAGTGGTATGTGGTAATCGACCTGGCCAATGCCTTTTTCTCCATTCCAATAGCGGAAGAATCCCAGGACCAGTTTGCATTCACTTGGGAAGGGAGGCAATACACGTTTAAACGCCTACCTCAAGGTTACCTACACAGCCCTACACTATGCCACAGATTGGTGGCCCGGGACCTGGACATGTGCACGTTGGCTCCTAATGTCTCACTGGCACAATACATTGATGATGTACTAATAAGGGGTCCCACCGAGGCAGTGGTGTCAGAAGCCCTAGCTACTTTAGTCCAACACATGCGAGACAGGGGCTGGGAGATAAATCCGAAGAAGGTGCAGGGCCCTAGCTAGACTGTCCAGTTTCTGGGGATCCAATGGTCTTGGGGTGAGCGCATCGTACCCAGGCCTGTGAAGAATAAAATTCAAGAAATGGCCACCCCCACGAATAAAACTGAAACACACAAGGTCGGGCGAGCGCAGCAAAGCTCCATAGTGCGCTGGAAATGGTATATCGCAGACAGAGCAAGCAAAGGAAAAGAAAGAATCACCCGACTACATGACATGTGGCTGAATACCCACAAACAGCTGAGAGTGAACTTACGCAGTCGTCTGTCAGTTTAACCAAAGAGTCACCGATCTCCTGGGGCGTGTCTTTTGAACAGTTAACACTTGAAGAGCGTAGCCATGCCTGGTTCACAGATGGCTCAGCGGTCTGGCAAAACGGCCTTCGGTGATGGCAAGCCGCTGCCTTCAATCCAAAAACGCAGACAATTGTGCATGCTGAGGGCATGGAAGGCTCCAGCCAGCTAGCAGAACTAGCAGCTGTAGTCCTTGCGTTAGAAGAGGAACAGCAACAAGTACACATATATATTGACTCATGGGCAGTAGCCAATGGCATAGCAAGCTGGATGCGAAACTGGCATGAACATAACTGGCAAATAACTGGGAAAGATTTGTGGGGAAAGCACCTATGGGAACAAATATGGTCCAAAGCCCAGAAGGTGAAAATAACTATATGTCTTGTGGACGCTCACATGAAAAACACTTCAAAGACCTCTGAACATAATAACACCGTTGATAATATAGCCGGAGTACGGGCTGTCACAGAGGCGGAAGAGGAAGAATATGGCACAGGCAAGTGGGCCCACCACAAATCTGGACATTTGGGCATTCAGGGTACGATACAATGGGCATGAAATAGGGGGTTACATTTGACTACGGACGGTGTTAAACAGATCATAAACACCTGTGAAATTTGTCAAAAGGTGAAGTATTTTCCCCTACAACGACAACCCGGTGCCCATATTAAGAGAAGGACTCAACCAGCACAAATATGGCAAGTTGATTATGTAGGACCTTTACCATTGCAACAACGGTTCCAATATTTGCTCACTGCTGTTGATACCTATTCTGGACTTTTGATAGTTTATCCAGTGACTAAAGCGAATCAACAAAGTATGATTAAAGGACTGGAGAATTTAATCACATACTATGGTGAGCCAGCAGAAGTACAGTCCGATAATGGGTCACACTTCACAGGTCAAACAGTGCAACAGTGGGCGGTAGACAACGGGATCTATTGGATGTTTCACATATCTTACTATCCGCAAGCTGCAGGGTTAATAGAATGCATGAATAGGACTACTTAAGCAACAGATTAAAATAATAACTCCCACTAACACATTGCAAGGGTGGTTAAAGGTCTTACCACAAGCAGTGCGCAATCTGAATCACCGACCATTGCGGGGGGCAACTCCCATAAGCCACAAGTTAGGCAAAGTTAGTGTCCCTAATATTGAAAAAGAAAATCAGACTCAGGACACAGTTTATGAAGGAGGAAAAGTGTGGGTGAAGTACCCCCAGAAACCCTTACAAGCAGGGGAAATCTTAGTGAAAGGAGAAGGAAACACTAATTGGATGCTCCTGATTGGTCAAGATATTCCTCTCTGCGTTGACAAGGGTAAATTGACTAAACGGGGCTGAATTAATATACTTATGCTTTCTCCCACAGGAATTCTGCCCAAAATGGCGACTTACCAACTCGTGCTGGCAAGTCTCTGTGTTTCGTTATCTGTGACTGTGCTACTTCCATCCTCAAACACAGCATGGGATGGCCGTATAGGGTGGCGGTTAGCTAACACTGATCGTACACAAATCAATTTTACTTGTCCTTCTGGGCAAGCCTGCACTATAGGACACTGGAGTGTCACTTGTGACGCAGGCGGGTACTGGGGAGGTGCTATTAACAGTAAGCACGGGGGCCAACATCACGTTATCAATCAAGTGGCAAAAATATATGACAATGATATGCAATGCGCACTCCAATGTGTCATTATTGCACAACGTCACATGGTTAAGGAGTTGGGCCCGCAACATTACGTCAAGCAATGACACTATGTCAGACGAAATTAAGTTAAATGCGTCTCTGTGGTATGGATGTACAACTGCCTCCGTAGGGGGATTATGGGCCACTTTTGGTCAATACATGTAGTTAAGCATTCTAAGAGCCCCATGGATCATTTGCAATGACTACACTCTACATGTACACCTGTCCTTATATCTCCACCCATATTAAATCTTACACTACAAGTCCGGTATGTGGACAAGCCGTCTGACACTTGTAATATAACAACAATTGAAGCAAATCTGAAAACGTCAGTGAGACAAAGGCGTGATATATTAGCCACAATATTAGGAGGCATAGGAACATGAATAGGAGCATTAAACTCTATGGATATTGAGACCTTACAAAACAAAATACAAAAGATAGGGAGACTCACTGGAGATGCAATTCGATTGCAAAATGCATGGGACAGAGATCTCACAGGACAGATGTTTTCTAGTTGGCCGTCGGACACAATGCGGTGGGAACACATAGATAAAACTACTCAAGAGATAGGGATCGGGTGACAACAAGAATTAATTCATCACACACAATGCATGTTTGAAGAAGTAACCCAGCAACTATTAAGGGCTGAGTTAGAACGTATTGCCATGTCAGGGCATGCAAATAGTTGGAGCAAAACATTCCACTTCGGCAATAGAAATCTAGGGGTAAAACCTGATATGCAACATACACATTGTGATGACCAGGGATGTAACTTTACTATGAGAATAGTCAATGTCACAAAAACCAACATTTGGTGCCAGTTTATAGTGCTTCCCCACCTGTATGGCCAAAATCTGTGGGTACCCGAGTTCAAGGGTGGATAGATTGATGCTAGCAATAGAACTCACCAAGCTCAAGATTTTACATGAAATCGGACAGAATCATATTTGTATTACTAGTGTCTATCCCATTTATCTTGACGGTACCCGTAAAGATCCTCCTCTGAATGCTTGCTTTAAAGATGTGTATACCATATATGACCTTCATTCTAAAAGGTCATATCGATTGGGACGATGGAAAAATGTTGTGTGCCATCGCACCGTCCTAGGCATTACTAACCTTCCTCCCACTCTCGACCTAACTTGTTTAGCTCAATTTCTAAAAGATAACCAAAAGGTCATTGATGAATTGAGCAAACGAGGGCTTACTCTTCATACTCTGCAAGTCGCTATGAGTTACAGTGAAGGTGCCTTGGTCAGAGTTGCGACAACGGTCACTGACCTTACGGTATACCATTGGTGGGACATCTTTTACGGATGGTCCCCAAAAACATCCGCCGCTTTGAAGCTGTTAATATATTCTATCGTTGTTTTACTCATCGCGTTATTACTGATATTACTGCTCATATGTATTCTTTGGTGTAGATTGCGGGCATTGCTTGCGCATACTCAACATGTAACTGATGCATTACACTTTCAACTCGATTATATTACTTAGAATGTCTAAATATCAAGGGTGGATTGTATTGTATAGGGTTAATCACTTGGGTTAATTATGATATTCTGACATTGCCAGTGTGTTTTCTGCTTCATGCCTCGTGGAATGTTGTTGATGCAGAGAGAGAGAGAGAGACCTTGATGCGCACATCATCTTGCTTATGGAATGATCGGCGCCTCGCGGTCTCATGCTTTGTGGAAGAACAGCTGGGGCCTTACAGATTAGGAGGTGGCCATAAGCCACATGCACCCATGTTTGTTCAATAGTATAAAGGAACAGAACTGTCCAGTAGCTCTTTGAACTCCACCTTGGACCATGATTCGCGAGTGGTGCCGGGACCCCCAAGGCTCCTGACCAGCCGTCGTTGCGGAGTTCCCGACGGGCCGAAGGCTGTGAGCTTTGTTGCATCTTATCATGCTTCTCTTTTCTTCGTAAACTGTATTATGTTTCTTTTCTCTCAGTAAACGGTGTTTTATCTTTACTTCATTTGTCTTGTCTCTTATTTAACATTCATCCAGATCCAGAACCTGGGTCTATTATTATCGATCCAAAGCAGAGGGGAATCCTCTATTGAGGAAAAAGGAAGACATGTCAGAGGCACTAGTGTGAAAGGTGGTGTCGTCAGAGCAGATGTGACGGAGATGGAGAAACTGGCAGAATGGAATGGAGTCCTTGCAGGATGCGGGGTGGGTAGCTGTGGGAGTCAGTGGGCTTCTCGTGGAGTTCAAAAAGTATTTCATTGTCTCTGTGGTTATCTGAGATTAATATGGATTTTTATTATCAATGCCTTTGTCTATTTTGCTAAATAACAACTCTACAATCCATCTGTATACAATGATATAACTTTACAGCCTTATAAGTCCCTTGAGATTTCATCTACCACATGGCTCCTTATGGAATGTCATATTTATTGATATTTTTGTAGTCTGAATGCCATATTGTTTGGAATATTATTCCTGCGGATAAGATTACAAAACATAGCTAGCTTTACTTTGGTGTAAGATTTTGGCCTCTGAGTCAGAAGGTTGTGGGTTCAAGACCTATCCCAGGGACATAAGCACAAAATCAAGGCTGACACCCCAGAGCAGTACTGAGGGAGTGCAGCACTGTCAGAGGTCCTGTCTTTCAGATGAGACATTAAACCGAGGCCTCGTCTGCTCTCTCAGGTGGATGTAAAAGATCCCACACTATTACGAAGAAGAGCAGGGGAGTTCTATCCAGTGTCCTGGCCAATATTTATCCCTCAACCAACATAAGTAAAGCAGATTATCTGGTCATTATCACATTGCTGTTTGTGGGAGCTTGCTGTTCACAAATTGGCTGCTGAATTTCCTACATTACAACAGTGACTTTACTTCAAAGAGTACTTCATTGGCTGTAAAGCACTTTGGGATGTCCTGAGGCTGTGAATGGCACTAAAGAAATACAAGTAGTTCTTTCTTTAAGATATAAATTTGGTTTAGAATACAAACACTATTCTGAAACAATCCTGGGGAAGTTTTCTTCTGTACGCTAGCTATAGATAATTTGTGAATCCATTTCCAAAGAACAAACTTATGATTTTGTTACACAATGCTGCACAAATTTTAAAAAAGAATTCTCAGAACGTGGGTATCACTGACAAGACCAGCATTTATTGCACATCCTTAGTTGCCCTGGAGAAGATGGTGGTGAGCCACCTTCTTAAACCGCTGCAGTCCAGTGGTGAAGGTTCTCCCACAGTGCTGTTAGGTAGAAATTTATTTTGTTCATCCTTCCGTAACCCAGCAATGATATTGCCAATCTTGTATACGTCAATGTGATAAATGTCCTGATAATCTGTTTCAGTGATATTGGTTAAGGGATAAATGTTGGTCAGGACACCAGGGAAAACTGTTGGTCAGTTCAGTTTTTGAATATACTCCAAAATACCTTCTCCAAAGATAACTCGAATTCACAGCTGTCATTTTAGTCACGGGTTTAGTTTGCAGCAGCGTGGCGGCCCCGACCTGCAAGAAATCAGCAGTAGCAGTTCGGGGCCATAAAATGAGTGGTGGGCAACCCCGGGAGCAGCATGGTGGCATACCACTGCAAGATACTGTTATGTATTTAACCCTTTGTAACTTGCATTACACCTGACCACCAGAGGACCCACCTGTTGGAGTCCCAAGGGATCCCAGCATCCCTTGGGAGCACAGTATATAAGCAGGCCACCCACAAGGTACCTGCACTCTGGAAACTTAATAAAGGAGCTAAGGTCATGCTTGCTCATTACACACAGTACTCAGTCTCACCATTTATTGTGAGTATAAAAATTGGCGATGAGGTAACGAACAACCGAGCGAAAAAGCAAAGAACAGTCAATATCCTGGAGAAGTTCTCAGAAGGGGACGATTGGGAGGCCTTCGTGGAGAGACTCGACCAATACTTTGTAGCAAATGAGCTGGAAGGGGACGAGAACGCCACCAAACGCAGGGCGATCCTCCGAACTGTCTGTGGGACAACAACCTATAGCCTCATGAAGAATCTCCTGCCCTGGCAAAACCAACAGAGAAATCCTACGAAGAATTGTGTACGCTGGTCCGGAGCACCTAAATCCTAAGGAAAGCGTTTTGATAGCAAGATATCGGTTCTACACGTGTCAACGATTGGAGGGCCAGGAAGTGGCGAGCTACATCGCCGAACTAAGGCACCTCGCAGGACATTGTGAATTTGAGGGATTCATGGAACAAATGCTCAGAGACTTTTTTGTACTGGGCATTGGACATGAGACAATCCTTCGCAAACTGTTGACTGTAGAAACTCCGAATCTGAGTAAAGCCATAACGATAGCCAGGCATTTATGTTCACCAGCGACAACACCAAGCAGATTTCTCAGAACGAAGAAGTTTCGGCCAGTACTGTGCATAAAGTAACGTCGGTTTTGAGTAGAAATGTACAGGGCAGAACGTACACGCCGGCTGCTGTGGCCCGACCTCAATTGACCCAGAGTCCGCCATCATCTGTTAATGTGAGGCAGTCAACACCCTGTTAGCACTGCGGAGGTGATCATTGGTCCCATCAATGCCGCTTTAAGCACTATGTGTGCAATGGTTGCAGAACAATGGGACACCTCCAATGAATGTGCAGGCGAGCTGCAAACCCTGTAAACCCTGCAAACCACCATGTTGCAGAGGAAGATCGATCCACAGTGGATCAGACTGAGTTGGAAACTCGTACGGAGGAGGCAGAAGTGTACGGGGTACACATGTTCACGACGAAATGCCCACCAATAATGTTGAAAGCTGAACTGAATGGTATTCCTGTATCTATGGAGCTTGAAACGGGGGCAAGTCAGTCCATAATGAGTAAAAAGGCCTTCGATAGGCTGTGGGGAAAGAAGGCGCACAGTCCCAAGCTCAGCCCCATTCACACTAAACTAAGGACTTACACCAAGGAACTGATCCCTGCAATTGGCAGTGCAGAAGTCAAAGTCTCCTATAATGGAGCAGTACACGAACTCCCGCTGTGGATTGTGCCAGGGGATGGCCCCACGTTGTTTGGCAGAAGCTGGCTGGGGAAAATCCGCTGGAACTGGGTCGACATCCGAGCGCTTTCGTCCGTCAATGATGGCTCATGTACCCAGGTTCTAAGCAAATTCCCATCGTTATTCAAGCCAGGCATTAGAAGCTTCTCGTGGGCGAAAGTGCAGATCCATTTGGTTCCCGGTACGCGACCCATCCACCACAAGGCTCAGGTGGTACCGTACATGATGCGTGAAAAAGTGGAAATTGAACTGGACAGGCTGCAACGTGAAGGCGTCATTGAACTGGTGGAATTCAATGACTGGGCTAGTCCAATTGTCCCGGTACTCAAGGAGGACGGTACGGTTAGAATTTGCGGGGACTATAAAGTAATGATTAACCATTTTTCGCTGCAGGACCAGTATCCATTACCCAAGGCAGATGACTTATTTGCGACCCTGGCTGGAGGGAAGACTTTCACCAAAGCTGGACCTGACCTCAGCCTACATGACGCAGGAGCTGGAGGCATCTTTGAAAGGTCTCACCTGCATCAACATGCACAAAGTTCTGTTTATTTACAACCAGTGCCTGTTTGGGATTTGGTCGGTCACGGTGATATTCCAGCGGAACATGGAAAGCCTGTTAAAGTTGGTTCCTTACACAGTGGTCTTCCAGGACGATATATTGGTTACAGGTTGGGACACCATGGGGCACTTGAAGAATCTGGAGGAGGTTCTAGCCATTGGATCACATGGGGCTGAGGTTGAAACGCTTGAAGTGTGTTTTCCTGGCACAGGGCGATGAATTGTTAGGAAGGAGAATTGCAGCAGATGGCATCAGACCCACCGACGCCAAGATGAAGGCCATCAAGAACGCGCCGCGACCACAGAACGAGACGGAGCTGACATCATTCCTGGGACTCCTTAACTATTCCGGTAATTTCCTACCTGGATTAAGCACCCTGCTAGAACACCTACATGCGTAAGGGAGACGACTGGCTATGGGGAATTCACAAGAGGCTGCCTTTAAGAAAGCCAGAAATTTATTGTGTTCGAACAAATTGCTTGTCCTGTGTAATCCATGTAAACAATTAGTGTTAGCTTGCGATGCATCGTCATACGGGGTCGGGTGTGTGTTATAACAGGCTAATGATTCAGGGATTTTGCAACCGGTTGCATATGCATCCAGGAGTTTGTCCAAGGCCGAAAGAGTCTACAGCATAGTTGAAAAAGAGGCTCCAGCGTGCTTTTACGGTGTAAAAAAATACTTATTTGGCCTCAAGTTCGAGCTTGAAATTGACGACAAGCCACTCATATCGCTGTTCTCTGAGAACAAAGGGATTAATACCAATGCCTCTGCCCGCATCCAAAGATGGGCGCTGATGCTGTCGGCATACAACTATGTAATCCGCCACAGACCGGGCACAGAGAACTGTGCAGATGCTCTCAGTCGGCTACCATTGCCCACCACCGGGGTGGAAAGGGTGCAGCCAGCGGACTTGCTCATGGTCATGGAGGCATTTGAGAATGAGAAGTCCCCCGTTACGGCCCACCAGATCAGGACCTGGACCAGCCAGGATCCTTTACTGTGTCCTTCATGGGAGCTGGTCCAGTGTCCTGAAGACGAGAATAACCGAGATAAGGCGATGTTTCAGGGAGTCCTTCCGTCGCTTTCCAACTGGTAGAAGCAGCTGCTGGAATTAGCGCAATTTTATAGTTCCCGAGCTGCCGTCCATGACACGGGATTCTCAGGTTCCTCCACACACCCCTATGGGATTGCTGATGTGAATCTCATTGCAATTCCGGTATTGGTTGGATGGGTGGTCACCTCTGGACTTGGGGTCAAATGCAGCCTCGGATGCAGGTGGATCCTAGGCTATGCGGGCCCATTCCTAGGCAAAATGTTTTTGGTTGTCGTGGACGCTTTCTCAAAATGGATTGAATGTGCAATAATGTCTGTAAGCACATCCACGGCCACCAGTGAAAGCCTACGAGCCATGTTTGCCATTTAGGGCTTGCCTGATGTCCAAGTCAGTGACAATGGGCCATGCTTCACCAATACTGAATTCAAGGAATTCATGACCCACAACGGGATCAAACATGTCACATCTGCCCCGTTCAAGCCCGCATCCAATGGCCAGGCAGAACCGGCAGTTCAGACCATCAAGCAAAGCTTGAAACATGTGTCGGGAGGCTCCCTGCAGACCCAGTTGTCCCTAGTGCTGCTCAGCTACCGCACCAGACCCCACTCACTCACCGGGACTCCCCCAGCTGAGCTGCTTATGAAAAGGGCGCTTAAAACAAGGCTCTCTCTTGTCCACCCTGATCTCCATGATCATGTGGAGGGCAAGCGGCATCAACAAAGTATGTACCATGACTGCACAAATTTGTCACGTGATATTGAGATCAATGATCCTGTGTTTGTGCTCAATTATGGACATGGTCCAAAATGGCTCGCTGGTACGGTCACAGCCAAAGAGGGGAGTAGGGTGTTTCAGGTCAAACTGGCCAATGGACAAACACACAGACTAAATCAAATTGTGGTTCACCAACAGCTACGAACAATCCGAAGAGGACATCACCAACTTTGACCTTCCAACACACACACACAAGTGGCAACTGACATCATAGTTGACTACGAAACCGAACTCATCATCCCCAGCAGCCCGGCAAGGCCGGCTGCCCAACAGCCCAGTGAAGAACTGACCAACCCACCCACACCCACATTTGTACCGAGATGATCAACAAGGGAGCGCAAAGCCCCAAATTGTCTCACCTTGTAAATAAGTGTACTGATGACTTCACGGGGGAGTGATGTTATTATTTAACCCTTTGTAACTTGCATTACACCTGACCACCAGAGGGCCCACCTGTTGGGAGTCCCAAGGGATCCCAGCATCCCTTGGGAGCACAGTATATAAGCAGGCCACCCACAAGGTAACTGCACTCTGGAACCTTAATAAACGTGCTAAGGTCACACTTGCTCATTGCACACAGTACTCAGTCTCACCATTTATTCTGAATATAACAGGTACAGTGCGAGCTGGTGCAGGAGGGCAATGGCAGTGAAGAGGGTGACTGGGGCCCAGGACAGGCATGAGTTTGAGGCCAGAAGAGGCATGGGCCCAGGGGCAGCACAGGCCAGCCCACACTGCGATTGTGTGCACACTAGGTCCGTGCAGCAGAGCTGATCTCCTGTCGTCTTGGTTTATCCTTGTCACTGGACTAAGCTCTGTTAAGCCGTGTGGTGGCTGATGTGCAACAGCCACCACATGTTAAAAAAATCCGCACACAGGCATCTTCCACCCTTCAGGATATAGCTTGGGATCCGAAATATTAGGTCCTTCATTGAAACACTTGTGAACTCATCCCTTTTTGGTGTAGAAGCAAGTCATCCTCGCTTCGAGGGACCGCCTATGATGATGATGATGAGTTTGTCATGCTCCAAATGTGTCTCTACATTGTCAACTATTGTGATGTGATTATTTCTGGAATGTTTTCATTTTTCAAAATCACTGTTAAAGAATTATTTTTCCCTATTCTTCCCATCCCCTGAAAGCACCAATCCTTGCAGGAACTGGTGCAACTAGCCCTTGCAAATCACAGTTCTTCATGTGAGAACCTAGAGAGTGAACGTTCAGTAGATTATTTGGCATGGGGAACCATAGTCCTGTCCAACCTTGTGCTTATTCAACACAAACACATATATTTTCGAGCTGTGGGTTCAACTCCTACACCAGGGACGTGAGCACATAATCCAGCCCGGCACTCCCACTGCAGTACTGAGGGAGAGCTGCATTGCCTGATGAGACGATTAAACTGATGTCCGTCTGCCCTTTCCTAGGTGGATGTAAACGATCCTATGGCACTATTTTGAAGATGAGCAGAGGAGTTCTCCCGGGTGTCCTGCGTCAATATTTATCCTTTAATCACTATCACTAAAATAAACAGATTACACTGCTATTTGTGGAAGCTTGCTGTGCGCAATTTAGCTGCCGCGGTTTATTTGCTTTACAACAATGACTGCACTTCAGTAAGTACATCAATAGCTGTAAAGCGCTTTGGGACGTCCTGAGGTCGTGAAAGGTGCTTAGCAAATGCAAATCATTGTTGTTTTGGATAGCGATCAGGAGCAGGAACCTGGCTGATCCCCGCCCGCCTTCTCTAGCCCAGGTGCACTAAAGTCATTGGCAGTGTTATTAGTGGTGTCCTGACTGAGATCATTTAGCTCAAGACAGGTTGGAGGTTCATCCTGCTATATGGCAACACATTAACTTCTAGGCTGCTCTCATGCAAGCAACACTAGTGAATAAAGGACTTCCTCTTGTCATTGTGCATGCCAGTTTTTGTTCAAGCTGGAAAATTGACATGCATATATGTTTTTTTTTAAATCATTGTGCCTTTTAAAATTATTCTTTGCACATCCGCACATTGTCATACGGAATTCTAATTGATTGCGAATTTGCCCAGTGATACAAGTGCGGAGATTGCTTGGCGTTGCACCGGTCCTGGTGAAGCAGCAGGGGGCTCTCTCGAGTTTCCGTGCAAAGCTTGGAGCAGGAAAAGCCGGCGTAGCTTCAGTAGCAGAGAGACTCTGAGGGAGAGGAGGTGGGGGCGGTTGGGCGCCCAGTCATTGACTGGGGGGGGGGGGGGGGTGGGGGGCGAGCGGGGCTGATGTTGGCGGGGGGGGGGGTGGGGGGGGAATCCGTGGTCGTGGTGCTGTTTCCTTTCGGAAATGATTTGCATTGATCGATGTGTGTGAAGATTGGGGATGGGAGCGGCGCCCAAACCTGCGACAATCATCAATCAAAAACCTTATGTAAAAAAAGAATATATCACTAACATTCCTGCCCGTCCATGCTATGTTGTTCAAGGGTTATTCTAATGTATCTTTCTCTCGCTGGAAATCTGTAACAGATGTGCTAGCATTGCACTGAAACAAATAGAAGGAAGGGGAGGGGTAGACAAAAGGGAAATCGGAATCCCTGCAATCACGTATCACACAGGCTTTGGGAGAACACATTCACTGCTGGTCAGGTTCCCCCACCATCCCCTGGATTGATTCCATGTTTCTGTCTGTGTGGGTGTGCAGTGCTGTGGGTGCTGTGGCCGGGGATGCCCCGGGCTGGGTGGGTGTCCGGTGTATGCGTGCTGTGGGTGGGGATGCCCCGGGCTGGGTGGGTGTCCAGTGTATGCGTGCTGTGGGTGGGGATGCCCCGGGCTGGGTGGGCGTCCGGTGTATGGGTGCTGTGACCGGGGATGCCACGGGCTGGGTGGGTGTCCGGTGTGTGGGTGCTGTGGGTGGGGATTCCACGGGATTGGTGTTCTGGCCAGTGGAGAGCCGGTGAATGCGGCGAACGCTGTCCGCGGTGCTGAATGTCTCCTCCGCCGGGAAAGCCCCATTCCCTCGATATTAAAGCCCAGAACACTAGGCGTTCCCCAGCCACCCCCCTCCTCCACCCAGCTTGTGGCCATTATAGCTGCACATACCGAACGCCTAAAAGCCGCCTTCATCTGCCGCCAGATGCAGAACGGAGGTGGGGATTGGGTTTTTTTTGCACAGACAGAGCTGTTTGGAGAAAGGACCGTGTTGGCGATGGTGCTGAGTGTTTTCCCGTCACGTCTGCCCCGTGGGCGTTTTCCTCCGGCGGCTGGGGTAAGGGGCGAAAGGTGGCAGGTGGAATGAGCTGATGGGCACGGCGCTGGGAGGGAGGGCAATGGGGAGGGGGGAGAGGTGGGGGCAATGGTCGCCAGTGTTGGCAGACGATGTAATATGTCTGGGAGGAAGGTGCTGAGCCCCGGCTCCATGTCTGCTTGGCCGCTTAATCAAGGGGCAATGTTTGCACACTGAGGGATCGGAAACGTTCGCCAAATGACAGCGTGAGGTGTTTGTGGACTGGAGATCACCCGTCTCACTGGAGAGCATCCATCCTACTTGACACCTCCGGTCTCACTGGAATAGACCACCCGTCTCATTGGAGACCACCCATCTCACTGGAATAGACCACCCGTCTCACTGGAACAGACCATCCGTCTCACTGGAAAAGACCTCGCATCTCACTGGAGACCACCCATCTCACTGGACACCTCCCGTCTCACTGGACACCTCCCGTCTCACTGGAAAGCTTCTCCCGTCTCACTGGAACAGACCATCCGCCTCACTGGAGACCACCCATCTCACTGGAGACCACCCATCTCACTGGACACCTCCCGTCTCACTGGAAAGCTTCTCCCGTCTCACTGGAACAGACCATCCGCCTCACTGGAGACCACCCATCTCACTGGAGACCACCCATCTCACTGGAATAGACTACTCATCTCTTGAATAGACCACCCATCTCACTGGAATAGACCACACATCTCTGGAATAAACCACCCATCTCTGGAGTAGACCACTCATCTCTGGAATAGACCACTCATCTCACTGGAGTAGACCACACATCTCTGGAATAGACCACCCATCTCACTGGAATAGACCACTCATCTCTGGAATAGGCCACCCATCTCACTGGAATAGACCACACATCTCTGGAATAGACCACATATCTCACTGGAGTCCTCCCGTCTCACTGGAGAAGACCTTTATTCCCATTGGACACAGAAGAAGATGACAGTCTGGAAGAGCCGGAAGAAATAGCGCGGTGTCTGTGTCTGTAGACTGGATTTTCTCCCATCCCCCGAGAGTCTGATAAACTTTATCTATTTGTGCGCAGCTGTCACACGGAGCACACGTCACCTCGAGGAAAGAGCACGGATTTTTTTGTTATGATTTCCTGTAACCTCAGATTGTCCACTCCGAATATGCAATGAGATCCTCTCCTTGTGAAGGCGAGCGATTCCTCCTTGGATAATGTGACGTCGGCCACAAGGAAAGGTGAATTATAAAAACCAGGGCGGGGGGAAATCAGATTTGGTCTGGTTCTTGTTGAGGAGAGTTAAGGAAGTTCAAAGAATACAAAATGTGCCGAAACTGCAGCACACGAGGATAATCGCGGCACCGGGTTACTGTTTGGGGCGACTGTTTCGCTGGGGAGCCGGGGATCTGTGAAGGATGGACGGTGAGTTGAGGAGCAGCCTGGAACTCGCCGGATCGGGGTTAAGAATGAAGATGGTTGTGTGCTTCACGGTGAGAGAGTCCTTCGACACATCGCTCATCTACACACGACAAATCTAACCTGAGACACTCCAAGCAAGACACTCGAAAGCCATTCTCCATGAAGGACCTGAGGCACTGAGAGGCAACGAAGGTGCGCCGGATCGCTTGTTTTGGGGGGCTGTTTCTTCGCCCTCGAACCCCTTCAGCAAAACTGGCGATGGCAGCGGCAATTGCGAGCTCCCTGATCCGACAGAAGCGACAGGCTCGGGAACACCACTTGGACAGACCGGTTGTTACCAAGCGTATCAATAGTCCTCGGAAAAAGAAAGGGAGCTGCAATGGGAATTTGGTGGATATCTTTTCCAAAGTAAGGATCTTCGGGATGAAGAAGAGGAGACTCAGGAGACCAGGTTTGTATTTTTTTTAATTAAAGAAAATATTTCCCCCTTTGGGAAAGACAGACACACACACAAACACACACAGTATTATCTGAGAATGTTAATGACGATTAAGAATGCAATGCGAATTATTGTAATGTGTTTTCTCAGTTGAAGAGAGTGAGGGAAATGCTTCCTGATTTAATTTGTTGAGCGGCTCGTGGTGCGTGACTGTTGAAAGGATGCTGTCAGGTGAACAGTATTGAATAGCACATTTGTTTTTTTTTATCGAGGGTTGGAAATGTGCAGGTTTGATAAGGTATGCATCAGTTAGTCCCCTTTCACCGTGCGCTTCCATAGCCGGAATGAGAAGATCTTATCAGTCTGAGAATCATCAGGTGGGGCCTGAAGATTTAATATGTTAAGTCACAACACTCACAAGCTGGGTATGGTGTTCATACTTAACACACAGACCGCTCTTATAGCAGTTAAATAGTCATTTCTGGATTCGGATTGCCACTGAGCAACTTCTCAGCAAATGCAAGGAATATTCTCTTTAATCATTTATAATCCCCACCTTTCTCTTAATTCAACCAACTGCCAACCTTACGGGAAATCCTTGTAATCCAGATAATGCTGGATGAATACAGTGGCGTGGAATTGGAAATCGTTGCCTTCTAAACCTGACTAACAGGATGAATACGTCGCAGAAATCTACAATAAAGTGCATATTTTGTCCCCGAAAATAGATTCACGCGTTCCATTATTAAACCGAACTTATTTTGTTAATCTGCGGGCAATATTGACACCCCACCGCAGTAAGTTGTGTATATTTTGAATCCGATGGTATATTTGCAGGTGTTCGGTGTTGTGGCATACCTGTATTTCACCCGCCTGATCCTTAGGCAGACACAATCATATCCAGATTGTGATGCATGTGAGCATACTCTTTAAACAGCGGCCTGAGAGAAGGTTTTGGAGCTGCCTGTTCGATCAGACGAGAGCGCACACCCTTCAGATTTTCAGTCTCTGCAATCAAAGGCATTGCGACGTGACAAATAGCCAGAGCACTGAGAGAAGCACCCTATAAATCATACATCATCCAAGCCTACAATAACCAGCGTCCAACCGCACCAATCTTAACAAGTTATCAATCCTGTAGCAAGTTCGAAGTATCAGATAAATGCCCCAAAAAAACAACAACCGAGGGAAATATAGATTGAACAGGAAGGAAATGTTGAACTGTCCAATTTTATAAGCTGTCTGAAGCTCTGGCTCTACGTTCGTGTAATGAACAGCGATTATTCAGTGTACATTTCTATCCCATCCCTCAGTCTCCTCACTGTTAAAGCACCCTCTCTCCTTTCTGTAGAGGAAGGATCTAAGCAACATTTCCTTCAAATCCAGACACCAATTCCATGCCGTGTTCTTCCCAGTGCCAGTGTCGGCGGAAGGAACTGTCCCTTCAATTGCCTAGCCCTGTATTTTTAAGCTGTCAGAGCTGGTTTGAAATAAACCTTTGTGTGTGTGTGTGTGTGTGTGTGTCTACACTCTCGAGTACAACATTAAACCCAAACAGGAGCCAATTCAAGTTAGAATGGAGAATAGGCTCCGACTGACTGCTGCTGACAGTCAGGGGGTTGCACATGCCGAGAGGATAGTGCAGTACAATACCATACAATACCCGCATTCATAAAACATCCAGTTTGTTTGATCCAGTGTCGGCGTGCGGTTTAATTTCGTTAGAACAAAGATTTTTTCGCGAAAAGGATTAAGTGAAGATTGAAGGAGTGGAGTAAAAATGAGCAGGGCGAGTTTTGGCACGTTCACCGATTGTTTACCATGGCAGGGAAAGGGGATCTATTTGCCTTGTTAATATTCGCCCCAAATACTGCGTGCAGCTCTAGTCACCACATTACAGGAAAGATGTGATTGCACTAGAGAAGGTACAGAGGAGATTTGGGAGTATGTTGCCTCGACTGGAGAATTTTAACTATGAGGAAAGATTGGCTAGGCTGGGTTTGTTTTCTTTGGAACAGAGGATGCTGGGGGGATTTAATTGAGATGTATAAAATTATGAGTGGTCTAGATAGAGATAGATAGAGAAGGACCTATTTCCCTTAGCAGAGTGGTCAATAACCAGGAGGCATAGATTTAAAGTAATTGGTAGGAGGTATAGAGGGGATTTAAGGGGACAAATTTTCATCCAGAAGGTTGTGGAGGTCTGGAACTCTGCCTGAAAGGGTGGTAGAAAGTTTGTGCGGCAGACTCACGAACCCCAGACTGCAGAGAGTTCCCGCATGGGGATCATTGTCTAAAGGACAGAACTCAAAACGTATTCCTGCCTCAATTACTTTCAGTGCCAAAAACTTCAGACAAGTAGTGTACCGTCCATCTATAAAAACTATATTTTACTTTGTTAGAGATGTGTAGAATGGATAAGCCTTGCTAACGGCATCAGAGGTCGAGTCTGGCGGAATTGCACAGATTGAGGCAGTGAAGTATTTAAAAAATGTTTCAGGCATTTAGTAATAACACATGTTAACTTTCTGCCAGTAAATATCAGATTTGAAATATGAATTCTGTGAAAATTTCGGGCTATTGTGTGAGGAAGGCAGTCTGTACTTTATCTGGGAAGACTGTGCTTTCACAATAAGTATAATTGATAATGTTTTCAATGTAACTCATTGTTCTTATCTCGGACTGAGCTGTCTTGAGATTGTATGTTGGATATCCGCAGCTCTCTCGCTCATATATCATTTGCAAACAAAAAATAAAATAATGACGTTTTCTCAGAATAAGTTCGCGTGGATTTAAAAAAGAATGAGCAACTTGTGAAACCAGTCCCCAAAGGGTTATTGGGCACGGGTTAACCCAGCAATCTGCACAAGCAGATTAAACTCAGCCAACACCAAAGTCAAATTCGAATTATTCAGCTATTTTGTTTGTGTTTAGCCTGTAATGTTTTAGAGATGGAATTCATTCAGTTACCTTGAATCACCCAGGCACCGCTTACAGGAGTGAAATATTTCACTGGCGGGTAATGTGAATGGAATTCAGTGCCTGCTAACTGATCAGAGCAGCTGGTGCTAGGCTCAGAATATCATCTTTACATACATTATTTTTAAATTCTATACAAATTATATATATAGAACTAGTCATTAATTATTGTTTGTTACAGGGAGACCTATTTTATTCCATGTGATTTGTTATTTCCAGTTTATTTGTCCAGACAATTGCGGTTTGTCTGACTTGAATTAAGAAATGTCTAGCTGATTGAACGTATTTATACTTTTATAGTTTCTGTCCTGGTAATGAACTGGCAAAGAAGAAAATATGTGCCCTCCAACACTAAATAACATCTGTCTTTATGTTTTACCTTTCTTACATATTCCTCTACATTACTGAATCGTTATTACGACATAATAGTGAGAGCATTTGAGAATAAAAATTATTTTAAATGATTGGGTAGTGAGCTTAAGGCAGGATTTCAATCTATGAGTTCTGTTGATGGTCATAAACAGCAACACTGTACATTGTTCCTTGTTGTCTGCAATACCTTCAAAAGCAGTTGATTGTCACTAGCTCTCTATTATCCTATAGAATATTGACAAATTTTGCTAGTTCCCTGCCTTAGACTGCCCTGGCAATATCACCGCAAGGCCAGCATTTATTGCCCATCCCTAGTTGCCCTGAGAAGGTAGTGGTGAGCCATCTTCTTGGACCATCGATAGCGAGTGGTGTGAATAGCTTGCTGGGCAAACTCAGAGGGCAGTTAAGAGTCAACCACAATGGTGTGGGACTGGAATCACATATAGACCCAGACCGGGTAAGGACGGCGGATTTCCTTCCCTAAAGGACATTAGTGAACCAGATGGGTTTTTACAACAATCTGACAACTTTGGGGTCACTTTTACTGATGCCAGCTTTTTAATATTTCCAGATTTATTTTAAACTGAATTCAAATTCTCCTGGTGGGATTTGAACTAACATTCAATGATTGATTTTGTCTTCCCAATTCAGGGATGTGGAGGTCAATTGTAACACCTCTAACAGCCCTCTGTTGAGGTCTAACTCAGACAGGAATCAAACTTGGGGATTTCCTGTTTTTTGTGGTACAGCTATCGACTGGATAAAACCAACAAGCTTTCAAGATTTGCTATTCATTGTGACTAATTACATAATTTTTACAACACAGAAACAAGCCATTTGACCCAACAGGTCCATGCTGGTCTTTATGCTCCACACGAGCCTTCTCCCACCCCTCTTCATCTCACCCCATCAGCATGTTCTTCTCTTCCTTTCTCATTCATGTGTTCATCTAGCGTCCCCTTAAATGTATCTACTATTCACCTCAACCACTCCCTGTGGTAGTGAGTTCCACATTTTCACCACTCTCTGGATAAAGAGGTTTCTCCTGAATTCCCTATTAGATTTATGTGGCTATCTTATATTTATGTTTTGGATATTTTTATTTAATGGTGAGTGCTACTAACATCATCAGAGGAACTGGCTGGAAGGATTTACAATGTCCAACATTAGCAGAGATGAATTCAGCTGCTACATAAGCATTGTCATATTAAAATGTGTTAAGATAAATCCTTTCCGTCAGTTTCCCTAATATCTACAGCACTCTCCAATTAAGCAATTATTAGTCCAGGCCTCTGAATTTCTATTTCAGTAACATAACCATTACATTATCACACTTGTGCAACTAATCAAACAATAGTAAGTAACATCTACATGTCAAATCTCAAGATAGACGGTTTGAGCTTCACTTGAAGTTTTTCAGTAACTCAAACTCCTCTAGATCTTATTGACTTGTGTCTTGTAACAATCTAAAGCTACAGGGGTGAATTCCAGTGAACTTGTCTGCCTTAACTTCATCGGAAGGACCATGGAAACTCTGGAAAAAGGCATAAACAGTTTCGGGATTTTGCAGCTGTTTCACGATAGTTGCAGCAGACAAGCGAGAGATTCCCCATGAAAATTCACCCCCTTGCATTATCTTATTTGAATTATGAAGGGTTTTGATAGAGTTGCTATGGAGAAACTGTTTTAATTGGCAGGAGGTCGGTAACCAGAGGACACAGATTGAAGGTAATTGGCAAGAGAACCAGAGACGAGGTGAGGAGAATTATTTTTATGCCGCGAGTTGTTATGATCCGGAATGCACTGCCTGAAGGGACGGTGGAAGCAGATTCAATAGTAACTTTCAAAAGGGAATTGGATATATACTTAAAAATGAAAGATTTGCAGGGCAACGTGAAAGAGCAGGGGGAGTGGGACTGATTGGAAAGCTCTTTCAAAGAGCCGGAACAGGTATGATGGGCCGAATGGCTCCCTTCTATGCTATAAGATTCTATGATTTTACCGACTTTGCTGTTCCATTCACACCACTCCTGTGCTCGCTGGCTTACATTGACTACTGGTCCGCAACTCCTCAATTTAAAAATTATCCTTGCGTTCAAATTCCTCACCCCGCCGATCTATGTAACCTCCTCTAAGCCTAAAACCCTCTGAGATTTATGAGCTACTCCAACTCTGGAATCTTGTGCATCCTCGATTTCCATCGCGCAACATTGGTGGCCGACCCTTCAGCAGCCTAGGCCATAAGCTGTGCAATTCCCTCCCAAACCTTTCCTCCTCTCTCTCCTTAAAGCTTAACTCTTTAACCAACCTTTTGGTCACCTGTCCTCATGTCTCTTCCTGTGGCTTGATGCAAATTTTTGTCTGATAACACTCCTGTGAGGTGTCTCGGGATGTTAAAGGCGCTATATAAATGCAAGTTGTTGTTGATTAGCTGAGGTGGACTATCAAAGGGCTATCTCAAAAATGACACAGATAATTATAAAGAACTCACCCATTCGGTCCTCAAATATTTCAGCCTATGTTTTAATGGACAACATTCAATAGCAAGAGAACAGCAACCTGCTAAATAGAAATAAAATTAAGTCACTGGCATGTTTCTTTGCCCAGCTTTCGAGACAGTCCCACAACTGAATAGTGTAGGACACTGAAACATGACTGTATTGCTATTATTTCAGAGATTATAAATGGCCCTTACTTCACTCTTGCAATTGGTGACATTACCGGACCAAGCTATTAGATTACAGATGTATAGTCGATCACTGCTGCTCCATAGATGGAACCACTGTGGAGAGAGAAAGAAAGAAAAGACTTGGATTTATATAGCATTTGTCATGACCACCAGACATCTCAAAGCATTCTGCAGGCAATTAAGTACTTTTGGAATGTAGTCACTGTTGTAATGTGACAGCTAATTTATGCACTGCAAGCTCCCAGAAACAGGCAATCTGATAATGACCAGGTAATCTGTTTTAATGACGATTATTGAGGGATAAATATTGGCCAGGACACCAGGTATAACTCCCCTGCTCTTCTTCGAAATAGTGCCATTTAGATCTTTTACCTCCACCTGAGAGAGCAGACGGGACCTTGGGTTAACATCTCATCCGAATGATGGCACCTCCAGCAGTGCAGCATTCCCTCAGCACTGCACTGGAGTGTCAGCTTAGATTTACGTGCTTAAGTCTCTGGACTGGGATTGAACCCACAACCTTCTGACTCAGAGGCAAGAGTGCTGCCCACTGAGCCACAGGCTGACACTGCAAGGGATAGGAGAAGCACACATGCCTTCACGCCTCTTAGTTTTATTTGGTATGCCTGCCCTTTCAAAATCCTGGAATTGTCCCCAACTATTTATATACAGTTGTGCCACTGTGCTGTCTATCATCCTATATGCACCAGTTTCTGTATATCTGTATTTTTGATAAATTACCACTGTCATTAATCACATATAAAATGCCTGTTTTATCAACCTTTCTAGGAGGGTTATTAGACTTTCCTTAGTTCTCTTTATTTCTTCATAACATATTTTGTTTTTTCATGTAGTCTTTTGCCTGTGTTGGGTCTGACTTTAATTTATTTAAAATGGTAGGTGTCATTAATGTATACCACAACAAAACATCTAACGGGCAGTATACACATTGCAATCTCAATAAATCTATTGGTTTTCCTCTTGACTCTAAAATAACCCTGGACAGGATTATATTACAGAAATAATAATAGTCTTGTCACACTCAAAAAGTGTCATATTGGCTCGGCTTTTAACCGTTGAAGACCACAGGACGTATTATTAAAATATGTGTGTGACATAAACATTGTCCTGTTTTCAAATCGCCCCAAAAACAAAATTCTGAAAAGCAGAATAGCAAACACAGAACAGAATATGGTTGAGCATTGCATTGTGCATTCCAATGTCTGTATTTGTGAGGAAACTGTTAAGTGATCTGGTTGATATTGAGGGCATAAAATCCTGAGTATGTGTCAGCATTAGGGAACCTCAACGGCAGCCAGCACATCACAAAATTGCAAACCGTCTCCCTGTCATTTTCTGATACCTGCTGCCGACGCCCACAACTCTGCACCACCAGCATTGAGTTATTTCCTCTCATATCGATGAAAGGTCAGCATATCCTATGATATGTTTAAATAGGAAGAAAGAGGTAGACCGAGCATTTGCAGACCAGTCAGCCTAATCTTGGTGGTGGGAAAATTATTGGAAGAAATTCTGAGGAACAGGATAAATCTTCATTTAGAAAGACACGGATTAATCAAGGATCATCAGCATGAATTTGTTAAGGGAAGATCGTGTCTGACTAGCTTGATTAAATTTTTTGAGGAGGCAACAAGGAGGGTTGATGAGGGTAGTGCATTTGATGTAGTCTATATGGATCTTAGCAAGGCTTTTGATAAGGTCCCACATGGCAGACTGGTCACGAAAGTAAAAGCCCATGGGATCCAAGGCAAAGTGGCAAGTTGGATCCAAATTGGCTCAGAGGCAGGAAGCAAAGGGTAATGGTTGCGAGGTGTTTTTGTGACTGGAAGGATGTTTCGAGTGGGGTCTCACAAGGCTCAATACTAGGTCCCTTGCTTTTTGAGGTATATAACAATGATTTCGACTTGAATGTAGGAGGTATGATTAAGAAGTTTGCAGATGATACAAAAATTAGCTGTTTGGTTGATGATGAAGAAGGAAGCTGCGGACTGCAGGAGGATTTCAATCAACTGGTCAGGTGGGCAGAACAGTGGCAAATGGAATTCAATCTGGAGGAGTATGAGGTAATGCATTTGGGGAGCCTAACAAGGAAAGGGAATAAATATTAAATGGTACAACACTGAGAAGTGAAGAGGAGCAAAGGGACATTAGAGTACATGTCCACAGATCCCTGAAGTTAGCAGGCCAGGTAGATAAGGTGATTAAGAAGGCATATGGAATACTTGCCTTTATTAGCCAAGGCATAGAAAACTGGACAAGAACTGGGAGGTTATGCTTGAACTGTATAAAACACTAGTTGGGCCATAAGGTGGATTACTGCATGCAGTTCTGGTCACCACATTACAGGAAAGATGTGATTGCACTAGAGAGAGTACAAAGGAGATTTACGAGGATGTTGCTTGGACTGGAGAATTTTAGTTGTGAAGAAAGATTGACTAGGCTGGGTTTGTTTTCTTTGGAACAGAGGAGGCTGATGGGAGACTATATTGAGGTGTATAAAGTTATGAGGGGCCTAGATAGAGTGGGTAGGAAGGACCTATTTCCCTTGGCAGAGAGATCAATAACCAGGGGGCATAGATTTAAAGTAAGTGGTAGGAGCTTTAGAGGGGATTTGATGGGAATTTTTTTCCTCCAAGAGGGTGGTGGGGTCTGGAAATCATTGCCTGAAAGGGTGGTAGAGGAAGAAACTCTCACCACATTTAAAAAATGCTTGGACGTGCACTTGAAGTGCCATAACCTACAAGGCTACGGACCAAGAGCTGGAAAGTGGGATTAGGCAGGATAGCACTTTGTGGGTCGAAATGGCCTTCTTCCCTGCTGTAAATTTCTATGATTCTATGAAGATACTGAATACACCGAGTCTACTGCAAAATGTCACCTTGTAATTTATTTCTACCAATCAGATGACTATTAAATGTGTCTTTGCTAACAACATCAAAAAAGTCAAGGATGAGAAAAGGCCATCCCTCCAGAACCCTGTGCTCCAAACTCAAAATCTACTTAAGAACATAAGAACATAAGAAATAGGAGCAGGAGTAGGCCATTTGGCCCCTCGAACCTGATCCCCAATTCAACAAGATCATGGCTGACCTTCTACCTCGACTCCACCTTCCCACACTCTCCCTATATCCCTTAATTCCTTTAGTTCCCATCGATTGATCAACCTCTGTCTTGAATATATTCATAACTGTTCTTTGAACAACCCACCTGCTTTTACTTCCAACTTGTCTGGCCAACTTTTCCAAATATTGATCACTCTGAATAAATGATGTTCTAATATCTGTTTCATTCATTGAATTTATGCTCTTTAGTCATATTTTCTGGCTTACGTTGAAATAATATTCCAGCTTTACCTTATTTATATCATGTGATATTTTATAAGTGCCAGTGAAGTTCCCTCTTCAACAATCCTCTTTCAGGCTTGAGTTCCTTCAATCTTTCACTCAGTACACATCACTTTTTCACCATTGTTCAAGCTTATTGCCTCTATCATCTCCAATGCTTGTTTGTCTGCTTTCAATTGCACAATGACCATAGATGAACATAGGACCTAATGCACAAAAACAGGCCATTTGGCCCAACCAGTCCATGCCGGCGTTTATGCTCCACTCGAGCCTCTTCTCGTCTTTCCTCATCTAAATCTATCAGCATAACCCTCTATTCCCTTCTCCCTCGTATGCTTGTCTAGCCTCACCTTAAATGCATCGATGCTATTCGCTTCAACCTGAGGTAGCGAGTTTCACATTCTCACCATTCTCTGGGTAAAGAAGTTTCTTCTGAATTCCCTATTGGATTTCTTAGTGAACACTGCCCTTTAGATATGGTCTAACTAATACAATGTACAGCCGTAGCAGAATTTCAGTAAGATTGTACTCTATTCTTCAGGTTATCTATCCCAGCATTTCATTTCTTATTTATGGTTTTGCGACATAGGCCGGAATTTTCTTTACCTTGGCAGATCCGCTGCGGCCGGTGTTGGTGGTGGGTCACGACCCCGCTGCTGGCTCCATCCCGCTGTTGAAAATGAACTTAACTTAATGGGGCTTGTTAAGTCCACCCAGCACACTGCTCGGCCCAATGAGATGGAACAAGTCTGGTGACGTCATTCATGACATGTTTTCAGCCAGGATCTTTAAATGGACCCTGACCACCT
The DNA here is from genome assembly GCF_044704955.1 of Pristiophorus japonicus. NCBI lineage: Eukaryota > Metazoa > Chordata > Chondrichthyes > Pristiophoridae > Pristiophorus > Pristiophorus japonicus. The sequence goes on along the minus strand of NC_091986.1, from coordinate 45,794,385 downwards.
TACATTTGAAGCTTAATCTAACAAAGTGGGTGTTGAATCTTTAGTCTGCAGTAATATAATAAAAGGTACATATGCGTGACAAAGAAATATTTAAATACTACTATCATTAAGTAATATGATACCATCTACAAATACGATCAAGAACATAATGTAAAAAGTACATTAATTGGGAAATTATTGGTGCTTTAGTCACAAATCTATAGACTTTTGTATCAATAACTGGTACAAATAAAAGATGTGTGTTTATAGGTAACACATAAAATTAAGCAGATTTTAAATGCAGTTTGAAAGTTCTGCATTTACAATCTTATGCAAGTTCAGCAGAACAGCTGTGGAATCCCTGACAAGCAATGTAAGTGGTGCTTTTGTGTTTCTGGGATTTCTGCAGCTCTTCCGTTGAAGTTAACAATAGACAAATGAGAGAACCTCCACAGAAATTCACCCCCAAAGTCTCAGACATAAAAATTAAATCAGTTATATTCAGGGACTGAAAGCAAATTGAACAATTGGAATGAGTGATAAGAATGGAATTGTTACAGTTGATGACTTGATTTAATGTTACTTAAATGGTACATGTCATTTTTTATAGTGCAGATCAATTCGCTACAATTACTGTTGAGTTGCAAGGCAACAGCCGAGAAAGTCCAGTGAAAAATGTATTTCCTTCACATCCAGGGTAGAAGGGCAGCCTTCAGCACTCACATCCCTTCAGGAATTTCTGAATTAACATTCATCGGTAGCTTTTCAAGTAAAATAGAATCTCGATCAATCTGTTAGCTGAAGTAATCAACATGTTTTCATTTGGTTTGTTTATCATGCTGTCAAGTAATCAGTTGGAGCAATGGCCATGGAACACTTGCCACCAGCTGACAGACGTGGTTCCCAAGCTGCGCGAATCCCTTGGCCATGCAAGGAAATTTAAAAAGCAAGTGAAAAAAGGCTCTTAAGTGCCTGTATACTACCTGATAATCATCTCAATTGGGTAGATTGCCGCTGCCGGTAGGAATGGCTCCGCGATGACAGACTCGCCTGGGCGAAAGGCGTTGGAGCGGGATGTCTGCTGTCAAAACTAACAACTTTCCAACCTGACCCGCCACCAATTGTACCACCCCAAAAAATTCAACCCATTGTCCAGACACTGAGCATGGTATGTCTACTACATATCGTTCCCTTCCTCTTGAATTGATTGTGTCCATACTGAAAGTGAAATTCAACTTTGGTAGGAGCGCTAAATAGGCAATAGGAGATCAGCTGCCCATTATAGACACGCCCCATTATACACCCATCCCATTATACACCCGTCCCATTATAGATCCATCCCATTATAAAGCTGTCCCTTTATCCACCCGCCCGTTATACATCCTGCACATTTTACACTCACCCATTATACACTCTCCCGTTATACACTCGCCCATTATACACTCGCCCGTTATACACCTGCCCATTATATACTCACCCATGATACACCCGCACGTTACACACCCAGCCCATTATACAGCCACCCGTTATATACGCATCCCGTTATACATCCACCCCTTATATACCCGCCCACTATGCATCCTCCCATTTAGCACCCCGCCCAATATATACCAACCCATTCTACTACCCGTCATTATACACCCCACCCATTATACACCCTGCCTGTTATATACCCGCTCGTTATACACCCGCTCCTTATACACCCCGCCCATTTACATCCACCCATTATACATCTCAGACGTTATAAACCTGCCCGTTATAAACCCGCACCATATACACCCCACCCATTACACTCCCCGCCCGTTATACACCCACCGTTACAGACCCTGCCCGTTATACACCCACCCATTATACACCCACCCATTATACACCCCATCTGATATACACCCACCCATTATACACCCCGTCCGTGAACACCCCACCCATCACACACACCCCCGTTATACACCCACCGTTACAGACTCTGCCCATTATACACCCACCCGTTATACACCCACCCGTTATACACCCCGTCTGATATACACCCACCCGTTATACACCCTGTCCGTGACATACCTGCCCATTATACACCCCGCCCATTACACATTTGCCTGTTATGCACACTGCCCGTTACACACTCGCACCTTATACACCCTGTCTGTTATACACTCGATATTGCACACCCGCCCGTTATACACCCATCCGTTAAATACCCGCCAGTTATACACCCTGCCCATTATACACCCACCAGTTATACACCCTGCCCATTATGCACCCGCCAGTTATACACCCTGCCCATTATACATCCACCGGTTATACTCCGCTGGTTATACCCCGCCCGTCACACAACCCGCCCATTATAGCCCGCCCATTACACACTCACCTATTATACACCCTGCCCGTTATACACCCACTCGTTATATACCCAACCGTTATACATCTGCCCGTTATACACCCCGCCCATTATACACCCAGCCGTTATACACCCACCCGTTATATACCCAGCCGCTATACAGCTGCCCATTATACAACCCTCACATTATACACCCGCCCGTTATACACCCCGTCTGTTATACACCCGCTGTTAGAGACCCGCCCGTTATACACTCAGCCATTGTACACCTGCCCGTTATACACCCACCCATTATACACCAATCCGTTATACACCCCGCACATTATACACCCGCCCGTTATACACCAGCCCGTTATACACCCACCCATTATACACCCGCCTGTTACACACCAGCCTGTTACACAGGTCCTCAAATCTGGCACCAAGCTTATGGACTACAGGGCTGTAGTGATACCCACCCACCTGTATGGCTCAGAGATGTGGACCATATACAGTGGACACCTCAAATCGCTGCAGAAATACCACCAACGATGCCTCCGCAAGATCCTGCAAATTCTCTGGGAGGATAGATGAACCAATGTCAGTGTTCTCAATCAGGCCAACATCACCAGCATTGAAGCACTGGCCACACTTGACCAGCTCCATTGCATCGGCCACATTATCCGCATGCCGACACGAGACACCCAAAGCAAGCGCTCTACTCGGAACTCCTACAAAGCAAGCGAGCTCCAGGTGGGCAGAGGAAACATTTCAAGGACACCCTCAAAGCCTCCTTCATAAAATGCAACATCCCCACCGACACCTGGAAATCCCGAGCCAAAGATTGCCCTAAGTGGAGGAAGAGCATCCGGGAGGGCGCTGAGCACCTCACGTCTCATCACCAAGAGCATGCAGCAAGAGTGTGCGGCAAATCTGTCCCATCCATCCTTTCCTTCAACGACTGTCTGTCCCAACCTGTGACAAAGACTGTAATTCCCATATTGGACTGTACAGTCACCTGAGAACTCACTTTTAGAGTGGAAGCAAGTCTTCCTCAATTTTGAGGGCCTGCCTCTGATGATGACACACCTGCCCGTTACACAACTGCCCGTTATACGTCCACCCATTATACACCTGCCCGTTACACACCCACCCGTCACACACCCACCCGTTACACAACCCGCCTATTATACCCCGCCTGTTATACATCCGCCATTATATAACGTGGCTGTTATACATCCACCCATTACACACCCAACCCATTATACACTGCAAGTTATACACCCGCCCATTACACATACACCCATTATACTAACCGCTCATCACACACCCACCCATTATACACCCCACCCGTTATACAACCTGGCCATTATACACCTAGCCCATTACACACCCGTCCGTTATACACCTGCCCGTTATATACCCCGCCGTTATACACACCACCCTTTATATACCCGCCCTTTATACTCACGCCAGTTACACACCCTGCCCATTATACACTCACTCACACAACCACTTATTATACACTCGACTGATATACCCCACCTGTTATACATCCGCCTATTTTACACCCGCCCATTTTACACCTACCTGTTATACAACCTAACCATTGTACACCCTGCCTATTATAAACACACCTGTTATACGCCTGGCCCATTATACACCTCGCCCATTATACACCCTGCTCGTTATAAATCCCGCCCATGTTACACCACGTCAGCTATAAACCCCGCCCGTTATAAACCACACCATTATATATCCCACCCATTATATACCCCACACGTTATACATCCCGCCCATTATACACCCTGTCCGTTATACACCTCGCCCTTTATACACCTCCCCATTGCACACACGCAAGTTAAACACCCGCTCATTGCACACTCGCCCGCTATACCACTGGCCGTTATACACACGCTCATTATACAACCGTCTGTTATACATCCCACCCTTTACACACGTTCCCGTTACACGCCCAGCCCATTATACACCCGCTCATTATACACACCGGCTGTTATACACCCACTCATTATACACTGTCATTATACACCCACCTACTGTATGCCCATCCGTTATACATCTGCCCATTATACACCTGTTATATACTCACACATTATACACCTGCCCATTACACACTCTCCCATTATACACCCCGCCTGTTATACACACACCCATTATACACCATGCCCATTATACACCCATCTGTGATAAACTTGTCCATTATACACCTGCCTGTTGTAAACCCGCCTGTTATACACCTACTCATTGTAAACCCGCCCGTTATACACCCCGCCCGTTATACACTTGCCCATTGTAAACATGCCTGTTATACACCCCGCCTGTTATACACCTGCCCGTTGTAAACCCGCCCGTTATACACCCGGCAGTTGCACACATGCCGTTTTATACATGCCTGTCATACACCCATCTGTTACACACCCCGTCCGTTATACACCCACCCATTATACACCCCATCCATTATACACCCGCTCGTTATACACCATCGTTATACATCCCACCCATTATACACCCCGCCCATTATACACCTGCCCGTTATACACCTCACCTGTTGTAAAAGCGGACCATTGTACACCCGCCCGTTACACACCAGCCTGTTATACACCCCACACATTATACACCCACCCGTTATATACCCGCCAGTTATACACCCTGCCCATTATACACCCGACTGATAGAACCACCCATTATACATCCACCTGTTTTACACCCGCCCGTTTTACACCTACCCATTATACAACCTGACCATTATACACCCAGCCTGTTATAGACGTGCCTGTTATACACCCCGCCTGTTATACACCTGCCCGTTGTAAACCCGCCCGTTATACACCCGGCAGTTGCACACATGCCCGTTTTATACATGCCTGTCATACACCCACCTGTTACACACCCCGTCCGTTATACACCCGCCCATTATACACCCCATCCATTATACACCCGCTCATTATACACCATCGTTATACATCCCACCCATTATACACCCCGCCCATTATACACCTGCCCGTTATACACCTCACCTGTTGTAAAAGCAGACCATTGTACACCCGCCCGTTACACACCAGCCTGTTATACACCCCACACATTATACACCCACCCGTTATATACCCGCCAGTTATACACCCTGCCCATTATACACCCGACTGATAGAACCACCCGTTATACATCCACCTGTTTTACACCCGCCCGTTTTACACCTACCCATTATACAACCTGACCATTATACACCCAGCCTGTTATAGACGTGCCTGTTATACACCTGCCTGTTAGACACCCCACCCATTATACACCCGCCAGTTATACACCCGCCTGTTATATACCTGCCCATTATACACCCGCAAGATATAGACCCGCCCGTTATACATCCCGCCTGTTGTACACCCCCCGCCCATTATACATGCCCATTATACATTCCCCTGTTATACACTCCGTCCGTTATACACTCGCAAGTTATAAAGCCGCCCGTTATACATCCCGCCCATTGCTCACCTGCCCATTACACAACCCGCCCATTACACACTGTTAGATCTGTTAATTTCCAATGAAATACGAACTCCGATTGTAGTTTTAATGTAACTTTATTCTGACAGCAGCAACAAGCTCTTGGCTTTAAGCCAGGCCTTTGTCCTTCTGAGACCACATTGCCAAAATGGCTGTACTTATACCTGGTTCAATTTACAGAAAATAACTCACCTTCTTTGACCTTATTAGCTCATTTGATTGCCTGTTAACCTTTAATTGGCTCGCTACCCAAGGTCCTAAAATGTCAAGTTGATTGATGACTTAATGCAATGTGGTCTGTGTTTTTTCAAAACTGCAGCCAGGCTGCAGAGCTTGAATTCTCTATCAATCCCCCCTTTGATTCTTTCACAAACTGAATCATAAAACATCAGCTATCACTGGTTAAACATTCTACAAAATAATTTCATACATGTTAATAGAGTTTCCTTCTAAAATTTGTTGATGTGTTTCACCACATGTCCGGATTAGTAACTTACACACAAATTTACACCAACCCGAGTTCCATCGTGGCCACAATGGAAGTCTGGTTTTAGTAGGTTAATGAACCTTATTCCAATTTAATCCAAATCAATATCTTAATTCAACCAGTAAATAACCTTCCCTGAAGCATAAACTACCCCTGTGTCATGTACAGACGGTCTGCTGGGAACTGCAATGTGTTTCACCTGCGGGACAGCAGCTACAGCCGCCTGGTTGCAACAACATTTAATCAACATAAACAAACAATATAAAAGTAAAATAATTACAACGAATAGAATTAAACCTTCCGCCAATGAAGTTCCTAATGAACCTAGCCATTCAGTGGCTCCGCTCCACAAAGTGAATGATGGGGGTTGCTTAAGTTTTTCTACCTCCTTTTGGATATGCTCCGCTAAGTGGGTAATTTCTTCGGAGCTATCTGGGATATACGTGTAACACTCAGTTCCGAGTAGGGCGCAAGTACCTCCCTTTTCAGAATTCCGGGAGCAGTTACTATAATTCCCTTGCTACTCTCCTATTTCCCTTTGGTGCAGAGGGTCGGCTAGTAAGAAGTAGGCAAATGCCTAGAATACCTATAATCAGTAATACAGTAAATTTATACATTTTGGCAAAAAGTAATTTTCCTTATTAGATTTCAGCTTCAGTTACGGGTGCTCGTTTAACATGTGAAGCGTGGATCCAGGCTTTCTTTCCTTAGACTTTAACAGCTGCCTGGGTGGTCAATAACACTTGATAAGGTCCCTCCCACTTGGCACCCAAAGGTTCTTTATGCAACTTTTTCACATACACCCAGACTCCCGGGATGATGTCGTGTCCTCCTTCGGGTGGATTACCCCAGCTGCCGATATCTGTCGGGAAACAGAACTAATAGCATTGGTTAGGTTCTGACAGTATGATAACAAAGTGTCACTCATTAAGTGAACATCAGCTTTCCGTAAATCAATAGTTCCCGGCAGCGACATGGGTCTTCCTGTTATAATTTCAAATGGGCTTAGACCTGTAGTTCTGTTCGGGGTTGCCCTAATGCTACATAGCACTACTGGTAGTGCCTGGGGCCATGGTGTTCCTTCTTGGTGATATTTGGCAAGCTGTTGTTTCAGAGTTCGATTCATTCGTTCTACTTGTCCTGATGATTGTGGATGATAAGGACAGTGTAAATCCCACGTAATGTTCAGTAACCTACAGACTTCTTGGCAGACAGCACCTGTGAAGTGTGTTCCCTGATCTGAGTCAATGCTACTTGGGACTCCCCATCGGGGAATGTAATCCTTACACAAGACCTTTGCAGTGTGATTGGCTGTGGCTCTTTTAGTTGGGACAGCTTCTACCCATCTAGAGAATCTGTCGACCATGACAAGAATGTTAGTGTATCCTTGGCATGAAGGAAGAGATATATAATCAACCTGCAGATGCTGGAATGGTCCGACAGGGGCAGGGGGCCTCAGTTGGGGCATTACCGTGATGTGTCCAGAATTATTTTTCTGGCAGACCACACAGCGGTCTGCTACCAGCTGGGCATGTTTTTTAAATCCCCGACCCCACCAGCTTTTCTGGAACTGTGCCGTCATCTGTTGTGAGGCCAAGTGTCTCCACGAGTGGATCTGTTGGGCTAAAAAAGGCATAAGCGCTTGTGGCGCGACTGGCTTGTCGGTAACTCTTTGTCTCCAGACGCATAGCTTAATTCCTGCCTCAATCCATGTCCATTTTTCCTCTCGGGAGCACTCGCCTTGCATTGTTTGAAGGTCTCATGTCAGAGTCCTGAGTGCTTTCAATCTGCACATCTGTGTTGGTTCTTCTGGGGGAATGTCCTGTGAGGCGGCATCTTTAGCTGCCTGGTCGGCTAGGGCATTTCCCTGTACTTCCGTGGTATTTTCCTTGGTATGGGCCTTACACTTCAGGGTGGACACTTCCTGAGGTAATTGTATGGCCTCTAGTAAGTCTCGGACTTCTTTTCCATTTCGGATAGGTGTACCAGCAGCAGTGAGGAATCCTCTTTTCCGCCATAACAGAATAAAGTCGTGAGCGACTCCAAAAGCATAACGCGAATCTGTGTAGACATTAGCTGTCTGTCCTTCTGCTATTCGACATGCTTCTGACAGGACCCGTAATTCGGCCTGTTGTGCTGACGTTCCTGAGGGTAAACATCCTTTTACCACTACTTCATATAAGGTTGTAACTGCCCATCCTGCTTTTCTGGTACCATTGTCAACAAAGGAGGAACCATCTGTAAACAGGATGAGGTCTGAGTTGTGCAGAGGCTCCTCTGCTGCTAAGGCTGCTTCTTCTGTTTCTTTTAAAATCTCCACGCAGTCATGCTCTTCACATTCTCCTCCCTCTTGCTCTCTCGATTCTGACATCGGGAGCATAGTTGTGGGATTAACCGGGCTGGCCCAGATGATATGGAGATTAGGAGCTTCCAAAACTGCTGTCCAGCGGGTCCATCTAGCTGCTGTCACCTGAGACATTCTATTCATAGACAGCAAAGCGTGTACGGTGTGGGGACACTTGACAATCAGCTTTTGGTCGAGGACTAGACCCGCAGTGATCATTACCGCTCGATATGTAGCTTCCATGGCCCTTAGGCAACTTCCCCATCCGAGGGCTATCGCATCCAGTTTTGCCGAATAATAGCCAATAGGTCTTTGTCGATCCCCATGTTCTTGTGTCAGTATAGCTGTCATGTATCCTTCTTTCTCATGAACAAACAGGGTAAATGGCTTACCACTGTCGGGGATTCCCAGAGCCGGTACCGAACACAAAGCCTTTTTCAAACTCAGGAAGGCCTCTTGCTGTTCCTTAGTGAGGGTGATGGCTTCTTTAGAGGCACGTTTCCCCTTTAAAATATCATTCAGTGGCTGAGCAAGCTGTGTGAAGGAGTCAATCCAATTTCTGTTAAAGTTACACAATCCCAAAAAGGACCTTAGTTCCTGAATAGTGGTGGGTTTTTTAGCAGCCCGAATGGCTGCAGTTCTATCCTGGGTAAGTTCTCTCTTTCCTTGTGAAATCTTTTGTCCCAGGTATACAACCTCTTCTTGGGATATTTGTGCTTTGTCGATGCTGGCTTTATGTCCTTTCAGCCAAAGGTGGTCCAGCAAAGCTCGTAAATCTTGTTCATGCTGTTCTTCCGTGTTTGAAGCTAGCAGGATATTGTCTACATATTGGATGACTGTGGATGACAGGGGAGGTAATTCTCGCAAATGGCTTTGTAAAGCCATGTGGAATACCACAGGGCTGCTGTGGAAGCCCTGCGGTAACCGGGTCCAAGTATACTGTTGTCCTTGGACAGTGAAAGCAAACTGTCGAACCTCCGGTGCCAGAGGCACCGACCAAAATCCGTTGGCCATATCTATAACCGAGAAATATTTATGTTCCGGTTTGAGGGCATTAAAAATGGTGGAGGGATCTGTGACCAAAGGAGCTTTTTGATTAATACACTGGTTAGCTTTTCTATAATCGACAGTCAAACACCAAGTCTCATTAGATTTCTGTACCGGCCACACGGGGCTATTGGAGGAGCTATGCGTTTTAATAAGCACCCCTTGTTTCTCCAATTGCTGAATAACCGGTAAGATTCCCGCGATGGCAGTTGGACTGATGGGATACTGTTTAGTGCATGGAGGCTTGGTCCCGGTAAATGATGCAGGCTCCATCTGGAGTAGGCCACAATCGTTCTTATCTTTAGCCCATATTGGGTGTTCCTTCAATTTTTCTTTCTTCAAAGTTCTAATTGACCAGGTCACCTGACCATCCTCGAAATGCAACGATGAATCTACTTGGATTAGAACGTCCATTCCCAAAAAGGGTTGATCTACTGGGCCTATCCAGACCGGCGTGGTTAGTTCATGTGGACCCAGCCCTATAAGTACCGGTGTTGTCCTTTTAATTTCCATTTTATGGCTCCCAACTCCATAGGCTGTACGTGCCCTACCATCCAACGGCAAAAAGTCTCCATATTGTAGGGGTAAGCATGTTAATTCTGCCCCTGTGTCGAAAAGACATTCCACATCCTTATCACCCACCCTCACAGTTATATATAGCCCATCTCCCCTTTGTTGTATTAGTGCGAGGAGGGGGGCCAGGGTGGGCTCTAATCATTTTTTGCTATCCCCAGTAACTCCTTCTGTTGTTGTATTGTCAGTCGCTTAAATGCTTCTATGAGGTCGTTATCTTGTGACAAGCCTGATTTGTTGGCTGAATTGTATCCCTGGCTGCGTCCTCTTCCCCGGCCGCGACCTTGCTGTTTTGCCCTGCACGTCTTGGCCCAGTGACCTTCTTTCCCACAATAATGACATTTTCCAGGTAATTTTCCTAATAACTGTTTATCGGAATCCTGGGATTTCCATCCCATAGCCTGTACAGCTCGGACTTTAGCTCCCATATCCCGATCTAATTAGTTACATCGATCCACCAATGCGGCAAAGGTAATTCCTCTACCTTCCCAGTCCGGTAACACTACCTTAAGCATTTTGGACAGTTCTGGCTTCAGACCTGCCACGAAAGCTGCTTTCAGAGGTCCAAACACTTGTTCATCCATTTCCTCATCCGTATTATTCATACCCGAATGTTCTAGCCACGTGCATCTAAACTGCTCGTCATACTCCAGGACCTCCTCTGTTCCTTTCTGTTGACAGGCTGCAATTTTTTCCCCATCTGTCTTAGCTGGACTGAAGGCTTGCAGCCAGTGTTTAATCGCCTCCCATCCTACATTTAATTCTTGCTCATCCTGCCCCAAAGCTTCTTCTACCTTGTCTTGCAATTTTTTTCCGTGTTTTTGGCATCATTGTGGTCAAAATCCAACCCAGGGATGAAGTTGATATATATTTCTTAAGCGGTCCAATTGGTCCCACATTTTCACTCCCCCTTTCTTTGGATTGGGCAACTCCTTGGACCATTTATCAATTTTCTGTGGGTCTGCCGGATCATTAAATAAGTATTCTGCATACACCCTTTACTTCGTTTTTTTGGTTCCGCCCTCATCTGCAGTCTCTTCTGATTTGACTACAACTCGTCTTTTTTTAAATGGGGCAAAACGCACCCCTAATTCTTCATCCTCCGACCCTGTATCGTCAGAGGATTCAGAATCCATATCTATTCCTCGGGTTTGCGCTTTTAATTTATCCAAACATGGGTACCCTGGGAATTGACCGATACATTTTCCTTTTCCTATTACTGTCTCTTGATCGAATGATTTTTTCCATTCTTTAATTTCACCTTTAAGATCTTTAACTTCCGCTTCCGACTTTTCAAGTTCAAGTCTTTTCTGTTGCAGCTGTGCACAAGGTCCTTTGTACTGGTCAGTTCTTGATCATGTTGGGAACGCATTATAATTTCATTCCGCTTTCGGATCTGTCCCATAATGGCTAGGGACCATCTAGTTCACTCTTTATTTTTCATACGGGTCGTTTTTCCCCAGACCCTTTTAATCTCGTCCAAGGACCATTGTCCTTTGGAGGTACCGTATTTTTGTACGATCTTAATACAGGTTTTAGATAAGTTGAATTGTTGCTCTATGTATTCTTTCAACTGTTGGAGGATTTCATCTATCGAAACATCGGTGGTGCCTGCCCATCTTTTCTTTGCTCTTATCTCCTACTGCCATAATACTGATTTCTTTACTGGGGTCTCGAGTCATAGGCTTTCCAGCCGATCAGTAGGTCGGTGATTAATTAACTAACACACCGCCGAAGTTAGATGTCTATGGGACCTCGAGCTGACTACCAACCGGAGGGTTCGCAAACCGGAGGCTTTCGGAATCGCGTAGAAGGAGAGGCGAATTTAGACTTTTGATCGAGGACTTTTATAAAGAGGAGTCCTTACCTCAGTATGTAGGTCCGATGTCCAAAATTCAGTTTCTTCCCTGTTCGTGACGCCAAAATTGTTAGATCTCTTAATTTCCAATGAAATACGAACTCCGATTGTAGTTTTAATGTAACTTTATTCTTGCAGCAGCAACAAGCTCTTGGCTTTAAGCTAGGCCTTTGTCCTTCTGAGACCACATGGCCAAAATGGCTGTACTTATACCTGGTTCAATTTACAGAAAAGAACTCGCCTTCTTTGACCTTATTAGCTCATTTGATAGTCTGTTAACCTTTAATTGGCTTGCTACCCAAGGTCCTAAAATGTCAAGTTGATTGATGACTTAATGCAATGTGGTCTGTGTTTTCTCAAAAACTGCAGCCAGGCTGCAGAGCTTGAATTCTCTATCACACACCTGCCTGTTACACACCCGCCCGTTTACACCCCGCCTGTTATACACCCCGCCCATTAAACACCTGTGCGTTACACAGCCCGCCCGTTACACACCTGCCATTATATACCCCGCCTGTTATACCCTGCCCGTTATAGCCCGCGCGTTATGCACGCCCATTATACATCCTCCCATTATACACCCCGCCCATTATACACCACGCCCGTTATACACCCGCCAATTATACACCATGCCCATAACACACCCCACCCGTTTTATACCCAGCTGATGCACACCACCTATTATGTACCCCGCCCATAATACAAAACAAGCCCATTATATACTGTGCTTGTTTTCATCATGCTGATTAGACACTGGCCTGTTATACACCCAATTGTTATACATCCTGCCCTTGTTACACCACGCCATTATACACCCCACCCATTATACACCCCGCTCGTTATGAACCCTGCCCGTGTTACACAATGACTGCTATAAACCCCACCCATTATAAACCGCACCATTATACATCCCACCCATTATATACCCCGACCGTTAAACATCCCGCCCATTATACACCCCGCCTGTTTTACAGCTCGCCTGTTATACACCATGTCCATTATACACCCGCCCGTTATACACCCGGCCGTTATACACCCACCTGTTATACCCCCGCCTGTTATATGCCAGGCCATTAGACACCATGCCAATTTTACACATGCCCATTATACACCATGCTCATTATACACATGCCCATTATACATCCACCCATTATACACACACTCATTATATACCCGTCCGTTATACACCCGCCAGTTATACACCATGTCCATTATACACCTCCCCATTGCACACAAGCAAGTTAAAAACCCACTCATTGCACACTTACCCGTTATATCACTGGCCGTTATACACGCACCCATTATACACCCGCCTGTTATACACCCCACCCTTTCCACACGTTCCCATTACACGCCCCGCCCGTTATACACCCGCCCGTTATACATCCTGGCTGTTATACACCCGCTCATTATACAGCGTCATTATACACCCACCTCTGTACGCCCATCCATTAAACATCTGCACATTATACACCCGTTATACATTCACCCATTATACACCTGCCCATTACACACCCACCCATTATACACCCACCTGTTATACACTCACCCATTATACATCATGCCCATTATACACTCACCCGTTATACACCCTACGTTATACACCTGCCCATTGTAAACCCGCCCATTATACACCCGGCTGTTGCACACATGCCTGTTTTATACACGCCCGTCATACACCCACACATTATACACCCACCTGTTACACACCCAGTCCGTTATACAACCGTCCATTATAAACCCCATCTGTTATACACTTGCTTGTTATACACCATCGTTATACATCCCACCCGTTATATACCCGGCCGTTATACACCCTGCCCATTATACACCCGACTGATAGAACCCACCCGTTATACATCCACCTGTTTTACACCTGCCTGTTATACATCTCGCCCATTGTAAAAGCAGACCGTTGTACACCCGCCCGTTACACACTAGCCTGTTATACACCCCATACGTTATACACCCACCCGTTATATACCCGGCCGTTATACACCCTGCCCATTATACACCCGACTGATAGAACCCACCCGTTATACATCCACCTGTTTTACACCCACCCGTTTTACACCTACCCATTATACAACCTGACCATTATACACCCTGCCAGTTTTAAACATGCCTGCTATACACCTGCCCGTTACACACCCAGCCCATTATACACCCGCCAGTTATACACCTGCCTGTTATATACCTGCCCATTATACACCCGCAAGTTATAGACCCACCCATTATACATCCCACTCATTTTACACCCCGCCCATTATACACGCCCATTATGCATCCTGCCCGTTATACACCCCGCCCATTATACACCCCGAGCATTATACATCCTCTCATTCTACAGTCCAACCACTATACACCCCGCCCGTTATAGTCCTGCCCATTATACACCCCGCAAGTTACACACCCCTCCCATTATATACCCAACTGATGCACACAGCTCGTTATATACCCCTTTCATTATACAAACCATTATATACCCCATCTGTTTTCACCATGCCCATTATAAACCAGCCCGTTATACACCCGATCGTTATACATCCCACCCTTTACACACCCCGCTCATTAAACACCCTGCCCATTACACACACGGCCATTATAGACCCTGTCCATTATACAAGCGCTCATTATACACCGTCGGTAACATCCCACCCGTTGTACACTCTGTCCATTATACAACTCGCCCATTATACACCCGCTTGTTATACACCCCGCCTATTGCACACCAGCCTGTATTACACCCTGCCCTTTGCACACATGACTGTTTTATACACGCCCGTTTTATACCCACCCGTTATAAACCCGCCCGTTATACACTCGTCCGTTATCTACCCGCCCATTGTACACTCGCCCGTTATATACCTGCACGTTACACACCACACCTTTTACATACCCTGCTCATTAAACACCCCGCCCATTACACACGCGCCTGTTATACACCCTCCCATTATACACCCTCCCATTATACACCCCATCCGTTATAACCCGCTCGTTATACACCCCGTCCATTGTAAAAGCAGACCGTTGTACACCTGCCCATTACACACCAGCCTGTTATACACTCCGCACATTATACACCCACTCATTATCCCATTATATACCCACACATTATACACCCAACTGATCTAACCCACCCGTTATACATCCGCCAGTCTTACACCCGCCCGTTTTACACCTACCCGTTATACAACCTGACCATTATACACCCTACCCATTATAACCATGCCTGTTATACACCTGGCCCATTTTACACCTGTCTGTTACACACCTCACCCATTATACACCACAAATTATACACCCACCCATTATACACCCGCCCATTATATAACACAGCCATTATACACCCGCACATTATATACCCTGCCCGATATACACGGCCATTATACATCCCGCCCGTTATACGCTCCGCCCGTTATACACCAGCAAGTTATACACCCGCCCATTATACAACCCACCCGTTATACATCCTCCCCTTATACACCCCGCCCATTATACACCCGCCAGTTATACACCCACCCAATTTCCACCAGCCCATTATATAACGCGGCCGTTATACACCCGCACATTATATACCTTGCCTGATATACACGCCCGTTATACATCCTGCCTATTATACACTCCACCCGTTATACACCCGTAAGTTATACACCCGCCCATTATAGAACCCACCCATTATACGCCATGGCCTTATACACCCACCCATTATTATCACGCCCGTTACACACCTGCCCGTTATACATCCAACCATTATACACCCCGCCCATTATATACCCAGCTGATGCACACTGCCCGTTATATACTCCGCCCATTATACAAAATAAGCCATTATATACCCCACCTATATTCACCATGCAGGTTATACACCAGCACGTTATACATCTAATTGTTATACAACCCACCCGTGTTACACCATGCCATTATACATCCCTCCCATTATCCTCCCCACTTCGTTATAAACCCCGCCCATGTTACACCACGCCCACTACAAACTCCATCCGTTATACACCCGCCCGTTGTACACCCGCCCATTATACGCCCTGCCAGTTATGCACCTCGCCCGTAATACACCATGCCAGTTACACACACAC
Source organism: Pristiophorus japonicus (assembly GCF_044704955.1). Classification (NCBI taxonomy): domain Eukaryota; kingdom Metazoa; phylum Chordata; class Chondrichthyes; family Pristiophoridae; genus Pristiophorus; species Pristiophorus japonicus. Next base: position 45,778,173 of record NC_091986.1, on the reverse strand, counting down.
CTGTTATACACCTGCCCATTATACACCCACCCGTTATATGCCCCGCCCGTTATACACTCACCCGTTATACACCCCGCCCGTTACACACTCACCCATTATACATCCACCCTTTATACACCCGCATGTTTCACACTCCACCTGGTATATATCCATCCATTATACACCCGCTCGGTATACATCTTCCAGTTATACACCCCGCTCGTTAAACTCCCCGCCCATTAAACACTCGCTCATTATACACCCACCTGTTATACATCCACCCATTACACACCCGCCCGTTATGAACCCCGCCCGTTATCCACCCTGCCCATTATACACCCCACCCGTTATACACGTGCCCGCTATACACCCGCCCGTTATACACCTGCGTGTTATACACCCCGCCCATTATACCCACGCCCGTTATATACCCTGCCCGTTATACACCCCGCCCGTTACACACCCAGCCCGTTATAAACCCTGTCAGTTATACACCCGGCACATTATACACCCGTCTGTACTACATCCACCTGTTATACACCCCGCCCATTATACACCCCGCCTGTTATACACCTCGCCCGTTATGCACCTCGCCCATTATAGACCATACTTGTTATACAAACCGCAAGATGTACACCCACCCGTTACACTCCAATCCCAATATACACCGTGACCATTATACACCCCGCCTGTTACACACTCACCCCTTATACAGCCAATTGTTATACACTCGCCCATTATACGCCTGCCCATTATACACCTGCCCATTATACACCTGCCCATCATACACCTGCCCGTTATACGCCTTCCCATTATACACCCCACCAGTTATACACTCCACCCATTATACACCCCACCCGTTATGTTATACACCTTGCCTGTTAAACACCAGTGCATTATACATCGCCCATTATACACCAGTCCGTTATACAACTCACCCGTTATTGACCATGCCTGTTGTACACACCGCATGATGTACACTCGCCCATTACACACCCCTCCCAATATACACCCCGACCATTATACACCCTACCCGTTATAAACCCATCCATTTTATACTCGCACATTACACACTCGCCCATTTCCACCCCTGCCCATTACACAACCGCCCATTACACACCCTGTCCGTTACACACTCGCCCATTATACAGTCACCTGTTATACACTCGCCCATTATACACCTGCCCATTACACACCCGGCCATTATACACCTGCCCATTATACACCCGCCCGTTATACACCACGCATGTTATACACCCGCCCGTTACACACCCAGCCCGTTACACACCCTGACCCTTATACCCCTGCCCCTTATACACCCACCCCTTATACACCCGCCCATTACACACCTCGCCCGTTATACACCCCGCCCATTATACACCCACCCATTATACACCCGCCCATTATACACCCGCCCCTTATACACCCGCCCATTATACACCCGCCATTATACACCCCGCCCGCTATACACTACCCGTAATACACCAGCCCATTTCACTTCACGCCCATTATACACCAGCCTGTTATACACTTGCCTGTTATACACCCCGCCCGCTATACACCCCGCCCGCTATACACCGCGCCCGTTATACACCAGCCAGTTATACAGCGGCCTGTTATACACCAGCCCGTTATACACCCGCCCATTATGCACCCCACCTGCTATACACCCTGCCCGCTGTACCCCCGCCCGCTATACATCGGCCCGTTATACACCAGCCCATTATACACCCACCTTTATACACCCTGCCCATTATATGCACCCATCCATTATACACCACATCCGTTATACACACATCCGTTATACACCCGTCGGTTATACACACATCCGTTATACACGTCCCGTTATACACACATCTGTTATACACGTCCCATTATACACCTGCCCGTTATACATTCCGCCCATTATACACCACGACCGTTATACACCTTGCCCGTTATAACCCACCCGTTATACACCAGACTGTTATACACCTGCCCGTTACACATCCGCCCATTATACACCCATGCATTATACACCCCGCCCGTCATACACCAGCCCATTATACACCAGCCCATTATACTCCCTGCCTGTTATACACCCAGCCCGTTATACACCCGCCCGTTATACACCCAGGCCATTATACTCCCTGCCTGTTATACACCCAGCCCGTTATACACCCCGCCCGTTATACACCCGCCCGTTATACACCCAGGCCATTATACGCTCCACATTATATACCCGCCCATAATGCACCAGTCAGTTACACACCCCGCCCATTATACACCCCGCCTGTTATACTCCTGCCCATTATACACCCCTCCTGTTTCACACTTGCCCGGTATACACCCGTCCAATTTTCTGTGACTTAATTGAAAAGAAAAATCTTCATTATTTATCAGGCGAGAAATCTGCTGCTACCCATTTTGATCTGCTGCCTATTTCACCCTGATGTTGATTTTGATTGTGCTGTATTTCGCATTTGTTGCTGTTAAATTTCCCAGTTACATAACCAATCTAAATCGTTGTGTAAATTCTTTACTGCACAATCTGTTTTTTCTGTTCTCCATATGAAATAATTAACCAATTGGACAGGCTCACATTTTCTTTTGTATGCAAGTAATTTATATAAATTGGAACTAACAGTAGTGGATGCACTCATCCTGGTGTGCCTCTAAACAGCATTTCTCCACGAACTGACATCCTTCTCATGAGTATTCTTCATTCCCTAATTCTCTAGCCAATTTCATATTCAATCTTGCAGTCTGTGGGTTCAATGAAAGCATTCTATACAAAATATTAATGATCTTGCCAGTGCTGATTGGTCTGCTGTGCCTTTCCAGCAACTTCTATTTTTATACTGAAGTTCTACCCTAGATTCCTGTGGCTAGTAGTTTACTGGAAGTCATGTGGAACTTTTTCAAAAGCTTTCTGAAAGATCCAAGTAACCGATAGCATAAGGAACTGTCTACATTTTCTTAATCGTCCTCAAAAAAGTTAAAGAGGTTTGTCAGCCTGGACCTTCACACTGTAAATCCAAGTTGGCCACTTTCTATTAAGTTATGGCCAAACAGGTGCTCCTCCAACCTACCCCTTAACATAGACTCATATAGCAATGAAGGAGGCCATTCGGCCCATCGTGCCTGTGCTGGCTATTTGAAAGAGCGATCCAATTATTCTCGTTCCCCCTGCTCTTTCCCCATAGCCCTGAAAGATTTTCCTTTACAAGTATTTATCCAATTCCCTTTTAAAAGTTATTATTGAATCTGCTTCCACTGTCATTTCAGACAGTGCATTCCAGAACATAGTATCCATTACTTTATCTGTTAGTGATGTCAAGCAGATGTGCCAGAATTGCCAACTTGTAAAAATATAGGCATGATTTTGCTTGCTTCCCGCCGTACAGAAGTTTGTCAGTCATACCTTAATGCTGGTGGTCGTAACCCAACAAAGTTCCCCTTAAGGTTATGTCACCTAGTTGTCTCATAAGTAAGCATTCAAACTAAAGATCATCGACCTGAAACATTAGCTCTGCTTCTCTTCCCACAGAGGCTGCCTGACCTGCTGAGTATTCGCAGCATTTTCAGTTTTTATTTCAATGTTCCCCTTTGGTCTCTTGAGGACCATAAGCCATCTCACCCAGGGGATGTGTTCACCTTAAGATAATCAAATACTTCTGCCACGCTGGCTTCAAAACTCTCGAGGATCTTTCATTACAAAAAATGGATAGCAAATCATTTTAGAAAATATCGGCCCTGACATTCCGACGCCCCCGGGTCCGTACAGAGTTTCTACGGACCCAGGAAGACATCGCAAAAGCTGGTTTTCAGCGTACAATGCACATGTGCTGAAAACCAGCTTTTCTGATCTGTCAAGCTGGAGCTTGACAGATCTCATGCATATTGGGAGCAAGGACATTTGCAAGAGCAAGATTGCAGTATTCACCCATATCTTGCCCAGCAAATGTCCTCAAAATTAATGCACCTGATAAAAGCTGGCACATAGCCTACTTTTACAAACGTAAGAGTTTAAAAATGTACAAAAATATAATTAAATTAAATTTAAAAAACACATATAGGGCTTTTAGAATCTTCACTGTTGTGCTTATTGCCCAGCAGAGGAGGACAAAGGGTTTGATTAGGGCAGGGAAAATGGAGTATGAGAAGAAGCTTGCAGGGAACATTAAGACGGATTGCAAAACTTTCTATAGATATGTAAAGAGAAAAAGGTTAGTAAAGACAAACGTAGGTCCCCTGCAGTCAGAATCAGGGGAAGTCATAACGGGGAACAAAGAAATGGCGGACCAATTGAACAAGTACTTTGGTTCGGTATTCACGAAGGAGGACACAAACAACCTTCCGGTTATAAAAGGGGTCGGGGGGTCTAGTACGGAGGAGGAACTGAGGGAAATCCTTATTAGCCGGGAAATTGTGTTGGGGAAATTGATGGGATTGAAGGCCGATAAATTCCCAGGGCCTGATGGACTGCATCCCAGAGTACTTAAGGAGGTGGCCTTGGAAATAGTGGATGCATTGACAGTCATTTTCCAACATTCCATTGACTCTGGATCAGTTCCTATGGAGTGGAGGGTAGCAAATGTAACCCCACTTTTTAAAAAAGGAGGGAGAGAGAAAACAGGGAATTATAGACCGGTCAGCCTGACATCGGTAGTGGGTAAAATGATGGAATCAATTATTAAGGATGTCATAGCAGTGCATTTGGAAAGAGGCAACATGATAGGTCCAAGTCAGCATGGATTTGTGAAAGGGAAATCATGCTTGACAAATCTTCTGGAAATTTTTGAGGATGTTTCCAGTAGAGTGGACAAGGGAGAACCAGTTGATGTGGTATATTTGGACTTTCAGAAGGCGTTCGACAAGGTCCCACACAAGAGATTGATGTGCAAAGTTAGAGCACATGGGATTGGGGGTAGTGTGCTGACATGGATTGAGAACTGGTTGTCAGACAGGAAGCAAAGAGTAGGAGTAAATGGGTACTTTTCAGAATGGCAGGCAGTGACTAGTGGGGTACCGCAAGGTTCTGTGCTGGGGCCCCAGCTGTTTACACTGTACATTAATGATTTAGATGAGGGGATTAAATGTAGTATCTCCAAATTTGCGGATGATACTAAGTTGGGTGGCAGTGTGAGCTGCGAGGAGGATGCTGTGAGGCTGCAGAGCGACTTGGATAGGTTAGGTGAGTGGGCAAATGCATGGCAGATGAAGTATAATGTGGATAAATGTGAGGTTATCCACTTTGGTGGTAAAAACAGAGAGACAGACTATTATCTGAATGGTGACAGATTAGGAAAAGGGGAGGTGCAAAGAGACCTGGGTGTCGTGGTACATCAGTCATTGAAGGTTGGCATGCAGGTGCAGCAGGCAGTTAAGAAAGTAAATGGCATGTTGGCCTTCATAGCAAGGGGATTTGAGTACAGGGGCAGGGAGGTGTTGCTACAGTTGTACAGGGCATTGGTGAGGCCACACCTGGAGTATTGTGTACAGTTTTGGTCTCCTAACCTGAGGAAGGACATTCTTGCTATTGAGGGAGTGCAGCGAAGGTTCACCAGACTGATTCCCGGGATGGCGGGACTGACCTATCAAGAAAGACTGGATCAACTGGGCTTGTATTCACTGGAGTTCAGAAGAATGAGAGGGCACCTCATAGAAACATTTAAAATTCTGACGGGTTTAGACAGGTTAGATGCAGGAAGAATGTTCCCAATGTTGGGGAAGTCCAGAACCAGGGGTCACAGTCTAAGGATAAGGGGTAAACCATTTAGGACCGAGATGAGGAGAAACTTCTTCACTCAGAGAGTGGTGAACCTGTGGAATTCTCTACCACAGAAAGTTGTTGAGGCCAATTCACTAAATATATTCAAAAAGGAGTTAGATGAGGTCCTTACTACTAGGGGGATCAAGGGGTATGGCGAGAAAGCAGGAATGGGGTACTGAAGTTGAATGTTCAGCCATGAACTCATTGAATGGCGGTGCAGGCTAGAAGGGCCGAATGGCCTACTCCTGCACCTATTTTCTATGATTCTATGTTTCTATGTTATTTCCGGGGGGACGTTGAAAAAGGGTTTGCAGATCTCCGGCTTCTTGCCATTCTCTAAACACCTAGTTTCCATTTTTGAAAATAGGCGTTACCGCGAGCGATATGAAATGGGCGGTAGCGTTAAATTTTTTTTACCTTCTGCCGTAAAGTGTGGGCGTCCTTAGCAATGGCATGGCAACGCTCGTTTCCCGTGATTCAGGAGGTCAAGGGTCATCATGTCATGCGCAGAAGAGAAGACAGAGAGAGAGGGAGCTCAGAGGTACAGAAAGTGTGTGTGGCTGTGGTATGTGCTTGTTTGGCTGTTGTGGGAGGCACGATGGAGATTCACCAGTAGCAAGAAGCCTACTAAGCACCAAAAACTTAGTTGGCACCGAGTTTTTGTCCAACAAATAAGATATAACATGGAAGGGATGGAGGAGGCCCTGGAGCTGGTAGCCAGGAACACTGGTGACAGAGGGCTCCCAGTGGTCCCGGAGCACCGCACTGCACCCCAAGGTGCTGCACCCCCATTGCCAACCACACATGAGAGCCAGCAGCAACAGCTTGCTTCTGGCTCAGAGCACGTTCCCACCTCAGGACCGTTCTCTCCCGTATTCGTCCAAGCAGCGCTTCGACCGTCAAACCCCCCCCAATGAAACATCGCCTGAGGACCTCCTCGGCCAGGCGGCTTGGAGTCAGGAGGAGAAGGGGAAGTGGTAGAGGTGGGGAGGAGAAGCGCGGTGGGGGCGGGGGAGAGGGAAGGGTTGGTTTGTACAGAAATACTGATGATTTCAGACTAATGTTCAGTTGAAAGATTTTTTATTTAACAAAACCTTGTAGCGCATTGGCTCAGATAGCAGCACCATTACAGCTATTGGTAATTCCTTAACATCATTACTGGTGATTCCTTAATATCAAAGGGTCTATCACACTTAACTTCAATCAACTTAAACTTTAACTGTCACGAAGGTGATGCTCACCATTGATGTATGACCTGCACACCTAGCAGTGTATCAGCCTTGTAAATAACCCCAGGCAAAGCGGTTATTGATGAGCTCTTGACGTAAGTGTTGTGTCCTTCGATGCTCTAGTAATGACTCCATGAGGCAATGATTTGTACTTGAACTGTAGTGACAGTCCTTTATTCGTTAATTCCAGAGTGAGGATCACACCTGGTGGCCTGCCTTTTATACTAGGCCAGGCACACCTGTACAGGTAACCTACAAGTCTCCCACTGCTGTGCCCTCTGATAGCACACCTTGTGATAGTACCAACAGTAGCCATGTAGGATACATGACATCACTTTCCCCTGAGCCTTTAGTGCAAATCGCCTCTGCATTGATTGTGCTCTGGGCTTAGCTCTATGTGGGCTCTGTCAGGTTGACCCTTGGCAGGTCATTTCAATCTTGGGTGAGTGGTTGGTGCAATAGAGTGCTCGTGGTTGCTGTGTCCCTGACCACTCCATTCTCCACGCGCCGCCGCCCCCCACCCCCCCCCATAGATTATGGCGGTGGCTCCTAGCATTCATGTACATTCAAGTTCAGGAAAATTGATTTTGCATTACATTTGTGGTTCCGTTGTGAGACAATACGTTAGATGCCTTATTGATACAGTGACTGGTGCGTGAGGTCAAACTAGTTCCGGAGCTGCTGGGTTGTGTCCCTACAGACTGGTGGCGGCTTAGTGCCCGGTGCTGGCAGTGGGAACCCGGTTGGCTCGAGTTGCTTGCTCTCGGGGCTGTTGCCGTGGTCCCTAGCGTTGGGCCAGTTCACAGATGCCTGTGACCGCCCTGTCCTTTCTTTGCACCCTGGGTCGCTGCTGCTTCCTGAGGAGCTGTCGTCTAGCAGTGCACAGGGGAGTGCTGACTCGCTAGCCTGGGCATTGTTTGGTTTGGGATCCTGGCTGGTGCCGGTAACTTTGGGGGAACTGTGGTGGGTGACTCTTCGTTTATGTGTATGGCCTTGGTGGCGATGGGGTCTGGGGACTGAGCCTTAGTACAGTCTTCTTCTTCAGGCCCGTGGCAGTTGGCGCCATTGGGTGCCTGAGAGGTGGAGCTAGTCGTGGCAGGGTATCGATACCGGTTCCGTTGCCCTGCTGAGGTCGCTTGCTCTGCAGCTCATGTGTTTCGGCTGCTTGTGGCCACTCTCCACGGTGCATGACTCTGGTCCCCGGGATGCAGGTTACAGCATTGGGTAGCTCTCTGGACCCGTGTGCTCCCGATGGGTGTCTGCCCGCTGCATTGGCTGCATGCAGTTGAAACGCTGCATCGCACAACTTTTCATTACTTATGATGGACACACTGTGGATCCGATTGCAATCGCGCGATTTTTTTTCTCGCTGGTTTTATATGCACAATTCAGATCATCAATTACATATTTTACATAATCGCGTGACTTTTCCTCGCTAGTTGCATGTACACAATTCAGATTATCAGTTGCACATTTTACATGTTCAATTACACCTTTTGTCTCTGACTTACAATTACTATTACATTGTTTAAGTGTGTGGAACTGTCCCTTTAATTGTGGTGGGTTGCAGGCCTCCTTTAAGAGAGCCTTGCTTTCTTTACCCCAATCTGCTTCTCCATTTGGTGCCATGTGTTGCTCCATCAGTGCTGCACCTCGTGGTCTGGCCTCAGCCATCTTTGTCTTCAGCCCCTCACCTCGTGGTTTGGGCGCCATCTTTTCACCATCCACGATGTCGGTGATCCTCTTCTCCCCAGGTTCTGCCTCCCAAGCTGGGAATTCACCTCTGGATCCAATTTTCTTCCTTCGGAGTCCTGCCACTGGAGCCTGGAAGGTGCGTTCGGGTTATCTCAGCTGGATCATCTCCGCGCAGTCGTGCTGAGCGGTCTGTGTCTCAGATGCCATGTTGGTCTGCTCTCCGGTGCCGGGTCCACCCTCAGGTGAGGGTTTGCTTTGCCTCTGAGCGCAGAGGGCGTCAATCGCTGGAGGGGTCTTTCCACTTCCGAGCAGCATTGGTCCATCACCTGCAACAATCCACAATCCACAGAGGTAACTTGTGTTACATTCACGCTACCAACGACTGGGATGATTTCATCGGTGTAGCTGCGTAGCTTTGCCTGAACCAGGATCAACTTGGGTCGTTTAGCTTGATTGTCCCATAGCCTCTCAAAGGCTTCTTGATTCATCACTGACTGGCTCGTCCCCATGTCCACTTCCATGAAGACTGGAACACCCTCTATCTCGACTTCCATCTTCAGCGGGGAACATTCGGTGGTGCAGGTAAACATGCTATGTACCTCCCCATGGGACTGGGCTGCCTCTCTGCCTATCGATTCATAATCCACGCTGGATTCATGGCCATCTGCAGACTCTTCATCGACACAGTGAGTCATATTTCTCTTACACATTCGCTGGAGGTGGCCCTTTGTGCTGCAGCCTTTACATACAAAGTCTTTAAAGCGGCACTGGTGAGCCCTGTGATTCCTTCCGCAACGCCAGCATGGTGCTACTCGATTAGCCCCCCTCGGCGGACTCTGAGTTAAGGGACTCGGGGGCCTGTTCTCTCTTCCCTGAGAGGGTTCGCGCTCTACAGTCCAGACCCTAACCGGTGCTACTCTGTGCACAGTACCTACCGGGATTGAGTCCTGAGGGTGAGTCATCTGCCTAGAGCTACAGGTTGAGGTCATGAATGCCTGGCTCACAGAGATGGCCTTCTGCAGTGTGACTGTGGTATCCGCCGACAGTAGCTTATGAAGAAGGCCCTCATGCCCAATTCCAATGACAAAAATATCCCGCAGCGCTTCGTTGAGGTGGTTGCCGAACTCGCACGGTGCCGCCAGCCTCCTGAGGTCTGCGGCGTACTTTGTGACTTCCTGGCCTTCAGGCCGTCGGTGGGTGTAGAACCGGTGTCTGGCTGTGAGAATGCTCTCCTTGGGCTTGAGTTGCTCATGGATCAGTGTTACAAGCTCCGTATATGTCTTGGTCGTTGTCTTCGCTGGTGCCAGCAAGTCCCTGATGAGGCCATAGACAGTGGGCCCACAACTGGTTAGCAAGATAGCTCAGCGCTTATCAGCCAGTGTGGCCGGGTCAGCTCCTGCCAGGTCATTTGCTGTGAAGAAATGTTCGAGCCTCTCTCCAAAAGCATCCCAATCATCGCCATCGGCGAACTACTGCAACGTACCAAGGGTAACCATTTTCGCGTGGAAGTTCATAACCTCGTCACCAATTGTTTTGTCCTTAGATGCTCTGGTAATGAATCCACGAGGCAATGTGTTGTACTTGAACTGTAGTGATCTTAGTCCTTTATTAGTTAACTCCAGAGTGAGGATCACACCTGGTGGCCTGCCTTTTATACTAGGCCAGGCACATCTGTACAGGTAAATTATGATACAAAGAGTGTTTAGTACGGCGTTCAATATTTTGTCCTGTATTAGGGACATTTTGCACCACAACTACCTCATTAGCATGCTAACAAATTTCTACATTTCTCTCAAGCTTGTCTTTCCCCCTGTAATGCTATACATAGTTCAGTTTCTTTCAAGTTCCCTTACACTGATGGCCCTCTTCCACAGGGGTCTCCCGCCATAATAACGCCTAGTTGAAAGGTTAAACATGAAAAGGGAACACAAGAGAATGGTAGCATAGTGGTTATGTTTACTGCGCTAATAATCCAAGAGACACGGGGGCTGAAATTGCCCACTGCTGGAAACCGGATGCACGCAGCCCGTTTCTAGTGCTTTTACCACTGCGTTGGATGAGGTGGCCTCTTGAGCGAAATTCCGCTCTTTGGCTTTTTTTTCTGACGAATCGGAAGTCACTCATAATGGGGGCAGTAGTGCTGCGGTGAGCATACTAGAGAGGGCGGAAGTTGGCGGGGGGGTAGTGTCCGCCGCTGTCAGTTATCACGGCGCCACGTCACCACGGCTCTCCCCTTCAATTAAAAGAAAAAGTTTGCGCGATTTTTAAAGTTCAGTTCACTGTGCCACCAAGAGAGGGTGCCAGGCTGCCTGGTGGCGGCCCGGCCAAACCCGGGGGCATAATTGTCGGCCCGACATGGAAGTCAGCCGACAAAACAAAATATGGTGGCAGTGCGTCTCCTTTAATGGGAGCCACACCGCCATTTCAGAAGGCCACGGCCTCACTGCACCATCTGAAAAAAGCAAGTTTTGGCACCGCCCGGCGAGAGGAAGATTTTCTTGATGGAATTTCGCCTTGGGAAAGGGACATCGGTGGTGTGCACTCTGATGACGCACCTCGGATGGATCGGCAGCAGCAGATCGGTGGTGGGGGGGGAGGTGGGGTGGGGGGGGGTGCAGGTCACCACAGGGTTATCGCAGGAGCGGAATTTTGATAATGGCGGCCATTACACGGAAAGTCAGTGGCCATTGCACACCACAGCGTGGCCGCCGATTTCTGGTGGTAACAGGCCTTAAGCATAGGGGCAATTTTGGCCCCATGAATTTAAATCCCACCATGGCAGCTGGGGAATTTAAATTCAATTAAATAAATCTGTATTAAAAAGCTAGTGTCAGTAATGGTGACCATGAAACTATCAGATTGTCGTAAAAACACATTTGGTTCACTAATGCCCTTTAGGGAAGGAAATCTGCCATTCTGACCTGGCCTGGCCTATATGTGGCTCCAGACCCACAGCAATGAGGTTGACTCTTAATTGCCCTCTGAACTGGCAGGACACTGAGTTGTTCAAAGGCAATAAGGGATGGGCAATAAATGCCAGCCTTGCCAGTGATGCCAACATCGTGTGCACGAGTAAAAAAAAATTATGCTTAATGTTCATGAAACTTACGGCAGTCATATAATTTAGATGATGGGTAGAAACCATTGCTTAATGTGGTTTCAGACATCGGATGGACCCTCAGTTTTTGGCTCATTAATCTGGGTGTATTCCAATTGCAGTGATCTGTGTAGTAAAGTATATACACAAGCTCTTGCTCCCTATAAACCAGAGTATGACTTCACACACCTAAAACCTGGGTAATTGTAACAAGCCCAGAGGTTAAAACGAAATGCCTCATCACTGTATTCAGCTTTACTTGTATGTCACATGGCCACACATGATCTCCTTGACTTCAGAAGACAATAGAATAAGTACATGGCTTAGCCTATGAAGTACCAATGAGATTTAGTAACAATATATAAACAAATAAACAGGCAGATGTCTGAAATATAGAACCTAGCTATTCCTCCTCCTGCTACTCCCGGCTCAGCAGGCCGGGGCCATTACAGGGAGCAGCATGCAACAGCCCGGCCTGGAAATCAGTGCAGCCCCGGCCTGCAAGACCATCAGCAGGCCGGGGCTATTGGAGGGAGCAGCATGCAATGCCAGGAGGGTGATGGCTGCGATGCCAGGTTGCTGATTGCAGTGCGGACAGGCACAGCAAGAGGGGCGAAGGAGCGGCAAGAGTTCATAGAGGGAAGTGACCGGGGCCCAGCAGAAGTGTGAGTTTGGGGCCCAGAAGAGCCGGGGGCCCAGAAGAGGCAAGGGCCCAGGGGCAGCACGGGTCATCCCACACTGCGATATGTGTGCGCGCTAGGTCCGTGCAGCAGTCGTCTTGGGTAATCCTTGCCACTGGACCAAGTCCTAGCTCTGTCAAGCCCATGTGGTGTGCAATGGCCACCACATGTTAAAAAAATCCACACACAGGCATCTTCCACCCTTCAGGTTGTAGTTCGGGATCTGGAATATTCGGTCCTTCATTGAAACACCTGTGAACTCATCCCTTTTTGGCGTGGAAGCAAGTCATCCTCGCTTCGAGGGACTGCCTATGATGATGAAAGTATATACAAACTGTAAGGGAACACTGAGGCCAGGTGCAGGAGGCGTTGTCTTACATTGTAGTTAGATTGTAGTTTACATAAGAAATGGCATAAACTAGGCTTCTATTCCTTGGAATATAGATTAAGGGATGTTCTAATTGAGGTGTTTAAGGTAATTAAAGGAGTTGATAGGGTAGATAGAGAGAAATGATTTCCTCTAGTGGGGGGAGTCCAGAACAAGGGGGCATAACCTCAAAATTAGAACTGGGCCGTTCAGGAGAGAAGTTAGAAAACATTTCTTCACACAAAGAGTGGGAGAATTGTAGAATTCACTCCAGAAAAAGCAGCAGTTGCTAGCTCAGTGAATAATTTTAAATCTGAGAGTGATAGATTATTGCTAGAGCAGGGTGTAAAAGGATATGGAGCTAAGACGAGTGGATGGAGTTAAGATTTAGATCAGCCATGATCTCATTGAATGGCAGAACAGGCTCGAGAGGCTGAATGGCCTCCTCCTGTTCTTATGTTCCTAGTTGACTCCTAAGTAAGAATTAGGGCTAGAAATTGTGTAGCGTCCCATTTGGGGCGATAACATTTCAGGAATGGGAAAAGTATCCGCAAGCGAACAAGAATTTTTGCTCCCGGGAACTTCTGCTTTAGTTCTCCAAGAGGGAAGTGAAGCGCTAAATCTACAGGCCGCAAAAGAGCAAGGCGGTAAGTGTTAGCACCAGTGCAAAACTGTCAGGGAAGTTCGCAGACAACGGTGAATTCACCACATCTGGTCGGTAACCTCTTAGCACCCTGTTACCACCCCCAGTAGGCACTAACGGGAGGTGCAAACTAGGCCAATTTCTCCCGCAAGTGTTTTGAATTACACTTTGTGTGGCAACTGCAGTCAAGGGGTGCACTGTCATTCAGACCCTACTTGTTTAAATTGGTAGTCAACCATTATTTTAAAATATTTACCTGTTTGTTAAAAATGGAGCTTACCCTTGAATGTGAAGCCATGCTGGGCCGTGAAGATAAAGCATTGATGAACTGGTGCTTTGGAAGTGTTTCAAACAGCAGATTCAACTTGTACAGTGGCACAGTGAGCCAATATGCTGTCTGGTGCAGGTTAACAACCTTACTTCAAGTTGTCTGCCTTGCTCAGCAGGTGACTTCACCTTGCACACTCTATACAGTGCTCTAACTGTTAACATTAAATACAGCAAACATTGGAACATGTCGTTTATTCAAGTCATGTAAAAATAACTCTCTTTGCATCACATACATAGATTTATTTATTTTCTTCATTCTCGGGATCTGGGCGTCTCTGACAAGGCTGGCATTTATTGCCCATCCCTAATTGCCCTCGTGAAGGTGATGGTGAATCATCGCCTTCAATACAACTGAGTGGCTTCCAAGACCATTTCAGAAGGTGGTTAAGAGTCAGCTTGCTGTGGGTCTGGAGTCACATATAGGTCAGACCTGGTAAGGACGCTAGACCAGTTTACTGCAAGTCACGTCCCGTACCATATGCACTTAAGCAGAGACTTTGAGCAAGAATTCAAAAGGCTAAAGGCTAAGAACATAATCTCTAAGCTAGATCTATGTAATTGGGCTACATCCATTGTTGTACCTAAGTCAGATGGTAAGGTAAGGTTATGTGGGGATTATAAAGTAACCGTAAACCAGGTTCGAGAAGGTAATCTTCCCAATACATTGCCAAATGTAGAAGATTTGTTCACAACACTGAGAGGTGGTCAGATCTTCTCAAAGTAAGATCTTACAAATGCCGACTTACAACTTGAACTAGATGAGGAGTTCAAGTCATGCTTGATTATAAATACTCAATAAGGCCTATATCAATTTAATAGGCTACAATTTGGAGTGTCTTCCACCTCCGCCATATTCCAAGGGGTGATGAACCAGATTTTGACAGGCATTGAAGGGGTAGTACATTATTTAGATGACATACTCATTTCAGCACCAAAACAGGCAAATCCATAATACATATTGAATAAGAACATAAGAACATAAGAATATAAGAATTAGGCCATCTAGCCCCTCGAGCCTGCTCCGCCATTCAATAAGATCATGGCTGATCTGGCCGTGGACTCAGCTCCACTTACCCACCCACTCCCCGTAACCCTTAATTCCCTTATTGGTTAAAAATCTATCTATCTGTGACTTGAATACATTCAATGAGCTAGCCTCAACTGCTTCCTTGGGCAGAGAATTCCATAGATTCACAACCCTCTGGGAGAAGAAATTCCTTCTCAACTCGGTTTTAAATTGGCTCCCCCGTATTTTGAGGCTGTGCCCCCTAGTTCTAGTCTCCCCGACCAGTGGAAACAACCTCTCCGCCTCTATCTTGTCTATCCCTTTCATTATTTTAAATGATTCTATAAGATCACCTCTCATCCTTCTGAACTCCAATGAGTAAAGACCCAGTCTACTCAATCTGTCATCATAAGGTAACCCCCTCATCTCCGGAATCAGCCTAGTGAATCGTCTCTGTACCCCCTCCAAAGCTAGTATATCCTTCCTTAAGTAAGGTGACCAAAACTGCACGCAGTACTCCAGATGCGGCCTTACTAATACCCTATACAGTTGCAGCAGGACCTCCCTGCTTTTGTACTCCATCCCTCTCGCAATGAAGGCCAACATTCCATTCGCCTTCCTGATTACCTGCTGCACCTGCAAACTAACTTTTTGGGATTCATGCACAAGGACCCTCAGGTCCCTCTGCACCTCAGCCTGTTGTAATTTCTCCCCATTCAAATAATATTCCCTTTTACTGTTTTTTTTTCCCAAGGTGGATGACTTCACATTTTCCGACATTGTATTCCATCTGCCAAACCTTAGCCCATTCGCTTAACCTATCTAAATCTCTTTGCAGCCTCTCTGTGTCCTCTACACAACCCGCTTGTCATCTGCAAATTTTGTTACACTACACTCTGTCCCCTCTTCCAGGTCATCTATGTATATTGTAAACAGTTGTGGTCCCAGCACAGATCCCTGTGGCACACCACTAACCACTGATTTCCAACCCGAAAAGGACCCATTTATCCCGACTCTCTGCTTTCTGTTCGCCAGCCAAATCTCTATCCATGCTAATACATTTCCTCTGACTCCGCGTACCTCTATCTTCTGCAGTAACCTTTTGTGTGGCACCTTATCGAATGCCTTTTGGAAATCTAAATACACCACATCCATCGGTACACCTCTATCCACCATGCTCGTTATATCCTCAAAGAATTCCAGTAAATTAGTTAAACGTGATTTCCCCTTCATGAATCCATGCTGCGTCTGCTTGATTGCACTATTCCTATCTAGATGTCCCGCTATTTCTTCCTTAATGATAGTTTCAAGCATTTTCCCCACTACAGATGTTAAACCAACCGGCCTATAGTTACCTGCCTTTTGTCTGCCCCCTTTTTTAAACAGAGGCATTACATTAGCTGCTTTACCTCCCCAGAGTCCAGAGAATTTTGGTAGATTATAACGACTGCATCTGCTATAACTTGCGCCATCTCTTTTAATACCCTGGGATGCATTTCATCAGGACCAGGGGACTTGTCTACCTTGAGTCCCATTAGCCTGTCCAGCACTACACCCCTAGCGATAGTGATTGTCTCAAGGTCCTCCCTTCCCACATTCCTATGACCAGCAATTTTTGGCATGGTTTTTGTGTCTTCCACTGTGAAGACCGAAGCAAAATAATTGTTTAAAGTCTCAGCCATTTCCACATTTCCCATTATTAAATCCCCCTTCTCATCTTCTAAGGGACCAACATTTACTTTAGTCACTCTTTTCTGTTTTATATATCTGTAAAAGCTTTTACTATCTGTTTTTATGTTTTGCGCAAGTTTACCTTCGTAATCTATCTTTCCTTTCTTTATTGCTTTTTTAGTCATTCTTTACTGTTGTTTAAAATTTTTCCAATCTTCTAGTTTCCCACTAAACTTGGCCACCTTATACGCATTGGTCTTTGATTTGATACTCTCCTTTATTTCCTTGGTTATCCACGGCTGGTTATCCCTTCTCTTACCACCCTTTTTCACTGGAATATATTTTTGTTGCCCAATATGAAAGAGCTCCTTAAAAGTCCTCCACTGTTCCTCAATTGTGCCACCGTTTAGTCTGTGTTTCCAGTCTACTTTAGAATGAAGTCCTCAAATGGCTAGAGAAGCACAGAGTACAAATGACTGCTCACAAGTGTGAGTTATTTCAAAACGCAGTGGAGTACTTAAGGTACAGCGTAGACAAAGATGGTTTACATCCAACTCAGAGAAAGCTGGATGCAATTAGAAGTGCATCCACTCCCAAGAATGTCACTGAACTTCGATCATTTTTGGGTTTTTTGAACTATTATGGGAAGTGCTGACCAAATTTGGCTACAGTATTATATCCACTGAATGAATTATTGAAAAAGCAGCTCCATTGGAAGTGGTCAGAAGAGTTCGATGCAGCATTCATGAAGTGTAAAAACCAGTTGGTAAAGAGTACCATGTTAGTTTACTATGACGTATCTAAAGAGATCAAGCTAGCATGTAACGCCTCTCCGTATGGGGCAGTGATCTCTCATGTACTACATAGTGGGGAGGAGCGACCAATTGCTTTTTCTGCATGCACTCTCCGTGCCAGTGAGCGTAATTATGCGCAAATTGAAAGGGAAGCTTTGGCATTAATTTTTGGCTCTATATAAAAACTCTATATAAATGCAAGTTATTTTTGAAATATTCATTTTGTGAAGTCTTGACATAGTTGAAACACACTGGACATTTAAGAGACTATATTGGTCTGTAGGAATATATCAGTCTGTAGGAACAGTATGCATTTGGTTGATTGAGATAGTTTGGCAACAATCCTTGAGGTCCAATTGGTTTATAGAAAATCAAGATATGTGGAGAGGGTTCTTGCAGGGTTGGAGTGTTGCTTTTTGTGAGACTTTGTGTTGCTAGCTTCTGGGCTCCATTTTGAATTAATTCTTACCTTTTGTGAAGAGTGATCTGGATCATGTGGGCTTCATAAATGAGCTCCTGGCACATCCAGAGATCCAGCTGGAGTCTTTACATGTTCCCTACTGAATTCCACAAAGGAATATAGTAACAGGAGGAGGCCACTCAGCCCCTCGAGTCTGTTCCGCCATTCAATGAGATCGTGGCTGATCTGTAACCTAACTGCATTTGCCCGCCTTGGCTCATTTTCCCTTAGTATCCTTGGTTAGTAAATTCTATTGATCTCCCACATTTAAAATTATTAATTGAGCTGGCATCTACTGCCTTTTGTGGGAGAGATGTGCACACTTCTACCAGCGTTTGCATGAAGAAGTGTTTCCTAACTTCTCTCCTGAATGGCCTGGCTCTGATTTTAAGGTTATGTACTCTCGACCCCATTGTTCCACAGATAAAATATCAATAGGTTGGTGATGAGGAGGATCAATGGTCATCATGGTGGTGGTGGGAACTGAGGTTAAACCTTCTGTCAGCTTGCAATTACAGCTGCTTTAGCCTGTGCTTGTTACAAGAGGGGGCTCGCTTTCCAGTGGGTAGGCCCAGCAAGCACAAATCCACAAAAAGCTGTGAGGCCAGACTCGGGTTCCCTTTGGTCTCCCGGACTGCCACCTAAATCAATCGAATACCAAGAAATCAGCAAACAACAACAACAGCAACTTACATTTATATAGCACATTTAACAGAGCAAAACATTCCAAGGCTCTTCACAAAATTGTTTTCAATAAAAATGTGTTTGACACCGAGCCACAGAAAGAGATATTAGGGACAGGTGACCAAAAGCTTGGACAATAAGATAGGTTTTGAGGAGCCATCTTAAAGGAGATGAGAGAAGCGGAGAGCTTTAGGGATGGAATTCCAGAGCTTAGGACTCAGACAGCTGAAGGCACGGCCGCCAATGGTGGAACGATTAAAATCGAGATGTGCAAGAGGCCAGAATTGGAGGAGCGCAGACCTGCGAAGCAGTGCATTTTTAAAATCATAGAATCATAGACATTCACAGCACATAAGGAGGCCATTTCGGCCCATTGTGCCTGTGCCGGCTGAAAAAGAGCTATCCAGCCTAATCCTACTTTCCAGCTCTTGGTCCGTAGCCCTGTAGGTTACGGCACTTCAAGTGCACATCCAAGTACTTTTAAAATGCGATGAGGGTTTCTGCCTCTATCACCCTTTCAGGCAGTATGTTCCAGACCCCCACCACCCTCTGGGTGAAAAAAGTTCTCCTCAAATCCCCTCTAAACCTCCAACCAATTACTTTAAATCTAAGCCCACTAGTTATTGACCCCTCTACTAAGGGAAATAGGTCCTTCCTATCCACCTGTTTCCTCTGTACCCTCTCTAGTGCAATCACATCCTTCCCATAATGTGGTGACCAGAACTGCCGCAGTGCTCTAGCTGTGGCCTAACTAGTGTTTTATACAGTTCAAGTATAACCTCCCTGCTCTTGTATTCTTTGCCTTGGCTAATAAAGGTAAGTATTCTGTATGCCTTCTTAACCGCCTTAGCTACTAGTCCTGCTACCTTCAGGGATCTGTGGACATGCACTCCAAGGTCCCTTGTTCCTCTACTCCTCTCAGTGTACTACCATTTAATGTGTATAATAAATATTGTGTAAAATTCTGCCCAAATTACCGGTGAGCGGTACAGTGCAGAACACAGCCTCCATCATTGAATATATTTATGGTGGAGATAGACAGATTTTTGAATGATAAGGGAGTCAAAGGTTATGGGGAGCGGGCAGGGAAGTGGAGTCGAGGCCAAGATCAGATCAGCCATGATCTTATTCAATGGCGGAGTAGGCTCGAGGGGCCAAATGGCCTACTCCTGCTCCTATTTCTTATGTTCTTATGTTCCGTCGGTGAGAGACACCCCAGCAAGTACTGAAGCAGCAAAGCCATTTTTTAATGAAGAGTTTGTAAATAAAGGCCCATGCGTGACAATACCTATTCCTTAAGAAAGAAGAAAGAAAGATTTGCATTTATATAGCGCCTTTCACAACCACCAGACATCTCAAAGCGCTTTACAGCCAATTAAGTACTTTTGGCGTGTAGTCACTGTTGTAATGTGCGAAACGCGGCAAATACTTTGCGCACAGCAATATGATAATGACCGGATAATCTGTTTTGTTGTTATGTTGATTGAGGGATAAATATTGGCCTGTACACCGGGAAAAGTTCCCCTGCTCTTCTTTCAAATAGTGTCATGGGATCTTTTACATCCACCTGAGAGAGCAGATGGGCCTCAGTTTAACGTCTCATCCGAAAGATGGCACCTCCGACAGTGCAGTGCTCCCTCAACACGGCACTGAAGTGTCAGCCTAGATTTTATGTGCTCAAGTCCCAGGAGTAGGACTTCTGTGTCAGAGGCAAGAGTGCTGCCCACTGAGCCATGGCTGACAAATAGCAGGGAAACTCAGCAGCTCAGAACGCAGCAGCACCAGGTTTTTAATCTTCCCTTGATCTATACACGGTTTGGCAGAAATCAGTGTGCAGATGCCTCGGTCTGTTAGCATGTAATTTACATTGCTAAGTCCTCTTCAGGTGTGGTTAGGTGCAGCCACCATAACGGCCTGAGAGGGTGTTGAGATACAGTGCTAACTGGAGTGCAGCATGGGCAAGGAAGAATTAATGCTGTAAGTTTTTTTTTAAACTCTCTCTTTGCTCCTTAAGGTAATCCAGAGATAAGGATCAACCAAGGCATTAAACTTTCCTAACAATTTGTTTAATTGACATTAAAACATGACTGTTGTACAGAGAGTGATGTTTACAACCTTATCCAGTAGGACAACTCAAGGCTCACAATGAGACCAAGGGGTTAATTCTCTTTACATCTTGGCACTGACTAAAATGGCTGGTTTTGTAGCGTTCTGCTCCTGGCAAACCAAGTTTCCAGTCGATCTCTCTTTCTCGCTGACGCACTACCAGATTGCTAAGATGTATCATAGTTTTCTGCAGTCACTGCAAGGCCTAGATAGGCAGCTGTCTCATCCTTAATGTCTCTTTTAACTCCGCGAAAGTACATGGCCTCAGTTAGCCTTCTAAACAGGCAAAAATAATCTTATCAAACTTGGTCAGTCTTCCCTCTTATAACAGTTCTGTATTCTCTCATAGAATTACATAGAATGTGCAGCACAGAAACAGGCCATTCGGCCCAACTGGTTCGTGCCGGTGTTTCTGCTCCACTTGATTCTCCTCCCAGCCCTCTTCATCTCACTCTATCAGCATATCCTTCTATTCCTTTTTTCCTCATGTGTGTATCTAGCTTCCCCTTAAATGCATCTATGCTATTCGCCTCAACCATTCCCTGTGATAGTGAGTTCCACATTCTCACCACTCTCTGAGTAAAGAAGTTTCTCCTGAATTCCCTATTGAATTTATTACTGACTATCTTATATTTATAGCCTCTAGTTCTGGTCTCTCCCACAAGCGGAAACATCTTCTCTATGTCTATCCTATCAAACCCTTTCGTAATTATAAAGACCTCTATCAGGTCACCCCTCAGCCATCTCTTTTCTAGAGAAAAGAGCCCCAGCCTGTTCAGTCTTTACTGATAGTTGTAACCTCTCAGTTCCGATTGCATACTAGTATTTTTTTTGTTAATACTTGTAACCAATTTCTGCTCTTTTCGCAACTAATCCCAGATTTCCAGCCCATCCTTTTAATTTTCTTTAAAACTGGCATTAAAAATCCATATTGGAAATTCTATGTATGAGACAGAGCCTAGTCCTCTATTATACTGGCTACTGACATTCAGCACTGTGTGAAAGGGCTCATATTAAGTTGACTGGAAGCCTGGCTAACATGCCCAGCACATTGTTATCTTCCCTATGTGGCAGTCATGCCATTTTGAATTGAATTATTTCACTGCAAAAAGTAATGTAACAGTGCCTCATCGCTATGTTTGCTTATATATTCGGACTTTCTCCATGGGTTAGATTTTCCACGTTTTTTGCATGCTTAACGTTCATTTTACCGCTGAAATGATGTATAACGCCCATATATCGCCCATTTAGCCACAAAATGGAAACTGACAGGCATTTTACGGAAACTTATTGCCGAGCGTTACTTTCCCCATGTGTGTAAAGGCGGGAATAAAATAATACCGCCTGCCCACTTTTTTGGGACGGAATCATAAGAATGGGCAAAATCAACACCCATCATATCGCCCAGCGTTAGTTTCCACAATAATACCGACCGCCCACTTTTTTTTGTCGTAAAGATGACATTTGCTGAAACTAACGGCCAGGAGATCGCCCAGCGTCACTTTCACCATCTCACACATATATCGGCCAAAATATCGCTCGCCCAAAGAACCGCCCGGAAAAAGTGGAACTAACCGGAACTAATCACGGCCTTATGGACGCCATGTTCTACATCACATGTCGCATCATTTAAAAGGCTCCTCTGCTTCAACCTTGGGGGAGTTCGGATGTACTCTGGAGGTCTTTGGAGGTGATGTGAACATCTGTACAAACATCTTTATCATACTGTGAATGATTGGAATTTAATAGGTGTCTTCATCGGGATATTCCTTGTTTGTGACCAATCAGTGGAAAATAGAGAGATACTGCAATGGGGCCTGTTCTTTCTCACCCTCTCTTAGTGACCAATTACATGCTGCAGACGCGATATGGCCAAAGGTAGGCTCCACAGCATTATGTGCCCAATGTAAGACGTGCCAGACTGATGAGGAGGGCCAGACGTTACACCCCCCGCAAGTACAGGGAGAAGCGGTCTTACCTCGACTTGCCCGACATCACCTTCCTTCAGAGACTGCGCTTCCACAAAGAGGTTATCACTGAGATATGCCAGCTCATGAGGGGAGATCTGCAGCCTGCCAGCACCTTCAGTACTGCACTGTCCGTCGAGGTCAAAGTCACCGCGGCACTGTCATTCTACTCGTCAGGTTCTTTTCAGGCCTCAGCTGGTGACATTTGCGGTCTGTCTCAGCATGCCACACATTGCTGCATTAGACAGGTCACTGAAGCACTGTACACATGCAGGAGGAACATGATCAGCTTCCCTATGACCAGGGAGGCACAGATTAAGAGGGCTCTAGGATTCTTCAGAATTGCAAACTTCCCCAAGGTGCAGAGAACAATAGACTGTACACACATTGCGATGCGGGCACCTTTTCAAGATGCAGAGGTTTTCAGGAACTGCAAGGGATTCCACTCCCTGAATGTCCAACTCATTGTCGACCACCAGCAAATTATAATGGCAGTGAATACCACATTTCCGGGCAGCATCCATGATGCTCACATCCTGCGCGGGAGCACTGTATCTGACTTGCTTAACAATGAGCCACAAGGTTAATGCTGGATGCTTGGTGACAAAGGATATGGCCGCCCCACTTGGCTGATGACCACCCTGCATGACACCCACACCAAAGCCGTGAGGGGGTGCAGCACCTTGGGGTGAGGTGCCATGCTCCGGGACCACTGGGAGCCCCCTGCCACCAGTGTTCCTGGCTACCAGCTCCAGGGCCTCCTCCATCCCTTCCATGTTATATCTTATTTATTGGACAAAAACTCAGTGCCAACTATATTCTTGGTGCTTAGTAGGCTTTTTGCTGCTGGTGAACCTCCCTCATGCCTCCCACAACACCAAACAAGCACACACCACAGCCACACATGCTTTCAGTCCCTCTCAGCTCCCTCTCTCTCTGTCTCCTCTTCTGCAATGTCATGATGACCCTTGACCTTCTGAATCGCGGGAATCGAGCATTGCCATGCGGTTGCTAAGGATGGTGACACTTTACGGCAGAAGGTCAGCGAGATTTAACGCTACCGCCCATTTCACATCGCTCACACAATTTCAAAAATGGAGACTAGGTGCTTTGAGAATGGGCGAGAAGCCGACAATCTGAAAATCCATTTTTACCATCCACGCCGGAAATAACACCCATTTTTGGGCGATCTGCACAAAAATGTAAAATCTAGCCCCATGTCTTTTATATTCGTGACTTATGCGTCTAAACATAAATCTGCTCTGAGCTCTCTCATGGGCATGAGTACATCATAAAGATATGCAGGATCTGATCCAAGCCAACTTGATTGATTCTTGGGATGAGAGGGCTGGCTTATGAAGGTCGAGAGGCGCATAATTCTTAAATGCATTCAGGAGAACTTCTTTAGCCAGTATGCAGCATGGGAGGTGACGGTTCAGGACTTGGTTTCAGGGAATGAAGCTGGGCTGGTGGAAGGGGTATCAGTGGGAGAGCATTTTGGTGGTAGTGATCATAATTCAGTTAGATTAGGGTAGTTGTGGAAAAGGACAAAGGTGGACCAGAAGTAAAAGTTCTCAATTGAGGAAAGACCAATTTTTCTAAACTGACGTGATTTAGCCAAAGTGGACTGGAAGCAGCTACTTGAAAGTAAATCAGTGTCAGAGCAGTGGGAGGCATTCAAGGGAGGAGCAAGTATGTTCCTATAAACAAAAATGGTGGGACTCCCAAATCTAGAACCCCCTGAATGTCAAGTGGTAGGATAAGGCAAAAAAGGGAAGCTTATGTCAGATACTAAATGCTAAATGCTGCAGAAAATCCAGAGGAGAATAGAAAGTGCAGGGGTGAAACTAAAAAGGGAATTAGGAAAGCAAAGAGAGGGCAAAAAATACTGGCAGACCAAAAAGCTACCTGTGTGTGAAGGTGGAAGACGTGGGTGTGGTTCTTAAAGAATACTTTGTGTCTGTCTTCACAAAAGAGAGGGACGATACAGACGGTGCAATCAGGGAGGAGGAGTGTGAATATGAGATGAAATAAACATAACAAGAGAGCAAATATTAAGGGATTTAGCATCTTTATAAGTCGATAAATCCCCAGGCCTGGATAAAGTGTAACCCAGGCTGTTAAGAGAAGCAAAAATACAAATAATGGAGGTTCTGAGCATCATTTTCCAATCCTCTCTGGCTACAGATGTCGTGCCGGAGGACTGGAAGACTGCAAACGTTGTACTGTTTTTTAAAAAGGGAGAAAGGGATAGACCGAGTAATTACAAACCAGTCAGCCTGGGAAAATTGTTGGAAAAAATTCTTAGGGACAGTATTAATAGTCACTTACAAAGGCACAAATTAATGGACCCAGTTATTTGCACTGTGTTTCTGGCTGATTGGCTCTCCATTATCACATGACCTGATCACTGATTGGTCCCCTTGGAGGGTAAGCCATACCCAGAAGTTTCTCTGGAGTGTGTAATTGGAATCGCCCAGCCCGAGTTCTGAGTGAATTTGCAAAGTGTAATTCGAGCCATTCTGACTTCAGAACTTCCCTGCAAGCAGTCAGAGAGGATAGAGCTCCACAAACCCAACAAAAGCCTCCCAAATCCCTGACCCCAGCCCAAGTGCATGTCTCCCCCAGCCGAAGTCCCTGACAACTCGAGCCCAAGCTTTTGATAAGGTCCCACATGGCAAACTAGTCACAAAAGTAAAAACCCATGGAATCCAGGGCAAAATGGCAAGTTGGATCCAAATTTGCTCAGAGGCAGGAAGCATAGGGTAATGGTTGATGGGTGTTTTTGCAACTGGAAGGATGTTTCCAGTAGGGTTCCGTAGGGCTCAGTACTAGGTCAACATACATCAATGCTCTAGACTTGAATGTAGGGGGGTATGATTAAGAAGTTTGCAGATGATACTAAAATCGGCTGTGTGGTTGATAATGAACAAGAAAGCTGCGGACTGCAGGAAGATATCAATCAACTGGTCAGGTGGGCAGAACAGTAGCAAATGGAATTTAATCCAGAGAAGTGTGAGGTAATACATTTTGGGAGGGCTAACAAGGAAAGGGAATACACATCAAATGGTAGGATACTGAGAAGTGTAGAGGAGCAAAAGGACCTTGGAGTGCTTGTCCACAGATCCCTGAAAATAGCAGGCCAAGTAGATAAGGTGGTTAAGAAGGCATACGGAATGCTTGTCTTTATTAGCTGAGGCATAGAATACATGAGCAGGGGGTATGCTTGCACTGTATAAAACACTGGTTAGGCTATAGCTGGAGTACTGCGTGCAGTTCTGGTCACCGCATTACAGGAAGGACATGATTGCACGGGAGAGGATACAGAGGAGATTTACGAGGATGTTGCTGGGAGTGGAGGATCTAAGCTATGAGGACAGATTAGATAGGCTGGAGTTGTTTTCATTAGAACAGAGGAGGCTGAGGGGAGATCTCATTCAGGTGTATAAAATTATGAAGGGCCTAGGTATAATGGATAGAAAGGGCCTATTTACCTTCACAGAGGGGTCAACATCCAGGGGACATAAATTTAAAGTAATTGGTAGAAGGTTTAGAGGGGATTTGAGTGGAAATTTCTTCTTGGGGGATCTAGAACTCTGCCTGAAAGGGTGATGGAGGCAGAAACCCTCACTATATTTAAAAAGTACTTGGATGTGCACCTGAAGTGCTGTAACCTGCCGTAACCTTGTTGGCAGGCATGGACACGATGGGCCAAAATGGCCTCCTTTCGTGCTGTAAACTTCTATGATTCTATCTCCCCCCTCCCCCCCCCATCCATCCATCTCTCTCTGTCTCCCCCCACCGTGTCTCTCTCTTTCCCCCCTCCGTGTCTCTCACTCCCCCCGTGTCGCCCTCTTCCGTGCCCCCATATCTCTCACTCCCTCCCATGTCTCTCTACCCCCATACCTCTCTCTCTCCCCCCCCACCATCCATCCGTTGACCGCCTCTCTCTCCCCCCTGCCCTCCCACCCACCACCTCTCTCTCCACCCGCCCACCCATCGCCTCTCTCTCCCTCCCCCCCTCGCTCCCTCCTCGCCCGCCCATCGACCGCCTCTCTCCTCTCCTGCCCGCCACGTCTCTCGCCCTCGTCCGCCGCCTCTCTCTTTCTCCCACTACATCCAATGTTTTCTCTCCCACAGAAGGCTGCAATAATGCAAAGACTGGAAACAAATCCAGCAGCAGTGGACTCCATGTGGATTCGTCGGGGCTCCACTTCCGGTTCTGGGTCCGAGGAGTCTGCGCGTGTGTGAGAGGCATCGGGGGCAGAGTCCAGAGGATGCAGGTGCAGAAAAAACACTGTGCAAATAGTCACAGTTAGGATTAATCAAAGACAGTCAGAATGGATTTGTTGTGGGAAAATCGTATCTGACTAACTTGATTGAATTTTTTGAGGAGATAAAAAGGAGGGTAGTGCGTTTACTATAGTCTACATGGATTTTAGCGAGGCTTTTGACCGGGTCCTACATGGCAGACTGGTCAGAAAAGTAAAAGCCCATGGGATCCAAGGGAAAATGGCAAGTTGGATCCAAAATTGGCTCAGAGGCAGGAAGCAAAGGGTAATGGTCAAAGGGTGTTTTTGTGACTGGAAGGCAGTTCTGCAGGACTCAGTACTCGATCCTTTGCTTTTCGTGGTATATATCAATGGTTTAGACTTGAATGTAGTGGGTATGATTAAGAAGGTTGCAGTTGATACAAAAATTGGCCGTGTGGTTTATAGTGAGGAAAAAAGCTGTAGACTGTAGGAAGATATCAATGGACTGGTCAGGTGGGCCGAAAAGTGGCAATGGAATTCAATCCAGAGAAGTGTGAGGTAATCCATTTGGGGAGGACTAACAAGGCATGGGAATACACATTAAATGGTAGGACATTGAGCATTGTAGAAGAACAGTGGGACCTTGGAGTGCATGTCCACAGATCCCTGAAGGTAGCAGGCCAGGTAGATAAGGTAGTTAAGAAGGCATACGGAATACTTGTCTTTATTAGCCAAGGCATAGAATACAAGAGCAGGGAGGTTATGCTTGAACTGTATAAAACACTAGTTAGGCCACAGCTAGAGTACTGCATGTAGTTCTGGTCACCACATTACAGGAAAGACGTGATTACACAGGAAATTTACAAGGATGTTGCCGGAACTGGAGAATTTTAGCTATGAGGAAAAATTGGATAGGCTGGGTTTGTTTTCTTTGGAACAGAGGAGGCTAAGGGGAGACCTTATTCAGGTGTATAAAATTATGAGGGGCCTAGACATAGTGGATAGGAAAGATCTATTTCCTTTAGCAGAGAGGTCAATAACCAGGGAGCATAGATTTAAAGTAATTTGTAGAATGATTAGAGGGGATTTGAAGAGAACCTTTTTCACCCAGAGGGTGGTGGGGGTCTGGAACTCACTGCCTGAAAGGGTGGTAAAGGCAGAAACCCTCATTACGTTTAAAAAGTACTTGGATATGCACTTGAAGTGCCGTAACCTGCAGGGCTATGGACCAAGAGTTGCAAGGTGGGATTAGGCTGGATAGCTCTTTTTCGCTGGCACAGATACAATGGGCCTCCTCCAGATTGAATGGCCTCTTTCTGTGCCATAAACTTCTATGACTCTATGATTCTATGAGAGAGATTGATTGTATGGAGAGATTAAGTAGAATGGGCCTATATTCTCTGGAGTTTATAATAATGAGGGGTGATCTCATTGAAACGTACACAATTTTTAGAGGATTTGACAGGGTAGATGCTGAGACGCTGTTTCCGCTGGCTGGAGAGTCGAGAAATAGGGGGCACAGTCTCAGGATAAGGGGTCAGCCATTTAAGACTGAGATGAGGAGAAATTTCTTCAATCAGAAGATTGTGAATCTTTGGAATTCTCTACCCCAGAGGGCTGTGGATGCTCATTCGTTGAGTATATTCAAGGCTGAGATAGATAGAGTTTTGGACTCTAGGGAAATCAAGAATGTGGAGATCGGGCAGGAAAGTGGAATTGAGGTTGAAGACCAGCCGTGAGCTTATTGAATGAATCGGGGGGTCGAATTTGCCTACTCCTGCTCCTATTTCTTGTGTTCTTAGAAATAATATCCATGCACAGGTTGCAAATATGAAGGGACAGTGTGTACTTCAAAGCCATCTCAGTGATACGTCCTCAGACAGGTGCAGAGCGGAGCGTTAATGAGTAAAGGAGCAGTGTTATTCTGGGTTAAAGCACCAACAAAGAGTTCATGGGGACATAATGCATCGTTAAGCACAGAAGGAGGCCATTCAGCCCATCGTGCCTGTGTCAGCTCTTTGAAAGAGCTATCCAATTAGCCCCACTCCCTCCTGCTCTTTCCCCATAGCTCTGCAAATTTTTCCATTTCAAGTATTTATCCAATTCCCTTTTGAAAGTTACTATTGAATCTGCTTCCAGATCACAACAACTCGCTGTGTAAATAAATTTCTTCTCATCTCTCCTCTGATTCTTTTGCCAATTACCTTAAATCCGTGCCCTCTGGTTACTGATGCTCCCGCCAGTGGAAACAGTTCCTCCTTATCTACTGTATCAAAACCTTTCCTAATTTTGAACAGCTCTAGTAAATCTTCCCATAACCTTCTCTGCTCTAATGTCTCAGATTTTTAATTTCCCTCATTACTGTGAATTACAACATATTTCAGGGCAGGGAAACCAGTGACAGAAGACAGCTATTCAAAGTCAAAAAGTTAATATGATAAATTCAGACAATTTGACTTTAATTTGCAGTCGTGAATATTCTGTGCCATATATTTTTATTTCAAGAGTGTTAGAATCCCTTTACCAGTTATGAATTGTTATTTCAAGCACCAGCAGATCTCTAGTGGGATTGCTCATGGTAAAGTTGTTGTTTTTGCAATGACAGGAGGGTCATACCTTGTCATTAAGAGAAAAAAATAAATCAAGAACTTGCATTTATATAGCGCCTTTCACAATTTCAGGAAGTCCCAAAGTGCTTTACAACCAATGAAGTACTTTTAAAGTGTCGTCACTGTTGTAATGTAGGAATGTTGGCTGTAGTATGTACCATCTGTAAGATGCACTGCAGCAACTCGCCACAGCTTCTTCGGCAACACCTCCCAAACTCGCGACCTCTATCGTTAAGAAGGACAAGGGCAGCAGGCATATGGGAACAGCACCATCTGCAAGTTCCCCTCCGAGCCACACACCATCCTGACTTCGAAGTATATCACCATTCCTTCATTGTCGCTGGGTCAAAATCCTGGAACTCCCTCCCTAACAGCACTGTTGGACTTCCTTCTCCACACGGATTGCAGCAGTTCAAGAAGGCGGCTCACCACTACCTTCTCAAGGGCATTTAGGGAAGGGCAATAAATACAGGCCTTGCCAGTGACGCCCACATCCCAGGAACGATTAAAAAAATGCAGCAGACAATTTGCGCACAGGAAGCTCTCACAAACAGCAATGTGATAATAACGAGATAATCTGTGATGTAGGATGAGGGATATATATTTGCCCAGGAACCCAGGGCAAACTTCTCTGCTCTTCAATATAGTGCCATAGGATCTTTTACATCCACCTGAGAGAGCAGACAGGGCCTCAATTTAACTTCTCACCTGAAGGACAGTGTGAGGCTCTCACAACACTGCACTTGGAGTGTCAGCCTGGATTAACAACACAAGTCCCTGGAGTGGGACTATGAACCCATCACTTTCTGACTCAGAGGCAAGAGTGCTACCCACTGAGCCGTGGCTGACATAGTTCAGGTAAATTGATTTTAGAGGGAAGCTCGATTAAAACCTTTTGGCTTGAGGTCACTCTACTCGCTGAAAGTAAAAGGTTGTATTTCTATAGCGCCTTTCACGACCACCGGATGTCTCAAAGTGCTTTACAGCCAATGAAGTACTTTTTGAAGTGTAGCCACTGATGTAATGTAGGTAAGGTGGTAGCCAATATGCACACAGCAAGCTCCCACAAACAGAAATGTTTATAATGACCAGATTAAAGCCACACTAACCAAAAGCCGGCACAGATTTAAAATCGGCTCCTGATTGTCAGTTTCAGGCTGGAGGTTGGATCTGTGGGCTGGAAGCAATCCAGCATTTGATGACAGTTTTGCTTCTTTAACAAAGGAAATGTTTGTGCGCACTGATATTTGCTTAAAAAATTAATTCTCGGGATGTGGGCGTCGCTGGAAAGGCCAGCATTTATTGCCCATCCTCAAATGCCCTAAGAAGCGGTTTTGATACAACTGAGTGGGTCACTAGACCTCTTCAGAGGGCAGTTAAGAGTCAATTACGTTGGTGTGGGTCTGGATCACATATGGGCCCTGTTGTGTCCTTACACTCTACAGCACATCAACATGAGGCACATACTGGAGACAAGGTCACTCTGTGACCTGTACCTTTATTCACAGGGCCAAGGAGTGATGACCCTGCGTAGGACCTCCCTTTATATACCTGGATGACCAGGTGAGGAGTGTCTCCCACAAGTTCACCCCCTGTGGTCAAGGTGTGCATTGCTCAGGTGTATACAGTGTACAGTGTTGTTACATAAAGGTTACAGTTATGTGAAAGTTACAAACATGATATCACCTCCCCCCAACGTCTTTCGGTCAAAGATTGAGTCTTTCAGGCGGTCGACGCTCTCTCGTGGAGTGCCGCAGTTGGGGCTCTGGTTGTTGAGCCTTGGCATGCGTCTTTGTCACCTGTGGTGATTCCGGCCTGTCCAGGCTGGCCGCAGGGACTGTGCATGCTGCTGACGGTTCTTGTTGCTCGTTCACTGGCAGTGGTGTGGGCAGCATCTCATGATTTTCCTCAGGTTCCTCAGTGTCAATGCTGAACCTTTTTTTCACTTGGTCCAGATGCTTGCCCATTGTTGAGTCTGACCACTATGATCCTATTCCCCTCTTTACCAATTACAGTACCCTCGAGCCACTTGGGCCTCACAGCGTGATTAAGAACAAATACAGGGTTATCGATTTCTATCCATCTCACCTTTGAGTTACGGTTGTGGCACTCATTTTGGGACTGGCGCTTGCCCTCAACAATGTCTGACAAGACTGGATGAATGAGGGACAGCCGAGTTTTTAGTGTACGTTTCATGAGTAGTTCCGCTGGTGGGACTCCCGTGAGAAAGTGCGGTCGGGACATGTAGGTCAGCAGGAGGCGCGGTAGATGGTATTGAAGGGAGGGTCCTTGAATCTGGAGCATGCCTTGCTTTATTATTTGGACCGCACGTTCCGTCTGGCCATTGGAAGCCGGCTTGAATGGCGCTGTCCTGACATGTTTGATGCCATTACCCGACACGAACTCCCAGAATTCATAGCTAGTGAAACACGGGCTGTTGTAGCTAACCAGGATGTCTGGCAAGCCGTGGGTCGCAAAGACCGCACGCAGACTCTTCACTGTGGTGGATGTCATGCACGAATTCAATATGATGCATTCGATCCATTTCGAGTACGCATCAACAACAATGAGGAACATTTTTCCCATGAACAGATCCGTGTAGTCTATGTGAATACGTGACCATGGCTTGGTGGGCCAGGGCCACGGGCTGAGTGGGGCCTCCCTGCGGGCATTGCCCAGCTGGGCACACGTCGTGCACCTTCAAACACAGTGTTCCAGGTCTGCGTCAATTCCCGTTCACCATACATGTGACCAGGCAATGGCCTTCATAAGCACGATGCCTGGGTGCTCGCTGTGGAGTTCCCTGATGAGTGCTTCCCTACCCCTCTGAGGCATGACTGCCCGGCTGCCCCATAGTAGGCAGTCAGTTTGGATGGCGAGTTCATCCATCCGTCTGTGAAACGGTCTGACCTCTACAGGACATGCTCCGTGTGCGGGCGCCCAATCCCCAGTCAGGACACATTTCTTAATCAGAGATAGGAGGGGATCTCTGTTTGTCCAGGTTTTGATCTGGTGGGCTGTGATGGGCGAGCCTGCGCTGTCAAAGACATCGACAGCCATGACCATCTCCGCGCTTTGCTCCGCTGTCCCCTCAGTGGTGGCCAGTGGAAGCCTGCTGAGCGCGTCAGCGCAATTTTCGGTGCCTGGCCGGTGCCGTATGTTGTAGTCATACGCAACCAGCATGAGTGCCCATCGCTGTATGCGAGCTGACGCAATGGCATTGATAGCTTTGCTGTCGGACAACAGGGATGTTAACGGCTTGTGGTCCGTTTCTAACTCGAACCTTCTGCCAAAAAGATACTAGTGCATCTTTTTCACCCCGTAGACACATCCTTTTCAACCATGCCATACCTGCTTTCTGCTTGGGAGAGCGACCTGGAGGCATAAGCCACAGGTTGGAGTCGGCCCTCATCATTACTCTGCTGCATCATGCACCCAACCCCATAGGATGATGCATCGCATGTCAAAACCAACTTCTTACAGGGGTTGTACAGGGTCAATAACTTATTAGAACAAAGCAGGTTCCACGCCCGATTGAAAGCCCGTTCCTAACAGTCCTCCCAAAACTAATCGCAACCCTTACACAGGAGCACGTGTAGCCACTCCAGCAATGTACTTAAGCTCAGTAGAAAGTTCCCGAAATAGTTCAATAGTCCCAGAAATGAACGCAACTCTAATGTGTTGCCGAGCCTGGGTGCACGACGCATCGCCTCCGTTTTGGATTCAGTGGGCCGGATCCCGTCTGCGACAACCCTCCTGCCCAAAAACTCGACCTCTGGGGCCAAAAACACACACTTGGACTTCTTTAGTCGCAGGCCTACCCAGTCCAGTCGGCGTAGCACCTCCTCCAGGTTGTGGAGGTGTTCCTCGGTGCCTCGACCCGTGATAAGGAAGCCGTCCTGAAATACGATTGTTCCAGGGATGGATTTGAGCAGGCTTTCCATGTTCCTCTGAAATATTGCAGCTGCTGAACAAATGCCAAATGGACACATGTTGTAGACAAACAGCCCCTTGTGCGTGGTGATGGTGGTCAGTAGCTTGGATTCTTCGGCCAGTTCCTGGGTCATGTAGGCCGAGGTGAGGTCCAACTTGGTGAACAGCTTGCCGCCTGCCAGCGTGGCAAAAAGATCCTCCGCTCTCGGTAGCGGGTATTGGTCCTGAAGGGACACTTGGTTGATGGTGACCTTGTAGTCGTCACTGATCCTGACTGAGCCATCCATTTTTAGAACAGGGACAATGGGGCTTGCCTAGACGCTGAATTCAACGGGCGAAATTATGCCCTCTCGTAGCAACCTATCTGACTCACTCTCAATTTTCTCCTGCATCACATACGGCACATCTCTGGCTTTGTGGTGCACTGGTGCGGCATCCGGGATGATGCGTATCCTTACTTTGGCGCCTTTGAAAGTCCCGACGCCAGGTTGAAATAATGACTTGAACTTTTGTAGGATCTGTGAGCATGAACTTCACTCCACAGATGAAATGGCGTGCACATCCCCCCATTTCCAGTTCATCTCGTCGAGCCAGCTCCTCCCCAAAAGCACAGGACCATTTCCCGGGACAATCCAGAGTGGCAACCGGTTCTGAGATCCATTATGTGTGACCACCAACATTGCACTGCCTAGCACTGGGATGATCTCTTTGGTGTTCGTCCGTAATTGTGTGTCAATGCGTTCTAGTTTGGGTCTGCTAGCTCTGAGTGGCCACAGTTTCTCGAATTGTTGGACACTCATAAGTGACTGGCTGGCCCCTGTGTCTAGCTCCATGCGTACTGGGATGCCGTTTAACAGTACTCTCATCATCATAGGTGGCATTTTTGTGTATGAGCTGTGGATGTTTGCCACCTGGACCCGCTGAACTTCAGCGTCCATTGCTGTGCCCCAGGCATACCCCTGCCTTGCAGACCCCTCTTGTCGTTCATCCACTTCGTAAACCAGCCTCGCTGCGGGCTTCCTGCACATCCTGGCTAAATGTCGACTCAAGTTACAATTTCTGCAGCTGAATTGTTGAAACCTGCAGGTCTTCGCAGCATGTTTGCCCCCGCACCTCCAGCACGAGCTGAGATTGTTGTGAACAAAAGAACTGTTACCAGGCATTCCTCTCTGATTGTCTCTTTGATTACTCTTGGGCACTCCCATCCTGGGTCGTATTGTCCCTTGTGTTGGTGTAAATGTCCGTTCAACCTGCCATTGTCTCTGTTCAGGACCCACCCTAGAGTCTGTTACTGCCTGGTTGGTGTCGAATTGCCCTTGCCTGCCTGCGGGGTTCTGAATCGTGTTTACCATGTTAACTCCCTGCTCCATCGCCATGTTGGGAGCAGAGTTGCGTGCATATATGATCTTGGTTTCCTCCTCCCCCGCCATGAAGATTTGAGCCATCAATGCTGCTGCTTCCAAGGTCAAGTCCTTGGTCTCAATTAGCTTCCTAAAAATCCCGGCATGACCAATGCTTTCAATGAAGAAATCCCGTAACGTCTCCCTCCTGCTGGCGTCTGTGAACTTACAGAGGCTGGCCAACCGCCGAAGGTCCGCAACAAAGTCCGGTATGCTCTGCCCTACCCAACGCCAGTGCATATAGAATCGGTGTCGGGACATGTGTATACTACTCGCCGGTTTGAGGTGCTCACCGATCAGTTTGCTGAGCTCCTCGAAGGTCTTGTCCGCCGGCTTCTCGGGTGGGAGCAGGTCTTTCAACAGCGTGTACTACTTAGGCCCACAGCTGGTCAGTAGATGCGCCCTTTGCTTGTCAGCCGCTGCTGCTCCCAGCCAGTCCTTCATGACAAAACTCTGCTGCAGCCTCTCAACGAAATCGTCCCAGTCCTCACCAACACAGTACCGTTCCTCCGTGCTACCGGTGACCATTCTCTTGAGTTGTTGATTCCCGTTTCTCGTCGCCAAATGTTGTGTCTTTACACACTACAGCAAATCCAACACGAGGCACATACTGGAGACAAGGTCACTCTGTGACCTGTACCTTTATTCACAGGGCCAAGGAGTGATGACCCTGTGTGGGACCTCCCTTTATATACCTGGATGACCAGGTGAGGAGTGTTCACCCCCTGTGATCAAGGTGTGCATTTCTCAGGTGTATACAGTGTACAGTGTTGTTACATAAAGGTTACAGTTATGTGAAGGTTACAAACATGACAGGCCCAGACCGGGTAAGGACAGCAGGTTTCCTTCCCTAAAAACTGATAGAAACATAGACACATAGAATATAGGTGTAGGAGCTGGCCATTCGGCCTTTCAAGCCTGCACCACCATTCAATATGATCATGGCTGATCACTTTTGTAACTTTCGTACCCCATTCCTGCTTTCTCTCCATAAAAATACATTTGTTTATGGAAGCATCAAAATTAAAAAAAGTATGATTGTATTTTAAAACACTCATGTTATGATCTGGTTCTCATGTTCTTCTGTTTACCAGTAATCCTAAATGCCTTAAGTTCGACTGTTTCCTGTTCAGTAGATTTTCTAAAATAATTGTTGTGCAATTTCTTTGTTTTCAACAAAAACATAATGTGCAAAGTGTTTTTCAAAGAGGGTTTTGGTCTTTGCATTTGCAATCGGGAATGGATTCGATTGTTATACATCTCTACTGTTACTTCTGTATATCGACTTATCCAGGCAAGAGTTAAATAGATACCTCAAGGCAAAAGAAAATGAGTACTTGCCTCTTCACGACGTGACTTTCATGCTTCGACTGAAGAAAATAACTTTGCC
This sequence comes from Pristiophorus japonicus, assembly GCF_044704955.1. Classification (NCBI taxonomy): domain Eukaryota; kingdom Metazoa; phylum Chordata; class Chondrichthyes; family Pristiophoridae; genus Pristiophorus; species Pristiophorus japonicus. The sequence continues at coordinate 45,742,125 of NC_091986.1, read as the reverse complement.
ATCAAATAGAAAATAGCATCCTTCTTCTTTTAATGAATAAAACATTATTCATTAAAGGATGTTTTAATCATGCTTAAGATGTGAGCTGCACTTTGGTACATTCGTTGTGACGAATTGCATGCCACAATATCTAGCCCCGGGTTCAATGCTCGTAAATCAATGTCCAGGTACCTTACTCTACTATCAATCTGTTTGCCATAATAAAGAAAGAACTTGCATTTATATCACGCCTTTCACGGCATCCCAAAGTCCTTTACAGACAATTAAATAATTTTGACGTATAGTCACTGTTGCAATTTGGGAACTGCGGCAGCCAATTTATGCACAGCAATATCCTACAAACGACAATGTCATACTGAGCAGATCATCTGTTTTTAGTGATGATGTTGGGTTGAGGGATAAATATTGGCCCCAGAACACCGGGGAAAACTCCCCTGCTCTTCTTCGAAATAGTGCCATGGGACCTTTAACGTCTACCCAAGAGGGCGGACGGGGCTTCGGTTTCACGTCTCATCCGAAAGACAGCACCTCTGACAATGCAGCACTCCCTCAGAACTGCCTCTTTGACTGTGCCGCACTCCCTCAGTATTGCTTCTCCGACAGTGCAGCGTCCCTCAGTACTGCCCCTCCGACAGTGCAGCGCTCCCTCAGTACTGCCACTTCGACAGTGCAACGCTCTCTCAGTACGGCACTGCAGTGTCAGTCTATATTATGTTCTCAAGTCTCTGGAGTGGGATGATCTTCAGATATAGAGTTTCATATCTATGCTTGAGACAAGTGCTGACAGTTCATGTTTATTTACTGTCCAAAGTTAATCCCTGTCTTTGACACTTCCATGTTATATAACTTGTGTGTGTTTTTATATAGCTTTGCTGTTCCCAAACTGTGGGGTAAAATGCACTTGTAAATATTTAGGTGAAGGGAATGAGTAACACACAATTTAAATTTTAATTGAAACAATCTTGGTTAGAATTTCTAGACTTGACTATTTAAACGCACTCCTGGCTGGCCTCCCACATTCTGCCCTATGTAAACTTGAGGTCATCCAAAACTCAGCTGCCCATGTCTTGCACCAGGTCCTACTCACTCATCACCCCTGTGCTCGCTGACCTATATTGGCTCCTGGTTAAGCAATGCCTCAATTTCAAAATTTTCATCCTTGTTTTGAAATCCCTCCATGGCCTCACCCCTCCCTATCCCTGTAATCTCCTCCAGCCTTACAACCCTCCAAGATATCTGCACTCATCTAATTCTACACTATTGAGCATCCCTGATAAAAATCACTCAACCATTGGTGGCCTTGCCTTTTGTTGCCTAGGCCCCAAGCTCTGGAATTATCTGTCTAATCCTCTCTGCCTCTCTACCTCTCTTTCCTCCTTCAAGACGCTCCTTAAAATCTAGGAAAGAGTGATCATAGCATGGTTAAATTTCAAATTCAGTTAGAGGGTGAGAAAGTTGAATCTCAAACCAATGTCCTAAGCTTCAATAAAGTAGACTACAAAGTTATGAAGGCAGAATTGGCTAAAGTGGACTGTGAACGCAGATTAAAGTGTAAGACGGTTGATGAGCAGTGGCGGATATTTAAGGAGATATTTCATAACTCTCAACAAAAATATATTCCGATGAGAAGGAAAGACTTTAAGAGAAGGAATAACTATCCGTGGCTAACTGAGGAAATAAAGGATGAAAACAATGACATACAAAGTGGCCTAGATTAGTGGGAGACCAGAGGATTGGGAAACTTTTAAAAACCAGCAAAGAATGACCAAAAAAAATAATAAACAGAGGGAAGATAGATTATGAAATATAAAAAGATAGTAAGAGTTTCTGCAGGTATATAAAAAGGAAGAGTGGCTAAATTAAATGTTGGTCCCTTAGAGGATGAGACTGGGGAATTAATAATGAGGAACAGGGAAATGGCAGATCCTTTGAACAAATATTTTGTATCGGTCGTCACCGTAGAAGACACTAAAAACATCCCAACAATGGATAATCAAAGGGAGGGAGGAACTTAAAACAATCAATATCACTAAATTAGAAGTACTCGGTAAAATAATGGGACTAAATGTGGAAAAGTCCCCTGGAACTGATGGCTTGCATCCTATGTTCTTAAAAGAAGTGGCTGTAGAGATAGTGGATGCATTGGTTATAATCTACCAAAATTCCATGGATTCTGGGGAGGTTCCAGTGGAGTGGAAAACCGCAAATTTAACGCCCCTATTTAAAAAAGAAGGCAGACAGAAAGCAGGAAACTATCATCATCATCATAGGCGGTCCCTCGAACAAGGATGAAACTAAAACCCAGTTAGCATAACATCTGTCGTTGGGAAAATGCTGGAATCCATTATTAAGGAAGCAGTAGCAGGACATTTTGAAAAACATAATTTAGTCAAGCAGAGTCAGCATGGTTTTATGAAAGGGAAATCATGTTTGACAAATTTGCTGGAGTTCTTTGAGGATGTAACGAGCAGGGTGGATAAGGGGGAACCAGTGAATATGGTGTATTTGAATTTCCAGAAGGCATTCAATAAGGTGCCACATAAAAGGTAACTGCACAAGATGAAAGTTCACAGGGATGAGGGTAATATATTAGAATGAATAGAGGATTGGCTAACTAACAGAAAACAGAGATTCGGGATAAATGGGTAATTTTCCAGTTGGCAAAAAGTAACTAGTGGAGTGGGGCCTCAACTATTTATAATCTATATTAATGACTTGGATGAATGGACTGAGTGTAATGTAGCCAAGTTTGCTGATGATACAAAGATGGGTGGGAAAACAAGTTGTAGGGAGGACATAAATAATCTGCAAAGGGATATAGACAGGCTAAGTGAATGGGCAAACATTTGGCAGAAAAAATAAAAAAGAAAATTATAATTAAATGGAGAAAAATTATAAAATGCTGCAGTACAGAGAGACCTGGGGGTCCTTGTGCATGAAACACAAAAAGTTAGTTTGCAGGTACAGCAAATAATCAGTTAGGCAAATGGAATGTTGGCCTTTATTGCAAGGGGGATAGAGTATAAAAGCAGAGAAGTCCTGCCACAACTATGCAGGGTATTGGTGAGGCCACACCTGGAGTACTGCATACAGTTTTGGTCTCCGTGTTTAAGGAAGGATATAGGGGATTTGACAAGGTCGATGCAGAGAAGATGTTTGCACTCATGGGGGAATCTAGACCTAGGGGGCATAGATTTAGATTAAGGGACCGCCCATTTAAAACTGAGATGAGGAGGAATTTCTTCTCTCAGAGGTTTTTAAATCTGTGGAATTCTCTGCCCCAGAGAGCTGTGGAGGCTGGGTCATTGAATATATTTAAGGCGGAGATAGACAGGTTTTTGAGTGATAAGGGAGTAAAGGGTTGTGAGAGCCAAGGAAGTGGAGCTGAGTCCATGATCAGATCAGCCATGATCTTATTAAATGGCGGAGCAGGATCAAGGGACCAAATGGTTTACTCCTGCTCCTATTTCTTATGTTCTTCTGTTTTTTGACAAAACGTTTGGTCATCTGCCCTAATATCTCCTTATGTGGCTCAGTGTCAATTTTTTTGTCATGTTACTCCTGTGAAGTGCCTTGGGACATTTTACTACTGGCAGAAAAAATCAAAGAGCAAGTTATTATTTAAATGAAGAAAGATTGCAAAGTGCTGCAGTACAACGGGACCTGGGGGTACTTGTGCATGAAACACAAAAGGATAGTATGCAGGAAGGCCACTGGAATCTTGGCCTTTATTGCAAAGGGGATGGAATATAAAAACAGGGAATTCGTGCTACAGCTATACAGGGTATTGGTGAGGCCACATCTGGAATACTGTGTGCAGTTTTGGTTTCCATATTTATGAAAGGATATACTTCATTTGGAGGCAGTTCAGAGAAGGTTCACTAGGTTGATTCCGGAGATGAGGGGGTTGACTTATGAGGAAAGGTTGAGTAGGTTTGGCCTCTACTCTTTTGAATTCAGAAGAATGAGAGGTGATCTTATTGAAATGTATAAGATTATGAGGGGACTTAACAAGGTGGATGCAGAGAGGATATTTCTACTGATGGGGGAGACTAGAACTAGACTAGATCTTAGTGTAAGGGGCCGCCCATTTAAAACTGAGATGAGGAGAAATTTCTTCTCTCAGAGGGTTGTAAATCTGTGGAATTCGCTGCCTCAGAGAGCTGTGGGAGCTGGGACATTGAATAAATTTAAGACAGAAGTAGACAGTTAAACGATAAAGGGATAAGGGGTTATGGGGAATGGGCACGGAAGTGGAGCTGAGTCCATGATCAGATCAGCCATGATCTTATTGAATGGCGGAGCAGGCTTGAGGGGCCGTATGGCCTACTCCTGTTCCTATTTCTTATGTTCTTATGTTCTTATGTAAAGGCGCTATATAAATACAGGTTGTTGTGTTGTTGTTGTTGGATCATTTGCTAAACAGAGTCCCGTGTTTTACAGAAAGGTGAAGAACACAAACAATTTCGAGTGCTTTCTTCTTTCTTTATCCAGCTTAATTCATTTATTGCAGTGTGGCACCAGAATATTACTTTAAAAAGTCAAATTAAACTGTAGCCACGCAATGTTTGATGTTTTGTGACAAGTGTTAATTTAATTCACACCATTTCCTGTGCTCTTGCATCCTGTGTATAGCATTTTAATTTTTGCCACGCAAGGAAAGGGACTGGAAAATTAATCGCATGGCACTGAGTGGGTGGGATAACAGTAAATGCTTCAGTCAAAGACTTACAAGAATATAATTTGCGAGATGTTGGGTTGTAAAAAAAAAAGAGTGGTAATTTTATTAAAAAATGTATTTGGAAAGTCCAACATTATAAATCGATTGCGCACAGCAATTGAACAGCAGTCAGTACATCTTTATAGAGAAGTGACTGTGTACCAACCCCAATTACTAAAGTTCTTTGGCTCAGAAATTAGGCTTCTTACCACCAGGCGTTACCACTGCAATCCTGGAAAAAAATGGCGGCCATCTCTCTAACGCCCGTCTTTCGTGTGTTACTCGGCGACCAACAATTTGGAGCGTACCTTAGTCCTGGAGATACAAATATGGAGTGCGTGATGTCATGCTCTGCAAACTTCAACCCTAGCGCTGAGTTCAGCTCTGGGTCCTAAGCTCGCTCTGAAAAACAAGCGTGCAGCAGACTGACAAGAGACGCTGTCAGCAATTCTCAAATTGACATATACATCTTTCAGGTAAGTTTGCATTTAAGCTTTTGGACTGCATTTTAAAATATTTTTATTGAAGTATTGTCTTGGTGCAATACATGTTAAAAGTTTTTTTAAGTGTGCAGGATGTGCTGCTGGATGTTTGCAAGGCCTCGGTTGGTAAAGGAAGGATTCTGAGAAGACAGAAAATGTTGAAAATTCAGTAGGTCAGGCAGCATCGTTGGAGAGAGAAACAGAATTCACGTCTCAGGTCGAGATGCTGCCTGGCTTGCTGAGTATTTCCTGCATTTTTTGCTTTTATTTCAGATTTACAACATCCACTCGCAGAGGGAAGAGGAGGATGCAGAAGAAGAGGAAGCAGAAAGAAGGAGGCAACCCAGACAGTCCCTTTGTGGCTGGGATATCCGGGATGAAATCATCTGCCTGCAGTACCAGTGACCACAACTCCAATGCCCCTTTCAACATTCGAAGTACCTTACCTTCCCTCTTCTACTGACCATCACAGCGTTCTCTTGGCCACAATCCTGAAATGAAAGCCACCACAAATCAAACTTTCCAATTCAACTTTAGACATCTATCCATCCAGTATCACATAAAAAAATCAACTAATCACCATTATGCATTCCCTTAGTGACTGTCTTGTGTGTGTCTTTGCCTATCCTACTGATGTCATGCAGTGCTATTCCAGTGGCTGCAGCATGGCTGGTGGAAGGCTACTGATTTCAGTGGGGGACACTGCAGATGCCCTTGTAGGATGACCTCAAGGAACTGCTGGCTGGGAATGTGAAATCAAGTGATGGTGTTTCTTCTTGTTCGTATTCTTGTTCTAGCTGTTCTTCGTTTTCTGCTTCTTCCTCTTCTTTTCTTCTTCTCTCCACACCCTCTTCTTGGTCAACTACTGGCCGGGCCGGCTGCATTTCTTCTGGGGGTGACATGAGGAAGGCACAAAGGTGGAGTTGAGTTGAGGGGAGGGCGGGAAAGCAAGCAGTGCATATGAGTGGAGGATAATGTATGAGGACACCAACATTTTATATCCTTTCAGCCCTGCCGCTGGCCTAGGACTCAGCCATGCCCCTATCAAGAATGGACAGCGTCTCCTCCAATGGGGTGAGGAGAAGCTAAGAATAGGAGGTGTGCCTCATGTTTGGTACAGATTGTTAGTAAGTGAGTGATGGTGGGGGTCGTGCATTGAGCAGTGTGTGAGGCTAATGGTGCAGTTGGTAGGAGCCGGCTTTTGAAGATGCATTCATTGACTTTGACCACTGGTCCGAGGTCATGTTTCTTTGGGTACTGGAATCAGGGTTTCTTTTAAATTCATTCCAGGGATGTGGGCCTCACATAAAACATAGAAACATAGGAACATAGAAAAATAGGTGCACGAGTAGGCAATTCGGCACTTCGAGCCTGCACAACCATTCAATAAGATCAGGCTGATCATTCACCTCAGTACCCCTTTCCTGCTTTCTCGCCATACCCCTTTATCCCTTTAGACATAAGGGCCATATCTAACTCCCTCTTGAATATATCCAATGAACTGGCATCAACTACTCTCTACGGCAGGGAATTCTACAGGTTAACAATTGTCTGAGTGAAGAAGTTTCTCCTCATCTCAGTCCTAAATGTCTTACCCCTTATCCTTAGACTGTGTCCCCTGGTTCTGGACTTCCCCAACATCGGGAACATTCTTCCTGCATCTAACCTGTCCAGTCCTGTCAGAATTTTATCTGTTTCTATAAGATCCCCTTTCATCCTTCTAAACTCCAGTGAATACAGGTCCAGTCGATCCAGTCTCTCCTCATATGTCAGTCCTGCCATGCCGAGAATCAGTCTGGTGAACCTTCGCTGCACTCCCTCAATAGCAAGAACATCCTTCCTCAGATTAGGAACTGAACACAAAATTCCAGGTGAGGCCTCACCAAGGCCCTGTACAACTACAGTAAGACCTCCCTGCTCCTACACTTAAATCCCCTAGCTATGAAGGCCAACATACCATTTGCCTTCTTCACCGCCTGCTGTACCTGCATGCCAACTTTCAATGACTGATGTACCATGACACCCAGGTCTCATTGCACCTCCCCTTTTCCTAATCTGCCGCCATTCAGACAATATTCTGCCTTCGTGTTTTTGCCACCAAAGTGGATAACCTTACATTTATCCACATTATAATGCATCTGCCATGCCCACTCATCTAACCTGTTCAAGTCACCCTGCAGCCTCTTAGCGTCCTCCTCACAGCTCACACCTCCACCCAGCTTAGTGTCATCTGAAAACTTGGAGATATTACACTCAATTCCTTCATCCAAATCATTAATGTATATTGTAAATAGCTGGGGTCCCAGCACTGAGCCCTGCGGCACCCCACTAGTCACTGCCTGCCATTCTGCAAAGGACCCGTTTATCCTGACTCTCTGCTTCCTGCCTGCTAACCAGTTCTCTATCCATGTCAGTACATTACCCCCAATACCATGTGCTTTAATTTTACATACCAATCTCTTGTATGGGACCTTGTCAAAAGTCTTTGAAAGTCCAAATACACCACATCCACTGGATCTCCCTTGTCCACTCTACTAGTTACATCCTCAAAAAATTCCAGAAGATTTGTCAAGAATGATTTCCCTTTCATAAATCCATGCTGACTTGTACCGATCCTGTCACTGTTTTCCAAATGTGCTGCTATTTCATCTTTAATAATTGATTCCAACATTTCCCCACTACTGATATCAGGTTAACCGGTCTATAATTACCAGTTTTCTCTCTCCCTCCTTTTTTAAAAAGTGGTGTTACATTAGCTACCCTCCAGTCCATAGGAACTGATCCATAGTCTATAGAATGTTGGAAATGATCACCAATGCATCCACTATTTCCAAGGCCACTTCCTTAAGTACTCTGGGATGCAGACTATCAGGCCCCGGAGATTTATCGGCTTTCAATCCCATCAATTTCCCTAACACAATTTCCCGCCTAATAACGATTTCCTTCAGTTCCTCCTTCTCACGAGACCCTCGGTCCCCTAGTATTTCCGGAAAAATTTTAGTGTCTTCCTTCATGAAGATAGAACCAAAGTATTTGTTCAACTGGTCTGCCATTTCTTTGTTCCCCATTATAAATTCACCTGATTCTGACTGCAAGAGACCTACATTTGTCTTCACTAATCTTTTTCTCTTCACATATCTGTAGAAGCTTTTGCAGTCAGTTTTTATGTTCCCAGCAAGCTTCCTCTCATACTCCATTTTCCCCCTCCTCTGTCCTCCTCTGCTGAATTCTAAATTTCTCCCAGTCCTCAGGTTTGCTGCTTTTTCTGGTCAATTGATATGCCTCTTCCTTGGATTTAACACTATCCTTAATTTCCTTTGTTAGCCACAGTTGAGCCACCTTCCCCATTTTATTTTTACACCAGACAGGGATGTACAATTGTTGATCTTTAAATGTTTGCTATTGCCTCTCCACCGTCAAACCTTTAAGTATTATTCGCCAGTCTATTCTAGCCAATTCACGTCTCATACCATCAAAGTTACCTTTCCTTAAGTTCAGGACCCTAGTCTCTGAATTAACTGTGTCACTCTCCACCTTAATAAAGAATTCTACCATATTATGGACACTCTTCCCCAAGGGGCCTCGCACAACAAGATTGCTAATTAGTCCTTTCTTATTACACATCACCCAGTCTAGGATGGCCAGCCCTCTAGTTGGTTCCACGACATATTGGTCCAGAAAACCATCCCTAATACACTCCAGGAAATCCTCCTCCACCGTATTGCTACCAGTTTGGTTAGCCCAATCTATATGTTGATTAAAATTGCCCATGATAACTGCTGTACCTTTACACAACTCCCACAAGCATTTTCTATCCTTTGGTATTCCGCAGCTCCACCCATACAGATTCCACATCATCCAAGCTAATGTCCTTCCTTACTATTGCGTTAATTTCCTCTTTAACCAGCAACGCTACCCCACCTCATTTTCCTTTATGTCTATCCTTTCTGAATGTTGAATACCCCTGGATGTTGAGTTCCCAGCATTGGTCACCCTGGAGCCATGTCTCTGTGATGCCATTTTATTGCCCATCCCTAATTACCGTTGAGAAGGTGGTGGTGAGCCAGTGGCATCTTCGGTGACTTGGTCCCACATCATTCTTTCCAGAGGGTCTACTGGCCCCTGTGGGTAGAGGACCTCTCTTGTAGTGTGGACCCCCTGCACAAAACTGGAGTGCTGTGTGCAAGATTCTGGGTGCCCTTTCCCTGGCTTGTTGAGCCATTTGTATTCGCGCTGATGCAATCTTAGCATTTTTTCAGATGCAAAAGGCAATTAAGCTTTAAGAGTTGAAGACTCCCATTTGGGAATTCTTTCTAATTGTAATTTTTTTTGGAAGGCAGTTAAGCTCTAAGGATTAAAAACTGCCTATTTTAACTTTTTTTTCATTTTAGAAGGCAGCTCCCCTTTAAAGGACCGCACTGCTTTCTGAAATGACAGCCTTGCTTTAAGAGAAGGCAATGGTGCTGGGGCCATGCTACATTGGGCCTCCTGCTGAGACTAACACCACCAAATCCAGCAATGCACCGTGAGTTTAACGCTGTGCCAATGTTAATTATCAACCAACAGCAAAGTATTGGTCGAGCCAACACCATCGATTCCGGTGGCCATTAACTCTGGCCCTCGATGGCACCGGCAGGTATTTAGTGATCTCGAATTTCTAGGCCATAGAACCATAAAATATTAGAAACAGTTAATGTTTCAGGTCAATGACATTTCATCAGAACTGGAAGAAGTTAGAGATGTAATAAGTTTTAAGCAAATACAGAAGCGATGAAAGGTGCAGGAGGAGGACAGGAAAGAACAAAAGGGAAGGTCTGTGATAGGGTGGGCAGAAGAAATTAAATGACAAAAGGGATGATGGTGCGAGGCAAAAGCGGATGGTAATGGGACAAGTAAGGAAACAAAAGATGGGTTGAGAGGAGGTATAAATGACAACAGCCGAATCATTACCAGCACCTGCTGTCTGAGGAAATTGGAGCAGTGATTCTGATCTGAAATTGTGGAACTCGATGTTGAGGTCGAAAAGCTGTAAAGTGCCTCATTGAAAGATGAGGTGCCGTTCCTCGACCAAAGTTTAAAAGTTTAGTTAGTTCACCTTAAGATAAGGTTGATAAGGTCACAGCTTTAGTAATGATTCCAGGTCATTGCGAATCAGCTTGGTAGAGTGTGTGGTCTCACCTCCCTCTGGGTTGTTGCAGTGACATCAGTGCGGTTAAACTCCATCTGCCATTGTGGTACTTCTTCCTTCTTTCATTTTTTTTCACTTGCAGTTGGACTAACCTTACTTCATTCTCAGAAACTTAACTCCCACATAAGGTGATACATTGAAACAAATGAGACCCTGAAATATTTGCCGATTTCTGATTGAACTTCTTAATCTTGAAGTCTCATCCTTGATCCTTCTCAGTTAGAGATGCTTCACAAACTGTTCTTTACTTTAACCCTCTGAATTATTCTCCGTGTTTCTAGTCTCTCTGAACTCCTGTAATCTTTCTTTCCTGATCTCAATAAACAATTGTCTGTCTGATTTTTAATATCAAAAACCCAACTTTTAATCCATTTTATTTTAAAAGTAAATCTCTTTCTCCCACCTTCTGTTGAATATTGACCACTTTGAGTATTGTGCCTTCTTGCAAGTATTTGCATTTTTACTGCCAATACCTTGGACATATATATGTCAAGTACACATAATGTAGGGAATTTTAATCACAGAATGAAAAAACACAGAAGGAGGCCATTCAGTCCATCGTGCCTGTGCTGGCTCTTTGGTGGAGTTATCCAATTAGTCCCACTCCCCCCTGCTCTTTCCCCATAGCCCTGCAAAATTTTTCTGCTTCAAGTATTTATCCAATTCTCTTTTGAAAGTTACTATTGAATCTGCTTCGATCGCCCTTTCAGGCGGCGCATTCCAGATCACAACAACTCGCTGCGTAGGAAAGGGTTTTTGAGAAAAGCTAGACCTGCTCCTTACTTGTAAAAACGTTCATTTTCTCAATTTTGAATAACAATAAGAAGATATGCCTCCCTTCTAGGTGCTCTTTCTTATCAAAAACAGCAGAACTGTCCAAACGACCTCAACAATCCTGGGTGTACTGAGCTCTGGCCCCTAATGAGAAGCAGATGCTAACTGTGCAAGCACCTTTATGTTCACAGTGCTTTCTTGAAATTCTTAGCAGTAACTGGATGTCAACCTTGGCTCACTGGATCAGAATCTCGCCTCTGAGTCAGAAGGTTGAGGGTTCAAGTCCCACTCCAGAGACTTGAGCACATCATCCAGGCTGGCACTACCAGTGCAGTGCAGAGGGAGTGCTGCACTGTCGGAGGTACTGTGTTTCGGATGAGATGTTAAAGTGCTGCAGTACAGTGGCGTGGAGGCCCCGACCTGCGTGAGAACATGAGTGGCAGGTCGGGGCCATAAAAGGAGCAGCGTGGAGGCCTCGGGAGCAGCATGGAGGCGTACTACTTCAGGGAGCAGCACGAGCTGGTGCAGGAGGGCGATGGCAGAAAAGAATGATGTCATCAAGGTCCAGGCCGGTGATTGGAGTGTGGGCAGACACAGCAGGAGTGACAAAGGAATGGTGAGAGACTGTAGAGGGACGTGATCAGGCCCCAAAAGAGGTGTGATTTCGGGGCCAGGGGCAGCACGGGCCAGCTCACACTGCGATATGTGTGCACACTAGGCCCGTGCAGCAGAGCAGATCTCCAGTCGTCTTGGATAACCCTTACCACTGGACCAAGACCTAGCTCTGTCAAGCCCGTGTGGTGGCTGGTATGCAACAGTCACCACACATTAAAAAAATCCACGCACAGGCATCTTCCATTAGGTCCTTCATTGAAACACCTGTGAACTCATCCTTTTTTGGCGTGGAAGCAAGTCATCCTCATTTCGAGGGACTGCCTATGATGATGCAGTACAGAGAGACCTGGGTGTCCTTGTGCATGAAACACAAAAAGTTAATATACAGGTACAGCAAATAATCAGGAAGACGCATGGCATGTTGGCCTTTATTGCAAGGGGGATAGAGTATAAAAGCAGAGAAGTCCTGCTACAACTGCATTGTATTGGTAAAGCCACACCTGGAGTATTGTGTACAATTTTGGTCTCCGTATTTAAGGAAGGATATACTTGCATTGGAGGCTGTTCAGAGAAGGTTCACTAAGTTGATTCCGGAGATGAGGGGGTTGACTTATGAGGATAGGTTGAGTAGGTTGGGCCGATACACATTGGAGTTCAGAAGAATGAGAGGTGATCTTATTGAAACTTATAAGATAATGAGGGGGCTTGACAAGGTGAATGCAGAGAGGATATATCCATTTATAGGGGAAACTAAAACTAGGAGACATAGTCTTAGAATAAGGAGCCGCCTATTTAAAACTGCGATGAGGAGAAATTTCTTTTCCCAGAGGGTTGTAAATCTATGGAATTCTCTGCCCCAAAGAGCTGTGGAGACTGGGTCATTGAATATATTTAAGGCGAAGATAAACAGATTTTTGAGTGATAAGGGAGTAAAGGGTTATGGGGAATGGCAGGGAAGTGGAGCTGAGTCCATGATCAGATCAGCCATGATCTTATTGAATGGTGGAGCAGGCTCGAGTGGCCAAATGGCCTACTCCTGCTCCTATTTCTTATGTTCTTATGTTCTTATGTTCTTAAACCAAGGCCCTGTCTGCTCTCTCAGGTGGATTATAAGAACCTAAAAATAGGATCCGGAGCAGGAGTTAGTCATACAGCCCTTTGAGCCTGCTCCTCCATCAACTCCATTTTCCCGCCTGATCCCCATATCTTTTGATTCCTTAGACTCCAAAAATCTAGCGATCTCAGCTTTGAATATACTCAATGACTGAGCCTCTACAGACATCTGGAGTAGAAAATTCCAAAGATTCACAACCCTCTGAATGAAGAAATTTCCCCTCATTTCAGTCTTAAATGGCCAACCCCTTATTATGCTGATAGATTTAGATATTTACGGGGAGACTAGACAAGTATATGAGGGAGAATGGAAGAGAGGGTTATGCTGATAGATTTAGATGAGGAAAGACGGGAGAGGCTCGAGTGGAGCATAAACACTGGCATGGACTGGTTGGGCTGAATGGCCTGTTTTTCTGTGCCGTATATCCTATGTAATATAACCCTATGTAACTATTTCTGTTTTCCAGAATCCAACAGGATTGTTGCAAACAACATCCTAGGCTTTTAGACATTTTAAGGTAATGTTTAGGCCCTTTCTCCAACAATAGCAGTTCTTAAAATGGCACGGGTTATTTATCAATGTAAAAGCTCAGAGCTCAAAGACTGGACAGGTTAGGTAGACCTTACACAGAGCAAAATATGTTAATGCACAATAGATGTTAATTGTTCAGGTGATTGGAGCCATTACATTGAACCATGGACTTTCTTGCCATTATCATAGATTAATATTGCAGTCCTTTGTGATAGGGCTGTGTGTTTGCTCAGTTCTATAGAGTATGTCCCAAATCACCTTGGCACGGATCGAAGAACCAAGCCCAGCCTAGGACAGTGCGTTTGATTGACAGTTGTGTCTGCGGCCTTTGAGAGAGATGCTTGATTATCTGTAGTCCTCTATGCGTGGTAGCTTGGTGGCTGGGGTCTGCAATGAGAGGTTGATAAGAACATAAGAATTAGGAGCAGGAGTAGGCCATACAGCCTCTTGAGCCTGCTCCGCCATTCAATAAGATCATGGCTGATCTTCCATCTCAACTCCACTTTCCCACCCTACCCCATATCCCTTGATTCCCTTAGTGCCTGAAAATCTCAGTCTTGAATATACTCAATGACTCAGCATCTACAGCCCTCTGGGGCAGAGAACTCCAAAGACTCACAACCTTCTGAGTGAAGATATTTCTCCTCTGAGTCCTAAATGGCCGACCCCTTATCCTGAAAGTATGCCCCCTAATTCTAGACTCTTCAGTATTGAAACAGCCCCTCGGCATCTTACCTGTCAAGCCCTCTCAGAATGTTATATGTTTCAATGAGACGGTATTGGGCCTCATCTGCTTAGTTTGTGAGCCACTTTCAGCTTTCTAGTCAACAGTAGGGTTCTGTGTTTAAGATTGAGGTGCCCAGCATGGAAGTTAGATGTCTGAATCTGCAGCAAGTTCAAAGCATAAGGAGAGATCTTCTGTTTAAGCTCCACTTATAGTGAGCAAATGAGTAGCTTCTATATTATATCATGTATCAAGGAGGGCAGTGAAGTGTATGATTCACTATTTTATATTGTATACTTTCCATTCACCTGTTTGATTTAAATAAGCCATCTGATGGTTCAGAGCCCAAATCTCGACATGGTGTCAGGGGATCTTTTGTGGCCATTTGAGAGGGCAGACGAGGCTATGGCACTATTTCAAAGAAGAGGAGGGGAGTTCTCCCCGGTGTCCTGGGGCCTCAGTTGACTGATAGTACCACAGGAAGGATACAATAACCAGACAATAATAACAAAGGATGTTTTACACAGACATTAGCTAAGGAGTTAGGCAGTTACTGTTTTCTGGAAATGGGGGGAGAGACACTGAATTTAGAATACAGAGGCAAATACAGCTATGGTACAAATCTTTGTCTAACTTTACTCTCCCGCAAAGGTGCTGCAGCGTATATTTGGTACAGGTAGTAGGTCAGTTTAATGACCAGCCCAAAATGATGCGAGGAAGTGGCTCAGCCCAAAATGAACAGAGTGCCTATTCTACTTCTTCTTCTTAGACGGTCCTTTGTATCAAGAATGACTTCCTTCCACACCAAAAAGGGATGAGTTCACAGGTGTTCCAGGGGCTAGAACCTCCACTTTTGTGCTTATCGCCCAAAAATGGGTGTTATTTCCTGCGGTGGGCGTTAAAAAAGGGTTTTCAGATCGCCGGCTTCTCGCCCATTCTCAAAACATTTAGTTTGCATTTTGAAAATGGGCATTACCGCGAGCGATATCAGCTGGGCGGTAGCGTAAAATTTTTTTGACCTTCTGCCGTAAAGTGTGGCCGTCCTTAGCAATGGCATGGCAACGCTTGATTCCCGGGATTCAGGAGGTCAGGGGTCATCATGACATGTGCAGAAGAGGAGACAGAGAGAGAGGGAGCTCAGAGGCACTGAAAGCATGTGTGGCTGTGGTGTGTGCTTGTCTGGCTGTTGTGGGAGGCACGATGGAGATTCACCAGCAGCAAAAAGCCTACTAAGCCCCAAGAACATAGTTGGCACCGAGTTTTTGTCCAACAAATAAGATATAACATTGAAGGGATGGAGGGGGCCCTGGAGCTGGTAGCCAGGAACACTAATGGCAGAGGGCTCCCAGTGGTCCCGGAGCGCGGCACTGCACCCCAAGGCGATGCATCCCCATTGCCAACCACACATGAGAGCCAGCAGCAACAGCTTGCTTCTGGCTCGGAGCACGTTCCCACCTTGGGACCATCCTCTCCCGTATTCGTCCAAGCAGCGCTTTGGCCGTCTTCCTCCCCCCCACCCCCCGTCTTCCTCCCCCCCACCCCCCGAGGACCTCCTCGGCCAGGTGGCTTCAAGTCAGGAGGGGAAGGGGAAGGGGTAGAGGTGGGGAGGAGAAGCGGGGGGGGGGGGGGGGGTGGTGGAAAGGGTTGGTTTGTATAGAAATACTGATAATTTCAGACTAATGTTCAGTTTAAATGCCCTTTACTTCACAAAACCTTGAAGCAGATTGGCTCAGATAGCTGCGCCATTACACGCTGGTGATTCCTTAACATCAAAGGGTATAATCACACTTAACTTCAATCAACTTAAACTTTAACTGTCACCAAGGTGATGCCCACCATTGATGAATGACCTGCACACCCAGCAGTGTGTCAGTCTTGTAAGTAACACCAATGTTCTTTCAGGCAAAGTGATCATTGATGAGCTCCTGACGTAAGGCTCTTGCAGCTATCGTGCCACCATGGGCCCTTTCATCTGGTCAACAGGGGAGCGAGGGCATGCCTTTTGTCATGTATTTCACTATCTTGCAATGACAATAGTTATGTAACTGTAACTCATGCACACTGTACCTGTACCCTTGAAATGCACACCCTGACCACAGGGGGTGAGCTTGCGGGAGACACTCCTCACCTGGGTTTCCAGGTATAAAAGGGGAGATCCCACCCAGGGTCAGCACTCCTTGGTCATGGGACTAAAGTGAAGGTCACAGAGTGACCGTGTCTGATATATACATGCCTCGTGTGAGTTCGTAACAAGGTGCAGAGACACTACATTTGGTGACGAGAAACGGGAATCACCGACCCATGAGGATGGCCAACGCTGGCACAGAGGAACGCTACTGTGTGGGTGAGGACTGGGACGACTTTGTGGAAAGACTTCAGCAGAGCTTTGTCGCAAAGGACTAGCTGGAAGAGACAGCGGCTGACAAGCGAAGGGCACATCTACTGACCAGCTGTGGTCCACAGACGTATGCGCTGATGAAAGACCTGCTCGCACCCCAAAAGCCAGCGGAGAAGTCCTTCGAAGAGCTCAGCCAGCTGATCAGTGAGCATCTCAACCCGGCAAGTAGCGTACACATGGCCCGGCACCAGTTCTACTCTCACAAGCATCGGGAGGGTCAAAACGTCTCGGACTTTGTGGCAGAACTGCGGCGTTTGGCCAGTCTCTGTAAGTTCTCCAATGCCTGCAGGGGGGAGATGTTAAGGGACTTTTTCATCGATGGCATTAATCATGCCAGCATTTTCAGGAAGCTCATAAAGACCAAGGACCTGACTTTAGAAGGGACGGCGTTGATAGCTCAGACCTTTATGGCAAGGCAAGAGAAGACCAAGCTAATTTACGCACGCAGCCCTGGTTTTAACATTGCGATGAACTAGGGAGTTAATGTTGTAAAAGTGATACAGAACCCCGCAGGCAGGCAAGGGCAATTCGACACCGCCCAGACAGCAACAAGCTCCAGGGTGGGCCCGCAACAGGGACAATGGAAAGGGGATCGGCAATTCACACCATCACGAGGAACAATGCATCCCGTGATGGGACCATTAACACCCTCCATCAGAGTGCTGAGAAACAGCCAAACGGGCCATCAGAGAGGAATGCCTGGGAATAGTCCTTTTGTTAACAGCACTCTCAGCTCATGTTGAAGGTGTGGGGGTAGACACACTGCCAAAAGCTGCAGGTTCCAGCTTTATACCTGTAGGATTTGTAATGTCAGTGGACACTTGGCTAGGATGTGCAAAAAGGCAGTAGCAAGGCTAGTCTGCGAGAAGCGGAGGCCTGGGGAACAACCATGGATGCTGAAGTTCAGAGAGTTCATGTGGCTGACGTCCACAGCTCATACACTAAAACGCCACCCATGATGATGAAAGTCTTACTGAATGGCATCCCGATGCACGTAGAGCTGGATACGGGAGCTAGCCAGTCACTCATGAACGCTCAACAATTTGAGATACTATGGCCACACAGAGCTAGCAGGCCCAAACTGGAACGCATTGAGACGCAGCTACGTACATACATCAAAGAGATCATCCCAGTGCTGGGCAGTGCAAACTTGGTGGTAACGCATAATGGATTACAGAACCGGCTGCCACTCTGGATTGTTCCGGGAAATGGCCCTGCGCTTTTGGGGAGGAGTTGGCTAGCTGAGATGAATTGGAAATGGGGGGATGTGCACGTTATTTCATCCGTGGAGCGAAGTTCATGCTCGCAGGTATTGCAAAAATTCTTTCAACCCGGTGTCGGAACGTTCAAGGGCACTAAAGTAGTGATACGCATCACTCCGGACGCCAGACCAGTGCACCACAAAGCCAGAGCGGTGCCGTACGTGATGCGTGAGAAAATTGAAAGTGACCTGGACAGGCTGCTCAGAGAAGGCATAATTTCGGCCATTGAATTCAGCAACTGGGCAAGTCCCATTGTTCCCGTCCTCAAAGCAAATGGCTCGGTTAGGATTTGTGGCGACTACAAAGCCACCATCAACCGCGTGTCGCTGCAAGACCAATACCTGCTTCTGAGAGCGGAGGACCTCTTTGCCACACTGGCAGGTGGAAAGCTGTTCACGAAGCTGGACCTCACTTCGGCCTACATGACTCAGGAACTGCCGGAAGAGTCCAAGCTTCTGACCACCATCACGACACACAAGGGATTATTTGTCTACAACAGGTGCCTGTTTGGCATTTGTTCGGCAGCGGCTATCTTTCAGCGAAACATGGAAAGCTTGCTCAAAGTCCATCGCTGGAACGGTCGTATTCCAAGATGACATCCATATAACGGGTCGAGACACCGAGGATCACCTCCGCAACCTGGAGGAGGTGCTACGCCGATTGGATTGGGTAGGCTTGCGGCTGAAAAAGGCCAAGTGCATGCTTTTGGCCCCAGAGGTCGAGTTCCTGGGCAGGAGGGTTGCCGCAGATGGGATCCGGCCCACTGAATCAAAAACTGAAGCGATTCACCGGGCGCCCAGGCCCGGCAACATATCGGAGTTGCGATCATTCCTGGGACTTTTGAACTATTTTGGGAACTTTCTGCCGAACTTAAGCATATTGTTGGAGCCGTTACACATGCTCATCCGTAAAGATTGTGAATGGTTTGGGGGGAATTGTCAAGAACGGGCTTTCAATAAGCCGAGGAACCTGCTGTGTTCCAACAAACTGTTGACTTTGTATGACCCCTGTAAAAAACTGGTTTTAACATGCGATGCGTCATCCTACGGGGTTGGGTGTGTATTGCAGCAGGGTAACAATGACGGCCGACTCCAACCGGTGGCTTACGCCTCCAGGTCGCTCTCCCAGGCAGAGCGTGGATATGGCATGGTCGAGAAGGAAGCACTCGCATGTGTGTATGGTGTGAAAAAGATGCACCAGTACCTTTTCGGTAGACAGTTCGAGCTAGAGGCGGACCACAAGCCGTTAACATCCCTGTTGTCCGACAGCAAGGCTGTCAACGCTAACGCGTCAGCTCGCATACAGCGATGGGCCCTCACGCTGGCTGCGTATGACTACACCATACGGCACCGGCCAGGCACCAAAAATTGCGCTGACGCATTCAGCAGGCTCCCACTGGCCACCACCAAGGGGGCGTCGGTGCAGAGCGCTGAGATGGTCATGGCCGTTGAGGCTTTTGACACTGCGGGCTCCCCCATCACAGCCCGACAGATCAAACTCTGGACCAACAGGGACCCCCTCCTATCCATGATAAAGAAATGTGTCCTGACTGGGGATTGGGTGCCCGCAAACAGGGCGTGCCCCGAGGAAGTCAGGCCGCTTCAGAGACGGATGGATGAACTCTCCATCCAAGCCGACTGCCTGTTATGGGGCAGCCGGGTAGTCATGCTCCAGAAAGGAAGGGAAGCGTTCATCAGGGAGCTCCACAGCGAGCACCCTGGCATCGTGTTAATGAAGGCCATTGCCCGGTCACATGTATGGTGGCCGGGTATTGACTCAGACCTGGAACACTGGGTTCGCAGGTGCACGACGTGTGCCCAGCTGGACAATGCCCCCAGGGAGGCTCCAATCAGCCCGTGGCCCTGGCCCACCAGGCCATGGTCACGTATTCACGTAGACTATGCGGGGCCGTTCATGGGGAAAATGTTCCTGATTGTAGTCGATGCATACTCGAAGTGGATCGAGTGCATCATATTGAACTCGTGCACGACATCCATCACCGTGGAGAGTCTGTGTACGGTTTTCGCGACCCACGGCTTGCCGGACATCCTGGTCAGCGACAATGGCCCGTGTTTTACCAGCCATGAATTCCAGGCGTTTATGTCGGGCAATGGGATCAAGCACGTCAGGACAGTGCCGTTCAAGCTGGCTTATAATGGCCAGGCGGAACGGGCGGTCCAAGTCATAAAGCAGGGCATGCTGCGCATCCAAGGACCCTCCCTTCAGTACCGCCTATTGCGCCTCCTGCTGGCCTACAGGTCCCGGCCGCACTCGCTCACGGGAGTCCCGCCAGCGGAACTCCTCATGAAATGCACGCTCAAGACACGGCTGTCCCTTATTCACCCAGACCTGGCAGACATTGTTGAAGGCAAGCGCCAGTCCCAAACCGAGCTCCATGATCGAGGCTCAAAGGGGAGGTGTATAGAAATAGATGACCCGGTATTTGTTCTTAACCATGCTTTGGGACCCAAATGGCTTGAGAGCACCGTAATTGGCAAAAAAGGAAACAGGATCATGGTGGTCAGACTAAACAATGGGCAGATATGCCGTAAACACTTGGACCAAGTAAAGACAAGGTTCAGAATAGACACGGAGGAACCGGAAGAAGAGCATGATGAGATAGCACCCACACCACTGCCAGCGTATGAGCAACAAAGACAGCCCTCAGCATGCACAGTCCCTGCGGCCAGCCCGGACAGGCCGGAATCATCTCAAGTGACAGAGCCGCGTGCTGAGGCTCAGCCACCAGAGCCACAACTGCGGCGCTCCACGAGAGAGCGTCGACCACCCGATAGACTTAACCTCTGAAACTAAAAGACTCAAGGGGGGAGGTGATGTCATGTATTTCATCATCTTGCAATGACAATAGTTATGTAACTGTAACTCATGCACACTGTACCTGTACCCTGACCACAGAGGGTGAGCTTGCGGGAGATACTCCTCACCTGGATTTCCAGGTATAAAAGGGGAGAGCCCACCCAGGGTCAGGACTCCTTGGTCCTGGGAACAAAGTGAAGGTCACAGAGTGACCGTGTCTGATATATACATGCCTCGTGTGAGTTTGTAACAAGGTGCAGAGACACAACAGCTTCAGTGTCAGCCTGATTGTCTGAACATAAGAACATGAGAACATAAGAATTAGGAACAGGAGTAGGCGATCTAGCCCCTCGAGCTTGCTCCGCCACTCAACAAGACCATGGCTGATCTGGCCGTGGACTCAGCTCCACTTACCCGCCCGCTCCCCATAACCCTTTATTCCCTTATTGGTTAAAAATCTATCTATCTGTGATTTGAATACATTCAATGAGCTAGCCTCAACTGCTTCCCTGGGCAGAGAATTCCACAGATTCACAACCCTTTGGGAGAAGAAATTCCCTCTCAACTCGGTTTTAAATTGGTTCCCCCATATTTTGAGGTTGTGCCCCCTAGTTCTAGTCTCCCCGACCAGTGGAAACAACCTCTCTGCCTCTATCTTGTCTATCCCGTTCCTTATTTTAAATGTTTCTATAAGATCACCCCTCATTCTTCTGAACTCCAATGAGTAAAGACCCAGTCTACTCAATCTATCATCATAAGGTAACCCCCTCATCTCCGGAATCAGCCTAGTGAATCGTCTCTGTACCCCCTCCAAAGCTAGTATATCCTTCCTTAAGTAAGGTGACCAAAACTACACGCAGTACTCCAGGTGCGGCGTCACCAATACCTTATACAGTTGCAGCAAGACCTCCCTGCTTTTGTACTCCATCCCTCTCGCAATGAAGGCCAACATTCCATTCGCCTTCTTGATTACCTGCTGCACCTGCAAACTAACTTTTTGGGATTCATGCACAAGGACACCCAGGTCCCTCTGCACCGCAGCATGTTGTAATTTCTCCCCATTCAAATAATATTCCCTTTTACTGTTTTTTTTTCCAAGGTGGATGACCTCACATTTTCCGACATTGTATTCCATCTGCCAAACCTTAGCCCATTCGCTTAACCTATCTAAATCTCTTTGCAGCCTCTCTGTGTCCTCGACACAACCCGCTTTCCCACTAATCTTTGTGTCATCTGCAAATTTTGTTACACTACACTCTTCCAGGTCATCTATGTATATTGTAAACAGTTGTGGTCCCAGCATCGATCCCTGTGGCACACCACTAACCACCGATTTCCAACCCGAAAAGGACCCATTTATCCCGACTCTGCTTTCTGTTAGCCAGCCAATTCTCGATCCATGCTAATACATTTCCTCTGACTCCGCGTACCTCTATCTTCTGCAGTAACCTTTTGTGTGGCATCTTATCGAATGCCTTTTGGAAATCCAAATACACCGCATCCATCGGTACACCTCTATCCACCATGCTCATTATATCCTCAAAGAATTCCAGTAAATTAGTTAAACGTGATTTCCCCTTCATGAATCCATGTTGCGTCTGCTTGATTGCACTATTCCTATCTAGATGTCCCGCTATTTCTTCCTTAATGATAGCTTCAAGCATTTTCCCCACTACAGATGTTAAACTAACCGGCCTCTAGTTACCTGCCTTTTGTCTGCCCCCTTTTTTAAACAGAGGCGTTACATTAGCTGCTTTCCAATCCGCTGGTACCTCCCCAGAGTCCAGAGTCCAGAGTCTGGGCTGATGTCAGCATCCACCTCCTTGTCCTCCTCTTTCTCTCTCTGCTGAGGCGGACTGTCAGACTCATCAGGCAATTCTTGTCCCCTCCTGATAACCAAGTTGTGCAGCATGGAGTACACCACCACGAATTGAGCTACCTGCTTAGGATGATATTGGAGCTCACCTCCTGAGTGGTTCAAGCATCTAAAGCGCTGCTTCAGCACTCCAATGGTTTTCTCCATGATATTGCGAGTTGCTCTGTGGCTCTCATTGTATCGCCTCCTGGCCTCGGTGTGGGTGTCACGCAGCAGGGTCATCAGCCTGGTGGGGAGGCCATATCCTTTGTCACCAAGCATCCAGCATTGAGCTTGTGTCTCATTGTTAAACAAGTCAGATACAGTGCTTTCACACAGGATGTGAGCATCATGGATGCTGCCTGGAAATTTAGTATTCACTGCCAGTATAATTTGCTGGTGATCGACAACCAGTTGGACATTCAGGGAGTGGAATCCCTTACGGTTCCTGAAAACCTCTGCATCCTGAAAAGGTGCCCGCATCACGATGTGCGTACAGTCTATTCCTCCCTGCACCTTGGGGAAATTTGCAATTCTGGAGAATCCTAGAGCCCTCTCACTCTGTGCCTCCCTCGTCATAGGGAAGCTGATCAAGTCCCTCCTGTATGCGTACAGGGCTTCAGTGACCTGTCTAATGCAGCGATGTGTGGCATGCTGAAAAAGTCCGCAAATCGCCAGCTGTGGCCTGAAAAGAACCCGAGGCATAGAATAACAGTGCTGCGGTGACTTTGACCTTGACGGACAGTGCAGTACTGATGGTGCTGGCAGGTTGCAGATCTGTCCTTATCAGCTGGCATACCTGAGTAATAACCTTCTTGTGGAAGCGCAGTCTCCGAAGGCAAGTGGTGTCGGGCAAATCGAGGGAAGAATGCCTCGCCTTGTACTTGCAGGGGTCTAACGTCTGGTCCTCCTCATCTATCTGTCATTTCTTACACTGGGCACATAATGCAGTGAAGCATTCTGTCATGTATGTAACCACAATGTAACACCACTGTGTTACTGTATCCTCTCAACCTAGATGCACACCTTGACCACAAGGGGTGAACTTGTGGGAGACACTCCTTAACTGATCACACAGGTATAAAAAAGGAGGTCCCATGCAGGGTCATCGTCTTTGGAGTCCTGTGAATAAAGAGTTAAGGTCACAGAGTAACTGTGTCCCCAGAATGTGCCTCGTGTGGTTTCATGCTGCAGAGTAAGGACATTACATTGGCGACGAGAAACGGGAATTCACGGCCCAGCAGAATGGCCACCGGTAGCACAGAGGAATGGTACTGTGTTGGAGAAGACTGGGACGATTTTGTCAAGAGGCTTCAGCAAAGCTTTGTTACAAAAGAATGGCTGGTGGATGCAACAGCCGACAAGCGAAGGGCTCATCTTTTGACCAGCTGCGGACCAAAGACTTACGCGCTCAGAAGGACTTACTAGCACCCGAAAAGCCGGCAGACAAAACCTTTGAAGAACTTAGCAAATTGATCGAGGAGCACCTCAAGCCGGCGAGTAGCATACATATGGCCCGACACAGATTCTACACCCACCGACCTCGTGAAGGACAGAGCATACCGGACTTCGTAGCGGACCTCCGGCGTTTGGCCAGCCTCTGTAAGTTCACAGACGCCTGCAGCGGGAGGATGCTAAGGGACTTCTTTATCGAGGGCATCGGTCATTCAGGAATTTTCCGCAAATTAATTGAGACCAAGGATTTGACCTTGGAAATGGCGGCGTTGATGGCTCAAACTGTCATGGCTGGGGAGGAAGAGATGAAAGTAATTTACACGCGCAATTCTGCCTCTAACGCGGCGGTGGATCAGGGAGTCAAAATCATCAATGTGATTCAGAGCCCCGCAGGCAGGCAGGGGCAGCTGACAAGTCCTACAACAATTTGATTCACTATTCCAACCTAGCGTCAGGACTTTCAAAGGCACTAAAGTAGTGATACACATCACTCCGGATGCCAGGCCAGTGCACCACAAAGCCAGAGTGGTGCCGTATGTGATGCGGGAAAAGATTGAGAGTGAATTGGACCGGCCGTTGAGAGAGGGCATCATCTCGCCTGTTGAATTCAGCGACAGGGCAAGCCCCATCGTTCCCGTCCTAAAAGTGGATGGCTCTGTCAGGATCTGTGGCGACTACAAGGCCACCATCAATAGGGTGTCGCTACAAGATCAATACCCGCTCCGAGAGCGGAGGACCTCTTCGCCACGCTGGCAGGCGGCAAGCTGTTCACCAAGTTGGACTTCACTTCAGCCTATATGACCCAGGAACTGGCCGACGAATCTAAACTATTGACCACCATCACCACGCAAAAGGGACTGTTCGTTTATAACAGGTGCCCGTTTGGCATTCGATCAGCGGCCGTGATTTTTCAATGAAACATGGAAAGCCTGCTTAAATCCATTCCTGGAACGATCGTATTCCAGGACGACATCCTCATCATTGGTCGAGACACCGAGGAACACCTCCACAACCTGGAGGAGGTGCTACACCGACTGGACCGGGTAGGCCTGCAACTCAAGAAGTCTAAATATGTGTACTTAGCTCCTGAGGTTGAGTTTCTGGGCAGGAGGGTTGCTACAGATGGGATTCGGCCCACCGAATCCAAAACAGAGGCGATTCGACGAGCACCCAGGCCCTGCAACACATTGGAGTTGCGTTCATTCCTGGGACTGTTGAACTATTTCGGGAACTTTCTGCCGAACTTGAGCACGTTGTTGGAGCTGCTACACATACTACTGTGTAAGGGTTGCGATTGGTTTTGCGGGGGACTGTCAGGAACGGGCTTTTGATCAGGCACGAAACCTACTTTGTTCAAACAAGTTGTTGACCCTGTATGACCCCTGTAAAAAATTGGTTCTGACATGTGATGCATCATCCTATGGGGTTGGGTGCGTGTTGCAGCAGGGCAATGCTTAAGGTCAACTACAACCTGTGGCTTATGCCTCCAGGTCGCTCCCTCATGCAGAACGGGGATATGGGATGGTCGAGAAGGAAGCGCTTGCATATGTCTATGGTGTAAAAAAAATGCATCGGTACTTCTTTGGTAGGAAGTTTGAATTAGAGACAGACCACAAGCCATTAATATCTCTGTTGTCAGGCAAGGCTATCAATGCCAATGCATCAGCTCGCATACAGCGATGGGCTCTCACGCTGGCTGCTTATGACTGCTTCATCCGGCACCGGCCCGGCACTGAAAATTGCGCTGACGCGCTCAGCAGGCTTCCTCTGGCCACCACTAAGGGGGCAGCGGAGCAAAGCGGCGAGATGGTCATGGCTGTCGATGCCTTTGACAGCGCAGACTCCTCTATCACAACCCGCCAGATCAAAATCTGGGCAAACAGAGATCCCCTCCTATCCCTGATTAAGAAATGTGTCCTGACTGGGGATTGGGCACCCGCACACGGAGCATGCCCTGAGGAGGTCAGACCATTCCACAGACAGATGGATGAGCTCTCCATCCAAGCCGACTACCTACTATGGGGCAGCCGGGTAGTTATGCCCCAGAAGGGCAGGGAGGCATTCATCAGGCAACTCCACAGCTAGCACCCAGGCATTGTGCTGATGAAGGTCATTGCCTGGTCACACGTTTGGTGGCCTGGAATTGATGCAGACCTGGAACACTGTGTTTGCAGGTGCACGACGCGTGTCCAGCTGGGCAATGCCCCCAGGGAGGCCCCGTTCAGCCCTTGGCCCTGGCCCACCAGACCATGGTCATGCATTCATGTTGACTACGCGGGCCCGTTCATGGGTAAGATGTTCCTTATTGTGGTAGATGCGTACTCGAAATGGATTGAGTGCATCATTCTGAATTCGTGCATGTCATCCACCACCGTGGAAAACCTACGTGCGATCTTTGCAACCGATGGCTTGTCGGACATCCTGGTTAGTGATAATGGCCCATGTTTCACAAGCTACGAATTCCGAGAGTTTATGTCGGGCAATGGCATCAACCACGTCAGGAGTGCGCCATTCAAGCCGGCCTCCAATGGCCAGGCGGAACGTGCGGTCCAAATCATTAAGCAAGGTATGCTCAGGATTCAAGGACCCGCCCTACAATGTCGCCTATCGCGTGTCCTGCTGGCCTATAGATCCCGACCGCACTCGCTCACGGGTGTCCCGCCCACAGAGTTACTAATGAAACAGACACTCAGAACTCGGTTGTCCATCATTCACCCAGTCCTGACCGACATAGTTGAGGGCAAGCGCAAGTCACAAAACGAGTATCATGACCATAATTCGAGGAGGAGATGTATAGAAATAAATGATCCTGTATTCGTCCTCAATCACGCCATGGGGCCCAAATGGCTTGAGGGCACTATAATTGACAAAGAGAGGAATAGGGTCATCGTGGTAAAACTCAACAATGATCAGATATGCCATAAGCATCTGGACCAAGTAAACAAAAGGTTCAGCATCGACACGGAGGAACCTGAAGAAGACCATGAGATGGAGCTCACAACACCGTCAGTGAACGAGCAACAAGAGCAATCAGAAGAATGCACAGTCCCTGCGGTCAGCCCGGACAGGCCGGAATCACCACAGGTGACAGACACTCACGTTAGTGTCCAACAACCAGAGCCCCAACTGCGGCGCTCCACGAGGGAGCGTAGACCACCTGAAAGACTAAACCTATGATCCCAATAAGACTTTGGGGGGGCTGGGGGTGGGGAGGTGATGTCATGTATGCAACCACAATGTAAACCACTGTATTACTGTATACTCTCAACCTAGATGCACACCTTGACCACAAGGGGTGAACTTGTGGGAGACACTCCTTACCTGATCACACAGGTATAAAAAGGGAGGTCCCACGCAGGGTCATCGTCTTTCGAGTCCTGTGAATAAAGAGTTACGGTCACAGAGTGACCTTGTCTCCAGAATGTGCCTCGTGTGGTTTAATGTCGTAGAGTAAGGACTTTACACATTCCTTCGACGATGTCAAGTCTGCTGCATGTATTTGGTCACCAAGAGAGGGTGAGAAAGGACAGGCCCCATTGCAGTAGCTCTCTGTTTTCCACCGATTGGTCACAAACAAGGAATGTCCCGATGAAGAAACCTCTTCAATTCTAATCGGTCACTGTATGGTCAAGATGTTTCACAGATGTTCACATCAACTCCAACGACCTGCAGAGTACATCCGAACTCCGCTGAAGTTGAAGCACAGCAGCCTTTTAAAGGAAGCGACAAGTGATGTAGAACATGGCGTCCATAATGCTGTGATTAGTTCTGGTTAGTTCCACTTTTTGTGGGTGGTTTTTTGGCCGAGCGATATTGTGGGCGATATGTGTGCGAGCTGCTGAAATTGACGCTGGGTGATCTCATGGCTGCTAGTTTCAGTAAATATGCTCTTTACGACAAAAAAAAGTGGGCGGGCGTTAATATTGAATCTCGGCGTTAAATCCGTGCGGAAAGTAACACTGGCCGATATTATGGGCGTTGAATTCATCCATTCTGCTGATTCCACCCCAAAAAAGTGGGCGGGCGTTAATATTTTTTCTTGGTGTTAAGCACATGGGGAAAGTAATGCTCAGCGCTAAGTTTCCGAAAAATTCCTGCCAGTTTCTATTTTGTGCCAAAATGGGCGATATATGGGCGTTATACATCATTTCAGCAGTAAAATGGCCGTTAAGTGGGTGTTAAACATGCAAAAAATGTGGAGGTTCTAGCCCCATGACCCAAACTACATATTGAAGGGTGGAAGATGCCAGTGTGTGGACATTGACACCACCGTGTCAGCCAATGGGTTGTAGGTGGGACTTACAGCAAACACTCTATTTTACAGCATCTTCATCATCATAGGCAGTCCCTCGGAATCGAGCAAGACTTGCTTCCACTCTTAAGCTGAGTCCTTCGGTGGCTGATACAGGAAACAGACCGCAGAGTCTATTTAAGAAGAATCCCTACAAACTATAGCAAACAGAACTCATGACCAAAACTGCAGCAAAGCCTCCTGATAACAGCATGATTATTTCTCCAGCGAGAAATTGGAGAGCGAGGCTGAGCTCGAGCTCGGTGGAGGCGGCGTCTGTCATGGGGCTGTTCGGTAAATCGCAGGAGCGGCCGCCCAGGGATTTGTTGATATTGAGAAGGTGGTGGTGAGGGGAGCAGAAGGAGCAGCGTGGCAGCATACCACTCCAGCGAGCAGCACGTGCTGGAGCAGGAGAGCAACGGCAGTGAAAAGGGATGTCACCAAGGTCCAGGTCGGTGTTTGGAACATATGCAGGTACTGCAGGAGCAGCGAGGTCGGGGCGAAGGAGCGGCGAGAGACCATAGAGGGACGTGATCGGGGCCCAGGAGAGGCGTGAGATCGGGGCCCAGAAGAGGCGAGGGCCCAGGGGCAGCACGAGCCAGCCCACACTGCGATATGTGTGCGTGCTTGGTCTGTGCAGCAGTTGTCTTTGTTAATCCTTGCTGCTGGACCAAGACCTAGCTCTGTCAAGCCCATGTGGTGGCTGGTGTGCAACGGCCACCACACATTAAAAAAATCCAAGCACAGGCATCTTCTACCCTTCAAGATTTAGTTCGGACCTGGAATTTTAGGTCCATCATTGAAACATCTGTGAACTTTTTGACGTGGAAGCAAGTCATTCTCGATTCGAGGGACTGCCTATGAGTATTTCTCCAGCAAAATGCAGTGAGTAGAGTATAATACAAATAATATGTGTAAAATCAATCCACATCACTGACGGAAGTGCGGACTGCAGTGGTGACTGACGGGGAATTACCTAATCATCTTCACTCTGGCTGGGGCTCGTGGGTCACTCTACGCAGCACAAGGTTTAAGGGAACAATAGACAAAAGGAACAGTCAGATTTGTTTGGCATTAAGCATTAATTTGCCTAATTACTTAAATCACAATGAAATAAATTGTTTAATTAGTAAAAAGATAATGCTCTGATAAGATTAATAGGAGCACAAAACAAAACCCCATCTGGCATTGTTTTCTTTTGGAATTCCTTGACAAGGTGCAAACAGATTTTAAAGTGATTTAGTTTTTCTTGTCCCACTTCTCCCCCCAAAAATAAGTGATGATGGAAAGCAATTATTGGTAATCACAATATCTTGAAGGCTATAGACTTGGCCCCAGCTGTGAATGCATGTTGTGGTTGAGTCCCAAGGCAGATAGCATTTGTGTACTTGGCACTTTTTCCCTTGTTGAAACTGATTTAACACTTAGGAAAATAAAATTCTGCAAAACTTGTTGTATTAAACTTAAATCTTTATAAAGGAAAGTTCAGGTCCTACAAAACTTTATATGGATGTAAAGGGTTTGTTTAGAAACATGTAATTATCCGGTTAAACGCCAAATTTAGCTGGTCATATTTATCTCATTGCTGTTTGTGGGAGTTTGCTGTGCGCAAATTGGCTGCTGCAGTTTCCTACATTACAACAGTGACTACACTCCAAGAAGTATTTCCTTGGCAGTAAAACACTTTGGGACGTCGTGAAAACGTGAAAGGCGCTATAGAAATGCAAAGTTCTTTCTTTCTAATTGTTGTCATATCTGAAGTCCCAATTTTTCTAGCTAACTTTGCCCCTGAAATTTTGCAATGGAATACTATTATACTAGCATTTAACATGTTTGTGGGAAATTTCCTACTCTGGTATTTCAAGGCAGAATTAACCAATAATTATTTCAAACAGCTTATATCTTTACTAAAATAGCAGAGAGAGAAATGTGCATCACCTTCCACCCTCTGTAAACTTGAATGAATCCAAAACTCTACTGCTCGTGTCTCAACTTGCAACAAGTCCCGTTCATCCATCACCCCCTGTGCTCGCTGACCTACATTGGCTCCCAGTCCGGCAATGTCTTGATTTTAAAATTCTCATCATTGTTTAGAAGGCACTCGCCCCCTCCCAATCTCCATGATCTCCTCCAGCCCTACAACCCTCCGAGATCTCTGCGCTCCTCCAATTCTGGTGTCTTGCGCATCCCCGATTTCCATCGCTCCACCAGTGGTGGCCGTGTCTTCAGCTGCCTGGGCCCTAAGCTCTGGAATTCTCTCCCTGAATCTCTCTGCCTCTCTCTCCTCTTTTAAGAGACTTCTTAAAACCTACCTCTTTCACCTGTGCTTATATCTCGTTATGTGGCTTGGAGTCAAAACCTTGGGATGTTTTACTATGTTAAAAGCGCTGTATAAATGCAAGTTGGTGTTGTTGTAACTTCATGGCTTTGTGGCTATTTCTGTGCGCTTTCTGAATGTTCAATGGATTTTAAAATATTGACTTGACTGGGTATAATCATGGACATTAATCTTACATCTGGAACTCTGATTTAGATCTTTGGGATCTTAGAATTGTACAGAATTATATAGAATGTACAGCACAGAAACAGGCCATTTGACCCAACTGGTCTGTGCCGGTGTTTATGCTCCACACGAGCGTCCTCCCACCCTACTTCATCTCACCCTATCAGCATAACCTTCTATTCCTTTTTCCCTCATGTGTTTATCTAGCCTCCCCTTAAATGCATCTCTGCTATTCGCCTCAACCACTCCCTGTGGTAGCGAGTTCCACATTCTCACCAGAAGGTTGTAGTGAACAGTGATGTTTATTTGACGGATAGATGTTGGTTGTTTCTGACAGCAGTCCCTAGACATTTGATTTTGAGCAATAACTGACATTTCTACAATACTAAATTCTAAAATATATTTTAGTTCCTCTCTATCTAAGACCCAGTGGCAGAAGGTATGCTCTTTATCTTGGTAAGCTCTTGTTAACTGCAGGCCGATTTCATTTTTTTTTGCAGACTCTTATTTCAGATGTTTTGCTTAAAAGGTCATCAATCACTGTTAATCCTGTCCTGTGAAAAAAGATTGCATACAATTGCTGGACCTATTGCTGTCTCCCCGTAGCAATGTTAATTATCGAGAAATGCCAGGATGTGAGTAAAGCCTGTCAGACTGTAATTGCCACTAGAACTTTCCATTCAGCCCATGTAGTTCCTTTGCAAAAATATTATATTTCTCATGTCTGTACTTTAAAGACCTAGGTAAGATATTGCATGCCACCTGACTTTTCTGCCTTTCAAATGAATGGAAGAAAAGAATAATATTCTTTACTAGAATAGTACCAGGGATGAGGGACTTGAGTTATATGGAGAGACTGGAGGATTTGGGATAGTTCTACTTCGAGCAGAGAAAGTTAAGGGGAGATTTAATAGAGGTGTTCAAAATCATGAAGGGTTTTGATAGAGTAAATAAGGAGAAACTGTTTCCATTGGCAGGAGAGTCGGTAACCAGAGGACACAGATTTCAGATAATTGGCAAAAGAGCAGAGGGGAGATTAAGAGAATTGATTTTACACAGCGAGTTGTTGTGATCTGGAATGCACTGTCTGAAAGGACGGTGGAATCAGATTCAGTAGTAATTTTCTAAAGGCAATTGACTATATAATTGAAAAGGAAAAATTTGCAGGGCAATGGAGAAAGAGCAGGGGGAGTGTGACTAATATGACAGCTCTTTCAAAGAGCCGACACAGGCATGATGGGCTGATTGGCCTCATTTTATGTTATATGATTCTATGAAAATATGAACGTTTTTTTAGGGGAGGTATGGTCCTTCATGTCAGATTGTTGTTTCTGCACTCTGCCCAGGCAATGTGTAACACTCAACGAGTAATGACAAAAATCTATCCCCAGCTGATCGTGACACTGTGACATTTTAACATTGCAAGAATGTTTTGGAGACTTTTGATCTGATCCCATTGCATATTGATGGGCACAGTTGGAAAAATCCATCAATAACTTTCAGTCAAAGTCATCTGCGTTTAAATGCAAACTTGTTTGAAATCCTTCCTATCGCATTGCAGCAGAGGCAACTTTCCTCACTCTTTCATGAACTAAAAAACGACAAAGCAGATGAAATTTAATACAAAATATCAAGTATGTTACAGAATTACTAACTCAGAGTTTATGATGTTACAAGCAACGTAAAACGTATATTTTTATTGGGAATGCCACCTTACTTGCAATTGTTACCACACCATATAATTGTACAGAAATATAACTGTTGGCACCTGCAGGAATATATAATTATTCCATCAATATGCTATGACAGTGTTAATTTTATTCATTCAGTTTAGCTCTTCTCTGTGCTATCTGAAGCGTTCTAACACATTTATTCCTGTTAACTTTTGTGTGATGGTACAAATCTATTGTTTTGTAACTTCCCCACAAGCTGCGTAGATCTGGACAAGTGATATACATAGAGATATTGTAATGAGATCGTTACACTTGACTCTGACGCAATTGTAAAAAGGAAATATATATTTATAAATATACTAGTCACCTGCTCAGGGGTAAGGGCTCCATATTTGAGCTTGCAGAGTAGGTAGGTGTCTGTTTTCAACTCTGGGTTATAGCGATAGATGATTATACACTATAATTTAGGTTGGGAGATAGGGTCTGCAAAAGCAGTCAATTTCACAGCAGTGTTAAGGTTTTCCTGCCCAGTGGTATTCACCCACTTCAACACTGAGCACATCATGATTATGGTCTGCAGTCTGTTGGATCAAAGCCACTTGTAATTGCTCAGGCTTCAAAAAATGATCCTATGAGGAAATCAAAATGTAAAGTAGGATTATTTATAGTTCCAAGCCATGTGACATCTTTCTCCATTGGACATTTCTGACTTAGATTCATTATCTTTCAATCGACATGATCATTAAAAGGGGACCCGCTGTATTGTTTAAATTGTTCAGCAATCAGACTTGTTATTACAAAGATGGGTTTTATATATTTCAGAATCAAATTGCATTTTGATCGTAGTTTTCAAAATGTTAAGGAGAACAGATAAGGTAGATGGAGAAAAACTATTTCCACTCGTTGGGGTTCTAGGACTAGGGGCATAGTCTAAAAATTAGAGCCAGGTCTTTCGGGAGTGAAGTCATGAAGCACTTCTACACACAAAAGGTGGTAGAAGTTTGGAACTCTTTTCCACAAACAGCAATTGATGCTGGCTCAATGGTTAACTTTAAATCTGAGACTGATATATTTTTGTTAACCAAAGGTATTAAGGGATATGGGCCAAAGACGGGTAGATGGAGTTAGGTCGCAGATCAGCCCTGATCTCATTGAATGGCAGAACAGGCTCCAGGGGCTGAGTGGTCTCCTCCTGTTCCTATAATTTGTCAAGATTCTTAAATAATAACCCTCAGGAACACGTTGATGCTTCAAGGATTACCTGTGGTTCAGGATTGTTTTACCGTCAAGAAAATTATTTTTAAAGAATTGCCCATTAAACCCAAAAGCCTACCTCATGCCTACTGAAGCTTATAGAAGTGTCACAGATATACTTGTGTATTCATTAAACAAGACGCAAACCATGCTGTATTAATCAAAGTTGACATTTTTAGCGATAATGTTATTGTAGTGTGAACATGATTAAGTAGAACAGATATGATGGTGAGTATAAGCAAAGCATTCTTCATTTAGTGATTCAAATACTGAATCGTCTATATAATTCCAATTTGTAGCATTCATTTAATCACTTCCAGGGGTTGGAGAATTCATCCATGAATCCACGTTTCTGAATAGATACAGATAACACAGGTCAAAGTTCAATAAATCTAGTGATAAACACCCTGTTCGCAATTCTAATATCACAGAATCAGGCAGCACAGACGGAGGCCATTCGGCCCATCGTGCCTGTGCCAGTCTATCTCCTTAACCTGTGAGATTTAAGGATTGAGAAAGAAACAGAAACGACGAGAAGGAAATAGGAGGAATTAGAGTCAAAACACATACAGAAAGAGAAATAAAGGGAGGAAAAGAAAGATTGGATTAAGAGAGAGAAATGAGACAGAAAGGAAAAGTAAGAAAAAATTACAAGGTTTAAAATGTTAAAAATCTTTAAGAACAATTTTCTGGGCTGGAGAGGTTGAGTGGCATGGCAGGAACATAAATCTCCTCATTGAAAGTGTCCTTCCGCCATGAAATACCAGCCCTAACTTCCTGCGGTGAGTTTAATGGGTAATTAATGCTCAAATGCAGAAATTTCCTGGAACTCACGGAGAGGTTGAGGGCGAGCTGCTGTCATCGCGAGGTTAACGGTGGAGCGGTGTTAATCGTCCAGCGACTTGTGGAGATTCGCAACTCACGGGGAATCTCTTCCTCACCACAAGTCACTGGATGATTCACAAGTCAATAACGGTGAATATCAGTAAGTTCACCTTTATATTGGCAGCAAATTCTGGATAATTGTTGCATCTTATGTGGCACCAAAGTTGGAGACAGGATCCATCAGTTTAATCCAATGTTTTTAAATTTAAAAATTAAACATTTTTTAATGTACCTCAACATGTGAACAAGGTCAAATAAAACTTTTAAATAGGGAATTCTAACCTCACGACTCATTTAGAACAGTCCAATTTCAACAGTGGAATTCATGCTGGGTTCTAGATTTGAGGAACTGTATGATGTGTCTTTTGATTGGAGTTGCTTTCTTTCTCTGAATCCTTTCATTCTGATCTCTTCTTCTCTATCCCTTTGGACATAAAATGTGTGATATTAAAACCCAGTGATTCACTTTGATTAGAACCTCTTGCGAAATTGCTTTAATTAAAAATCTACCTTTCAGCCAGAGGAGTTTCGGACATTGTTGTGAATGCCATTATAAGATATATTGGGGAATGGTAAAAATGAGGATGTTACAATTCTCAGGCCTCTTAATTCTAAATGATAAGTTTACAAATGGGAATGATTAGTAAATAACAAGGGTTTATGGGTTTGAAAATTCACAGCCCTGCTAATATGTTATGTTAGACTTGCATAAACCTTGGTTAGACCACACTCAGAGTGCTGTGCACTATTCTGATTTCCATGTTACTAAAAGGATGCTGCAGCACTAGAAAAGGTGCAAAAAAGATCTATAAGGATGATTCCAGAACTGAGAGGTTAAAACCATCAGGAAAAACTGAACAGACTAGAAAACAGAAGGCTGAGGGATGACCTGATAGAGGTCTTTAAAATTATGAAGGGGTTTGATAGAGTAGACGTAGAGAAGATGTTTCTACTTGGGGGGGGTGGGGGAGGGGAGCGGGGGTGGGGGGGAGAGCGGGGTGGGAGGAAGGGATGAGGGGTGAGGAGAGAGACTAAAATTAGATAAGATAGTCACTAATAAATGAAATAGAGATTTCAGGAGAAACTTCTTTACCCAGAGAGTGGTGAGAATGTGGAACTCGCTACCGCAGGGAGTGGTTGAGGTGAATAGTATAGATGCATTTGAGGGGAAGCTAGATAAACACATGAAGCAGAAAGGAATAGATGGTTAAGCTCATGGGTGAGAAGAGATGTGGGAGGATGCTTGTATGGAGCATAAACACCGGCACGGACCAGTTGGATCAAATGGCCTGTTTATGTGCTGTACATTCGATGTAATTCTCTGTAATACACTCTCGAAACTCCAGCGGGAATGTGAGGCATATGTCTCAGATTCGATCGGGACAGGGATATACCAGTTCCCCACCTTTCTCAGAGCCCCTGACTAGCATTGTGGGAGAGGAGCTTCCTGTGCTGTGAGCTCAGCTGTTGATGCAAGGAGGGACAGGGATGGGAATTTGGGGTTTGGGGACCGTGTTACATAAGAAATAGGAGCAGGAGTAGGCCATTTGGCCCCTCGAGCCTGCTCCGCCATTTAATAAGATCATGGCTGATCTGACAACACTGAGTTACAACTGGCAGAAGCGGCTCCCTGAACAAAAGACGTACTCTAAAAAAAAAAATGATTTCCACGTGCAACTGAAAGTCTTTTCCTGGAGTTGGGAAAAGGGTTGGCGGGGAGTATTCTGGCACTACCCCAGCACTATGGCAGTATGGCAGACCAGCCATGATCTTATTGAATGGCAGAGCAGGCTCAAGGGGTCAAATGGCCTACTCCTGCTCCTATTTCTTATGTTCTCATGTCCTTATGCCACACGTTGCTGCCTGTCGGGGAAGGAGGCATCCTCAATGTGTCTTTGGGACCTGGGCACCTGTCATTAGATGCGAATCAAGGATTCTGCCCCCCTGAGCCTCTCAACCTTGGAGGTCCCAGCACTTACAGCAGCTCATATCCACCCACCCCATGGAATTTCACCGCCCCCTCCTTCATTTTATTTCATGTTGTAAGACTGTTTATCAAGCACTTTAAAAGACAGATGAATTTATTTGTTTGGAAGTTCTTTAACAAATATTATATAACGTTGTTCTTCTTGGAATTACAATTGCATAGTTGATTTAAACAATTTAGTTTAGAGAAGAGCTTTTCGACTCCCACTCTAGGAACATGAGTACATAAATCTAGGCTGACACTCCAGTGTAGTGCTGAGGGAGCGCTGTACTGTCGGAGGTGCCGTCTTTTGGATGAGACGTTAAACTGAGGCCCCGTCTGCCTCTCAGGTGGGCATAAAAGATCGCATGACACTATTTCGAAGAAGATCAGGGGAGTTATCCCAGGGGTCCTGCGGCCAATATTTATCCCTCAATCAACATAACAAAAAACAGATTACCTGGTCATTATCACATTGGAGTTTGCTGTGCCCAAGTTGGCTGCCGCGTTTCCCACATTACAACAGTGACTACACTCCAAAAGTACGTCATTGGCTGTAAACGCTTTGAGACGTCCGGTGGTCGTGAAAGACGCTATAGGAATACAAGTCTGTCTGTCTGCCTTTCTTTCTTTCCTTCTTTCTTTCTTTCTTTTTTTTCTTTCTTTCTTCAATGATATCAAATTTTGGTTGGACCCCAATTCTAATGCTTTCATAAATTTATTGCATATAGTAAGAATTGCACAGATAAACGTGCTTTACACGTCCAGTTTATTTGCTGCATCACTACGTCTATTGTCATTCTTACATCATTGATGCTTCGGACATCCCTATGACCATTCGGCCCATCGTGCCTGTGCCGGCTATTTGAAAGATCTCTCCAAATAGTCCCACTCCCCCTGCTCTTTCCCCATCGCCGATCAATTTTATTATTTTTCAAGTATTTATCCAATTGCCTTTTGAAAGTTACTATTGAATCTGCTTCCACCGCCCTTTCAGGCAGTGCATTCCAGATCACAACAACTCGCTGTGTAAAAAAAAATCTCCTCATCTCCCCTCTGGTTCTTTTGCTAATCCCCTAAAATCTGTGTCCTCTGGTTACCGATCCTTCTGCCAGTGGAAGCAGTTTCTCCCTATCCGCTGTATCAAAACCCTTCATAATTTTGTATGCCTCTATTAATTCTCCTCTTAACCTTCTCTGCTCTAAGGAGAACAATTCCAGCTTCTCCAGTCTCTCCATGTAACTGAAGTCCCTCATCCCTGGCATCATTCTAATAAATCTCTTTTTGTTCCCTCTCCAAAACCTTGCCGTCCTTACTGATGATGGGTGTGGGGTGAGAACAGCATTATGTATCTCAATGTAGTTGGCAGCAGAACAAGTGTTTAGTAAAAAGAATTCTCAAGTTCAGCACTGATTATCACTAATTCTGTGACCTTTCCTTTGAGAAGAATTTAATGGTTATTGTGGAAATGCAAAAATCACATTGGTGCAGCGAGATCAATTCTCAACTAGAACTTTCAACTGTTTTTCAGATTCCCAGCTCAAGGGTATAGTGACCAGGTTATATTGCAGGCAAGGCTTCTACTTGCAAATGAACCCTGATGGAGCTGTCGATGGAACAAAAGATGACAGCACTAATTCCAGTAAGTGTTGACTATATTTAAATCTAACAGTCGCTACATTTTAAAAGTACTTAATTGCTTGTAAAGCGCTTCGGGACACCCTGAGGCTGTGAAAGGCACAGTATAAATTTGAATACTTCTTTCCTTTTTTGTTTTTAATTTGAAAATTTAAAGCGAGGCCCCGTCTGCTCTCTCAGGTAGACATAAAAGATCCCACAGCCACTATTGCGAAGAAGAGCAGGAGAGTTCTCAACGGTGTCCTAGCCATAATTTATCCCTCAACCAACACCTAAATACAGATTATCTGATAATTTATCTCATTGCTGTTTGTGGCAGCTTGCTGTGTGCAAATTGGTTGCTGTGTTTCCTACATTACAACACTGACAACACTCCAAAAGTACTTCATTGGCTATAAAGCTCATTTGGGACGTCCTGAGGTCATGACACACACTATATAAATGAAGTCTTTCTATATTTAGAACTTTCCCTCTAGGCCCTAAGCTCTGGAACTCTCTCCCTAAACCTCGCCGCCTCTCTACCTCTCTTTCCTCCTTTAAGACGCTCCATAAAACCTACCTTTTTGACCAAGCTTTTGGTCATCTGCTGTAATTTCTTCTTATGTGGCTCGGTGTCATATTTCTGTCCTATAACACTCCTGTGAAGTGCCTTGGTACGTTTTACTACGTTAAAGGTGCTATATAAATTCACGTTGTTGTTCATGCATGCAGAGATTGCTCAGGATAGTTTAGAGCATCCTGCTGGAATGAAGAGTTCCCATTGGTTGTTCTTTAATAGGCTGTGCTCTCACATTTCAGTTTACAACAGGTGACTTAATGCTAAATCTTAAAATGAAGAAATGTCTTAAATAGTTTAAGATGATCACAAAAACTATTACTGCAGTTGCTCGTCCTAGTCTCTAAGTTCTGAACATTGAAACATGCAATAGTTAAGTTTTGGTGCACCATGTGAATGAAGACTTAAGATGCTTATAATTTTCTTATAAAGATTAGTGTGACCATTTAAAACAAGCACTGCAGTGAAAACATCTTCATTCATTTTAGATATTGGAGTTAGAGACTTTAAAATTCTCATCCTTGGTTTCAAATCCCTCCATGGCCCTCGCCCCTTTCGATTTCTGTATTCTACAACCCTCCGAGATCACTGCACTCTTCCAATCTGGCCTCTTGCACATTCTCGATTTTCCGTGCCTTCAGTTGCCTGGGCCCTGAGCCATGGAATTCCCGCCCTAAACTCTCCGCCTCTCTCTCCTCCTTTAAGACGCTCCTTAAAACCTACCTCTTTGACCAAGCTTTGGGCCACGCGACCTAATATCTCCTTATGTGGCTCAGTGTCAAATTTTGTTTGATAATCGCTCCTGTGTAGCGCCTTGGGATGTTTTACTACATTAACAAGTTGTTGTTTCATTATCAGTTTTATAGTGTTCTTTGGATAGTACTCATTGTGATAGTTTCTTTACATTTTTCATTGCATTTGTTATTTGTTTTGCTTGTGGTATATGATATTACTTTGAAGCCCCGATTTTCCAGTTGCTCCCTCCACAGTATGGAAGATGGATATCCCAGTGGGATTACTCCTATACTTACTGATTATAGAAGAGAATGTGAGGAGGCATGAGAGAGAGAGAGATGTGTTTACACCAGAAGTGGCCTTGCTGCATGCAATCTTACCCAACCGTCCATGTACAGAAGCCAAGGTGCAGGCACCTAGACACATCTGAGGAGATTTGCTATTGTTACCTATGACTCACTGGTGAGACAGTCACAGAAATATGCCAAGCCTTGAGGCCAGAGACAGCCATACAAGAAGTTGTAAAGGTGACTGCTGCCTTTAACTTCTATGCACATGCTTTCTTCTTACCAATAGCAAATGGATATCAGCAAATTTCAAGAACAGAAGACCACCAATACATGTAATAAAAAGGAAAGGGGTTGCACATGTTAGTCCTGGCAATCAAGGCATCTTGAGAAAGAAGAAAATTGAGTCAGAAGTCAGACTTGATGGGCCATTAGCTCCTCTGGGGGGCGCTGACAGGGCCCGAAACTGTTTTTGCCTGGGGTGGTGGGGGTGGGGGGGGGGGGCGTGCGGGTGGTGGTGGGAGGGGGGGTGGGACTGCGGGTGGGGTGGTGGGGGGGGGGGGGCGGGTGAGGAGGTGGGAAGGTGCTATTGGCTCCCGCGGAATTGCACGAGTGTTAGCGGAGGGACTGGCACGGTAGCGCCGCGCCCCACTAGTAGCGCCCCGGGCAGCCGCGCAACTGCGATGTCACCATCGCGGTGGGCAGCAACCCCTTAGCACCCCGTGGAAATTGCCTAGCCATACTGCCACGAGCGGTGTCAGTGCCATCCTCGTGGGTTTCGAACCAGGCCGACATCCGCTCACGGGTTGGAAGTTAAATGGGTGGTGGGGAGCACCCTGCACCGCCATCTTGCTGGTTTGGCTGACTCTCCTGTCGGCCCATCATGGTCCTCCATTGCCAACTCCACCAGCTCGGCAATCTGTTTGGGTGCCGGGCTGCGGTCTCGGCACCATGCCGTCCTGGTGGCCCAGTGGAGGCCATCAGAAGCCCGGTAGAGTGCACAGCGGGCGCAGGGGTGGGGCATTGAAATGCATCAGTGCTATGTGGCTTCTCCGCGTTGCGCTGCCGAACGCCCCTGAGTAGTGCCCCCGGACCCACCCCAACAGGAAGTGGAGCACGTGACATTGTGCTGCACTACCTGTGAGGGTTGGTAACTGCAATTTCGCAGCCAGGCAGGACTTCCACACTGGGTGAATGAAGTCCCGCACCGACTCGGTTACCACACCCAAACGGCGCCGGGGAATTTCGCCCCCGATATC
This sequence comes from Pristiophorus japonicus, assembly GCF_044704955.1. NCBI lineage: Eukaryota > Metazoa > Chordata > Chondrichthyes > Pristiophoridae > Pristiophorus > Pristiophorus japonicus. The sequence goes on along the minus strand of NC_091986.1, from coordinate 45,701,143 downwards.
TCTGCCCCATCCCTCTCTGATGCCAGTGAAATTTCCCTGCAGCTGGTGTGTGTGAGACAAAGCTTTATCTTTTATTTATTCATTCTCAGGGTGTGGCCATCCCTGGCAAGACCAATCTGTAATGCCCTGAGATAGTGGGGGGCTTTTTCTTGAACAGCTGAAGCCTGTGCGGTGAAAGTGTTCCTTGTGGTGGTTTGATACAACTAGGCCATCTCAGAGGGCACTTAAGCATCAGCTATAGGTCCAGACCAGGTAAGGATGGCAGGTTTCCTTCCCTAAAGGACATCCTTGAACCAGTTGGGTTTTTACGACAATCCGACAGCTTCACGGTTACTTTTACTGATAACCAGCTTTTCCGTTAAGCTGGGTGGCCTCACAATGCTCTGCAGGTCCTGAGCAGTCAGTGAGGGGCCGCGCAGGCCAAAAAACATTAGAGGGAACATTATTAATAACATATCAAATTTGCATGCTTTTTAAACTGAATTTAAATTGTCAAATGGTAGCATAGTGATTATATTACTGGACCAGTAAGCCAGAGACCTGAGTTAATGATCTGGAGACATGAACTCAAATCCCACCATGGCAGCTGGGGAATTTAAATTCCATTAATTAAATAAATCTGGAATAAAAATGGTGACCATGAAACTACCAGATTGTTATAAAAACCAACATTTAAGAAAGAAAATCTGCTACCCTTACCTAGTCTGGACTATATGTGACTCCAGACCCACAGCAATGTGGTTGACTCTTAACTGTCCTCTGAAATGGTCTAGTAAGACATTCCGTTGTATAAGGCGGCTCACCACCACCTCCATGATCAGAGCAGCCATGATCTTGTTGAATGGCGGAGCAGGCTCAAGGGTTCGTATGGCCTACTCCTGTTCCTATTTCTTATGTTCTTATGTTCCCAAGGGTAATTAGGGATGGGCAATAAATGCTGGACTTACCAGCGATGCCCACATCCCGTGAATGAATAAAACAAAACTGGATTAACTAGTCCAGGTCTTTGAATTGCTAGTGTAGTAACATAACCACCACACTACTGTACCTGGAAAATTGCACTCATATCTTCCAAAAATTTCTATTACAGTACAACAGCCAACAGAAAAAATTTAATCTCACACACAAATTTGCTGGAATGATTTTTGGAGTTTTACCTGACTCTGTGTGACCCCAGTATGGGAGCAGATGTGTCACGTTTTGGTACAATAATACTCTGGAATGAAAACTGAAATGAGAACAACGCCATTTAATTCCAAAGTTTATTTTAGTTGTTTCTCAGAAGCGGTTGATTGACAGCTTGCTGCGTTTTGTGGTGTAACTGTGTGACTTCCCTTTTGGCAGGAGGCAGGTCACAAGAGAGAAACAATCTGCTTACTTTACAAACATTTCAACATCCAGTGACAAAAATTGTGTTCTCTCCCACACACACTCTCACACACAGCCGCACTCACACACTCACACAGTCACACACACACACACACACTCTCACATACACATACTCTCACACACACACACACTCTCACACACACACTCACACAATCCCACACATACACACACTCACACACACTCTCACACATACACACACTCTCACACACACACTCACTCACTCCCACACACACTCACAGTCTCACACACACACACACACACACACACACTCTCACATACACATACTCTCACATACACATACTCTCACACACAAACACAATCCCACAAATACTCACACACACTCACACACAGTCGCACTCACACACTATCACACACACACACACACTCACACTCACACACTCTCTCTCGCACTCAGACAGACACTCACACACTCGCACTTACACTTGCCCACACACTCGCACTCACTCACACCCACTCACACATACTTGCACTCACACCCTCACACACACTTGCACTTACACACACTCACACACACTCGCACTCACACAGACTCACATTCACATTCACACACACTCAGACACACTAGCACATTCACACACACCCACACTCACACATTCACACACTCACACTCACACACATACATACTCACACACACTCGCACATTCACACACACCCACACTCACACATTCACACACTCACACTCACACACTCACACACACTTGCACTCGCACACACTCGCACTCACACACACTCACATTCGCATTCACACACACTCAGACACACTCACGCTCGCACACTCACTCACACACAGTCGCACACTCGCACACACACACTCACACGCACTCACACTCACACACTTGCACACACTCACACACATACACACTCGCACATTCACACACACCCACACTCACACATTCACACAGTCACACATTCACACATTCACACATTCACACACTCACACACTCGCACACTCACACACACTCGCACACTCACACTCGCACTTACACTTGCCCACACGCACACGCACATACACACACTCACACATTCACACTCACCCACACACTCGCACTTACACTTGCCCACACTCGCACTCGCACACTCGTACACTCACATACACTCTCACACACTCACACTCACTCACACACACACACTTGCATTCTCACACACTCGCACTCACACACATATACTCAAACCCTCACACACACTCGCACTCACACACTCTCAGTCATACTTTCACACACACTCACACACACACACACACACACACATACTCTCGCATTCAGACACACACTCACATACTCAGACATGCACTCACTCACACTCACACACCCTCTTGCACTCAGACACACACTCACACAATCTCGCACTCACACTCTCTCACATACACTCGCACTCCCACTCTCACACACACTCTTGCTCTCAGACACACACACTCACACACTCTCATAAACATTCTCACACAATCACACTTTTCTCGCACACACTCTCGCAAACACACTCTCTTACACTTGGACACTTTTACTCTCATTCACATTCTCGCACTCACACACTCTTCCACTCTCACAAACACACTCACACACTTTTACTCTCACACTCACACTCTTGCACTCGCCCACACTCACACAGACAGTCACACTCACACATACTCACAGACACACAGAAACTCACAAGCATTCTCGCACACACACAACAAAAATTGTTCTCTCTTTCACACACACAGACACACACCCACTCTCGCACTCACTCATTCTAATGACAAAAATTCACACATACACTCAAGCGCACACTAACAGACACAGACATAGATAAACACACACACAGACACACACATGGGCACTTTCACTCACACTCACTCACTCACACACACACACATACACACACATACATATACACATATTTATTTTGGTGAATATTTGTGCTTATTAAGGTGAAGGCCATTAATGCTGGGAATGAAATGTTTTTTCATTTCCATCCCTCAATGTTAGTGTGTAATGTTCCCAGGTTTGAAATGGAGAAACACCCTCTTTACTCTTTTGCGACTACATACCCTAGCGTCAGCCTTTGGAGAGACCTATGCAATCAATGGAACATGTTTCCCATTTCGCACACCAGCCATTCTGGTGACCTTTTCTAAGTGAGATTGCCAATAGCACAGCCTCACTCAAAAGGGCATCAGCACGGGGAAATGTGACTGGGGCTCACGAGCTAGATTGAGACTCCTGAAACTCATTTCCTGTAAACAGAGCCAATTGAATTAAACATTTTGTGAATCGAGCAGTGGCAGAATCTTTAACACTATGGACAGGGAAAATCCAGTTGAAGTTGTAACGTCAACACTTTCAGTAGTTTAACAATACTGCCACCACCAATCACAGCATGACACTGAAACCATGCAACATTCTCACTCAACTGATTGTTTTTTCTAAATCAAAAAAGTAGCAAATAGTCATAATTTGCATTAATATCTTAACTACATTTGGGATTAATTGGATAGTTCTTTCAAAGAGCCGGCACAGGCTTAATGGGCCGAATGGCCACTTTCTGTGCTGTCAGATTCTAGGATAACATTTTATTTTACTGTAATTAGCATGTCATTATACCACTCTCTTAATTCATGCGGGAATTGAATTTCTTTTTATTGATAGGCCAGTCTGTGTCAGTCAGTGATTTTTTTAGCCCATGAAACCGCTGCTCGCTTTCAGACAGCTTGCTAAACGGTTCTGATGCTTTCAGACAGAGTGGGCCCGAAATTCACCGTCCCCGAAGGGACGGCTACCACGGAGTTTGGGCGGTCGATCGAAAAAATCGGCGAGTCGAGGGGAATTTCAGCGGTGTTCACTTCCGCCGGAAACGGCGCAGTGAAGCCGCTGTCAAGGAAGGTTACCAGCGGTGAGCTCTGCAGCGTGCGGGCTGCTGGAAAGGGACTACCAAAGTGAAATTCACCGAGGAAAAAGTAGGATTTTTCCTGGCAGTGCCCCGCAAGGTTTTTGAGGCGGTGCTCGAACGCGACACCGCTGGGGCCCTTTGGTAGGTAAAACGTTTTATCACTCATTATTATTTTTATTTCATTTTCCAGCATGCATCCGCAGTATTTATCTTTTGATATAGTTTTATTAATTATTAGTGTTTTTATTTCATTTTCCAGCATGCGCAGTATTTATCTTTTCACGTAGTTTTATTAATTGTTTTGGCTCCATTCAACCTGCTGAGTGCTGCTCAGAGGTTTGCACATATCCCTGTACTTTTGTACAACTTTCAGGTCTGACTCTTTAGTGGAGGCCTGTGGGCTGCAGAGACCTGCTTGGCAGGGTTCACCCTGAGGATGAGAGGAGTGTTGGGAGGGCGACACCTGGTACACCTGGTCAGAAACAGGGCAGCATCACCATCTGCATGGTGTCACCATCAGCACCATGCAGAGAGGCAGCGGGCAAGGGAGGCAGCAGCCATGATCCGTTCATTCGGCACCAGACCAGTGTGCCTGCCATCTTGACCGGCCCGAATCAGGATTGCGGTTGGCTGCTTAGGGACAAGGGATATCCCCTGTCCACTTGGCTGCTCACTCCTCTGCGGAACCCCAGGACAGCGCCAGAGTATGCATACAATGATGCTCACTGTGCCACCAGGTGCATCATCGAGCAGTGCATAGGCGTAAGCAGAGGTTCCGGTGCTTGGATCGCTCTGGTGGCAACTTGCAGTACTCTCCTCAATGGGTCTCCATAATCGTCATGGTTTGCCACATGCTGCACAACCCGGCCATCATGAGGGGCCAGCCGCTGGAGGTCGAGCCGGCAGTACCACCTGAGGAGGAGGAGACGTAGGAGGAGGAGGCGCAGGAGGAGGAGGATCCCCGTCGCCCCAGAGCGAGGAGACGTCGACCCATCGCCACCCTGGAAGTACCGGATGCAGACTGGCCAACACCCTCCTGGGAGGATGGGTCCACATATATAAAGGTGCCTGACACCTCCCCTGCAAGCTCCCTCCATGCATTATGTACTGGCAGTCTGCCAGGTCTCCCCACGTCAGGAAACAGTATTCTTCTTCTGTCCTCCACACAATCCATCAGTATCTCCAGCTCCATATCAGTGAACGTGTTGGCTCTCCTTGCAGCTCTTAGACCAGCCATCCTTCCAAACTCCTTCCCCCGTCAGGGCCTTGCTGCAAACCCTGGCCTTCAAAAAGGATTTGAAAGAGCGATCCAATTAGTCCCACAACCCCTGCTCTTTCCCCATAGCCCTGCAAAATTTTATTTTTCAAGTATTTATCCAATTTCCTTTTGAAAGTTACTATTGAATCTGCTTCCACAGCCCTTTCAGGCAGCGTGTTCCAGATCACGACAACTTACTGTGTAAAAACATTGCTCCTCATCTCCACCTCTGGTTCTTTCACCAAGTTCATGGCCATTCAGATGTATCTTTGGTGGAAGTTCCCTGGAGTGGCTGAAAGCTCAGGTGGGACCCGGAGATGTCAGATCCTGATCACAGGACAATATCTCTGGGCTGGCATGTGGGGGCAGAGCCTCCAGCTACCCCTCCAAGGACATCAACGTAAAGTGGGGTCAGTGATTGGGGACTCCGCACATTGGCAATTCTTCCGTCCCGGTCCTCAGTTGAGACCGGTGCAGGACTGGCTCAGGTACACCTGGTAAAACCACTCACAACACACTTGACGGGGGAGGATGTGAGACTCACCTTGAGATACAGGCTAGCATCAGGGCCAGGAAAAATGAAAGAAAGGCTTACATTTACATGTAGAAGATGAAGGCTTGAATATAGAAGATTAAAGGCTGATCTAATTGAGATGTTTAATTTGATTAAAGAATTCAATAGGGTGGAAACTATTTCCTCTGGTGGGGCAGTCCAGAACAAAGGGGACATAACCTTAAAATTAGAGCCGGGCCATTCAGGGGTGATGTCAGGAAGCACTTCTTCACACAAAGGGCAGTGGAAATCCGGAACTCTCTCCCCCAAAAAGCTGTTGAGGTTAGGTATCAATTGAATATTTCAAAAGTGAGATGAATAGATTTTGTTAGACAAGGCTAGTAAGGGTTAACGAATCAAGATGCGTAGATCAAGTTAAGATAGAGATCAGCCGTACTCTAATTGAATGGCGGAAGAGGCTCGAGGGGCTGAGTGGCCTCCTCCTGTTCCTAAAGAAACATAGAAACATAGAAAATAGGTGCAGGAGTAGGCCATTCGGCCCTCCAAGCCTGCACCACCATTCAAGAAGATCATAGCTGATCATGCAACTTCAGTACCCCATTCCTGCTTTCTCTCCATACCCCTTGATCCCTTTAGCGATAAGGGCCACATCTAACTCCCTTTTGAATATATCTAATGAACAACTTTCTGTGGTAGAGAATTCCACAGGTTCACAATTCTCTGAGTGAAGAAGTTTCTCCTCATCTCGGTCCTAAATGGCTTACCCCTTATCCTTAGGCTGTGATTCCTGGTTCTGGACTTCCCCAACATCGGGAACATTCTTCCTGCATCTAATCTGTCAAATCCTGTCAGAATTTTATATGTTTCTATGAGGTCCCCTCTCATTCTTCTAAATTCCAGTGAATATAAGCCTAGTCACTCCAGTTTTTCTTCATATGTCAGTTCTGCCATCCCGGGAATCAGTCTGGTGAACCTTCGCTGCATGCCCTCAATAGCAAGAATGTCTTTCCTCAGATTAGGAGACCAAAACTGTACACAATGTTCAAGATGTGGCCTCACCAAGGCCCTGTACAACTGCAGTAAGACCTCCCCGCTCCTATACTCAAATCCTCTCGCTATGAAGGCCAACATGCCATTTGCCTTCTTCACCGCCTGCTGTACCTGCATGCCAACTTTCAATGACTGATGTACTATGACAGCTAGGTCTCGTTGCGCATCCCCTTTTCCTAATCTGTCACCATTCAGATAATATTCTACCTTTGTGTTTTTGCTCCCAAAGTGGATAACCTCACATTTATCCACATTATACTGCATCTGCCATGCATTTGCCCACACACGTAACCTGTCCAAGTCACCCTGCAGCCTCTTAGCGTCCTCCTCAAAGCTCACACTGCCACCCAGCTTAGTGTCATCTGCAAACTTGGAGATATTACATTCAATTCCTTCGTCCAAATCATTAATGTATATTGTGAATAGCTGGGGTCCCAGCACTGAACCTTGAGGTACCCCACTAGTCACTGCCTGCCATTCTGAAAAGGAATCGTTTATTCCTACTCTTTGCTTCCTGTCTGCCAACCAGTTCTCTATTCACGTTAAAACATTACCCCCAATACCATGTGCTTTAATTTTGCACACTAATCTCTTGTGTGGGACCTTGTCAAAAGCCTTTTGAAAGTCCAAATACACCACACCCACTGGTTCTCCCTTGTCCACTCTACTAGTTACATCCTCAAAAAATTCCAGAAGATTTGTCAAGCATGATTTCCCTTTCATAAATCCATGCTGACTTGGATCGATCCTGTCACTGCTTTCCAAATGCGTTGCTATTACATATTTAATAATTGATTCCAACATTTTCCCCACTACCAATGTCAGTCTAACCGGTCTATAATTCCCTGTTTTCTCTCTCCCTCCTTTTTAAAAAAGTGGTGTTACATTAGCTACCCTCCAGTCCATAGGAACTGATCCAGAGTCGATAGAATGTTGGAAATGATCACCAATACATCCATTATTTCTAAGGCCACTTCCTTAAGTACTCTGGGATGCAGACTATCAGGCCCTGGGGATTTATCGGCCTTCAATCCCATCAATTTCCCTAACACAATTTCCTGACTAATAAGGATTTCCTTCAGTTCCTCCTTTTCACTAGACCCTCGGTCCCCTAGTATTTCCGAAAGGTTATTTGTGTCTTCCTTAGTGAAAACAGAACCAAAGTATTTATTCAATTGGTCTGCTGTTTCTTTGTTCCCCATTATAAATTCACCTGATTCTGACTGCAAGGGACCTACATTAGTCTTCACTAATCTTTTTCTCTTCACATATCTATAGAAGCTTTTGCAGTCAGTTTTTATGTTCCCTGCAAGCTTCCTCTCATACTCTATTTTCCTCCTCCTAATTAAACCCTTTGTCCACCTCTGCTGAATTCTAAATTTCTCCCAGTCCTCAGGTTTGCTGCTTTTTCTGGCCAATTTATATGCCTCTTCCTTGGTTTTAACACTATCCCTAATTTCCCAAGCCTAGCATTTATTGCCCTATAGACGTAGGTGAGTACATTACACAGGAAATGAAAATCAAGTGCACCTCATCAGGAAGCCTTTCTGATACTTGATTGCTAAGTCACAGCTACGCAGTTTCCGAGTGGGCCACGCCAGTAGTGGGATGTGACGATCGGTGTTTGCAGGCCAGAGACCTTCATGCAGAGAAGAAGGATGGATATACCCTTGGTTAGTAATCTCCCTTGCATCGCAGTGGAATGACATCGAATAGAATCACATACCACCTACCAAACACAGCTGACTGCACCGGTACTCAATCAAAAACACATCAATCAAACCACAGCAATCTTCTTTGTATTTCTCCATCTTCTAGACAAGAAGAGAATTCAGTTTAAAAAAGAAAACAGAGAATGCAACATTTAATAAAAACCACACAAACACAAGAAAGCCAATCCAGTATATATTTATTTTGTAATGCTAGGAATTATCACAAAATAATTTCACTTATGTTAAAGACGGATGACACAATCGATGAATTGTGAAGCTGGTGAAATAACTGCTTAAAACTCATCCTTTTTAAAAATCTATTCATGGGATGTGGGCATCACTGGCAAGCCTAGCATCTATTGCCCATTCCTAATTGTCCCTTGAGAAGGTGGTGGTGAAACTGAGTGGCTTTCTCGGCCATTTCAGAATCAACCACATTGCTGTGGGTCTGGAGTCACATTTAGGCCAGACCGGGAAAGGACAGCAGATAGCAAATCAGATGGGTTTTTAACGACAATCTGGTAGTTTCATAGTCACCATTACTGATACTAGTTTTTTATTCCAGATTTATTTAATTAACTGAATTTAAATTCGGCTAGCTGCCGTGGTGGGATTTGAACTCATGTCTCTGCATCATTAGTCCAGGTCTCTGGATTATTAGTTCAGTGACATAACCACTATGCTACCATATTCATAACTTAAACTAGGAACACATGAAAGTCTTGGAATCACACAGTGCAGAAGGAGGCCATTTGGTCCATCATGTCTGTGCCAGCTCTTTGAAAGAACTGTCCAATTAGTTCCACTCCACTGCTCTTTCCCCACAGCCCTGCAAACTTTTGCTTTTCAAATATTTATCCAATTCCCATGTTTTGATGATGTTTAGTGGTACTGTTACTTTCAGTGTAGAAAGTTGATAACCGACTTTACATGAGCAAGAGTGGTCAGTTACTTAACACCAAAAAAAGCCTTCAGGTGAAAATACATTGGGGCCGAAATTGTCCCCCGCTCGAAACGGGGTGCACGCAGCCCGTTTTGAGTGTTTTTAGCGTAGCAGTGGTTGAGGTTGCCTCTTGAGCGTAATTCCGCTCTTGGTTGTTTTTTTTTATTCGGATACAGAAGTCGCTCTTAATGGGAGCGGATATGCGGTGGTGGCAACACTAGAGGGGCGGAAGTTAGGGATGTGCGGAATAGCCGCTGTGATGCTGTCATCAAAGGGGAGAGCCTGCGCGCTCTTTAAACCTCAGTCCACTGGGCCACCAGGGAGGGTTTCAGCCGGGTCAGTGGACTGGCCCTCAAGAGGGGGTGCCATGCTGTCTGTTGGCAGCCCGGCCGAACCCGGGGGCATAATTGTTGTGCCGACCTAGCAGTCGGCCGACAAAAAAAAAACATGACGGCAGCGGCAGTAAGCCTTCCCCTTTAAGGGGAGTCACACTACTATCGCAGAAAGCCTCAGCCTCACTGGACCGCCGGGAAAAAGCTTGTTTTAGCATTGCCAGGCAGGCCAAAGATTTTCACAGCAGAATTTCGCAATTGGCAGGGTAGATCGGCAGTGCACACTGTGATGACGCACTTAACATGGATTGGCAGCAGCGGAGTGGTGTGGGGGAGTGGGTCACCGCTGGGATAAAAGGAATTTTGATGATGGCCGCCACTTTCCGCTGTTAAGAGGGCTTAAGGAAAGGGGCAATTTCGGCCCCATTGTCTGTAATTAAATTGTACGAATTAGGGAAACCTATAGAAGAACATATTCATATCCAGATCAACTTGTGCTGGATGTGACCTAGTATATGTTTTACATAGAATGTACAGCAATAAACAGGCCATTGGGCCCAACTGATGTTTATGCTCCACACGAGTCTCCTCCCCCCACCATTCACCCTATCAGCATATCCTTTTATTCCTTTCTCCCTCATGTGTTTATCTAGCTTCCCCTTAAATGCATCATGCTATTCACCTCAACCACTCCCTCTGGTAGCAAGTTCCACATCTTCACCACTCTCTGGGTAAAGAAGTTTCTCCTGAATTCCCTATTGGATTTATGAGTGACTACCTTATATCGATGCCCCTAGTTTTGGACTCCCTCACAGTAGGAAACATCTTCTCTACGCCGACCTTTCCATAATCTGAAAGACCTCTATCAGGTCCATTAGTTTTTTTGGCGGCTCAAACTTTCTTGATAATTATAACCGTCCTTGATTGCTTGTTCCACATGTATATTTCTCTGGTTCTTTAAGCAGTCAGAATTTGCACTAGGCACCCTATTAACGTGCTTGTTTGTACTTCCAGCATTGTTCAACCTTGTGCCAGTGGGACTCCGAGTCGTTGCCATTCAGGGTGTGAAGACAGGGCTGTATGTGGCCATGAATGGTGAAGGATATCTTTACACATCAGTAAGTACTTCCAAGTATGTAGTAGAAGTCTGAATGAAAAATGAGACTGACTCTCCGTCTTTGACTCCCAAAATTGAAATAAACTATTAGATTTTGATTGCGATTTCTTTGATTAGAATAATTTGAAAAGGGGCTCATCCCTCCAAATGCTGATATTTGAATCAGTGGGTTGTGCAGAAAGGGTATTGACCTCGTTACAATCTCAGGATAATAATTATAGCATGGACATTGCAAAGATTTTTTTATTGTCAATCCCAAAAGATTTTTTTTCCCGTTATTGTGATGGTGTGAATGAAAAACATCAAATGTCAGTATAATCAATTGAACTGCTTTTGTTTTCCTATGAAGTACTATCCTGGGAGGGTTCATTATGACTAAGCTTATGCTCATGATTAAAGCAAAGAAAAAAACAAAGATTGGTTAATCATGACTCACTGGGAGTCAGACTGAAGCACACTCTCTCCACGTACAGTCGACTGTCCTGTGTATTGTAAGTGAGGGACTCTGGCATGCAGTGTTTGATCTCGGTTTTCGCACAGATCATTGGTCCATTGGTCTGCAGACATCGCTCTTCACTTTTAATTCTTGTAAATGCACTGTTGTGTCCTTACACACTGCAGCAAATCAACACGAGGCACATACTTGAGACAAGGTCACTCTGTGACCTGTACCTTTATTCACAGGACCAAGGAGTGATGACCCTGCGTGGGACCTCCCTTTATATACCTGGATGACCAGGTGAGGAGTGTCTCCCACAAGTTCACCCCCTGTGGTCAAGGTGTGCATTGCTCAGGTGTATACAGTGTACAGTGTTGTTACATAAAGGTTACAGTTATGTGAGGGTTACAAACATGACATCACATCCCCCCAACGTCTTTGGGTCAAAGATTAAGTCTTTCAGGCGGTCGACGCTCTCTCGTGGAGCGCCGCAGTTGGGGCTCTGGTTGTTGAGTCTTGGCATGCATCTTTGTCACCTGTGGTGATTCCGGCTCGTCCAGGCTGGCCGCAGGGACTGTGCATGCTGCTGACGGTTCTTGTTGCTTGTTCTCTGGCAGTGGGCAGCATCTCATGATTTTCCTCAGGTTCCTCAGTGTCCATGCTGAACCTTTTTTTTTATTTGGTCCTGATGCTTGCGGCATATCTGCCCATTGTTGAGTGTGATCACTATGACCCTATTCCCCTTGTTACCAATTACAGTACCCTCGAGCCACTTGGGCCCCACAGCATGATTAAGAACAAATACAGGGTTATCGATTTCTATCCATCTCCCCTTTGAGTTACGGTCGTGGCACTCATTTTGGGACTGGCGCTTGCCCTCAACAATGTCTGACAAGACTGGATGAATGAGGGACAGCCGAGTTTTAAGTGTACGTTTCATGAGTAGTTCTGCTGGCGTGACGCCCGTGAGTGAGTGCAGTTGGGACCTGTAGGCCAGCAGGAGGCACGATAGATGGTATTGAAGGGAGGGTCCTTGAATCCGGAGCATGCCTTGCTTTATGATTTGGACCACACATTCCGCCTGGCCATTGGAAGCCGGCTTGAACGGCGCTGTCCTGACAAGTTTGATGCCATTACCCAACATGAACTCCCGGAATTCATAGCTAGTGAAACACGGGCCATTGTCGCTAACCAGGATGTCCGTCAGGCTGTGGGTCGCAAAGACCGCACGCAGACTCTCCACTGTGGTGGATGTCGTGCATGAATTCAATATGATGCAGTTGATCCATTTCGAGTATGCATCAACAATAATGAGGAACATTCTTCCCATGGACGGGCCCACGTAGTCTACGTGAATACGTGACCATGGCTTGGTGGGCCAGGGCCACGGGCTGAGTGGGGCCTCCTTCGGGGCATTGCCCAGCTGGGCACACATCGTGCACCTGCGAACACAGTGTTCCAGTTCTGCATCAATTCCCGGCCACCATACATGTGACCGGGCAATGGCCTTCATTAGCACAATGCCTGGGTGCTCGCTGTGGAGTTCTCTGATCAATGCTACTCGGCTGCCTCATAATAGGCAGCCGGCTTGGATGGAGAGTTCATCCATCCGTCTGTGGAACGGTCTGACCTCTTCAGGGCATGCTTTGTGTGCGGGCACCCAATCCCCAGTCAGGACACTTTTCTTAATCAGAGATAGGAGGGGATCTCTGTTTGTCCAGGTTTTGATCTGGTGGGCTGTGATGGGGGAGCCTGCGCTGTCAAAGACTTCAACGGCCATGACCATCTCCGCGCTTTGCTCCGCTGCTCCCTCAGTGGTGGCCAGTGGAAGCCTGCTGAGCACGTCAGCGCAATGTTCGGTGCCTGGCCGGTGCCGTATGGTGTAGTCATACGAATCAGGGGAAGTCATAACGGGGAACAAAGAAATGGCAGACCAATTGAACAAGTACTTTGGTTCGGTATTCACTAAGGAGGACACCAACAACCTTCCGGATATAAAAGGGGTCAGAGGGTCTAGTAAGGAGGAGGAACTGAGGGAAATCTTTATTAGTCGGGAAATTGTGTTGGGGAAATTGATGGGATTGAAGGCCGATAAATCCCCAGGGCCTGATGGACTGCATCCCAGAGTACTTAAGGAGGTGGCCTTGGAAATAGCGGATGCATTGACAGTCATTTTCCAACATTCCATTGACTCTGGATCAGTTCCTATTGAGTGGAGGGTAGCCAATGTAACCCCACTTTTTAAAAAAGGAGGGAGAGAGAAAACAGGGAATTATAGACCGGTCAGCCTGACCTCAGTAGTGGGTAAAATGATGGAATCAATTATTAAGGATGTCATAGCAGTGCATTTGGAAAATGGTGACATGATAGGTCCAAGTCAGCATGGATTTGTGAAAGGGAAATCATGCTTGACAAACCTTCTGGAATTTTTTGAGGATGTTTCCAGTAAAGTGGACAAGGGAGAACCAGTTGATGTGGTATATTTGGACTTTCAGAAGGCTTTCGACAAGGTCCCACACAAGAGATTAATGTGCAAAGTTAAAGCACATGGGATTGCGGGTAGTGTGCTGACGTGGATTGAGAACTGGTTGTCAGACAGGAAGCAAAGAGTAGGAGTAAATGGGTACTTTTCAGAATGGCAGACTAGTGGGGTACCGCAAGGTTCTGTGCTGGGGCCCCAGCTGTTTACATTATACATTAATGATTTAGACGAGGGGATTAAATGTAGTATCTCCAAATTTGTGGATGACACTAATTTGGGTGGCAGTGTGAGTTGCGAGGAGGATGCTATGAGGCTGTAGAGTGACTTGGATAGGTTAGGTGAGTGGGCAAATGCATGGCAGATGAAGTATAATGTGGATAAATGTGAAGTTATCCACTTTGGTGGTAAAAACAGAGAGACAGACTATTATCTGAATGGTGACAGATTAGGAAAAGGGAAGGTGCAACAAGACCTGGGTGTCATGGTACATCAGTCATTGAAGGTTGACATGCAGGTACAGCAGGCGGTTAAGAAAGCAAATGGCATGTTGGCCTTCATAGCGAGGGGATTTGAGTACAGGGGCAGGGAGGTGTTGCTACAGTTGTACAGGGCCTTGGTGAGGCCACACCTGGAGTATTGTGTACAGTTTTGGTCTCCTAACTTGAGGAAGGACATTCTTGCTATTGAGGGAGTGCAGCGAAGATTCACCAGACTGATTCCCGGGATGGTGGGACTGACCTATCAAGAAAGACTGGATCAACTGGGCTTATATTCACTGGAGTTCAGAAGAATGAGAGGGGACCTCATAGAAACGTTTAAAATTCTGACGGGTTTAGACAGGTTAGATGCAGGAAGAATGTTCCCAATGTTGGGGAAGTCCAGAACCAGGGGTCACAGTCTAAGGATAAGGGGTAAGCCATTTAGGACCGAGATGAGGAGAAACTTCTTCACCCAGATGTGGTGAACCTGTGGAATTCTCTACCACAGAAAGTAGTTGAGGCCAATTCACTAAATATATTCAAAAGGGAGTTAGATGAAGTCCTTACTACTCAGGGGATCAAGGGGTATGGCGAGAAAGCAGGAAGAGGGTACTGAAGTTGCATGTTCAGCCATGAACTCATTGAATGGCGGTGCAGGCTAGAAGGGATGAATGGCCTACTCCTGCACCTATTTTCTATGTTTCTATGTTTCTATGTTACGCAGCCAGCATGACAGCCCATCGTTGTAAGTGAGCTGACGCATTGGCATTGATAGCATTGCTGTCGGACAACAGGGATGTTAACGGCTTCTGGTCCGTTTCTAACTCGAACCTTCTGCCAAAAAGGTACTGGTGCATCTTTTTCACCCTGTAGACACATGCAAGTACCTCCTATTCAACCATCCCATACCCCCTTTCTGCTTGGGAGAGTGACCTGGAGACATAAGCCACAGGTTGGAGTCCGCCCTCATCATTACTCTGCTGCAACACGCACCCAACCCCATAGGATGATGCATTGCATGTCAAAACCAATTTCTTACAGAGGTCGTACAGGGTCAATAACTTATTAGAACAAAGCAGATTCTGTGCCCGATTGAAAGCCCCTTCCTGACAGTCCTCCCAAAACCACTCACAACCCTTACGCAGGAGCACGTGTAGCAGCTCCAACAATGTACTTAAGTTCTGCAGAAAGTTCCCGAAATAGTTCAATAGTCCCAGAAATGAACGCAACTCCGATGTGTTGCCGGGCCTGGGCACGCGACGGATCGCCTCCGTTTTGGATTCGGTGGGCCGGATCCCATCTGCGGCAATCCTCCTGCCCAAAAACTCGACCTCTGGGGCCAAAAACACACAATTGGACTTCTTTAGTCACAGGCCTACCCGGTCCAGTTGGCATAGCACCTCCTTCAGGTTGTGGAGGTGTTCTTCGGTGTCTCGACCCGTGATAAGGATGTCGTCCTGAAATACAATGTTCCGGGGATGGATTTGAGTAAGCTTTCCATGTTCCTCTGAAAGATAGCGGCTGCTGAACTAATGCCGAACGGACGCCTGTTGTAGACAAACAGCCGCTTGTGCGTGGTGATGGTGGTCAGTAGCTTGGATTCTTCGGCCAGTTCTTGGGTCATGTAGGCCGAAGTGAGGTCCAACTTGGTGAACAGCTTGCCGCCTGCCAACGTGGCAAAAAAATCTTCTGCTCTCGGAAGCGGGTATTGGTTCTGAAGGGACACTCGGTTGATGGTGGCCTTGTAGTCGCCGCAGATCCTGACCGAGCCATCCGTTTTTAGAACAGAGATGATGGGGCTTGCCCAGTCGCTGAATTCAATAGGCGAAATTATGCCCTCTCTTAGCAACCTGTCCAACTCACTCTCAATTTTCTCCCGCATCACATATGGCACAGCTCTGGCTTTGTGGTGCACTGGTCTGGTGTCCGGGGTGATGCGTATCACTGCTTTGGTGCCTTTGAAAGTCCCGACGCCAGGTTGAAATAATGACTCAAACTTTTGTAGGACCTGTGAGCATGAACTTCGTTCCACAGATGAAATGGCGTGCACAACCCCCCATTTCCAGTTCATCCTGGCTAGCCAGCTCCTCCCCAATAGCGCAGGACCATTTCCCCGGACAATTCAGAGTGGCAGCTGGTTCTGAGATCCATTATATGTGACCACCAACATGGGATGATCTCTTTGGTGTACGTCCATAATTGCATGTCAATGCATTCAAGTTTGGGTCTGCTAGCTCTGAGTGGCCACAGTTCCTCGAATTGTTGGACACTCATGAGTGCTGGCTGGCTCCTGTGTCCAGCTCCATGCATACCGGGATGCTGTTTAACAGTACTCTCATCATCTTAGGTGGCGTTCTTGTGTATGAGCTGTGGATGTTTGCCACCTGAACCCACTGAACTTCAGCATCCATTGCTGTGTCCCAGGCATACCCCTGCCTTGCAGAGTCCTCTTGTGGTTCATCCACTTCGTAAACCAGCGTTGCTGCGGGCTTCCTGCACATCCTGGCTAAATCATCACTCACGTTACAATTTCTGCAGATGAATTGTTGAAACCAGCAGGTCTTCGCAGTATGTCTGCCCCCGCACCTCCAGCATGAGCTGAGATTGTTGTGAACAAAAGAGCTGTTACCAGGCATTCCTCTCTGATTGACTCTTTGATTACTCTTGAGCACTCTGTTTGTGGGTGTCAATGGTCCCATCCCAGGACGTATTGTCCTTTGTGATGGTGTAAATGTCCGTTCAACCTGCCATTGTCTCTGTTGAGGACCCACCCTAGAGTCTGTTACTGCCTGGTTGGTGTTGAATTGCCCTTGCCTGCCTGCGGGGTTCTGAGTCGCATTTACAATGTTAACTCCCTGCTCCATCGCCACGTTGGGAGCAGAGTTGCGCGCATTTACGATCTTGGTTTCCTCCTCCCCCGCCATGAAGATTTGAGCCACCAATGCCGCTGCTTCCAAGGTCAAGTCCTTGGTCTCAATTAGCTTCCTAAAAATCCCGGCATGACCAATGCCCTCAATGAACAAATCCCGTAACATCTCCCCCCTGCAAGCGTCTGTGAACTTACAGAGACTGGCCAAGCGCCGAAGGTCCGCAACGAAGTCCGGTATGCTCTGCCCTTCCCGACATCGGTGCGTATAGATTCGGTGTCGGGCCATGTGTATACTACTCGCTGGTTTGAGGTGCTCACCGATCAGTTTGCTGAGCTCCTCGAAGGTCTTGTCCGCCGGCTTCTCGGGTTCGAGCAGGTCTTTCATCAGCGCGTGCGTCTTTGGTTCGCAGCTGGTCAGTAGATGCGCCCTCCGCTTGTCAGCCGCTACCACTCCCAGCCAGTCCTTCATGACAAAGCTCTGCTGGAGCTTCTCAATGAAATTGTCCCAGTTCTCACCAACACATTACCGTTCCTCCGTGCTACTGGTGGCCATTCTCTTGAGTCGTTGATTCGTGTTTCTTGTCACCAAATGTTGTGTCCTTACACACTACAGCACATCAACACGAGGCACATACCGGAGACAAGGTCACTCTGTGACCTGTACCTTTATTCACAGGGCCAAGGAGTGATGACCCTGCATGGGACCTCCCTTTAAAAAACTGGATGACCAGGTGAGGAGTGTCTCCCACAAGTTCACACCCTGTGGTCAAGGTGTGCATTTCTCAGGTGTATACAGTGTACAGTGTTGTTACATAAAGGTTACAGTTATGTGAGGGTTACAAACACGACATGCACCGAGGTATTATAGTTAGAATTTTGGAACCCTGACACAAAAGCTATTATTAAGCGCCCAGCACTGCATCTTCTGGCTGTTCGTCAAGCCTCAGCAACCATTTCAATTTGAGATTTAATGAGTAAACAAGGTTTGAATTGTATTTAGTTGTGATTTGGGTTGGCCTTGGTCTAGCGTTGTGCTTGCCCCATTGCGTGGTGGCAGGATGGTGAGAATCAGAGCAGCGAAGTGTAGTTGGGTCATTAGGAGGACGACCCAAACAGAGGCCATGCGCGGAGCTCCAGCGAGGAAGGTAAAAATCTGAGCAAATTACCTGGTATCGTACCCTGTGCTGTCCCTAGTGATTAGTTACAGAGCAGCATTGTCAGAAACCGAGCGGCAATTTTCCAGCTTGATCTCTCAGCCGAAGTAGAGTAAATAATGCGGAGGCAGAGAGAGAGAAAGACTTGGAGGAGAAAATAACAAATGAAGGATGACATTAATATTCTTTGAAGTTAAAACTGGTGTTGTTTTAGTGTAAATTGGAACAAAGTAATCTCCCTGGGGCCTCCACTTGGAAAAAATCAATTTCCTGGACACGAGCAACATTTTGCTGAAATAAAATGAAATGTTGAGTTCGTGAATTAAGGATTGAGTGAACTGTTGAACAACAAAACACCACAGGGTAGATTTGCGTTCTCATGATCTGGTGGAACGCATTGCACTATTTAATTGGAGTGTTAGAAAAACATCTATGTTTTTTCATACATGTGCTTCTGTTCAAATAATGGGTAAAGCAGTTTCATACAAACACATTATACATTTCTACACTAATATTCCCACAGTTTTACTTTAATCCATTGAGAACTTTCCCTATACATATATATGTGTGTCATCCCTCAGACCAGGTGTTCCTCCACCAATCATAGGCTGGCTCCCACTCACGGACTAGATCTCTGCGCTCCTCCAATTCTGGCCTCTTGAGCTTCCCCGATTTCCTTTGCTGCACCCTTGGTGGCTGTGCCTTCAGCTGCCTGGGCCTAAGCTCTGAAATTCCCTCACTAAACCTCTTCACTTCTCTTTCTTCCTTTAAGACGCTCCTTACAACCTGCCTCTTCGACCAAACTTTTAATCACCTGTTCTAGTATCCCCTTGTATGGCACGGTGTCAAATTCTGTTTGATAATCACTCCTGTGAAGCGCCTTGGGACGCTTTACCACGTTAAAAGCGCTATATAAATGCAAATTGTAGTTGTTGTTGAGGTAGAACTTCCAATGTAGAGAGTCTCCGCCCCTTGGCACTGCTCCCAGTTACGCCATGCCCTTGTAGGGCATGGACAGAGGTTCTGGCCCACAAGGCCAATAAGAATCCTTGACTTTAGACCCGGGCCTGTTCCATCCAGCTGCCAGCCTAGTTTCTAATCCTTCTACCGAATTTACGGTGAGAGTCCATTGTAAAGGTTAGGGATTTTCAGGGAAAATACCACGTACATGTTTAACAAATGACAACACCAAGCCTGCCATCAGCTCTGTTGTATATTAGTCTTGTTCCCGAAATGTTGTGCACAAGTTAGCACTTTATGGTTGCCGTTACATCTTAATTCAATCTACTGAGCTGTGGCTCAGTGAGCAGCACTCTTGTTTCTGAGTCAGAAGGTTGTGGGTTCAAGTCCCACTGCAGAGATTTGAGCACAAAACTCTTGGTTGACACTCCAGTGCAGTGCTGAAGGAGTGCTACACTGTCGGAGGTGCTGTCTTTCAGATGAGACATTAAACCGAGGCCCTGTCTGCCCTCTCAGATGGCCATAAAAAATCCCATGGCACTATTTTGAAGAGGATCAAGAGAGTTATCTCCGGAGTCCTGGGCCAATATTTATCCTTCAACCAGCATCCCTAAAACCGATTATCTGGTCATTATCACAGTGCTGTTTGTGGGAGCTTGCTGTGTACAAATTGGCTGCCACGTTTCCTGCATTGCAACAGTGACTGCAGTTCAAAAAGTACTTCATTGGCTATAAAGCCCATTGGGATGTCCTGAGGTCATGAAAAGTGATGTATAAATGCAAGTTCTTTCATTCTTACTTGGCCAATCAAGGAACATTGGAAACTCATTGAATCGGAGCTGCAGGCCGTGGGATCTGAGCACACATCCTTCAGGATGGGAGTCAGGCTTTGCAAATCATGAAGCCATTACAGTCTCATAGAATTGGATCAACTGGTCCGTGTCGGTGTTTATGCGCCACACAAGCCTCCTCTCACTGTACTTCAACTCACCTTATCAGCAGGACCTTCTATTCCTTCCTCCCTCATGTGTTTGTCTAGCTTCCCCTTAAATGAATCTATGTTATTCACCTCAACCACTCCATATGATAGCGAGTTCCACATTTTCACCACTCCCTGGGTAAAGAGGTTCCCCCTGAATTCCCTATTGGATTTATTAGTGACTATCTTTTATTTATGGCTCCTAGTTTTGGTCTCCCCACAAGTATTGGAAAATAGTAGTTGGCCATTCAGCCCCTCGAGCCTGTTCTGCTATTCAATGAATGGCTGATCTGTGACCTAACTCCATATACCCGCAATTGCCTCATCTGGAAACAGTGGAAACATCTTCTCTACGTCTACCCCATCGAACCCTTTTCATAATTTTAAAGACCTCTGTCAGGTAACCCCTCAGCCTTCTCTTTGCTAGAGAAATGAGGCCCCCGTCTTTCCTGATAGTTAAAACCTCGCAGTTCTGGTATCATCCTCATAAATCTTTTCTGCACTTTCTCCTGTGGAGCCTTCTCGTATTACTACCAATTTTAGACTAACATGATCCAATATTTTGACATCTTTCCAAGCTAAGGCAGTATAATTGTAATTCACACAGTTATTGACCAGCACAAACCCTTATCTTGAATATGAAGCAGACATTACTTCTCTTTTTGAAATTGTAAGTATGGTAAGGCTTCAAATTGTTGGGATTAAAATAAATCATGGTTTCAAGATTATATTGGATAAAAATATACCATTACTAGGAATCTGGATTGACTGAAGATTTTTGTAGGTGTAATCGATTCTGCAATTTCAGATTTAACCTTTAATGCATCTGTATAAATACCTTATGGTTTAATTATTACTGAGATGATTTACTAGATAATAAGTTCAATAAGGAATTCAGGAGAAACTTCTTTACCAGAGAATGGTGGGACTGTGGAACTCGCTGCCACAGGGAGTGATTGAGGTGAATAGCATAGATCCATTTAGGGGAAGCTGGATAAACACATGAGGGAGAAAGGAATAGAAAGATATGTTGGTAGGGTGAGATGAAGAGGGGTGGGAGGAGGCTCGTGTGGAGCATAAACACCGGCATGGACCAGTTGGGCCGAATGGCCTGTTTCTGTGCTGTACATTCTATGTAATTTTAAACAGCTTATACTGTATACTGGTTATTATTTGGGTAGTTTATCTATGCATTTATGGTCCAACAGATTATTAAAATAATATTAAATATAATGCATTATTTTACAGAGAAGCTCATTTAGGGAACTTTCACAATGGCAGTAAAACTCTGGTCTCTTATAACATCACCAATATGTGTCCTTCGCAATTCAAAATCTTATTAAAAGTTGCAACTTTAAAACAAAATATATGAACATTAGTAAAAAGATAAAGTGCTGTGGTGGTTCAATTATATCAGCAGGTAATCATCCCAGGACAGAAGCCCAACACTGGGGAGGCTGGAAATCTGAAATCAAAACAGAAAATGTTGAAAACACTCAGCTGGTCATTTACAAGGATGATACCAGGAATGCGAGGGTACACATATCAGGAAAGGATGAACAGGATGACTCTCTCTTCTCTTGAAAAACGACGGCTCAGGGGTGACCTAATAGAGGTCTTTAAAATTATGAAAGGTTTTGATAGAGTGGATGCAGAGAGAAGGACCGAAATTGCCCACCGTCCGAAACGAGTCGCACCTGCCACTCTTGAAGTGTTCCGGCCGCCCCAAAGCCAAAGCAGAGAAATTCAGCACTTCATGCTCTTTTTTCGAGCGGGCCTCATCATTGCTCTCTCTCTCCCAGTCTCTCTCCCTCTCCCCACTCTCCCTCTCTCTCCCCCCAGTCTCTCTCCCTCTCCCCCCCCCACCCCACAGTCTCCCTCTCTCTCCCCCCCGCCCCAGTCTCCTTCTCTCTCTCCCCTCCCAGTCTTCCCCTCTCCCCTCCAGTCTCCCTCTCTCTCCCCCGCAGTCTCCCTCTCTCTCCCCCTCCCAGTCTCCCCCTCTCTTCCCCTCCCAGTCTCTCCCTCTCTTCCCCCCAGTCTCCCTCTCTCCCCCCCCACCCCAGTCTCCCTCTCTCCCCTCCAATCTCCCCCTCTCTCTCCCCCCACAGTCTCGCTCACTCTCCCCTCTCCCCAGTCTCCCTCTCTCTTCCCTCCCCCCAGTCTCCCTCTCTCTCCCCTCTCCCCAGTCTCCCTCTCTCTCCCCTCTCCCCATTCTCCCTCTCTCTCCAACCACCCCCACCCCAGTCTCCCTCTCCCCTCCAGCTCTCTCTCTCTTTCCCCTCGCAGTCTCACTCTCTCTTCCACCACCCCAGTATCCCTCTCTCTCTCCCCCACAGTCTCCCTCTCCCTCCCACCACCCCAGTCTCCCTCTCTCTCTTCTCAGTGTCCCCCTCACTTTCCCTCCCCCAGTCTCCCTCATTCTCCCCCTCATCTCCCTCTCTCTTCCCACCCAGTCTTTCTCTCTCTCTCTCTCTCTCCCCACCCCTCTCCACCCCACCCAGTCTCCCTCTCCCTCCCCCAATCTCCCTCCCTCTCTCCCCCCCCCCAGTCTCCCTACCTCTCTCTCCCCATCTCCCGCTCTCTCCCCCCCAGTCTCGCTCTCCTTCCCGCCCCAGTCTCCCTCTCCCCCTGTCTCTCACTCTCTCTCTCCCTCGTACCCCCCACTCCCCGTCTCCCTCCCCCCACAGTCTCCATCTCTCCCCCCCATCCCCAGTCTCCCTGCCCCCCACCCAAGTCTCCCTCTCCACCTCCCCCCAGACTCCCTACCTCTCTCCCCCCATCTCCTCCTCTCTCCCCCCCCCATCTCCCTCTCCTTCCCGCCCCAGTCTCCCTCTCCCCCGTCTCTCACTCACCTCCCCCCTCCTCCCGCCCAAGTCTCCCTCTCCCCGCCTCCACCCCAGTCCCCCTTGCTCTTCACCCTCCTGTCTCCCTCTCCTCCCCCCAGTCTCCCTCGCTCTTCCCCCCCGTCTCCCTTTCCTCTCCCCCCAGTCTCCCCTCTCTCTTCCCCCCCCCCGCAAAGTCTCCCTCTCCTGTCCCGCCCCCTGGCTCCCTCTCTCTTCCCCCCCCGCAGTCTCCCTCTCCCTCCCAACACCCCTGTCTCCCTCTCTCTCTCCCCCTCCCCCAGTCTCCCTCTCTCCCCCCTGCAGTCTCCCTCTCTCCCTGTGATATTTCCAGAGAGTACACTGCACACACAGCTTTTAAGTTGGCAGTAGTTTCCAGAAGTCTCCTTCTTGTCAGGTGACCTGGTTCCTTATTATAAACAGCACTGGCTGCAGTAACACAGGAGTCCACAGTGTGGAGCTACAGACATTACACTTCTCCCTCAACATCATACAAAGCTTGCATGGTTATACATAACAAAAGATATGGACTTATTTTGCCATATTTACAAATCAAGCTTAACCACTTGTTTTCTGTTTCGAAGAGCATACCTTCGCTCTCGAACAGAACCTTCCAAACATGGTGTTGAATCTAAACTCATTCGAGGCTGATCCTGAGGAAAGTTTTCCTCCAAGCGATGCCCTTGATTTCCATTTGAAATCTCTCTAACTTCAGACTGTTTGTCTGCCTGACTCGGACTCAGACTTAAATTCTGACTTTCTCTTGGATTTGTTTCCAGTACATTGGATATAGGATATGCTACTGGTGTATCAAAACTATCTGATAAGTCAGACATAATTGAATCATTCCCACCTTTAACTACTTCCACTTCTGTAGGTAAATTATGATCAATGTGAACAAACCTAACTTGTCCATGATCAAACATCTTGAGAAAATATGTGCGAGGACCACATATCTTCACCACTCTTCCTGGTAACCACTTTAACCATTTATGGTGATGGTTCTTCACTCTCACCTTCTGATTTAATTTCACACTTCTCTCTTTTACTCTACCTCTCTCATGATTCTCTTTCTGTCTTAATTGTGTCTCTTCTACAGACTGTGCCAAGTTTGGTTTTAACAACGAGAATCTGGTTTGTGGCTGTCATTTGAGAAACAACTCTGTTGGTGTTCGATCTGTAGTTGTGTGAGGAGTATTACGATACATAATTAGGAAATTAGCCAATTTGTGGTCCAATGACAACTGTCGTTTCTTTGGATTTAGATCCAACATCTATTTGATGAAGACGCGTTTTACAATTTGTACAGTGCTCTCTGCTACACCATTTGAAGCAGGATGATACGGTGGAACCTTGGTATGTTTCACACCCTTTTTGCTCGTGAACTGTGCAAATTCTTCTGAATAAAATTGTGGTCCATTATCAGAAACAATTTCTTCTGGGAGGCCAAAAGAAGAAAATAAACTTCGTAAAATGTCTAATGTTTTACTTGTTGTTATTTTCCACATTGGAAACACCTCGACCCACTTCGAATGGCTATCAATTACAATGAACAATTGTTGTCCTTCGAGCTCAGCAAAATCGATATGTAGCCTTTGCCACACTCTGGGAGGCCATTTCCATGGCTGTAATGGTACTGATGGTGGTTACTTGCTTACCGATTGACATGTCGTACACTGACTCATGATGTATTATATATCTTTATCAAGACCTGCCAGCATAAGTAACTTTGTGCAAAACTCTTGGTCAAGCACATTTCCAGATGCTGGCCATGGATGTCTCCCAATAATTTGGACCTGAATTTATTTGGTATAACCACTCTTGCACCCCACATGATACAATCTTTATCGACTGATAATTCATTCCTATGAATGAAGAATGGATGAAAATATTTGTCTGTTACCCAGTTTGGCCAGCCATTTGCAATATAATCATACACCTTTGACATAACTGGGTCACGTTTGGTTGCTCTACCAATCTCTTTAGCTGTGACTGGCAGTTCATCAATGTATGAAAAATAGAATACTTCTTCCCTATTGGGTGTAACTTGTGATGGGGAAGGCAATCTAGACATAGCATCAGCATTACTGTGATCAGCTGATCGTCTGTATTCAATATCATATGTATATGCTGACAAAATCAAAGCCCATCTCTGCATTCGGGCTGCAGGTAATGTTGGAACTGGAGATTTGGATGGAGGATTGCTGTCAGGGGCTTCTGGTCCATAACGATGGTAAACTTACGACCATACAAGTATTTGTGGAACTTTTTGACCCCAAAATTAATGCCAAAGCTTCCCTTTCGATTTGTGCATAATTAAGCTCACTGGCACTGAGAGTGCGTTAAGCAAAAGCAATTGGTCTCTCCTCCCCACTACGTAGTAAATGAGAGATCATTGCCCCAACTCCATATGGAGGGGCATTACATGCTAGCTTGATCTCCTTAGATACGTCATAGTGAACTAACATGGTGCTTCCTACCAACTAGCTTTTACACTCCTTGAATGCTGTATCACATTCTTCTGACCACTTCCAATGGACCTGTTTTTTCAATAGTTCATTCAGTGGCTGTAATACTGTAGCCAAATTTGGTAGGAACTTCCCATAATAGTTCAAAAGACCCAAGAATGAACGAAGTTCAGTGACATTCTTGGGAGTGGGTGCATTTCTGATTGCATACAGTTTCCCCTTGGTTGGATGTAAACCATCTTTGTCTACTCTGTGCCCTAAGTACTCCACTGAGTTTTGAAATAACTCACACTTGCGAGCAAACACTCGTACTCTGTGCTTCTCTAGCCATTTGAGGACTTCATTCAATATGTTATTATGAATTTGCCTATTTGGTGCTGAAATTAGTATGTCATCTAAATAAAATACTATCCCTTCAATACCTTGCAAAATCTGGTTCATCACCCTTGGAATATAGTAGGAGCGGAAGACACTCCAAATGGTAGCCTATTAAATTGATAAAGGCCTTATTGATAGTCAAGCATGACTTGGACTCCTCATCTAGTTCAAGTTATAAGTAGGCATTCGTAAGATCCAACTTTGAGAAGATCTGACCCCCTATCAGTGTTGTGAACAAATCTTCGATATTTGGTAATGTATTGGGGACATTACCCTCTAGAATCTGGTTTACGGTTACTTTATAATCACCACACAATCTTACCTTACCATCGGACTTAGGTACAACAACAATGGGTGTAGCCCAATTACATAGATCTATCTCAGAAATAATGTTCTCAGTCTCTAGTCTTTTAAGTTCTTGCTCAATTTTCTCCTTGAGTGCATATGGTATGGAATGTGGCTTGCAGTAAACCGATCTAGCGTCCTTCTGTACCCTGACACTCGCCCTGAAACCTTCGATCAGACTACCCGTTTTGCAGAACACCTTCGGATAATTCTTGATGACATCATGCTTTGACGCAAATCTCGTTTCAACATGAAAAATCTCACTCCAATCCAGCTTCAGTGATCCCAACCAATTTTTTGCGAGTAAGGCAGGCTTGTCTCCTGCCACTACCAATAGAGGCAAGCTCTGAAATTGATCCTTGTATTTCACCGGTATGGTAATACGTCCTACCAAAGGAGTGCATAAGGGATGGTTTTCGAGAGGAACCAACTAGGGGGGAGGCCATCTTAGACTGGGTGTTGTGTAATGAGAGAGGATTAATTAGCAATCTCGTTGTGCGAGGCCCCTTGGGGAAGAGTGATGATAATATAGTGGAATTCTACATTAGGATAGAGAATGAAACAGTTAATTCAGAGACCATGGTCCAGAACTTAAAGAAGGGTAACTTTGAAGGTATGAGGCATGAATTGGCTAGGATAGATTGGTGAATGATACTTAAGGGGTTGACAGTGGCAGACATTTAGAGACCCCATGGATGAACTACAACAATTGTACATCCCTGTCTGGCGTAAAAATAAAAAAGGGAAGGTGGCTCAACCGTGGCTATCAAGGGAAATCAGGGATAGTATTAACGCCAAGGAAGTGGCATACAAATTGGCCAGAAATAGCAGTGAACCCGGGGACTGGGAGAAATTTAGAACTCAGCAGAGGAGGACAAAGGGTTTGATTAGGGCAGGGAAAATAGAGTACGAGAGGAAGCTTGCAAGGAACATTAAAACAGACTGCAAAAGCTTCTATAGATAGGTAAAGAGAAAAGGGTTAGTAAAGACAAACGTAGGTCCCCTGCAGTCAGAATCAGGGGAAGTCATAACGGGGAACAAAGAAATGGCCGACCAATTGAATAAGTACTTTGGTTCAGTATTCACTGAGGAGGACACAAACAACCTTCCAGATATAAAAGGGGTGAGAGTGTCTAGTAAGAAGGAGGAACTGAGGGAAATCCTTATTAGTCGGGAAATTGTGTTGGGGAAATTGATGGGATTGAAGGCTGATAATCCCCAGGGCCTGATGGACTGTATCCCAGAGTACTTAAGGAGGTGGCCTTGGAAATAGCGGATGCATTGACAGTCATTTTCCAACATTCCATAGACTCTGGATCAGTTCCTGTGGAGTGGAGGGTAGCCAATGTAACCCCACTTTTTAAAAAAGAAGGGAGAGAGAA
Organism: Pristiophorus japonicus; assembly: GCF_044704955.1. Taxonomy (NCBI): domain Eukaryota; kingdom Metazoa; phylum Chordata; class Chondrichthyes; family Pristiophoridae; genus Pristiophorus; species Pristiophorus japonicus. The sequence continues at coordinate 45,673,167 of NC_091986.1, read as the reverse complement.
AACAGGAAATTATAGACCGGTCAGCCTGACATCAGTAGTGGGTAAAATGATGAAATCAATTATTAAGGATGCAATAGCAGCGCATTTGGAAAGAGGTGACATGATAGGTCCAAGTCAGCATGGATTTGTGAAAGGGAAATCATGCTTGAAAAATCTTCTGGAATTTTTTGAGGATGTTTCCAGTAGAGTGGACAAGGGAGAACCAGTTGATGTGGTGTATTTGGACTTTCAGAAGGCTTTCGACAAGGTCCCACACAAGAGATTAATGTGCAAAGTTAAAGCACATGGGATTGGGGGTAGTGAGCTGACGTGGATTGAGAACTGGTTGGCAGACAGGAAGCAAAGAGTAGGAGTAAATGGGTACTTTTCAGAATGGCAGGTAGTGACTAGTGGGGTGCCGCAAGGTTCTGTGCTGGGGCCCCAGCTGTTTACACTGTACATTAATGATTTAGACGAGGGGATTAAATGTAGTATCTCCAAATTTGCGGCTGACAATAAGTTGGGTGGCAGTGTGAGCTGCGAGGAGGATGCTATGAGGCTGCAGAGTGACTTGGATAGGTTAGGTGAGTGGGCAAATGCATGGCAGATGAAGTATAATGTGGATAAATGTGAGGTTATCCACTTTGGTGGTAAAAACAGAGAGACAGACTATTATCTGAATGGTGACAGATTAGGAAAAAGGGAGGTGCAACGAGACCTGGGTGTCATGGTACATCAGGCATTGAAGGTTGGCATGCAGGTACAGCAGGCGATTAAGAAAGCAAATGGCATGTTGGCCATCATAGCGAGGGGATTTGAGTACAGGGGCAGGGAGGTGTTACTACAGTTGTACAGGGCCTTGGTGAGGCCACACCTGGAGTATTGTGTACAATTTTGGTCTCCCAACTTGAGGAAGGACATTCTTGCTATTGAGGGAGTGCAACGAAGGTTCAGCAGATTGATTCCCGGGATGGCGGGAGTGACATATCAAGAAAGACTGGATCAACTGGGCTTGTATTCACTGGAGTTCAGAAGAATGAGAGGGGATCTCATAGAAACATTTAAACATCTGACGGGTTTAGACAGGTTAGATGCAGGAAGAATGTTCCCAATGTTGGGGAAGTCCAGAAACAGGGGTCACAGTCTAAGGGTAAGCCATTTAGGACCGAGATGAGGAGAAACTTCTTCACCCAGAGAGTGGTGAACCTGTGGAATTCTCTACCACAGAAAGTTGTTGAGGCCAATTCATGAAATATATTCAAAAAGGAGTTAGATGTAATCCTTACTACTCGGGGAATCAAGGGGTATGGCGAGAAAGCATAAATGGGGTATTGAAGTTGCATGTTCAGCCATGAACTCATTGAATGGCAGTGCAGGCCCGAAGGGCTGAATGGCCTACTCCTGCACCTATTTTCTATGTTTCTAATGTTCTCTCCCGAGTAGCCTCGCAGCTCTATCTTGGATTTCTCCAGTGGGAAATCACGCTATTTGTCGAGGTATACCAACTCCGGTACTACACTCATGGATGCACCAGTGTCGATTTCCATGGGTATCTTGATTCCTGCAACATCTATTTGGATTATGATACTTTTTGAATCGCTGTCCATTAACCTCGTGCTCCTGATGACGTTTAGCTCTAACATCTCCTCGTCCTGTTGTTTTTCTTCCATACTATGTAGTCTCTGGGGATTTCTACTCATAGCTTTGAAAGTTGGTTTATCCTTCAGTCGGCATGCCTTCGCAAGATGCCCAGTTTTCCTGCAGAAGAAACACTCTGCCTTCACATATGGACAACTTTGAGCAATGTGTTGTCCCAGGCACTGATAGCAGGACTTCAATGCTCTGTTACCATTTCCAGTTTCTGAGGCTTTGGGGCTCAACCGCCTTTTATTTTGAACCGGCAGGCGATTCACCTCGGTTGTCTGACGACTGAAAATAGTATGAAATTCTCGGGAATATTGGTCGGCCATGCTCATTGATATAACTGACAGGCTAAATCAAAAGTCAAGTTAGGCATTGTCAATAACTTTCTTCTCATCGCATCATTTTTCATCCCACAAACAAAGCGGCCATGCAATGCTCGGTCCTGAAAGTTTCCGAAATTACAGTGAATAGATAGCTTTTTTAATGCTACAAAGTACTCCTATTTCAAAACGATAACTTTCAGCAATTTCCAAGGGCATGGGGCTGTAGTGTTGTTCTAACTTAGTTAGAATCTGCTTAAGAGTTGTGTACTTTGGCATGTGAGGCACAAGCAAATTTATCAGGGTTTTGTACACCTCGGGCCCTGCTTGAGTTAAGAGAATCGCCCTTTTTCGTTCCAACACCACCTGGTTCTGGTTTTCATTCTCGGGGACTTCGATTATATTATTTGCGGTGAAAAACATTTCTAGCCGATCCACATACGCTCTTAAACTTTCACGGTCGCATTGAAATTACCCCCATAGGCGTGGCCCTCTGGACTCTGGCAGTTCAAACAAGTGTGCTTGAAAATTACCTCGGATTTGTAGCTGTTAATCAAAACAGAGAAGTTCTCAAAGTCTCTCTGTCGGCTGGCTGAATCCTTCACCCACAAAAATTTCAACTTTGTTTTATCCGTTTAATCCCGTCGTCGTCGCCATTGTGATATTTCCAGAGAGCATACTGCATACACAGCTTTTAAGATGGCAGCAGCTTCCAGAAGTCTCCTTCTTGTCCGGTGACCTGGTTTTTATTATAAACAGCACTGGCTGCAGTAACACAGGAGTCCACAATGTTGAGCTACAGACATTACGCTCCCCCACCCCACCCTGCCCCCCTCCAGTCTCCCTCTCGCTTCCCCGCCCCCAGTCTGTCTCTCTCTCTCTCGCAACCTCTCTCTTCCCCCCAACCCAGTATCCCTCCCTCTCCCCCCACTCCCAATCTCCCTCTCTCCCCTCCAGTCTCCCTCTCTCCACCCACCCAGTCTCCCTCTCTCGTCGTCCGTCTCCCTCTCCCCTCCCCAGTCCCCCTCACTTTCCGCCCCCCCGCCATCTCCCTCTCTCTCCCCCCCTCCCCATTCTCCCTCTCCCCCCCAGTCTTTCTCTACCCCCCCATCCTCCCTTTCTCTCCACCCCCTGAGCCTCCCTCTTTCTCCCCTCCCCAGACTCCCTCTCTCCACCCCCAGACTCCTTCTCCCCCAGTCTCTGTCTCCACACCCCCACCCCAGTCTCCCTCTCCCCCCCCAGTCTCCCTCTACTTTCCCCCACCCAGTGTACCTCTCCCTTCTCCCCCCAGTCTCACTCTCTCTACCCCTTCAGTCACCCTCCCGCTCCCCCCGCCACGGCCAGTCTCCCTCCCCCTTGTCCCCCTCTCTCTTCCCCGCCTCACCCCCCCCAGTCTCTCCCTCCACCCCCACAGTCTCCCTTTCCCACCCCCCCAGTAGCCCTCACCCTCCCACTAGTCTCCCTCTCCTCCCCCGCAATCTCCCTGTCCCTCCCCCCCAGTCTCTCACCCCCCCAACATCCCCCTCCACCCCAGTTTCCCTTTCTCTCCCCCCCCAGTCTACCTCACCCTCCCCCCAGAGTCTCCCTCTCGCTCCCCCAGTCAACCTCTCACCCCCTCAGTCTCCTTCTCTCTCTCCCCACCCCACTAGTCGCCCTCTCTCCACCCCCCCAGTCTACCTCTCTCTCCCCCTAGTGTCCCCCTCCCCCCCAGCCTCCCTCTCCACCCCACAGTCTCCCTCTCCCCACCACACTAGTCGCCCTCTCTCCACCCCCACCAGTCTACCTCTCTCTCCCGCTAGTGTCCCTCTCCTCCCCAGCCTCCCTCTCCACCCCCACAGTCTCTCTCTCCACTCCCTCCGAGTCTCGCTCTGTATCCCCCCATCCCATTTCCCTTTCTCTTCCCCCCAGTCCACCTCTCTCTACCCCATCCAACGTCCCTCTCCTTTCCCCCGCCCAGCGTCCCTCTCCTTTACCCCGCCCAGCGTCCCTCTCCCATTCCCCTTCCCAGTCTCACTCTTTCTACCTCCTCAGTCACCCTCTCTCTCTCCACCCACCCACCGCCAGTCTCCTTCTCCCTCATCTCCCAGTCTCCCTCTCTTCCCCCTTAATGTCTCCCTCCAACCCAACCTCCCCCTCCCCCCCTAGTTTCCCTCTCCCTTTCTCCCCCCAGTCTCCCTCTCTCTCCCCCCCCCAGTCTTCCTCTCTTCCCCCCCCGCAGTTTCCCTTCCTCTTCCCCCCCCAGCAGTCTACCTCTCTCTTCCCCCCTCCAGTCTCCCTCTCCCCACCCCCAGTCTCCGTCTCTCCACAGAGCCCCGTCTCCCTCTCTCTCCCCCCCCCGCATTTTCCCTTTCTCTCCGCCCCAGTCAACCTCTCTCTCCCTCCACCCCCGTCGCCCTCTCCCCCCACCCTCCAGTCTCCCTTTCCCCAACCCCCAGACTCCCTCTCTCCACCCCCCCCCCCGCCGAGTCTTCCTCCATATCTCCCTCTCCCTCCTGCCCCAATCTCCCTCTCCTCCTGTCTCTCTCCCCCTCACCCTTCCCCCACCCCCCATCTACCTCTCTCTCCCCCCCAGTCTCACTCTCTCTCCCCGCCCAATCTCCCTCTCCTCCCCTCCCCCCCCGTCTCCTTCTCCCTTGTCCCCCAGTCTCCCTCTCTTCCCATCCCCAGTCTCCATCTCCTCCCACCAGTCTCCCTCTCCCCGACCCCCAGTCTCCTTCTCCCTCGTCCCCCAGTCTCCCTCTCCCACCCCACCCACCCCCCCCCCCCGTCATGTATCTTACATTATTATATATAACTGTATCCTAACATGCTATACATGACTGTAAGAAGATATGACCTGTAACCACCAGCATACCTTACCACCAGGGGTGCACTTGCAAGAGACAGGTATATAAGGACAGGTCTCAGGCAAGTGCAGCATTCCAGAGCTGTGAATTAAAGGTGCAGGTCCAGAGTGACCTTGACTTCACTACATGCCTCGTGTGAATCTGTACTGAGGGGACAGGATTTTACACCTCCTACAGTATCCCTCTCCCTCCCCCCCCCCACAGTCTCCCTCTCCTCCCCTCCCAGTCTGCCTGCCCCTCCCCCTCCAGTCTCCCTCACCCCCCAATCTTCCCCTCCCCTCCCAGTTTCCTTTTCTCTCCCTCCCCCCAGTCGACCTCACTTACCTCATTCTCCTCCCGAGTCTCCCTCTCTCTCCACCCCCAGTCTACCTCTCTTCCCCCCCCAGTCTCCCCTTCCCCCCCCAGTCTCCTTTCCCCCCTCAGTCTCCCTCGCCCCAACCCCCAGTCTCCTTCTCTCCAACCCCCCCAGTCTTCTTCTCACTCCCCCCTCCAGTCTCCCTCTCTCTCCTCCCCACCGCCAGTTTCCTTTTCTCTCCCCCTCAGTCTACCTCTCTCTCCCCAACCCCCCAGTCTCCCTTTCTCCACCCTCCCCAATCTTCCTCTCTCTCCCCCTCCCACCCACCAGTTTCCTTTTCTCTCCCCCCCAATCTCCCTCCATCTCTCCCCCCATCTCCCACTCTCTCCCCGCTCCCAGTCTCCCTCTCCCTCCTGCCCCAATCTCCCTCTCCCTCCTGCCCCAATCTCCCTCTCCCTCCTGCCCCAATCTCCCTCTCCCCCTGTCTCTCTTTTTCCCTCGCCTCCCCCTCCCCCCCTCCAAGTCTACCTCTCTCCCCCCCACATCCAGTCTCCCTTGCCCCGCCCAAGTCTCCTTTGCCACCCCCCACTCCAGCCCCCTCGTTCTTCCCCCCTCCCCGTCTCCCATTCCTCCTCCCCCCATCTCCCTGTTCCTCCCCCCAGACTACCTCTATCTCCCCCCATCTCCTTCTCTCTTCCCCCCATCTCCTTCTCTTCCCCCTTGCTCAATCTCCCTCTCCGCCCCCCCCGCAGTCTCCCTATCCCCAACCCCCAGTCTCCCTCTCTCCAACCCCCAGTCTTCCTCTCCTCACCCCCCAGTCTCCCTCACCCTCATCCCCCAGTCTCCCTCTCTCTTTCCCCCGCCCCCAGTCTCCCTCTTCTCCCCCCCAGTCTCCCACTCTCCATCCGCCCCCAGTCTCCCTCTCCCTCATCCCGCAGTCTCCCCTCTTCCTCCCCCCGTCTCCCTGTCCGTTCCCCTCCAGTCTCCCTCCCCCCCAAACTCCCCCTCCCCCCCAGTTTCCCTTTCTCTCCCTCCCCCCAGTCAACCTCACTCACCTCACTCTCCCCGAGCCTCACTCTCTCTCCCCACCCCCAGTGTACCTCTCTCTCCCCCCCACATCTCGCTCTCCCCCCCAGTCTCCCTCTCTTCCCCCGCCGCATTCACCCTCGCCCCACCCCCTCAGTCTCCCTCTTTCTCCCACCCCCCCAGTCTCCCTCTCCCCCCCACCAGTCCCCCTCTCCTCCCCCCCAGTCTCCCTCTTCCTCCCTCCAAGTCTCCCTCTTCCTCCCTCCCCCCGCAGTCTCCCTCTCTCCACGCCCTCAGTCACCCTCTCTCTCCCTCCCCCCCACCGCCAGTCTCCCTCTCCCTTGTCCCCCAGTCTCCCTCTTCCTCACCCCGACCAGTCTTCCTCCACCCCCAACCTCCCCCCCCCAACCTCCCCCCCGCAGTTTCTCTCTCCCTCCCTCCCTCCATCTCCCTCTCTCTTTCCACCCGCCCCCCCCCAGTCACCTTCTTGCTCCCCCCACAGTTTCCCTTCCTCTCCACCCCCCCAGTCTACCTCTCCCCTCCCCAGTCTCCCTCGCCCCCACCCCCAGTCTCCCTCTCTCTTCCCCCACCCCCAGTCTCCCTCTCTCGTCCCCCACCCCAAGTCTTCCTCTCACCCACACCAGTCTCCTTCTCTCCCCCCCATTCTCCCTCTCCTCCCCCCAGCCTCCAGCTCCCTGCACCCCCCCCCAAGTCTCCCTCCACCACGCAATCTCCCTCTTCCACACAGTCTCACTTTCTCCCGCCCCCCCCCACAGTCGCCCTGCCTCTCTCCCCCACAGTCTCCAACTCTCTCCCCCCCACCCCCAGTCTCCCTCTCTCCCCCCACCCCAGTCTCCCTCTCTCTCCCCCGTCTCACTCTCTCCCTCGCCTACTTCCGGTCTCCCTCCCCCCCGCCCAAGTATCCCTCTCCAGCCCCCCCCCCCCCCCCACCCCAGTTCCCCTCACTCTTCCCCTACCCACCGTCTCCCTCTCCTCCCCCCAAGTCCCCCTCGCCCTTCCCCCCTTCCTCCGGTCCCTGTCTCCTCTCACCCCCAGTTTCCCTCTCGCTCTGCCCCAGTGTCCCTCTCTCTCCCCCCTCCAATCTCACTCTCTACCCCCCGCCCAATCTCCCTCTTCCCCCCCCCCCACCGCAGTCTCCCTCTCCCCAACCCCCAGAATCCCTCTCTCCACCCCCTCAGTCTCCCTCTCCCTCCCCCTCCAGTCTCCCCCCCCCCCCAGTTTCCCTTTCTCTCCTTCCTCCCAGTCTACCTCACTCTCCCCCCTCCCCCCACCGAGTCTCCCACCCTCTCTCCCCCCTCCCGTCACTCTCTCCCCGCCTCAGTCTTCTTCTCTCCCCCCACACCCCACAGCCTCCCTCTATCTTTCTCCTTCAGTTTCCTTTCCTCTCCCCCCCATTCTCCCTCTCCTCCCCCCAGTCTCCCTCTCGCCACCACCCCCCCTCAGTCTCTCTCTCCTTTTCGCCGCCCAGTCTCCCTCTCCCTTCCCGCCCCCCACCCCCACCCTCACTCTCCCTACCACGTCAGTCACCCTCTCTCTTCCACCGCACTCCCCGCCCACACCGCCAGAAACATAGAAACATAGAAAATAGGTGCAGGAGTAGGCCATTCGGCCCTTCGAGCTTGTACCACCATTCAATAAGATCATGGCTGATCATTCCCTCAGTACCCCTTTCCTGCTTTCTCGCCATACCCCTTGATACCCCTAGCCGCAAGGGCCATATCTAACTCCCTCTTGAATATATCCAATGAACTGGCATCAACAACTCTCTGCGGTAGGGAATTCCACAGGTTAACAACTCTCTGAGCGAAGAAGTTTCTCCTCATCTCAGTCCTAAATGGTCTACCCCTTATCCTAAGACTGTGTCTCCTGGTTCTGGACTTCCCCAACAACGGGAACATTCTTCCCGCATCTAACTTGTCCAGTCCCGTCAGAATCTTATATGTTTCTTTGAGATCCCCTCTCATCCTTCTAATCTCAGTGTATAAAGTCCCAGTTGATCCAGTCTCTCCTCATATGTCAGTCCAACCATCCCGGGAATCAGTCTGGTGAACCTTCGCTGCACTCCCTCAATAGCAAGAATGTCCTTCCTCAGATTAGGAGACCAAAACTGAACACAATATTCCAGGTGAGGCCTCACCAAGGCCCTGTACAACTGCAGTAAGACATCCCTGCTCCTATACTCAAATCCCCCAGCATTGAAGGCCAACATACCATTTGCCTTCTTCACCGCCTGATGTACCTGCATGCCAACTTTCAATGACTGATGAATCATGACATCCAGGTCTCGTTGCACATCCCCTTTTCCTAATCGGCCGCCATTCAGATAATATTCTGTCTTCGTGTTTTTGCCCCCAAAGTGGATAACCTCTCATTTATCCACATTATACTGCATCTGCCATGCATTTGCCCACTCACCTAACCTGTCCAAGTCACCCTGCAGCCTCTTAGCGTCCTCCTCGCAGCTCACACCGCCATCCAGTTTAGTGTCATCTGCAAACTTGGAGATATTACACTCAATTATTTCATCTAAATCATTAATGTATATTGTAAAGAGGTGGGGTCCCAGCACTGAGCCCTGCAGCACCCCATTAGTCACTGCCTGCCATTCTGAAAAGGACCCATTTATCCCGACTCTCTGCTTCCTGCCTGCCAACCAGTTCTCTATCCACGTTAGTACATTACCCCCAATGCCATGTGTTTTGATTTTGCACACCAATCTCTTGTGTGGGACCTTGTCAAAAGCCTTTTGAAAGTCCAAATACACCACACCCACTGGTTCTCCCTTGTCCACTCTACTAGTTACATCCTCAAAAAATTCCAGAAGATTTGTCAAGCAAGATTTCCCCTTCATAAATCCATGCTGACTTGGACCGATCCTGTCACTGCTTTCCAAATGCACTGCTATTTCATCCTTAATAATTGATTCCAACATTTTCCCCACTACTGATGTCAGGCTAACTGGTCTATAATTACTCGTTTTCTCTCTCCCTCCCTTTTTAAAAAGTGGTGTTACATTAGCTACCCTCCAGTCCATAGGAACTGATCCAGAGTCGATAGACTGTTGGAAAATGATCACCGATGCATCCAATATTTCTCGGGCCACTTCCTTAAGTACTCTGGGATGCAGACTATCAAGCCCCGGGGATTTATCAGCCTTCATTCCCAATTTCCCGAACACAATTTCTCCTCTAATAAGGATATCCTTCAGTTCCTCCTTCTCACTAGACCCTCGGTCCCCTAGTACTTCCGGAAGGTTATTTGTGTCTTTCTTCGTGAAGACAGAAGCAAAGTACTTGTTCAATTGGTCTGCCATTTCTTTGTTCCCCATTATAAATTCACCTGATTCTGACTGCAAAGGACCTAAGTTTGTCTTTACTAATCTTTTTCTCTTCACATATCTATAAAAGCTTTTGCAATCAGTTTTTATGTTCCCGGCAAGCTTCCTCTTGTACTCTATTTTCCTCCTCTTAATTAAACCCTTTGTCCTCCTCTGCTGAATTCTAAATTTCTCCCAGTCCTCAGGTTTGCTGCTTTTTCTGGCCAATTTATATGCCTCTTCCTTGGATTTAACACTATCCTTAATTTCCCTTGTTAGCCACGGTTGAGCTACCTTCCCCGTTTTATTTTTACACCAGACAGGGATGTACAATTGTTGAAGTTCATCCATGTGATCTTTAAATGTTTGCCATTGCCTATCCACCGTCAACCCTTTAAGTATCATTTGCCTGTCAATTCTGGCCAATTCACACCTCATGCCATCGAAGTTACCTTTCCTTAAGTTCAGGATCCTAGTTTCTGAATTAGGTGCGTCACTCTCCATCTTAATAAAGAATTCTACCATATCATGGTCACTCTTCCCCAAGGGGCTTCGCACTACAAGATTGCTAATTAGTCCTTTCTCATTACACATCACCCAGTCTAGGATGGCCAGCTCTCGAGTTGGTTCCTCGACTTATTGGTTTAGAAAACCATCCCTAATACACTCCAGGAAATGCTCCTCCACCGCATTGCTACCAGTTTGGTTAGCCCAATCAATATGTAGATTAAAGTCGTCCATAATAACTGCTGTTCCTTTATTGCACGTATCCCTTATTTCTTGTTTGATGCTGTCCCCAACCTCACTACTACTGTTTGGTGGTCTGTACACAACTCCCACTAGCATTTTCTACCCTTTGGTATTCTGCAGCTCCACCCATACAGATTCCACATCATCCAAGCTAATGTCCTTCCTTACTATTGCATTAATTTCCTCTTTAACCAGCAATGCCACCCCGCCTCCTTTTCCTTTCTGACTATCCTTCCGAAATGTTGAATAACCCTGGATGTTGTGTTCCCAGCCTTGGTCACCCTGGAGCCATGTCTCTGTGATGCCAATTACATCATAACCGTTAACTGCTATCTGCGTAGTTAATTCATCCAACGTATTCCGAATACTCCTCACATTGAGGCACAGAGCCTTCAGGCTTGTCTTTCTAACACATTTTGCCCCTTCAGAATTTTGCTATAATGTGGCCCTTTTTGCTTTTTGCCTTGGGTTTCTCTGCCCTCCACTTTTACTTTTCTTCCTTCTATCTTTTGCTTCTGCCCCCATTCTACTTCCCTCTGTCTCCCTGCATAGGTTCCCATCCCCCTGCCATATTAGTTTAACTCCTCCCCAACAGCACTAGCAAACACTCCCCCGAGGACATTGGTTCCGGTCTTGCCCAGGTGCAGACCGTCCGGTTTGTACTGGTCCCACCTCCCCCAGAACTGGTTCCAATGTCCCATGAATTTGAATCCCTCCCTTCTGCACCATTCCTCAAGCCACGTATTCATCTGAGCTATCCTGCGATTCCTACTCTGACTAGCACTTGGCACTGGTAGGATTCCTGAGATTACTACTTTTGAGGTCCTACTTTTTAATTTAGCTCCTAGCTCCCTAAATTCGTCTCATGGGACCTCATCCCGTTTTTTATGGTTGGTACCTATATGCACTACGACAACTGGCTGTTCACCCTCCCTTTTCAAAATGTCCTGCACCCGCTCCAAGACATCCTTGACCCTTGCACCAGGAAGGCAACATACCATCCTGGAGTCTCGGTTGCGGCCGCAGAAATATCTATCTATTCCCCTTACAATAGAATCCCCTACCACTATAGCTCTCCCACTCTTTTTCCTGCCCTTCTGTGCAGCAGAGCCACCCATGGTGCCATGATCTTGGCTACTGCTGCTCTCCCCTGATGAGTCATCCCCCTCAACAGTAACCAAAGCGGCGTATCTGTTTTGCAGGGGGATGACTGCAGGAGACCGCTGCACTACCTTCCTTGCACTGTTCTTCATGTTGGTCACCCATTTGCTATCTGGCTGTGTACCCTTTTCCTGCAGTAAGACCAACTCACTAAACGTGCTATTCACGTCATTCTCAGCATCGTGGATGCTCCAGAGTAAATCCACCCGCATCTTCAGTGCCACAATGTGGTCTGTCAGGAGCTGCAGGTGGATGCACTTCCCGCACATGTAGTCGTCAGGGACACTGGAAGCGTCCCTGACTTCCCACATATTACAGGAGGAGCATAACACAAGTCTGAGCTCTCCTGCCATGATTTAACTCCTAGATTAACTTAATTTGGCAACAACAATGCTAAAAGTTACTTACTGATAAAGAAAAGAAAAAGAAAAAGAAAAGCTACTTACCAATCACCAGCCAATCACTGACCTGCTTGGCTGTGACGTCACCTTTCGATTTCTTTCTACTTCTTTTTTGCCTTCTCTCCCAGCTGCACCTGTACTGGCTGGCTCCTCGACGCACCTTGAACTCCCCGCTCCAAGTCCTGCTGCCTCCAACGCTCACAGGCCTCTTTATAGGCCGCTTCACGACGCACCTCGAACTCCCCGCTTGAAGTCTTCCTCTCCCTCGTTCCCCAGTCTCCCTCTCTCTTCCCCCCTGCAGTCTCCCTCCCCCCAGTCTACCTCACTCTCCCCGCAAGTTTCCTTCTCTCCCTCCGCAGTCTCCCTCTACCCCCCAGTCTCCCTCTCTCCAAGTCCCAGTTTCCCTTTCTCCGCACCCCCCGCTCAATCTTCCTTTCTCTCCCCCTCAGTTTCCCTCTCCCCAACCCCAGTCTCCCTCTCTCTTCCCCCCCGCTCAGTTTCCCTTTCTCTCCCCCCCAGTCTCCCTCTCCCCAACCCCAGTCTCCCTCTCTCTTCCCCCCTGCTCAGTCTCCCTTTCTCTCCCCCCAACTCTCCCTCTCCCCCCCCACTCTCCCTCTCCTCAACCCCAGTCTCCCTTTCTCTTCCCCCCTGCTCAGTCTCCTTCTCTCCCCGCCAATCTCCCTCTCTCTTCCCCCCCGCTCAGTTTCCCTTTCTCTCCACCCCAGTCTCCCTCTCCCTCCTGCCACCATCTCCCCCCCCCCAGTCTCCATTCACACCCAATCTCGCCCTCCCACCCTTAGTTTCCCTCTCCCTCCCTCACGCCAGTCGCCCTCTCTCTCCCCAGCCCCCCATTCTCCCTCTCCCTCCCTCACGCCAGTCTCCCTCTCTCTCTCCCCAGCCCCCCAGTCTCCCTCTCGCTACACCCCCCAATTTCCCTTCTTCTCCCCCCCCAGTCTACCTCTCTCTCCCCCAGTCCCCCTCTCGCCCCCCCGCAGTCTCCCTCTGCACACACCCCCAGTCTCCCTCTCTCCACCACCCCCCAGTCTCCCTTTCTCTACCCCAAGTCTCCCTCTCCCCCCGTCTCTCTCTCTCCCTCGCCCCCCAAATCTCCCTCTCCCCCCCCACAGCTACCTCTCTCCCCCCACCCCCAGTCTCCCTCCCCCAGCCCAAAACTCCCTCTCCCCTCCCCACCCCAGTTCTCCCTCTCCCCTCCCCACCCCAGTTCTCCTCGCTCTTCTCCCCCAGTCTCCCTCGCTCTTCTCCCCCCAGACTCCCTTGCTCTTCCCCCCCCCAGTCTCCCTCGCTCTTCCCCCCCCCAGTCTCCCTCACTCTTCCCCCCCAGTCTCCCTCTCTCCAACCCCGCAGTCTCCCTCTCCTTTCCCCCGCAGTCTCCCTCTCTCTCCCCCCGCAGTCTCCCTCTCTCCCCCTCAGTCTCCTTCTCTCCCCTCCCCCCACCAATCTCCCTCTCCTCCCCCCAGTCTCCCTTTCCCTCTGCCAGTCTCCCTTTCCCTCCCCCCCAGTTTCCCTCTCTCTCCTTCCCCCCGCCAGTCTCCCTCACATCCCCTCAGTCTCCTTCTCTCCGCCCCCCACCAATTTCCCTCTCCTCCCCCCAGTCTCCCTTCCCCCCCCAAACCTCCCCCCCCCCAGTTTCCCTCTCCCTCCTTCCCCCCCAGTTTCCCTCTCCCTCCTCCCCCCCCAGTCTCCCTCTCCCCCCAGTCTCCCTCTCTTTCCTTCCCCGCCCCCCAGTCTCCCTCTCTTTCCCCACCCCCCCAGTCTCCCTCTCTTCCCCCCAGTCTCCCTCTCCCCCTTCCCCCAGTGTCCCTCTCTCTTTCCTCCCCCAGTCCCCCTCTCTCTTCCCTCCCCCAGTCCCCCTCTCTCTTCCCCCCGCCAGTCTCCCTTTCTCTTCCCCCCACCAGTATCCCTCTCTCTTCCCACCCCCCCCAGTCTCCCTCTCTCTTCCCACCCCCCCCCCCCAGTCTCCCTCTCTCTTCCCACCCCCTCCTCCCCTCCCAGTCTCTCTCTCCCCCACCCCCCCCTCCCCCTCCCCTCCCAGGCAGATTCTCTCTCTCTCTCTCTCTCTCTCTCTCTCCACCCCCCGTCGCAGTTTCCCTGTGCCCCCCAGTCTCCCCATTCTGTCTATCTATCTGTCTCCCCCTCTCCCCCCAGCCAGCACAGTGTCAGTGAAGGGCAACTGTGGGATACTGCGCATGTGTGGCCAGACCTCGGTGGCAGCACACATGTGCAGAAGGGGATCGGGTGCACATGTGTAAAAAGGGACGGGGCTGACTGCGCGCATGCGCAGAAGGACACAAAAATGTTTGTGCAGATAATCACTTTGTCCATATATATGGGAACAAGAGAGTCCCCAATTAATTCCGACCACCTGCATATAATTAACACTCAAGTGCTATATACCACTTAAGTACAATTAACACCCATATCCCTTGATTCCCTTTTAAAAATCTACCTCTCAGCCTTGAATATACTCAATGAGCATCCACAGCCCTCTGGTGTAGAGAATTCCAAAGATTCACAACACTCAGTGAAGAAATTCCTCTTCATCTCAGTCCTAAATGGCCAGCCCCTACTCCTGAGACTATGGAGCCGAAATTCAGTGCCACCAGAAAGCTGGAGGTGTTAAGGTCTATTTTCCCCGATTAGCGCCGCGATATTTGCGGTGGCCATTGGATCCAAATTCAGCTTTTTGACCACAAAAAAGTGTTGCAGTCTTATTAGCGTTTCAAACCTGATAGTTTGCTGTAACGTCCTGTCCCTGCAGTACAAATTCACACGAGGCACATACTGAAGTCAAGGTCACTCAGGACCTGCACCTTTATTACACAGCTCTCGAATGCCACACTTGCCTGAGACCTGTCCTTATATACCTGTCTGGGACAGGTATCCAGTGTCTCCTGCAAGTGCACCCCTGGTGGTAAGGTAAGCTTATGGTTACAGGTCATCTCTGGTTACCATCATGTATAGCATTTTTTTTTTTTTTTGAAATTCGTAGCCAATCGTTCCAATTCTTTGTCAAATCACAAACGCCAGAGGTCACCTTGCACACGCCAAGGATCACTCTGCGTCAATGCTCTTAGCCAAAAGGCCTAGAGCCACTGCACCGTTCCTGGAAGTACTGCAATACCAGGTTCGTGCCATGGAGGTGGATGGGTCAGGTCCCCCACACACCTCCGTGGAGGTGGATGGGTCAAGCCACCCCACCCACCATCATGTATAGCATGGTAAGATACAGTTATGTACAGTAGTGTGAGATACATGACATTTGCAGTCTTAATTGGGGCGTTATTCCCATGGGGAAATTCACCCTTCGGGTGATGGTGGTCAACGAGCCAGCTGCTTCCTGGCCTTCTAAAGCCCGGGTTTGCAGCTAGGCCAGGATGAGGGAAGGAGTGGTGCAGAATGATGGCTAGTGTTGCTGTGTTATGAAGGGCGAGAAGATTTTCAGATGCTGTGTTGGCAATCCTGATGCAGGGAGTAGAGGGAACGAGGTGACACCTGTACCCTGATGTGGAGAGACTGACTTGCCAGCAGTTTAGCAATGCCTGGAGGGAGATAGCAGAAGTGGTGTCTGGGACCTCCATCCATAATAGGATGATGACCCAATGTCGCAAAAGAATGAAAGACATCATTGCTTTGATGAAAGTGAGTACTGTTTCACCAATCCATTTGAGCAAAGGAGGTCTGGTGGTGGAGAGGCCGAGCTACAAGTCCTCACCCCCTTGGAGGTGAGGGTTGAGGCCATTGTGGACGGACATGGTGCTTTCCCTATAGACCAGGGCACTGGTGATGCCGATGAGGGTAGTGAAGGCTCTTTAATGCCATCTACTGTGCCCTTGCCTCAAAGTGTGCTACTTGCAGGCACCATGCGTAAATTCTCCACCTCACCTTCGCGGCAGCCCTTCTCCCATTTATGTTTGCAAATGAGTGGCAGCTGAAGCGAGGGAGCAGCTCCTGCTGAGAGATCGTCGCCAGGCCTGCAGCATATCCTTGCTGAGTCCCAGCCATATGTGCCTGAGGACACGTTTGAGGAGACTGAAGTATTGAGCATTGCTGAGACCCTAGATACATCTTTTGATGACCTCCACTATGAGGACGAGCAGGAGGAACACTGTGCTGAGAGCAACGTGTTACTCCTTCCACCCACACTCGCCAGCTCAGATACTGGGAGAATGTGGTCTGATCTAGTTGAGTTAGTACAGGGGTCTGCACTGTGTGTTGCACTGGGGAATAGCATGGTGATGGGCTAAACAACCTCGGGGACGAGTCCGCACCGGAGTTCTGCTCATTCAAGCCCATTGATGTTGCAGCTTATGAGAAGGGTGGAGGCCATGCATTCCCAGATGTTTGGGGCACTGACAAGGGTGCCAGAGAGGCTGTCAGAAGTGGTAGGAGAGTGGAGGAGTTTGCCTCTTGCATAGTCGACAGCTCTGCACACACCATGGAGCCCATCATTGGGATGGCCATGGAAAGTAGAATTTCAAGGGTCATGTCGGGATGAAATTATCTGAATCGAGCAGCAATTGGATGTGTCTGGACTTCCCTTGCAGAGTTGGGATGGCAATGACTCCTCCTGGGTGGCTCAGGATGCTCCTCCTCCTGGTGCTGCTGTGCCTCCTCCTGCAGTGGGACTGCTGGTTCGGTCTCCAGATGCCGTTCACTATTGATGGCCAGATTATGCAGCATGCGGCTGATGACCACAAAGATGGAGTCCAGTTCGGGCAAGTACTGCAATGCAGCACCAGAGCAGGAAAGGCAACAGAACCTTTGTTTAAGCATCCCAATACAGTGCTCAATGATGCACCTGATCCCAGAATGAGTGTCATTATAGGCATGCTCTGCTGCAGTCCTGGAGTTGTGGAGTGGAGTGAACAGCCAAGTGGACAGGGGATATCCCTTATCCCCAAGCAGCCATCCACTGTCCTGGTTTGGGCAGGTGAAGACGGCTGGCACACTGGTCTGGTGCAGGATGAAAGCATTATGGCTGTTGCCTGGATACGTGGCATTAACTGCCAGGATCCTTCGCTGGTGCTCGCACACCAGCTGTACATTTAGGGAGTGGTACACCTTTCTGTTCATAAACACTTCGGGATGATGTTGTGGCGCCCTCAGTCCAACATATGTGCAGTCTATCGCTCCCTGCATCCTGGGGAACCCTGCAATCTGCAGAAATCTGGCCTGGCACTCCAGCTGTTTCTCCCTCATCATGGGGAAGGAGATATATTGCACTCTTTGCTTGTATAGCGCATTGCTGGCCTGCCAGATAGAGTGATGGGTGGAGAATTATGATTTGTTCACAATGTCTGCAGTTGCAGACTGGAACGAGCCTGTTGCATAAAAGTTCAATGCTATTGTCACTTTGGTCTCCACACGGAGTGCTGTCCTCGGCCTTGTGTGAGGCTCCAAATCTGGCCGAAGGACATTGCAGAGCTCGGTCAAGACGTCCTTGCTGAATCTCCACCTCCTCACACATAGCTCGTTGCTGAGCTGTAGGAAGGAGAACTGAGGCTGGTACACCCTAGCACAGTAGGACCTTCTTGGCAGAGGTATGTGCTGTGCCACTCCCATGCCAGCTGGCTGAGCACCTTCTCCCTCTTCCTCATTCTATTGTACAGCCTCTGCAGGTTGCTGCTGGTAAGGCTCCTCGCCAATTATCTGTTGAAGGGGGTCCGTGTACCTCACCCTCCTCCTGACGCCATCTCCCTGCTGTCTAGCCTCTGCACGGTGACATCTGCAGGCCCTTCTGCATGTTGAGCAGCCATGGCTGCTGCCTCCCTTTCCCGCTGCCTCAGGACTTGTTAATCCCTTTCTCCCTTTCTCCCTTAATAATGACAAAGAAGGAAAAATACATTTTACTCAGCAAGACATTTTGAAATCCTGCTGCCCTTTTTGTGCTGTGGAGCCATCAGCTCCAAGATTTTTTTTTGAAGGAACAAGCAGCTCTGAGATTTTTTGGAAGATCCAAGCTGCTCCAAGATTTTTCCAACAGACAAGCATTTCCGAGAATTTTTTCCACACAAAGAAATCTACAGGACACCAGCTGGCTCTCCCATTGTGCACCGGCCCTAAAAGCTGGTGGGGGCACTGTCTGCTAAAGGGCCAGCTTTTTGAAGGTAAAAATGGGTCTGAGGACGGAGCGGCAGCGGTGTGCACTTTTAATGCGTCACTACTGCCGCAAGACCCACACTGCCACGAGAGTCAGTTGATCGTGGCGGTGTCCAACAATGCAGCAAAACCTCCCGGACTGAATCTACGTCGGGGCGGCCAGTTGAGCCCAAAGCAGCGGCCATTTGATTTTGACGAATGGCCATCACAAATGAGCAGTAACAGTCTTCCTGGGACCATGAATTTCAGGGCCTATGTTCTCTAGTTCTCGACTGCCCAGTGAGGGGAAGCAGCCTCTCAGCATCTATCCAGTCAATCTCCCTCAGAATCAGATATCGGTTGATTGAATATCTTTTTATTAACCTGCCATTTCCATGTCTTTCACATCTGCCAGCGTTGGGGGAAAATAATCACTCTCAGCAGATAAAGGATATTTGTGGCTTGAATCAATTCATTGATGTGCAGACTATTCAAAACAGATTCAAACGCAAAGGACTCTCTCAGAATCTTCCCCAGCACACAGCCCTTGGCTTTTCAAACCCACTGGGTGTGTCTTGCGGTTCCCAATTCCATTTCCCAGGCAGGTACCGGAAGCATTGTCTCCCGCCCACACTTCTCTAAGCTGCTTTTCATGTCCTATTAATATCACTGCCAGAATATTGCAGAGAAATAGAACAAATCTGATAAGCATCTTCGAGAAACATCGGAAAGCAAAAACAAGCTGCTTGGGAATCTAAAGCAAACAGGTGTGGCAAAGTAAGGTTAATATAAAAATATTCAATCAGGGAATGCCTGGTAAAAATTCATTTTAACAAAATAAAATTCATGATGCACTTGCTAGTGACTGAAAATAAATTATATACTTTAAGGTACCAATGACGGCATGCCAAGCTGCACATTACTCTTAATTGCAGGTTTAGCTGCATTCAATCAATAAGAGTACAAAAACATGGAAGTTATGATGAACCTTTTATAAAACATTGGTTTGGCCTCAACTGGAGTAGTGCATCCCGTTTTGGGCACCACACTTTAGGAAGGATGCAAAGGCCTAGGAGAGGGTGCAGAAAAGATTTACAAGAATGGTTCCAGGGATAATGGATTTTAGTTACATTGATAGACTGGAAAAGCTGGGGTTGTTCTCCATCGAGCGGAGGAAATTTAAGAGGTGCTCAAAATCATAGAGTCTGGACAGAGTAGATGGAGAGAAACTGTTCCCATTGGCAGAAGGGTCAAGAACAAGCGGACAGAGATTTAAGGTGATTGGCAAAAGAACCAAAGTGTGCCGAGTTAGTCCCACTCCCCCGCCCTTTCCCCATAGCCCTGCAATTTGTTTTCTCTCGGGTACTTATCCAACTCCCTTTTGAAAGCAGTGATTGAGTCTGCCTGCACCACCCTTTCAGGCAGTGCATTCCAGATTCAGAACTGTAAGGGGGTGGTCCTAGTGGGGTCAGGCTCACCTCTGACCAACTTGAGCGGTTCGAATCGCTCCCACTCCCATGGGTTCTAGACTCTGGATTTATTTGGGGGATGTGATAAAGTGCAAAGGACAACTGGTTTGGTGCAAAGGAACTTTGTATTTTCTTGTCTGTAATAAAATCAATGTCAAACTTATCACTCTAATAAAGAACAATACATTACACATTCAAAGGGGGTTACAGTAAAAATTACACCTCCCAACTCCCCATACCTAATTCTAGCTAGGTTAGACTCCAGGGCAGGCAGGGACTATGCTTACCAATCCTTTCTGGTCAGTTAGCGGTAGTTTGCAATTTCGGGGTTCGTTGAAATCTGTAGGTTCTGCTTGCCGTACCCCGAACGTCAGGACTTCTAGCTGTGCAATCTTCAGTTGGGTTGAGTCCACTGATGCGGTAAGGTGCGTTTTGGATCTATGGGGTAAGTACCCGATTTTCTTCATTAGAAATAGGTTCAAAGCCTCTAGGTAATGCTTTCACCTGTTGGTGGTCAGGCCTTAGATTGTAGAGTGGAAACTTTTCGATTCTTCATTTTTTTTTCCCGTTGGCATTTTGTTTCGAGTTTGGTCAATCACGGTGGTTTTTCGTTGGGACCACAGTGGCTATGGTTGGTTGCTGCCGCGATGGTGATGTTCTTCCTTCCTTCAAGATTTTGAGGCTGGAGAAGTTAGTTTACAACTGTCGTGTTGGTTTCTCTCCTTGTCTTGATGGCATACTCGTAGTATGGCATACCCCCTGTTGAAACAGGGGGCTAGTTATACGGTTTGAGTTGTTCTAATCTTGGTGCCAAATCAGTTCCGAATTCTTTGTTTAAATTTGGCGGGCTTGACTCTTTGTAATATTTTGGCGGGCTTGTTAAAAGTTAATGTTTTGGGTGGGTTGATGTTCGAAAACTGTTTCCTGATGGAAATATTAGCTTGGTAATCGCAATGTCCTTTTGTGCTTAGTTTTTCGTCTCTTTGTGATATATATGCTGAAATGGTTTTCCAGATTCAGGTTGATGGTTGGCTATCTCTGGGTTATTGTAATGTTAATATCTCTTGTGGAGAAGGATTCTCGAATACCCATTTCTCCAGACAAGGTAACTTAGTTCCAACACCCAGACAATCCTAATAATCAAGTGGGCTTCTTGTGTTCCCTAGGCCCGCCCACAAGCTTGAATTTGTCTTGTAAAAGTCCAAAATTCAATTAAAGTTCGTGGTTTCTTCCACAAGCATTTTAGGATTTCAAACTTTCCGGTAGATAGTCCCAAATTAAATTTCCTTTCGAATGAGCCCAAACACTGGGGAGGTTCTTATGAATTTTGCATCCTTTCAGAACAGACCTAGTAGCTCAAAACTGGGCATCCATGAGATGCTGTGGGCAACCAGCAGCAGCAGAATTGTTCCACCACAATCTGTAACCTCTTGGCCCAGCATATCCCTCACTCTACCATTATCATCAAGCCAGGTGGCCAAACCTGGTTCAATGAGGAGTGCAGAAGAGCATGCCTAAAAATGGTGCCAACCTGGGGAAGCTGTAACACAGGACTGTTATGTAAGTAAACCTGTAAATACCTTGTTTAACCACCAGAGGGCTCATCCCCTGGAGTCCCAAGGGATCTCAAAATCCCTTGGGAGCACCTGTACATAAGGAGGCCTCACAGGCTGGAGAGGCACTCTGGAGACCAGTAATAAAGGACTACGGTCACACATTACTTTAAGCTTACAGTATCTGGTCAGATTCTTTATTCAAGACATAACTGGCAACGAGATACAGATGACGCACCTCACTGCAACAATGCAGAGAACCGTGGGCATCCTGGAGAAATTTTCGGAGGGAGATGATTGGGAACCCTTCGTGGAGCGACGTGACCAGTACTTCGTGGCCAACGAGCTGAAAGGAGAAGCGAATACTGCCAAACGAAGGGTGATCCTCCTCACCATTTTGCGGGGCACCAACGTATGGCCACATGAGAAATCTGCTCACTCCAGCAAAACCCACAGAAGTCGTATGATGATTTATGCACACTGGTCCAGGAGCATCTAAACCCGAAGGAAAGCGTTCTGATGGCAAGGTATCGGTTCTACACGAATAAGAGGTCTGAAGGCCAGGAAGTGGTGAGCTATGTCGCTGAGCTAAGGCGCCTTGCAGGACATTGTGAATTTGAAGGATACTTGGAGCACATGCTCAGGGACGACTCTGTACTTGGCATTGGCCATGAAGTAATACTTTGCAAACTTTTGACTGTAGAGACCCCAACCTTGAGTAAAGCCATAGCGATAGTCCAGGCATTCATCGCCATCAGTGACAACACCAAACAAATTTCTCAGCACACAAGTGCTGCTGCAAGTACTGTGACCAAAGTAATGTTTTCAAATCGTAATGTACAGGGCAGGACCCACATGCCTGCAGCTGCACGTCCGCAGATGTCTGAGTCCACCATCAAGGGTGGTGAATGCAAGGCCATTAACACCTTGTTGACACTGCAGAGGTGATCATTTCCACTCATGCCGCTTCAAAGGATACGTTTGCAAGGGCTGTGGAACAATGGGACACCTCCAACAAATGTGCAGGCGAGCTGCTAATCCTGCAAACCACCATGTTGCAGAAGAGGACAGATCTACAGTGGATCACAATGAACCAGAGCCTCAGACTGAGGAAGCAGAGGTATATGAGGTACACACATTTACCATAGTGTCCCCCGATTAATGCTGAAGGTTGAATTAAATGGACTACCGGTATCAATGGAGCTGGACACAGGCGCAAGCCAGTCCATAATGAGCAAAAAGACTTTCAATTAAATTGTGGTGCAGCAAGGCCTCAAGGCCAGTCCTGACTCCCATTTGTACTAAACTGAGAATGTACACACAGGAACTGATTCCCGTAATTGGCAGTGCTACCGTAAAGATCTCCTACAATGGAGCAGTACACAATTTACCACTCTGGGTGGTACCGGGTGATGGCCCCATGCTGTTCGGCAGGAGCTGGCTGGGAAAGATATGCTGCAACTAAGACAACGGTCCGAGCACTCATCCGTCGATGACACTTCATGTGCCCAGGTCCTAAACAAGTTCTCCTCGCCGTTCGAATCGGTAATTCCAAGGAGCAAAAGTGTAGATCCACTTGATTCCAGGGGCGTGTCCCATCCATCACCAGGCGAGAGCAGTACCGTACATGATGAGAGGGTGGAGATCGAGCTGGACCAGCTGCAACGAGAGGGCATCATTTCGCTGATCAAATTCAACAAGAGGGCGAGTCTGATTGTTCAAGTCCTCAGGGAAGACGGCACTGTCAGTTACTTGTTGATCACCAGAATCCATCAATCGTTTCTCCCTGCAGGATCAATACCCGCTACAAAGTCAGATGACTTATTTGCGACGCTGGCGGGAGGAAAAACGTTCACGAAGCTGGGCTTGACCTCGGCCTACTTGACGCAGGAGCTGGAGGAATCATCGAAGGGCCTTACCTGCATCAACATGCACAAAGGTCTCAATTTATAACACATGCCCATTTGGGATTCGATCAGCCGCGGCGATATTCCAGAGAAACATGGAAAGCTTACTGAAGTCGGTCCCGCGCACAGTGGTATTCCAGGACGACATCTTGGTTACAGGTCGGGACACAGTCGAGCATCTGCAGAAACTGGAGGAGGTTCTTAGTCGGCTTAATCGTGTGGGGCTGTCGTTAAAACACTCGCAGTGTGTTTTCCTGGCGCCTGAAGTGGAGTTCCTGGAGAGAAGAATCGCGGCGGACAGCATCAGGCTCACCGATTCGAAGACGGAGGCAATCAAGAACGCACCGAGACCACAGAACCTGACAGAGCTGCGGTCGTTTCTAGGACTCCTGAACTACTTTGGTAACTTCTTACCGGGTCTTAGCACATTGTTAGAACCACTGCATGTCTTACTGTGTAAAGCAGATGAATGGGTATGGGGTAAAAGCCAAGAAAATGCCTTTGAGAAAGCTAGGAAGCTGTTATGCTCCAACAAATTGCTTGTGTTGTAAGTGTTTGGTATTAGCATGTGATGCAGCATACGGTGTCGGGTGTGTATTGCAACAAGCTAATGAATCTGGGAAATTGCAACCCGTTGCTTATGCATCCAGAAGTCTGTCGAACGCTGAGAGGGCCGACAGCATGATCGAAAAAGAAGCGTTAGCGTGTGTTTATGGGGTAAAGAAAATGCATCAATATCTGTTTGGGCTCAAATTTGAATTGGAAACCCATCATAAGCCACTGATATCCTTTTTTTTTCTGAAAGTAAAAGGGGATGAATATGAATGCATCGGCCGCAGCCAGAGATGGGTGCTCACGTTGTCCGCATACAACTATGCCATCCGCCACAGGCGAGGCACCGAAAACATAGAAACATAGAAAATAGGTGCAGGAGTAGGCCATTCGGCCCTTCTAGCCTGCACCGCCATTCAATGAGTTCATGGCTGAACATGCAACTTCAGTGCCCCCTTCCTGCTTTCTCGCCATACCCCTTGATCCCCCGAGTAGTAAGAACTTCATCTAACTCCTTTTTGAATATATTTAGTGAATTGGCCTCAACAACTTTCTGTGGTAGAGAATTCCACAGGTTCACCACTCTCTGGGTGAAGAAGTTTCTCCTCATCTCGGTCCTACCCCTTATCCTTAGACAGTGACCCCTGGTTCTGGACTTCCCCAACATTGGGAACATTCTTCCTGCATCTAACCTGTCTAAACCCATCAGAATTTTAAACGTTTCTATGAGGTCCCCTCTCATTCTTCTGAACTCCAGTGAATACAAGCCCAGTTGATCCAGTCTTTCTTGATAGGTCAGTCCCACCATCCCGGGAATCAGTCTGGTGAACCTTCGCTGCACTCCCTCAACAGCAAGAATGTCCTTCCTCAAGTTAGGAGACCAAAATTGTACACAATACTCCAGGTGTGGCCTCACCAAGGCCCTGTACAACTGTAGCAACACCTCCCTGCCCCTGTACTCAAATCCCCTCGCTATGAAGGCCAACATGCCATTTGCTTTCTTAACAGCCTGATGTACTTGCATACCAACCTTCAATGACTGATGTCCCATGACACCCAGGTCTCGTTGCACCTCCCCTTTTCCTAATCTGTCACCATTCAGATAATAATCTGTCTCTCTGTTTTTACCACCAAAGTGGATAACCCACATTTATCCACATTATACTTCATCTGCCATGCATTTGCCCACTCACCTAACCTATCCTCGGAGCTCACACTGCCACCCAACTTAGTGTCATCCGCAAATTTGGAAATACTACATTTAATCCCCTCGTCTAAATCATTAATGTACAGTGTAAACAGCTGGGGCCCCAGCACAGAACCTTGCGGTACCCCACTAGTCACTGCCTGCCATTCTGAAAAGTATCCATTTACTCCTACTCTTTGCTTCCTGTCTGACAACCAGTTCTCAATCCATGTCAGCACACTACCCCCAATCACATGTGCTTTAACTTTGCACATTAATCTCTTGTGTGGGACCTTGTTGAAAGCCTTCTGAAAGTCCAAATATACCACATCAACTGGTTCTCCCTTGTCTACTCTACTGGAAACATCCTCAAAAAATTCCAGAAGATTTGTCAAGCATGATTTCCCTTTCACAAATCCATGCTGACTTGGATCTATCATGTCACCTCTTTCCAAATGCGCTGATATGAAATCCTTAATAATTGATTCCATCATTTTACCCACTACTGAGGTCAGGCTGACCGGTCTATAATTCCCTGTTTTCTCTCTCCCTCCTTTTTTTAAAAAGTGGGGTTACATTGGCTACCCTCCACTCCATAGGAACTGATCCAGAGTCAATGGAATGTTGGAAAATGACAGTCAATGCATCCGCTATTTCCAAGGCCACCTCCTTAAGTATTCTGGGATGCAGTCCATCAGGCCCTGGGGATTTATCGGCTTTCAATCCCATCAATTTCCCCAACACAATTTCCTGACTAATAAGGATTTCCCTCAGTTCTTCCTCCTTACTAGACCCTCTGACCCCTTTTATATCTGGAAGGTTGTTTGTGTCCTCCTTAGTGAATACCGAACCAAAGTGCTTGTTCAATTGGTCCGCCATTTCTTTGTTCCCCGTTATGACTTCCCCTGATTCTGACTGCAGGGGACCTATGTTTGTCTTTACTAACCTTTTTCTCTTTACATATCTATAGAAATTTATGCAATCCGTCTTAATCTTCCCTGCAAGCTTCTTCTCGTACTCCATTTTCCCTGCCCTAATCAAACCCTTTGTCCTCCTCTGCTGAGTTCTAAATTTCTCCCAGTCCCCGGGTTCACTGCTATTTCTGGCCAATTTGTATGCCACTTCCTTGGCTTTAATACTATCCCTGATTTCCCTAGATAGCCACGGTTGAGCCACCTTCCCTTTTTTATTTCTATGCCAGACAGGAATGTACAATTGTTGTAGTTCATCCATGCGGTCTCTAAATGTCTGCCATTGCCCATCCACAGTCAACCCCTTAAGTATCATTCGCCAATCTATCCTAGCCAATTCACGCCTCATACCTTCAAAGTTAGCCATCTTTAAGTTCTGGATCATGGTCTCTGAATTAACTGTTTCATTCTCCATCCTAATGCAGAAGTCCACCATATTATGGTCACTCTTTCCCAAGGGGCCTCGCACAACAAGATTGCTAATTAATTCTCTCTCATTACACAACACCCAGTCTAAGATGGCCTCCCCCCTAGTTGGTTCCTCGACATATTGGTCTACAAAACCATCTCGTATGCACTCTAGGAAATCCTCCTCCACTGTATTGCTTCCAGTTTGGTTAGCCCAATCTATGTGCATATTAAAGTCACCCATTATAACTGCTGCACCTTTATTGCATGCACCCCTAATTTCCTGTTTGATGCCCTCCCCAACCTCACTACTACTGTTTGGAGGTCTGTACACAACTCCCACTAACGTTTTTTGCCCTTTGGTGTTCTGCAGCTCTACCCATATAGATTCCACATCATCCAAGCTAATATCTTTCCTAACTGTTGCATTAATCTCCTCCTTAACCAGCAATGCTACCCCACCTCCTTTTCCTTTTATTCTATCCTTCCTGAATGTTGAATACCCCTGGATGTTGAGTTCCCAGCCTTGATCATCCTGGAGCCACGTCTCCGTAATCCCAATCACATCATATTTGTTAACATCTATTTGCATAGTTAATTCATCCACCTTATTACGCATACTCCTTGCATTAAGACACAAAGCCTTCAGGCTTGTTTTTTTAACACCCTTTGTCCTTTTGGAATTTTGCTGTACAGTGCTCCTTTTTGTTCTTTTTCTTGGGTTTCTCTGCCCTCCACTTTTCCTCATCTCCTTTCTGTCTTTTGCTTTTGTCTCCTTTTTGTCTCCCTCTGTCTCCCTGCATTGGTTCCCATCCCCCTGCCATATTAGTTTAACTCCTCCCCAGCAGCACTAGCAAACACTCCCCCTAGGACATTGGTTCCGGTCCTGCCCAGGTGCAGACCGTCCAGTTTGTACTGGTCCCACCTCCCCCAGAACCGGTTCCAATGCCCCAGGAATTTGAATCCCTCCCTGTTGCACCACTGCTCAAGCCACGTATTCATCTGCGATTCCTACTCTGACTAGCACGTGGCACTGGTAGCAATCCTGAGATTACTACTTTTGAGGTCCTACTTTTTAATTTAGCTCCTAGCTCCTTAAATTCATTTCGTAGGACCTCATCCCTTTTTTTAACCTGTCGTTGGTACCAATGTGCACCATGACAACTGGCTGTTCTCCCTCCCTTTTTAGAATGTCCTGCACCCGCTCCGAGACATCCTTGACCCTTGCACCAGGGAGGCAACATACCATCCTCGAGTCTCGGTTGCGGCCGCAGAAACGCCTATCTATTCCCCTCACAATTGAATCCCCTATCACTATCGCTCTCCCACTCTTTTTTTTTCTGCCCTCCTGTGCAACAGAGCCAGCCACGGTGCCATGAACTTGACTGCTGCTGCCCTCCCCTGATGAATCATCCCCCTCAACAGCACTCAAAGCAGTGTATCTGTTTTGCAGGGGGATGACCACAGGGGACCCCTGCACTACCTTCCTTGCACTACTCTTCCTGCTGGTCTTCCATTCCCTAGCTGGCTGTGGATCCTTCTCCTGCGTTAAGACCAACTCGCTACACGTGCTACTCACGTCGTTCTCAGCATCGTGGATGCTCCAGAGTGAATCCACCCTCAGCTCCAATTCCGCAACGCGGTCAGTCAGGAGCTGGAGGCGGATATACTTCCCGCACACGTATTCGTCAGGGACACCGGAAGTATCCCTGAGTTCCCACATGGTACAGGAGGAGCATATCACGTGACCGAGCTCCCCTGCCATGACTTAACCCTTAGATACACTTAAATTGGCAACAACAATGTTAAAAGTTACTGCCTGATATAAAAAAACAAAGAAAAAGAAAAGCTACTCGCCAATCACTTACCCCCTTGGCTGTGACTTCACCTTTCTGTTTCTTTCTACTTCTTTTTTGCCCTCTCCCTGTAGCTGCACAAGCCACGTCTCTCCACGCACCTCCCGACGCCTCTCGCGGCCTTTTGTAGGCCTCTCGCCGACCCCGGACTCACGCCTCTCCACGCACCTCCCGACGTCTCTTGGCCTTTTGTAGGCCTCTCGCCAACCCCGGACTCACGTCTCTCCAAACTGTGCCAAAGTTCTCAGTAGGCTGGCATTGCCCACTGCAGGGGTGGAGATGGCATAGCCTGCAGATTTAGTTATGGTAATGGAAACATTCGAGGGTGAGCAATCACCTGTTACCGCCCGACAGATTAGAACCTGGACAAGCCAGGACCCCTTACTGTCCTTTGTTGTAAAAAAAAAAGCAAACAAACTGTGCTCCTCGGGAGTTGGTCTACTCTCCCGTTAGAGATGCAGGAGGAAATAAAGCCGTACCAGTGGTGCAGAGATGAAATGTCCATACAGCCAGACTGCCTCATGTGGGGTAATCGGGTAGTGGTGCTAAAAAAGGGCAGGGACACCAATGAAAGTGACCTCCACAGTACCAACCCAGGCATTGTAATGATTTAAAGCGATAGCCAGATCCCACATGTGGTGGCCCGGTATCGATGCAGACTTCGAGTCCTGCGTGCAGAAATGTAACACATGTTCACAGTTAAGCAATGCACCCAGGGAGGTGCCACTAAGTTTATGGTCCTGGCCCTCCAAACCGTGGTCCACGGTCCATGTCAATACTGCAGGCCCATTCTTGGAAAAAATGTTCCTAGTGGTTGTAGATGCATACTCCAAATGGATTGAATGTGTGATAATGTCGGCAAGCACATCCGCTGCCACCATTGAAAGCCTCCGGGCCATGTTTGCCATGCACGGCCTGCCTGGCATCTTTGAGTGACAATGGGCTGTGTTTCACCAGTGCCAAGGTCAAAGAGTTCATGACCCGCAATGGGATCAAACATGTCACATCTGCCCCATTCAAACCAGCATCCAATGGTCAGGCAGACCGAGCAGTGTAATCAATCAAGCAGAGCTTGAAGAGTGTAACTGAAGGCTCACTGCAGACTTGCCTAGTCCGAGTTGTGCTTAGTGACCACACAAGACCGCACTCAATCATTGGGATTTCCGCCCCCCCCCCCCCCCACTGAACTGCTCATGAAAAGGACACTTAAGACAAGGCTCTTATTCGTCCACCCTGATCTACACGAACAGGTAGAGAGCAGTCGGTTTCAACAGAATACATATCATCGTGCAAATGTGTCACACGAAATAAAGATTAATGATCCTGTATTTGTGTTAAGCTATGGACAAGGTCCCAAGTGGCTTCCCGGCACTGTCGTGGCCAAAGAGGAGATTAGGGTGTTTCAGACCAAACTTTCAAATGGACTCACCTGCAGAAAACACTTGGACCAAACCAAACTCAGATTCAACCGACTCAGCGGTTAACCACAAAGCAGAACCCATCACCCGCAGCAGCCCAGCAGGATTCACCATGCCCAGCAAGGCCAGCTGTGCAGCAGCCCAGTGAGGGCCCAACAAACGATTCACCAAAACCAGCATTTGCACCGAGACGATCAACTAGGGAAAGGAAGGCCCCAGATCTACTCACATTGTAAATAGTTACACTATTGACTTGGGCGGGGAGTGTTGTTATATATGTAAACCTGTAAATACCTTGATTAACCACCAGAGGGCTTATCCTCGAGTCCCAATGGATCCCACAATCCCTTGGGAGCGCCTGTACATAAGGAAGCCTCACAGGCTAGAGAGGCAATCTGGAGACCCAAAATAAAGGACTACAGTCACGCATTACTGTGTGCTTGCAGTATCTGGTCAGATTCTTTATTCAAGCCATAACAATATGCATGCTTACCAGTGGAAGCAGTATGCTATAGACAAAACTAAGCGATCCCACAATGGATCAGATAATAGCTCGAGTCCTGCCACATCCAGTCGTGAATGGTGGTGGACAATTAAGCCACTAACTGAGGAAGAGGGTCCATAAATATCCCCATCCTCAATGATGGCAGAGCCCAGTGCAAAACACAAGGCTGAAGCGATTGCAATGATCTTCAGCCAGAAGTGCCAGTGGATAATCCATCTTGGCCTCCTCCTGAGGTCCCCACCATCTCAGAAGCCAGTCTTCAGCCAATTTGTCACTCCATGTGATATCAAGACAAGACATAGAAACATAGAAAATAGGTGCAGGAGTAGGCCATTCGGCCCTTCTAGCCTGCACCGCCATTTAATGAGTTCATGGATGAACATGCAACTTCAGTACCCCATTCCTACTTTCTCGCCATACCCGATGATCCCCCTAGTAGTAAGGACTTCATCTAACTCCTTTTTGAATATATTTAGTGAATTGGCCTCAACAACTTTCTGTGGTAGAGAATTCCACAGGTTCACCACTCTCTGGGTGAAGAAGTTCCTCCTCACCCCTTATCCTTAGACAGTGACCCCTGGTTCTGGACTTCCCCAATATTGGGAACATTCTTCCTGCATCTAACCTGTCCAAACCCGTCAGAATTTTAAACGTTTCTATGAGGTCCCCTCTCATTCTTCTGAACTCCAGTGAATACAAGTCGAGTTGATCCAGTCTTTCTTGATAGGTCAGTCCCGCCATCCCGGGAATCAGTCTGGTGAACCTTCGCTGCACTCTCTCAATAGCAAGAATGTCCTTCCTCAAGTTAGGAGACCAAAATTGTACACAATACTCCAGGTGTGGCCTCACCAAGGCCCTGTACAACTGTAGCAACACCTCCCTACCCCTGTACTCAAATCCCCTCGCTATGAAGGCCAACATGCCATTTGCTTTCTTAACCGCCTGCTGCACCTGCATGCCAACCTTCAATGACTGAAGTACCATGACACCCAGGTCTCTTTGCACCTCCCCTTTTCCTAATCTGTCACCATTCAGATAATAGTCTGTCTCTCTCTTTTTACCACCAAAGTGGATAACCTCACATTTATCCACATTATACTTCATCTGCCATGCATTTGCCCACTCACCTAACCTATCCAAGTCGCTCTGCAGCCTCATAGCATCCTCCTCGCAGCTCACACTGCCACCCAACTTAGTGTCATCCGCAAATTTGGAGATACTACATTTAATCCCCTCGTCTAAATCATTAAATTACAGTGTAAACAGCTGGGGCCCCAGCACAGAACCTTGCGGTACCCCACTAGTCACTGCCTGCCATTCTGAAAAGTACCCATTTACTCCTACTCTTTGCTTCCTGTCTGACAACCAGTTCTCAATCCATGTCAGCACACTACCCCCAATCACATGTGCTTTAACTTTGCACATTAATCTCTTGTGTGGGACCTTGTCGAACGCCTTCTGAAAGTCCAAATATACCACATCAACTGGTTCTCCCTTGTCCACTCTACTGGAAACATCCTCAAAAAATTCCAGAAGATTTGTCAAGTATGATTTCCCTTTCACAAATCCATGCTGACTTGGACCTATCATGTCACCTCTTTCCAAATGCACTGCTATGACATCCTTAATAATTGATTCCATCATTTTACCCACTACCGATGTCAGGCTGACCGGTCTATAATTCCCTGTTATCTCTCTCCCTCCTTTTTTAAAAAGTGGGGTTACATTGGCTACCCTCCACTCCATAGGAACTGATCCAGAGTCAATGGAATGTTGGAAAATGACTGTCAATGCATCCACTATTTCCAAGGCCACCTTCTTATGTACTCTGGGATGCAGTCCATCAGGCCCTGGGATTTATCGGCCTTCAATCCCATCAATTTCCCCAACACAATTTCCCGACTAATAAAGATTTCCCTCAGTTCCTCCTCCTTACTAGACCCTCTGACCCCTTTTCTATCCGGAAGGTTGTTTGTGTCCTCCTTAGTGAATACCGAACCAAAGTACTTGTTTGTTCCCCGTTATGACTTCCCCTGATTCTGACTGCAGGGGACCTACGTTTGTCTTTACTAACCTTTTTCTCTTTACATATCTATAGAAGCTTTTGCAATCCGTCTTAATCTTCCCTGCAAGCTTCTTCTCGTACTCCATTTTCCCTGCCCTAATCAAACCCTTTGTCCTCCTCTGCTGAGTTCTAAATTTCTCCCAGTCCCCGGGTTCGCTGCTATTTCTGGCCAATTTGTATGCCACTTCCTTGGCTTTAATACTATCCCTGATTTCCTTTGATAGCCACGGTTGAGCCACCTTCCCTTTTTTATTTTTACGCCAGACAGGAATGTACAATTGTTGTAGTTCATCCATGTGGTCTCTAAATGTCTGCCATTGCCCATCCACAGTCAACCCCTTAAGTATCATTCGCCAATCTATCCTAGCCAATTCATGCCTCATACCTTCAAAGTTAGCCTTCTTTAAGTTCTAGACCATGGTCTCTGAATTAACTGTTTCTTTCTCCATCCTAATGCAGAAGTCCACCATATTATGGTCACTCTTTCCCAAGGGGCCTCGCACAACAAGATTGCGAATTAATCCTCTCTCATTACACAACACCCAGTCTAAGATGGCCTCCCCCCTAGTTGGTTCCTCGACATATTGGTCTAAAAAACCATCTCGTATGCACTCCAGGAAATCCTCCTCCACCGTATTGCTTCCAGTTTGGTTAGCCCAATCTATGTGCATATTAAAGTCACCCATTATAACTGCTGCACCTTTATTGCATGCACCCCTAATTTCCTGTTTGATGCCCTCCCCAACATTACTACTACTGTTTGGAGGTCTGTACACAACTCCCACTAACGTTTTTTGCCCTTTGGTGTTCTACAGCTCTACCCATATAGATTCCACATCATCCAAGCTAATGTCCTTCCTAACTATTGCCTTAATCTCCTCCTTAACCAGCAATGCTACCCCACCTCCTTTTCCTTTTATTCTATCCTTCCTGAATGTTGAATACCCCTGGATGTTGAGTTCCCAGCCCTGATCATCCTGGAGCACGTGGCACTGGTAGCAATCCCGAGATTACTACTTTTGAGGTCCTACTTTTTAATTTAGCTCCTAGCTCCTTAAATTCGTTTCATAGGACCTCATCCCTTTTTTTACCTATGTCGTTGGTACCAATGTGCATGACGACAACTGGCTGATCTCCCTCCCTTTTTAGAATGTCCTGCACCCGCTCCGAGACATCCTTGATCCTTGCACCAGGGAGGCAACATACCATCCTGGAGTCTTGGTTGTGGCTTCAGAAACGCCTATCTATTCCCCTTACAATTGAATCCCCTATCACTATCGCTCTCCCACTCTTTTTCCTGCCATCCTGTGCAACAGAGCCAGCCACAGTGCCATGAACTTGGCTGCTGCTGCCCTCGCCTGATGAGTCATCTCCCTCAACAGTACCCAAAGCAGTGTATCTGTTTTGCAGGGGGATGACCACAGAGGACCCCTGCACTACCTTCCTTGCACTGCTCTTCCTGTTCGTCTTCCATTCCCTATCTGGCTGTGGACCCTTTCCCTGCGGTACGACCAACTCGCTACACGTGCTACTCATGTCATTCTCAGCATCGTGGATGCTCCAGAGTGAATCCACCCTCAGCTCCAACTCCGCAACGCGGTCCGTCAGGAGCTGGAGGATGATACACTTCCCGCACACGTAGTGGTCAGGGACACTGGAGTCTGAGCACAGTGGATACAACAAAGGCTATGGACCTCAACAACATTCCGGCTGTTGTGCTGAAGACTTGGACTCCAGAACTAGCCGCGCCTCTAGCCAAAACGTTCCAGTACAGCTACCACACTGGCATCTGCTCAACAATGTGGAACACTGCCCAGTTCGGTCTTGTCCACAAAAAAACAGGATAAATTACCTCCCCATCCATCTATTCTCAATAATCATCAAATTGCTGGAAGGTGTCATCAACAGTGCTTTCATATGACACTTACTCACCAATAACCTACTCACCGATGCTCAGTTTGGGTTCCGCCAGAACCACTCAGCTCCAGACCTCATTACAGCCTTGGGCCAAACATGGACAAAAGAGATGAATTCCAGAGGGGAGTTGAGAATGGGAATTGTGGGCGGTGGGGGGTACTCTCCACAGGCTGGAGTCACACCTAGCACAAAGGTAGATGGTTGTGGTTATTGGAGGTCAATCATCTCAGCCCCAGCACATCGCTGCAGGAGTTCCTCAGGGCAATGTCTTAGACTCAATCATCTACAGCTGCTTCATCAATGACTCTCCCACCATCATACAGTCAGAAGTGGGGATATTCGCTGATGATTGCAGTGTTCAGTTGCATACACAACTCCTCAGATAATGAAGCAGTCCATGGCCACATGCAGCAAGACCTGGATGATATTCAGGATTGGGCTGATAACTGGCAAATTACATTTGCACCACATGTGCCAGGCAATGACCATCATCAACAAGGAGAGTCTAACCACCGCCCCTTGACATTCAACGGCATTGCCATCACTGAATC
The DNA here is from genome assembly GCF_044704955.1 of Pristiophorus japonicus. NCBI lineage: Eukaryota > Metazoa > Chordata > Chondrichthyes > Pristiophoridae > Pristiophorus > Pristiophorus japonicus. Next base: position 45,638,951 of record NC_091986.1, on the reverse strand, counting down.
CCCTACCACCAACATCCTGGGTGTCACCATTGACCAGAAACCGAACTGGACCAGCCACATAAATACAGTGGCTACAAGATCAGGTTAGAGGCTGGGTATTTTGCGGTGAGTGTCTCACCTCCTGACTCCCCGAAGACTTTCCACCATCTACAAGGCACAAGTCAGGAGTGTGATGGAATACATTCCATTTGCCTGGATGAGTGCAGCTCCAACTACACTCAAAGCTTGACACCATCCAGGACAAAGCAATCTGCTTGATCGGCAGCCCATCCACCACCTTCAATATTCATTCCTTCCACCACCAGAGTAACGTGGCTGCAACGTGTACCATTTATAAGCTGCACTGCAGCACCTCCCAAACCTGCGACCTCCACCACTTAGAAGGACAAGGGTGGCAGGCACATGGAAGCACCACCTCCCAGTTATGTATCATCCTGACTTGGAAATATATCACTGTTCCTTCATCGTTGCTGGGTCAAAATCCTGGAACTCCCTCCCTAACAGCATTGTGGGAATACCTTCACCACATGGACTGCAGCAGTTCAAGAAAGCGGCTCACCACCATCTTCTCGGGAGCAATTAGGGATGGGCAATAAGTTCTGGCCTTGCCAGTGATGCCGACATCGCAGAAATGAAAAAAAATATATATATCATGCTGGAACTTTATAAACTGCTAGTTAGGCCTCAGCTGGAGCATTGTGGACAATTCTGGGCACCACACTTTAGGAAAGATGTAAAGGCCTTGGAAAGGGTGCAGAGGAGGTTTACCAGGATGTTACCAGAGATGAGGGACTTCAGCTATGAGGAGAGACTGGAAAAGTTAGGGCTGTTCTCCTTGGAACAGAGAAGGTTACGAGGTGACCTAACACAGGTTTTCCAGATGTTGAGCGGTTTTGATAGAGTAAATAGGGAAAAACTATTCCTTCTGGGTCAATAACCAGAGGTCATAGGTTCAAAATCATTGGCAAAAGATCTAGAGGGGAGATGAGGCGAAATGTTTTCAGAGTTATCGGGATCTGAGATGCTCTACCTGAGAAGGTGATGGAAGCAGATTCCATAAACAATTTTAAAATGGAGTTGGACAGGTACTGTAGGCTGAGCAACTTAACAGGGTTACAGACAAAAAGCGGGAGGGAGGGGTGGGGTGGGGGCGCAGGGACTAAGCACAACTGCTCTTTCAAAGAGCCGGCACAAGCACGATGGGCCGAATTGCCCCCTTCTGTGCTGTAGGATTCTAGGAGTGCATTGGATATAGTGTAGCATTGGATATAGGGTAAACAATACGGTAGTGATGTTATCAAGCAAAATGTCTTCTGCCATCTAACCTGTTCAAAGCAGTGATTGAAAAGCTGTGGCCTATGGTAATAGATTAAACAAAAATTAAAAAGGAGGCATTTATGATAAAGTCTTGGCATTCAGATCAATCTGGGAAGTAGGACAATTTAGATTAAATTAGAAAAATCTTGGAGCCAATTTAGATGATCAATATTTAGAAGGAGTTTTAAGTTAATGGTTTGGTGTGTGGGTTTGTGAATGCGTGTGTGCATGAGATTTCCTTGTTTTTGCACTGTCAATAGTTTGTGTATAGATACAGAGCAGACTACGTGGGAGAGGTGAGTGATTGCTCTTGACGTCAAGACAGCATTCAACCGTGTTTGGCACCAGCGAGGCCATGCACAAGTGGGGTCCTGGGGAAAATCCTCCTGTAGCTGGAATGATAACTTTGATCATCGTTGTCGGATGTCAGTTATTGCAGCATGTCGCTGCAGGAGTTCCTCAAGGCAGTGAGTGTCTTAGGCCCAACCATCTTCAGCTGCTTCATCAATGGCCTTTCCATTAACATAAGGTCCCTTAACATGAGGCTGTTGCTGATGATACCACAGTGTTCAGCTCCATTGATGATCGACCTGGACAACATCCAGACTTGGGTTGACAAGTGACAGATAAAATGTGCACCACAATAGTGCCAGGCAATGATCATCCTCAATGAGGAATAGCCCAATCACCTCGCCTTAATCTTCAATGGCACCTTTATCACTTAGCCCCTCTGACATTAACATTTCTTTTTGTGAGGTGGGGGGGGGGGGGTGCGGCGGAAGCCATTACCATTGACCAAAAACATAACTTCAAAACCGCTCCACTATTTACAAGGCAAAGTCAGAAGTGTGAGGGAATACTCACCTCTTGCCTGGACTCAAGAAGGTTCAACATCATCCAGGGATCATCTGGAACCCACTTGATCAGTGCCCATGCCATTGGACTTAATACCCACTCCCTCTACCACTGATGCACGCTGGCTGCAGTGTGTACGATTGACCAGTTGTACAGCAGCAACTCACCAAGTTTAATTCAACAGAAAGTTAAGGGTTCGAAATTCGGTTGTGGATGCCGGAAAGTGGGTGGCAAAAGCTTACCTTATCCACGTCCCAGCTGAAATTGAGTACGCTCTTTGTCAGAGGCAACCAGCTGCATGGTGACATCATCTAGCATACAATGCCTCTTTGACGCATCTGCCGCGATATTTGCTTTGTACGGCTGCCATACCGGCAGACGGCTGTACAGTCTGAAAAAGTGGTGGTTAAAGAGCAGTTCTCACGTGGAGTTGCCCAGGAATGAAGGTAAGTTTTTCTCTCTCTCTCATAATTCTGCATGCTTTCATTAGTTTTAAGAGTGGGAAAGTGAGGATCAGAGAAATCAGTTTTTTTTTCCTTCTCCTTTTTGCTTCCGAACATGGCGGCAGCCTCCCATTGTGAAATTGAGTCAGCCGCCTGAACTTCCGTTGACGCTGAGGATGTGTGTGCAATGCCACTTTTTAGCGCTGCGCTCTCATCTTTGGGAGTTAAAACTGAATTTAATTATTTGTATTTGAGCATGCCCAGCGCTAAAATCAGCACTCAAGCAGTGACAGCACCTCACAAACAGCAGGACCGAATTTCAACCCCCTAATTGTATTACCTGTAATTAAGAGTGCAAGTACCTTTTTTTTAAATGAGGTGATAATTGTTAATGCAATGCCAAACAACTTCTCCGGCCCGGAATGGGAACAATTGAAACTGTCTCACGCCTTCAGGTGGTAAATTGTTCTTCGAGACATTTACATTTTGTCTTTTCTTTTCTTCTCTCAATCCAATCTTTCTTTCCCTTTCTTTATTTCTCTTTCTGTACCTGATTTGTCTCCAATTTCCTTCTCAGTCGTTCCTCTTTCTTTCTTAAACCTTAAATCCCATGGGTTAAGGAGACAGACTTTTGGTCCCGTCGTTCACTGTAGGCCCAGATGCCCCGTTATCAGCTCGCACTGCCAGGAAGTTACAGGGCAAAACCGAAAGGTGAGGGGGCATGTTGTGAGATGCCCCACTCCAGCAAGATCTGGCCGATTTGGATTTGAGTTACCTAAGATTACCTGGTTTGTATTTCCAAAGCACTAATCGAAGGGCTTCTCTGTGTAGATTTTTACTTGTTAGGTTAAGGCGTCTTAGCCTTGAGTAATATTTCAAAGCTAAAAGGTACATGACACCTTTAGCTAAATGTACCTTTTTAGCTTCGAGACATTACTATCACGAATCCTTACCTAGGTCCGATTTATGGAAAGACAAGTTGCTACCAGGGAGAAATGAGATCAGAGCCAAGAAAAAGCAAGGTGAAAGAGATATCGGGGCAGTGAGTACTGGTATATACCTACAAAACCTTTCAAACCTGAATTTTCAGCCTCATAAACCTTTTGAGAGCAAACAGATATATGTTGGCTGTAAAATCAAATAAATGCTGCTTGTAATTGAATTACATTTGTAGACTATTTAAATATTAAAATGAGATGAAATGTTACATAGAATTTACAGCACAGAAACAGGCCATTCAGCCCAACTAGTCCATGCCGGTGTTTATGCTCCACACAAGTTTCCTCCCACACCTCGTCATCTCACCCTTTGTCATCTTACCCTATCAGCATATCCTTCTATTCTGTTTCCCTCATGTGCTTATCTATGCTATTCGCCTCAACTACTCCCTGTGGTAGCAAGTTATACATTCTCACCACTCTCTGGGTGAAGACATTTCTCTTGAATTCCTTCTCTTTTTAATAATCAAAGTCTTGTTGTGTAAATGGAGGTATACATAAAAAAAAATACCAAAAGAATAGAGACATAAAAATGTAAAACATTTCTATAGCACTTTTCACGACCTCAGGACATCCCAAAACGCTTTACAGCCAATAAAGTACCTTTTTGAAGTGATCACTGTTGCAATTTGGGAAGCACGGCAGCCAATTTGTGCACTGCAAGCTCCCACAAACAGCAATGTGATATTGACCAGATAATCTGCTTTGGTGATGTTGAATGAGGGATAAATATTGGCCCCAGGACACCGGGGAGGACACTGGGGAGAACTCCCTTGCTCTCCTTCAAAATGGCAAGTCAGGACCCTCATGGACAACCCCAACAGCGACAGACTGGAACGGAAGTCATCCTCAACTCTGAGGGACTGCCTAAGAAAAGACGGCTGAGGGAGTGCTGCACTGTCGGAGGGTCAGTACTGAGGGAGCTCCGCTGCACTGTCGGAGGGGCAGTACTGAGGGAGCGCTGTACTGTAGATGGGGCAGTACTGAGGGAGCGCTGCATTGTTGGAGGTGCCGTCTTTCAGATGAGATTTTAAACCAAGTCTGCCCTCAGATGGATGTGAACGATCCCTTTGAAATAGTACCAAGAGGGGTAGGGGTATTATTCTCGGTGTCCTGGCCGATATTTATCACCCAACCAACATCACTAAAAATGGATCATCTGGTCATTATCATGCTGTTTATGGGAGCTTGCAGTGCAGAAATTTGCTGCCGCTGTTCCTTCGTTACAACTGTGACAACGCTTCGAAAGTACGTCGTTGGCTGTAAAGCACTTTGGGACGTCCTGAGCTTGTGAAAGACGCTATATAAATGCAAGTCTGTTTTTTTTTCCTTCTATTTTAAAGCCAGTGGGTCATATTGCTTGTCTACTGAATGCTTTCTCAATAATGGGAGTAATTTGTTTAATATACTGGCTGCTCTACTTGTCTCTGTCAGGCGGGATCTGATATTTATCACACAGGTCGATCAATATGGATTCACCCTCACGTGTGCCGTGAGAACTGAATCGATTCCACATCATAGCGCTGAGTATTACTGCAGTGAACCAGCCAAGATAATTACACCCGACTGTAGAAGAATAAGGCAGCAAAGATTATAACATAGTAGTGACCGTCTGTTCCGTGGAATGTCTCTGGAGTGTTCTAGAATCTGTTGTTAAGTATTATCTTTTAAAGCAGTTGATGGTGGAAGTGATGTCACAGTATTATAAGAAGTAAATGGGTGCAGATCAAAGAAGAAGGAAAAACTTGCATTTATATAGCGCCTTTCACGAGCTTGGGATGTCCCAAAGTGCTGTATAGCCAATTAAATATTTTTGAAGTGTACATTGTAGATTGAGGAATAAATATTGACCCAGAACACTGTTCTTCAAAATAGTGCCATGGAATTTTTTATATCCACCACAGAGAGCAGGTGGACAAGAAAAGTTTAACGTCTTGTCTGAAAGACGGCACCTCCGCCAGTGCAGCGCTCCTTCAGTACGGCCCCTTCGCCAGTGCAGCGCTCCCTCAGTACTGCCCCTCCGCCAGTGCAGCGCTCCCTCAGCACTGCACTGGGAGCGTCGGCTTTGATTTAGTGCGAAAGTCTCTGGAGCAAGACTTGAACGCACAACCTTCGGACTCAGATGAGAGTGCTGCCCACTGAGCCAGAGCTGAAAGATAATTTGTGACATTAGTGATTATGTTCAATAATTGTGTATTAACAGCTAAATATATAAAGAATCAAAAATCCTACAATTGTTTGGCAGGATAATGTGTGTGTATATATAACTAATCCGGATTGATACAGTGAGTGACAGAGACATAATTACAGTTTTTCATTCTTTTAGTGAACTCCGATGAATGTTGCAAGAACAAGGAACTGAAGGTGTTTTCACCATATGCAATACCATCTGGTACATGCCCGAGCTTCCTTTCTGCCTGAGCACTAATCCCAGATGAGCACGCCTACTTACTACATTAATGTGCCATTTCTCTCTCTCACACCAAACATCCTTGCGGCTTCCGAGTGAGACTGGTAATTTACTGACATTTAAGGACGGATTTGTGGGGATCTTTGTGATATAGACTCATTCCCACCAGAAAGCTGGCCTGACACTTCCTAAACTGGCTGACATGTTTCAGTCTTCTTTGTGATTCTAGAGTGCATCTGAATCACAAGTAGAATGATAAAGCGGTGAAGGAGGCCATTCGGCCCATCGTGCCTGTGCCAGCTCTTTGAAAGAACGATCCAATTATTCCCATACAGCCCTTGCCCTTTCCCCATAGCCCTACGAATTTTTATCCAATTCCCTTTTGAAATTTACTATTGAATTTTACCTTTCAGGCAGCGCATTCCAGATCACAACAACTCGCTGGCAATGACCTTAAATCAGCATCCTCTGGTTACTGACCTTTCTGCCACTGGAAACAGTTTCTCCTTATTTACTCTATCATGATTTTGAACACCTCTATCAAATCTCTTAACCTTCTCTGTGCAAGAGGAGGACAATCCCAGCTTCTCCAATCTCTCAATAACTGAAGTCCCTCATCCCTGGTACCGTTCTGGGCAATCTATTCCACACCTCTCCAAAGGCTTCACGTCCTTCCTAAAGTGTGGTGTCCTGTATCTTCCAAATGGTATTATAAAGGTGGTCAACATCAAATCAAATGCGCAGGAACCTATTCTTTGAATCTACAACCACAAAGTGATCCACTTTAGCTCGTTCATGCAGAAAACCCTCTACAGTTCAAAGTGGATAGTGTTTGTGTTTGGAGGGCTTTTTTATGAAGTGGTTTTGGTCTGGTGCACAAGTGCATTTTATCATTTCACTTCATGTCTACCACCATTGCAGAGAGACCCAGTCAGTCAGCACACTTTTCTGGAGTGCATAAGGGATGGTTTTTTAGACCAATATGTCGAGGAACCAACTAGGGGGGAGGCCATCTTAGACTGGGTGTTATGTAATGAGAGAGGATTAATTAGCAATCTCGTTGTGCGAGGCCCCTTGGGGAAGAGTGACCATAATATGGTGGAATTCTGCATTGGGATGGAGAATGAAACGGTTAATTCAGAGACCGTGGTCCAGAACTTAAAGAAGGCTAACTTTGAAGGTATGAGGCGTGAATTGGCTGGGATGGATTGGCGAATGATACTTAAGGGGTTGACTGTGGATGGGCAATGGCAGACATTTAGAGACCGCATGGATGAACTACAACAATTGTACATTCCTGTCTGGCATAGAAATAAAAAAGGGAAGGTGGCTCAACCGTGGCTATCAAGAGAAATCAGGGATAGTATTAAAGCCAAGGAAGTGGCATATAAATTGGCCAGAAATAGCAGCGAACCTGGGGACTGGGAGAAATTTAGAACTCAGCAGAGGAGGACAAAGGGTTTGATTAGGGCAGGGAAAATGGAGTATGAGAAGAAGCTTGCAGGGAACATTAAGACGGATTGCAAAAGTTTCTATAGATATGTAAAGAGAAAAAGGTTAGTAAAGACAAACGTAGGTCCCCTGCAGTCAGAATCAGGGGAAGTCATAACGGGGAACAAAGAAATGGCGGACCAATTGAACAAGTACTTTGGTTCGGTATTCACGAAGGAGGACACGAACAACCTTCCGGTTATAAAAGGGGTCGGGGGGCCTAGTAAGGAGGAGGAACTGAGGGAAATCCTTATTAGCCGGGAAATTGTGTTGGGGAAATTGATGGGATTGAAGGCCGATAAATCCCCAGGGCCTGATGGACTGCATCCCAGAGTACTTAAGGAGGTGGCCTTGGAAATAGTGGATGCGTTGACAGTCATTTTCCAACATTCCATTGACTCTGGATCAGTTCCTATGGAGTGGAGGGTAGCCAATGTAACCCCACTTTTTAAAAAAGGAGGGAGAGAGAAAACAGGGAATTATAGACCGGTCAGCCTGACATCGGTAGTGGGTAAAATGATGGAATCAATTATTAAGGATGTCATAGCAGTGCATTTGGAAAGAGGTGACATGATAGGTCCAAGTCAGCATGGATTTGTGAAAGGGAAATCATGCTTGACAAATCTTCTGGAATTTTTTGAGGATGTTTCCAGTAGAGTGGATAAGGGAGAACCAGTTGATGTGGTATATTTGGACTTTCAGAAGGCGTTCGACAAGGTCCCACACAAGAGATTGATGTGCAAAGTTAGAGCACATGGGATTGGGGGTAGTGTACTGACATGGATTGAGAACTGGTTGTCAGACAGGAAGCAAAGAGTAGGAGTAAATGGGTACTTTTCAGAATGGCAGGCAGTGACTAGTGGGGTACCGCAAGGTTCTGTGCTGGGGCCCCAGCTGTTTACACTGTACATTAATGATTTAGATGAGGGGATTAAATGTAGTATCTCCAAATTTGCGGATGACACTAAGTTGGGTGGCAGTGTGAGCTGCGAGGAGGATGCTGTGAGGCTGCAGAGCGACTTGGATAGGTTAGGTGAGTGGGCAAATGCATGGCAGATGAAGTATAATGTGGATAAATGTGAGGTTATCCACTTTGGTGGTAAAAACAGAGAGACAGACTATTATCTGAATGGTGACAGATTAGGAAAAGGGGAGGTGCAAAGAGACCTGGGTGTCATGGTACATCAGTCATTGAAGGTTGGCATGCAGGTGCAGCAGGCGGTTAAGAAAGCAAATGGCATGTTGGCCTTCATAGCAAGGGGATTTGAGTACAGGGGCAGGGAGGTGTTGCTACAGTTGTACAGGGCATTGGTGAGGCAACACCTGGAGTATTGTGTACAGTTTTGGTCTCCTAACCTGAGGAAGGACATTCTTGCTATTGAGGGAGTGCCATTTAGGACCGAGATGAGGAGAAACTTCTTTACCCAGATGTGGTGAACCTGTGGAATTCTCTACCACAGAAAGTTGTTGAGGCCAATTCACTAAATATATTCAAAAAGGAGTTAGATGAGGTCCTTACTACTAGAGGGATCAAGGGGTATGGCGAGAAAGCAGGAATGGGGCACTGAAGTTGAATGTTCAGCCATGAACTCATTGAATGGCGGTGCAGGCTAGAAGGGCCGAATGGCCTACTCCTGCACCTATTTTCTATGTTTCTATGTTTCTATTTGCAAGGCTGTGGAAAAAGTGCACGTTAGTGTGACTAATTGACTGCATCTTTCAAAGAGCCGGCACTGCCATGATGGGCTGAATGACCTCCTTCTGTGCTGTAGGATGCGATATTTATAATAAGTCTGAGAGTCTGGCTGTCAGAGCCATTTAGTGACATTGAGAATTCCATTTTTTTTTGGAGAACAAGTGAACCATGGGATGACTCATCAGGGGAGAGCAGCAGCAGCCAAGTTCATGGCACCGTGGGTGGCTCTGCTGCACAGGAGGGCTGGAAAAAGAGTGGGAGAGCTATAGTGGTAGGGGATTCGATTGTAACGGGAATAGATAGACTTTGCTGCGGCCACAACCGAGACTCCAGGATGGTATGTTACCTTCCTGGTGCAAGGGTCAAGGATGTCTCGGAGCAGGTGCAGGACATTCTGAAAAGGGAAGGTGAACAGCGAGTAGTCGTGGTGCATATAGGTACCAACGATATAGATAAAAAAATGGGATGAGGTCCTACGAGACCAATTTAGGGAGCTAGGAGCTAAATTAAAAAGTAGGAGCTCAAAAGTAGTAATCTCAGGATTGCTACCAGTGCCACGTGCTAGTCAGAGTAGGAATCGCAGGATAGCTCAGATGAATACGTGGTTTGAGAAGTGGTGCAGAAAGGAGGGATTCAAATTCCTGGGACATTGGAACCGGTTCTGGAGAAGGTGGGACCAGTACAAACCGGACGGTCTGCGCCTGGGCAAGACCGGAACCAATGTCCTAGGGGGAGTGTTTGCTAGTGCTGTTGAGGAGGAGTTAAACTAATATGGCAGGGGGATGGGAACCTATGCAGGGAGACAGAGGGAAGTAGAATGGGGGCAGAAGCAAAAGATAGAAAGAAGAAAAGTAAAAGTGGAGGGCAGAGAAACCCAAGGCAAAAAGCAAAAAGGGCCACATTACAGCAAAATTCTAAAAGGGCAAAGTGTGTTAGGAAGACAAGCCTGAAGGCTCAGTGCCTCAATGTGAGGACTATTCGGAATCAGGTGGACGAATTAACTGCACAGATAGCAATTAACGGTTATGATGTAATTGGCATCACGGAGACATGGCTCCAGGTTGACCAAGGCTGGGAACTCAACATCCAGGGGTATTCAACATTTCAGAAGGATAGTCAGAAAGGAAAAGGAGACGGGGTGGCATTGCTGGTTAAAGAGGAAATTAATGCAATAGTAAGGAACGACAATAGCTTGAATGATGTGGAATCGGTATGGGTGGAGCTGCAGAATACCAAAGGGCAGAAAATACTAGTGGGAGTTGTGTACAGACCACCAAACAGTAGTAGTGAGGTTGTGGACAGCATCAAACAAGAAATAAGGGATGCGTGCAATAGGGTACAACAGTTATCATGGGTGACTTTAATCTACATATTCATTGGGCTAACCAAACTGGTAGCAATGTGGTGGAGGAGGATTTCCTGGAGTGTATTAGGGATGGTTTTCGAAACCAATATGTCGAGGAACCAACTAGAGAGCTTGGCCATCCTGGACTGTGGTGATGTGTAATGAAAAAGGACTAATTAGCAATCTTGTAGTGCGAGGCTCCTTGGGGAAGAGTGACCATAATATGGTAGAATTCTTTATTAAGATGGAGAGTGACACAGCTAATTCAGAAACTAGGGTCCTGAAATTAAGGAAAGGTAACTTCGATGGTATGAGGTGTGAATTGGCTAGAATTGACTGGCAAATGATACTTAAAGGATTGACGGTGGATACGCAATGGCAAACATTTAAAGATCACATGGATGAACTTCAACAATTGTACTCCCTGTCTGGTGTAAAAATAAAACGGGGCAGGTAGCTCAACTGTGGCTAACAAGGGAAATTAAGGATGGTGTTAAATCCAAGGAAGAGGCATATAAATTGGCCAGAGAAAGCAGCAAACCTGAGGACTGGGAGAAATTTAGAATTCAGCAGTGGAGGACAAAGGGTTTAATTAAGAAGGGGAAAATAGAGTACGAGAGGAAGCTTGCCGGGAACATAAAAACTGACTGCAAAAGCTTTTATAGATATGTGAAGAGAAAAAGATTAGTAAAGACAAACGTAAGTCCCTTGCAGTCGGATTCAGGTGAATTTATAATGGGGGAACAAAGAAATGGCAGACCAATTGAACAAATACTTTGGTTCTGTCTTCACTAAGGAAGACACAAATAACCTTCCGGAAGTACTAGGGGACCGAGGGTCTAGTGAGAAGGAGGAACTGAAGGATATCCTTATTAGGCGGGAAATTGTGTTAGGGAAATTGATGGGATTGAAGGCCGATAAATCCCCGGGGCCTGATAGTCTGCATCCCAGCGTACTTAAGGAAGTGACCCTAGAAATAGTGGATGCATTGGTGATCATCTTCCAACAGTCTATCGACTCTGGGTCAGTTCCTATGGACTGGAGGGTAGCTAATGTAACACCACATTTTAAAAAGGGAGGGAGCGAGAAAACAGGTAATTATAGACCAGTTCGCCTGACATCAGTCATGGGGAAAATACTGGAATCAATTATTAAGGATGAAATAGCAGCGCATTTGGAAAGCAGTGACAGGATCGGTCCAAGTCAGCATGGATTTCTGAAAGAGAAATCATGCTTGACAAATCTTTTGCAATCTTTTGAGGATGTAACTAGTAGAGTGGACAAGGGAGAACCAGTGGATGTGGTGCATTTGGACTTTCAAAAGGCTTTTGACAAGGTCCCACACAAGAGATTGGTGTGCAAAATCAAAGCACATGGTATTGAGGGTAATGTACTGACGTGGATAGAGAACTGGTTGGCAGACAGGAAGCAGAGAGTCGGGATAAATGGGTCCTTTTCAGAATGGCAGACTGTGACTAGTGGAATGCCGCAGGGCTCAGTGCTGGGACCCCAGCTCTTTACAATATACATTAATGATTTAGATGAAGGAATTGAGTGTAATATCTCCAAGTTTGCAGATGACACTAAACTGGGTGGCGTTGTGAGCTGTGAGGAGGACGCTAAGAGGCTGTAGGGTGACTTGGACAGGTTAGGTGAATGGGCAAATGCATGGCAGATGCAGTATAATGTGGATAAATGTGAGGTTATCCACTTTGGGGACAAAAACACAAAGGCAGAATATTATCTGAATGGCGGCAGATTAGGAAAAGGGGAGGTGCAACAAGACCTGGGTGTCATGGTACATCAGTCACTGAAATTTGGCATGCAGTTACAGCAGGCGGTGAAGAAGGCAAATGGTATGTTGGCCTTCATAGCTAGGGGATTTGAGTATAGGAGCAGGGAGGTTTTACTGCAGTTGTACAGGGCCTTGGTGAGGCCTCACCTGGAATATTGTGTTCAGTTTTGGTCTCCTAATCTGAGGAAGGACGTTCTTGCTATTGAGGGAGTGCAGCGAAGGTTCACCAGACTGATTCCTGCGATGGCTGGACTGACATATGAGGAGAGACTGGATCAACTGGGCCTTTATACACTGGAATTTAGAAGGATGAGAGGGGATCTCATAGAAACATATAAGATTCTGACGGGACTGGACAAGTTAGTTGTGGGAAGAATGTTCCCGATGTTGGGGAAGTCCAGAACCAGGGGACACAGTCTTAGGATAAGGGGTAGGCCATTTAGGACTGAGTTGAGGAGAAACTTCTTCACTCAGAGAGTTGCTAACCTGTGGAATTCCCTACTGCAGAGAGTTGTTGATGCCAGTTCATTGGATATATTCAAGAGGGAGTTAGATATGGCCCTTACGGCTAGGGGGATCGAGGGGTATGGAGAGAAAGCAGAAAAGGGGTACTGAGGGAATGATCAGCCATGATCTTATTGAATGGTGGTGCAGGCTCGAAGGGCCGAATGGCCTACTCCTGCACCTATTTTCCATGTTTCCATGTTTCTATTACATACATCAAACCCATTTTCCAAATTATTGCTGCCCCTTCTTGAGCCCTTTCTCCCAGTGCGGATCAAGCATTGATCCGCATGCTTAAACAAAATCCTGTGCAAATATCTCACTTCCTTTCATTCTTGCAGGACCATATTCCTCAGCTAACATTCTCCAAATCCTCCATCTCCTGATGAGAGACGGGTCCAATCACTATACATCTCACATGCTTACTGCCAGGTTTCTAGTCAGAATTCCTTTGGGAGAAACATATCATTTGGCGGGGGTGGAATTTCCTCAAACGACCAAATCAGCAAAGTTACGGCGAAATTTGCACTAGTTCCTGTGTCGATGTTACCGACAGATATTTACACCGAAATTTCCTGCTAATCTCATCAGCAGAGAGGTCAACAACCAGGGGCCATAGATTTAAAGTAATTGGTAGCAGGTTTACATAAGAAATAGGAGCCTGCTCCACCATTTAATAAGATAATAGCTGATCTGATCATGGACTCAGCTCTGCTTCCCTGCCCGCTCCCATAACCCTTTATTCCCTTATCGCTCAAAAATCTGTCTATCTCCACCTTAAATATATTCAATGACCCAGCCTCCACAGCTCTCTGGGGCAGAGAATTCCACAGATTTACAATCCTCTGAGAGAAGAAATTCCTCCTCATCTCAGTTTTAAATGGGCAGCCCCTTATTATGAGACTATGCCCCCTAGTTTAGTTTCCCCTTTGAGTGGAAATATCCTCTCTGCAGCCACCTTGTCGAGCCCCCTCGTTATCTTATATATTTCGATTAGATCACCTCTCATTCTTCTGAACTCCAATGTGTATAGGCCCAACCCATCTTCATAAGTCCAACCCCTCATCTCAGGAATCAACCTAGTGAACCTTCGCTGAATAGCGTCCAATGCAAGTATATCCTTCCTTAAATACGGTGACCTAAACTGTACGCAGTACTCCAGGTGTGGCCTCACCAGTACCCTGTACAATTGTAGCAGGATTTCTGTTTTTATACTCTACCCCCCTTGCAATAAAGGCCAACATTCCATTTTCCTTCTTGATTACTTGCTGTTCCTGCATACTAACTTTTTGTGTTTCATGCACAAGTCCCCCCCAGGTCCCTCTGTACTGCAGCACTTAGCAATTTTTTTGCATTTAAATTATAATTTGCGTTCCTAATTTTTCTGCCAAAGTGAGTAACCTCACAGTTTCCCACATTATACTCCATCTGCCAAATTTTTACCCACTCATTTAGCCTGTCTATATTCCTTTGCAGATTTCTTGTGTCCTCCTCACAATTTGCTTTCCCACCCATCTTTGTATCATCAGCAAACTTGGTTACATTACACTCGGTCCCTTCATCCAAGTCATTAATATAGATTGTAAATAGTTGAGGACCCAGCACCGATCCCTGTGACATCCCATTAGTTGCTGTTTGCCAACTGGAAAAATAACCCATTTATCCAGACTTTGTTAGTCAGCCAATCCTCTATCCATGCTAATATATATTTAGAAGGGATTTGAGGGGATTTTTTTTCCACCCAGAGGGTGGTGGGGGTATGGAACTCACTGCCTGAAAGGGTAGCAAAGGCAGAAACCCTCACCATATTAAAAAAATACTTGGATGTGCACTTGAAGTACCGTAACCGACAGGGCTACGGACTAAAAGCTGGAAAGTGAGATTAGGCTGGATAGCTCTTTGTCGGCTGGCCCAAACACGATGGGCCAAAATGGCCTCCTTCCTTGCTGGAAATTTCTATGATTCTATGAAATCAGAATGTTAAAACCGGTGCAAACAATTGGGGCCTAAGAGAAGGGTATGTATTCCTGTTTTAAATTTCACAAGAACATAAGAAATAGGAACAGGTGTCGGCCATTCGGCCCCTCGAGCCTCCCCCGCCACTCAATAAGATCTTCAACCTCAACTCCACTTTCCCGCTCTATCCCCATATCTCTTGATCCCCCTAGAGCCCAAAAATCTATCGATCTCCATCTTAAATATACTCAACGACTCAGCATCCACAGCCCTCTGGGGTAGAGAATTCCAAAGATTCACAACCCTCTGAGTGAAGAAATTGCTCCCCATCTCAGTCCGGAATGGCCTTTATCCAAGAAAATTAAAACCATTTTACACCACGAGAGTAATTTATGTACAATAAGCTGATGCAATCACAAAGTTTTCATATTTTAATGCAACCAATTCGGATGTTAGAAAAATGCATTGAAAAATACAGAAACTACAACCAGGTTTCAGTGAGCAGAAATTAAAACACATCGCTTAAAACATCACAGTAAATCATCAGAACTATGACTTTGGATTCTGCTGTGCCTTTACAACCATTTAAAATAGGCACAAGTGCAGGAAACTCACATTCTCTGGTCTTCTGAATAGGGGTAGCATATGTTAAAAGAGCAGGTGGAGGAAATTTGCGTGTAGCGTAAAATTAGGCCTAAGCCCAAATTTCCTCGGGTCAGGGATCGGGGTGGTGGTGGGAGTCAGGGGAGGGAGATTGGGGGCCAGGGATCTTGGGGAATCAGTGGCGGGTTGGGGAGAGAGAGATCGGGGGAAGGAAGGTTTGATGGTGGGACGTGTGATGATGAGAGAGAGCGAGAGCAAGAGACAAAGAAAGAGACACTGAAACAGGCATTTAGTTGCCAATTACCCCTCACCTAAGGAATGTTGCTTAATGCCAAGACAAATGCAGAGAAAAATAAGACAAACACGAGAGGTTAGGAGCCAAAAGCTTGTCGATCTACCTCTGCATTGACAACAAGATAAAATTTATGTCATTGTCTAATTCTGGGTTTTAAAAAGTTTGATGAATTCTTTGCCAATAAAAATCTGGCAAAAGATCATCGACCTGAAACGTTAACTCAGTTTCTCTCTCCACAGATGCTGCCTGACCTGCTGAGTATTTCCAGAATTTTCTGTTTTTATTTAACCATTCCAGAACATAGCTAGTAACAGCTGACTATTAATAATGCATCATATAATGGTTACAGCACAGATAAGGCCATTCGGCCCGTCAGGCCCATGCATTTAGTACGGTGATAGTGCCACACAACACGATGGCGATGTCCTCAATGTGAAGATGAGATTTCATCTCCACAACGACTGTGCGGTGGTCAATGCTACCAATGCTGTCATGGACAGATGCATCTGCGAGAGGTAGATTGGCGAGGACGAGGTCAAGTAGGTTTTATCCTTGTGTTGGTTCTTTCACCACCTGCCGCAGGCCCAGTCTGGCAGCTATGTCCTTTATGACTTGGTCAGCTCGGTCAGTAGTGGTGCTACCGAGCCACTCTTGGTGATGGACTTTGAAGGTGTCCACCCAGAGTACATTCTGTGCCCTTCCTACCCTCAGTGCTTCTTCCAGGTGATGTTCAACATGGAGGAGTACTGATTCATCAACTGAGGGTGGGCTGTAGGTGTTAATCAGCAGGAGGTTTCCTTGCCCATGCTTGACCTAAAGCCATGAGCCTTCATGGGGTCCAGAGTCAATGTTAAGGTCTCCCAGGGCCACTCCCACCCTTTTGTATACTACTCTACCACCACCTCTGGTGGATCTATCCTGCCAGTGGGACAGGACATACCCAGGGAGGGCGTTAGAGGGATCTGGGACATTGGTTGAAAGGTATGATTCTGTGAGTATGACTATGTCAGTCTGTTGCTTTCAATTTTGACACAAGTCCCCAGATGTTAGTGAGGAGGACTTTGCAGGATTGACTGGGCTGGATGTGCTGTTGTTGTATCCAAAGCCGGTACCAAGGTCGATGCTGGGTGGTATATCCAGTTTTATTATTATTATTTCTCGTAGCGGTTGTATACAACCGAATGGAATTATAGGCCATTTCAGAGGGTAATTAAAAGTCAACCATATTGCTGTGGTCTGGAGTCACATATAGGCCAGACCGGGTAAAGACGACAGATTTCCTTTTCTAAAGGACATTCGTGAACCAGATGAGTTTTTACAACAATCCGATAGTTTCATGATCACCATTACTGTTGCTAGCTTTTTATTCCAGATGTATTTATTTAACTGAATTTAAATTCCCCAGCTGCCGATATCTTTGCTGTTATATTTTGTTCCTCTGTTTATAAACCCAAGTAACCCACATGCTTTTTTAATCACCTTATCAACTTGCCTTGCCACCTTTAAGGATTTGTGTATATGGACACCACGGTCTCTCTGCTCATCTGCACTTTTTGAAAATGTACCATTTATAGTATACTGCCTCATTTCTTCGCCCTGAACTCCTCTGCCTTGCCCGGTTCACTGTCCTGTTTGTCATCCTGAAGTCTATAACTATCCTCATCACTACTGGTTTGCCAAATTTTTGTATCATCTGCAAACTTTATAATTCTGCTCCCTGTTGTGTCCTTACACTCTACTGTAAATTATTGTAAATCAACACGAGGCACATACTGGAGACAAGGTCACTCTGTGACCTGTACCTTTATTCACAGGACCAAGAAGTGATGACCCTGCGTGGGACCTCCCTTTATATACCTGGATGATCAGATGAGGAATGTCTCCCACAAGTTCACCCCTTGTGGTCAATGTGTGCATTTCTTAGTGTATACAGTGTACAGTGTTGTTACATAAAGGTTACAGTTACTTGAAGGTTACATACATGACATCTCGTGGAGCGCTGCAGTTGGGGCTCTGGTTGTTGAGCCTTGGCATGCGTCTTTGTCACCTGTGGTGATTCCGGCTCGTCCTGGCTGGCCGCAGGGACTGTGCATGCTGCTGGCGGTTCTTGTTGCTCGTTCACTGGCGGTGGTGTGGGCAGCATCTCATGATTTTCCTCAGGTTCTTCAGTGTCCATGCTGAACTTTTTCTTTACTTGGTCCAGATGCTTGCGGCATACTGTCCATTGTTAAGTCTGACCACTATGACCCTATTCCCCTCTTTACCAATTACAGTACCCTCAAGCCACTTGGGCCCCAAAGCGTGATTAAGAACAAATACAGGGTCATCGATTTCTATACATCTCCCCCTTGAGTTATGGTCATGCCACTCATTTTGGGACTGGCGCTTGCCCTCAACAATGTCTGACAGGGCTGGGTGAATGAGGGACAGCTGAGTTTTAAGTGTACGTTTCATGAGTAGTTCCGCGGGCGGGACTCCCGTGAGCCAATGCGGTCGGGACCTGTAGGCCAGGAGGCGCGATATGCGGCATTGAAGGGAGGGTCCTTGAATCCGGAGCATGCCTTGTTTTATGATTTGGACAGCACGTTCTGCCTGGCCATTGGAAGCCGGCTTGAACAGTGCTGTCCTGACATGTTTGATGCCATTACCCGACATGAACTCCCGGAATTCATAGCTAGTGAAGCACGGGCCGTTGTCGCTAACCAGGATGTCCGGCAAACCGTGGATCGCAAAGACGCACGCAGACTCTCCACTGTGGTGGATGTCGTGCACGAATTCAATATGATGCACTCGATCCATTTCGAGTACGCATCAACAACAATGAGGAACATTTTCTTCATGAACGGGCCTGCGTAGTCTACGTGAATACGTGACCATGGCTTCATGGGCCAGGGCTGAGTGGGGCCTTCCTGGGGGCATTGCCCAGCTGGGCACATGTCGTGCACCTGCGAACCCAGGTCTGCATCAATTCCCGGCCACCATACATGTGACTGGGCAATGGCCTTCATTAGCACAATGCCTGGGTGCTCGCTGTGGAGTTCCCTGATGACTGCTTCCTTTCCCTTCTGGGGCATGACTACCCGGCTGCCCCATAGTAGGCTTGGATGGGGAGTTCATCCATCCGTCTGTGAAACGGTCTGACCTCTTCAGGGCATGCTCCATGTGCAGGCATCCAATCCCCAGTCAGGAAGCATCGACAGCCATGACCATCCCAGCGCTTTGCTCCGCTGCCCCCTCAGTGGTGGCCAGTGGAAGCCTGCTGAGTGCGTCAGCGCAGTTTTTGGTGCCTGGTCGGTGCCGTATGGTGTAGTCATATGCAGCCAGCGTGAGAGCCCATTGCTGTATGCGAGCTGATGCATTGGCATTGATAGCTTTGCTGTCGGACAACAGGGATGATAACGGCTTGTAGTCCGTTTCTAACTCGAACCTTCTGCCAAAAAGGTACAGCCACATCTTTTTCACCCCGTAGACACGTGAGTGATTCCTTTTCAATCATCCCATATCCCCTTTCTGCTTGGGAGAGCGACCTGGAAGCATAAGCCACAGGTTGGAGTTGGCCCTCATCCTTATTCTGCTGCAACATGCACCCAACCCCATAGGATGATGTATCGCATGTCAAAACCAATTTCTTACAGGGGTTGTACAGGGTCAACCGTTTATTAGGTTCCGCGCCCGATTGAAAGCCCGTTCCTGACAGTCCCCCCAAAACCAATCGCAACCCTTACGCAGGAGCACGCGTAGCAGCTCCAACAATGTGCTTAAGTTCGGCAGAAAGTTCACGAAATAGTTCAATAGTCCCAGAAATGAACGCAACTCCGATGTGTTGCCGGGCCTGGGTGTGCGACGGATCGCCTCCATTTTGGATTCGGTAGGCCGGATCCCGTCTGCGGCAACCCTCCTGCCCAAAATCTCGACCTCTGGGGCCAAAAACACACACTTGGACACCTTTAGTCGCAGGCCTACCCAGTCCAGTCGGTGTAGCACCTCCTCCAGGTTGTGGAGGTGTTCCTCGGTGTCTCGACCCGTGATAAGGATGTCGTCCTGAAATACGATTGTTCCAGGGATGGGCTTGAGCAGACTTTCCATGTTCCTTTGAAAGATAGCGGCTGCTGAACGAATGCCAAACGGACACCTGTTGTAGACAAACAGCCCCTTGTGCGTGGTGATGGTGGTCAGTAGCTTGGATTCTTCGACCAGTTCTTGGGTCATGTAGGCTGAAGTGAGATCCAACTTGGTGAACAGCTTGCCGCCTGCCAGCGTGGCAAAAAGATCCTCCGCTCTCAGAAGCAGGTATTGGTCTTGTAGTGATACTCGGTTGATGGTGGCTTTGTAGACGCCACAGATCCTGACCGATTTTAGGACAGGGGCGATGGGGCTTGCCCAGTCGCTGAATTCAACAGGCGAAATTATGCCCTCTCTTAGCAACCTGTCCAACTCTCAATTTTCTCTCGCATCACATACGGTACAGTTCTGGCTTTATGGTGCACTGGTGTGGCGTCCGGGGTGATGCGTATCACTACTTTGGTACCTTTGAAAGTCCTGACACCAGGTTGAAATAGTGACTCAAACTTTTGTAGGACCTGTGAGCATGAACTTTGCTCCACAGATGAAATGGCGCGCACATCCCCCCATTTCCAGTTCATCTCGGCTCGCCAGCTCCTCCCCATTTCCCGGGACAATCCAGAGTGGCAGCTGGTTCTTTGATCCATTATGTGTGACCACCAACATTGCACTGCCTAGCATTGGGATGATCTCTTTGGTGTACGTCCGTAGTTGCGTGTCAATACGTTCTAGTTTGGGTCTGCTAGCTCTGAGTGGCCATAGTTTCTCGAATTGTTGGACACTCATAAGTGACTGGCTGGCCCATGTGTCCAGCTCCAAGTGCACCGGAATGCCGTTTAACAGTACTCTCATCATCATAGGTGGCGTCTTTGTGTATGAGCTGTGGATGTTTGCCACCTGGACCCTCTGAACTTCAGCGTCCATTGCTAGGTCCCAAGCATAACACTGCCTTGCAGACCCCTCTTGTGGTTCATCCGCTTCGTAAACCAGCCTCGCTGCGGGCTTCCTGCACATTCTGCTTAAATATCCACTGAAGTTACAATTTCTGCAGATAAATTGTTGAAACCTGCAGGTTTTCGCAGCATGTCTGCCCCCACACCTCCAGCAGGAGCTGAGATTGTTGTGAACAAAAGAGCTGTTACCAGGCATTCCTCTCTGATTGTCTCTTTGATTATTCTTGAGCACTCTGTTAATGGGTGTCAATGGTCCCATCCTGGGACGTATTGTCCCTTATGATGGTGTAAATGTACATTCACCCTGCCATTGTCTGTGTTGAGGACCCACCCTAGAGTCTGTTACTGCCTGGTTGGTGCCGAAATGCCCCTGCCTGCCTGCGGGGTTCTGAGTAGCGTTTACCATGTTAACTCCCTGCTCCATCGTCACGTTGGGAGCAGAGTTGCGTGCGTATATGATCTTGGTTTCCTCCTCCCCCGCCTTGAAGGTTTGAGCCATCAACGCCGCTGCTTCCAAGGTCAAGTCCTTGGTCTCAATTAGCTTCCTAAAAATCCCGGCATGACCAATGCCCTCAATGAAGAAATCCCGTAACATCTCCCCCCTGCAGGTGTCTGTGAACTTAGAGGCTGGACAAGCGGTGAAAGTCCGCAACCAAGTCCGGTATGCTCTGCCCTTCCCGACGTCGGTGCGTATAGAATCGGTGTCAGGCCATGTGTATATTGCTCGACGGTTTGAGGTGCTCACCGATCAGTTTGCTGAGCTCCTCAAAGGTCTTGTCCGCCGGCTTCTCGGGTGCGAGCAGGTCTTTCATCAGCGCGTACGTCTTAGGTCCACAGCTGGTCAGTAGATGCGCCCTTCGCTTGTCAGCTGCTGCATCTCCCAGCCAGTCCTTCGTGACAAAGCTCTGCTGGAGCCTCTCAATGAAATCGTCTCAGTCCTCACCAACACAGTACCGTTCCTCTGTGCTACCGGTGGCCATTCTCGTGAGTCGTTGATTCCCGTTTCTCGTCACCAAATGCTGTATCCTTACACTCTACTGTAAACTGCTGTAAATCAACACGAGGCACATACTGGAGACAAGGTCACTCTGTGACCTGTACCTTTATTCACAGGACGAAGAAGTGATGACCCTGTGTGGGACCTCCCTTTATATACCTGGATGACCAGGTGAGGAGTGTCTCCCACAAGTTCACCCCCTGTGGTCAAGGTGTGCATTTCTTAGTGTATACAGTGTACAGTGTTGTTACATGAAGGTTATAGTTACATGAAGGTTAAATACATGACACTCCCTACACCCGATTCTATGTCATTTATAAAAAAATGAAAAGAGTAATGGATCCAAAACTGACTCCTGTTAAGTCTGTAACTGAATCACCACAATTTATTTTACACACATATCAAAGGGTGCTTACAGAAAGGAGGTAATGTAAAATAGAGTGCAAAAATGAATTTGAATTAGAAAGATGCTCTTTTATGTTTAGAATAATTGGTTAGCTAATGATGATTTAAAGAGTTTAGAGTATGATGTTTGAAGAGGATCAACTGCAGTGATTAACAATTTAAAAATTAGCATTTTCCAGGATGACAATTAAAGGCGGAGGCTGCATAATAATTTAAAAGGAACATTGCCCTGATCATATTACTCACTTCATTCTTTCATAACACTGAGCAGAGGACAACGTTTGCGTAAGTGATACACTTGCAAGGCAGTAGAATACACAATTATTGGGTATAATGGGGATATAAACTAAGGGAAATGTAATTTTATTGACATCAGTGATAATACCACAGCACAGTATTATCATAGATTCATACAGCACAGAGGGAGGCCATTCGGCCCATTGTGCCTGTGCCAGCTCTTCAAAAGAGCTGTCCAATTGGTCCCTGATCTTTCCCCATAGCCCTGCAAATGTTAACCCTTCAAGTATTTATCCAATTCCCTTTTGAAAGTTACTATTGAATCTGCTTCCACCGCCCTTTCAGGCAGCGCATTCCAGATCACAACAACTCGCTGCTTAAAAAACATTCTCCCCATCTCCCCTCTGGTTCTTTTGCCAATTGCTTTAAATCTGTGTCCTCTGGTTACCGACCCCTCTGCCACTACAAAACAGTTTTTCTTTATGTACTCTTATCAAAACCCTTTGTAATTTTGAACACCTCTATTAAATCTCCCCTTCACCTTCTGTGCTCTAAGGAGAACAACTCCAGCTTCTCCAGTCTCTCTACATAACTGAAGTCCCATATCCCTGGTGCCATTCTAATAAATCTCCTCTGCACCCTCTCCAAGACCTTGACACTTTCCTAAAGTGTGGTGCCCAGAGTTGGACACAATACTCCAGCTGGAACCTATCCGGTGAATTATAAAAGTTTAGCATAACTTCCTTGCTTTTGTATTCTATGCCTTTATTTATACAATTAAACTTAACTGGTGCTTTGAAAATATAATCAATAACTGCATATTTAGCACCTAGTGTGTGGAGTGTGCATTGCCTTTGAGAACATGTTTAAAAACAAACAGCCAGAATAAGAGGAGTACCCTATATAGCATGTTTGATTGGACATAGCTTGTTTGTGTGTGCGTTAAATATTTGTTGAATTACATTTTCAGTGCTGTATCTTCAGTCTGCTCTATATGTAAAAGCTGTTTTATTGTACTGCAAAGATGTCTTTGACAGGAATGATTGAGTTAATCTGTCACCATTTATTTCTCTGTGAATCTCCCTTGTATGGAAGTTATGTTACAGTTGTATAAAGCTCTGGTTAGACTCCATCTGCAGTCCTGGGCACCGCACCTCAGGAAGGGTATATCGGCCATGGAGAGGGAGCAGCGCAGATTCAACAGAATGATTCCGGGGCGAAAAGGGTTAAATTACGAGGATAGTTGCACAGATTGGGCTTATATTCCCTCGAGTGTACTAGCAATTGCCCTTCGCCCCGATTGGGGGCGGTAACCTTCTTCCTGTGCCCAGCCCGAAGTCCCACCCCCGACGCAGAATTAGGCCGTACACCCCTCGAAGGAAGTGGAGTGCTGTCTCTGGCTCGCCGCTTCCTTTGAGGGGCATTCAGGGGGCGATAGCGCAGCACTGAGACCAGCATCGCGCGGAGCAAACCAGCGCTACGTGGATGCTCCACACTACAACACTCCTCCCCTTCCATTTAAAGGGGAGTGCCGCTGCACACTCTGCAGGACTTTTGATGGCTGCCACTGGGCCACCAGGGACGCGATTGACTGGGCCAGCAGTAGGCTGCATGATGGCGGCCATGTTGTCGCGAGGGCCGCCATTGTTGGGCCGATCTAAGATAAAGATGGGGGCCCGGGGCACTAAAGACCTCCCCTTTAAGGGGCGTTCCTGCAGTGGATGACCACCAGTTTCACGTCTAATGGGGCAATTTCCCCCACAGGGCTTTAATGGGTCGATGTGGGGTGGTGAGGGGCTGGCGCGTACGTCGATGACATTGCCCGCTGCACGTCGGCCTAGGGCGCTAATCACGGGGAGCGGAGCTGCCAAGACAGCACCTCCAAAACCTCCGGAGCAATTTCCTGGGAGGGGGTGTGCCCCCCCCTTCCCTGGGAAAAAATGCCATTTTGCCCGGTTAGCTTCCCCCAGAGGCGCTTATGGGGCTATAAAAAGGGCCACCTTCACCCACTCGGGTGATCTCATTAAAGTATTTAAGATGATTTAAGGATTTATTAGGGTAGATAGAGCAAAACTATTTCCTCTGGTGGGGAGTCCAGAACAAGGGGGCATAACCTTAAAATTAGAGCCAGGCCGTTCAGGCGTGATGTCAGGAAGCACTGCTTCACACAAAGGGGAATGGAAATCTGGAACTTCTCCCCCAAAAAGCTGATGAGGTTGGGAGTCAATTTTAAATTTCAAAATTGAGATGGATAGATTTTTGTTGGGCAAGGGTATTAAGGGTTACGTAACCAAGGCGGCTAAATAGAGTTAAGATAAAGAGCAGCTGTGATCTAATAGAATGGCAGCACAGGCTCGAGGGGCTGAATGGCGTCCTCCTGTTCCTACAAAACAGGAGACTGATTGAAAGCTGCAACCACCGACCAGGAAACTCATTTTCTTGAAGGAGGCAGCGCACTTCCTTCAACTTGTGTGGTGCTCAGTTCCCATATGTTCATGTGTTATCGCTGGTACATCTGTTAACTATAATCTCTGTTGGTTTAGCACATTAGAGCTCCAGCATACTGTGCTGCAGGGTGCTTCCTGCGCTTTAAGTTATGAGTTTCATTCCGCAATCAGCGGGAGCTTCCAAACAGGGCACCAGACATCATGAAGGAGGCGGAATGAGAGATCCCGACACCACAGGCCACTCCACACATCCCCTAGTGATCAGAACAACCATTGGAAGAAGTCAGAAAGTAGGAACCTTCTTGACTGAGGTATGATACATAAGGCAAAGGAAGGAAATTTGAAAACTAATATTTGAAAATAATATACTCCAGAAAGGAGTGTCTTAAAGGAGGAGAGAGAGGCGGAGAGGTTTAAGGAGGGAAACCAAGAGTTTAGGGCCTTGGCAGCTGAAGGCACGGCCACCAATGGTGGAGCGATAAAAATCGGGGATGTACAGGAGGTCAGAATTGGAGGAAGGCAGAGATCCCAGAGGGTTGTAGGGCTGGAGAGGTTACGGAGATACGGAGGCACCTTTTAGATAGGTTTTAGGCCCACTGAAAACCCTCCCCTTCAATGCATCAAACTACCAATTCACTCAGGCAGCAAACAGGCAGCTTGCCTGACATTCAAACTCAGGCGGGAGCAGCAAAGCGGTTCGGGCTTCTCACTGAGTATATCAGGGAGGCCATATCCGCCATATTCCGCTCCTCCCTGCAATTGCCCCTGTTATGTTCAAGTAACCAGGTATTCTGTTTAGTGTGGTTTTGCTTTGTTTCATTTAAATGCTCGGCAAACACACTCACAGACTCTCACACACACACGTACACACACACACACATACACACACACACTCTCACACACTCAAACACTCTCACACACTCAAACATGTACAGACACACACACACACTCACACATGTACTCGTACAGCCACATACACACACACACATACAGATACGTACACACATATATAGAGAAGTAGACACACCCTCACACACACACACACACACACACACAGCACAACCACACATATACAGACATATACAGACACACATATACACACACACGTGTAGACACACACACACGTGCAGACACATGCACACACATACAGGCACATACATACATACAGACACACAGGCATATAAACACATGCGCACACACACAGACACACATGCACAAGCATACATATATAGATACGGGCACACACATATATAGACACACAAATACAAACACACAGACATGCACACACACACAGACATATAAACAGACAGATACACACAAGTGAACTTACTGGCAACCTCAATAAAGCCACTTGAGCCAGCCACTTCGAAGTGCTGGTCTTAAAAGCAACCACAAGGAGAAGGCTCTGAACAATCGAGGGTGACTGGCTCAGAACAAAGAGGAGGATTGCTCGCTGAGTGAACTGCTTCAATATTGTACTGATGAGAAAATAATATATTTCTTTAAAAACAGACATCTGCAATGATAACACACAAGGTGGAGAAACATATGGTGCAAAACACGGCAGGAAAACAAATCCCAGCACATTATTTTTATTACTGGGAAAAAAGTCAAGAATGATTGTTACACGTCACTTAAAAATTGAGATGAAGATAAACAAAATATTTTAACAATATCAGTTTCATGCCCGAATTATGCAAAATCATATTTTCTTGTGAATTTGGCCCACCATGTCAGTGAAAGAGCTATCCAATTAGTCCCACACCCACTGCTCTTGCTCCATAGCCCTGCAAATTTTTCCTTTTCAAGAATATATCCAATTCTCTTTCGGAAGTTACTATTGAATCTTCTTCCACCGCCCTTTCAGGCACCGCGTTCCAGGTCACAACAACTCGCTGAGTAAAAAAAAAAAATCTCCTTATCTCCCCTCTGGTTCTTTTGCCAATTTCCTTAAATCTGTGTCTTCTGGTTACTGCCCCTCCTGCCTCTGGAAATAGTTTCTCTTTATTTACTCTATCAAAACCCTTTATAATTTTGAACATCTCAATTAAATCTCCCCTTAACCTTCTCTGCTCTAAGGTGAGCAACCCCAGCTTCTCGAGTCTTTCCATGCGTCAGCAGGATTATCTTGCATTGAATTTACAGCACGGAATCAGGCTATTCGGCCCAACTGGTCTATGTTGGTGTTTATAAGAGCATAAGAACATAAAAAATATGAACACAAGTAGGACATTTGGCCCCTCAAGCCTGCTCCACCAGTCAATAAGATCATGGCTGATCTGAACTTGGGCTCAACTCCACTTTCCTGCTCACTCCCCATAACCCTTGACTCCCTTATCATTCAAAAATTTGTCTATCTCTACATTAAATATATTCAATGACCCAGCCTCAAAAGCTCTCTGCGGTAGAGAATTCCAAAAATTCACGACCCTCTAAGAGAAGAAATTCCTCCTCATTTCCATTTTAAATGTGCGACCCCTTATTCTGAATCTATGCCCCTTAGTTCTAGATTCCCCCATGAGGCGAAAATCCTCTCGGCATCTACCCTGTCCAGCCCCCTCAGATTCTTAAACGTTTCAATAAGATCACATCTCATTCTTCTAAACTCCAATGAGTATAGGCCCAACCTATTCAATCTTTCTTCATAAGACAACCCCTTCATCTCAGGAATCAATCTAGTGAACCTTCTCTGAACTGCCTCCATGCAAGTATAATCCTCGTTAAATAAGACCAAAATTGTACGCAGTACTCCAGGTGTTGTCTCATCAATGCCCTGTACAGTTGTAGTAAGACTTCCCTACTTTTATATTCCATCCCCCTTATAATAAAGGCCAACATTCCATTTGCCTTCCTAATTATTGCTGTACCTGCATACTAACCTTTTGTGTTTCATGTACAAGGACTCCCAGATCCCTCTGTACTGAAGCATTTTGTAGTCTCTCTCCAGTGAAATAATAATTTGCTTTTTTATTCTTCCTACCATAGTGGATTACCTCACATTTTGCCACATTATACTCCATCTGCCAAACATTTGCCCGCTCATTTAACCTATCTATATCTCTTTGCAGATTTTTTGTGTCCTCTACACAACTTGCTTTCCCACCTATCTTTGTATCATCAGCAAATTTGGCTATATTACACTCAGTCCCTTCATCCAAGTCATGAATATAGATTGTAAATAGTTGAGGCCCCACCACTGATCCCTGTTGCACCCCGCTAGTTACAGTTTGCCAACCTGAAAATTACCCATTTATCCTGACTCTCTGCTTTCTGTTAGTTAGCCAATCCTCTATCCATGCTAATATATTACCCCCAACCCCGTGAATCTTTATCTTGTGCAGTAACCTTTTATGTGGCACCTTATCGAATGCCTTCTAGAAATCCAAATACACGACTTCTACTGGTTCCCCTTTATCCACCCTGCTCGTTACATCCTCAAAGAACTCTAGCAAATTTGTCAAACATGATTTCCCTTTCAGAAAACAATGCTGACTCTGCTTGATTGTATTATGATTTTTCTAAATGTCCTGCTACTATTTCTTTATTAATGGATTCCAGCATTTTCCCAATGACAGATATTAGGCTAACTGGTCTATAGTTTCCTACTTTGTCTCTCTCCTTTCTTGAATAGGGGCGTTACATTTGCGGTTTTCCAGTCCACTGGGACTTCTCCAGAATCTAGGGAATTTTGGTAGATTACAACCAATGCATCCACTATCTCTGCAGCCACTTCTTTTAAGACCCTAGGATGCAGGCCATCCAGGAGACTTGTTCTCCTTTAGTCCCATTAGCTTGCCTTGTACTTTTTTTCTCGTGATATGATTGTTTTAAGTTCCCCCCACCCTATAGCCCCTTGATTATCTATTGTTATTGGAATGCTTTTAGTCTATTTTACTGTGAAGTCCGATACTAAATATTTGTTCAAAGTCTCTGCCATTTCCCTGTTTCCCTTTATTAATTCCTCAGTCTCATCCTCCAAAGGACCAAACTTTACTTTAGCTACTCTCTTCCATTTTATATACCTGTAGAAGCTCTTACTGTCTGTTTTTATATTTCTTGCTAGTTTACTCTCATAATCTATCCTTTGCTGGTTTCTAAAAATGTCCCAATCCTCTGGCCCACTATTAATCTTCGCAACATTGTATGCCTTTGTTTTCAATTTGATACCATCCTTAACTTCCTTAGTTAGCCACGAATGCTTCATCCTTCTCGTAGAGTCTTTCTTTCTCACTGGAATA
Organism: Pristiophorus japonicus; assembly: GCF_044704955.1. NCBI lineage: Eukaryota > Metazoa > Chordata > Chondrichthyes > Pristiophoridae > Pristiophorus > Pristiophorus japonicus. Next base: position 45,609,904 of record NC_091986.1, on the reverse strand, counting down.
TATCTTTGCTGAGAGTTATTAAATGTCCGCCACTGCTGTCTTACCCTTTAATCTATTTTTCCAGTCCACTTTAGCCAACTCTGTCTTCATACCTTTGTAATTGTCTTTATTTCTGTTCAGGACACTAGTTTGAGACCCACATTTCTCACCCTCAAATCTGAATTTGAAATTCTAACATGCTATGATCACTCTTCCCTAGAGGATCCTTTACTTTCAGATCATTCATTAATCCTATCTCATTACTCATTACCAGATCTAAAGTAGTCTGCTCACTGGTTGGTTCCACAATGTATTGTTTGAAGAAACCATCCCGAATACACTCTATGAGCTCATCCTCAAGGCTACATTTGTCAATTTGTTTTGTCCAACCTATATTAAAATCACCCATGATTATGGCCTACCTTGCTTACAGTCCTCCATTATTTCTTGATTTATACTCTGTGCTACAGTGTAGCTACTGTTAGGGGGCCTATGGACTACTCCCACCAGCGACTTCATTCCCTTATTATTTCTTATCTCCACCTAAACAGATTCCACATCTTGATCTTCTGAGCCAATATCATTTCTCACTACTGCACTGATCTCGTCCTTTATTAACAGAGCTACCTCCTTTTCCTTTCTGCCTATGCTTCCAAAATGTCAAATACCCCTGAATATTCAGTTCCCAGCCTTGGTCACCTTGCAACCACGTTTCTGTAATAGCTATCAGATCATACCCATTTACTTCTATTTGTGCCATCAACTCATCTATCTTGTTACGAATACTGCATGCATTCAGATAAAGAGCTTTTAATTTTGTCCTTTTACCATTTCTCCCTACTCTGATTCTACTTTCTGGTGCATTCTTATATTTATACACTCTGTCCCTTCCTGTCACACTCTGGTTATCATTAACCCTTTCGTTGCCCTGCACGATTGTCTTCTTTCTCTTTGATTTTTTAAATTTTACTTCACCTGAACCCTCCCCCTCACTATTTAGTTTAAAGCCCTCTCTACAGCCTCAGTTATGTGATTAGCCAGGACATTGTTCAAGTGAAGCCTGTCCCAATGGAACAGCTCCCTCTTACCCCAGTACTGATGCCAGTGCCCCATGAATTGAGCCCCATTTCTCCCACACCAATCTTGAGCCACACGTTCATCTCTCTGATCTTATTTACCCTATGCCAATTTGCTCGTGGCTCAGGTAGTAATCCAGTGATTATTACCTTCGTGGTTCTACTTTTTAATTTAGTCTCTAGCTGCTCATACTCTCTCAGCAGAACCTCTTTCCTTGTCCTACCTATGTCGTGGTACCTACATGGATCACGGCAACCGGATATTTCCCCTCCCACTCCAAGTTCCTCTCCAATCCAGAGGAGATGTCCTTAACCCTGGCACCAGGCAGGCAACACAGCCTTCAGGACTCATGCTCTTGGCTGCAGAGAACAGTATCTATCCCTCTAACTATACTGTCCCCTACCACTACTACATTTCTTTTTACTCCCCCAACTTGAATGGCCCCTTCTACCACGGTGCTGTGGTCATTTTGCTCATCCTCCCTGCAGTCCCTGATCCCGTCCATACAGGGAGCAAGATCCTCGTATCTGTTGGACAAGAGCAAGGGCCAAGGCTCCTTCAATGTTACCTTCTGGATCCCCATACCTGCCTCGCTCGAAGTCACACCCTCTAGTTCCTGACCACAGACCAAATTTGAATTATTTAACCTAATTGGTGTGACTGCTTCCTATAACCCAGTGTCCAGGTAACTCTCCCCCTCCCTGATGTGTCGCAGTGTCTGATGCTTGGACTCCAGCTCATCAACTCTGAGCCGAAGTTCCTCGAGCTGCCATGGTCCACACGAGCCTCCTCCCACCCTACTTCATCTCACCCTATCGGCTTATCCTTTTATTCCTTTCTCCCTCATGTGTTTATCCAGCTTTATCTTAAATGCATCTATACTATTTGCCTCAACCACTCCCTGTGGTAGCGAGTTCCACATTCTCACCACTCTCTGGGTAAAGAGGTTTCTTCTGAATTCCTTATTGGATTTATTGGTGACTATCTTATATTTATGGCCCAAGTTTTGGACGCACCCACAAGTGGAAACATCTTCTCTACACCTACTCTATCAAACCCTTTCATAATTTTGAAGACCTCTATCAGGTCACCCCTCAGCCTTCTCTTTTCGAGAGAAAAGAGCCCCAGCCTGTTCAGCCTTTCCTGATGGCTATAACCTCTCAGTTCTGGTATCATCCTTGTAAATCTCTTTTTGCACCTTCGTCAGTGCCTCCTTAACCTTAGAATCACAGAATCATAGGTTGGTTACAGCACGGAAGAAGGCCATGCTGACTCACAACTAGTCCCACTCCCCCGCCCTTTCCCTGTAGCCCTGCAATTTTTTTTCCTTCAATTACTTATCTGACTCCCTTTTGAAAGATAACATTGAGTCTGCCTCCATCACCCTTTAAGGCAGTGCATTCCAGATCTTAAAGACATGCTGCGTAAAAAAGTTTTTTCTTACGTTGCCTTTGGTTCTTTTGCCAATCACCTTAAATCTGTGTCCTCTGGTTCTCGACGCTTCTGCCAATGGGAACAGTTTCTCTCTATCTACTCTGTCCAGACCCCTCATGATTTTGAACGCTTCTATCAAATCTCCTCAATCTTTGCTGCTCCAAGTAGAACAACCCCAGCTTCTCTAGTCTATCACGTAACTAAAGTCCCTCATTCCTGTAATCATTCTCGTAAATCCTTTCTGCACCTTCTCCAAGGCCTTCACATCCTTCCTAAAGTGCGGTGCCCAGAATTGGACACAATAGTTCAGCTGGGGCTGAACCAGTGATCAGTGAGATCAGACAGTGTGTAACCCAGGGAGGATGGGCCCAATGAGATCAGACAGTGTGTAACCTTAACTTTTAATTCTCCCTCATTTCTCCCTACCCACCCCAGTCCCGCTCATGGAAAAAAACACTTGGTGAAGACGTGACCAAGATTGAGAGATCACCAGTCAGGAATCTTCGACATACAAACGGCATCCTTAGTAAAAACTCTCCTTGGCACAGCATACGTTGCGGCATCAATAGCAACGCGCTGGAGGCTATGTCAATATGATCTCACAATGTAATTTCATGTGAAAAAGACAAATTCAACAATGTCAGAAAATTCACAGAGAAAGTAATTTCCTCCATTTAGAATTTCATTAAATTCGTGTTTGCCTCACGCTATAATGATTGCTAGTTCACTATTTAAAATGTTATAGAATTCGGTTTGTAGATCGGTTCTCTAATACATATTTATGCAATCAAGAAATTGATACTATAGTAGTTAATATATTAAGTAATTAAACCAGGAAGAGGAACTATTCCAGCAGCAATGATCTGTCTGCTTTGTACAACCTCAATGTTGCACTCAATTTCACTTCCCCTCTCGCACACAGGCTCTAAAAATCAGATGATTAACCCTCTGAGAACTTAAAAATCACCACCGTGCAGTCAAATCTAACAGAAAGATTAGAATGTGCATTCTTCCTAAAGAAGAGATTTGGGAAGGAAATTGTTCCTTTGTGCAGGGCCAGTGAGCGGTGCCGGTTGGCGCTAATGGAGCGTTAATGAGTCAGTGAGTGAGTGCAGCGGCGAGGAATTGCCCCGGGGCTACAATAGTGAAAAATGGTTTGCTCCACGCCCCGCGATTAGTGCTCTGGCACACCGATCCCTTTGTGCCCCTCAGGGAAAATTGTTCCGCGGGACACGAGATCGGTGCCACTGACAGTTTCTTGGTGCGAGAAGCCGTGGTGTCTGTAGCGCCCCAGCCGCCCTTAAAGGGGGGTGTTAGTGCGGCGGCCGCCATCTTTTTTTTGTTGGCCGATTTTTCAGTCAGTTCGACAATGGCGGCTGCTGTTGTGGGCAGGCCACCACCATGTAGACCGGCACCCCTTGTATTTTATATAGTCTCATGAACACTTTTAAACACTCTTAGTTCAACTTAACTTTATTTATTTGGCAGATCCCCAACAGCCATGTGGAGCTTAAGATGGTGTTCCTTCACAGACCCTCTCAATACAGCTCCCTATACCTCCTAGCTAGAAGGTCTTATATATTATATAAATTCCTCCCGGCTAAAGAGTGCTATACATTATCTCGTTACACCCCTTACCTACACCCGGCCGACACCCTCCCTGGTGGTCCAATGGGCACCACGAAAGAGGCTGCAGTTTGTAGCGGCCCTCCCCTGCATGTCTGTGTTGTGCTGACATCATCAGTGCGGCGCTGATGTGCTGAGTGTGGCGCTGAGCGTTATGCTCCGCCAGTGCTGCGCAAATGCTCCGTTTGCGCAGGAAACATTTTTACTCCTCAAAAAGGTCAATTCCACGCCGGGGCCAGCACTTTCCACCCCGCACAAATAAACCATACAATTCAAATTAAGTGCTTCAAACCTAGTGCGGGGAAATTTCGGCCCTTTATACTTTTAGATTGCGTCAGCCGTAGCTCAGTGGGTGGCACTCCTGTTGTGGGTTCAAGTCCCACTCCAGGGACTTCAGCACAAAAATCAAGGCTGACACTGCCAGTGCAGTTCTAAGGGAGTGCTGCACTGCCGGAGATGCCATCTTTCAGATTGGATGTAAAACCATAGGTCCAGTCTGCTCTCTCAGGTGGACATAAAAGATCCCATGCATTTAAGGGACTGTAATAAACACATGAAGGAGAAAGGAATAGAAAGATATGCGGTGAGTTGAATTTAAAATTGTCATTATTGATTTCAAATCCCTCCATGGCCTCGCCTCTCCCTATCTCTGTAATCTGCTCCAGCCCCACAACCCCCCCGAGATGTCTGTGGCTCCTCTAATTCTGGCCTCTTGAGCATCATTGGCGGCCATGCCTTCAGCTGCCTTCAGCTTTAAGCTCTGGAATTCCCTCCCTAAAACGCTTCACCTCTCTTTCCTCCTTTAAGATGCTCCTTAAAACCTATCTCTTTGACCAGGCTTTTGGTCATCTGCCCAAATATCTCCTTATGTAGCTCAGTGCTAAATCCTGTTTGATAATGCTCCTGTGAAATGCCTTGGGATGTTTTCCTACGTTAAAAGTGATATATAAATACAAGTTGTTGTTTTCGAAGTACGGTGGGAGGAGGCTTGTGTGGAGCATAAGCATCGGCATAGACTTGTTGGGTTGAATGATATGTTTCTGCACTGTAAAATGTATAAAGAATATTCCCACTGGAAGGAATATTGTATAAACTCCCTCACTGTGATGGCATAAAGGTTCATTCCATTACAATCACGGGGCGACAATTCCAGAGGTGAGTTGAGAGTGACTCCACTTGACATCAAGGCAGCATTTGACCAAGTGAGGCATCAAGGAGCCCTAGTGAAATTGAAGTTACAGGGAATCGGGGGGGAAACCCTCCACTGGCTGGAATCATACCTAGCACAAAGGAAGGCGGTTGTGGTTGCTGGGGGGCAATCATCCCAGCCCCAGGACATTGCTGCAGGAGTTCCTCAGGGCAGTGTCCTAGGCCCAACCATCTTCAGCTGCTTCATCAATGACCTTCCCTCCATCATAAGATCAGAAGTTCGCTGATGACTGCACAGTGTTGAGATCCATTCGCAACTCCTCAAATAATAAAGCAGTCCCTGGCTGCATGCAACAAGAACTGGACGACATTCAGGCTTGGGCAAGTAACATTAGTGCCACACAAGTGCCAGGCACTAACAATCTCTGACAAGAGAGAGCCTAACCTCCACATTGACACTCAATTGCATTACCATCCCCGAATCCCCCACCAACATCCCGGAGGCCATCATTGACCTAAAACTTAACTGGACCAGCCACATAAATTCTGTGGCAACAAGAGCAGGTCAGAGGCTGGATATTCTGTGGTGAGTGTCTCACCTCCTGACTCCCCAAAAACCTTTCCACCATCTACAAGGCACAAGTCAGGAGTGTGATGGAATAATCTCTGGATCAGTGCAGCTCCAACAACACTCAAGAAACCCGACACCATGCAGGATAAAGCAGCCCACTTAATTAACACTCCCATCCACCACCTTAAACTTCACTCCCTCCACCACCGGCGCACCGTGACTGCAGTGTACACCATCTACAAGATGCACTGCAGCAACTCACCAAGGCTTCTTTGGCAGCACCTCGCAAACCCGTGACCTCGACCACCTTGAAGGACAAGGACAGCAGGCGCTTGGGAACACCATCATCTCCAAGTTCCCATCGAAGTCACACACCGTCCTGACTTAGAAATATATCAGCCGTTCCTTCATCGTTGCTGGGGTCAAAATCCTGTAACTCACTCCCTAACAGCACTTTGGGGTACCTTCACCACACAGATTGCAGCAGTTCAAGAAGGTGGCTCACCGCCATCTTCTCAAGGGTCAACTAGAGATGGACAATAAATGTCGACTTTGCCAGCAATGCCCACATCCCAGGAACGAAAAAATCAAAATGGGCGATGCTCATGGGAATCTACAGTAATACACAAGGGGTTAGATTTTAGGCTTATCTGTTTTCAGGGTTAAAACAGAGGCAGGGCGGGATTTTACCGGCCGGGAATAGTTTGCGCTTTGGTAAGGAAGTTTCGGCATCTGGGCCTTGCATCAGGGGACGCAGAGCTAAGGGAGGCCTTTATATAGCGCCTTTAATGTAGTAAAACATCCCAAGGTGCTTCACAGGAGCGATTATCAAACAAAATTTGATACAAGCCACATAAGGAGGTATTACGACAGGAGACCAAAAGCTTGGTGAAAGAGGTAGGTTTTACGGTGCGTCTTAAGTGAGGAGAGAGTTAGCGAGGCAGAGAGGTTTAGGAAGGGAATTCCAGAGCTTAGGGCCCAGGCAGCTGTAGGCACGGCCGCCAATGGTGGAGCGATTAAAATTGGGGATGCACAAGAGGCCAGAATTAGAGGAGCGCAGAGATCTCGGAGGGTTGTAGGGTAGGAGGAGGTTACAGAGATAGGGAGGGGGGAGCGAGGCCATGGAAGGATTTGAACACAAGTATGACCATTTTAAAATAGTGACACTGCTGGCCTGGGAGCCAATGTAGATCAGCGAGCACTGGGGCAATGGGTAATCTAATGGCTCCTTTTGCAATGATGGATAGTGCCAATAATTTGCATCCATTTGCTTGTTGGCTACTTGTAAAACAAAAGCTCATTCACTTCTTTATGACTTGGTAACATTAGCCCAATAAAATTAGAGCTGGTGAGAGGAGGCGGATTAATAGGGAAAGATGCAAATTTAGATTTCATGTTTGATCTAAGAAAACACAAATGCTGGAACTCAGAAATAAACAGAAAATACTGGAAGTACATATTGATTGAAATCGGAAAGGGAAAAATATTTTACATTTTAAATATGACCTTTCATCAGAACTGGTCAGTTCTGATGTTCTTGTACAACCAAAGCCTTAACCTTTCTTGATTTTTCTGATGGTGATTAACCTGCAGTTCATTACCAGCATATTCCATTGATTAAAATAATGCTTTTAGTCGAGTCCTTTATAGTAGGACAATCTTTATATTTAGGGGCATTTATTTTCAGTGAGTGTTAATCTTAGTTATGATTATAATAGCCAACTGGTTTCTGTCCTTCTCATTGCACATTTTACAGGGTAGTTTTTCATGGAACAGATGAAATTAAACCGGAAAAGGCAAATGCCACAAATCCACATGTGGCACACGTGTTCACAGAGAATCAATGTCAAGTCACAAGCTGAACTCAAAGTGACTGGATTTGATTAGACCTATGTCTAAACAGAGCAGCCGACACTTTTTCACGGATGTAAAAGGTGATCATCGCTTACGACTGATCTATGAGACTTTCACATGTGTGAAAACAGCAATGACCTATTGATCGTTATTTTCAGAGAGACCTGAGAATTAGAATCAGAGAATGATATAGCACAAAAAGAGGTCATTTGGCCCATTGTGCCTGTGCCGGCTCTTTGAAAGAGCTAACCAATTAGTCCCACTCCCCTACTCTTTCCCCATAGCCCGGCAAATTTTTCCTCTTCAAGTATTTATCCAATTCCCTTTTGAAAGTTACTATTGAATCTGCTTCCACCACCCTTTCAGGTGGTGAATTCCAAATCACATCAATTCGCTCCATAAAATAATCTCCTCATTTCCCCACTGGTTCTTTTACCAATCACCTTAAATCTGTTTCCTCTGGTTACCGACCCTTCTGCCAGTAGAAATAATGTCTCTTTATTTATGCTGTCAAAACCTATCACCATTTTGAACACCTCTATTAAATCTCCTCTTAACCTTCTCTGCTCTAAGGAGAACAATCCCAGCTTCTCCAGTCTCTCCATGTAACTGAAGTCCCTCATCCCCGGTACCATTCCAGTAAATCTCCTGTGCATCCTCTCAAGTCTTTACGTCCTTCCTAAAGTATGTTGCCCAGAATTGGACACAATACTCCAGCTGGGGTCTAACCAGTGTTTTATAAAGGTTCACCATAACTTCCTTGCTTTTGTACTCTGTCTCTATTTATAAAGCCCAGGATCCAGTATGCATTTTTTAACAGTCTTCTCAACTTGTCCCGCTGCCTTCAATGATTTGTGTATGTACACCCCCTGGTCTCTCTGTTCATGCACCCCCTTTAAAATGGTACCATTTAGTTTATATTACCTCTCCTCAATATTTCTACCAAAATGCATCACTTCACATGTCTCTGCATTAGCAACAGGTTGTCACTGGATATCAAGCAGAAACGAGGCAAGGAACAGGATTTGAAGGGCACAAATATGTGGTTGGAGAGAAGGTAGGCTTTTGGAAGGCAGGGAGAGAGATGACTAAGCAGAGATGCTAAGGCAACGAGTTCCAGAGAGAGAGGTGGCATCGTGATTGCAGGAGTGACCAGCAATGGCCTCCCGCTGTGTTGTAAAATTCTATGATTCAGTGGTGGAGCGGAGCAAGTGGGGAAACAGGGCCGAGGCTAATGCTAGAGGAGTGGAAGGTGTGTTCAGGGACATAGACTGGAGGAGATCCCAGAAGGTGGAAAACCATAGTAGGTTTCGAAAGTGAGGATGAGAATCCCTGGGATGCTGAATGCCACTGGACCCTGATGAGGGCTGGGTGATGGTGATGTGATTAATGACTTATAACGTCTGGAGGATGGGATCATGTTACCAGCAAGCGGGGCAACCCTGAGGTGCTAAAGGCCTATGGGCTGGATTTTCCACTCCTGGCCGCCTCTGTTTTCACTCCAGTGGGGTGGCAATGGCGGCGGTGAGCTCTTCTGGGTGAGCTTCCTGCGCCCCGCCGGGGTTTCTGGGGCTGGTTTCAGCGAGGCGCGGAGTATTACCGATTGAAGGAGGTGAGCTGGTGTGCAATGCCCCTGGTTGTGACACTGGCTCAATTTTTGACTCCCGCCCGACCTGTAGCGCTGCGTAGAGTATCATGCTGGGACTGCCTGTGAAAACAGGTGGTCCGACCTATACTGGCTGCAGCGGGGTAAGTAATGTCCACCTCAGGTAAGATTGATTGTTTTTTTTAGCAATTTATGTTGTATTGGCGTGGGTTATGTATTGGGAATGTTGTTGTTTTTTTTCTCCCCAGGCCTCTCCGACAGCGCTCCCACACCGACTGCTTAGCTCTGGATTTTCGTAATGCTCAGCCGGCCTAGCGCCCTAAGAGAGGTGTGCAACACCTTCCTTTCCGCTCCGCCCCAAACTCAGGGCCCAATTTTGCTGACTGATGTGCAAACCTTTTCCAGGCGGTATCAGGACCGCCTGCCTTCATTAACGCCCCGATATCCGAAAAGTTGAAAATCCAGCCCTGTTTCAATGGAAGAGAGGGAGAATTAGGAGTGGAGGTGGGCAATATTTTAAAGGTGAAAGAAGGAGATCTTGATGATATTGGATGTGAGGGAGTAAGCTCAGCTGGGGTCGAGCGTATTATATAAGACTCCTGTAACTCATTCCCAGCAATGCAGTAGCACGCTAATTATTAAATATTTCTCGATTAAAAACCAAGACCTGCATTTATATAGTGCCTTTCATGACCTCAGGATGTCCCAAAGTACTTTACAGCCAAAACTAAGCACTTAAAGAAAATATAGTCACTGTTGTGATGTAGGAAAATTAGTTAAATTAATTAAAATGAAGTTGCAAAATTAATTGAATGATTAATTAATTTATTTGAAAATTATCCTTTACCTGTTTCATCTTTTATTCTCCCTATCTTTTTCTTTCATTTTGCCTTATCTTTGCTTGCCTAGTGCTTCCTCTCTTCTCCCATGTTTTCTGTATCCATGGTTACCTGCACAATCTCCAATCTGCGAAAAGTAGGGGAAGATTACAAAACCCAGCGGGAAAGGACTAAGCTTGAATTGTGCCTACTGATAATCACAGAAACATTGTTGGGTAGCAGCACATAAGCGATTGGAAAGGATCCATGTGTTTGACCCTTGGGCCTTTGATACTTTACCAGGATTCATTAGCTGGCCAAATGCCCAGAATATAATACCTTGGCGCAAATTAGTATGATGAGAGCTAGAAAGAAAATGAGTCTTGTCCATATGCACTGTTAGCAGCATTGAACTGTATAGCACAAAGATGGTACTCTACTCGATAGAGTCTCATGATTGAAGGCATTGTATGTTAATGCTGAATAAATTTTAACTCATATGCATTCATAACACATTCACTCATGCTCAGCTTAGATTTACAGGCAAGGATTTCTACCAACAGTGCTACTGAATCCAGTTCTGTCTCTTTTTAACATTTCTACAATATAGTGAGGCAGGTTGTGATTCAGCGAGGTCCCATTGGAGAAGGAGCCTGTTTTTGTTGACCACACTTGGAGTACAGCGCACAGCTCTGATCTCCAGATTATAAATATAATAAAAAGGCACTGGAGAAGTACAAAAAGGATTTACAAGGATGATACCAGAACTGAGAGGATATATTTATCAGGAAAGAGAAGGCTGAGGCATGACCTAATACAGGTCTTTAAAATTATGTAGGGGTAGATGTAGAGAATATGTTTTCAGTTGTGGGGAAACTAGAACGAGGAACCATAAATATAAGATAGTCATTAATAAATCCAATAGGGAATTCAAGAGAAACTTCTTTACCCAGAGAGTGATGAGAATGTGGAACCCACTACCACAGGGAGTGGTTAAGGCGAATAGCATAGATGCCTTTAAGGGAAAGCTAGATAAACACAAGAGGGAGAAAGGAATAAAAGGATAAGCCAACAGGGTGAGATGAAGTAGGGTGGGTGAAGGCTTGTGTGGAGTATAAACACCAGCATGGACCAGTTGGGCCAAATGGCCTGATTCTGTGCTGTGCATGCTAGGTAACTGTATTCTTTTAGTGGCATGGTTTTCTGGTAAAGTAGACATGTCGCTAATTGATGACTAATAATAATTACGCCATTCACCATGTGATTACAATAAAATATTGCTAACTAAACATCATCACTGATTTCCCCGCCCCTGATCTCATTGGCCCAGATTTTGCTGGAGTGGGGCATTTCACTGTGTGCCCCCGTTAGTTAGACTTTTTGCCCACACCCTTCAGCTCGAAAATGTTTTGCCCTGTAACTTGTTGGAAGTGCGAGTTGATAACGGGGCATCTGGCACCTCGGTGAATGACTGGACCAACAGTCTGTCTCCTTAACCCGTGAGATTTAAGAATTGAGAAAGAAACAGGAACGATGGAGAAGGAAATCGGGTAAATTAGAATCAAATCAGGTACAGAAAGAGAAATAAAGTGAGGGAAAGAAAGATTGGATTAAGAGAAAGGAAAAAAGGGACAGAAGGGAAAAGTAAGAAAAATATTTTAAACTTTAAAATTTTAAATGTTAAAAATCTCTAAGAATAATTTACTAGCTGCAGGAGTGAGATTCCACAGTGTCAATTGTTCCCTTTCTGGGCCCAAGAGGTTGAGTGCCATTGCTGGAACATAAATCTCCTCATTAAAAGTGACCTTATGCTGTTAAGTACCAGTCCTAACTTTCTGCGGCGAGTTTAATGGGTAATTAATGTGCAAATGCCACAATTTCCTGAAACTCGCAGGGTGGTTGCAGACGAGATGCCCTTTCCATGAGGCTAACAGGTGGAGCGGCGCAAATCGTCCAGCGACTTGTCGTGATTCGCAACTCACGGGGAATCTCTTCCTCGCTACAAGTTGCCGGATGATTCACACGTCAATAACACCGAGCACCGTTAAACGCGTTGTTATTTTGGAAGCAGATTCTGGGACAATGTGTATGATAGCATAACTATGTCATTGCCATGATAATGATGCTGGGTTTTTGTAGCCATACTGAATCCACAAAATGGTAAATTGAAGGAAATGCTAATGTAATGCCGCTTTGAATAATCGGCAGAACAGCACATTAAACTAATGCTCCTTAAGTAGCAGAATGCTAAAACCTTGCATCACTGATAATGAGAATTAACCTTCATTGTAATTGTTGCAGCAAAAGTCCTACAAATCTTAACAGTGAATACAATTAGCACTTTCAGAAAGCAAATGCTGGTATCATGATATCTGAGTGTTTGGGAGGCGGACAGTACATTTGCAGGTAGATTGTTGGTTTGATATTTTGATATTTCTGTTGACACAGTATTGAAGAATATTAGTTTAAATCAGAAGAGAATGTTAATAGATAAATTGTTATAGTTGTGTGTGTAGTTAAAGTACCCTGCACAGTTCTGATGTCCAAATAGCTTGATTAGACCACACGTGGAGCATTCTGCACAGTTCTGATGTCCATATACCTAGTTTAGATCACATTTGGAGCTCTGTGCACAGTTCTGGTCTCCACAAACCTTGGGCAGACCACACTTGGAGCACTGTGCACAGATCTGGTCTCCATATACCTTGGTTAGACCACACTTGGAGCACTGTGCACAGATCTGGTCTCCATATACCTTGATTAATCCACACTTTGTACACAGTTCTGGTCTCCATATACCTTGGTTAGGCTGCACTTGGAGTACTGTGCACAGTTCTGGTCTCCATATACCTTGGTTAGACTGCATTTTGAGCACTGTGCACAGTTCTGGTCTCCATATACGTTGGTTAGACTGCACGTGGAACACTCCACACAGTTCTGGTCTCCATATACGTTGGTTAGACTGCACGTGGAACACTCCACACAGTTCTGGTCTCCATATACCTTGGTTAGACTGCACTTGGAGTATTGTGCACAGTTCTGGTCTCCATATACCTTGGTTAGTCCACATTGGAGCACTGTGCACAGTTCTGGTCTCCATACACCTTGGTTAGACTGCTTTTGGAGCACTGTGCACAGTTCTGGTCTCCATATACCTTGGTTAGTCCACACTTGGAGCGGTGTGCACAGTTCTGGTCTCCATACACCTTGGTTAGATATCACTTGGAGCACTGAGCACAGTTCAGGTCTCCATGGGCCCAACATTGCCTAAGCCGTTTTGTCGGCGCACTGACCTGAAGCGCGGCGACTTTGCGCGCTGGAAACGGCACCAGGAAAATAATCGCCCCATCCTCGCCGCTGTTCCCAGTTCCCAGAGTCCTGGCATGGTGTGCATGCTGAAGTGGGGGGGTGCAGCCAAATGCCAGTGCCAAAAACAGTGCCGGCACCTGCGCGTATGCGCAGTGGTGCCAGCCCAACGTGCGCGCATGAGCAATAGAGGCAAAACTTGGCACTCACCGTCCGGCCCAGCAACCGTGACTTCTCCGGTCGCTCGGCAACCCATTCCCCCCCGCCCCCTGGTGAGACGCCTTTCAGCCCAACAGTTGTGACTTCTCCGGTGCGCGTCTTCCCTCCCCTATCCCAGGCCTCGCGCGCAGGCCAGCCCGCTGCCTTTCTCGGGCAGACTTAAAAGATTACAGTAGGATTTAGTTCTTTTTTAATTGTATTTTAATGGCTTGAGCTTTTCCTTACAATGTTTGGTGCTTGGTTGTTGAGGTCCTCTCCAGTTCCCTGCCCTTCCCTATTCCTGCCTTAATGTCTGCCGAATGTGCGCTGCTTTTTCTTCACTACCCGCAAGATTTTTCAGAGATGGCCACATGACCTGAGTGGATTTGGAGTAAGTTTTAGCTGGCCAAAGTGGCATAAATCTCCAAAACTGTCGTAAGTGTCTGGGAACGCCCCCTTTTGAAAAAAAAACTGATCTAAAAAAAAATCGTACCTAACTGACTTACTCTGGAGCAAATTTTTTTGGGAAAACGGCATTTTTTAACTTACGCCAGAAAAAACAACTTACTCCAAAAAAATTGATGTAAGTCATGGCCAATGTTGGGCCCTATATACCTATGGTTAAACACACTTGGGGTATTGTGCAGTTATGATCTCCATATTACAGAAAGGATAAAGTAAATGTTGGTCCCTTGGAGGATGAGACCGGTGAAGTAGTAATGGGGAACATGGAGATGGCAGAAACTCTGAACAACTATTTGGTATCAGTCTTTACGGTAGCGGACACGAACAATATCCCAACACTGGATAGACAAGGGGCTATAGGGCGGGAGGAACTTAACACAATCACAATCACTAAGGAGGTGGTACTCAGTAATGGGACTAAAGACAGATAAATACCCTGGACCTGATGGCTTGCATCCTAGGGTCTTAAGAGAAATAGCGGCAGGGATAATGGATACATTGATTGTAATTTACCAACATTCCCTGGATTCTGGGGAGGTCCCAGCAGATTGGAAAACTGCAAATGTAACACCCCTGTTTAAAAAAGGAGGCAGTCAAAAAGCAGGAAACTATAGACCAGTTAACCTAACATCTGTGGTTGGGAAAATGTTGGAGTCCATTATTAAAGAAGCAGTAGCAGGACATTTGGAAAAGCAAAATACAGTCAGGCAGAGTCAGCATGGATTTATGAAGGGGAAGTCATGTTTGACAAATTTGCTGGAATTCTTTGAGGATGTAATGAACAGGGTGGATAAAGGGGAACCAGCGGATGTGGTGTATATGGACTTCCAGAAGGCATTTGACAAGGTGCCACTTAAAAGGTTACTGTACAAGATAAAAGTTCACGGGGTTGGTGGTAATATATTAGCATGGATAGAGGATTGGCTACCCAACAGAAAACAGAGAGTCAGGATAAATGGTTCATTCTCTGGTTGGCAACCAGTAACTAGTGAGGTGCCGCAGGGATCAGTGCTGGGACCCCAACTATTTACAATCTATATAAACGACTTAGAAGAGGGACTGAGTGTAACGTAGCCAAGTTTGCTGACGATACAAAGATGGGAGGAAAAGCAATGTGTGAGGAGGACACAAAAAATCTGCAAAAGGACAAAGACTGGCTAAGTGAGTGGGCAAAAATTTGGCAGATGGAGTATAATGTTGGAAAGTATGAGGTCATGCATTTTGGCAGAAAAAAATCAAAGAGCAAGTCATTATTTAAATGGAGAAAGATTGCAAAGTGCTGCAATACAGCGGGACCTGGGGGTACTTGTGCATGAAACACGAAAGGATAATATTCAGGTACAGCAAGTGATCAGGAAGGCCAATGGAATCTTGGCCTTTATTGCAAAGGGGATGGAGTATAAAAGCAGGGAAGTCTTGCTACAGCTATACAGGGTATTGGTGAGGCCACACCTGGAATACTGCATGCAGTTTTGGTTTCCATATTTACAAAAGGATATACTTGCTTTGGAGGCAGTTCAGAGAAGGTTCACTAGGCCTCTACTCATTGGAATTCAGAAAAATGTGAGGTGGTCTTATCGCAACGTATAAGATTACGAGGGGGCTTGACAAGGTGGATGCAGAGAGGATGTTTCCACTGATGGAGGAGACTAGAACTAGAGGAGGGGCCGCCCATTTAAAACAAAGATGAGGAGAAATTTCTTCTCTCAGAGGGTTGTAAATCTGTGGAATTCGCTGCCTCAGAGAGCTGTGGAAGCTGGGACATTGAATAAATTTAAGACAAAAATAGACAGTTTCTTAAACGATAAGGGGTTATGGGGAGCGGCCCAGGAAGTGGAGCTGAGTCCATGATCAGATCAGCCATGATCTTATTGAATGGTGGAGCAGACTCGAGGGGCCATGTGGCATACTGCTGTTCCTATTTCTTGTGTTCTTATGTTCTTATGATGTAGAGGCACTGGAGAAGGTGCATTGAAAGATTTACAAGGATAATACCAGAACTGAGAGGTTATAACTCTCAGGAAAGTTTGAACAGGCTGGGGCTCTTTTTACTAGAAAAGAGAATGCTGACAGGTGACCTGAGGTTTTTAAAATTCTGAAGGGGTTTGATAGGGCAGACACAGAGAAAGTGTTTCCACTTGTGGGGGAGACCAAAACTAGGGGCCATAAATATAAGATGGTCATTAATAAATCTAATAGTGAATTGAGGAAAAACTTCATTACCCAGAGAGTGGGTAGAATGTGGAACTCACTGTGACAAGGAGTGGTTTAAGAGAACAATAGAGATGCATTGAAAGGGAAGCTGGATAAACACATGAAGGGGAAAGGAATAGAAGGATATGCTGATAGGATGAGATGAAGTTGGGTGGGAGAAGGCTCGTGTGGAGCATAAACACCGGCATGGACCAATTGGGCCGAATGGCCTGTTTCTGTGCTGTAAATTCTCTATAATTCCATGTTTGTTTTTTCAAATTAGTCGTCACGAGTGAAATTTTACAAAAGGCATTCTTTCCAGAATTTTAACATTTTAATGCATTGCAAGCAGCCAAAATTCATCATTTAAAGGCCGAAAATGCTGGATTAAAAGGGTGAATAATGCCATTAATTGAGGGTAATTGTTCTGGTTTGGACTGTCCTGTTGATTGACTGGTAATTCTATTCAACAAGTAAAAAAATTGAAGGTGATTCCATAGAAACGCAACAAATACTTCACAGTCCATTGTAAGCTAATACTCCAATCGGACACTTTAAATGATATCATAAAACCCGAGAATGAAGTTCCAGTAATCATCATTTGGATCCTAGACTAGTCAACAGTCTCAGAAAAATCTCCGTTATTGGTTACGAGCTTCTGCTCGGGAGTGCTGTTTTTTTCGCCATGATTCCCCCGATATCGGCTCAAATTACATTCGGCTCAAATTACATTCAGCGCAACTTGAGGTTCCGCAATCCTTTGCGGCAGTTTACGAAACATTGCACGAGAAGCTGGCCCCGCCCACAAAACTCGCCTTGCCCCGGGGTGGAGTTGACCATCGCGGCGAATTTTTGCTTATTGCGAATATTTGTGGGCCTTCGATTAAGCTGGCGAAACCCAGCTCTACCTCACCATCACTTCTCTTGACCCCTCCACTGTCTCCAGATTGTCAGACTGCTTGTCAGATATCCAGATCTGGATGAGCAGAAATTTTCTCCAATTCAATATTGGGAAGACTGAAGCCATTATTTTTGGTCCCTGCCACAAACTCCATTCCCTAGCCACTGACTCCATCCCTCTCCCCAATATCTGTCTGAGGCTGAACGACACTGTTCGTGACTTTGGTGTTATATTTGACCTTGAAATGAGCTTTCAACCACATATCCATGGCACAACTAAGACCGTCTATTTCCACCTCCATAAGATCGTCCTTCTCCACCCCTGCCTCAGCTCATCCGCTGCTGAAGCCCTCATCCAAGCCTTTATTACCTCTAGACTTGACTGTTCCAATGCAATCCTTGCTAGCCTCCCATGTTCTACCCTACGTAAACTTGAGATCATCTAAAACTCGGCTCCCCGTGTCCTAACTCGCACCAAGTTCTGCTCACCCATCACCTCTGTGCTCGCTGACCTACATTGGCTCCCGGTTAAGCCATGCCTCAATTTCAAAATTCTCATCCTTGTTTTCAAATCCCTCCATGGCCTCGCCCCTCCCTATCTCTGTAATCTCCTTCAGCCCTACAACCCCCCCGAGACAATTCTGCCCTCTTGAGCATCCCTGATTAAAATCGCTCCAACATTGGTGGCCGTGCCTTCAGCTGCCTGGGCCCCAAGCTCTGGAATTCCTTGGCTAAACCTCTCCACCTCCATCTCTTTTTCCTCCTTTAAGATGCTTCTTAAAACCTACCTCTTTGACCAAGCTTTTGGTCACCAACCCTAACATCTCCTTACATGGCTTGGTGTCAAATTTTTTGTCTCATAATGGCTGCTGTGAAGCCACTTGGGACATTTCACTACGTTAAAGGCACTATAAAAATACAAGGTGTTATTGGATCTTTTAGGTGCATGGACTCTAAAAGAAACAATTTAGAAGGTTTTAAAGAAAAAAAGTTCAAATTTACTAAGGAACTGACTAATGCACCTCAATCTAATTATCAAATTTTCCGTTTCTTTTTTAAAAGTCATTTTCAGTCATTTAAAATCGGGTTACTCAGAGGTGGTGGATTGACACCAATGTTCCGTGTAATTTGCACACATGTGCGGCCGCGCAGTAATCTGCAAGATCCCGCGCAGGCCACTCACTGGCTTCTCCATTGGAATACCACACATGCACAGAAATTTAAAGGGACCATGCTTCAAAATAAACAGGCCACGCATAGTAAAGTGCAGCTTCGAGGGAACATTGTCATTGTGATTAAAAATTATTTTTTTTTTGTGATGAACCCATTTTCAGCTGTAATAATCAAACTGCACCAAGCTACTGCTCTTAAATATATCAAAGAATATTTATAAAAGCAACATTTTTTTTTTAAATTACGTTTTAAAATGCTGCCCGGTTGTGCTGGTTCATGGCAAATTTTGAGTTTGAAAATATGTAAATGAGTTTGAACGGAAATACGGGGGGAAAAAGTACTTTTCAAAACGGGCACAATTTGCATCAGAATCGGCGATTGCGTCCAAAGCGGAAAATCTACCCCATAGTATGTACAGCACAGAAACAGCCATTCGACCCAACTGGTCCCTGCTGGTTATATGCTCCACACGAGCCTCCTCCCACCCCTCTTCATCTCACTCAATTAGCATATCCTTCTATTCCTTTCTCCCTCATCTGCTTAACTAACTTCCTTTTGGTTTATGGTTCCAGTTTTAAGTATAGCGTGTGGTTAGTGATTGATGGGGGATTTATACTATATCTGTAATGCCATGTGCTCAGCTATTTGTATGTGTCAACTTAGTAAATGGTACTTCACAGCATGTTGTATGAACATTCTTGAAAGAATGTATTTATAGAACGCTACCTTACTGATTTACCGCTGACAGTTTCTCTGAAAGGGCAACTCAACAGCTGACGCAAAGCTTTTCCAAATGTTCTGGAAGTCTCCATTATTGCAAAGATGGTCACTCGGCAAGACAGTGATTCATGGAAGTCACTAATGCTGAAAGACTGTCTTAGGGACAGAAGGAGGCCATTCAGCCCCGTAAGCAAGTTCCGCCATTCAATTCGATCATGGCTGATCTGTACCTCAACTCCTATCTTACTCGCCTTGGTTCCGTAACCCTTAATACGCTTACCCAACAAACATCTAGCAACCAGAGTTTTGAAAATTTATGCACTGTAGCTATTTTTGAACTTTCTTAATGGCTTGTCATTTTCCTGGATATTTTGAAAAAATTCTGTAAATATGTTTTGTCTCTTGTGAATATTGGTGACCATTTGTCAAGCCTGGTGCTATTGTGAAAGAAGAACATAAGTGACGGGGGAATGAAGTAGAATTTATTTATGTAATATAGAGGGGCCAGGCATTCTTTCTTTCCTTCCTTTCCTTCTTCTCTCAAAGATAATAGGGCCAATTGTTTTTAACTTTGTTCCAGAGTTCCACTTATGCCCCAGGCACAAAGCTCAGGAAAATGGGGCAGAGATAGGGGTCACCAACTCTCCAGGAATGCCCTGGAGTTTCCAGGAATTAAAATTTTCAGTTCACTGTTGCCCACAAAACCTCGGAGAAAAATCATAGGGGCGTTGAAAAAAATTGTGTTTTGAAAAATGTTCTTGGAACACTCTTGTTTAACAATATCAAGACATGGGGGAAAAATGGCTGTTTGACTCAGTCAAAAATCATCCAATCAGGTAGTGAAAAGTCAGTTCACTTTCCGATTGGCCGTAGGCAAGGCAGGTGGATGGACAAGTCGAGTGACCAATGGCGGGAGTGTGGGGATGGGGTTATTTGAGGTGGGAGGGCATGTGATGAAATCTCCAGGAACATGTCCGACCAGAGTTGGCAACCCCGAGGCAAAGATCAACTATCATGGACCTCCGCCTCGTTTATCTTACCTTGGGATCTCCAGAGCCTCTCCTGAAGAGAGTAATTGGAGACAAGGCACAATTCAGAAATGCTCCCTCTGCCTGGTACCCAGGTGTAGTGGCAACAGGAATA
The DNA here is from genome assembly GCF_044704955.1 of Pristiophorus japonicus. Classification (NCBI taxonomy): domain Eukaryota; kingdom Metazoa; phylum Chordata; class Chondrichthyes; family Pristiophoridae; genus Pristiophorus; species Pristiophorus japonicus. Next base: position 45,589,692 of record NC_091986.1, on the reverse strand, counting down.
TTTAGCCTGTTGACTTTTTGCTGAGTGGCCATTTTTATTAAACGCTGTCACATTTGTTCAGCTGCCAACTGTTTTTTTTTAACTTGTAATTAGAAAATGAGTAATAAGCAGCAAAAATAGAAGAAACATAAAGTGTAAGAATGTGCGAGGAATAATGAGTTAAAGGACTACTCCTATAAAAGAAAGAAATACTTGAATTAAATAGTGCCTTTCACGACTACCAAACGTCCCAAAGAGCTTTACAGCCAATGAAGTACTTTTGGAGTGTAGTCACAGTTGTAATGTGGGAAACGCGGCAGCCAAATTGCGCACAGCAAGCACAGCAATGTGATAACGACCAGATAATTTGTTTTAGTGATGTTGATTGAGGAATATATATTGGCCAGGACACCGGGGCAGAGAAATGACAGAGACTTTGAAGAAATATTTTGTATCGGTCTTCACGGTAGAAGACATTAAAAAATCCCAATAATGGATAATCAAGGGTCTGTAGGGAGGGAGGAACTAAAAACACTCACTATCACTAAAGAAGTGGTACTCGGTAAAATAATGGGACGAAAGGTGGACAACTCTCTTGGACATGATGGCTTATACCCTAGGGTCTTAAGAGAAGTGGCTGCAGAGATAGTGGATGCATTGGTTGTAAGCTACCAAAATACCCTGGATTCTGGGGAGGTCCCAGCGGATTTGAAAACCACAAATGTAACGCCCCTATTTTAAAAAGGAGGCAGACAGAAAGCAGGAAACTATAGACCAGTTAGCCTAACATCTGTCGTTGGGAAAATGCTGGAGTCCATTATTAAGGAAGGAGTCGCAGGACATTTGGAAAAGCCTAATTCAATCAATCAGAGTCAACATGGTTTTATGAAAGGGAAATCATGTTTGACAAATTTGCTGGAGTTCTTTGAGGATGTAACGAGCAGGGTGGATAAAGAAGAACCAGTGGATGTGGTGTATTTGGATTTCTAGAAGGCATTCGATAAGGTGCCACATAAAAGGTTACTGCACAAGATAAAAGTTCACGGGGTTTGGGACAATATATTAACGTGGATAGAGGATTGGCTAACTAACAGAGAGTCGGGATAAATGGGTCTTTTTCTGGTTGGCAAACAGTAATTAGTGGGATGCCACAGGGATCATTGCTGGAGCCTCAACTATTTACAATCTATATTAATGACTTGGATGAAGGGACTGAGTGTAATGTAGCCAAGTTTGCTGATGATACAAAATGGGTGGGAAAGCAAATTATGAGGAGGGCACAAAAAATTTGAATCTAGGGATATAGACAGGCTAAGTGAGTGGGCAAAAATTTGGCAGATGGAATATAATGTGGGAAAATGTGAGGTTATCCACCTTGACAGAAAAAATAGAAAAGCAAATTACTATTCAAATGGAGAAAAATTGCAAAGTGCTGCAGTACAGAGGGACCTAGGGGTACTTGTGCATGTAACACAAAAAGTTAGTTTGCAGGTACAGCAAGTAATCAGGAAGACAAATGGAATGTTGGCCTTTATTGCAAGGGGGATGGAGTATAAAAGCAGAGAAGTCCTGCTACAACTGTACAGGATATCGGTGAGGCCACACCTAGAGTACTGCATTCAGTTTTGATCTCCGTATTTAAGGAAGGATATACTTGCACCGGAGGCAGTTCAGAGAAGGATCACTTGGTTGATTCCGGAGACGAGGGGATTGACTTATAAGGATAGGTTGAGTAGGTTGGACATGTATTCATTGGAGTTCAAAAGGATTCGAAACATAGAAGATAATGAGGGATCTCGACAAGATGGATGCAGAGAGGATATTTCCACTCATAGGGGAAACTAGAACCAGGGGCATAGTCTCAGAATAAGGGGCCACCCATTTAAAACTGAGATGAGGAGGAATATTTTCTCTGAGGGTTATAAATCTGTGGAATTCTCTGCCCCACAGAGCTGTGGAGACTGGGTCATTGAATATATTTAAGGCTGAGATAGACAGATTTTTGAGTGATAAGGGAATAAAGGGTTATGTGGAGCGGGCAGGGAAGTGGAGCTGAGTCCATGATTAGATTAATCATGATCTTATTAAATGGCGGAGTAGACTTGAGGGGCAAAATGGCCTACTCCTGCTCCTATTTCTTATGTTCTTATAACTCCCCTGTTCTTCTTCAAAATAGTACCATGGGATCTTTTACATCCACCTGAGTGAGCAGACAGGGCTTCGGTTTAACATCTCATCCGAAAGACGGCAACTCCGAACAGTGCAGCACGCCCTCAGCACTGCACTGGAGTGTCAGGCTAGATTTTTGTGCTCAAGTTTCTGCAGTGGGACCTTCTGACTTAGAGGTGAGCCACTGGCTGACACAATAGCAAAGAAACATGTTTTACTCATTAGTATGCATCGACTGGGACTTGAAATTCACCACGATAAAATCTTACAAGATTTGTTTTAGTCATTTAGCATGATAACCTGTGCTTCTTAAGTTATAGAAATATTCTATAAATAACATTACATTTCAGTTGGCCACCTTACAATGTGTAAATTGAGGGAGGCCCAGGGGTTGGTACAGAGCAAAATTACGCCTAAACCCCAAATGAATCATTCAATGCTTCAAACCAACAATTTGCAAATATCCTGCTCAGACGCTGCCAGCACTCCCAGTGAGTGAACTGGTCATTAAATTGTGACTGGCAGCTATGTCTTTCAGTCCATTTAAATGAGTGGAAGGCAAATCACTGTGGGTCCAAATTTTTCCAACCAGAACTCCAATTAACAATCCATTAAATGAGAAAGGGAGACAGGTTGGTTTTTATGTGGTTTTGTAACCACAGCTTTTGTTATAGGACTCCTTAAGAAACATGATTAATTGATTACTGCAGAAAGGAGAAAATCAGACAAGGCATACGAAAAGTTTTGATGAAGTAATTAAAGAGAACCTGTTTCCACTGACAGGAGGGTTGGTATCCAGAGGACACAGATTTAAGGTAACTGGCAAAAGAACCAGAGGGGGAGATGAGATTTTTTTTTTCATACAGCAAGTTGTTATAATCTGGAATGTGCTGCCTGAAAGGGCGGTGGAAGCATAGAAACATAGAAACATAGGAAGTAGGTGCAGGAGTAGGCCATTCGGCCCTTCGAGTCTGCACCACCGTTCAATATGATCATGCAACTTCAGTACCCCATTTCTGCTTTCTCTCCATACCCTTTGATCCCTTTAGCTGTAAGGGCCACATCTAACTCCCTTTTGAATATATCTAACGAACTCGCCTCCACAAATTTCTGTGGTGGAGAATTCCACAGGTTCACAATTCTCTGAGTGAAGAAGTTTCTCCTCATCTCTGTCCTAAATGGCTTACCCCTTATCCTTAGACTGTGACCCCTGGTTCTGGACTTCCCCAACATCGGGAACATTCTTCCTGTATCTAACCTGTCCAATCCCGTCAGAATTTGATATGTTTCTATGAGATCCCCTCTCATTCTTCTAAATTCCAGTGAATATAAGCCTAGTCGATCCAGTCTTTCTTCATATGTCAGTCCTGCCATCCCGGGAATCAGTCTGGTAAACCTTCACTGCACTCCCCCAATAGCAAGAATGTCCTTCCTCAGATTAGGAGACCAAAACTGTACACAATATTTACGGTGTGGTCTCACCAAGGCCCTGTACAACTGCTCATATACGCAAATCCCCTCGCTATGAAGGCATTAAGCAGATTCAATAGGAACATTTAAAAGGGAATTGGATAAATACTTAAAAGGAGAAATTTACAGGGCGATGGGGCAAGGTAGCATAGATGTGATATGGTAGCACAGTGTTTATGCTACTGGGCTAATAATCCAGAGGCCTGGACTAATGAATGAGAGATATGAGTTCAAATCCCACCATGGCAGCTGGGGAATTTAAATTCTGTTAATTAAATAAAAAGCTAGTATCAGTGATGGTGACTATGAAACTATCAGATTATTGTAAAAACCCATCTGCCTCCCTTCCCTTTAGGGAAGGAAATCTGCTGTCCTTGCCAAGTCTGGCATATACGTAACTCCAGACCCACAGCATTGTCGTTGACTCTTAACTGCCATCTGAAGTAGCCTAGCAAGCCACTCAGTTGTATAAGGTGACTCACCAGCATGTTCTCAAGGGCAATTAAGAATGGGCAATAAATGCTGGCATTACCAACAATGCCCAGATCCCATGAACTACGTTAAAGGCGCTATATAATTGCAAGTTGTTGTAGCAACTTTTAAAGAATGAGAGGAGTTGGATATCTAACAAGGGACTGTGGGATTTCTGGAAGGCACTGCTGTGTTCTCATGGCATCGGTCACTGGAAATAATGAAGACATAAATAGCACATTGAGACAGCCGTGCCATTTTCTTCCACATTTCTACAATTTTCTGCGTTCCTTAATTGGTACTGATAATGTTTCATTTCCCCTATTAGTTACTAACATCCAGAATCGTATCAAAGAAAGTATATTTGTAAGGATAAACCCATTGTGATAAGATTCAACAAACACTTGTTTTATGAAATTGTAACTGCTCCCCTTATATTATCACCTCTTTTTATGAGTCAGCTCCAAGAACCTAATGGAATTTCAGTAATAATATTTCATTCAGTTACACCTGAAAGTCAATTCATTGAAAGGGTCATTTCTATTTTCCAGCGATTACAAGTGAGCTCATTGTGCATACTTTAATGTTGTAAATGGATTCAAATGGAAGCAGTGGGCTTTGCATGAATAGACCAGTAATTGGCCGCATTATGCTGAACAACACAGGGTGGATGAAGAAGGCAGAAGAGTAGATAAAAAGTTTTTCAGAATGATTGACAACCCAAAGATATAGTCTTGTGAGCGCGGCCATGGCAAATCTAGCATTTGCTAAAATGGTGACAACCTTTATAGAATAATAGAATCATAGAAAATTACAACACAGAAGGAGGCCATTTAGTCCATCGTGTCCGTGTCAGTCGAAAAAGAGCTATCCAGTCTAATCCCACTTTCCAGCTCTTGGTCCATAGCCCTGTAGGTCACGGCTCTTTAACTGCACATCCAAGTACTTTTTAAATGCGATGAGGGTTTCTGCCTCTACCACTCTTTTAGGCAGTGAGTTCCAGACCCCCACTGCCCTCTGGGTGAAAAATATTCTCCTCAACTCCTCTCTAATCCTTCTACTAATTATTTTAAATCTATGCCCCCTGGTTATTGAGCCCTCTGATAAGGGAAATAGGTCCTTCCTATCCACTCTATTTAGGTCCCTCATACACCTGAATTAAATCTCCCCTTAGCTTCCACTGTTCCAAAGAAAACAATCCTAGTTGTCCAGTTAGTCAATTTTAGCCCAACTTTAGCACAAAACTGTGCAATGACACAATCAAGCACACATTGTACGTTATACGAATAATAAAATAATATTACAGTGCTCCACTTCTTGCTGTCTGCTCGTTCCTTTTACAAATTTTAAGCCTTAGGAAATTAGGAAATGTCAGGAATAGAAAAAGGCCATTGTACCAAACTCTCTCCCGAGCCGACCAAGCCAAATTCCCACCAAGTTCTTACCCCCTCCCCGTCCCACCCGCCCCGACCCCTGCCCTAGCCCTGATCTTGTATCTTTCTCTAGTTTCTCTCCTATTTCCATCCTTGCCCTCTCTGAGCTCATTCTGTCCACGAGAGCCACTTCCTGCTCCTTTGACCCTATTCCCACCAAACTACTGGCCACACCATTTCCCTTCCTGGCTCCCATGTTAGCTGACATTGTTAACGGTTCTCTCTCCTCAGGTATTGGCACTCTCTCCCTCAAATCTGCCGTCATCATCACCCCGTTCCTCAAAAAAGAACAACCCTTAACCCCTCTGCCTTTGCAAACTACCACCTCATCTCCAATCTCCCTTTCCTCTCCAAAGTCCTTGAACATAATGTCGCTTCCCAAATCCATGCCCATCTTTCCCGCAACTCCATGTTTGAACCCCTCCAATTAAGTTTTCGCGCTTACCCCAGTACCGAAACAGCCCTTGTCAAAGTCACAAATGACATCCTATGTGACTATGACCGTGGTACCCTATCCCTTCTCGTCCTTCTCAGCCTGTCTGTAGCCTTTGACACGGTTGAACATGCCATCCTCCTCCAACACCTCTTCTCCGTTGTCAATCTGGGTGGAACTGGTTCCCTTCTAATCTATCTAATCCTAGCCAGAGAATCACCTGCAACGGCTTCTCTTCCTGTTACCTCTGGTGTTTCCCAAGGATCTATCCTTGGCCATCTCCTAGTTCTCACCTACATTCTGCCCCCTGGCAACATCAACCGAAAACACAGCATCAGTTTCCACATGTATGCTGACGACACCCAGCTCTACCTCACCACCACCTCTCTTGACTTCTCCACGGTCTTGACTGACATCCAACAACGACAACAACAACAACGTGTATTTATACAGCGCCTTTAACGTAGTTTTTCTTGAACTGAGGAGCAGTTTGTTGCGCGAGGCTGGAGCTGTGGGAAAATCAGAAACATTTAGCTACCACAGCAGCAGAATCAACAATGGTCTTGAGAGGGCGACAAAACCAAAATGGGCGGCAAAATTAGACGTCATCAGAATGCAGGTAGATGATTGGTGGCATCTCTTGGAGCATGGTGGAGCCTAGTGGAGGGGTCAGGACCCAGGAGCGGGAGAAGCAGAGGATGGATGCAGCGAGGAGCAGAGGTTGGAATCTGCATGGAGCAGTGGTCGGAATCTGTGTGGAGCAGAGGCCGGAATGGGTCGAGGAGCGGAGGCCGGAATGGGTCGAGGAGCGGAGGCCGGAATGGGTCGAGGAGCGGAGGCCGGAATGGGTCGAGGAGCGGAGGCCGGAATGGGTCGAGGAGCGGAGGCCGGAATGGGTCGAGGAGCGGAGGCCGGAATGGGTCGAGGAGCGGAGGGAGGGACCAGCAAGATCTGGACCGGCGAGGTCTGGAGGTTGGGATGGGTGAGGTCCGCAAATCAGAAGCGGAGAGGAGAGGATGAACGAGGCATGGAGGAGCGGAGAGGTCAGAGCCCAGAGGTGGAGCAGCGTGGACAAGACTAAGGGAAGGCGCAGCACAGGCCAATAGCGAGGCTGTGAGGCTCAGATTGTGTACTATGAATTCCAAGTAGAGAGAGGGTCCTTTGGGAAGGAGGAAGTAAGGAGGACAGTAGGAGTATGTTGGAGTTTGTGTGTACATATTGGCACATGTGGCGGAGCCTGGTCTCCAGTCATCTTGGATCCCCTTGCCACTGGACCAACACCTTGCTCCGTCAAGCCCATGTGGTGGCTGATGTGCAACAGCCACCCCATGTTAAAAAAAAATACACACACAGGAATCTCCCACAATTTAAAATGAGTTCATCAGTCACCTGAGTACTCATTTTTAGTGTGGAAGCAAGTCATCCTCCACCCCGAGGGACTGCCTATGATTATCACAGTGAAACATCCCAAGGCGCTTCATAGGAGTATTATGAGATAAAACATTTGACACCGAGCCACATAAGGAGAAATTAGGGCAGGTAACCAAAAGTTTGGTTGAAGAGTTAGGTTTTAAGAAGTGTCTTGAAGATGGAAAGAAAGGTAGTGAGACGTAGAGGTTAAGCAAGGATTACCGGAGTAACAGAAGGCACGTCCACCAAAGGTTGAGCAATTATAATCCGGGATGTTCAAGACGGCAGAATTAGAGGAGCGCAGACATCTCGGGGGTTTGTGGAGGTTACAGAGATAGGGAGGTGTGAGGCCATGGAGGGATTTGAAAACAAGGATGAGAATTTTGAAATCAAGACATTGTTTAACCAGGAGCCAATGTAAGTCAGTGAGCACAGTGGGTGATGGGTAAAGAGGACTTTGTGCGAGTTAGAACACAGCCAGCTGGGTTTTGGATCAGCTCTGGTTTACGTAGGGTAGAATGTGGAATGCTTGCCAGCAGTGCGTTGGAATAGTCAAGTCTAGAGGTAACAAAGGCATGGATGAGGGCGGCAGCAACGGATGAGCTGAAGCAAGGGTAGAGATGACCGATGTTACGGAGGTGAAAATAGGCTGTCTTATTTATGCTGCGGATATCAAAGCCCTCCATGGCCTCGCCCCTCCCTATCTCTGTAATCTCCTCCAGCCCCACAATCCCCTGAGATGTCTACACTCCCCTAATTCTGCCCTCTTGAGCATCCCTGATTATAATCGCTCCACCATCGGTGGCCGTGCCTTCTGCTGTCTAGGCTCCAAGCTCTGGAACTCTCTGCCTAATCCTCTCCGCCTCTCTACCTCTCTTTCCTCCTTCAAGATGCTCCTTAAAACAAACCTCTTTGACCAAGCTTTTGGTTACCTGGCCTGATTTTTACTTATGGGCTCGGTGTCAAATTGTTTTATCTCATAATACTCCTGTGAAGCGCCTTGGAATGTTTCACTGCGTTAAATGTGCTATATAAATAAAAGTTGTTGTATATATGTGGAAGGAAGCTAATTTCAGGGTCAAATATGACACCAATGTTGTGAACAGTCTGCTTCACCCTCAGACAGAAGTTGGGGAGAGGGATGAAGTCAGTGGCAAGGGAACGGAGTTTGTGGTGGGGACCGAAAACAATGGCTTCGGTCTTCCCAATATTCAATTGGAGAAAATTTCTGCTCATCCAGAACTGGATGTCGGACAAACAGTCTGACAATTTAGAGACCGTGGAGGGGTCGAGAGAAGTGGTAGTGAGGTAGAGCTGGGTGTCATCAGCGTACATGTGGAAAGTGATGCTGTGTTTCCGGATGATGTTGCCAAGGGGCAAAATGTAGATGAGAAATAGGAGGGGACCAAGGATAGATCCTTGGGGGATGCCAGAGGTAACGATGCGGGGGCGGGAAATGAAGCGTTGCAGGTGATTCTCTGGCAACGATTAGATAGATAAGAATGGAACCAGGCGAGTGCAGTTCCACCCAGCAGGATTGGAGAAGGGTAGAGTGGTCAACCATGTCAAAGGCTGCAGACATGTCAAGAAGGACAAGGAGGGATAGTTTGCATTCGTCACAGTCACAAAGGTATTGGATGAGCAGAGATTTCATTGAACTGAATACTGGAAAGGTGGAAACCATTATCTTTGGTAACCAACACGACCTCCGTTCCCAACTACCAACTCCATTCCTCTCCCTCTTTACTGTCTAAAGCTGAAGAAGGCCGTTTGCAACCTTGGTGACCTTGAGATGAGCTTCCAACCACAAGAACACAAGAAATAGGAGAAGGCGTAGGCCATTTGACTCCTCGAGCCTGCTCTGCCATTTAATAAGATCATGGCTGATCTGATCATGGACTCAGCTCTACTTCCCTGCTCGATCCCCATAAACCTTTATTCCCTAATCGCTCAAAAATATGTCTATCTTCGCCTTAAATATATTCAAAGACCCAACCTCCACAGCTCTCTGGGGCAGTGAATTCCATAGATTTACAACCCTCTGAGAAAATAAATTTCTCCTCATCTCAGTTTTAAATGGGTGGTCCCTTATTCTGAGACTATGCCCCCTAGTTTTAGTTTCCCCCATGAGTGGAAATAAACTCTCTGCATTCATCTTGTCCAGCCCTCTCATTATCTTATATGTTTCGATAAGATCACCTCTCATTATTCTGAACTCCAATGAGTAAAGACCCAATCTACTCAACATATCTTCATAAGTCAACCCCCTCATCTCCGGAATCAACCGGGTGAACTTTCCCTTAACAGCCTCCAATAAGTATATCCTTTTTTAAAATACGGAGAACAAAACTGCACACAATGCTCCAAAGGTGTAGCCTCAACAATACTCTGTACAGTTGTAGCAGGACTTCTCTGCTTTTATACTCCATCCCCCTTGCAATAAAGGCCAACATTCCATTTGCCTTCCTGATTACTTGCTGTACCTGCATACTAACTTTTTGTGTTACATGCATAAGTACCCCTAGATCCCTCTGCACTGCAGCACTTTGCAATTTTTCTCCATTTGAATAGTAATTTGCTTTTCTATTTTTTCTGTCAAGGTGGATAACCTCACATTTTCCCACATTATACTCCATTTGCCAAATTTTTGCCCACTCACTTAGCCTGTCTATATCCCTAGATTCAGATTTTTTGGGTCCTCCACACAATTTGCTTTCCCAACCATTTTTGTGTCATCAGCAAACTTGGTTACATTACACTCAGTCCCTTCACCCAAGTCATTAATATAGATTGTAAATAGATGAGGCCCCAGCACCGATCCCTGCGGCACCCCACTAGTTACTCTTCGACAACTGGAAAAAGGCCCATTTATCCCAACTCTCTGTTTTCTGTTAGTTTGCCAATCCCTAATCCATGCTAATATATTACCCCCAACCCCATGAAACTTTATCTTGTGCAGTAACCTTTTATGTGGCACCTTATCGAATGCCTTCTGGAAATCCAAATACACCACATCCATTGGTTTTCCCCTTATCTACCCTACTCGTTATATACTCGAAGAACTCCAGCAAATTTGTCAAACATGGTTTCCCTTTCATAAAACCATGCTGACTCTACTTGATTGAATGATGCTTTTCCAAATGTCCTGCTACTGCTTCCTTAATAATGGATTCCAGCATTTTCCCAATGACAGATATTAGGCCTACCGGTCTGTAGTTTCCTGCTTTCTGTCTGCCTCTTTTTTTAAATAGGGGCGTTACATTTGCGGTTTTCCAATCCACTGGGATTCCCCAGAATCGAGGAATTTTGGTTGATTACACCAATGCAACCAGTCTGCAGCCACTTCTTTAAGGACCCTAAGATGCAAGCCATCAGGTCCAGTGGACTTGTCCATTTTTAATCCCATTATTTTACCGAATACTACTTCTTTAGTGATAGTGATTGTATTAAGTTCCTCCCTTCCTATAGCCCCTTGATTATGCCCTATTGCGATGTTTTTAGTGTCTTGTGCTGTGAAGACCGATACAAAATATTTGATCAAAGTCTCTGCCATTTCCCTGTTCTCCATTATTAATTCCTCAGTCTCATCCTCCTCATCCTCTAGGGGACCAACATTTACTTTAGCCGCTCTTATCCTTTTTTATAAGAATATAAGAACATAAGAAATAGGAAGAGGAGTAGGCCATACGGCTCCTTGAGCCTGCTCCGTCATTCAATAAGCTTCACTTCCCTGCCCGCTCCCCATAACCCCTTATTGTTTAAGAAACTGTCTATTTCTGTCTTAACTTTATTCCATGTCCCTGCTTCCACAGCTCTCTGAGGCAGCGAAATCTACAGATTTACAACCCTCTGAGAGAAGAAATTCCTCCTCATCTCTGTTTTAAATGGGCGGCCCCTTATTCTAAGATCATGCCCCCTAGTTCTAGTCTCCCCTATCAGTGGAAACATCCACTCTGCATCTACCTTGTCAAGCCCCTTCATAATCTTATACGTTTTGATAAGATCACCTCTCATTCTTCTGAATTCCAATGAGTAGAGGCCCAACCTACTCAACCTTTCCTCATAAGTCAACCCCCTCATCCCCAGAAACAACCTAGTGAACCTTCTCTAAACTGCCTCCAAAGCAAGTATATCCTTTTGTAAATATGGAAACCAAAACTGCACACAGTATTCCAGGTGTGGCCTCACTAATATCTTATATAGCTGTAGTAAGACTTCCATGCTTTTATACTCCCATTCCCTTTGCAATAAAGGTCAAGATACTTCCTGATCACTTGCTGTACCTGCATACTATCCTTTTGTGTTTCATGCACAAGTACTGCGGCACTTTGCAATCTTTCTTCATTTAAATAATAACTTGCTCTTTGATTTTCTTTCTGCCAAAGTGCATGATGTCACACTCTCCAACATTATACTCTATCTGCCAAATTTTTGCCCACTCAATTAGCCTGTTTATATCCTTTTGCAGATTTTTTGTGTCCTCCTCACACATTGCTTTTCCTCCCATCTTTGTATCATCAGCAAACTTGGCTGCGTTACACTCAGTCCCTTCTTCCAAGTTGTTAATATAGATTGGAAATAGTTGGGGTCCCAGCACTGATCCCTGCGGCATCCCACAAGTTACTAGTTAACAACCAGAGAATGAACCCGACTCGCTGTTCTCCGTTATTTAGCCAATCCTCTATCCACCCCCAACCCCATGAAATTTTATCTTGTGCAGTAACCTTTTATGTGACATCTTGTCAAATGCCTGTGGAAGTCCAAATATACCACATCCACTGGCTCCCCTTTCTCCACCCTGTTCATTACATCCTCAAAGAACTCCAGCAAATTTGTCAAACATGACTTTCCATTCATAAATCCATGCTGACTCTGCCTGACCACATTTTGCTTTTCCAAATGTCCTGCTACTGCTTCTTTACTAATGGTATCTGTAGTAACTCTTACTATCTGTTTTTATATTTCATGCTAGTTTACTTTCATAATCTATCTTCCCTCTCTTTATGATTTTTTAGTCGTTCTTTGCTGGCTTTTAAAATTTTCCCAATCCTCTGGCCTACCAATAGTCTTAGCCACATTGTATGCCCTTGTTTTCAATTTGATACCGTCCCTTATTTCCTTAGTTAGCCACGGATCATTATCCCTTCTCTTACAGTCTTTCCTTCTCATTGGGATATATTTTTGTTGAGAGTTATGAAATATCTCCTTAAATGTCTGCCACTGCTCATCAACCGTCCCACTCTGTAATCTATTTTCCCAGTCCAATTTAGCCAACTCTGCCTTCATACCTTTGTAGTCTCCTTTATTTAAGCTTAGGACACTGGTTATAGATCCAACTTTCTCACCCTCCAACTGACTTTGAAATTCAACCATGTTATGGTCACTCATTCCTAGAGGATCCTTTACTAGGAGATTGTTTATTAATCCTTTCTCATTGCACCAGTACCAGATCAAGATAGCCTGCTCCCTGATTGGTTCCGCTACGTACTATTCGAGGAAACTATCCCGGACACACGGATTATTGCCATTCCTTTTTTGCAAGCCTCCATTATTTCTTGATTTATACTCCATCCACCAGTGTAGCTACAGTTAGAGGGCCTATAGACTACATCCACCAGCGACTTTTTCACCTTATTATTCCTTATTTCCACCCAAACTGATTCAACATTTGACCTTCCAAGCCAATATAGTTTCTCACTAATGCACTAATCTCATTCTTTATTTACAGAGGTACCCCACCTCCTTTTCCTTTCTGTCTGTCCTTCCGAATTGTCAAATACCCCTGAATATTTATTTCCCAGTCTTGGTCGCCTTGCAACCATGTTTCTGTAATGGCTATCAGATCATACCCATTTGTATCTATTTGTGCCGTCAACTCATCTATTTTGTTATGAATGCTGCGTGCATTCAAATAAAGAGCTTTTAAGTTTGTTTTTTTACCCTTTTTTCCTGCTTTGACCCCAGTTTCTGACCACATATCCACTCTATCACTGCCTATTTCCACCTCCATAACATCACCTGTCTTCACCTATGCCTCTGCTCATCTGAAACCCTCATTAATGACTTTGTTACCTCTAGATGTTCTCCTGGCCATCCTCCCATCTTCCACCCTCCATAAGCCTGAACTCATCCAAAACTCTGCTGCCCATATCCTAACTTGCACTAAGTCCCGTTCACCCATCATCCCATGTGCTCGCTCCAAGTCTGGCAACACCTCGATTTTAAATTTATCATCCTTGTTTTCACAACTTTCCATGGCCTCACCCCCTCACTATCTCTGTAACCTCCTTCAGCCCTACAACCCTCCGAGATCTCTGCACTCGTCTAATTCTGGTTTCTTGCACATCCCTGACTTTAATCGCTCCACCATTGGCATCTGTGCCTTCAGCTGCCTAGGCCCTAAGCTCTGGAATTCCCTCACTAAACCTCTCTGCCTCCTCACCTCTCTCTCCACCTTTAAGATGCTCCTTAAAACCTACCTGTTTAACAAAGCCTTTGATCATCTCAAAGCTTCATATATCCTTGTGTGGCTCAGTGTTAAATTTTGTTTGGTAACGCTCCTGTGAAGCACCTTGGGACGTTTTACTACATTAAAGGCGCTATATAAATGCAAGTTGTTTGTTTGGATAGATTCATCAGAATGATACAGGTACTAAAAGAGGTAATTTACGAGGCCAGGTTACACAGACTAGGGTTGTATTCCCTTGAGTATAGAAGATTGAGGGGTGATCCAATCGAGGTGTTTACGATGATTAAAGGAGTTGATCGGGTCAATAGAGAAACTATTTCCTCTGGTGGAGAGTCCAGAACAAGGGGGCATCACCTTAAAATTAGAGGCTGACTGTTTCGGATGATGTCAGGAAGCACTTCTTCACACAAAGGGCAGTGAAAATCTGGAAGTCTCTCCCTGCCAAAAAGCTGTTGAGGCTGGGAGCTCAATTGAAAATTTCAAAACTGAGATTGAAAGATTTTTGTTGGGTAAGGGTATTAAGGATTATGGAAACAAGGCGGGTAGATGGATTGAAGAGACAGATCAGCCATGATCTAATTGAATGGGGGAAGATGCTCGAGGGGCTGAATGGCCTCCTCCTCTTCCTATCTCAACCCTTTCTTACCATAACTATCAACCCCAGAATCTGACCTAATTTTCTTTTGAATCCAATTCTACAATTATCTTGCTTATCATTCCTTGCTAACCTATTCGATGAACCTATTATCCCTTATGCACAATAGTTTGCTTGAATTCCTATTTATTTCTAATTTCCGATATTTTAAATTATGGCCCTAGTTTCAACAACCTCCATTAATGTGAATAATTTGTCTGGAGATTTATTAATAAGGACAATTTGTCTTAAAAGATTTTGCAATGGACATGTTTATTATGTTGCAGCTCACTATATATATGTGTAGCTTTTGTTGATATAAATCAGCATGCTGGTAAGACTGAAGCTCAGAATTAATGCAGAGAGGTTTATATATTAAAAATAAACTCGTCATTTGAGGCTCCAAATGGTAATGATGTACTGTTGACTTGCTTCCCCAGAATCATTCACTATTAATCTCGTGTTTCTATTTATTACTGAAATAGACCACACCAATTGGCACAGAGACTGCTCAGTTACCAGGTGTAGCAAAGCAAGGAAAGAAAGAATGAGCTTGCATTTATTTAGCGCCTTTCATGACCTCAGGATGTTCCAAAGCGCTTTACAGCCAATGAAGCACTTTTTGGAGTGTAGTCACTGTTGTAGGAAACGCAGCAGCCAATTTGCACACCAAGCTCACGCAAACAGCAATGTGATAAACACCAGATAATCTGTTTTTCAGTTATGTTGGTTGAGGGATATATATTGGCCCCAAGACACCAGGGACAACTCCCCTGCTTTTAGAATCATAGAATCATAGAATGGTTCCAGCACAGAAGGAGGCCATTTGACTCGTCGAGCCTATGCCAGCTCTCTGCAAGAGCAATTCAGCTAGTCCCCCTTCCCTGCCCTTCCCCCATAGCCCTGCAACTTTTTCTTCCTTCAGATACTTATCTAATTCCCTTTTTGAAATAATGCCATGGGATCTTTTACATGCACTTAAAAAGGCAGACGGCACCTTAGTTTACTGTCTCATCCGAAAGGCGGCACCTCCAACAACAACAACAACTTGTATTTATATAGCGCCTTTAACATAGTAAAGTGCCCCAAGGCACTTCACAGGAGTATTATCAAACAAAATTTGACATCAAGCCATATAATGAGAGAGAAGGAAAGATTTCCAAAGAGGTTTTAAGGATGAGAGAGTTAGAGAGGGCATTCCAGAGCTTAGGGCCTCGGTAGCTGAAGGAACGGCCGCCAATGTTGGAGCGCTAGAAATTGCACAAAAAGCCAGAATTGCACTTAGCCCCTGAATACTGCACTGGAGGGATCATCCTGGATTTTGCGCTCAAGCCTCTGGAGTGGAACTTAAACCACAAACCTTCTGACTCAGAGGTGAGAGTGCTACCCACTGAGACATGGCTGATACCCTCAGTTAGATGGGCAATCTTTTGTTTACAAATGTATAATTTACTGTAATCAGTCAAATATTCAGTATCCCATTAAATCTTTCCATCTTCATGTATAAACATCTTAGCTACAGTACTCATCAGCATTTATCCAACACAGTTGCTAACTGCCTAATAATGTAGATTATTTCAATTTAATCCATCAATATTTTTAAATATTTGTCTCTGCTGAATGATTTGTTAGATTCATTTTATACACTCCAATAAACTTTAATTCATAAATCATTTTGTCATCTTTATTGTGAGTTGCTTATTTAATGTGCATTTTCTTTCCTGCTGATCAGTCAGTTCAGTTCAGTAAATGTTATTGAAGGAGAGTTGTGAGGAAGTACTGCAGCAATACTCATGTCCATCTGTCTGTGTTTGTTCATGTGCAGACATCCACATCTTCAGAACCAACATTGGTAACTGCACTTCCGAAACTGTAAGGACATAATTCAGTGAAGTAGAGTTCTAGAAAAGAGAAGGCTGCAGGATGACCCGATAGAGGTCTTTAAAATTATGAAGGGGTTCAATAGGGTAGATCTAAAGAAGACATTTTTAGTTGTGGGGGAGACCAGAACTAGGGGCCATAAATATAAGATAGTCACTAATAAATCCAATAGGGAATTCAGGAGAAATTTATTTACCCAGAAAGCAGTGAGAATGTGGAACTTGCTACCACAGGGAGTGGTTGAGGCGAATCGCACAGATGCATTTAAGGGGAAACTGGATAAACACATGAGGGAGAAAGCAATAGAAGGTTATGATGTTAGGATGAGATGAAGAGGGGTGGGAGGAGGCTCGTGTGCTGCATAATCACTGACAGAGAATGGCTTGTTTCTGTGCTGTAAATTCTTTGTAATTCTATGTAACTCTCTCCCTATATCTTTCTCTCTCTTTATGTGCTTTATATATATATATAATTAGATTTAAGTTCCTGATCATTTTGACTTCAGAACTACCACAATAAAATGGTTTATCATCAGCTTGCGCTCAAGGTGTGAGTTTTTGGAACATAACCCTGCTGATCTAGTTGGCGGTTTATTATGATCACACCATCTTGACAACTGCCAAGAGTGAGGCCTCATTAGAACACGGCAACAGGCCAACCTCTCCTGATGTTTCTCTAACCATACTCTGCATTCATCTCTGACTGTCAGCATCATTGCTGTCTCTGAGACCTCATAGTTTTCTGTAGTTTATACGCTAGTTTTGAGGACTGGTCAATACATTCCCTGACTGTGCAGAAAATCTAAAGATTGTGATCTCATCTAAAATTTTGAAGGGGATTGACAGGGTAGATGTGAAAGGCTGTTTCCCCTGGCTGCAGAATCTCGAACTAGGGGTCAAAGTCTCGGAATAAAGGGTCGTCCATTTAGCACTGAAATGAGGAGGAATTTCTTCATTCAGAGGGTTGTGAATCTTTAGAATTCTCTTCCCCAGAGGGCTGTGGATGCTGAATCGTTGAGTATATTCAAGGCTGTGATCAATAGATTTTTGGACTCTAGGGGAATCAAGAATTATGGGGATCGGCCAGGAAAGTGGAGTTGAGGTCGAAGATCAGCCATGATCTTATTGAATGGTGGAGCAGGCTCGAGGGGCCGAATGGCCTACTCTTGCTCCTATTTCTTATGTTCTTGAACTGATCTCTGCCATTTTAGAGTTGTCAACGCTCCAGGATTGGCCCGGAGTCTCCAGGAATTAAAGATTCATCTCCAGGACACTGCTGCGAGCAAAAAACCACAGGGGCAATAACACAAATTTTATTTTTTTAATTCTTTAAACACTTTTGTTTACTAATCATAAAAATATTGGACATGGGAAAAGCTGTTTGACTGACAGCCAGGAATCATCCAATCGGGTAGTGATGAGTCTGTTGACTTTCCAAATGGCTGTGGGAAGGTGGGGCACCACAAGGATGGACGTGTCAGATGACCAATGGTGGGAGGGTGGGGGGGTGGGGCCTTTGGAGGCATAAGAGCATAAGAACATAAGAAATAGGAGCAGGAGTAGGCCATACAGCCCCTCGAGCCTGCTCCGCCATTTAATACGATCATGGCTGATCCGATCGTGTGATGAAACCTGCAGCAATACATCCAACCCCAGAGTTGGCGACCCCCTAGTGCCGTTGGTATTGGATAGTCCAGTTATTATAGCAGCAACACTGGTTGACAGTAGATTTGTCACTATGGAGTGGGAGTGGCTCAAATAAAGTCACATTGCAACCTTTGTAGTGCCCATATTGGAGTCCTTCCTCCAAACCATCCTGCTCATTTTTTGAAAAAACAATTTGTTCTGACAGGATAAAAGGAAGGAAGGTCTTCAGCACTTGTCAGTAAGTTTCAGCATCTCCATGGTGTTGACAGGAAATACAAAACGTGTAAAGATTGTCACCTTCAAAGATAAATATGATTTACAAAGACTCACAAGATGTAACACTCTATTGATATTAGTAGACGTGAAGCGTGGGATATGAACAAGGAGGAGTATGCCCTTCCAAGTACATATATTAGCCCAGAATTTTTAAACTGAATTCAAATTCTCAATATACCATTAAAGAAAGAAAGACTTGCATTTACAAAGCACCTTTCACGACCTCAGGACATCCTAAAGCATTTTACAGCCAATGATGTACTTTTGAAATGTCGTTACTTTTGGAGGAGCTGACCTGAGGGGAAGCAGCAGGGGAACAGGAGCGGAGCAAGAGTCATAAAGGAGGAGAACCCCAGGACCCAGCGCGGCATTGGCAGGAGCCAACCTGAGGGGAAACAGCGGAGAACAGGAGCGGAGCAGGGCCGTAGCTGGAGCCGGCCACCGCAAGGAGCAGCACAAGCCAGCTTGAGAGTGCGTTGAGATGTGAGGTGTAGCCCAGCGGCGGAGTCGGGGCCCAGAAGAGGTCGGAGGACAACGGGAACCCAGAGGTTGGAGGACAGCGGGGGATCGGAGGACAGCGGGAGATCAGAGGACAGAGAGAGGTCGCAGGACAGCGGGAGGTCGAAGGACAGTGGAAGCCCAGAGGTCGGAGGACAGCGAGAGGTCGAAGGACAGTGGGAGATCGTAAGACAGCAGGAGATCGGAAGACAGCGAGGGCACAGAGGTCAGAGGATAGTGGGAGGTTGGAGGACAAAGGGAAATCGGAAGTTGGTGGATAGCAACAGGGTCATAGCCCAGGAGTGGCGCAGCGCAGACGAGCAGCGGGGTCATGGTCCAGGAGCAGTGCAGCATGGGCTAACAGCAAGTTCATGAGACTGCCACTGCGTCCTACGAAACCCAAGGATAGAGGCCCTGAGGGAAGGAGGAAGGAGGACAGTAGGAGTATGCGTGTGTGTATGAATTAGGCCCATACAGCAGAGCCTGCTCTCCAGTCGTCTTGGATCACTTTGCCACTGGACCAAGACCTTGCTCTGTCAAGCCCATGTGGTAGCTGGTGTGCAACGCCATCCCACGTTAAAAGAACTCACGCACGGGCATCTTCCTCACTTTAAGATGAAGTTCAGGACTGGAACGTCAGGATGCTCATGGACAACCCTAACAGCAACAGACCGGAAGGCCACACCGACATCATCGCCCTAAGCGAGACACGACAGGCAGGGGAAGGCCAGCTGTAAGAACAAGGTGGTGGCTACACTTTCTTCTGGAAAGGTAAACCAGAAGAAGAACACTGCCTCCATGGGGTTGGCTTCACCGTAAAAAATGAACTGGTGGGCCATCTCAGAGACTCCCCCTTGTGGGATAAACGAACGCCTCATGACTCTTCGGCTCACCCTAGCCCGGTACCAGTATGCCCCAAAACTGGAAGCTACAGACGAGACCAAAGAGGAATTCTACTCCAGCCTCGAACAATTCCTGTCCCGAGTCCCAATGGGTGACAAGCAGATCCTCCTTGGCGGCTTCAACGCCAGAGTCGGAAAGGACATAGAACTCCAGTGAGGTGAGATCAGCAGAGAGGGGGTAGGGAAAGTCAACTCCAATGGCACCCTCCTCTTGACGAAATGCTTAGAACACGGCCTCATCATAACTAATACCCTGTTCCATCAGAAGGACAAATATAAAGCTTCATGGCACCCTCGCTCCAAGCACTGGCATCTGCTCGACTACATCATCGTCCGAATGAGGGACCACAAAAATGTCTGCATCACCCACGCCATAACAGGAGCTGACAACAACTGGATGGACCACCGCCTAATTCGCTCTGTCATCACCATCAACATTGCCCCAAAACAGTGACGACAACAGAATCAATGCCGCAGGAAAATCAATGCTGGAGCACTCAAAGATCCTGCTAAGAAAGTCCTATTCAGCCAATGCCTCGTTACCAACCTGATGACTCTCAGTGACCCAGAGACGCAGAGTGTCCACAGTGCCTGGTCTGTCCTCAAGGCTTCCATAATCAGCACCTGCGAAGAGACGCTTGGTCACGCGACCAGGAAACACCAAGACTGGTTCAACGAGAATGACCAGGAGATCCAGGAGCTAATATGCCGCAAACGCAAGGCATTCTTGGACTGGAAGCAGCGACACAACTCGAGGGCAAGAAAGCAGCTCTACAGACATCTGAAGGCCGAGGTCCAACAGAAAACCTGCGACCTAAAGAACATACGGTGGCTGAAGAAAACTTAAGAAATCCAGCAGCTAGCCAACAACCACGACGTGCCACGAGGATTCTTCAGCATAGTCAAAGTGACCTACGGCCCAAGCACCCAAGGCCCTACCCTACTACTGGCCAAGAACGGAGAGATGCTCATCAAGGACAGAGAGGCTGTCAGTGCCCACTGAAAGGAGCACTTCGAGGATTTCCTCAACCGAGACTCTGTCTTCGACATGAGTGTCCTTGACTCTATCCCACAGCATCCATCTGCCTCCATCTCAGCACAACCCCAGTCTGGCACGAGGTTGAAAAGGCCATCCGACAACTGATGAACAACAAGTCATCAGGAGCAGATGGAATCCCCGCCGAAGCACTAAAACTTGGCGGAGAAGCACTACTGGCGCGGATCCATGACCTCATCTCTCTTATCTGGAAGAAGGAGATCACGCCAGGAGATGTCAGAGATGCTGAAATCGTGACCATCTTCAAGAAAGGTGACAAGTCCGACTGCGGTAACTACAGAGGAATCTCCCTGCTGTCGAACACCGATAAAGTCATCTGAAGAATCCTCCTCAATCGCCTTCTTCCTGTGGCTGAAGAACTCCTCCAAGAGTCGCAATGTGGATTCCGCCCACTAAGGGGCACAATGGACATGATCTTCACTGTGCGGCACATACAAGAGAAATGCAGGGAACAGCACCAACCTCTGTACATGGCCTTCATCGACCTCACAAAAGCCTTCGACACTGTCAACAGTGAGGGATTATGGAGCGTCCTCCTCAGATTCGTCAACCCTCAGAAGTTTGTCACCATTCTCCGCCTGCTCCACGATGACATGCAAGCCGTGATCCTGACCAACGGATCCACCACAGACCTATTCCACGTTCGGACCAACGCTCTTCTCGATCTTTTTTGCTGCAATGCTCCATCTCACCCTCAGCAAGCTCCCCGCTGGAGTGGAGCTAAATTACAGGACAAACCGGAATCTGTTCAACCTCTGCCGCCTCCAGGCCAGATCCAAGGTCGTCCCATCCTCCGTCATCGAACTATAGTATGCAGACGACACCTGCGTCTGCGCACACTCGAAGGCCGAACTCCAAGCCATCGTCAACACCTTCACCGAGAGCATGGGCCTTACACTAAACATCCGTAAGACAAAGGTTCTCTACCAACCTACCCCCGCCACACAGCACTGCCCCCCGGTTATCAAAATCCATGACGAGGACTTGAACAACGTGGACCATTTTCCATATATCGGGAGCCTACTGTCAACAAGGGCAGACATCGACAATGAGAGCCAACACCGCCTTCAGTGTACCAGTGCAGCCTGCGGTTGCCTGAGAAAGAGAGTGTTTGAAGACTAGGCCCTCAAACCCGGCACCAAGTTCATGGTCTACAGAGCAGTGGTGATACCCACCCTCCTAGATGGCTCAGAGACATGGACAATGTATAGCAGGCACCTCAAAATACTGGAGAAATACCACCAATGCTGCCTCCGCAAGATCCTGTAAATCCATTGGCAGGATAGGCACACCAACGTCATTGTTCTCGTTCAGGCCAACATCCCCAGCATTGAAACACTGACCACGCTTGATCAACTCTGCTGGATGGGCCATATCGTCTGCATGCCTAACACGAGACTCCCAAAACAAGCACTCTACTCAACACAGCAAGCGAGCCCCAGGTGGGCAGAGGAAATGCTTCAAGGACATCCTCAAAGTCTCCTTGAAAAAATTTAACATCTCCACCGACACCTGGGAATCCCTGGCCCAAGACCACCCAAAGTGGAGGAAAAGCATCTGGGAAGGCGCTGAACACTTCGACTCTTCGCCCAGAACAAGCTGAAGCCAAGCGCCGAGAGCGGAAGGAGCACACAGCAACCCAAGCACCCCACCTACCCATTCCTTCAACCACCATTTGCCCCACCTATGATAGAGATTGTAGGTCCCGCATTGGACTCTTCAGTCACCTGAGAACTCATTTCTAGTGTGGAAGCAAGTCATCCTCGACTCCGAGGGACTGCCTATGATGATATGATGAATGTAGGAAACACAGCAGCCAATTGGCACACAGCAAGTTCCCATAAACAGTAATGAGATAATGACCAGTTCATCTGTTTTAGTGATGTTGACTGAGGGAGAAATATTGACCAGGCTAGGAGAGGGCCTATTATTAAAGACCATAAAGGTAATCTGTGTGTTGAGGCAGAAGACATGGTTATGGTTCTCAATGAATACTTTGCATCTGTTTTCACAAAAGAGAGTGTCGATGCAGACATTGTAATCAGGGAGGTGGAGTCTGAAATATTAGATGAAATAAACATAGTGAGAGGAATTATTAAGGGATAAATGTCCAGATCTGGATGAAATGTAACCCAGGCTGTTAAAGGGAAATAACAGAGGCTCTGATCATCATTTTCCAATCCTCTCTGGCTACAGGTGTGGTGTTGGAGGACTGGAGGACTGTTAAATGTTATACCTTTGATAAAAAAGGGAGAAAGGAATAGACCAAGTAATTCCAGGCCAGTCTGCCTAACCTTGGTGGTGGGAAATCTTCATTTAGAAAGACACAGCTTAATCAGGGACAATCAGCATGGATTTGTTAAGGGAAGGTCATGTCTGACTAACTTGATTGAATTTCCTGAGGAGGTAACAAGGAGGGTCGATGAGGGTAGTGTGTTTGATGTCGTGTATATGGATTTTAGCAAAGCTTTTGATAGAATAGCAGACTGGTCATGAAAGTAAAAGCCCATGAGATCCAGGGCAAAGTGGCAAATTGGATAAAATTGGCTCTGGGCAGGAAGCAAAGGGTAATGGTTGATGGGTGTTTTTGCGACTGGAAGGAAGTTTCCAGTGGGGTTCCGCAGGGCTCAGTCCTAGCTCCCTTGCTTTTTGTGGTATGTATCAATGATCTAGACTTGAATATCGGGGGTATGATTAAGAAGTTTGCAGATGATACTAAAATCGGCTGTGTGGTTGATAATGAAGAAGAAAGCTGCGAACTGCCCACCTGACCAGTTGATTGATATCTTCTTGCAGAACAATGGTAAAGGGAATTTAATCCAAAGAAGTGTGAGGTAATGCATTTGGAGAGAGCTAACAAGGAAAGGGAATATACATTAAATGGTAGGACACTGAGAAGTGTAGAGGAACAAAGGGATTTTGGAGTGCATGTCCACAGATCCCTGAAGGTAGCAGACCAGGTAGATAAGGTGGTTAAGAAGGCATATGGAATACTTGCCTTTATTAGCCGAGGCATAGAATACAAGAGCAGGGAGGTTACACTTGAACTGTATAAAACACTAGTTAGGCCACAGCTAGAGTACTGCGTGCAGTTCTGGTCACCACATTACAGGAAAGATGTGATTGCACTAGAGAGGGTAGAGAGGAGATTTACGAGGATGTTGCCTGGACTGGAGAATTTTAGCTATGAGAACAGATTGGATAGGCTGGGTTTGTTTTCTTTGGAACAGAGGTGGGGGGGGACCTTATTGAGGTGTATAAAATTATGAGGGGCCTATTTCCCTTAGCAGAGGGGTCAATAACCCAGGGGGCTTAGATTTAAAGTAACTGGTAGAAGGTTTAGAGGGGATTTGAGAGGGAATTTTTTCACCCAGAGGGTGGTGGGGGTCTGGAACTCACTGCCTGAAAGGATGGTAGAGGCAGAAATCCTCACCACATTTAAAAAGTACTTGGATGTCACTTGAAGTGTCATAACTACAGGGTTATGGACCGAGAGCTGGAAAGTGGGATTAGACTGGATAGCTCTTTGTTGGCCGGCGTGGACATGATGGGCTGAATGGTTTCCTTCTGTGCTGTAAATTTCCATGATTCTTTGCTTCTGTGAGGACACCGGGAGAATTCCCCTTCTCATCTTCGAAATAATGCCATGGAATCTTTAGCATCCATCCAAGAGGGCAGACGAGGCATTGGTTTAGCATCTCATCCGAAAGACATCTCATCTGAAAGACGGCACCTCCGTCACTGCAGCCCTCCCTCAGTACTGCCGCTCCGACAGTACAGCGCTCCCTCAGTACTGACCCTCTGCCGGTGAAGCGCTCCCTCAGTACTGCCCCTCCGACAGTGCAGTGCTCCCTCAGTATTGCACCTCTGACAGTGCAGCACTCCCTCAGTACTGCCCTTCTGACAGTGCCCCGCTCCCTCAGTACTGTGCCTCCAATGGTGTAGCGCTCCCTCAGCACTGCCTTTCTGAAAGTGCAGCACTCCCTCAGTACTGACCCTCCGACAGTGCGGCGCTCCCTCAGTACAGCCCTCCAACAGTGCAGCACTCCCTCAGTACTTCACTGGGGCTATCTGCCTGGATTATCTGCTCAAATCTCTGGAGTGTGATCATGAACTCATGTTCTCTGGATTTTAAATCCAGTTACTGAACCACTTCATTGCCGTACACCTAACACTACCATGAGTTGCAAAAATAATACTTGAAACATGGCATTGTAAAATATTGTCCTACTGGAAGTGGTAACTCTGGATGCAAAAATGATGAATTCAGATTGGATGAAGTTTTTTTATCATTTAGCAAATCTTTTACATTTATCCTTGTAATTATTAAATTGCTCAGTGAAGCGTAAATTTGTAAGATGGAAGAATCGATGGCATTACATATATGAGACAATGAAATGAGAGGAAAGAGAGTTTTATTGCTTAAATTCAAAACGATAGATTGATTTTTTTTAGTGATAATACTTTTTGACTGTTGCTGATTATCTAATCATGTGGAGGTGGCGAATACCCAATTAGCACAGTGCTGTTGTTCTTTGTGCATCAGGTGAGCCACGTAATTGTTTCTCTGTCAGCTGTGGCTCAGTGGGTAGCACTCTCGCCTCTGATGTCAGAAGGTTGTGGGTTCAAGGGACTTGAGCACATAAATCTAATCTGACATTTCGGTGCAGTGCTGAGGGAGTGCTGCACTGTCCGAGGTGCCATCTTTCGGATGAGGTGTTAAACCGAGGTGCCGTCGGCTCTCTCAGGTGGAGATCCCAAGGCACTATTTTGAAGCAGAATGGGAGAGTTCTTTCCAGTGTCCTGGGGAAATAATTATCCCTCAGTCAACATAACAAAAGCAGATTATCTGGTCATTATTGTTGTGTATGGAGAAAGAGTCAGACTGAGCACTGTGAGCTCAAAGTAAAGTGTGAGCTTCGTCTTTTATTGCAGGTCTCCACAGTGCCTCCCAATCTGTGAAGCCTCCTTAAATACCTATGCTCCCAAGGGATTATGGGATCCCTTGGGACTCCAGGGGATGAGCCCTCCGCTGCCTATACAGAGGAAATACAAGTATACAGATATAACAACACTCTCCTGCCAAAGTCAATAGTGTAACTATTTACAATGTGAGTTGATCTGGGGCCCTTCTTGCCCTGGTTGATCATCTCAGTGTGAAAGCTGGTGTTGTTGAATCATTTCTTGGGCCCTCACTGGGCTGCTGTGCTGCTGGCCTTGCTGGGCTGCCTGGTGTGTTGGGCCCTGCTGGGCTGCCATGGATGATGGGTTCTGCTTCTTGGTCAACCGTGGTGCCGGTTGTCATTGGTGTGTATGTTGTGGGATCAAAAAAGGTAGGGTCCAAGGTGGATTGCTCAGGATAGTCCATGAATCTGAGTTTGATTTGGTCCACGTGTTTCCGGTGAATGAGTCCATTAGAAAGTTTGACCCGAAACAACCTGCTCCCCTCTTGGGCCACGACAGTGCCGGGAAGCCACTTGGGACCTTGTCCATAATTTAATACAAATACAGGATCATTGATTTCAATCTCGCGTGACACATTTGCGCTATCATGGTATGCACTTTGTTGAAGCCGCCTGCTCTCTACCTGTTCATGTAGATCACGGTGAACGAATGAGAGCCTTGTCTTAAGTGCTCGTTTCATGAGCAGTTCAGCAGATGGAATCCCAGTGAGTGAGTGGGGTCTCGTGCAGTAGTTAAGCAGGACTCGGGATAGGCGAGTCTGCAGTGAGACTTCAGTTACCCTCTTCAAGCCTTGCTTGATGGTTTGCACTGCTCTCTCTGCCTTGAGCATTGGATGCTGGTTTAAATGGGGCAGATGTGACATATTTGATCCCGTTGCAGGTCATGAATTCTTTGAACACAGTACTGGTAAAACATGGCCCATTGTCGCTCACCAGAACATCGGGTAAGCTGTGAGTGGCAACTATGGCCCGCAGGCTTTCAGTAGTGGCAGCGGACATGCTAGCCGACATTATCTCACATTCAATCCACTTGGAGTACGTGTCTACAACCACAAATAACATTTTACCCAAGAACGGGCCTGCATCGTGACGTGTACCCTAGACCACGGCTTGGAGGGCCAAGACCTTAAACTTAGTGGCTCCTCCCTGGGTACATTGCTTAACTGCGAGCATGTATTACATCTGTGAATGCAGAACTCTAAATCCGCATCGATACCGGGCCACCACACGTGGGATCTGGCTATCGCTTTCATCATTACAATGCCTGGGTGGGTACTGTGGAGGTTATTGATGAAGGTGTCTCTGCCCTTCTTGGGGACCACTACTCGATTGCCCCACAGAAGGCAATCTGCCTGTACAGACATTTCATCTTTGCGCCGCTGGAACGGCTTTATATCTTCCTGCATTTCCACTAGGACACTGGACCAGCTCCCGTGAAGCACACAGCTTTTGACTTGAGATAATAAGGGGTCCTGGCTTGTCCAGGTTTTGATCTGCCGGGCAGTGACGGGTGATTGCTCACTCTCAAATGCTTCCCTAACCATGGCTAGATCTGTGGGCTGCGCTATTTCCACCCCCGTGGTGGGCAATGGCAGCCTACTGAGAGTATCAGCGCAGTTTTCTGTGCCTGGCCTGTGGCGGATGGCATAGTTGTATGCGGACAACGTGAACGCCCATCTCAGGATGCGGGCCGATGCGTGGTATTTATCCCTTTGCTCTCGGAGAACAGGGATATCAGTGACGTATGGTCAGTTTCCAATTCGAATTTTAGCCCAAACAGGTATTGATGCATTTTCTTTACCCCATAGACACACGCTAACGCTTCATTTTCAATCATGCTGTAGGCTCTCTCAGCCTTAGACAGACTCCTGGATGCATAAGCAACCGGTTGCAGTTTCCCAAAATCATTAGTTTATTGCAATACACACCCGACACCATATGACGACGCATCACATGCTGGTACCAAACGCTTACATGGATCATACAACACAAGCAATTTGTTTGAGCACAACAATTTTCTCGCTTTTATAAAGGCATTTTCTTGGCTTTTGCCCCAAACCCATTCATCCCCTTTTCATAGTAAGATATACAGTGGTTCTAACAGTGTGCTGAGACCCGATTAAAAAGTTACCAAAGTAGTTCAGGAGTCCCAGAAACGACCACAGCTCCGTCACGTTCTGTGGCCTCGGTGCGTTCTCAATTGCCTCCGTCTTCGCATTAGTGGGCCTGATGCCGTCCGCCGCAATCCTCCTTCCCAGGAACTCCACGTCAGGTGCCAAGAAAATGCACTTCGAGCGTTTTAACCTGAGCCCCATGCGGTTGAGTCGACTAAGAACCTTCTCCAGGTTCTGCAGGTGCTCGACTGTGTTCCGACCTGTGACCAAGATGTCGTCCTGGAAGACCACGGTGTGCGGGACCGACTTCAGTATACTTTCCATGTTTCTCTGGAATATCGCCGCCGCTGATCGAATTCCAAACGGGCATCTGTTATAAACAAAAAGACCTTTGTGCATGTTGATGCAGGTGAGGGCCTTTGATGATTCCTCCAGTTCCTGTGTCATGTAGGCTGAAGTCAGTCCAGCTTCGTGAACGCCTTTCCTCCCGCCAGCATTGCAAAGACGTCGTTGGCCTTTGGTAATGGGCATTGGTCCTGCAGGGAGAAACGATTGATAGTTACTTTGTAATCGCCACAGATTCTGACGGTGCCGTCTCCCTTGAGGACTCGGACGATAGGACTGGCCCACTCGCTGAACTCGATCAGGAAAATGCTGCTCTCTCTTTGCAGCCGGTTTAGCTCGATCTCTACCCTTTCTCTCATCATGTACGGTACTGCTCTCGCCTTGTGATGAATGGGTCGCGCCCCCGGAATTAGGTGGATCTGCACTATTGCTCCTTGGAATTTCCCAATGCCTGGTTCGAACAGCGAAGGAAATTTGTTTAAGACCTGGGCACACGAAGTGTCATCAGCGGGCGATAGCGCTCGGATGTCATCCCAGTTCCAGCTCCTGCCGAGCAGCGTGGGACCATCGCCCGGTACCACCCAGAGTGGTAGCTTGTGCACTGCTCCATCGTAGGAGAACTTTACGGTAGCACTGTTGATTACAGGAATCCGTTCTTTCGTGTAAGTTCTTAGTTTCGTGCGAACTGGAGTTAAGAC
The DNA here is from genome assembly GCF_044704955.1 of Pristiophorus japonicus. Classification (NCBI taxonomy): domain Eukaryota; kingdom Metazoa; phylum Chordata; class Chondrichthyes; family Pristiophoridae; genus Pristiophorus; species Pristiophorus japonicus. Next base: position 45,560,843 of record NC_091986.1, on the reverse strand, counting down.
TGGCCTTGAGGCCTTATTGCACCACAACCTTTCAAAAGTCTTTTTTCCATGATGGACTGGCTCAAGCCCGTGTCCAGCTCCATTGACACCGGGAGTCCATTTCGTTCAACATTCAGCATTCGGGGGACAATTCGTGGTGAATGTGTGCACCCCATGTACCTCTGCCTCCTCGATCTGAGGCTCTGGTTCATTGTGATCCTCCGTGGATCTGTCCTCCTCTGCAACATGGTGGTTTTCAGGTTTAACAGGCTTTGCAGCTTGCCTGCACGCTCGTTGGAGATGTCCCATTGTTCCACAGCCCTTGAAAATGTACTCTTTGAATCGGCATGAATGGAAACGATGATCACCCCTGCAGCGCCAACAAGGTGTTAATGGCCTTGCATTCATCACTCTTGATGGTGGACTCTGAGACATCTGCGGACGTGTAGCTGCAGTTATGTGTGACCTGCCCTGTATGTTATGATTCGAAAACAACATCACTTTGTTCACAGTACTTGTAGCAGCACTTGTGTGCTGAGAGATTTACTTAGCATTGTCACTGGTGACAATGAACGCCTGGGCTATCATTATGGCCTTACTCAAGGTTGAGGTCTCTACAGTCAAAAGTTTGCAAAGTATGGTTTCATGGCCAATGCCAAGTACGAAAAAGTCTCTGAGCACGTGCTCCAAATGTCCTTCAAATTCACAATGTCCTGCAAGGCGTCTTAGCTCGGCGACATAACTCGCCACTTCCTGGCCTTCAGACCTTTTGTAGGTGTAGAACCGGTAACTCGCCATCAGGACGCTTTCCTTCGGGTTCAAATGCTCTCGGATCAGTGTGCACAAATCGTCGTACGATTTCTCCGTGGGTTTCGTTGGAGTGAGCAGATTCTTCATGAGGCTATACGTTGGTGCCCCACAGACGGTGAGGAGGATCGCCCTTCGTTTGGCAGCGCTCTCTTCCCCATCTAGCTCGTTGGCCACGAAGTATTGGTCGAGTCGCTCCACAAAAGTCTCCCAATCATCTCCCTCCGAGAATTTCTCCAGGATGCCCACTGTTCTCTGCATCTTTGGGTTCACTATCTGTATCTTGTCGCCAGTTGTGTATGGAGAAAGAGTCAGATGGAACAATGTGAGCTCAAAGTAAAGTGTGACCGTAGTCTTTTATTGCAGGTCTCCAGAGTGCCTCTCCAACCTGTGAAGCCTCCTTAAATACATGTGCTCCCAAGGGATTATGGGATCCCTTGGGACTCCAGGGGATGAGCCCTCTGGTGGCTGTACAGAGTAAATACAAGTATACATATATAACAACTATCACATTGCTGTTAGTGGGAGCTTGCTGTGCACAAATTTGCTGCCACCTTTCCTACATTACAACAGAGACTACACTCCAAAAGTACTTCATTGGCTGTAAAGCGCTTTGAGATGTCCGGTGGTATTGAAAGGCGCTATATAAATGCAAGCCATTTTTTTTTCCTTTATTTTTCTTGCATTGCTCTGGGGCGAGAATGATGGGGCGTCCCAGTGTGAGAGTGGGCTGGGTGTCGGGGGCACCACAAGCCCAGTCTGATCACGGGCTGCTCCGAGAAATGGGAATGAGTTCAGCAGTCGGTAAAGCTGCGCGAGTTCAGCAGGATGTGGAAAAGATGCTTGATCGATCTTCCAGAATTTTGGCTGTGAGGTGACTAATAGAATCCCCAAGCGCAGCCTTTGTGAGAATCAGCTTCAAGATCATTGTAGCATGAATAACCCAGTTAACTGCTTTGAAACCAGAAAGGAGATTTACGACATTGTCCTAAGAACTTCCCAATGCTATCTATTCGAGAATGTGGTTTGATTATTGCACTGTTTCTTAATATTAATGTCAGAAGAATATAAAACATCCAAGCTTTTACAGACCTCGGAATAATGATTTTCAGAAGAACATGTTCTGTGATGCCAGTCTTAATTTGCTTCGGTCGCCTCTGATCCAAATAAGGCGATTAGTTGTCGCATTTCAGCAAATCCCAGACCATATTTTCTGACAGCTGACCAACCAGATTCTTGTATTTGAAATAAAAATAATTCATACTCGCTTTGCATTTATTGTGGTTAAACTATCATCAGATAACATTAGGGGGCTGTGCACTGTCTGGTAATCTTTGTGGTAACGTTGATTGGGTTTATTTTTATTTGTTCATGGGATATGGGCGTGGCTGGCATGACCAGCATTTATTGCCCATCCCTAATTGAGAAGGTGGTGGTGAGCCGCTGCAGTCTTGTACCGCTGTAGTCTGTGTGGTGAAGGTACTCCCACAGTAGGGAGGGAGTTCCAGGATTTTGACCCCAGCGACGATGAAGGAATGGCAATATGTTTCCACGTCAGGGCGGTGTGTGACTTGGAGGGGAACTTGGAGGTAATGGTGTTTCCATGTTACTGCTGCCCTTGTCCTTCTAGGTGGTAGAAGCTGCTGGTTTTGGAGGTGGTGCTGAAGAAGCCGTGGTGAGTTGCTGCAATGCATCTTGTAGATGGTACACACTGCAGCCACGGTGTGCCGGTGGTGGAGGGAGTGAATGTTTAAATTGGTGAATGGGGTGCTGATCAAGTGAGTTGCTTTGTCCTGGATGTTGTTGAGCTTCCTGAGTGTTGTTGGAGCTGCACTCATCCAGGCAAATGGAGAGTATTCCCTCCAGGCCACCATAATCAGTGCCTGCGAAGAGACACTTGGTCACTCAATCAGAAAACACCAGGACTGGTTTGATGAAAATGACCAGGAGATCCAAGAGCTAATAAATCACAAGCCTAAAACAACAATTCAACTCGGGAGCAGTAAAGCAGCTTTACAAGCGGCTTAAGGCCGAGGTCCAACAAAAAACCCCACAACCTAAAGAATAGATGGTGGGTGGAGAAAGCACAGGAGATTCAGCAGCTGGCCGACAGCCATGATGTGGGAGGATTCTTCACTGCAGTCAAGTCCACCTCTAGCCTAAGCACCCAAGGCCCCACCCCACTGCTGGCCAAGAACGGGGAGACACTCATCAAGGACACCGAGACAGTCAGGACCCGCTGGAAGGAGCACTTTGAAGATCTCCTTAACCGAGACTCTGCCTTTGACACGAGTGTCCTCGACTCTATCCCGCAGCATGCTACCCGCCACCATCTCAGCAAAACCCCAGCCCTGCACGAGGTAGAAAAGGCCATCCATCAGCTCAAGAACAATAAGGCATCGGGAGCGGATGGAATCCCCGCTGAGGCACTAAAGTATGGTGGAGTGGCACTATTGGCACGAATGCATGACCTCATCTCTCTCATCTGGAAGGAGATCTCAGAGATGCAGTAATCGTGACCATCTTTAAAAAATGAGACAAGTCTGACTGCGGCAACTACAGAGGAATCTTCCTGTTGTCAGTCACTGGGAAAGTCATCACTAAAATCTTCCTCAACTGTCTTCTCCCTATGGCTGAGGAGCTCCTCCCGGAGTCACAGTGCGGATTCCGTCCACTACGGGACACAACGGACATGATCTTTATGATGCGATAACTGCAAGAGATAAACAGGAAACAGCACCAACCCTTGTACATGGCCTTCTTTGACCTTACAAAGGCCTTTGACACTGTTAACCGCGATGGACTATGGAGCACCCTCCTCTATTTCGGCTGCCCCCAAAAGTTTTTTGCCATCCTCCACCTGCTCCACAATGACGTACAAGCCGTAATCCTGACCAATGGATCCACCCCAGACCCAATCAACGCCGAACCGGGGTCAAGCAGGGTTGCATCATCGTGTTAACCCTCTTCTCGATCTTCCTCGCTGCAATGCTCCACCTCACACTCAACAAGCTCCCCGCTGGAGTGGAATTAAACTGTAGAACCAGTGGGAACCTGTTCAAACTTCGTCGCTCCAGGCCAAATCCAAGACCGTCCCATCCTCTGTTGTCGACCTACAGTATGCAGACGATGCTTGCATCTGCGTACATTCAGAGGCTGAACTCCAAGTCATCGTCAACATCTTTACCGAGGCGTACGAAAGCATGGGTCTTACACTAATCATCCATAAGACAAAGGTCCTCCAACAACCTGACCCCGTCACTCAACACTGCCACCCCAGTCATCAAGATCCAAGGCGCGGCCCTGGACAACGTGAACCACTTTCCATACCTTGGGAGCCTATTATCAGCAAGCGTAGACATCAACGATGAGGTTCAACACCGCCTCCAGTGCGCCAGCGCAGTCTTCGACCATCTGAGAAAGAGAGTGTTCGAAGATCAGGCCCTCAAATCTGGCACCAAGCTTATGGTCTAAATGGGCTATAGTGATACCCGCCCTCCTGTATGGATCAGAGACGTGGACCATATACAGTAGACACCTCAAATCACTAGAGAAATACCACCAACAATGTCTCCGCAAGATCCTGAAAATCCCCTAGGAGGACATACGTACCAACGTCAGTGTTCCTGATTAGGCCAACATCCCCAGCATCGAAGCACTGACCACACACGACCAACTGCGTTGGGCAGGCCACAATGTTCACATGCCAGACACTAGACTCCCAAAGCAAGCATTCTACTTGGAACTCCGACACGGCCAGCGAGCCCCAGGTGGGCAGAGGAAACATTTCAAGGACACCCTCAAAGCCTTCTTGATAAAGTGCAACATACCCACCGACATCTGGGAGTCCCTGATGAAAGACCGCCTTAAGTGGAGGAAGTGCATCTGGGAGGGCACTGAGCACCTCCAGTCTCGCCACCGAGAGCATGCAGAAAACAAGATCAGACAGCGGAAGGAGCATGCGGCAAATCAGACTCCCCACCCACCCTTTCCTCCAACGGCTCTCTGTCACACCTTTGACAGAGAATGTAATTCCCATATTGGACTGTTCAGTCACCTGAGAACTCACTTTTGGAGTCGAAGCAAGTTGATTTCGAGGGACTGCCTATGATGATGAACTCACACCAAGTCCCATTCACCCATCATTCCTTGTGCTCACTGAACTCCATTGGCTCCTGGTCCGGCAACTCCTCAAATTTAAAATTCTCATCCTTGTGTTCAAATCCGTCCATGGCCTCGCCCCTCCCTATCTCTGTAATCTCCTCCAGCCCTACAACACCCCGAGCATTTTGTGCTCCTCTAATTCTAGCTTCTTGAGCATCCCCGATTATAATCGCTCCACCATTGGCGGCCATGCCTTCAGCTGCTGAGGCCCTAAGATCTGGAATTCTCTCCCTAAACCTCTCCGCCTCTCTCTCTTTTAAGACGCTCCTTAAAACCTACCTCTTTGACCATGGTCACCTGCCCTAATATCTCCTTATGTGGTGCATTGTTCAATTATGTTTGGTACTACTTCCGTGAAGCACTTTGGGATGTTTTACTACGTTCAAGATGCTTTATAAATGCAAGATGTTGTTAAAGAAAGACGTGCATTTCTGTCGCACCTTTTGCGACCATCAGATGTCCCAAAGCGCTTTACAGCCGATGAAGTATTTTTGAAGTGTAGTCATGTTGTAATAATGGAAACTTGGCAGACAATTTGCATACAGCTCCCACGCACAGCAATGTGATAATGACCAGATAATGTGTTTTTAGTGCTGTTGGTTGAGAGATAAATATTGACCAGGAAACGGGGAGAACTCCCGTGCTCTTCTTCGAAATAGTGCCATGGATCTTTTACGTCCATCTGAGAGGGCAGCCAGGGCCACAGTTTAACATCTCATCTGAAAGATTGCATCTCCAACAGCGCAGCACTCCCTCAGCACTGCACTGGAGTGCCGGCCTAGATTGCTATTCTCAAGTCTCTGGAGTGGGACTTGAACCCACAACATTCTGACTCAGAGGTGAGAGCGCTACCCACTGAGCCACGGCTGGCACAGCTCTTGTTGAATTGTTGGATTTTCCTTGGAAAAGGAATGGCAAGTACATTGTTTTACATTGAAAATATTTCCCCCAGATAATACAAGAAATGATGCTGCACACTTTAATGCTCAATTTTTAATTATGATTTATTGCTTCTTACATTTTTTTGCTCTTTTGGGAATGACTTTAAAAGTGGGGAATAACCTTTACTCATTAGCAGCAGTTTGGCTTGTGACTGCAGACTATTTATCAGTTCCGGAAGTTAGATTTATATTTATTAAAAACTTTGAGAACTGATACCATGCCAATTATTTCGCTCCACACTCCTGTGAGACTCCAGCTGATATCTACAAGATGCACTGTGGCAACTCGCCAAAGCTTCCTCGGCAGCACCTCCCAAACCCGTGACCTCTACCACCTAGAAAGACAAGGGCAGCAGGCACATGGGAACACTACAATCTCCAGGTTCCCCTCCAAGTCACACACCATCCTGACTTGGAAATATTTCGCCGTTCCTTCATCATTGCTGGGTCAAAATCCTGGAACTCCCTCCCTAACATCACAGTGGGAGCACCTTCACCACGCAGACTGCAGCGATTCAAGAAGGTGGCTCACCACTACCTTCTCAAGAGAAATTAGGGATGGGCAATAAATGCCGGCCTTGTCAATGACACGCACAGCCCATGAATGAAAAAAACAAATGGGCGATGGGTGGGAAAACTGTTTGAGGCTTTTCTTTTATGTGAGTGGGCAGACAGGGCCTGCTCTTGTTTGAAATATTGCCATTGGATCTTTCACATCCACCTGAGAGGGCAGACAGGGCCTCGGTTTAATGCCTCATCCGAAAGACGGCATCTCTGATAGTGCCGCACTCCTTCAGTGCTATGCTAGGAGTGTCAGCCTGGATTTTGTGCTCAAGTCTCTGGATTGGGACTTGAACCCACAACCTTCTTACTTCAGAGGTGAGAGTGCTACCCACTGAGCTACAGCTGACATTTTATTATTCATTAGAGCAATCAGCAATGTCTGCTGTCACATTGAGTTGTAATTACATGTCGTTTCTGAACTTTCCCAGCTGTGTGTTCCTGTCGTCACATTTTCTCTGACCAGCGTAGCACGGCTAGGACTACACAAAATATAGTAGATAGTGGGGCATAAGAGCAATGGTAGAGTGCTGACCTCGCGTTGCAATCCTATTGTCAAAATAACATTGTACAGACTCCTTTATTGCCATTGGTACTTGTAGATATATGTGAGAAAAGAGCAAAGCCTTTTCAGTCTTTTACAACTCTTTATGCTTTTTGAAGATTCTTTTAATGTTACACTTAAAGCTGGTGACAGCAAAATGAATGTACATGAGGCGTGCCCTAGCACTAACCTCAAAATTCCTTTCAAAGTGGAGTATAATTCAATCTTGGGTTGTTGTACTTATTATACCATCAGAACAGCTCCAGTCTCTGTTTAACAGTGAAACCCTCTTCAACATGTCAATTCAACAGCTGACTCAAAACTAATTCTATTCATTTCTGCCCAAGCATGGCAGCACAGTTCTGGGCGGTGTTCTCAAATATAAATCTGATGTGGGCCTAGAAATTGGAAATGGCCACAGTATGGGCAGTGCAAAGGGCAGTGTTAAGCTGCGCCAGGTCAATAGGTAGCATGCAAAATTTGTGCTCAGTCCTCAGTAACATGATGACAGTCTTGATCTCAGTGCTAAAACCACTGCTGATTGGCTTACTGCTCAGCAAGTGGGCCCACATCGGGTCCAGTCTAATTCCCAGTAATGTGTGGCACAGGCTTTATTCAGTACTTGGAGTGGAGGCACATTGATGCTCATTGTCCATCCATGTACCACTTCTCCTGGGTGCAGACAGCAGTGGAAGCAGATGGCTGAGCCTCAGCACTGGGAAAGAGCCCACAGATTCTCAGATGTGGCTCCTGAGGCACTAGTAGTGGCCATGGAGAGGAGGCGGGCTGTCATCTTACCGCAGACTGGCAGGAAACCCTCGCCACACACCTCACGAAGGCTCTAGCAGGAGATAGCCGCCCATGTGACGTCCAGCACTGCGGTTACAAGGTCGGTCATCCAGTGCCGTAGGAATTTTAATGACCTCACACAGCAGGTGAAGATGCGTAATAGTTTCAGCAAAATGCCATTTCCCACCATCTGCCCCACCAGCCTCACATACTGCTCAATGCTCCATACCCCCAGCCTCACCTACCAACAATCTCTAGCTATCACCACGCACACCTCACAATCAAAGCTTCACTTCACTCTCACAACCAACCACTGCAGCAACACTCACACCAACATCTCACACCTTGCACATGTTGACAGCTATTCAACCATGACAGGCACATCACCCGAACACACTGCACCACACTCACTCACACACTTCATCCGAACACACTGCACCACACTCACTCACACACTTCACCCAAACACACTTCACCCAAACTCATCATCATCATCATAGGCAGTCCCTCGGAATCGAGGAAGACTTGCTTCTATTCTTAAAATGAGTTCTTGGATGGCTGTACAGTCCAATACGAGAACCATACTCTCTGTCACGGGTGGGGAAGATAGTCGTTGAGGAAAGGGGTGGGTGGGACCGGTTTGCCACACGCTCCTTCCGCTGCCTGCGCTTGATTTCTGCACGCTCTTGGTGACGAGACTCGAGGTGGTCTGCGCCCTCCCAGATGCGCTTCCTCCACTTCTTCCTCCACTTAGGGCAGTCTTTGGCCAGGGACTCCCAGGTGTCGGTGGGGATGTTGCACTTTATCAGGGAGGCTTTGACGGTGTCCTTGTTACGTTTCCGCTGCCCACCTTTGGCTCATTTGTTATGAAGGAGTTTCGAGTAGAGCGCTTACTTTTGGAGTCTCATGTCTGGCATGCGAACTATGTGGCTTGCACAGCGGAGATGATCCAAGTGTGGTCAGTGCTTCGATGCTGGGGATGTTGGCTTGGTCAAGGATGCTAATGTTGGTGCGTCTGTCCTCCCAGGGGATTTGTAGGATCTTGCGGAGATATCATTGGTTGTATTTCTCCAGCGACTTGAGGTGTCTACTATACATGGTCCATATTTCTCAGCCATACAGGAGGTCAGGTATTACCACAGCCCTGTAGACCATGAACTTGGTGGCAGTTTTGAGGGCCTGGTCTTCAAACACTCTTTTCCTCAGACGGCCGAAGGCTGCACTGGCGCACTGGAGGCGGTGTTGGATCTCGTCATCAATGCCTGCTCTTGTTGGAAGGAGGCTCCCGAGATATGGGAAGTTTCGTACGCCTCAGTAAATACGTCGACTATGTCCTGGAGTCCAGCCTCTGTATGAAACATAGAAACATAGAAAATAGGTGCAGGAGTAGGCCATTCGGCCCTTCAAGCCTGCACCACCATTCAATAAGATCATGGCTATTCATTCACCTCAGTACCCCTTTGCTGTTTTTTCTCCATACTCCTGGATCCCTTTAGCCGTAAGGGCCATATCTAACTCCCTCTTGAATATATCCAATGAACTGGCATCAACAACTCTCTGCGATAGGGAATTCCACAGGTTAACAACTCTCTGAGTGAAGAACTTTCTCCTCATCTCAGTCCTAAATGGCTTACCCCTTATCCTTAGACTATGTCCTCTAGTTCTGGACTTCCCCAACATCGGGAACATTCTTCCTGAATCTAACCTGTCCAGTCCCATCAGAATTTTATATGTTTCTATGAGATCCTCTCTCAACCTTCTAAACTGCAGTGAATACAGGCCCAGTCGATCCAGTCTCTCCTCATATGTCAGTCCAGCCATCCCGGGAATCCGTCTGGTGAACCTTCGCTGCACTCCCTCGATAGCAAGAACATCCTTCCTCAGATTAGGAGACCAAAACTGAACACAATATTCCAGGTGAGGCCTCACCAAGGCCCTGTGCAACTGCAGTAAGACCTCCCTGCTCCTATACTCAAATTCCCTAGCTATGAAGGCCAACATACCATTTGCCTTCTTCACCGCCTGCTGAACCTGCATGCCAACTTTCAATGACTAATGTACCATAACACCCAGGGTTCATTGCACCTGCCCTTTTCCTAATCTGTCGCCTTTCAGATAATATTCTGCCTTCGTGTTTTTGCCACCAAAGTGGATAACAACACATTTATCCACATTATACTGCATTTGCCATGCATTTGCCCACTCACCTAACCTGTCCAAGTCACCCTGCAGCCTCTTAGGTTCCTCCTCACGGCTCACACCACCATCCAGCTTAGTGTCATGTGCAAACTTGGAGATATTACACTCAATTCCTTCATCTAAATCATTAATGTATATTGTACATAGCTGGGGACTCAGCACTGAGCCCTGCGGCACCCCATTCTGAAAAGGACCCATTTTTCCCGACTCTCCGCTTCCGGTCTCTCAACCAGTTCTCTATCCACGTCAGTACATTACCCCCAATACCGTGTGCTTTAATTTTGCACACCTATCTCTTGTGTGGGACCTTGTCAAAAGCCTTTTGAAAGTCCAAATACACCACATCCACTGGTTCTCCCTTATCCACTCTACAAGTTACATCTTCAAAAAATTCTAGAAGATTTGTCAAGCATGATTTCCCCTTCATAAATCCATGCTGACTTGGACCGATCCTGTCACTGCTTTCCAAATGCGCTGCTATTTCATCTTTAATAATTGATTCCAACATTTTCCCCACTACTGATATCAGGCTAACCAGTCTATAATTTGCCATTTTCTCGCTCCCTCCTTTCTTAAAAAGAGTTGTTATATTAGATACCCTCCAGTCCATAGGAACTGATCCAGAGTCGATAGATTGTTGGACAATGATCACCAATACATCCACTATTTCTAGGGCCACTTCCTTAAGTACTCTGGGATGCAGACTATCCGGTCCTGGGCATTTATCGGCCTTCAATCCCATCAATTTCCCGCCTAATAAGGATTTCCTTCAGTTCCTCCTTCTCACTAGACCCTCGGTCCCCTAGTATTTCCGGAAGGTTATTTATGTCTTCCTTCATGAAGACAGAACCAAAGTATTTGTTCAACTGGTCCGCTATTTCTTTGTTCCCCATTATAAATTCACCTGAATCTGACTGCAAGGGACCTTTGTCTTCACTAATCTTTTTCTCTTCACATATCTATAGAAGCTTTTGCAGTCACTTTTTATGTTCCAAGCAAGCTTCCTCTCATACTCTATTTTCTCCCTCCTAATTAAACCCTTAGTCCTCCTCTGCTGAATTATAAAATTCTCCCAATCCTCAGATTTGCTGCCTTTTCTGGCCAATTTATATGCCTCTTCCATGGATTTAACACGATCCTTAATTTCCCTTGTTAGCCACGGTTGAGCCACCTTCTCCATTTTATTTTTACTCCAGACAGGGATGTACAATTGTTGAAGTTCATCTATGTGATCTTTAAATATTTGCGATTGCCTATCCACTGGTGTTGTTCGCGTACTGTAGCTCGACGACAGAGGTTGGTGTGGTCTTGGATCTGGCCTGGAGATGGCATAGGTTGAACAGCTTCCCACTGATTCTGTAGTTTAATTCCACTCCAGTGGGGAGCTTGTTGACTGTGAGGTGGAGACACACTGCACCATACTCACACACTTCACCCAAACACACTGCACCACACTCACTCACACGCTACCTTTTCTCTTGCGGGCCAAGATCGCGCATAATCGGAGAGAGCACCGGCGACAGCAGGGGGCAAGTTGCAATACAGAACCTCACCAACCTGGAAGAGAGAGTGCTGGAGATCATTGGGTGGTAGATCATTGAGGGCATAGCCACCGGCGAGGTTGAAGCCCTTGGGGACAACAACGGTCTGCTCATTCCTAATCCTTCTTCTCACATCCCACTTCCCCCTCAGCCCACAATCTCTTTTCCCTTTCAAGATGCTGATTTTGTATGCATGCACATCTTGTTTTCACCACCCCTCCCTTCCCCATCACCCAATTCTTGTGCCTTTCTGCTTTCAGCTAATCCAGACCAAGTACCCTTGCAGCCTGTCCCCGAGGCGATGTAGGAGAGCGAGGGAGAGAAAAGGGAGACACACCGTCACTGCACCACACCAGCTCAGAAACTGGCACTCGTACATTAGAGTCTAGTGTAGAAGTGGGACCTGCACAGGGGGAGGCAATCGGCACGAGTGGGCTGCAGCAAGGCCAGGGAGAAAGGGTAACTTGGGGGCCAGCACTCCAGATGGCGATTTCTGATGCACAGGACTCAGATGAGGACCTCAATGGGGCGGCCTTCAGAAGAAAGGTGATGGGCATGCACACTGAATTGCTAGGTGAAATGCAAACCTGCCAGGAAGCCTCTTGTCAGTGTCAAGGAGCATGGAGGAGTCCGCCTTCAACATTGCACGGGGTTTTGCACAGAGCTTGGAGCCCATGATTTATAGACTGTAAATGACGGAAAACTCCAGGAGTGACCGTGTCGACCCAGACGTGATGGTGTGAGTGATGGGCGATGTCGCGGCTGCCATTGTAGGTCAGGCGGAAGCAACTCAACATCCCAGTGCTGCAGCAGAAGGTCAGACTGCTCTCCTGCAATCTCAAGCTCAGACTGCTGCCGTCGTGGCTGGGTTTACCAGTATCGACCGGGACAGGATGTTGCAGCAGCCAATAGATTGCTGGGAATGCTGAGACGCCACCCCGGGGGAGTGGCAGTGGGTCGGTGGAGCAGGACTCTGCTGTCCTCTCTCAGGATGACAGCATTCCTGTACCCACCACTGCCACTCCACCATTGCCCTTGTTGCTGCTTGTCAGTCAGCCAGCCCAGACTGCTGCTGCCCATGCAGAGGTGGTACAGTTTACAGCCGGGCTATCTAGGGCCAGAGCTGCTCGAGGTCATCCTGCAAGGCCATCTGCAGGCTCCCCCACAGAAGCTCAGCAGCCTTCCACCAACCATGCTATAGCCACTGGGGGAGCACTTCGTAGGAGCACTAGATCAGAAAAGGCCACCCAAACGACAGGCACTAAGATGATTAGTTCATAGTCGTATGTGTAAATGTGTAAATTTTGATAAATTTATTAATTTTGTTTGGAATCTTTTGTGGTGGCTCTCATTTCAGTTTTGTGCCCAAGAGGACGCCGTGATATTCCGTGACAGAGGGGTGGTATGGTGGGAATGTGGTGAGCAACAGGGATCTGGGGCTTCATTCATTGGAATCAGAGTTTGATTCACGGACAACCTGTCTGGAAGTGAAATTGGCTGCCTGCCTCCTCCCTTCCTCCTCGTCCTCTCTCTCTTGTTCATTTTCCTCTTCCCTCTTTTCCTTTTCCTTCTCTGCTCCCTCATTCTCCTCCTCAGGAGGTCCCACAATCACTGGTGGCTCGGGCTGCGCCCTCATGATGGCCAAGTTGTGGAGCATGCAGCAGACCACCAGGAAATGTTGTGAGTGCTGGAGGACTCCTCTGAGTGTCAAACCAGCGGAACTGTTGCCTCAGTAGCCCGATGATGTGCTCGATGATGTTCCTGGTGGAATACGAGTTGGTGGGGTTGCGGAGGAGAGTTATAAACCAGGTGTAGAGTGGATAGCCCTTGCCTCTGAGCAGCCACCCTCGAATTTCATGAGGGGGCTGGAAGATTGCTGCCACACCGGACTGATGCAGGATGAAGGTATCATGGCTGCTGCCAGGATAATGGACATTGACCATCAGCAATCGCTGGGCTTGGTCACAAACCAACTGCACATTAAGTGAGTGGTAGCCTCTGCGGTTACAGACGATCTCAGGATTTGTTATTTGCCGATCGCAAAGTCATGTGGGTGCAGTCGATGGCGCCCTGCACCATGGGAAGTCCGCTACACTGTAAAGCCACATGCACGCTCGTCCTGCTTCTCTTTGCTCAGAGAGAAGAAAACGTAATCCCTTCTCCTAGTGTAGGGAGCCTCAGTGCCCTCCCAGATGCAGCGATGGATGGTGAACTGGGAGATGTTAGCTATGTCCACTGCTGCCGACTGGAAAGATCCGCAGGCGAAGAAATTGAGGGCCACGGGGAGAGCTGTGGTTGCCCTGTTCTCAGGCTGCAGGTCTGAATCATGGAATCCTAGAAATTTACAGCACAGAAGGAGGCTATTCGGCCCATCATGTCCGTGCCGGCTGACAAAGAGCTATCCAGCTTAATACCACTTTCTAGCTCATGGTCCGTAACCTCATAGGTTATGGCACTTCAAGAGCACATCCAAGTACTTTATTAAGTGGCAAGGGTTTCTGCCTCGACCACCCTTTCAGGCACTGAGATCCAAACCCCCACCACCAGTGTGGTTGCAGGAGGTGGCAGAGTTCTGTGACCACCTCCCTGGTGAAACGAAGCCTCCTCATAAACTGCTCCTCGCTTAAAAAGATACAAGAGAAATGGGGGTAGAAATTGCTCCCCGACTGAAATGGTTTTTGCCGCAGCTGCGGTTCAGGTCGACTCTTGTGTGACATTCGACTCTTTGTTTTTTTTTTTGTTTTGATCCGGAATTCGGTCTTAATGGGGACGGTGACTACACCTGAGGGGCAAAGACGCAGCGGTGACAGCAACTGAGGGGCCGAAGTTGGATGCGGAGCAGCATCATCACGACGCAGCGTCGACATCGTCACGCCCCACCCCCCTCACCACGGCTCTCCCCTTCACTTAAAGGGGAGAGCCTCTGCAATTTTTAAACTTCGGGCCACTGGGCCACCGGGGAGGGTTTTGGCCAGGCTGGGGTGCTAGGCTGCCTGTTGGCGGCCCGGCCAAACCCGGAGGCATATTTGTTGGGCCAACATGGCAGTCGGCAGATGAAAAAAAAAACATGGCAGCAGCGGCAGTGCATCCTCCCCTTTAAAGGAAGCCGCACCACCGCTGCAGAAAGCCAAGCCTCACTGGACCACCGGGAAGAAGCTTGCTTTGGTACCGCCAGGCAGGCCCAGGATTTTCCGAGAGGAATGTCACCATTGGGGGGGAACATTGACGGTGCGCACTGTGATGACGTGCTTAACATCGATCAGCAGCAACGGAGCAGTGGGGCGGGGGGATGGGGGATCGGGGCACCACCGGGAAAACTCGGAAGGACAATTGGACTATCAGTGGCCATTCCACGAAAAATCGGAGGCCACTCCACTCCGCTGTGTGGCAGCCGATTTGCGGTGGTAACAGGCCTTAAGGAGAGGGGCAATTTCGGTCCCATCCTCTCTGAAGACCCGAGGTAGGTAAGGCCTCCTGTTGAAAACTATAATGAATGTAATGACTCAAAAGACTTGTTACTGTAAACTACATCAGGTGTAAACCTGATCCAACTTTATTCGCACCCAAAGTAACCCACGTGACATGGTACCCACGCTTATATACCAGTGACTGCGCACGTGCGTGTACAGCCCAATGACCTTCGACTGTGGCACCCCCTGGTGTCTGGTAACCCCAAGCATAAATACATAACAACATCCCCTTTCAAGACCGTAATATCAGTCTTTTTACAAATTAAGACGGTCTGGGATTTTCCGCTCACGAGTTGATCGTCTCAGTTCGACTTCAGTTCTAGGTGAGCGTTCTGAGTCGGTTGTGACTGAAGGCTGAGTAACCGATCTGATGGGAGTGGTAATGACCACATCAGGGACTGGAGGTCCAGTTTCAATAATGACAGCAAAGTCCTCTGATGAATGAACATTGGTTGGTTGGTCACTGACTGAATTTTCCTCAAGCGATTCCAGTTCATCCGTGTGCTGCAGTTTTATCTGATCAACATGTTTCCTGCATATTTGCCCATTCTTGAGCACAACAATAAACACTCTGTTACCCTCCTTGGATGTTACAGTACCGGTGATCCACTTTGGATCTTGACCATAGTTCAGTACATAAACCGGATCGTTGACAGAGATGTCACGTGACACAGCAGCACGATCATGATACCTCTGCTGACTTTGACGTCTGTTTTCAACACGATCATTGAAATCGGGATGAACAAGAGAGAGCTTGGTCTTGAGATTTCTCTTCATCAGTAGTTCAGCAGGGGAGACCCCAGTAAGCGTATGAGGTCTGGTCCTGTAACTGAGCAGTATATAGGACAAGCGAGTCTGCAGTAAACCCTGAGTTACACTTTTCATACTCTGCTTGATCGTTTGAACAGAACGCTCTGCTTGACCATTAGAAGCAGGTTTGAATGGGGCTGACCTCACATATTTAATACCATTGAGTTTCATGAATTCTTGAAACTCCAGACTTGTGAATCAAGATCCGTTGTAGCTCACAACAATGTCAGGCAAACCATGAGTAGCAAACATGACATGAAGACTCTCAATAGTAGCTGTAGACGCACTGGATGATATAATAATACACTCTATCCACTTTGAATATGCATCCACCACAACAAAAAGGGCCCGCAAAATCGATGTGGATCCTCAACCATGGTTTAGATGGTCACGATCAAAGACTCAGCGGAGATTCCGCTGGTGCTTTACTTAGCTGCATGCAAGTATTGCACTGATGCACACATGATTCCAAATCAGAGTCAATTCCAGGCCACCATACATGAGCTTTCATGATCAATGGCTTTCATCATGACAGTAACAGGATGAGTGCTATGTGGTTCACGTACAAATTTTTCTCTACCTTTCTTAGGCATAACAACACGATTACCCTACAGTAAACTGTCAGACTGAATGGGCAGTTCATCTTTACGATGGTTGTAAGGTTTGGTCTCATCACACATTTCCATCGGTATTGCAGACCAATCACCACTGAGGACACACCATTTCACAACCGATAAAATAGGATCATGGCTGGACCAGATCCTAACTTGTTGAGTAGTGACAGGAGTTCCGTCACTCTCAAAAGCATCCATTACTAACAGTAGATCTGCAGGTTGAGGCGTCTCCACCTCCGGTGTGGGCAACGGCAGAGAACTCAGTGCATTGGCACAATTTTCACTGCCAGGTCTATGATGAATAACATAATCATAGGCAGACAATGTCAATGCCCACCTCTGGATACGGGACGATGCATTGGTATTAATACCTTTGTTTTCCGAAAATAATGAAATGAGTGGCTGATGATCCGCTTCGAGTTCAAAACGAAGACCAAACAGGTACTGATGCATCTTTTTGATCCCATACACACAGGCCAAAGCTTTTTTTTCTACCATGCTGTAAGCTCTTTCTGCCTTTGACAAACTTCTCGAAGGATACGCAACAGGTTGTAGCTTACCCGACTCATTTGCTTGTTGGAGTACACAGCCAACCCTATATGATGAAGCATCACAGGCCAATACAAGAAGTTTACACGGATCAGAATGAACAAGCAACTTGTTTGACAGAGCAGATTCTTAGCTATCTCAAAGGCTCTATCTTGAGACATACCCCAGACCCAGTTGTTGCCTTTTCTGAGTAGCACGTGCAGTGGCTCTAACAAAGTGCTCAATCTGGGTAAGAAATTACCACAACTAAGCAAGCGTGCTGCCGCTCATCACATTGCTGATGATGACCAGTCCAGTACTGGCCCAGATACACAACCCGAGGAGGAAGTGTATGGTCTGTATTCATTCCTGGGAAGGAGACAGCCGATAATCGTTAATGTGAAGCTGAATGGCGTGCCTGTATCAATGGAGCTGGATACAGGTGCGAGTCAGTCAATAATGAGCCAAAGGATATTCGATAAGCTGTGGGACACTGAGGCTGTGAAGCCTAAGCTGAGTCCAGTCAATGCCAAATTGCATACTTACACTTACACTTACACTAGTTGAGTAACCCAAGGAATGAACACAGCTCCCTCACATTCTGAGGCCTGGGTGCATTTTTGATAGCCTTGGTTTTCGAATCAGTAGGCCTGATGCCATCAGCAGCAATCTTCCTCCCCAGGAATTCAACTTCAGATGCCATGAAGACACACTTCGAACGTTTCAGCCTGAGTCCCACTTTGTCCAGACGATGTAGGACTTCTTCAAGATTGTTCAGATGTTCAGTAGTGTCGCGACCTGTGACCAGAATGTCATCTTGAAACACGACAGTTCTAGGAACGGACTTCAGTAGACTCTCCATATTCCTCTGAAATATGGCTGCAGCTGAACCAATTCCAAAAGGACACCTGTTGCAGACAAACAGTCCTTTATGGATGTTGATCCAGGTGAGTTTCTTCGAAGTGTCGACAAGCTCCTGTGTCATATAGGCCGACGTCAGATCCGGTTTAGCGAACGACTTTCCACCAGCTAGCATGGCGAACAGGTCATCAGCCTTCGGTAACGGGTACTGATCCTGTTTCGAAAATCGGCTATTTGTAACCTTGTAGTCTCCACAAATCCTGACAGTGCCATCGCTCTTCAACACAGGAACAATAGGACTGACCTGTCAAGCTCAATTTCAATCTTCTCCCTCATCATGTAGGGAACAGACCGAGCTTTATGATAGACAGGCCTTGCATCAGAATCCAGGTGAATCTGCACCTTGGCTCCAGTAAAATTACCAATGCCCGGTTCAAACAAAGAAGGAAACTTCTTCAACACTTGAGCACACGAAGAACGCTTTGATATAATTCGAATTCCACTTGATTTTCTCGAGCCAATTCCTGTCGAACAGCATTGGACCATTACCTGGGATGATCCATAACGGTAGATCATGAACCACACCATCATATGACACCTTGACTACTGCACTGCCAATCACCAGTATGAGTTCCTTAGTGTAAGTATGCAGTATGAGTTCCTTAGTGTAAGGACTCAGCTTAGGCTTCACAGCCTCAGTGTCCCACAGCTTGTTGAATGTCCTTTGGCTCATTATCGACTGACTCGCACCTGTATCCAGCTCCATTGATACAGGCACTCCATTCAGCTTCACATTAACGATTATCGGCTGTCTCCTTCCCAGGAATGAATACTTCCTCCTCGGGTTGTGTATCTGGGCCAGTACTGGACTGGTCATCATCAGCAATGTGATGAGCGGCAGCACGCTTGCTTAGTTGTGGGCACATTCTCTGAAGATGCCCCATTACAGGAGTACTGTTTAAACCGACACTGATGAGGCCGATGATTGCCCCCACAATGCCAACAGGGTGAAATCGGATTCGTACCAGTTGGCAGACTTTGAGCAGCTACAGGTTTCACATAAGCAGTCGAGTAGGCCCTGCCATAAGCAGCTCTGCCAGACGACGACACAATCTTGATCACAGTACTTGCCATGGAACTCCGACTCTTGGATGATATCAGTCACGATGGCCTTGCTCAAATCCAGCTTCTCTTCGGCCAATAACTTCCGAAGAATCACATCATGGTTGATGACTATCACAAAGAAATCTCTCCGCATGTCTTCCAACACATTCCCGAACTTATACGGCTCAGCAAGATGTCGCAGGTCGGCGATGAATCCCAACACATCCTGGCCCTCAGCACGATTATGCATGTAGAAGCGATAGCGTGAGATGATGATCCCCTCTTTTGGCTTAAGATGGTCACGCACCATTGCGCACAAATCCCCATATTCTTTGTCTATTGGACGTAAAGGCGAGAGAAGATTCTTCATAAAGCCATAAATCTTTGTACCACAAACGGTGAAGAAAGCCACCCTGTGCCAAACTGCGTCAGCCTCTCCCTCCATTTTGTTGGCCACAAAATACTGATCCAGGTGGTCATTAAAATCCGCCCAATCCTCGCCATCCGCGAATCTCTCCAGAATTTCAATAGTGCCTATTGTACATACCGTGTCGCCAAATGTAACAAATGTAATGACTCAAAAGACTTGTTACTGTAATCTGCCTCAGGTGTAAACCTGATCCAACTTTATTTGCGTCCAAAGTAACCCACGTGACATGGTACCCGCACTTATATACCAGTGATCACGCACACGCGCGTACTGCCTGATGACCTCCAACAGGGGTTCCCCCTGATGTCTGGTGACCCCAAGCATAAATACGCAATAAATCTCCCTCTATACGCATCTTCTTGTCTTCTTCGCTGCCTCCACTCCCTCTCTTGAAGATACTCGAGCGTGAGGGGCACTGCCAGTAGAGCCCCCATGACTGTGAGCAAGCGTTGTGAGCGGAAGCTTTTAAATACAAGTGAAGGCATTCTCCACTTGCCCCAAAACTCCCTGTTAGAAGTTAATCAAGCTGCTGGAGTTGCAGAAAGTTGCACAGAGCCCGTCAAACTGCAGAAACATGTCATGTGCAAGTTGTTGCTGCTGATCCCTTTGAATACCACTGCTGGAGCCTCCTTCCTGCTTCTCAACGCTTGCTCAGCTCGTCGCTCTTTCGAGCATGCCGATTAGTGGAGCGGCGAAGCCCAAACTCACAGGTCGGGTGTCAAGTGAGCGTTGCACACACACTGATGTCACGATCTGCATCATCTACATAATTTTGGCAAGGACCAACACCGGCAGCGCTGTCGATCATCCAAAAATGGCGGCTGCTGCAGGATCCACTGGCAGCGGGCGGAAGAGCAGTGGCCGGCACTGGTTGCATAAACAGTTAGACCACAGTTGGAGTTAACGTGGACAGTTCTGGTCTCCATATTACAAGATGAATGGAGAGGCACTGGAGAAGATGCAAAAACAAGATTGACAAGGATTATACCATAATATCAGGAAAGGCTGTACAGGCTTGGGTTCTTTTCTACTGAAAAGCAAAGACTGAGAGGTGACCTGATAGAGGTTTTTTAAATTATGAATGGTTTGATAGGTTAGACGTAGAGAATGCACGTATAAATGCCTGTATTACTTATTACTAGGATTTATTTCTAGAGGTATAGAATTGAAAAGTAGGGAAGTTATGCTAAACCTGTCATCATCATAGGCAGTCCCTCGGAATCAAGGAAGACTTGCTTCCACTCTAAAAATGAGTTCTTAGGTGACTGAACAGTCCAGTACAAGAACCACAGTCCCTGTCACAGGTGGGACAGACAGTTGTTGAGGGAAAGGGTGGGTGGGACTGGTTTGCCGCACACTCTTTCTGCTGCCTCCGCTTGCTTTCTGCATGCCCTCGCCGATATGACTCGAGGCGCTCAGCGCCCTCCCGGATGCACTTCCTCCTCTTAGTGCGGTCTTTGGCTAGGGACTCCCAGGTGTTGGTGGGAGTGCTGGTTGTAGCACTTTATCAAGGAGGCTTTGGGGGTGTCCTTGAAATGTTTCCTCTGCCCATTTTTGGCTCATTTGCAGTGAAAAAGTTCCGAGTAGAGCGCTTGCTTTGGGAGACTTATGTCAGGCATGCGAACAATGTAGCCTGCCCAACGGAGCTGATCGAGTGTGGTCAGTGCTTCAATATTGGGGATGTTGGCCTGGTCAAGGATGCTAATGTTGGTGCGTCTGTCCTCCCATGGGATTTGCAGGATCTTGCGGAGACATCGTTGGTGGTATTTCGCCAGCGATTTGAGGTGTATACTGTATATGGTCCATGTCTCTGAGCCATACAGGAGGGCGGGTATTACTACAGCCCTATAGACCATGAGCTTGGTGGCAGATTTGAGGGCCTGGTCTTCGAACACTCTTTTCCTCAGGCGGCCAAAGGCTGCACTGGAGCACCGGAGGCGGTGTTGAATCTCGTTGTCAATGTCTGCCCTTGTTGATAAGAGGCTCGCGAGGTATGGGAAATGGTCCACGTTGTCCAGGGCCGTGCCGTGGATCTTGATGGCTGGGGGGCAATGCTGTGCGATGTGGACAGGTTGGTGGAGGACCTTTGTCTTACAGATGTCCTGTATCAAACTTTGGTTAGACCACACCAGAGTACTGTGTACAGTTCTGGTCGCCATATTATAAAAAGGATATCAAGGCACTGGAGAGGATGCATAGAAGATTTACAAGGATGATACCAGAAAAGTGAGGGTGTACATATCAGAAAAGGATGAACAGGCTGGAGCTCTTTTCTCTTGAAAAAGGAAGGCTGAGGGGTGACCTAATAGAGGTCTTTAAAGTGATGAAAGGAGTGGATAGAGTGGATACAGAGAGAGTGTTTCCACTTATGGGGCAGAGCATAACTAGAGGCTATCAAAAAAGATAGTCACCAAGAAATTCAATACGGAATTCGGAAGAAACTTCTTTAAAAGACTTTGATTTATATAGCGCCTTTCATGACCACCGGACGTCTCAAAGCGCTTTACAGCCAATGAATACTTTTGAAATGTAGTCACTGTTGTAATGTAGGAAACGGAGCAGCCAATTTGCACACAATCAAGCTCCCACATGTTGATTGAGGGATAAATATTAGCCAGGATATTGGGGATAACTCCCCTAGCTCTTCTTCAAAATAGTGCCATGAGATCGTTTGCGTCCACTTGAGAGAGCAGACTCTTTACCCAGAGAGTGGTGAGAATGTGGAACTTGCTACCACAGGGAGCGGTTCATGCGAATAGTATCGATGCATTTAAGGGGAGGCTAGACAAGCATATGAGGGAGAAGGGAATAGAGGGTTATGTGGATAGATTTATATGATGAAAGAGGCTCGACTGGGCATAAATGCTGGCATGGACTGGTTGGGCCAAATGGCCTGTTTCCGTGCCGTATTTCCCACGTAATCCTATGAATTACGTGAAGGCACTATCTTGCGCTATAAAAGCCACCAAAAATAAAAAAAATTTTCATATAACATAATAAGGATAAAATGGTACTTATTGTGCACTTGATGCAGGTCCACGTAACTCATTTGTCATACCATTGTGTCCATCCCTTTTCCTACCCTCTAAATATTGTGCAGCAGTAACAGACTGTTAGATTGAAATTAGATTGATATTAATAACAAACCTATTAATTTGTTTGTATTAAATATCTTGGTCTATTATATTATCAGTGATACTAACCCATTTATTTTAAATATCTCACAATTTTATTGCTCTCCTGGCCAGCCTCCCATCTTCCACCCTCCGTAAACTAGAGGTCATCCAAAACTCTGTCACCCATATTCTATCTCACACCAAGTCCCGCTTACCCATCACCCCTGTGCTTGCTGACCTACATTGGCTTCTGGTTAAACAATGCCTCAATTTCAAAATTTTCATCCTTGTTTTCAAATTCCTCCATGGCCTCGCCCCTCCCTATCTCTGTAATCACCTCCAGACCCACAACCCTCGGAGATCTCTGCGCTCCTCCAATTTTGGCCTCTTGAGCATCCCTGATTATAATCGCTCCACCATTGGTGACGTACCTTCAGCTGCCAGGCCCCTAAGCTCTGGAATTCCCTCCCTAAACCTCTCCGCCTCTCTCTCCTCCTTACAACCTAACTCTTTGACCAAGCTTTTGGTCACTTGCCCCAATATCTCCTTCTGTGGCTCAGTTTTGTTTGATAATCGTTCCTGTGAAGCACCTTGGGATGTTTTACTACTTTAAAGACACTATATAAATGCAAGTTGTTGGTGTTGTTTAAGGGGACATCTTTATAATCTAATGTTACTACTGCTGTTGCTGATGTTAATGAATGTGATTTGTGCAATCTTACTCCAGCAAGATTCTACTTTTAATCAAGCAGCTCACACATATATAGTTTCCCACCATCACACCAGCCACAATGGAGCCCTCTAGTGGTGGTACCTAGGAACATTTGCGGAGTAAAAGGTTTTCCTCTCAAATAACTGCAATAAGATTAATGTCGGAAAATCCAAATGAATGAAGAGAGGATGGAATAAATAGAGGCGGAGCAGATTAATTGAGCATTGAGTCACGGGGATTTAGTGTGACTTGGGATTATTATGGGTAGGAGTTTTAAAAATTAATTCCTGTGATGTGGGCGTCTCTGGCAAGGCCAGCATTTATTGCCCATCCCTAATTTCCCCTTGAGGAGATGGTGAGCGCCTTCTTGAACTGTTGCAGTCCTGTGTGGTGAAGGTTCTCCCACAGTGCTGTTAGGGAGGGAGTTGCAGGATTTTGACCCAGCGACGATGAAGGAACAGATGATATATTTCCAAGTCAGGATGGTGTGCGACTTGGAGGGGAATTTGGAGGAGATGGTGTTACCATGTGCCTGCTTCCCCTGTCCTTCTAGGTGGTAGAGGTCGTGGGTTTAGGAGGTGCTTTCAAAGAAGCCTTGGTGAGATGCTACAGTGCATCTTGTAAATGGTACACACTGCAGCCACATTACTCCGGTGGTGGAGGGAGTAGTGGACGGAGTGCCAATCAAGCAGGCTGCTTTGACCACTTCACAAGGTTCACAAGGTTGATTCCAGAGATGAGGGGGTTGACTTATGAGGAAAGGTTGAGTAGGTTGAGCCTCTACTCATTGGAGTTCAGAAGAATGAGAGATGATCTTATCGAAACGTATAAGATTATGAGGGGGCTTGACGAGGTGGATGCAGAGAGGATGTTTCCACTGACAGGGGAGACTAAAACTAGAGGGCATAATCTTAGAATAAGGGGTTGCCCATTTAAAACTGACATGAGAAGAAATTTCTTCTCTCAGAGGGTTGTGATTCTATGGAATTCACTGCCTAAGAGAGCTGTGGAAGCTGGGACATTGAATAAATTTAAGATAGAAATAGACAATTTCTTAAATGCTAAGGGAATAAGGGGTTATGAAGAGCGAGCAGGGTAGTGGACCTGAGTCCATGATCGGATCAACCATGATCGTATTAAATGGCGGAGCAGGCTCGAGGGGCCGTATGGCCTACTCCTGCTCCTATTTCTTATGTTCTTATGCTCTTATGTCCTGAATGGTGTCGAGCTTCTTCAGTGTTGTTGGAGCTGCACTCATCCAGACTTGTGCCTTGTAGATAGTGGAAAGGCTTTGGGGAGTCAAGTGGCAAGATACTCGCTGCAGTTCTGAACATGACAGCTGATTTTTAGGAAAATAGAAGCTAATTTAATTTATTTAATGGATATTTTATGGCAATGAGAAGCTTGTACGTACAATTAGATTAGCACCTCAGCTACACAGTGAAAGGAACAGGGTGGCACGTCCCTCGGGAGGAGACTCGTGTGGCGTAAAAACAGCAGCACAGACTAGTTGGGCCGAATGGCCTCTTTCCATGCTGTATATTCAATGTAATGCAGTGTTCATGGGTACATGAGGACATGGGATAGGGCGATTTTTGCTAATCAATGAACTGAAATAGAGACTGGTGGAAAAGGAGAGGAGATTTTGTGTGCTGATGGGGATTGGTGAATGTGAGCAGTTCATAGGTGATAAATTATATCAATTTAACGAAAAACAAGACAGACTTGCATTTCTGTAGCGCCTTTCATGACGTCAGGACCTCCTAAGGCGCTTTACAGCCAATCAAGTATTTTTGAAATGTAGGAAATGTGGCAGCCAATATGCGCACAGCAAGCTCCTACAAACAGCATTGTGATAATGACCTGATAATCTGTTTTAGCGATGTTGGTTGAGGGGTAAATATTGGCCAGAACTTCAATGCTCTTATTGGAAATAGTGCCCATGAGATCAGCTCTAGTGGATGCTGAGTATTAACTATGTAGGGCTAGACTTTTGGCACATCATCGCCCATTTATTGCCCATTTAGAGCCCATAAAAGTGATGAGATTCAGGCTATCGCCCATATTTGCTGAAAAGTGGAAACTAGCACCCGATTATAGCCCTTTATCATCGGCCCAACTTTCGGCACTGCTGAATGAGCTGCATCGCCCGGCCTTTTATATAAAAAAAAATATATGACGTCATCCTTGTGCAAGGCCGAGAATAGTGTTTATAATGGAAACTTGCGCCTGATTATGGCCCAGATTATCGCCGAGTGCTACTTTAGGCATTTTGCCCACAATTCGTCCAAATGATCATTGGCCCAAAAAGACGGTGAAGAAAAGCTGCACTCACCTGACCTTAACTCGGCACTACGGGGAGGATCTTTAGTAAAAGGCTGCTTCAAGTGCCTATCAGGAGAATCAATTTGTGAGTGATTTTAAGGGCCTTTTTGACCCTTGCCAATCATCTAATCACATTTGTATTTGTTGAGGACAAATTAAGGGCATTTATAGCGGTTTATAGTGATGGGGCCTGTAATTTATCAACCAGTGTTGATCACTAATCACATGTTGCAGAATAGAGATGGGAGAAAGTATATTGAAGAGCATTATGTGCCCAATCAAAGAGGTGGCAGACTGCTGCGGAGAAAGGGACTTTACACCCAACGCATTTCATCATCATAGGCAGTGCCTCGAACCGAGGATGACTTGCTTCCACTCAGAAAGTTCACAGGTGTTTCAATGATGGACCTAAAATTCCAGGTCCGAACCAAATCTTGAAGGGTGGAAGATGCCTGTGCTTGGATTTTTTTAACGTGGGGTGACCGTTGCACACCAGCCACCACACGGGCTTGACAGAGCTAGGTCTTGGTCCAGTAGCAAGGATTAACCAAGACGACTGGAGACCTGCTCTGCTGCATGGACCTAGTGCGCACACATATCACAGTGTGAGTTGGCCCGTGCTGCCCCTGGGCCCTCGCCTCTTCTGGGCCCCGAACTCACGCCTCTCCTGGGCCCCGATCACATCCCTCTACAATCTCTCGCCGCTCCTTCGCCCCGATCTCGCCGCTCCTGATGTACCTGCCCACGGTCCAATCACCAACCTGGAACTTGGTGACGTCCCTTTTCACTGCCATTGCTCTCCTGCTCCAGCACATGCTGCTCCCTGCAGTGGTATGCTGCCACGCTGCTCCTTCCACTCCCTGGCCTGCTCTGATTGTGCTCGCAGGCCGGGGGTTGCGTTTTCTGCTGAGCTAGGCTGCCACACTGCTCCTTCCCCTCCAAAGCATTTATAGGGATAAGCAATCACACCTGGACTTGCCCGATAACACGTGCGTTAGAAGGCTGTGATTCCGAATGGAGTCATCAGTGAGATATTTCAGCTAATTAAGGGAGATCTGCAACCTACCAGCACCATCAGGACCGCACTGCCCATTGAGATTAAGGTTACTGCGGCACTTTCCTTCTACGCATCGGGCTCCTTTCAGGCCTCAGCTGGCGACATTTGCGGTATCTCTCAGCACGCCACACATTGCTGCATTCGACAGGTGACTGAATCCCTTTATGCACGCAGAATGGACTTTATAAGCTTCCCTATGACCAGGGAAGCACAGACTGAGAGGGCTTTAGGTTTCTCGCGAGTAGCAAACTTCCCCAAGGTGCAGGGAGCAATAGACTGTACATACATCGCCCTGCGAGCACTTTTACAGGATGCAGAGGTGTTTCAGAACTGAAAAGGATTCCACTCCCTGAATGTGCAGCTCGTTGTTGATCACAAGCAAATAATCAGGCCAGTAAATGCAAATTTTCCAGGGAGCATCCATGATGCGCACATCTTGCGTGTGAGCACTGTGTCTGACCTGTTTAAGAGTCAGCCACAAGGTCATGGTTGGATGCTGGGGTATAAAGGATATTGCCTTGCCAGCTGGCTCATAACCCCCCTGCGTAAGCCCCAGACGGAAGCCAAGAAGCGCTATAATGAAAGCCATATAGCCGCACGCAATATCGTTGAAAAGACAATTGGAGATCTTGCCTGGACCACTCAGGAAGCAACCTACAATACCACCCTGAGCAGGTCACTATGTTCATTGTGGTGTGCTGCATGTTGGATAACCTAGCTATCAGGAGAGGACAACAATTCCTTTGATGTAAGTTAAAATAAAATGAGAAAAGTTACATACAAGTACATTGCTGTAATGTCAGGGTTAATATTAATCATGGATTTTTTTCCCCCTCTGATCCACAGTACAAGTAGAAGCAGAAGTAGTGTATGTCATTTCATGAGGAAGGAAATGAAGTTCACCTCAGTTGGCTGATAGATTTTATTTTTAAACCAACAGGGGCTAGAATAAAAGAAAGGTTCATTAAGTTATTGATGGGGACCAGGTCCTCTGTTCTCTCTGCCAAATCCCGTGGGAAAAGTTAATTGCCTGAAAAAAAACGTTGCTATGCCTTGCATGACTGAATACATCACTAAGGCCCATTTCACATCCCTAAGGCTAGCGCCCAAATTAAAAAGGCGAAACTAGCCGTTTTTAAAACGATCCTCAAAAATAAAAAAAGCACAAAGGCCAGAAATATTGCCCATAAGCGATCATACTGGAAAGTCTAGCCCTATAGCATTGACCAGAGTCTGAGGTCATAAATTGGTGAGATTACCTTGAGTAATTCCTTATATAGCTGACAGGTTAACAGCTTTGAATAGCTTCTCAATCAAGTAACTCAAGTCTTTGTGTGTTTCTTTCCCATTCCCTTCGTCCAGCATTGATGGCCGTCCCAGAGGATAAAGCCTAGGCAGCTGAACACATTGCTGACAATAGTGAACAATTAAAATTAGGGATGGACAAGAGACCAGAATTGGAGGAATGCAGATATTTCAGAGGGTTGTGGGGTGGTGGGGGGCGGTTACAGAGATAGGGAGGGGTGAGGCCATGGAGGGATTTGAAAATAAGGAAGCGAATACTTAAATCGAGATGTTGCTGGATCAGGAACTACTGGAGCTCTCCACCCATCGAAGACTGTGCATTACCAACACCTACTTCCAAAGCCCTCACCGCTGAATGGGTTTCATGGAGATGCCCCAGATCTGGGCAATGGCTCCAACTAGAGCTAATTATCATCCGTAGAAAGCATCTACAGAATGATCTTCATCCTCGCAGTTTTCACAGTGCAGATTATGTATATTGCATAACCTACATATCGATTGGTCAAATCAAATCGCACGGGATAGCCTTGAGGAGGAATTCATAGAATGCATACGGGATTGTTTCTGAGAACAGTATGTTACAGAACTTACAAGAGAGCAAGCTATCTTAGATCTAGTCCTGTGTAATGAGACAGGAATAATAAACGATCTCCTAGTAAAAGATCCTCTCGGAATGAGTGATCACAGTGTGGTTGAATTTGTAATACGGATTGAGGGTGAGGAAGTAGTGTCTCAAACGAGCGTACTATGCTTAAACAAAGGGGACTACAGTGGGATGAGGGCAGAGTTAGCTAAAGTAGACTGGGAACACAGACTAAATGGTGGCACAATTGAGGAACAGTGGAGGACTTTTAAGGAGCTCTTTCATAGTGCTCAACAAAAATATATTTCAGTGAAAAAGAAGGGCAGTAAGAGAAGGGATAACCAGCCGTGGATAACCAAGGAAATAAAGGAGAGTATCAAATTAAAAACCAATGCGTATAAGGTGGCCAAGGTTAGTGGGAAACTAGAAGATTGGGAAAATTTTAAACAACAGCAAAGAATGACTAAGAAAGCAATAAAGAAAGGAAAGATAGATTACGAAAGTAAACTTGCGCAAAACATAAAAACAGATAGTAAAAGCTTTTACCGATATATAAAACGGAAGAGAGTGACTAAAGTAAATGTTGGTCCCTTAGAAGATGAGAAAGGGGATTTAATAATGGGAAATGTGGAAATGGCTGAGACTTTAAACAATTATTTTGCTTCGGTCTTCACAGTGGAAGACACAAAAACCATGCCAAAAATTGCTGGTCACGAGAATGTGGGAATGGAGGACCTTGAGACAATCACTATCATGAGAGAGGTAGTGCTGGACAGGCTAATGGGACTCAAGATAGACAAGTCCCCTGGTCCTGATGAAATGCATCCCAGGGTATTAAAAGAGATGGCGGAAGTTATAGCAGATGCATTCGTTATAATCTACCAAAATTCTCTGGACTCTGGGGAGGTATAAGCGGATTGGAAAGCAGCTAATGTAACGCCTCTATTTAAAAAAGGGGGCAGACAAAAGGCAGGTAACTATAGGCCGGTTAGTTTAACATTTGTAGTGGGAAAAATGCTTGAAGCTATCATTAAGGAAGAAATAGCGGGATTTCTAGATAGGAATAGTGCAATCAAGCAGACGCAACATGGATTCATGAAGGGGAAATCATGTGTAACTAATTTTCTAGAATTCTTTGAGGATATAACAGGCATGGTGGATAGAGGTGTACCGATGGATGTGGTGTATTTAGATTTCCAAAAGGCATTCGATAAGGTGCCACACAAAAGATTACTGCAGAAAATAAAGATACGCGGAGTCAGAGGAAATGTATTAGCATGGATCGAGAATTGGCTGGCTAACAGAAAGCAGAGAGTCGGGATAAATGGGTCCTTTTTGGGTTGGAAATCGGTGGTTAGTGATGTGCCACAGGGATCGGTGCTGGGACCACAACTGTTTACAATATACATAGATGAACTGGAAGAGGAGACAGAGTGTAGTGTAACAAAATTTTCAGATAACACAAAGATTAGTGGGAAAGCAGATTGTGTAGAGGACACAGAGAGGCTGCAAAGAGATTTAGATAGGTTAAGCGAATGGGATAAGGTTTGGCAGCTGAAATACAATGTCGGAAAATGTGAGGTCATCCACCTTGGAAAAAAAAACAGTAAAAGGGAATATTATTTGAATGGGGAGAAATTACAACATGCTGCGGTGCAGAGGGACCTGGGGGTCCTTGTGCATGAATCCCAAAAATTTAGTTTGTAGGTGCAGCAGGTAATCAGGAAGGCGAATGGAATGTTGGCCTTCATTGCGAGAGGGATGGAGTACAAAAGCAGTGAGGTCCTGCTGCAACTGTACAGGGTATTGGTGAGGCCGCACCTGGAGTACTGCATGCAGTTTTGGTCACCTTACTTAAGGAAGGATATACTAGCCTTGGAGGGGGTACAGAGATGATTCACTAGGCTGATTCCGGAGATGAGGGGGTTACCTTATGATGATAGATTGAGTAGACTGGGTCTTTACTCGTTGGAGTTCAGAAGGATGAGGGGTGATCTTATAGAAACATTTAAAATAATGAAAGGGATAGACAAGATAGAGGAAGAGAGGTTGTTTCCACTGGTCGGGGAGACTAGAACTAGGGGGCACAGCCTCAAAATACGGGGGAGACAATTTAAAACCGAGTTGAGAAGGAATTTCTTCTCTCAGAGGGTTGTGAATCTGTGGAATTCTCTGCCCAAGGAAGCAGTTGAGGCTAGCTCATTGAATGTATTCAAATCACAGATAGATAGATTTTTAACCAATAAGGGAATTAAGGGTTACGGGGAGCGGGCGTGTAAGTGGAGCTGAGTCCACAGCCAGATCAGCCATGATCTTTTTGAATGGCGGAGCAGGCTCGAGGGGCTAGATGGCCTACTCCTGTTCCTAATTCTTATGTTCTTATGTAAGACTTTCACTAAGGAAATCCCATCATAACAAACAAAGTTATCGCCCACATATTAATATCAAGAACACAAAAGGTTTCTACAATTTACTGTGAGTTTCGAAGAAACTAAGTTAGTGATTCCACCTCCTCAAAATGCTCATGCACCCACTTAGAAATAATAGATAAAGCTACAGACTTAACTTCTGTTTAAAAAAAACGACTGTACAGGTAAAAGATTGGTTTACAACATACTCTGAGGACATTGGTCTAGCTATCAGAGAAAAACGCACAGCATATCTCCACCATGGAATGAACCCCTCTCCTGAGGCAGCTGCTAATCTGAGAGTGGGCCAAAACCAAATCGCAACAAATGCCAAGGAAATGTGTTCAATTATACTGGGTACATCTGTGCGAGAAGATACAAAGGGCCTTTGGAAATGGAGACCTAAGAGATTTGTCTGATAGTTCTTCAGTCAAGAAGATTGCACCACGCAAATCCCACAATGCGTACATCGTCATTGACAGAGACAAACAAATGCAATGCTGCGCAGAATACTAACATGAACTTTATTCACATGATTACACTGCTTCTGAAGCAGCATTAAATGCAGTCCTCAGACTTCAGACAGTTGTGGAGATTGGTATAGAGCCATCTATAAGCCAGCTGGAAAATCCAATCAACTTCCTGAGCATCAGGGAAGGCTGCGGGCAAAGGTGGAATTCCAGCTCTGAACTGGCAAAGCCAGGAGGGCGGATTGTGCTTAAATAGCTGCACAATATCCTCCTTGGTTGTTTGAGGGGTATCACAAGACATGAGGGATGCTAACATCATTCCATTGGACAAAAACAACTAGGACATTGCAATAACTAGGGGGGAATTTCTCTCTTTAGGGTCAAAAGAAAAAAAAGGAAAGATTTGCATTTAAATAGAACCTTTCACAACCTCAGGATGCCTCAAAGCACTTTACAGCCAACAAAGCAATTTTGAAGTGTAGTCACTGTTATAATGTAGGAAACACAGCAGACAATTTGCGCACAGCAAGCTCCCACAATCAGCAATGTGATAATGAACAGATAATCTGTTTTTATGATGTTGGTTGAGGGATAAATATTGACCAGGACTCCAGGGAGAGCTCCCCTGCTCTTCTTCGAAATAGTGGGCATGGGATCTTTTACATCCGCCTGAGAGAGCAGACTTGGTTTCATGTCTCATCCAAAAGACGGCACCTCCAACAGTGCAGCACTCCCTCAGCACTGCACTGGAGTGTCAGCCTAGAGTGAAAATTGAACCCACAACCTTCTGACTCAGAGGCAAGAGTGCTACCCACTGAGCCATGACGAGTCTTTCGCACGGGTCATTCTTAAAAGATCTCGGGCACTTGGCGTCCACGTTTATCCAGAGAGTTGGTGCAGCTTCAATAATTGACTTGGTCTCCGCAGTGAGACAACATAGAAACATAGAAAATAGGTGGAGGAGTAGGCCATTCGGCCCTTCGAGCCTGCACCACCATTCAATATGATCATGGCTGATCATGCAACTTCAGTACCCCATTCCTGCTTTCTCTCCCCCTTGATCCCTTTAGCCGTAAGAGCCACATCTAACTCCCTTTTGAATATATCTAACGAACTGGCCTCAACAACTTTCTGTGGTAGAGAATTCCACAGGTTCACAATTCTCTGAGTGAAGAAGTTTCTCCTCATCTTGGTCCTAAATGGCTTACCCCTTATCCTCAGACTGTGACCCCTGGTTCTGGACTTCCCCAACATCAGGAACATTCTTCCTGCATCTAACCTGTCCAATCCCATCAGAATGTTATACGTTTCTATGAGATCCCCTCTCATTCTTCTAAATTCCAGTGAATATAAACCTAGTCGATCCAGTCTTTCTTCATATGTTAGTCCTGCCATCCCGGGAATCAGTCTGCTGAACCTTCGCTGCACTCCCTCAATAGCAAGAACATCCAAATGTAGATATGGCCCTTACGGCTAAAGAGATTAAGGAGTATGGAGTGAAAGCGGGAAAGGGGTACTGAGGTGAATGATCAGCCGTGATCTTATTGAATGGTAGTGCAGGCTCGAAGGGCCGAATGGCCTACTCCTGCACCTATTTTCTATGTTTCTATGTCCTTCCTCAGATTAGGAGACCAAAACTGTACACAATATTCAAGGTGTGGCCTCTGCTATGCTGATAATGTGAGATGAGGAGGCTTGTGTGGAGCATTAGGACACTGGCATTGGGCTGAATGGCCTGTTTCTGTGCTATAAATTCTATGTAATTCTATCTCCAGATAACGAGCTATACTCCTGCATTGGAAAGGCTGCAGCACATTCAGTCAAATGACTGAGTATGTGTGGGAAAAATAGGAGATTAATATTGAACACCAAGATATGGGTCACACAGTAGCACAGGTGACCAAAAGGTTGGTGAAAGAGGTAGGTTTTAAGGAGCATCTTGAAGGAGGAGAGGTTTGAGAGGTTTAGGGAGGGAGTTCCAGAGCTCAGGGCCTAGGCAGCTGAAGGCATGGACGCCAATGGTGGAGCGATGAAAATCAGGGATGTGCAAGAGGCGCTGAGATCTCATGGGGTTGTGGGCTGGGCAAGGTACAGAGATAGGGAGGGGCGAGGCCATGGAGGGATTTGAAAATCAAGGTGTTGCCAGACCGGGAGCCAGTGTAGGTCAGTGAACACAGGGTAATGGGTGAAATTTACTTCATTCTGTGTCCTCTTAGCATGCTCCAAACACCACACTGACCACTCAGTGCACCTTCATGTTAAACAATTCCTTACAAATTAAAACAAAAGACTTGCATTTCTATTGCGCCTTCCACATCCGCAGGACGTCCCAAAGTGTTTTATAGCCAATGAAGTACTTTTTGAATTGTAGTCACTGGCTTAATGTAGGAAACTCGGCAGCCAATTTGCTCACAGCAAGGTCCCACAAACAGATATGTGATAATGAGCAGATCATTTGTCTTAGTGATGTTGATTGAGGGATAAATATTGGCCCAGGACATCGGGGAGAACTCCCCTGCTCGTCTTCAAAATATTGTCTGGGATTTTTTACATCCACTTGAGAGAGCAGATAGGGCCACGGTTTAACATCTCATCTGAAAGACAACATCTTCAACAGTGCAGCACACCATTCAGCACTGCACTGGGAGTGTCAGGCTAGATTTTTGTGCTCAATTTTGTAGATTGGGACTTGAACCCACAACTCTCTGACTCAGCGGTGAGAGTGCTCCCCACTGAGCCACATTTGGACTGGAGTGAGTGTTTTTTGTAGGTGAAATACTTGAGAGCGGTATTCAATGTTATATCTGTTTCGGTGTTTGTATGCTTGCCGCACCTCAAGCTAATGTTCTCACTTTGATGTTGGATTGCTTTAATATATTCTAGTTATTTTTGTTATCGCTCTAAGGCAAAAACCATCGTAGGAATCGTAACTTTGTACCCCGTACAGTGCAAGTGCTGGCTGTGAACTTGTTCAACCATTTTAGTAACAGTTAAATATTCCCTGTAGGCTTGTTATGGAGAGGCAGGCGACAATACTTTTCCACCTAAGGTTTTCCGTTCCAAAGTAATAGTGTCCGTGCTTATAAACATGACTGGGTTTGGAGGAATTCCTTTCAAACATGCCTGAATACAAATACTTGCTGTTTAGAAGTATTAATGTTGCTGTATTCTAACTTCCATCATTCCCAAGTCAGGTGCAGTGCTTCGCGGCCAGACTCCTTTGAGCTGAAGTCCTTTGAGGCTACATCTAACTACTGCAGGTGATTTCTCTGCATGGCAGGGTTGCCAACCCTGCAGGATAGCCCTGGAGTCTCCAGGACTTGAAGATTAATCTCTAGGACATTGCCGCGAGCAAAAACCCGGGAGGAAAATCAGAGGGGGGGGATCATTGAACAAAATTGTGTGTGTTCTTTTTAAAAATTTCCTTGAACACTTTCCATTATTAGATGTAAAAATATTGGAGGTAGGAACATAGGAACAGGAGTAAGCCATTGAGGCCCTCGAACCTGTTAGAATCATAGAATGGTTCCAGCACAGAAAAAGGCCATTCGGCCCGTCGAGCCTGTGCCGGCTCTCTGCAAAAGCACCTCAGCTAATCCCTCCCCCGCACCCTTTCCCCGTAACCCAGCAATTTTTTTCATTTCTTCAGGTACTTATCCATCTCCCTTTTGAAAGCCATGATTGAAGCTGCCTCCACCACAATTTCCGGCAGTGCATTCCAGATCCTAACCACTCGCTGCGTAAAAAGGTTTTTCCTCATGTTGCCTTTGGATCTTCTGTCAATCACCTTAAATCTGTGTCCTCTGGTTCTTGACACTTCTGCCAATGGGAACAGCTTCTCTCTATCTACCCTGGTCAGACCCCTCATGATTTTGAACACCTCTTTCAAATCTCCTCTTAACCTTCTCTGCTCTAAGGAGAACAACCTCAGCTTCTCCAGTCTATCCACGTAATTGAAGACCCTCATCCCTAGAATTATTCTTGTAAATCTTTTCTGCACCCTCGCTAAGATCTTAACATCCTTCCTAAAGTGCGGTGCCCAGAATTGGACACAGTACTCCAGTTGAGGCCGAACCAGTGTTTTGTAAAGGTTCATCATAATTTCTTTGATTTTGTACTCTGTACTTCTATTTATGATGCCCAGGATCCCATGTGACTTTTTAACTGCTTTGTCAACCTACCCTGCCACCTTTAACGATTTGTGCCCATATATCCCCAGGTCTCTCTGTTCATGCACCCCCCTTAGAATTGTACCCTTAATATTAAGCTCCGTCTTTATGTTCTGCCATTCAATGAGATCACGGCTGACCTGTGATCTAACATTTGCTGCTAGTCCCGAACAGCTCGATGTACAAAAAAAAGGCTGTTTGGTTAGGATTGGTTGGAAGCTGGAGGTCATGTGATGAAATCTCCAGGAATCCCTCTGACCACAGTTGGCGATCTTGAAATGTATGATGAAACAAGAAGTGCAGATATCGGGGGAGAAATTGCATCTCGTTATGCCTGTTATAACGAGCGAGGGCCCAATTTTGGGGACTAACCTGATGTGTCCCAATTGACATATAACCTGATATTGGGTTGGACCAAATCTCCAGGCATTCGAGGTGGACACCTTAAACCAGAGTTAGGCCCCTCCTGTATCTAAACAAATGCCTGTTTTACACCCGGCTCACCAACATGGATCGCGATCTGTGCATCGCCCGTGCCCTGTTCGGGATTCTTCAGCGCTCACTGAGCGCTAATCAACGAAAAGGTACGTTTAAAAAAATATATACATATGGAACTAAGAGTAGAAAATGAAAGATTTGCACTTTTAACTACCTCAGGATGTCTCAAAGTGCTTTACAGCCAATGAAATACTTTTTGAAGTGTAGTCACGGTTGTAATATGGGAAACGCAGCAGCCAATTTGCACACAGCAAGCTCCCACAAACAGCAATGTGACAAATGACAAGATAATCTGTTTTTAGTGATGTTGATTGAGGGATACATATTGGCCCCAGGACACTAGGGGAGAACTCCCCTGCTCTTCTTCAAAATAGCGCCATGGAATCATTTACATCCAAATGAGAGAGCAGACAGGACCTCAGTTTAACATCTCATCCGAAAGATGGCACCTCCAACAGTGCAGTGTTTCCTCAGTACTGCCCCTCCGACACTGCATTGCTCCCTCAGTACTGTCCCTCCGACAGTGCAGTCCTCCCTCACTATACTGCCCCTCTGGCAGTGCAGTGCTCACTCAGTACTGCCCCTCCGACAGTGCAGCACTTTCTCAGTACTGCCTCTCCAACAGTGTAGCGCTCCCTCAGTACTGCCCCTCCGACAGTGCAGCACTCCCTCAGTACTGCCCCCCCGACAGTGCAGCACTCCCTCAGTACTGCCCCTCCAACAGTGCAGCACTCCCTCAGTACTGCCCCTGCGACAGTGCAGCACTCCCTCAGTACTGCCCCTCCGACAGTGCAGCACTCCCTCAGTACTGCCTCTCCCACAGTGCAGCGCTCCCTCAGCTTGGCTCAGTGGGTAGCACTCTTGCCTCTAGGTTAGAAGGTTGTGGGTTCAAGTCCCACTCCAGAGACTTGAGCACAAAAATCTCGGCTGACGTTCCCAGTGCAGTACTTTCAGAGGTGCTGTCGGGGCCTTGGTTTAATGTTTCACCTGAAAGACTAACTCTCTCAGTACTGCACTGGGGTGTAGAATCGCTCTTTTCCCTCCCCCACTCCACATTACTCGCAATCAGTCCGCCCCATCAGTGCCAAGTTGACTTATTTTTTTTAACCGTATATTATTAATTCTGAAAGGAAAGTTTTATTTAACATTTGTGCTCCCCTGTAATTGTTAATATCGATATACCATCCATTCATCCATAGCCATGTTTGTTTTTATCTGCAAGAACTTGCTACCACATGGAGTGGTTGAGGCGAATAGTAGAGATGCATTTAAGGGGAAGCTCGATAAACACAGGAGAGAGAAAGGAAACATAGAAAATATGTGCAAGAATAGGCCATTCGGCTCTTCGAGCCTGCACCACCATTCAAAATGACCATGGCTGATCATGCAACTTCAGTACCCCATTCCTGCTTTCTCTCCATACCCCTTGATCCCTTTAGCCATAAGGGTCACATCCAACTCCCTTTTGAATATATCTAACGAACTGGCCTCAACAACTTTCTGTGGTAGAGACATCCACAGGTTCACAACTCTCTGAGTAAAGAAGTTTCTCCTCATCTCGGTCCTAAATGGCTTACCCCTTATCCTTAGACTGTGACCCCTGGTTCTGGACTTCCCCAACATCGGGAACATTCTTCCTGCATCTAACCTGCCCAATCCCGTCCGAATTTTATATGTTTCCACTCTCATTCTTCTAAATTCCAGTGAATATAAGCCTAGTCGATCCAGTCTTTCTTCATATGTCAGTTCTGCCATCCCGGGAATCAGTTTGGTGAACCTTCGCTGCACTCCCTCAATAGCAAGAATGTCTTCCTCAGATTAGGAGACCAAAACTGTACACAATATTCAAGGTGTGGCCTCAACAAGGCCCTGTACAACTGCAGCAAGACCTCCCTGCTCCTATACTCAAATCCTCTCGCTATGAAGGCCAATATGCCATTTGCCTTCTTCACCGCCTGCTGTAACTGCATGCCAACTTTCAATGGCTGATGTACCATGACACCTGGGTCTCATTGCACCTCCCCTTTTCCTAATCTGTCACCATTCACATAATTTTCTGCCTACGTGTTTTTGCCACCAAATTGGATAACCTCACATTTATCCACATTATACTGCATTTGCCATGCATTTGCCCACTCACCTAACCTGTCCAAGTCACCCTGCAGCCTCTTTGCATCCTCCTCACAGCTCACACTGCCACCCAGCTTAGTGTCATCTGCAAACTTGGAGATATTACATTCAATTTCTTCGTCCAAATCATTAATGTATATTGTAAGTAGCTGGGGGCCCAGCACGGATCCTTGCGGTACCCCACTAGTCACTGCCTGCCATTCTGAAAAGGACCCGTTTATTCCTACTCTTTGCTTCCTGTCTGCCAACCAGTTCTCTATCCACGTCAATACATTACCCCCAATATTATGTGCTTTAATTTTGCACACCTATCTCTTGTGTGGGACCTTGTCAAAAGCCTTTTGAAAGTCCAAATACACCACATCCATTGGTTCTCCCTTGTCCACTCTACTCGTTGCATCCTCAAAAAATTCTAGATGTTTTGTCAAGCATGATTTCCCTTTCATAAATCCATGCTGACTTGGACCGATCCTGTCACTGCTTTCCAAATGCGCTGCTATTACGTCTTTAATAATTGATTCCAATATTTTACCCACTACCGATGTCAGGCTAACCGGTTCCCTGTTTTCTCTCTCCCTCCTTTCTTAAAAAGTGGGGTTACATTAGCTACCCTCCAGTCCATAGGAACTGATCCAGATTCGATAGAATGTTGGAAAATGACCACCAATGTGTCCACTATTTCTAGGGCCACTTCCTTAAGTACTCTGGGATGCAGACTATCAGGCCCTGGGCATTTATCAGACTTCAATCCCATCAATTTCCCTAACACAATTTCCTGACTAATAAGGATTTCCTTTAGTTCCTCCTTCTCGCTAGACCCTCGGTCCCCTTGTATTTTCGGGAGGTTATTTGTGTCTTCCTTAGTGAAGACAGAACCAAAGTATTTATTCAATTGGTCTTCGATTTCTTTGTTCCCCATTATAAATTCACCTGATTCTGACTGCAAGGGACCTATGTTTGTCTTCACTAATCTTTTTCTCTTCACATATCTATAAAAGCATTTGCAGTCAGTTTTTATGTTCCCGGCAAGCTTACTCTCATACTCTATTTCACCCCTCCTAATTAAACTTTTTGTCCTCCTCTGCTGAATTCTAAATTTCTCCCAGTCCTCAGGTTTGCTGCTTTTTCTGGCCAATTTATATGCCTCTTCCTTGGATTTAACACTCTCCCTAATTTCCCTTGTTAGCCACAGTTGAGCTATCTTCCCCGTTTTATTTTTACGCCAGACAGGGATGTACAATTGTTGAAGTTCATCCATGTGATCTTTAAATGTCTGCCATTGCCTATCCATCGTCACCCCTTTAAGTATCATTCGCCAGTCTATCCTAGCCAATTCATGTCTCATACCGCCGAAGTTACCTTTCTTTAAGTTCAGGACCCTAGTCTCTGAATTAACTGTGTCACTCTCCATCTTAATGAAGAATTCTACCATATTATGGTCACTCTTCGCCAAGGGGCCTCGCACAAGATTGCTAATTAACCCTCTCTCATTACTCAAGACCCAGTCTAGGATGACCTAGGCTAGGAATAGAAGGATATGCTGATAGGGTGAGCTGAAGTGGGGTGGGAGGAGGCTTGAATGGAGCACAAACATTGGGATAGACCAGTTGGCCCGAATGGCCTGTTTCTGTGCTCTTCACTTGATGTAAGTGGCTCAGCCATGAATTTTAGTTCTTTGCTAGTCAGCTATAAAAATATCACTTTGACTCGTCACATGAATCTGCTGTAAGGTGATACAGAAATGATGAGAGCAAGAGAGGGAAGGATCTATTTCCCTTAGCAGAGGGGTCAATAACCCTGGGGCATAGATTTAAAGTTGAGGAGATCGTTTTCACCCAGAGGGTGGTGGGGGTCTGGAACTCACTGCCTGAAATGGTGGTAGAGGCAGAAACCCGCATCATATTTAAAAAGTACTTGGATGTGTACTTGGAATGCCTTAACCTACAGGGCTATGGACCAAGTGTTGGAAAGTGGGATTATGCTGGATAGCTCTTTGTCAGCCTCCTTCTGTGCTGTAAATTTCTGTGATTGTATGGAATTAATCCTGACCAGTGGTGCAGTTTTGGCGGTATCAGATCCGTTATACTCCTTGCCTGATATAGAACTCCATTGACTGCAACGAAGCTGAGCATTGAGCAGTGCGTATAACAGGCAGTCGATTCAATACCACCGATTAGTGTCACCGCCTGCGATGATTTTCTATCCCGAGGCTGTTAAGACATTCTCTTCACATCCTCTCTTCATTGACACCCCGCCCTCCCCTAAAGTGCCTGCTAGTCAATGAAAGTTATCGTACTTATCAACCAAGACCTGAACTCAACCTGGTGACACCGATTGTCGCTGACACTCCCAGGTCTTCTCTTGCACAAAGTTTTATGGAATAGATTTATGTGAAAGTTACAGCTCAAAATAAAAACCCGTTGTGGCATCCAAAGTGACGGCTGAAATGATATGAGACTTTGCGTGTTGCGTGAGGTCACGACACGGATGAGTCGGGCTGCCACCTGACAGACATGGTTTTAGGCAGGAGACTGAGTTCCCAATTGCCATACAACTTTTATCATCCGCTTAGCTTTTTTGGTGGGAAGAGCCTAAGGGAATGTTCTCGCGCAATAAAAACGGAATTGGGTGCAATAAATCACAATTTAAAAAACCCTGAAATTTACAAAATTACATTTTATATATCATAGAATTACAGCACAGAAGGAGGCTATTAAGAACATTATGCCTGTGCTGGCTTTTTGAAAGAACTATTCAATTCATCACACTCCTTTTATTCGTTCCCCATAGCCCTGCAAATGTTTCCTTTTCAAGTATTTATCCAATTCTCTTTTGAAAGTTATTATTGAATCTGATTCCTCTGCCCTTTCAGACAGCACATTCCACATCACAACTCGCTATGTAAAAAAATTCTCCTCATCTCCTTCTGCCAATTATCTTAAATCTGCGTCCTCTGGTTACCGACCCACCTGCCACTGAAAACAGTTTCTCATTTACTCTATCAAAATCCCTCATGATTTTAAATCTATTAAATCTCCCCTTAACCTTCTCTGCTTTATGGAGAACAACCCCAGCTTCTCCAGTCTCTCCATGTAACTGAAGTCCCCCATCCCTGGTGCCATTCTGGCAAATCTCTTCAGCACCCTCTCCAAGGCCTTGACATCCTTCCTAAAGTGTGGTGCCCAGAATTGGACACAATACTCCAGCTGAGGCCTAACCAGTGATAAAATAATGCTGGCAGCATTTTCTGTGGCGTACGGGGACAGGGTGGGGGTTCACGCAGGCAATATAGGGTGGACAAGCTAGCTGCATGGGAGCCACAGAACTAGGCAAGTTAAAACAGAAGGAACAGAGTCGTAATTTCATAGAATTAACTGGTATAGAAGGAGGCCATTCGGCTCATCGTGCCTGTGCCGGCTCTTTGAAAGAGCTATCCAATTAGTCCCACTCCCCCTGGTCTTTCCCTACAGCCCTGCAAATGTTCCCTTTTCATGTATTTATCCAACTTATTGTGGCACCCGCCCTCTTTCGTGGCTATATGATTGTTGGAGCACAATTCCAAATTTGATTGAGGGTACATGATGGCACTGGTGTCCACATTCAGCCAAAACTTTCGTCTGATGACGTTAACAAAATAATTGGATTTGACCGATTCTGATGGCTCTGAATCAGTTCTTTCCTGCCCATGTTCATTGAGCAGGATCTGCAGATTGGAGGCATGTTTCATTTAAGATATGGCGCGAATTTGTAAAACATTGGGCTCAGTCTTGCTGGAGTGGGGCATCTCGTGATCTGCCCCATTAGTTAGACTTTTTCCCTGGTCCTTCAGCTCGAATATAATTTGCGCCATAACTCATTGGCAGTGTGAGCTGATAGCGAGGCATCTGAGATCTCAGTGAACGACGGGACCCACAGTCTATCTCCTTAACCTGTGAGATTTAAAGATTGAGAAAGAAACAGAGGGACGACGGAGAAGGAAATAGGGTGAATTAGAGTCAAATCAGGTACAGAAAGAGAAATAGAGAGATGAAAAGAAAGATTGGATTAAGAGAGAAAAAAAAGAGACAGAATTTCAAATTTTACATTTTTTTAATTTCTAAGAAGAATTTGCTACATGCAGGAATGAGATTGAACAATTTCTGGGCCGGAGAGGTTGATTAACATTGCAGGAACAATTATCCTGGTGGTAAAAGGGTAAGCTGTTAATTTCCAGCCCTAACTTTCTGCGGCGAGTTTAACAGGCAACTGATGTTTAAATCCGGCAAGTTGTTAAAAACAATGGGGAGGCTGAGAGCGAAAATCCGTTTGTGTGAAGCAAACAGCTGAGTGACATAAATCCACCAGCAACTTCTGGAGACTCACAACTCACAGCGAATCTCCTCATCCCCTGAACTCGCCGATTTACGCATTAATAGCGGCATGCATTGTTAACACACTGTCACTGCTCCAGCAAGATCCGGCCCAATTGCTTTTAGTGCCTTAATTCCTAGTAAAGTGCAGTTGGATAACATAGAATTACATAGGATATTCGGCGCAGAAACAGGCCATTCGACCCAACCAGTTCATGCTCCACTCGAGCTTCCTCCCATCTTTCCTCATCAAAATCTATCAGCATAATCCTCTATTCCTTTCCCCTCATATGCTTGTCTAGCCTCCCCTTAAATGCATCTATACTATTCACCTCAACCACTCCCTGTGGTAGTGAGTTCCACATTCTCACCACTCTCTGGGTAAAGATGTTTCTTCTGAATTCCCTATTGGATTTCTTGGTAAGTATCTTATATTGATGACCTCTAGTTATGCTCTTCCCCACAAGTGGAAACATTCTCTCTCTATCCACTCTATCAAAACTTTTCATAATTTTAAAGACCTCTATTAGGTCTCTACTTAGCCTTCTCTTTTCAAGAAAAAAGAGACCCAGCCTGTTCATTCTTTTCTGATATGTATACCCTCGCATTTCTGATATCATCCTTGTAAATCTTCTCTGCACCCTCTCCACTGCCTCTATATCCTTTCCATAATATGGCGATCCGAACTGTACGCAGTAATCTTGTGTGGTCTAACTAAAGGTTGATACAGGTTCAGCATGACTTCTCTAATTTTCAATTCTATCCCTCTAGAAACAAACCCGAGTGCTTGGTTTGCTTTTTTTAATGGCCTTGTTAAC
Source organism: Pristiophorus japonicus (assembly GCF_044704955.1). NCBI lineage: Eukaryota > Metazoa > Chordata > Chondrichthyes > Pristiophoridae > Pristiophorus > Pristiophorus japonicus. The sequence goes on along the minus strand of NC_091986.1, from coordinate 45,517,561 downwards.
CTGTGTCGCTACTTCTAGTGATTTGTGTATTTGTACTCTGAGATCCCTTTGTTCCTCTACCCCACCCAGACTTGCACCCTCCAAGTAATAAGTGACCTCCCTATTCTTCCCACCAAAACGGAATACCTCACATTTATCTGTGTTGAAATGAATTTCCCAATTATATGCCCATTCTGCAAGTTTATTAATGGCCTCCTGTAATTTGTTGCAGTCCTCCTCAGTATTGACTGCCCTCTCCCCCTCAATTTGGTGTCATCTGCAAATTTAGAAATTGTATTTTTGATTCCAAAGTTTAAATTGTTAATGTAAATTGTGAACAACAGTGGTCCCAGCACTGATCCTTGTGGAACAACAACACTACCCACCTTCTGCCACTGTGAATAGCTACCTTTTATCCCTGCTCTCTGCTTTCTGTCTTGAAGCCAGCTATCCATTCTGCTACTTGTCCCCTGATTCCGCATTCTCTGACCTTGTTCATCAGTCTATTATGTGATAACTTATTGAAGGCCATTTGAAAATCTATATAAATTACATCTGCTACATTACCCATGTCTACTCTCTCTGTTACTTCTTCAAAAATGTCAAGAGGTTGGTTAAGCAAAACTTTCCCTTTTGAAATCCATGCTGACTATTCATTGCTATATTTTTGGCGTCTAGATGTTCCTCTATTTTCTTCTTTAGTTAGGATTCCATTATTTTTTTTACTACCGATGTTAAGCTGACTGGCCTATAGTTCCCTGGACATGTTCCATCCCCCTTCTTAAATATAAGTATTATGTTAGCTATCTGCCAATCCTCTGACACTATTGTTGATACTGTTTATTTGTTTTCATTGATCAGATGGGGCAGCTACCTTGAAATAGTAAGTACAGATACAACGTTGAGAATCCAGAAGCCTCGGGACTGAGGCCGCTCCAGATTCTGTGTATTTCCAGACTTTGGAACGTCTTTCTGACATCCCCAATCTGGAAATGCCCGAGCCCAGGTCCGTGTATTTCCAGACTTTGGAACGTCTTGCCGACGTCTCGTATACGGAAATGCCTGGGCCAAGGTAAGTAGGTAGGGGAGGGGAAGGGGCTTTGGGCGGCCAAGCGGTAGCAGGGGGGGTGGGGGGGGCGGCCCGAGGCGGGGGAGAGGTCAGCAGCGGCCCGAGGCATTTGAGAGTCCGCAGCGGCCCGAGGCGGGGGTCCGGATTCGGAACACATTTCCGGATTCCGGAAGACCCCAACACGGATCGTCCCAGTGTCCGGATTCCGGAACAGTACAGATTCCAGAACACTGGATTCTCGTCGCTGTACCTGTACTTTATCTTTATATGAAACAAAGTCAAATTATAAGTGCTGTGCTCCTGTGGTCTAATAATTTCATGCTCTGGCATATGCAATGCCTAAAGAAAAAAATCAATGCGAACTTTTGTCATTCATTAAGCAAGTCCCAGTATGGAGGTACAATGACAGTCACACCCATAAATCAGAATCATCATTAGTGACTGCTTTATGCCAGAAAATAAAATGAATCTGTATTTGTCGATTGAAAACCTAATCAATTTAAATCCTGGGAGTCTGTATTACAATTCTGTAAACAAACTGCAAAAATCTCCATACGAAACCTATCAGTCCTTGAACCATAGCTTTGAACTAATCGAATGATTAATTTAGGTGTCAGTCATGGCTGAGTGGGTCGCACCCTCACCTCTGAGTCAGAAGGTTGTGCGTTTGGGTCTCACTCCAGAGACTTGCGCACAGAAATCGAGGCTAACACTCCAGTGAAGTACTGAGGGAGTGCTGCACTGTCGGAGGGGCAGTACTGAGGGAGTGCTGCACTGTCGGAGGGGCAGTACTGAGGGAGTGCTGCACTGTCGGAGGGGCAGTACTGAGGGAGCGCTGCACTGTCGGAGGGATAGTACTGAGGGAGTGCTGCACTGTCGGAGGAGCAGTACTGAGGGGGCGCTGCACTGTCAGAGGGGCAGTACTGAGGGAGTGCTGCACTGTCGGAGGGGCAGTACTGAGGGAGTGCTGCACTGTCGGAGGGGCAGTAGTGATGGGCTACGTAGTATTTACAGCATGGAAACAGGCCATTCAACCCAACTGCTCCATGCCGGTGTTTATGCTCCACTCAAGCCTTCTCCCACCCCTCTTCATCTCACCCCATCAACATATCCTTCTATTCCTTTCTCCTTCCTGTGTTTATCCAGCTTCCCCTTAAATGCATCTATGCTATTCGCCTCAACCATTCCCTGTGGTAACAAGTTCCACATTCTCACCACTCTCTGGGTAGAGAAGTGCCTCCTGAATTCCCTACTGGATTTATTAGTGACTATCTTATATTTATTGTCCCTAGTTTTGGACTCCCTCTGCTGCCCCCCCCCCCCCCCCCACATACACTCATTTTCCAAAACCCTTTGAATTTATAGTTTTCTTATTTTGAGAGTTGTGAGGAATTCAATTTCCAGCCTTTGACGCATGATTATTGTTACCCTAATGTTTTTCGAAGACCCTTTCCTCCTTCTCAGCCCTGCAGCGAGTCAACAAAGCTTTAAATCTCTGGCCTAGATCTGTCACGGTGCATTACCACGAATTATTGGGCGACAGGTCTGAATGTGAACATGTCTTTCATGCCCAGTTTTAACATATGCACTTTTTACACGCGCGCTCCCTTTTGAGGCCGTAAATATAAAAGCGAAACAGCTGAGTAAATGAAACTTGAAAAGCTGCCTCCCGGGGCTCTTTAGCTCTGTGGTATTTTGATGCCCTGGGCAGCTGCTGCCCTGCAAGTATTGGCTGTCACTCTCTCTTGCCAACAAGAAAAAACAATAACATGTTATGTGCAGCATTCCAAAGCCTCAGAAGTGCACAAGAGAATACAATGCGATGAATATACGGAGCAGTGAAAACTCGCACAATTCTCTTCCAGATGTGATTGTATGATTGATTCCTGCTTGCTGGTTTCTGATTGCACAGACAGATACTGTGGGACTCAGTAAGGAAGATGTGGGAGATACAGCAATATGACTTTGATTTCCATTTGCCAGGTGGCCACATGATTTATGGGTTCAGGACAGTCACGTATTTCACTCTCCTCCAACAATGTTTGACACTGGAGCTGTTCTATAATAAAACGAGCTCTAATGTTAATAGGGCTGATTTCCCTCTGATTTGTGCCTGGGGAGTAAACATACCAACAATGATTGACAGGAAAAGCCTCTCGGGTCCATCCAGCCTGTCCCACACAATTCTCATACCATGTGCATCACATTATACAATCCACTCCAAATTAAACCATGTGTTCTTCCTGGGAGAAGTGAAAAACCAGACCCATTTAGATCGAAGTTACAGCATAGAAACAGGCCATTTCGGCTTAACTGGTCCATGCCGGTGTTTATGCTCCACACAAGCCTCCTCCCACCCCTCTTCATCTCATCCGATCAGCATATCCTATTCATTTCTCCTTCAGGTGCTTATCCAGTTTCCCCTTAAATGCATCTATGCTGTTTGCCTCAGCTACTCCCTGAGGTGGGGTGGGGGGGAAATCTGGGGAATTTCTCTCCGACTCACCCCTCCCACCCTGGGCGATCAAAACTGGTCCAGGAGATCACTCTGGCCCTGAATTCCCTGCAGTACCTATCCTTTGGTATAAGGTCATCTCTGCCCCAGCCAGATGACCTCACACTTCCCCACATCGAACTCCATCTGCCACAGTTCTTGTCCACTCACATAATCTGTCTGAGTCCCTTTGCATCTACCTGTTCTGTTCCACACAACTTACTGTGCCTCCTAGCTTAGTGTCATCCACAGACATGGGTCTACAACTTTCAATTCCTTCATCCAGTCATTAACATAAATGGTGAAAAATTGAGTACAGGTCCCTGGGGAACACCACTTGTCGCATCCCGCCAATCAGAGAATGACACTTTAGGAGGATGTGAAGGCCTTAGATAGGGTGCAGAAAAGATTTACAGGAATGATTCCAGGGATGAGGGACTTCAGTTATAGACTGGAGAAGCTGGGGTTGTTCTCCTTGGAGCAGAGAAGGTGGAGAGGAGATATGATACAGATGTTCAAAATCATGAGGGATATGGACAGAGTAGAGAGAGAGAAACTGTTCCCATTGGCAGAAGGGGCGAGAACCAGAGGACACAGACTTAAGGTGACTGGCAAAAGAATCAAAGGCTACATAAGAAAAAGCTTTTTTACATGGTGAGTGGTTAAGATCTGGAAAGCACTGCCTGAAAGGGTGGTGGAGGCAGACTCAGTTTTATTTTTCAAAAGGGTGTTGGGCTACGGGGAATGGGCAGGGGAGTGGGGACTATCTGAGAGCCCACATCCCAGGATCGAATATTAAAAAAAGGGTGTCCATTTTGAAGCTACTCAACAGCTGTGGGCCTCTGCTTAGCATAAAGGTATGCTAAATCTCTATAAACACCACGGTCACAAAATTCAGGGATTTAGAGCCGGCTGTTAAGGCCAGTGTTATGTCTTCAATAAGGAATCAGACTAGATACTGCAAGCTCAAAGTAAGTGTGACCATAGTCCTTTATTACAGATCTCAGAGTGCCTCTCCAGCCTGTGCGACCTCCTTATATACAGGTGCTCCCAAGGGATTGTGGGATCCCTTGGGACTCCAGGGGTAAAACCCTCTGGTGGTTAGACATGGTAATTACAGGTTTACATACATAACAACACTCCCCCACCCCCCCCCCCCCACTCAAAGTCAATAGTGTAACTATTTACAATGTGAGTTGATCTGGGGCCTTCCTTTCCCTGGTTGATCGTCTTGGTGCAAATGCTGATGTTGGTGAGTCGTTTGTTGGGCCTTCGCTGGACTGCTGCGCAGCTAGCCTTGCTGGACTGCTGGGGATGGTGAGTCTTGCTGGGCTGCTGCAGGTGATGGGTTCTGCTTCGTGGTCAACCGCTGGATCGGTTGCCACTTGTGTGTGTGTTGGAGGATCGAAAAAGGTAGAGTCTATTGTGGGTTGTTCTGGATAGTCTGTAAATCTGAGTTTGGTTTGGTCCAAGTGTTTTCTGCAGGTGAGTCCATTTGCGAGTTTGACCACAAACACCCTACTCCCCTCTTTGGTCAAAACAGTGCCAGCAATCCACTTGGGACCTTGTCCATAGTTCAACACAAATACAGGATCATTTACTTAAATTTCTCGTGACACATTTGCGCGATCATGATATGTATTCTGTTGAAGCCATCTGCTGTCTAGCTGTTCGTGTAGATCAGGGTGGACTAACGAGCGCCTTGTCTTCAGTGCCCTTTTCATGAGCAGTTCAGCGGGAGGGACCCCGGTGAGCGATTGGGATCTTGTGCAGTAACTAAGCAGGACTCGGTATAAGCGAGTCTGCAGTGAGCCTTCAGTTACCCTTTTCAAGCTCTGCTTGATTGTTTGAACTGCTCATTCTGCCTGACCGTTGGACGCTGGCTTAAACGGGACAGAAATGACATGTTTGAGCCCATTGCGGGCCATGAATTCCTTGAATTCGGCACTGGTAAAGCATGGCCCATTGTCACTTACAAGGCATCAGGCAGGCCGTGCGTGGCAAACATGGCCCGTAGGCTTTCAATGGTGACATCAGATGTGCTTGCCAACATTATCACACATTCAATCCACTTGGAATACGCATCTACAACCACTAAAAACATTTTTCCCAAGAATGGGCCTGCATAGTCAACATGAACCCTAAATCACGGTTTGGAGGGCCAAGACCATAAACTTAGTGATGCCTCCCTGGGTGCATTGCTTAACTGGGAACATGTATTACATTTGTGCACACAGGACTCTAAGTCTGCGTCGATACCGGGCCAGCACACGTGGGATCTGGCTATCGCTTTCATCATTACAATGCCTGGGTGGGTACTGTGGAGATCACTAATGAAAGTGTCCCTGCCCTTTTTTGGCACAACTACCCGATTACCCCATAGGAGGCAGTCTGCCTGTATAGACATTTCATCTCTGTGCCGCTAGTACGGCTTTATTTCTTCCGGGCATCTCTAACGGGACACTAGACCAACTCCCGTGGAGCACACAGTTTTTTACTAAGGACAGTAAGGGGTCCTGACTTGTCCAGGTTGTAATCTGTCGGGCGGTAACAAGTGATTTCTCACTCTCGAATGCTTCCATTACCATAACTAAATCTGCAGGCTGTGCCATCTCCACCCCGGTGGTGGGCAATGGGAGCCTACTGAGAGCATCGGCACAGTTTTCTGTGCCTGGCCTATAGCGGATGGCTTAGTTGTATGCGGACAACGTAAGCGCCCATCTCTGGATGCGGGCTGATGCATTCGTATTTATCCCCTTGCTTTCAGAAAAGAGGGATATAAGCGGCTTATGGTTGGTTTCCAATTCAAATTTGAGCCCGAACAGATATTGATGCATTTTCTTAACCCCGTAAACACACGCTAACGCTTCTTTTTCAATCATACTGTAGGCCTTAGACAGACTTCTGGATGCATAAGCAACTGATTGCAATTTCCCAAATTCATTAGCTTATTGCAATACACACCCGACCCCATACGACATGCTAGCACCAAACGTTTACATGGATCGTACAACACAAGCAATTTGTTTGAACATAACAGCTTCCTAGCTTTCTCAAAGGCATTTTCTTAGCTTTTACCCCATACCCATTCATTTCCTTTATGCACTAACGAGTGCAGGGGTTCTAACAATGTGCTAAGACCCGGTAAGAAATTACCAAAATAGTTCAGGAGTCCTAGAAACGACTGCAGCTCCATCACATTCTGTGGTCTTGGTGCATTTTTGATTGCCTCCATCTTCGAATCGGTGGGCCTGATGTCATCCGCCACGATTCTTCTCCCCAGGAACTCCACTTCAGGCACCAGGAAAATGCACTTCGAGTGTTTTAGCCTGAGCCCCACACGATTGAGCCAACTAAGAACCTCCTCCAGGTTCTGCAGGTGCTCGATGGTGTCCCGACCTGTAACCAAGATGTCATCCTGGAAAACTAGTGCGTGGGACTGACTTCGGCAAGCTTTCCATGTTCCTCTGGAATGTCATCGTGGCCGATCGAATCCCAAATGAACATCTCTTGTAAATGAAAAGACCTTTGTGCGTGTTGATGCAGCTGAGGCCTTTCGAAGATTCCTCCAGCTCCTACGTCATGTAGGCCGAGGTCAAGTCCAGCTTTGTGAACGTTTTCCCTCCCGCCAGCGTCGCAAATAGATCGTCTGCCTTTGGTAGCGGGTATTGATCCTGCAGCGTGAAACGATTGATAGTTACTTTGTTATCACCACAGATTCTGACGGTGCCGTCTCCCTTGAGGACTGGAAGAATCGGACTGGCCCACTCATTGAATTTGATCAGCGAAATGATGCCCTCTCGTTGCAGCCTGTCCAGCTCGATTTCCACCCTCTATCTCATCATGTAATGTACCGCTCTTGCCTTGTGATGGATGGGTCGCGCCCCCGGAATCAAATGGATCTGCAGTTTTGCTCCTTGGAACTTCCCGATGCCTGGTTCGAATAATGAGAGGAACTTGCTTAGGGCCTGGGCACGAGGTGTCGTCGACGGACGAAAGCGCTCGGATGTCGTCCCAGTTCCAGCGTATCTTTCCCAGTCAGCTCCTGCCGAACAGCATGGGGCCATCGCCCGATACCACCCAGAATGATAAATCGTGCACTGCTCTATCATCAGAGACCTTTACAGTAGCACTGCCAATTACGGGAATCAGTTCCTTTGTGTACGTTCTAAGTTTGGTACGAATGGAAGTCAGGACTGGCCTTGAAGCCTTGTTGCACCACAACTTATTGAAAGTCTTTTTACTCATTATGGACTGGCTTGCCCCATGTCCAGCTCCATGGACACCGGGAGTCCATTTAATTCAACCTTCAGCATTATCGGGGGACACTTTGTGGTAAATGTGTGCACCCCATATACCTCTGCCTCCTCGGTCTGAGGCAGATCCACCATGGATCTGTCCTCCTCTGCAACATGGTGGTTTGCAGGATTAGCAGGGTTTGCAGCTCACCTGCACATACGTTGGAGGTGTCCCATTGTTCCACAGCCCTTGCAAACGTATCCTTTGAAGTGGCATGAATGGAATCAATGATCACCCCCCGCAACGCCAACAAGGTGTTAATTGCCTTGTATTCACCACCCTTGATGGTGGGGTCATCTGCGGATGTGCAGCTACAGGCATGTATGTCCTGCCATGTACATTTCAATTCAAAAATAACATTACTTTGTTCACAGTACTTGCAGCAGCACTAGTGTGCTGGGAAATTTGTTTGGTATTGTCACTGGTGGAGATAAACGCCCGGGCTATCGCTATGGCTTTATTCAAGGTTGGGGTCTCTACAGTCAAAAGTTTGCAAAGTATTACTTCATGGCCAATGCCAAGTATAAATAAGTCCCTGAGCATATGCTCCAAGTGTCCTTCAAATTCACAATGTCCTGCAAGGCGCCTTAGCTCGGCGACGTAGCTCACCACTTCCTGGCCTTCAGATCTCTTGTACGTGTAGAACCAATAACTCGCCATCAGAATGCTTTCCTTTGGGTTTAGATGCTCCCAGACCAGTGTGTACAACTCATCGTACGACTTGTCTATGGGTTTTTCTGGAGCGAGCAGGTTTTTATGCGGCTATGCGTTGGTCCCGCAAACTGTGAGGAGGATCGCCCTTCGTTTGGCAGCGTTCCCTTCTCCTTCCAGCTCGTTGGCCACAATGTATTGGTCGAGTCGCTCCACAAAGGTTTCCTAATCATCTCCCTCCAAAAATTGCTCCAGGATGCCCACAGTTCTCTGCATTGTTGTATTGGGGTTCGTCATCTGTATCTCGTCGCCAGTTGTTATGTCTTGGATAAGGAGTCAGACTAGATACTGCAAGTCAAAGAAAGTGTGACCGTAGTCCTTTATTACAGATCTCAGAGTGCCTCTCCAGCCTGTGAGGCCTCCTTATATACAGGTGCTCCCAAGGGATTGTAGGATCACTTCCAACTGTGCTGCAATAGAGGCTGTGTTTAGACATGGTAATTACAGGTTTACATACATAACAGCCGGTTTTGCAAAAAAAATGGTGGCCGACTTTCTTCTGGCAGTTCCCGCGACGTCCGCCATTTTGGGGAGGTCAGTTGCGCTGCCATTGGCAACAATCATTCCACATATTTAGGTGAGGCATATCGTGACATCAATGGGAGTGCAATGCTGATTTTATGCACGATCTGCCATTTTGGACATTGCTGCTCCATTTAACGCCTTCTCCTAATCACCACCAGCTGACCAAGCGTTCAGTAACAGGAGGGACCCTCCCCCTCCCCCAGCAGCGCTATTTAAAGGGATCATCAACAACTTGCAGCTGACTTGATTTTTCAGTTCTACTGGCTTTGTCTAAGTTTGTGTAAAAGTTTGGAGCTTCCAACAGTTTAAAGTTTCTGAGGTGACAGGTAGTCACTGCCTTTCTTCCGGGGCAGTGCTTCAGCATTCCTGGCCATCTGTTGGACCACGGATTGCTGGGCTGCTGGGACATACTGCAAGCCCGTTTTGATGCTCCTAAACCAGCCACGATGGCAGCAGTCTGAGCTTGAGTGGTAGCAGGCAGAGACTGCAGGAGAGCAGTCTGCTCTTCCACTGCAGCACTGAGACGTTGGAAATCATGGGCTCTGCTCAAAATCCCGTGCAATGTTGGAGCTCGACTCCTCCATGTTCCTTGACACTGACAAGAGGTTCTCTGGCAGGCTTGCCATTGCACCTGGTATTTCCGTGTGCATGCCCATCAGCCGCCTTCTGAAGGCCACCCCCGTCGAGGTCATCATCTGAGTCCTGTGGAGCAGAATTCGCGCATGAATTCGCCCTCCAGGGAGCTGGCATCCGAGCTACCCTTTCCCCCAGCCTGGCTGCAGTCAACTTATGCCCGGTGACTCACCAAATGCAGATCCCGCCTCTGTACTACCCTCTAAAGTATATACATACTGCCATTTTCTCAGCTGGTGTCTGTGTGTGTCAGATGCAGTGACAATGTGCCTTCTTCTTCTCCTCCATCACTCTCCTCCACAACTTCCAGGTTGCAGTTCTTGGGTATCTGAATGCAGAAAGGCACAAGGGTCAGGTTGTGGTGAGGGGAGGGGGAAAGCAAGATATCCAATGCATACACCATCAGCAGCTTGTAAGTGAGACGAGGTTGTGTGTTGAGGGGAAGTGGGACGTGAGAAGGAGGATTAGATATGATCATATGCCCATCATCAGCAATGCTTTCCACTTCTCTGCGCCCCATGGACTCTGTCACAGCCACTCCAATGATGTCCAGCACTGATTCCTCTAGGTCCATCAGGTTGCAAAGTCTTGTTTGGCCACTTCCTGTCTGCCGCAGCTCTCTCTGGTTCTGTTCCACCTTGGCCTGCAAGAGAAAGGAAATGTGTCAGTGAGTGTGATGCAATGTGTTTTGGTGATGTGCCTGCCATGGTTGAATAGCTGGCAATGTGTGGAAGGTGTGAGATGTAGGTGTGCGTGTTGCAGCAGTGGTAAGTGAGTGAGGGTGAAGTGAAGCTATGATTGTGAGGTATGAATGGTGATAGCTAGAGACTGTTGGTTGGTGATGGCTTGGGGTATGGAGCATTGAGCAGTGTGTGAGGCTTGTGGTGCAGATGGTGGGATATGGCATTTGCTGAAGCTCTCAATCACCTTGCATTCAAGGCAGAGAATCTATCATGCATAGAATCATAAAATCATAGACGTTGACAGCATGCAAGGAGATCATTTTGGCCCATCGTATCCATGCCAACATTGGCTACACAGCCTAATCCCACTTTCCAGCTCTAGGTCCATAACCTTGCAGGTTATGGCACTTCAGGTGCACATCCAAGTACTTTTTAAATGTGGTGAGGGTTTCTGTCTCTACCACCCACAACCCTCTGCACAAATAAATTTCTCCTCAATTCCCCTCTAAACCTCCTACCAATTACTTTAAATTCATGCCCTCTGCTGAGGTAAATAGGCCCTTTCTATCCACTATATCTAGGCTCATCATAATTTTATACACCTCAATGAGGTCTCCCTTCAGCCTCCTCTGTTTCAATGAAAACAAATCCAACCTATCCAATCTGTCCTCATAGCTTAGACTCTCCACTCCCGGCAACATCCTTGCAAATTTCCTCTGTACCCTCACTAGTGCAATCAAGTCCTTCCTGTAATGTGGTGACAAGAACTGCACGCAGTACTCCAGCTGTGGCCTAATCAGTGTTTTATACATTTGAAGCATAACCCCCCTGCTCTTGAATTCTATGCCTTGGCTAATAAAGGCAAGTATTCCGTATGCCTTCTTAACCACCTTATCTACTTGGACATGCACTCCAAGGTCCCCTTGTTCCTCTACACTTCTGAGTATCCTACCATTTAATGTGTATTCCCTTTCCATGTTAATCCTCCCAAAATGCATTACCTCACATTTCTCTGGATTAAATTCTATTTGCCACTGTTCTGCCCACCTGACCAGTTGATTGATATCTTCCTGCAGTCTGCAACTTTCTTCTTCATTATCAACCACACAGCTGATTTTAGTATCATCTGCAAACTTCTTAATCATACTCCCTATATTCAAATCTAGATCATTGATATAAATCACAAAAAGCAAGGGACCTAGTTATGAGCCCTGCGGAACCCCACTGGAAACATCCTTCCAAAACCCACCAACTATTACCCTTTGCTTCCTGCCTCCGAGCCAATTTTGCATCCAACTTGCCACTTTGCCCTGGATCACATGGGCTTTTACTTTTGTGACCAGTCTACCACGTGGCACCTTAGCAAAAGCTTTGCTAAAGTCCATATACCCTACATAATACACTTTGCCTTCATCGACACTCCTGGTTACCCCCTTGAAAAATTCAATCAAGTTAGTCAGACCTTCCCTTAACAAATCCTTGATTAATCTGAGTCTTTCTATGTGAAGATCCTGTCCTTCAGGATTTTTTCCAGTAATTTTCCCACCACTGAGGTTAGGCTGACTGGCCTGTAATTACTCAGTCTATCCCTTTCTCCCTTCTTAAACAAAGGTAACACGTTAGCCGTCCTCCAGTTCTCCGGCACCACACCTGAAGCCAGAGAGGATTGGAAAATGATCGTCCAAGCCTCTGCTATTTCCTCTTTTGCATCTTCCACTCCATTACCATGAAATTCGGGACCTGGAACATCAGGACCCCCATGGACAACTCCAACAGTGACAGGCCGGAACGCCGCACCACCATAGTTGCCCGGGAACTTAGACACTTTGACATCGACATCGCCGCCCTAAGCGAGACCTGGTGAGCAGGGGAAAGCCAGCTCAAGGAACAAGGTGGATGTTACACCTTTTTCTGGAAAGGAAAACCAGAGGAAGAACGCCGCCTTCACGGAGTCGGCTTCGCCATCAAAAATGAGCTGGTTGACCGCCTCAAAAACTCCCTCTGTGGGATTAATGAATGCCTCATGACTCTTCGACTCACCCTAGCCCGGAACCAATGTGCCACAGTCATCAGTGCGTATGCCCCAACACTCGATGCAACGGATGAGACCAAAGAGGGTTTTTATTCCAACCTCAAAACATCCCTATCTCGCAGGCAACAAACTGATCCTCCGAGGTGACACAGCCCTCTCGGGAGACGTATTTGGCACAGAGGGGGTAGGGAAAGCCAACTCCAGCGGGACCCTACTTCTGACAAAATGTCTAGAACATGAACTTCTCATCACCAACACCTTGTTCCACCAGAGGGACAAATACAAGGCATTGTGGCAACACCCTCGCTCCAAACACTGACACCTGCTCAACTATGTCATTATCCGAGCCAGGGATCACAAGGATGTGCGCATCACCTGCACAATGACAGGAGCTGACAACTGCTGGACGGACTACCACCTAATCCAATCCATCATCGACATTAACATAGCCCCAAAGCGGAGGGGGCAGCAGAAGCAGTGCCACAAAAAAGTCAATGCCGGGGCACTTAAAGACGCAGCAAAGAGAGCCCTATAGAACCAGCGTCTCACAGCTAACCTGGCGTGCCTTGATGATCCTGAGATGCAGAATGTCCACAGTGCTTGGTCTGCCCTCCAGGCTTCCATAACCAGTGCCTCCAAGAGACACTTGGTCACTCAACCAGAAAACACCAGGATTGGTTTGATGAGAATGATCAGGAGATCGAAGAACTAATAGATCGCAAGCACAGAGCATTTCTGAGCCTCAAGCAACAACCCAACTCGGGAGCAGCAAAGCAACATTACAGGCGGCTCAAGGCTGAGGTCCAACAAAAAACTCGAGACCTAAAGAACAGGTGGTGGATGGAGAAAGCACAGGAGATACAACAACTGGCCGACAGCCATGTTTGAGAATTCTTCATTGCAGTCAAGGCCACCTACGGTCCAAACTCCTAAGGCTCCACCCCACTGCTGGCCAAGAACGGGGAAACACTCATCAAGAACAACGAGGCAGTCAGGGCCCGCTGGAAGGAGCACTTCAAAGATGTCCTCAATCGAGACTCTGCCTTTGACTCGAGTGTTCTCGACTCCATCCCACAGCATGCTACCCACCACCACCTCAGTGAAACCCCAACGTTGCACGAGGTAGGAAAAGCCATAAGACAGCTCAAGAACAACAAGGCTACAGAAGCGGATGGGATCCCTGCTGAGGCACTAAAGTATGGTGGAGAGGCGCTGTTGGCGCAGACACACGACCTCATCTCTCTCATCTGGAGGGAGGAGAGCATGCCGGGAGATCTCAGAGATGCAGTGATCGTGACCATCTTTAAAAAAGGGGACAAGTCCGACTGCGGCAACTACAGAGGAATCTTCCTGTTATCAGCCACTGGGAAAGTTGTCGCTAGAGTCCTCCTCTACCGTCTTCTCCCTGTGGCCGAGGAGCTCCTCCCAGAGTCACAGTACGGATTTCGTCCCCTACGGGGCACAACAGACATGATCTTTGCAGCGCGACAGCTGCAGGAAAAATGCGGGGAGCAGCGCCAGCCCTTATATATGATCTTCTTCGACCTTACAAAGAGCTTTGACACTGTCAACCGTGAGGGTCTATGGAGCGTGCTCCTCCATTTCGGATGCCCACAAAAGTTCGTCAACATCCTTCGCCTGTTCCATTACAACATGCAGGCCGTGATCCTTACCAACGGATCCATTACAGACCCAATCCACCTCCGGACCGGAGTCAAACAAGGCTGCGTCATCACTCCAACTCTCTTCTCAATCTTCATCGCTGCCATGCTCTACCTCACAATCAGTAAGCTCCCCATTGGAGTAGAACTAAACTACAGAACCAGTGGGAACCTGTTCAACCTTCGCCGTTTCCAGGCCAGGTCCAAGACCACCCCAACCTCTGTCGTCGAGCTACAGTACACGGACGATGCCTGCGTCTTCACACATTCAGAGGCTGAACTCCAGGACATAGTCGACGTAGTCACTGAGGCATATGAAAGCATGGGCCTTAAGCTAAACATCCATAAGACAAAGATCCTCCACCAACCTGTCCTCGCCGCACAGCACTGCCCCTCAAGTCATCAAGATCCACGGCGCAGCCCTGGACAACGTGGACCATTTCCTGTACCTCGGGAGCCTCTTATCAACAAAAGCAGGCATTGATGAGGAGATTCAACACCGCCTCCAGTGCGCCACTGCAGCCTTCGGCCGTCTGAGGAAAAGCGTGTTCGAAGACCAGGCCCTCTAATCAACCACCAAGCTCATGGTCTACAGGGCTGTAGTAATACCCGCCTTCCTGTATGGCTCAGAGGCACGGACCATGTACAGTAGACACCTCAAGTCGCCAGAGAAATACCACCAATGATGCCTCCACAAGATCCTACAAATTCCCTGGGAGGACAGGCACACCAACATTAGCGTCCTCGACCGGGCCAACATCCCCAGCATTGAAGCACTGACCACACTTGATCAGCTCTGTTGGGCAGGCCACATTGTCCGCATGCCAGACACGAGACTCCCAAAGCAAGCGTTCTACTCAGAATTCCTTCATGGCAAATGAGCCAAAGGTGGGCAGAGGAAATGTTACAAGGACACCCTCAAAGCCTCCCTGATGGAGCACAGCATCCCCACCGACACCTGGGAGTCCCTGGCCAAAGACCACCCTGAGTGGAGGAAGAGCATCCGGGAGCACCTTGAGTCTTATCGCCGAGTGCATGCAGAAAACAAGTGCAGGCAGCGGAAGGAATGCACGGCAAACCTGTCCCACCCTCCCTTACCCTCAATGACTGTCTGTCCCACCTATGGGAGGGACTGTGGCTCTCATATTGGACTGTTCAGCCACGTAAGGACTCATTCTAAGAGTGGAAGCAAGTCTTCCTCGATTCGGAGGGACTGCCTATGATGATGATGATTGTTATGAATGTAAACATTGTAACTGTGTAAGACTTGCCACCAGAGGACGCAACTGTTGTAGGCCCAAGGGTCACCTGCACACCTTGTGCAAGGGAGTATAAAATGTTGTCTGCCATGCTGCTTTGGCACTCTGGAGTTGTATTAAAGAGACTAAGGTCACATCAGTTTTAGCTCACAGTACTGTCTTGTGGAGTTCTTCCATACTTAACAATTGACGACGAGTAGCAGATTACGAACTTTCACGCAGTCACATATTTTAGAGAGATTTGTAGAGGGTGATGATTGGGAAGCCTTCATTGAGTGTCTTGACCAGTACTTCGTGCCCAACGAGCTGGATGGGGTCGATACAGGGATCAAGTGCAGGGCGATTCTTCTCACCGTGTGTGGGCCCACAATATACGGCCTCATCAAGAATCTGCTAGCACCAGAGAAAGCAACGGAGAAGACATATACAGCGTTGTGTACGCTGATTCAGGAACACCTCAAGTCGAAGGAGAACGTCTTAATGGCCAGATATCGCTTCCACACGCACCATTGCTCCGAGGGCCAGGACGTGGCGAGTTATGTCACTGACCTGAGACGCCTAGCGGGAACTTGCGAATTTGCTGGATTTTTGGGGGGAACTGCTGTGGGACTTTTTTGTGCTTTGCATCGGCCAAGAGGTCATTCTTCGCAAGCTGCTGTCCACCGAATCCTTAGACCTGAGCAAGACCATCACGATAGCCCAGGCATTCATTCACGAGCAATAACACCAGACAAATATCTTCCCAGCATCGAAGCTCACCAGCAAGTACTGTGCATAAAATAACGTTGCTAACAGGCAGAACTGCAAATGGCCGGGCCTACACGCCTGCAGCTGCAAGACCTAGGATGACTCAGAGTCCGCCATTGGGCATGAATGCAAATCCATTACCATGTTGGCGCTGCGGGGGTAATCATCGAGCCCATCAATGTCAATTCAAGCACTACATGTGCAAAGGCTGCGAAACAATGCGACACCTCCAGTGAATGTGCAAGAGTGCTATGACTCACGACGTGGCAGAGTCAGCAGAACAAACAAGAGAGGCAACTCAACCCGGGGAAGAAGTGTATGGGGTACACACCTTTACCACCAAGAGCCCTCCCATTATGCTGAAAGTCAAATTGAATGGTATTCTGGTATCAGTGAAGTTGGACACGGGGGCAAGTCAGTCAATTATGAGCCAGAAACTGTGGGGCAACAAGGCACAAAGGCCCAAACTGAGCCCGATTCAGACAAAGCTGCACACCTACACCAAAGAGCTCATACCAATCATTGGCAGTGCGGCAGTTAAAATATCATACGATGGAGATGTGCATGATTTATCACTGTGGATTGTACCAGGCAATGGCCCAACACTATTCAGCAGAAGCTGGCTGGGAAAGATTCGATGGAACTGGGACGACATCAATGCACTATCTTCAGTGGATGACGCCGCGTGCGCCCAAGTGTTGAGCAAGTTTCCGTGGCTATTTGAACCAGGCATCGGCAACTTCACAGGCGTCAAGGTGCAGATCCATCTTGTCCCCGATGAAAGGCCCGTTTGTCACAAGGCTTGAGCGGTTCCATATATGATGAGGGAGAAAGTCGAGATTGAACTGGACAGACTTCAAAGAGAGGGAATCATATCGCAAGTCGAGTTCAACGAGTGGGCCAGTCTGATTGTTCCAGTGTTGAAAAGCGATGGCACGGTCAGAATCTGCGGAGGCTACAAGGTGATGATCAACAGAGTCTCGTTACAGGACCAGTACCTGCTACCCAAGGTGGATGACCCGTTCCCAACGTTAGCAGGGGGGAAGTCGTTCACCAAGTTGGACCTAACCTCCGCCTACATGACACAGGAGCTGGCTGAATCTTCAAAAAGATTGACATGCATCAACGCGCACAAAGGACTGTTTATATACCATCGGTGCCCTCTTGGGATTCGCTTGGCTGCTGCCATCTTCCAGAGGAACATGGGGAGTCTGCTGAAATCGACTCCCTGCATCGTTGTGTTTCAAGACAACATCCTGATCACCAGTCGTAGTACCACCAAACATCTGCACAACCTGGAGGAGGTTCTAAGTCGACTAGACAGAGTAGGACTCAGGCTGAAACGCTCCAAGTGTGTTTTCCTGGTGCCAGAGGTCGAATTTTTGGGGAGAAAGATTGCGGCAGATCGCATCAGACCTGTTATGTCCAGAATAAAGTAACGTGATTGAGTACTGTAGACATGAGTAAGTGTGACCTCAATCTCTTTATTCTAACTCCAGAGTGTTGGGAGAGCATGGGAGGCCTGCTTATATACAGTGCTCCCAAGGGATGCTGGGATCCCTTGGAACTCCAACAGATACACCCTCTGGTGGCAGTAAAATGCTGGTTACATAGGGTTGCATACATAACATCATTCCCTCCCAAAGTCAATAGTACACTTATATACAGGGTGAGACGATCTGGGGCTTTTCGCATCCGAGTCGATCGTTTCGGTACAAATGCAGGTGCAGGTGAGTTTGTTGGTCCTTCGCTGGGCTACTGTGCAGCTGGCCTTGCCGGGCTGCTGGGGATGATGAGTTCAGCTTCATGGTCAGCCGTGGTGTCGGTTGCCACTTGTGTGTGTCGGAGGGTTGAAGTTGGTGGTGCCCTCTTCAGATTGCTTGTGGCAGTCTGAGAATCGCAGTTTGATTTGGTCCAAATACTTTCTGCAAGTTAGTTCATTTGCGAGTTTGACCTGAAACACCCTACTCCCTTCTTTGGCTATGACAATGCCAGCAAGCCATTTGGGACCATTAGTTAAGTACAAATACAGGGTCATTGACTTCAATATTGCGTGACAAATTTGCGCATCATGGTACATGCTTTGTTGATGCCACGTGCCCACGACGTGATCATGGAGATCAGGGTGGACGAGAGAGAGCCTTGTTATGAGCGCACTTTTCATGAGCAGCTCGGCTGGGGAAACCCCGGTGAGCGAGTGGGGCCTGGTGCGGTAGCTGAGCAGGACTCGGGACAGGCGGGTCTGCAGGGAGCCTTCCGACACGCGTTTCAAGCTTTGCTTGATGGTTTGGACTGCCCATTCTGCCTGGCCATTGTGACGTGCTTGATCCTATTGTGGGTCATGAATTCCTTGAATTCAGCTCTGGTGAAGCACGGCCCATTGTCGCTGACGAGGACATCAGGCAGGCCGTGCGTGGCAAACATGGCTCGTAGGCTTTCGATGGTGGCAGTGGACGTGCTTACAGACATTATTACACACTCAATCCATTTTGAATAAGCATCCACAACTACCAAGAACATTTTGCCAAGAAACGGGCCAGCGAAGTCAACGTGGATCCTAGACCACGGTTTGGAGGGCCATGACCACAAACTTAGCGGTGCCTCCCTGGGTGCATTGCTCAGTTGAGAGCAAGTGTTGCATTCGCGGACGCAAGACTCCAAATCTGAGTCAATGCCGGGCCACCACACATGGGATCTGGCTATAGCTTTCATCATTACTATGCCTGGGTGGGTACTGTGCAGGTCACGTTTGAACATTTCCCTGCCTTTCTTGGGCAAAACCACGTGATTACCCCGCAAAAGACCGTCCGCCTGTATGGACATTTCATCTTTGCTTGATCTCTTCATGCATCTCCGCTGGGACGCTGGACCAGCTCCCATGGAGGACACAGTTTTTTACAAGGGACAGTAAAGGATCCTGGCTGATCCAGGTCCTGATCTGGCGGGCTGTAATGGGTGACTTTTCGTTTTCAAATGCATCCATCACCAAGAGCAAGTCTACAGGCTGTGCCATTTCCACCCCGGTGGTGGGCAATGGTAGCCGACTGAGGGCGTCAGCACAGTTCTCTGTGCCTGGCCTGTGGCGGATTACATAGTTATCTGCAGACATCATTGTCATGTATCTTACATTATTATATATAACTGTATCCTAACATGCTGTACATGACTGTAATAAGATATGACCTGTAACCACCAGCATACCTTACCACCAGGGGTGCACTTGCAAGAGACAGGTATATAAGGACAGGTCTCAGGCAAGTGCAGCATTCCAGAGCTGTGAAATAAAGGTGCAGGTCCAGAGTGACCTTGACTTCACTACATGCCTCGTGTGAATCTGTACTGAGGGGACAGGACTTTACAATCGTGAGCGCCCATCTTTGGATGCGAGCAGAGGCATTGGAATTGATACTTTTGCTCTCTGAGAATAGCGATATGAGCGGCTTATGGTCAGTTTCTAACTCGAACTTACGCCCAAACAGATACTCATGCATTTTTTTTACCCCATATACGCATGCCTGAGCTTCTTTTTCAATCATGCTGCAGGCCCTTTCGGCCTTGCACAAGCTCCTGGACGCATAAACGTCCGGTTGCAATGTTCCCAATTTGTTTGCTTGCTGTAACACACACCCGACCCCATACGAAGAAGGATTGCAAGCTAGCACTAAACATTTACAAGGATCATACAGGACAAGCATTTTGTTGGAACATAACAGATTTTGGGCTTTCTCAAAAGCTGTCTCTAGTGATTTCCCCCATACCCAGTCATCTCCCCTGCATAGCAACACGTGTAGAGGTTCTAGCAAGGTGCTTAACCCGGGTAGGAAATTACCAAAACAATTGAGGAGTCCCAGGAATGACCACAGCTTCGTCACGTTCTGTGGTCTCGGCACATTCCTGATGGCCTCCGTCTTGGCGTCTGATGCCGTCTGCAGCGATTCTTCTCCCTAAGAACTCGACCTCTGGTGCCAGGAAAACACACTTCGAGCGTTTCAACCTGAGTCCCACATGATCTAGCCAACTTAGAACCTCTTCAAGGTTCTGCAAGTGTTCGATGGTGTCCCGACCTGTGACCAGTATGTCGTCCTAGAAAACCACGGTGCGCGGAACCGACTTTAGCAGACTCTCCATGTTCCTTTGAAAAATGGCCGCGGCCGATCAAATCCCAAACGGGCATCTATTGTAGATGAACAGACCTTTGTGCGTGTTGATGCAGGTGAGGCCTTTCGAAGATTCCGCCAGCTCCTGCGTCATGTAGGCCAAGGTCAGGTCCAACTTGGTGAATGTCTTTCCTCCTGCCAGCGTCGCAAATAGGTCGAATGCCTTGGGTAGCGGGTACTGGTCCTGTAGCGAAAAACGATTAATTGTTACTTTATAGTCCCCGCAAATTCTGACCATGTCATCGCCCTTGAGAACTGGAACAATTGGACTGGCCCACTCGTTGAACTCCACCAGCACGATGATGCCCTCTCATTGCAGCCTGTCAAGCTCGATCTCCACTTTCTCTCGCATCAAAATTGGCACCACCCTTGCCTTGTGTTGGATGGGTCATGTACCGGGAATCAAGTGGATCTGCACCTTCGCTCCCGAGAAGCTTCCGATGTCTGGCTCAACAACGACAGAAACTTGCTCAGAACCTGGGTACATGAGGCGTCGTCAACACATGCTCACAACTGAGCAATGCACCAAGGGAGGCTCCATTGAGTCTGTGATCATGGCCCTCCAAACCGAGGTCCAGGGTCCATGTAGATTTTGCTGGCCCCTTTCTCGGAAAGATGTTTTTAGTTGTAGTGGACGCTTACTCTAAATGGATTGAATGTGCAATCTTGTCATCCAGCACATCCACTGCCACCATTGAAAGCCTCCGGGTTATGTTCGCCACCCATGGCTTGCCCGACTCCCTTGTCAGTGACAATGGACCGTGTTTCACCAGCTCGAAATTCAACGAGTTTATGACCTGCAATGGCATCAAGCATGTCAGGTCTTCCCCATTTAAGCCCGCATTTAATGGTCAAGCGGAACGGGCAGTCCAAACCATCAAGCAGAGCTTGAAACATGGGACGGACGGTTCCCTGCAGACCCGGTTATATCGGATTCTGCTCAGCTACCACACACAACCCCACTCACACACTGGGGTTCCACCTGCAGAATTGTTCATGAAGAGAGCACACAAAATCAGTCTCTCCCTAGTCCACCCAGATCTAAATGATCATGTGGAAACCTGGCGTCACCAGCAAAACATGTACCACGATCGCGCGGCTGTATCACGTGACATTGATGTTAATGACCCTGTGTTTGTCCTGAATTATGGTCATGATCCTAAATGGGTTGCTGGCACTACCTTGGCCAAGGAGGGGAATAGAGTGCTTATAGTCAAACTACTGAATGGACAAATGTGCAGAAAGCATTTGGATCAGACCAAACTGCGGTTCACCGACAAACAGGACCAACCTGAAGAGGACATCACCATCATCGATCCACCAACACACACCCAACCAGCAATCAACCTCGTGTCAATCAAGGGGATGAACCCACCATTCCCAACAGTCCTGTCACACCAGCCGTGCCGCAGTGCAGCAATGGTCCAACCAACTCACCCATGCCAGAGTTTGAACTCAGACGATCAACCAGGAAGCGTAGGGCCCCGGATCGTCTCAACTTGTAAATAATTTGTATCAAAGACTTTGGAGGGGAGTGATGTTATGTGTGTAAACATTGTAACTGTGTAAGACTTGTCACCAGAGGGTGCACCTGGTGGAGGCCCAAGGATCACCTGCACACCTCATGCAAGGGAGTATAAAAGGTTGTCTGCCATGCTGCTTAGGTACTCTGGAGTTGTATTAAAGAGACTAAGGTCACGTCAATTTTAGCTCACAGTACTCAGTCTTGTGGAGTTCTTCCATACTTAACAATGATGATGATGACTTAGCAGCCTGGGATACATTTCATCTGGGCCTGGGGATTTATCCACTTTCTAAGTTGCTAAACCCCTTAATACCTCCTCTCTCACTATGTTTATTTCATCTAATATTTCACACTTCTCCTCGATAGTGGTGTCTGCATCGCCTCTCTCTTTTGTGAAAACAGACGCAAAGTATTCAGTACGAACCATACTCACATCTTCCGCCTCCACAAATAGATTACCCTCATGATCTCTAATAGGCCCTATCCTTTCTTTAGTTATCCACTTACTCTTAATATATTTATAAAACATCTTTGGGTTTTCCTTGATTTTACTTGCCAAGAATTTTTCATGCTCTCTCTTTGCTTTCCTGATATACTTTTTAATTTCACTCTTGGACTTTCTATACTCCTCGAGAGATTCTGCAGTATTTTGCCCTCGGTATCTGTCATAAGCTTCCCTTTTTTTCTTTATCCTACACTGTATGTCCCTCGACATCCAGGGGGCTCTAGATTTGTTAGTCCCACCCTTTTTCTTTGGCCTGTACCCTACAGATCTCCTCCTTGAATGCTTCCCACTGCTCTGACACTGATTTACCTTCAAGTAGCTGCTCCAGTCCACTATGGCAAAATCACTTCTCAGCTTAGCAAAGTTAGCTTTTCCACAATTTAGAACTTTTATTTCTGGTCTATCCTTGTCCTTTTCCATAACTACCTTCAAACTGACTGAATTACGGTCACTAGCACCCACATACTCTCCCACTGATATTCCATCCACCTGCCCAGTTTCATTCCCTAAAACTAAATCCAGAACTGCTCCCTCCCATGTTGGGCTTGCTAAATATTCTCTTAAGAACATAAGAACATAAGAAATAGAAGCAAAAGTATGCCATTTTGCCCCTCGAGCCTGCTCCACCATTCAATAAGATCATGGCTGATCCGATCATGGACTCAGCTCCACTTCTCTGCCTGCCCATAACCCTTTACTCCCTTATCGCTCAAAAATCTGTCTATCTCCGCCTTAAATATATTCAATGACCCAGCCTCCACAGCTCTCTGGGGCAGAGAATTCCACAGATTTACAAACCTGTAAGAGAAGAAATTTCTCTTCATCTCAGTTTTAAATGGCCGGCTCCTTATTCTAAGACTATGTCCCCTAGTTTTAGATTCCCCTATGAGTGAAAATATCCTCTATGCATCCACCTTGTCGAGCCCCCTCATTATTTTATAAGTTTCAATAAGATCGCCTCTCATTCTTCTGAACTCCAATATGTATAGGCCCAACCAACTCAATCTATCCTCATAAGTCAGCCCCCTCATCTCCGGAATCAACCTTGTGAACCTTCTCTGAACAGCCTCCAATGCAAGTATATCCTTCATTAAACACAGAGACCAAAACTGTACGCAATACTTCAGGTGTGGCCTCACCAAAACCCTGTACAGTTGTAGCAGGACTTCTCTGCTTTTATACTCTATCCCCTTTGCAATAAAGGCCAACATTCCATTTGCCATCCTGATTACTTGCTGTACCTGCATACTAACATTTTGTGTTTCATGCACAAGGACTCCCAGGTCTCTCTGTACTGCAACACTTTGCAATTTTTCTCCATTTAAACTATAATTTGCTTTTCTATTATTTCTGCCAAAGTGGATAACCTCACATTTTCCCACATTATACTCCATCTGCCAAATTTTTGCCCACTCACTTAGCCTGTCTATATCCCTTTGCAGATTTTTTGTGTCCTCCTCACAATTTGCTTACCCACCCATCTTTGTATCATCAGCAAACTTGGCTACATTACACTCAGTCTGTTCATCCAAATCATTAATATAGATTGTAAATAGTTGAGGCCCCAGCACCGATCCCTGCGGCACCCCACTAGTTACTGTTTGCCAATCCAAAAATGATCCATTTATCCTGACTCTCTGTTTTCTGTTCGTTAGCCAGTCTGCTATCCATGCTAATAGATTACCCCCAACCCCGTGAACTTTTATCTTGTGCAGTAACCTCTTATGTGGCACCTCATCGAGTGCCTTCTGGAAATCCAAATACACCACTTCCACTGGTTCCCCCTTATCCAACCTGCTCATTACATCCTCAAAGAACTCCAGCATTAATGTCAAACATGATTTCCCTTTCATAAAACCATGCTGACTCTGCTTGATTGAATCATGCTTTTCCAAATGTGCAACTGCTACTGCTTCCTTAATAATGGACTCCAGCATTTTCCCAACGACAGATGTTAGGCTAACTGGTCTGTAGTTTCCTGTTTCTTCTCTGCCTTCTTTTTAAAATAGGGGCGTTACATTTGCGATTTTCCAATCTGCTGGGACCGCCCCAGAATCCAGAGAACTTTGGTAGATTATAACCAATGCATCCACTATCTCTGCAGCCACTTCTCTTAAGATCCTAGGATGTAAGGCATCAGGTCCAGGGGACTTGTCCGCCTTTAGTCCCATTATTTTACCTTGTACTACTTCATTAGCGATAGTGATTCCTCCCTACTATTGGGATGTTTTTAGTGTCTTAGAAACATAGAAAATAGGTGGAGGAGTAGGCCATTCGGCCCTTCGAGCCTGCACCACCATTCAATATGATCATGGCTGATCATGCAACTTCAGTACCCCATTCCTACTTTCTCTCCATACCCCTTGATCCCTTTAGCTGTAAGGGCCACATCTAACTCTCTTTTGAATATATCTAATGAATTGGCCTCAACAACTTTCTGTGGTAGAGAATTCCACAGGTTCACAATTCTCTGAGTGAAGAAGTTTCTCCTCATCTCGGTCTTAAATGGCTTACCCCTTATCCTGAGACTGTGATCCGTGAAGACTGATACAACCTATTTGTTCAACGTCTCTGCCATTTCCCTGTTCTCCATTATTAATTCCACTATTTCATCCTCCAGGGACCAACATTTACTTTAGCCACTCTTTTCCTTTTTATGTACCTGTAGAAACTCTTACTATCTGTTTTTGTATTTCGTGCTAGTTTACTTTCATAATCTATCTTCCCTCTCTTAATCATTTTTTTAGTCGTTCTCTGCTGGCTTTTAAAAATTTTCCAATCCTCTGGCCTCCCACTAGTCTTGGTCACATTGTATGCTTTTGTTTTCAATTTGATACCCTCCCTTATTTCCTGAATTAGCCATGGATGATTATCCCTTCTCTTACAGTCTTTCCTTCTCATTGGGATATATTTTTGTTGCGAGTTATGAAATATCTCCTGAAATGTGTGCCACTGCTCATCAACCGTTCTTTAATCTATTTTCCCAGTCCACCTTAGCCAACTCTACCCTCATACCTTTGTAGGCTCCTTTATTTAAGCTTAGGACCCTGGTTTGAGAACCAACTTTCTCACCCTCCAACTGAATTTGAAATTCGACCAATTATGGTCACTCATTCCTAGAGGATCTTTTACTATGAGATCATTTATTAATCCTGCCTCAATATTTAGTACTAGATCTAAGATAGCCTGCTCCCTGATTGATCCCGCAATGTATTGTTCAAGGAATATGAGGAGAGACTGGATCAACTGGGCCTTTATACACTGGAGTTTAGAAGGATGAGAGGGGATCTCATAGAAACGTATAAGATAATGACGGGATGGGACAGGTTAGATGCGGGAAGAATGTTCCCGATGTTGGGGAAGTCCAGAACCAGAAGACACAGTATTAGAATAAGGGGTAGGCCATTTAGGACTGAGATGAGGAGAAACTTCTTCACTTAGAGAGTTGTTAACCTGTGGAATTCCCTGCCGCAAAGAGTCGTTGATGCCAGTTCATTGGATATATTCAAGAGGGAGTTAGATATGGCCCTTACGGCTAAAGGGATCAAGGGGTATGGAGAGAAAGCGGGAAAGGGGACTGAGGTGAATGATCAGCCATAATCTTATTGAATGGTGGTGCAGGCTCGAAGGGCCAAATGGCTTACTCCTGCACCTATTTTCTATGTTTCTATGTTTCTATGAAACTATCCCGGATACACTCTATGAACTCCTCAAAGCTACCCGTGCCAATTTGCTTTCTCCAATCAATATGAAATGCATTGAATGCATTTTAGGAATTCCGCACCCTCTATACCCTTCAAACTAATGTTGTCACAGTTAATATTAGGATACTTGTTAGGATAGCATATTATTCAGTTCAAAAGGCTGCCTTATAAGGAAGTAATTTTAACGAGGTACTAACAACATGGCGACCACAGAAGCACAGGGCTAGAAATTCAACTAATTTGTACCTCCCCGAGGGCAGTAACGGGGCGCAAATGCCTTACTACCTGCGTGCAGTGCTGTTATAGACTCCCGCCATGTTGAGCTATAGTTTAGCGGCGGTGCTACGGCTTTGCGCCCCGATCTCCTGCACCCGGGGATCGTGACGTCATCAGCGTACATAGAAACATAGAAACATATAAAATAGGTGCAGGAGTAGGCCATTCGGCCCTTCTAGCCTGCACCGCCATTCAATGAGTTCATGGCTGAACATGCAACTTCAGTACCCCATTCCTGCTTTCTCGCCATACCCCTTGATCCCCCTAGTAGTAAGGACTTCATCTAACTCCTTTTTGAATATATTTAGTGAATTGGCCTCAACAACTTTCTGTGGTAGAGAATTCCACAGGTTCACCACTCTGGGTGAAGAAGTTTCTCCTCATCTCGGTCCTAAATGGCTTACCCCTTATCCTTAGACTGTGACCCCTGGTTCTGGACTTCCCCAACATTGGGAACATTCTTCCTGCATCTAACCTGTCTAAACCCATCAGAATTTTAAACGTTTCTATGAGGTCCCCTCTCATTCTCCTGAACTCCAGTGAATACAAGCCCAGTTGATCCAGTCTTTCTTGATAGGTCAGTCCCGCCATCCCGGGAATCAGTCCAGTGAACCTTCGCTGCACTCCCTCAATAGCAAGAATGTCCTTCCTCAGGTTAGGAGACCAAAACTGTACACAATACTCCAGGTGTGGCCTCACCAAGGCCCTGTACAACTGTAGAAACACCTCCCTGTCCCTGTACTCAAATCCCCTCGCTATGAAGGCCAACATGCCATTTGCTTTCTTAACCGCCTGCTGTACCTGCATGCCAACCTTCAATGACTGATGTACCATGACACCCAGGTCTCGTTGCACCTCCCCTTTTCCTAATCTGTCACCATTCAGATAATAGTCTGTCTCTCTGTTTTTACCACCAAAGTGGGTAAACTCATATTTATCCACATTATACTTCATCTGCCATGCATTTGCCCACTCACCTAACCTATCCAAGTCGCTCTGCAGCCTCATAGCATCCCCCTCGCAGCTCACACTGTCACCCAACTTAGTGTCATCCGCAAATTTGGAGATACTACATTTAATCCCCTCGTCGAAATCATTAATGTACAGTGTAAACAGCTGGGGCCCAGCACAGAACCTTGCGGTACCCCACTAGTCACTGCCTGCCATTCTGAAAAGTACCCATTTACTCCTACTCTTTGCTTCCTGTCTGACAACCAGTTCTCAATCCATGTCAGCACACTACCCCCAATCCCATGTGCTTTAACTTTGCACATTAATCTCTTGTGTGGGACCTTGTCGAAAGCTTTCTGAAAGTCCAAATATACCACATCAACTGGTTCTCCCTTATCCACTCTACTGGAAACATCCTCAAAAAATTCCAGAAGATTTGTCAAGCATGATTTCCCTTTCACAAATCCATGCTGACTTGGACCTATCATGTCACCTCTTTCCAAATGCACTGCTATGACATCCTTAATAATTGATTCCATCATTTTACCCACTACTGATGTCAGGCTGACCGGTTTATAATTCCCTGTTTTCTCTCTCCCTCCTTTTTTAAGCAACGCCCCATTAGCGCCCCGGCCCCAAAATTCCTTTTCGCCTCCTGCAGCAGCACCAGCAGGAGGCGTGGCTCAGGCAGCTGGCTGCTACCAGGGCGAAATTTAAAGGCAAGGTGGCCGGTGGAAAGTACAAAAACAACAGAGCTTGGTTTTCCTGCTGCTGATCCGCTTTCTTCGCAGGGTCCTGGCCGCAATCGCTCTGTCTGAGTGCCGGGCTGATCACGGGAACCCCTACCATGGCTGTCCAGGTAGGTCCTTTTTTAATTCACAGAGCCTGCAGTGTGGGCCCTTCCCTTTCAGTGAGGGAAGGGCCCCTCGGACCCGGCAGCGCTGCACGGCCCAGTGTGCAGCTCTGCTGTGGTGTGCACTCTGTTCGTGCGCCAGGAAGGAAGTGGAGCGCTTGATTTAGCACTCCACTTCCTTCCGGGGGTGGTAACCTGAATTTTTAGACAGGGGCGAGACTTAAGCGCCTGGCGCTAAGTCTCTCGCCTCCCAGCTGTTACCGCCCCCTATCAGGGCCATAATGATTTTCTACCCGCCAATTTTTATTTCACAGTGTCCATTGCCACCACTGAGTGGAAGCGGGGTGGGACTTATGGCAGGACTCACAGCATACGGTCTGTTTTATAGTGAAGAGTCTGTTGACCATGAAATTGAAAGGGTTGAGCGGTACCTGTACATTGTGGCAGCAAATGCCCAGAGTTCAGAAGAACTCCGTGATTTCCAGCTTCTTCAGGAAAGGGCTTCTTTCAGGGAAATCTCCTGGGCAGGACACAGACACAATGAAGTCTGGAGCTGCTCTTGTAAGGATTTGTAATTCCCGAGAAATTAGACCAGGCTAATTCATTATGGCTCTTGTTTGTGAGGGGAATGTGTGCTGACCTTTAGCAGCTAAATTCACAAACAGACAATTAGCTCCAACTGAAAAGCTGGATACACTGAGAATAGAATTCTTTCTTTCTCTTTCCCTTCCACTCCAATTTTCTCAACCAAGTTTTGTTAAACTTGCAGAGAATCTTGGTTAGACCTCACTTCGAGTCCTATGCACTGGTCTCCATATTACAAAAAGGAAATTGAGGCAGTGGAGAGGGTGCAGAATAGCTTTCGAAGTTTGATACCAGAACTGAGAGGTTATCACTATCAGGAAAGGCTGAACAGGCTGACTCTTTTCTTTAGAAAAGAGAATGCTGAGGGGTGACCCGATAGAGGTCTTTAAAATTATGAAGGGGTTCGATAATGTAAATGTAGAGAAGATGGTTCCACTTGCGGAGGAGACCAAAACTAGGGGCCATCGATATAAGATAGTCACTAATAAATCCAATAGTGAATTCATGAGAAACCTTTTTACCCAGAGAGTGGTGAGAATGTGGAACTCGCTACCACAGGGAGTGGTTGAGGTGAATAGTATAGATGCATTTAAGAGGAAGCTGGATAAACACACGAAAGAGAAAGGAATAAAAAGATAGGCCAATAGGGTGAGATGAAGTAGGATGAGAGGAGGCTCGTGTGGAGCATAAACACCGGCCAAATGTTTGGGCTGAATGGCCTGTTTCTGTGCTGTACGTCCTGTGTTCATTCTTTCCTCCGGATGCTTGATGGAGGACATTTTCACAATGATTTGAGCATTGCTCACACATGAGCCTTCACAATGAGTGTTCACGGGACAGGTGATCATGAGAAAACCCACAGCTGAGCCTGACGCTATCCACTCCCACATCCACACCAGTTTGGTTTGGGAACATGGGCTTTATAAATAGAGGTATTGTGTACAAAAGCAAGGAAGTTATGCTGAACCTTTATAAAACACTGGTTCGGCCCCATAGAATCATAGAATCATGGGGCCCGAGTTTGGTCATACCTAAGTTCCGCCCATGTACCATCAAAAGGACCGTTAAGATCCTGATGGTACTTTGGGCAGAAGTTTGGTGGTAAAATGTGGAAAAAAACGCCCGGCTGAAAAAATGGGCCATACACGCCGATTCTGGGCAGCAGCAGGTGGTAGGTCGCATTCTGGGCGGCAAGTGCGATCCTCGGCAAAGTATCGGCGAGGATAGAGTCGGGCCCAGAGAGGCAGGAACAGGAAAAATAAAACATTTCCAACACATGAAAAAAAAACTACTACAAATCCTTCAGAGGACCCCATCCACCAAAATCGCTGCAAAAGAAATGAAGAAAACAAGTGCACTAACCATTTCTTGCAGGTCTTCATACTTACCCTTCCGGTAAGACCTGCCTCCACGCGGCAGTCTCTTCTGCTGCTGGAGCGAAGGACCGCCCGGAACAATCTGGGGAGTGAGCAGGCGGGAGGACTTTTGGCAGCGTTGCACGCGGGAGGACTTTTGTCAGCGTTGCACGCCGGCGCACACCAGCGGACGCCCCCGAGCGGTCTTCTCTCCCCGCCGGCATGAGGACCTGACCAAACTCACTCGGACAGGAGAGTGCCCAGAAAACATGGAGACCGCCGAGAAAACTCAGCGGCAGCCAGTGGTAAGTCGACCAAACTCGGGCCCATAGAAATTTATAGGATGGAAGGAGCCTATTTTGGCCCATCATGTTCGCGCCGGCTGACAAAGAGCTGTCCAGCCTAATCCCACTTTCCAGCTCTTGGTCTATAGCCTTGTAGGTTACGGCACTTCAAGTGCACATCTAAGCACATTTTAAATGTGGTGAGGGTTTCTGCCTCGACCCCCCTCTCAGGCTGTGAGTTCCAGATTCCTAATACCCTCTGGGCAAAAACATTTCCCCTCAAACCCCCTTTAATCTTCCTATCAATTACTTCAAGTCTATGTCCCCTGGTTGTTGACCCCTCTGCTACGGGAAATAGGTCCTTCCTATCCACTCTATCTAGGCCCCTCATAATTTTATACATCTCAATAACGTCATCCCTTAGTCTCCTCTGTTCTAAGGAAAACAAACCTTGCTCTTCTTGGAGTCTGAACCCTCAGCTGGAGTATTGTGTCCAATTCTGAGCACCACATCTTAGGAAGGATGTCAGGCCTTGGAGAGAGTGCAGAGGAGATTTACTAGAATGGTACCATGGATGAGGGACTTGAGGTATGTGGAGAGGCTGGAGAAGCTGAGGTTGTACTCCTTAGAGCAGAGAAAGTTCAGGGGAGATTTAATAGAGGTGTTCAAATTTATGATGGGGTTTTGATAGAGTAAATAAGGAGAAACTGTTTCCCCAGGCAGGAGGGCCGGTAACCAGAGGACACAGATTTAACGTAATAAAAGCAGAAAATACTGGAAATACTCAGCAGGTCAAGCAGCATCTGTGGAGAGAGAAACAGAGTTACTGGGTGAAAATTGCGGGCGGAGGCTTACTTCGGACGAACGCCTCTGACCCGAAAAAATCTTACGAAAATACCTGGTGGTCACAGAGGTGCCTTCGATTGCGGCCGAAGGCCTTCACTCACTGCGCAGCGTGCGGGGAGGTACGTGCGGAAATGTTGGAGTCACATGGGCCTGGAATACCAATCACTCTGCAGTATTCTCATTGATAAAAATGGGAGCTGTTTGTACGAGTTCCCATTACTCTCAATGAGAAAACCCTCCTAAAACAAGAAACACAGCATAAGAAATTTTAAAAAACACCTCACATATTTAAAATTAATTGAAATTAAATGAAATTGATTGTTTTAGAAAAAATATATATTTTGGGAATTTTTTTTAACGTGTTTTAATAGGGTTAAAAATAAACTTACCTTAATGGACAGGGTTTTTAATATAAAATTGTATGATTAAATTTAATTTTTATATGTTTTAAAACTCTTACATGGCAAAAATAAGCTATATGCCTGCTTTTGCCAGGTGTAAACGTTTGAAGGAGATTCGCTGGGCAAAAGATGGGTAAATAGCCCAATCTCTTCAGCGCGAATGTCCTTCTCCCGGGGATGCGGAAAGCCGGTTTTCAGCGCAGGCGCAACTCGCCCCGAAAACCGGCTTTTGCGCGGCCTCGCCGGATCCGTGCGCACTTTGTACGGACCCAGCAAGGCTGGAATTTTCAGCCCAATGTTTCAGGTCAATGACCCTTCATCAGAACAGATTTAATGTAATTGGCAAAAGAACCAGAAGGATGATGAGGACAATTTTTTTTACACAGCGAGTTGTTGTGATCTGGAATGCGCTGTCTGAAAGGGCGGTGGAAGCAGATTCAATAGTAACTTTCAAAAGGGAATTGTATAAATAAGGGAAAAGGCAAAATACACAGGGAAAGAGCAGGGGGAGTGGGACTAATTGGATCGCTCTTTCAAAGAGCTGGCACAGGCACGATGGGCCGAATAGCCTCCATCTGTGCTGTAGAATTCTATGATTCAGACCAATTGTGATGCCTCTTGGCTGTGATCAGTTAACTCAGCACAGGCCTGGGATCAAAACTGGGACTTTGGCAATCTGTGAGACTCTGCTTCTCACCGGATAAAATCATTAAACCATCAAGGAACGGCACTGAAGGAGGAGCTTTAACAAAGTGATTATTTTGTACAATGTACATCTTTGAAAGAGCGATCCAATTAGTCCCACTCCCCCTGCTCTTTCCCTGTGTATTTTGCCTTTTCCCTTATTTATCCAATTCCCTTTTGAAAGTTACTATTGAATCTGCTTCCACCGCCCTTTCAGACAGCGCATTCCAGATCGAGAGAGGCGGGAGTCGAGAGAAGCAGCGGCCTATAAAAGGCTCAGCAGTCCGGGGAGCGTCGAGAGAGGCGGGAGTCGAGAGAGGCAGCGGCCTATAAAAGGCTCAGCAGTCCGGGGAGCGTCGAGAGAGGCGGGAGTCGAGAGAGGCAGCGGCCTATAAAAGGCTCAGCAGTCCGGGGAGCGTCGAGAGAGGCGGGAGTTGAGAGAGGCAGCGGCCTATAAAAGGCTCAGCAGTCCGGGGAGCGTCGAGAGAGGCGGGAGTCGAGAGAGGCATGACTTGTGCAGCTCCAGCTGAGAGAAGTCAAAAAAGAAGTAGAAAGAAATCAAAAGGTGACGTCACAGCCAACGTGGTAAATGATTGGCTGCTGATTGGTGAGTAGTTTTTCTTTTTCTTTATTTGTCAGTAACTTTTAACATTGTTGTCGGCAATTTAAGTGTATCTAAGGGTTAAGTCATGGCAGGACAGCTCGGTCACGTGATATGCTCCTCCTGTACCATGTGGGAACACGGGGACAACACCAGTGTCCCTGACGACTACATGTGCGGGAAGTGTGTCCACCTCCGGCTACTGACAGTCCGCGTTGCGGAGTTGGAGCTGAAGGTGGATTCACTCTGGAGCATCCACGATGCTGAGAATGACGTGAGTATCACGTGTAACGAGTTGGTCTTACCGCAGGAGAAGGGTCCACAGCCAGCGAGGGAAGGAAGACCAGCAGGAAGAGTAGTGCAAGGAAGGTAGTGCAGGGGTCCCCTGTGGTCATCCCACTGCAAAACAGATACACTGCTTTGAGTGCTATTGAGGGGGATGACTCATCAGGAGCGGGCAGCAGCAGCCAAGTTCATAGCACTGTGGCTGGCTCTGTTGCACAGGAGGACAGGAAAAAGAGTGGGCGAGCGATAGTGATAGGGGATTCAATTGTAAGGGGAATAGATAGGCGTTTCTGCGGCCGCAACCGAGACTCCAGGATGGTATGTTGCCTCCCTGGTGCAAGGGTCAAGGATGTCTCGGAGCGGGTGCAGGACATTCTAAAAAGGGAGGGAGAACAGCCAGTTGTCATGGTGCATGTTGGTACCAATGACATAGGTAAAAAAAGGGATGAGTTCCTACGAAATGAATTTAAGGAGCTAGGAGCTAAATTAAAAAGTAGGACCTCAAAAGTAGTAATCTCGGGAATGCTACCAGTGCCACGTGCTAGTCAGAGTAGGAATCGCAGGATAGCTCAGATGAATACGTGGCTTGAGCAATGGTGCAGCAGGGAGGGATTCAAATTCCTGGGGCATTGGAACCGATTCTGGGGGAGGTGGGACCAGTACAATCCGGACGGTCTGCACCTGGGCAGAATCGGAACCAATGTCCTCGGGGGAGTGTTTGCTAGTGCTGTTGGGGAGGAGTTAAACTAATATGGCAGGGGGATGGGAACCAATGCAGGGAGATAGAGGGAAACAAAAAGGAGGCAAAAACAAAAGACAGAAAGGAGATGAGGAAAAGTGGAGGGCAGAGAAACCCAAGGCAAAGAACAAAAAGGGCCATTGTACAGCAAAATTCTAAAAGGACAGAGGGTGTTAAAAAAACAAGCCTAAAGGCTTTGTGTCTTAATGCAAGGAGTATCCGCAATAAGGTGGATGAATTAACTGTGCAAATAGATGTTAACAAATATGATGTGATTGGGATTACGGAGACGTGGCTCCAGGATGAGCAGGGCTGGGAACTCAACATCCAGGGGTATTCAACATTCAGGAAGGATAGAATAAAAGGAAAAGGAGGTGGGGTAGCATTGCTGGTTAAGGAGGAGATTAAGGCAATAGTTAGGAAGGACATTAGCTTGGATGATGTGGAATCTATATGGGTAGAGCTGCAGAACACCAAAGGGCAAAAAACGTTAGTGGGAGTTGTGTACAGACCTCCAAACAGTAGTAGTGATGTTGGGGAGGGCATCAAACAGGAAATTAGGGGTGCGTGCAATAAAGGTGCAGCAGTTATAATGGGTGACTTTAATATGCACATAGATTGGGCTAACCAAACTGGAAGCAATACGGTGGAGGAGGATTTTCTGGAGTGCATAAGGGATGGTTTTTTAGACCAATATGTCGAGGAACCAACTAGGGGGGAGGCCATCTTAGACTGGGTGTTATGTAATGAGAGAGGATTAATTAGCAATCTCGTTGTGCGAGGCCCCTTGGGGAAGAGTGACCATAATATGGTGGAATTCTGCATTGGGATGGAGAATGAAACAGTTAATTCAGAGACCATGGTCCAGAACTTAAAGAAGGCTAACTTTGAAGGTATGAGGCGCGAATTGGCTGGGATGGATTGGCGAATGATACTTAAGGGGTTGACTGTGGATGGGCAATGGCTGACATTTAGAGACCGCATGGATGAACTACAACAATTGTACATTCCTGTCTGGCATAGAAATAAAAAAGGGAAGGTGGCTCAACCGTGGCTATCAAGGGAAATCAGGGATAGTATTAAAGCCAAGGAAGTGGCATACAAATTGGCCAGAAATAGCAGCGAACCTGGGGACTGGGAGAAATTTAGAACTCAGCAGAGGAGGACAAAGGGTTTGATTAGGGCAGGGAAAATGGAGTATGAGAAGAAGCTTGCAGGGAACATTAAGACGGATTGCAAAAGTCTCTATAGATATGTAAAGAGAAAAAGGTTAGTAAAGACAAACGTAGGTCCCCTGCAGTCAGAATCAGGGAAGTCATAACGGGGAACAAAGAAATGGCGGACCAATTGAACAAGTACTTTGGTTCGGTATTCACGAAGGAGGACACGAACAACCTTCCGGTTATAAAAGGGGTCGGGGGGTCTAGTAAGGAGGAGGAACTGAGGGAAATCCTTATTAGCCGGGAAATTGTGTTGGGGAAATTGATGGGATTGAAGGCCGATAAATCCCCAGGGCCTGATGGACTGCATCCCAGAGTACTTAAGGAGGTGGCCTTGGAAATAGTGGATGCGTTGACAGTCATTTTCCAACATTCCATTGACTCTGGATCAGTTCCTATGGAGTGGAGGGTAGCCAATGTAACCCCACTTTTTAAAAAAGGAGGGAGAGAGAAAACAGGAAATTATAGACCGGTCAGCCTGACATCGGTAGTGGGTAAAATGATGGAATCAATTATTAAGGATGTCATAGCAGTGCATTTGGAAAGAGGTGACATGATAGGTCCAAGTCAGCATGGATTTGTGAAAGGGAAATCATGCTTGACAAATCTTCTGGAATTTTTTGAGGATGTTTCCAGTAGAGTGGATAAGGGAGAATCAGTTGATGTGGTATATTTGGACTTTCAGAAGGCGTTCGACAAGGTCCCACACAAGAGATTGATTGTGCAAAGTTAGAGCACATGGGATTGGGGGTAGTGTACTGACATGGATTGAGAACTGGTTGTCAGACAGGAAGCAAAGAGTAGGAGTAAATGGGTACTTTTCAGAATGGCAGGCAGTGACTAGTGGGGTACCGCAAGGTTCTGTGCTGGGGCCCCAGCTGTTTACACTGTACATTAATGATTTAGATGAGGGGATTAAATGTAGTATCTCCAAATTTGCGGATGACACTAAGTTGGGTGGCAGTGTGAGCTGCGAGGAGGATGCTGTGAGGCTGCAGAGCGACTTGGATAGGTTAGGTGAGTGGGCAAATGCATGGCAGATGAAGTATAATGTGGATAAATGTGAGGTTATCAACTTTGGTGGTAAAAACAGAGAGACAGACTATTATCTGAATGGTGACAGATTAGGAAAAGGGGAGGTGCAAAGAGACCTGGGTGTCATGGTACATCAGTCATTGAAGGTTGGCATGCAGGTGCAGCAGGCGGTTAAGAAAGCAAATGGCATGTTGGCCTTCATAGCAAGGGGATTTGAGTACAGGGGCAGGGAGGTGTTGCTACAGTTGTACAGGGCATTGATGAGGCCACACCTGGAGTATTGTGTACAGTTTTGGTCTCCTAACCTGAGGAAGGACATTCTTGCTATTGAGGGAGTGCAGCGAAGGTTCACCAGACTGATTCCCGGGATGGCGGGACTGACCTATCAAGAAAGACTGGATCAACTGGGCTTGTATTCACTGGAGTTCAGAAGAATGAGAGGGGACCTCATAGAAACATTTAAAATTCTGACGGGGTTAGACAGGTTAGATGCAGGAAGAATGTTCCCAATGTTGGGGAAGTCCAGAACCAGAGGTCACAGTCTAAGGATAAGGGGTAAGCCATTTAGGACCGAGATGCGGAGGAACTTCTTCACCCAGAGAGTGGTGAACCTGTGGAATTCTCTACCACAGAAAGTTGTTGAGGCCAATTCACTAAATATATTCAAAAAGGAGTTAGATGAGGTCCTTACTACTAGGGGGATCAAGGGGTATGGCGAGAAAGCAGGAATGGGGTACTGAAGTTGAATGTTCAGCCATGAACTCATTGAATGGCGGTGCAGGCTAGAAGGGCCGAATGGCCTAGTCCTGCACCTATTTTCTATGTTTCTATGTTTCTATGTTTCTATGTTTCTATGTTTCTTACTACTCGGGGGATCAAGGGTTATGGCGAGAAAGCAGGAAGGGGGTACTGAAGTTTCATGTTCAGCCATGAACTCATTGAATGGCGGTGCAGGCTAGAAGGGCTGAATGGCCTGCTCCTGCACCTATTTTCTATGTTTCTATATTTCTATGTTAACAGCAACATACTGTCAAAGAGTTGCAAGCACGTGAAACGCTGGAAATGCACAGTAAAGTATTTGCTTCATGGGTTCTTTGCTAAAGAATTCTTAGCAATACATTGCTATGAAGAACTAATTGGTTTATTAACAAAGGTTTAACAATCACATTGCGCATTACCAGTTCATCCACCAGGCTCACAACTGCACACCTCATCGTGGATGACCTAGACTTAACTGACTGGGGTTTTATTGAGTCTAGTGAACATCAGGTAACTGGCTAAGCCACTCACAATGCAACAGCACTACAACTATTTTTGTTGTATCTGTAAACAAGTGTTCC
The DNA here is from genome assembly GCF_044704955.1 of Pristiophorus japonicus. Taxonomy (NCBI): domain Eukaryota; kingdom Metazoa; phylum Chordata; class Chondrichthyes; family Pristiophoridae; genus Pristiophorus; species Pristiophorus japonicus. The sequence goes on along the minus strand of NC_091986.1, from coordinate 45,480,123 downwards.
CTTGTTAAAGGGAGGGGGGGTGGTCACACTCCAAAAACTTTCAATCAAGTGCCCCCTTGTTTTTTTTTTCTTTTCTGAGGACACCAAAAAACACAAATTATACAAGTGCTCCCGGGCTAAAAGGGGGGAGGGAGGGCACTAAAACCGACAAACTTAAACAAATTAAACTTTAGACACTGTGGTTCAAATTAAATTTGGTTGCCGGGGGTGATGATGCACTCCAGTCCCTCCGACGCCCACCTCTCACGGAAGGCCGCGAGCGTACCGGTGGACACCACGTGCTCCATCTCCAGGGACACCTTGGTTCGGATGTAACAGCGGAAGAGAGGCAGGCAGTCGGGCTGAACAACCCCCTCGACCGCCCGCTGTCTGGACCGGCTGATGGCCCCCTTGGCCTTGCCCAGGAGCAGTCCTACGAGGCGGCCTTCCGACCTGCCCGCTCCTCTCTGCACAGGGTGCCCAAAGATCAGGAGTGTGGGACTGAAGTGCAACAAGAATTTGAGGAGCAACCCCTTCAAATATTGGAAGAGGGGCTGCAACCTCACACATTCAACATAAACATGGAACACGGATTCCTCTAGACCACAGAAATTGCAGGCAGCCTGGGAGTCCATGAACCGACTTAAAAACTTATTGCACGGGACTGCTCCGTGCACCACCCTCCAGGTCAAGTCCCCAATAAATAGAGGGAGGACTCCCGCGTAGAGTGCACTCCATTGGGGACCCCCGCCTCCTCCAGACGGCAAGATAGTACGCCATGGCGTGTCCGGATGACAGACGAGGATGGCAAGGTGGAGAGTGTGCAGGACCAGCCCGTACAGGAAACTCCTCTGCGCAGAACTGAAAGGCACGGAGGGGATTTCCCCGAGGCGGCTCAAGTTGTGAGGCGCCGGCTCCCGAGGGAGGTTTCGGGACTTGGCGCCGATGAGGAATTCCGTCCGGACGGGGGTCAGTTCGGACGGGATTTTCCCACGTGCTTGAGCCGCCTCGACACACCTAACGGAGTCAGGGCCCAGTGCTGTTTTTAGCGACTCGATGGCATTGGCCGCGCGCCAGACGTCAGCCCAGTTTAGGCGCCGTGCCAGCTCGTTTGGTGCCATCCGGCCCGCTCCTCTGCCATCGAGCAGGTCCCTAGCCCTGGTCACTTTTCCAGACACAGCCCTCTCTTTCGCCTGCCACCTAAAACCGTGGTCGTGGAGGTACGGATTCCTGAGCAGCGGCTCCCGAAGCACAGGCAACAGTTCTAAAACTCTTTTGTTGAAAACAAATAAACAATTAATCAAGTGTTCCCTGATTAAAGGGGGGGACATTCCAAAACTTTCATACAAGTGCCCTTTGTTTTTGTGGTTTGGTTTGTGTTTTTTTTGGCACTAAAACCACAAATTATACAAGTGCCCCCTATAAAAGGGGAGGGGGACACTAAAACCGTCAATAAAAACAAATTAAACTTTAAACATATAAAATCAAATTAAAATTTGGTTGCTGGGGGTGATGATGCACTCCAGCCCCTCCGGCGCCCACCTCTCGCGGAAGGCCGCGAGCATACTCCACGTGCTCCATCTCCAGGGACACCCTGGCGCAGATGTACGCGTGGAAGAGAGGTAGGCAGTCGGGCTGAACGACCCCCTCGACCGCCCGCTGCCTGGACCGGTTGATGGCACCCTTGGCCGTGCCCAGGAGCAGTCCAGCGAGGAGGCCCTCGGACCTACCCGCTCCCCTCCGCACAGGGTGCCCAAAGATCAGGAGAGTGGGACTGAAGTGCAGCCAGAAATTGAGGAGCAGCCCCTTTAAATAGTGGAACAGGGGCTGCAACCTCGCACAGTCCATAAGAACATGGAATACAGACTCCTTTAGACCGCAGAAATTGCAGGCGGCCTGGAAACCCGTGAACCGGCTTAAAAATTTATTGCACAGGACTGCTCCATGCACCACCCTTCAGGCCAAGCCCCCAATAAATAGTGGGAGGACTCCCGCGTAGAGTGCACTCCATCGGGGACCCCTGCCTCCTCCGGAGGTGCGCGATGGCATGTCCGGACGGCAGACGAGGATGGCAAGGTGGAGAGTGTGCAGGAGCAGCCCGTACAGGAAACCCCTCCGCGCAGAACTGAAAGGCACGGAGGGGATTTCCCCGAGGCGGCTCAAGTTGTGAGGCGCCGGCTCCTGAGGGAGGTTTCAGGGCTTGGCACCGATGAGGAATTTCATCCGGACCAGGTAAGATCGGACAGGATCTCCCCACGTGCTTGAGCCTTCGCGACACACCTAACGGAGTCAGGGCCCAGCGTTGTTTTTAGCGACTCAATGGCATTGGCCGCATGGCGGACATCGGCCCAATTTAGGCGCCGTGCCAGCACGTCTGGCGCCATCCAGCCTGCTCCTCCGCCATCGAGCAGGTCCCTGACCCTGGTCACTTCGCCAGTCACAGCCCTCTCTTTCGCCTGCCACCTAAAACCGCGGTCATGGAGGTACGGATTCCTGAGCAGCGGCTCCTGCAGCACAGGCAACAGTTCTACAACCTGTAAGCATATTCACAGGTACATGCATATATTACGCACAGCAGTTGTGTTGACGAGTTACCTGACCCGAACCAGGAACCTTTCTTTCCCTTCACGTGCTGTCTGATCAGCTGCAGATTTCGAATATCTATTGTTTTTGTTTCAGACTTGCGATATTCATTTTTCCTTTTTCTTTAATGCCTATCACAGCAGTGACCATCCAATGGAACAGAATCTTCCACTTTCCTGTATTAAGTACACAAATAGTTCATAAAAAGTGCAGTGTTTGCAACAGAATGACTTGCATCTCTACATCGCCTTTCAGAATCTCAAGCGCTTTACAGCCAATGAAGTGCTTTTTGAGATGTAATCACTGTTGTAATGTGGAAACCGTAGCAGACAATTTGTGCACAGCAAGCTCCCACAAACAGCAATGTGATAATGACAAAATAATGGGAGCGAAATTGCCCTCCCCCATGCGGGGCGGATAATTCGATTTAAATGCTTATTCTCTGCCCGAATCCTTGGGGCGGAGAATGGAGCGATTTTGGCCTCTTAAACATTTTCAAATAGTCCGGGCGGTGTTTCGGGCGTCTGCGGGGTGGAAGTGCAGCAGGAGCGGCGGGCTGTGTCGTCAGCACAACACAGGCATGTAACAAACAAACATAGAAATAGAAAATAGGTGCAGGAGCAGGCACCTTCGGCCCTTCGAGCCTGCACCGCCATTCAATATGATCATGGCTGATCATTCAACCTTAGTACCCCACCCCAGCCTTCTCTCCATACCCCCTGATCCCTTTAGCTGTAAGAGCCACAGCTAACTCCCTTTTGAATATGTCCAATGAACTGGACTCAACAACTTTCTGTGGTAGAGAATTCCACAGGTTCACAACTCTCTGGCTGAAAAAGTTTCTCCTCATCTCGGTCCTATATGGCTTACCCCTTATCCTTAGACTGTGACCCCTGGTTCGAGACTTCCCCAACATTGGGAACATTCTTCCTGCATCTAACCTGTCCAGTCCCGTCATAATTTTATACGTTTCTATGAGATCCCCTCTCATTCTTCTAAATTCCAGTGAGTATAAGCCGAGCCGATCCAGTCTTTCCTCAGATGTCAGTCCTGCCATCCCGGGAATCAGTCTGGTGAACCTTCGCTGCACTCCCTCAATAGTAAGCACATCCTTCCTCAGATTAAGAGACCAAAACTGCACACAATACTCAACGTGTGGTCTCACCAAGGCCCTAAACAACTGCAGCAAGACCTCACTGTTCCTATACTCAAATTCCCCCGCTATGAAGGCCAGCATGCCATTTGCTTTATTTACAGCCTGCTGTAGCTGCATGCGGAGCTACAATGACTGATGTATCATGACACCCAGGTCTCTTTGCACCTCCCCTTTTACTAATCTGTCACCATTCAGTTAATAATCTGCCTTCCTGTTTTTGCCACCAAAGTGGATAACCTCACATTTATCCACATTATACTGCATCTGCCATGCATTTGCCCATTCACCTAACCTGTCCAAGTCCCCCTGCAGCCTCTTAGCATCCTCCTCGCAGCTCACACTGCCACCTAGCTTAGTGTCATCTGCAAACGTGGAGATATTACATTCAATTCCTTCATCTAAATCATTGATGTATATTGTAAATAGCTGGGGTCCCAGCACTGGGCCTTGCGGCACCCCACTAGTCACTGCCTGCCATTCTGAAAAGGACCCATTAATTCCCACTCTTTGCTTCCTGTCTGCCAACCATTTCTCTATCCATGTCAATACATTACCCCCAATACCATGTGCCTTAATTTTGCACACTAATCTCTTGTGTAAGGCCTTGTCAAAAGCCTTTTGTAAGTCCAAATATACCACATCTTCTGGTTCTCCCTTATCCACTCTACTAGTTACATCCTCAAAAAACTCTGGAAGATTTATCAAGCATGATTTCCCTTTCATAAATCCATGCTGACTTGGACCAATCCTGTCACTGCTTTCCAAATGCGCTGCTATTACATCTTTAATAATTGACTCCAGCATTTTCCCCACCACCACTGTCAGGCTAGCCAGTCTATAATTCCCTGTTTTTTCTCTCCCTCCTTTTTTAAAAAGTGGGGTTACATTAGCTACCCTCCAATCCATAGGAACTGAACCAGAGTCCATGGAATGTTGGAAAATGACCACCAATGCATCTACTATTTCGAGGGCCACTTCCTTAAGTACTCTGGGATGCAGACTATCAGGCCCTGGGGATTTATCGGCCTTCAGTCCCTTCAATTTCCCTAACACCATTTGCTGACTAATAAGGATTTCCCTCAGTTCCCCCTTTTTGCCAGACCCTTGGTCCCCTCGTATTTTCGGGAGGTTTTTCGTGTTTTCCTTAGTGAAGACAGAACCAAAGTATTTGTTCAATTGGTCTGCCATTTCCTTGTTCCCTATTATGAATTCACCTGATTCTGACTTCAAGGGACCTACATTAGTCGTCACTAATCCTTTCTCTTCACATATCTATCGAAGCTTTTGCAGTCAGTTTTTATGTTCCCTGCAAGCTTACTCTCATACTCTATTTTCCCCCTTCTAATTAAACCCTTTGTCCTCCTCTGCTGAATTCTAAATTTCTCCCAGTCCTCAGGTTTGCTGCTTTTTCTGGCCAATTTATATGCCTCTTCCTTGGATTTAACACTATCCTTAATTTCCCTTGTTAGTTACGGTTGAGCCACCTTCCTTTTTTTGCTTTTTACACAGAACTACAATAATTGCATGCCACATAGGGACGTGCAATTATTGTAGTTCATCCACATGATCTTTAAATATCTGCCATTTCCAATCCACCATCAACCCTTTAAGTATCATTTGCCAGTTTATCCTAGCCAATTCATGTCTTATACCATCGAAGTTTCCTTTCTTTAAGTTCAGGACCCTAGTCTCTGAATTAACTGTGTCACTCTCCATCTTAATGAAGAATTCTACCATATTATGGTCACTCTTCCCCAAGGGGCCTCACATGACCAGATTGCTAATTAATCCTCTCTCGTTACACAAGACCCAATCGAGGATGGCCTGCTCTCTAGTTGGTTCCTCGACATATTGGTCTTGAAAACCATCCCTTATACACTCCAGGAACTCCTCCACAGTATTGCTACCAGTTTGGTTAGCCCAATCAATATATAGATTGAAATCACCCATGCTAACTGCTGTACCCTTATTGCACGCATCCTTAATTTCCTGTTTGATACCGTCCCGAACCTCCCTACTGCTGTTTGGTGGTCCGTACTCAACTCCCACTAACGTTTTCTGCCCTTTGGTATTCCGCAGCTCTACCCATATAGATTCCACATCATCCACGCTAATATCCTTCCTTACTATTGCGTTAATCTCCTCTTTAACCAGTAACGCTACCACACCTCCTTTTCCTTCCTGTCTATCCTTCCTGAATATTGAATACCCCTGGATGTTGAGTTCCCAACCTTGGTTACCCTGGAGCCATGTCTCCATAATCCCAATCACATCATATCCGTTAACAGCTATCTGCGCAATTAACTCATCCACTTTATTACGAATGCTCCTCGCATTGAGACTCAGAGCCTTCAGGCTAGTTTTTTAAACACACTTTGTCCTTTTAGAATTATGTTGTAATGTGGCCCTTTTTGATTTTTGCCCTTGATTTCTCTGCCCTCCACTCTTGTTTTTCTCCTTCCTACCTTTTGCTTCTGCCCCCTTTTTACTTCCCTCTGCCTCCCTGCATAGATTCCCGTCCCCCTGCCATTTTAGTTTAAACCCTCCCGAACAGCACTAGCAAACAGTCCCCCTAGGACATCAGTTCCGGTCCTGCCCAGACCGTCCGGTTTGTACTGGTTCCACCTCCCCCAGAACCGGTTCCAATGTCCCAGGAATTTGAATCCCTCCTCCTTGCACCTTGCTCTGACTAGTACTGGTAGCAATCCTGAGATTACTATCTTTGAGGTCCTACTTTTAAATTTAACTCCTAACTCCCTAAATTCAGCTTGTAGGACCTCATCCCGTTTTTTACCACTATCGTTGGTACCTATATGCAGCACGACAGCTGGCTGATCACCCTCCCCCTCCAGAATGCGCTGCAGCTGCTCCGAGACATCCTTGACCCTTGCACTAGGGAGGCAACATACCATCCTGGAGTCTCGGTTGCGGCCGCAGAAATGCTTATCTATTCCCATTACAATAGAATCCCCTATCACTATAGCTCTCCCACTCTTTTTCCTGCCCTCCTATGCAGCAGCGCCACCCCTGGTGCCATGGATTTGGCTGCTGCTGCCTTCCCCTGATGAGCTACCTCCCTCAACAGTACCCAAAATGGTGTATCTGTTTTGGAGGGAGGTGACCACAGAGGCCCCTGCACTACCTGCCTTCCCTTGCTCTTCCTGATGATCACCCATTCCCTATTTGGCTGTGCAACCTTGACCTGCGGTGTGACCAACTCACTAAACATGCTATTCATGACGTCCTCAGCATCGCGGATGCTCCAGAGTGAATTCATGTGCAGCTCAAGTGTCGCAATGCAGTCTGTCAGGAGCTGCAGCTGGACACACTTCCTGCACACATAGTAGTCAGGGACACTGGTAATGTCCCTGATTTCCCACATGGCACAGGAGGAGCATGACATGGGTCTGGGCTCTCCTGCCATGACTTAACCCTTAGATTAACTTAATTTGTAACAATGCCAAAGGTTTCTTACTGCTAAGAAAAATAAAAGATCAAATACTCAACAACCAGCCAATCACTTACACGCTTGGCTGTGACGTCCAACTTCGATTTCTTCTTACTTCTTTGTTTACCTTCTGCCCCTGCCCCTGCACCAGTTGGCCTCCTCCGTCTCTCGGGCCTTTATAGGCCATTCGACTGCCTGAACTCCCGCTCCTGTGGCCGCCTCCTCCAACTCTCGGGCCTTTATAGGTCACTCGAATGACGGAACTCCCGCTCCTTATGTCTGGAGTCGATCATATTACACTCAACTGCACCGTTCCTTCCTCCGCCATTACATGCGTGTAGCAACGTCCTTCCCCTTCAGTTAAAGGGGAGGGTCACTGCGAGCTCTGCAGCCACTTTAATGGCACCCACTGGGCCACCAGGGAGGACTTTGGCCGGGCCAGCTGTCCGGCACCCAAGAGGAACCCGTGGCTGCCATTGTCTGGCTGCCTTGAGATTTGGCCGATAATTAAATTAAAATGGCGGCCACAGTGGAGTGCCCTCCCTTTAAGGGCAGACTTGTCACCCAGCCACTGGCAGCTTCCCGCCGGGAAAAGCTGTCGGGGGCACCGGGCGGCGGCCATTCCGCCTCCGCGGTGCAATTTCCCTCACGGATCGGAATGGGGTCGGCGCGTTCCCAATGAAACGGGAACACGGGACGCTGCGAAACCTGTTTCCTCTGCCCCCGACCAGGAGGCAATTTCTGATGGGTCAGCCCATCCACCTTCCCTCAATCAGAAAGGCCTTAACCTCCTCAAAGAGGACTTTAAAGAGGGGGACAACTTTGGCCCAAATCTGATTTAGTGATGTTGGTTGAGGGTTAAATATTGGCGCCAGGACACCAGGGAGAGCTCTTCTTCAAAAGCATGAGATGTTTTACACCCACCTGAGAGGGCAGACGGTTTAATGTCTCATCAGACAGTGACAGTGCAGCACTCCCTCAGTGCTGGCCCTCCGACAGTGCAGCGCTCCCTCAGTACTGTCTCTCCAACAGTGCAACGCTCCCTCAGTACTGCCTCTCCGATAGTGCAGCATTCCCTCAGTACTGCCCCTCCGACAGTGCAGCATTCCCTCAGTACTGCCCCTCCGACAGTGCAGCACTCCCTCAGTACTGCCCCTCCGACAGTGCAGCATTCCCTCAGTACTGCCCCTCTGACATGCAGCGCTCCCTCAGTAATGCACTAGGAGTGGCAGCCTGGATTTTTGTACTCAAGTGTCCGGAGTGGGACTTCAACTCACAACCTTCTGACTCAAACTGCTGCCATTGAGCCACGGCTGACACCAATAGCTATGTAGTCTGTGGGGGATATAGGCAAAATTTCCAACCAGAGCATCAACTTGGTTAAACTTATTGACCAAAATTTTAAAAACCCTAAAAGTACTTAAAGTGCTGAAGGCAGAAACACAGTATTGTTACACATTCTGAACAGTTAATGCTGTTCTCTGATTGGAGAACAGGCCCAGGGTAATGCTTGGGAGCTCATTTTAGTCATGATTATGACAATTGGATTTAATTTTTCACAGACGAAACAAACAGAATCATAGGCTTTGATCCTTGTAAAATAAATCCCTTGTAACAAAATCAGAATTTGACTTATCTGTCCAAACTCCTTCAAAGAATAGGTCTCTAGATGGCAAGATAGTGTGTGCAAAAATAGCAGGCGACGTCTGTGAATGTAAAGAAAGATTTGCTTTTATATAGTGCCTTTCACGATGTCTCAAAGCGCTTTGCAGCCATTGAAGTACTTTTGGAGTGGAGTCACTGTTGTAATGTGGGAAGTTCGGCAGCCAATTTGCACACAGCAAGTTCCCACAAACAGCAATGTGATAATGACCAGATAATCTGTTTTTGATATGTTGATTGAGGGATTAAAATTGGCCACGACACTGGGGATAATTCCCTTGCTCTTCTTCGAATTAGTGCCATGGGATCTTTTACGTCCACTTGAGAAAGCAGACGGGACCTTGGTTTAACGTCTCATCCAAAAGACGGCACCTCCGACAGAGCAGCACCTCCTCAGCACTGCACTGGAGCATCAGCCTAGATTGTGTGCTCAAGTCTCTGGAGTGGGGCTTAAACCCACAACCTTCTGACTCAGAGGCGAGAGTGCTGCCCACTGAGCCACGGCTGCCACTGTAAGAATACAGTGTGCAGTTGAGACAAAAAGAAAACAACAAATTTTCATCTGTGAATAAATGGGCGGTAAGGACAAGATTTCACCAATGCTTTGAATTTTGTTGGGGCAGCCTCGATGCCTGAAGGTCATACAATGATTGCTGTGTCTGGCAGTTAATGCGACGATGACATTTACCACAGCGAGAGTGCCTTCAGCATCTTCCTGCCCAGCATGCTCCCACATAACAGCCAGGAGCCTCTCGTGGAAGCTCAGAGTGGAAATTAAGTTGCCTCCCCACAGGGAAGGAGAGAAAATAGGAGGATGAATCACCCTGGGCTTCTCTCGTGCACCTCCAGGCTGTCTGGTGCCAGCATCGCATTGGCACTGAGCTCGGTTTCTCAGCCAGGACATGATACACATCACTGGAGGGAGGAAAGGAAGAGAGAGCAGAGAAAATAACTAAAATGTACAATTTAAAAAACAAATCTGCAGCTACATTATCGGTGGACTATGCAGCCTCACATTTATATACAGTCCTCACCATTTTCAAAATCTTATTGTTGAAATACAGGGGACACTTGTGATTTGTCTCCTGTTCTTATTTTCCCTCAAGTTGACAGGCCTATGTAAACATCTAAAAAATTAAGAGATATTTGTATGTATAATTCGATAGTAAGTTTCAACAAGGGAATTGGATATGTACTTGAAAATAAAAAAAATTGCAGGGCTATCTGGAAAGAGCAGGGAGAGTGGGACTATTGGATCGTTCTTTCCAAAGAGCTGGCACAGGCACGATGGGCCGAATAGCCTCCTTCTATACGGTATGATTCTATAAGTATTTGAGTATATTTCCTCTGTTGACATTGTAAATAAATATTATAAGTTAGTCATTTTGTGCCTTAGGAATAAAGATCAAAATTCCACTGTGCGTGCTCCTTCAGCCGTGGCTCAGTGGGTAGCACGCACTCACCTCACAAGGACGTGGGTTCAAGTCTCGCTCCAGAGACTCGAGCACAGAAAATCTAGGCTGACACTCCCAGCACAGTACTGAGGGAGCACTGCACTGTTGGAGGGGCCGTCTTTCAGGTGAGATATTAAATCGAGGCCCCATCTGCTCTCTCAGGCGGACGTAAAAGATCTCACGGCAAAATTTGAAAGAAGAGCAGGGTAGTTATCCCCGATGTCCTGGCCAATATTTACCATAGAAACATAGAAAATAGGTGCAGGAGTAGGCCATTCAGCCCTTTGAGCCTGCACCACCATTCAATAAGATCATGGCTGATCATTCCCTCAGAACCCCTTTCCTGCTTTCTCTCTGTACCCCTTGATCCCTTTAGCCGTAAGGGCCATATCTAACTCCCTCTTGAATATATCCAATGAACTGGCATCAACAACTCTCTGCGGCAGGGAATTCCACAGGTTAACAACTCTCTGAGTGAAGAAGTTTCTCCTCATTTCAGTCCTAAATGGCCTATCCCTTATCCTAAGATTGTGTCCCCTAGTTCTGGACTTCCCCAACATCGGGAACAATCTACCCGCATCTAACCTGTCCAGTCCCATCAGAATCTTGTATGTTTCTATGAGATCCCCTCTCATCCTTCTAAACTCCAGTGAATAAAGGCCCAGTTGATCCAGTCTCTCCTCATATGTCCGTCCAGCCATCCCGGAAATCAGTCTGATGAACCTTCGCTGCACTCCCTCAATAGCAAGAATGTCCTTCCTCAGATTAGGAGACCAAAATTGAACACAATATTGCAGGTGAGGCCTCACCAAGGCTCTGTACAACTGCAGTAAGACCTCCCTGCTCCTATACTCAAATTATCTAGCTAAGAAGGCCAACAGACCATTTGCCTTCTTTACGCCTGCTGCACCTGTATGCCAACTTTGAATGACTGATGAACCATGACATAGAAAGATAAAAACATGGAAAATAGGTGCAGGAGTAGGCCATTCGGCCCTTCGAGCCTGCACCGCCATTCAATAAGATCATGGCTAATCATTCCCTCAGTACCCATTTCCTACATTCTCTCCATGGCCCTTGATCCCCTTAGCCGTAAGAACATAATAAGAACATAAGAATTAGGAACAGGAGTAGGCCATCTAGCCCCTTGGGCCTGCTCCGCCATTCAACAAGATCATGGCTGATCTGGCCGTAGACTCAACTCCACTTACCCGCCCTCTCCCCGTAACCCTTAATTCCCTTATTGGTTAAAAATCTATCCATCTGTGATTTGAATACATTCAATGAGCTAGCCTCAACTGCTTCCTTGGGCAGAGAATTCCACAGATTCACAACCCTCTGGGAGAAGAAATTTCCTCTCAACTCGGTTTTAAATTGGCTCCCCCATATTTTGAGGCTGTGTCCCCTAGTTCTAGTCTCCCCGACCAGTGGAAACAACCTCTCTGCCTCTATCTTGTCTATCCCTTTCATTATTTTAAATGTTTCTCTAAGATCACCCCTCATCCTTCTGAACTCCAACGAATAAAGACCCAGTCTGCTCAATCTATCATCATAAGGTAACCCCCTCATCTCCGGAATCAGCCTAATGAATCGTCTCTGTACCCCCTCCAAAGATAGTATATCCTTCCGTAAGTAAGGTGACCAAAACTGCACGAAGTACTCCAGGTGCGGCCTCACCAATACCTTGTACCATTGCAGCAGGACCTCCCTGCTTTTGTAATCCATCCCTCTCGCAATGAAGGCCAACATTCCATTCGCCTTCCTGATTACCTGCTGCATCTGCAAACTAACTTTTTGGGATTCATGCACAAGGACCCCCAGGTCCCTCTGCACCGCAGCATGTTGTAATTTCTCCCCATTCAAATAATATTCCCTTTTAATGTTTTTTTTTCCAAGGTGGATGACCTCACATTTTCCGACATTGTATTCCATCTGCCAAACCTTAGCCCATTCGCTTAACCTATCTAAATCTCTTTGCAGCCTCTCTGTGTCCTCTACACAACCCGCTTTCCCACTAATCTTTGTGTCATCTGCAAATTTTGTTACACTACACTCTGACCCCTCTTCTAGGTCATCTATGTATATTGTAAATTGTGGTCCCAGCACTGATCCCTGTGGCACACCACTAACCACCGATTTCCAACCCGAAAAGGACCCATTTATCCCGACTCTCTGCTTTCTGTTAGCCAGCTAATTCTCTATCCATGCTAATACATTTCCTCTGACTCCACGTACTTTTATCTTCTGCAGTGACCTTTTGTGTGGCACCTTATCGAATGCCTTTTGGAAATCTAAATACACCACATCCATCGGTACACCTCTATCCACCATGCTCGTTATATCCTCAAAGAATTCCAGTAAATTAGTTACACATGATTTCCCCTTCATGAATCCATGTTGCGTCTGCTTGATTGCACTATTCCTATCTAGATGTCCCGCTATTTCTTCCTTAATGATAGCTTCAAGCATTTTCCCCACTACAGATGTTAAACTAACCGGCCTATAGTTACCTGCCTTTTGTCTGCCCCCTTTTTTAAATAGAGGCATTACATTAGCTGCTTTCCAATCCGATGGTACCTCCCCAGAATCTAGAGAATTTTGGTAGATTAAAACGAATAAATCTGCTATAACTTCCGCCATCTCTTTTAATAACCTGGGATGCATTTCATCAGGACCAGGGGACTTGTCTACCATTAGCCTGTCCAGCACTACCCGCCTAGTGATAGTGATTGTCTCAAGGTCCTCCTTTCCCACATTCCCGTGACCAGCAATTATTGGCATGGTTTTTGTGTCTTCCACTGTGAAGACCGAAGCAAAATAATTGTTTAAGGTCTCAGCCATTTCCACATTTCCCATTATTAAATCCCCCTTGTCATCTTCTAAGGGACCAACATTTACATTAGTCACTCTTTTCCGTTTTATATATCGGTAAAAGCTTTTACTATCTGTTTTTATGTTTTGCGCAAGTTTACTTTCGTAATCTATCTATCCTTTCTTTATTGCTTTCTTAGTCATTCTTTGCTGTTGTTTAAAATTTTCCCAATCTTCTAGTTCCCCACTAACCTTGGCCACCTTATACACATTGGTTTTTAATTTGATACTCTCCTTTATTTTCTTGGTTATCCATGGCTGGTAATTCCTTCTCTTACTGCCCTTCTTTTTCACTGGAATATGTTTTTGTTGAGCACTATGAAAGAGCTCCTTAAAAGTTCTCCACTGTTCCTCAATTGTGCCACCGTTTAGTCTGTGTTCCCAGTCTACTTTAGCCAATTCTGCCCTCATCCCACTGTAGTTCCCTTTGTTTAAGCATAGTACGCTCGTTTGAGACACTACTTCTTCACCCTCAATCTGTATTACAAATTCAACCACACTGTGATCACTCATTCCGAGAGGATCTTTTACTCTGAGATAGTTTATTATTCCTGTCTCATTACACAGGACCAGATCTAAGATAGCTTGCTCCCTTGTAGGTTCTGTAACATACTGTTCTCAGAAACAATCCTGTATGCATTCTATGAATTCCTCCTCCAGGCTACCCCGTGCAATTTGATTTGACCAATCGATATGTAGGTTAAAATCCCCCATGATTACTGCTGTTCCTTTTTCACATGCCTCCATTATTCCCCTGATTATTGTCCGCCCCACCGTGATGTTATTATTTGGGGGCCTATAAACTACGCCCACCAGTGTCTTTTTCCCCTTACTATCTCTAATCTCCACCCACAATGATTCAACATTTTGTTCATTAGAGCCAATATCGTCTCTCACAACTGCCCTTATATCATCCTTTATTAACAGAGCTACCCCACCTCCTTTCCCTTCTTGTCTATCTTTCCGATTTGTCAGATACCCCTGTATGTTTAATTCCCAGTCTTGGCCACCCTGCAACCACGTTTCAGTAATGGCCACCAAATCATACCCATTTGTAATGATTTGTGCCGTCAACTCATTTATTTTGTTTCGAATGCTGCATGCGTTTAGGTAAAGTGTTTTAATACTAGTTTTTAAACCATGATTTTTAGTTTTGACCCCTCCTGCAGCCCTTTTTTATTCATACATATTGTCACTTCCTATCACCTTGTGGCTTACACTTACCCCCGTGCTACTCTGCTCTGTTGCCTCCTGCCTTTTGCATTCTTTCCTGGGGTTCTTCATCTGAGCTCTCACCCACTCTAACTAGCTCAGAGCCCTCTCCTGGGTTCCCATCCCCCTGCCAAGCTAGTTTAAAGCCCTCCCAACCGTACTATCAAAACCACCCACGAGAACATTGGTCCCGTCTCTGTTGAGGTGTAACCTGTCCAACTTGTACAGGTCCCACCTACCCCAGAAGCGGTCCCAATTGTTCAGGAAACGAAAGCCCTCCCTCCTACACCAACGGGAGAATGGAGAGCACCAGTTCCAACTGTCACAGGACGAGAGAGTAGAGAGCACCAGTTCCAACTGTCACAGGATGAGAAAGTGGAGAGCACCAGTTCAAACTGTCACAGAACGGGAGAGTGGAGAGCACCAGTTCCAACTGTCACAGGAGAGAGAGTGGAGAGCACCAGTTCCAACTGTCACAGGATGGGAGAGTGGAGAGCACAAGTTCAAACTGTCACAGGAGAGAGAATGGAGAGCACCAGTTCCAACTGTCGCAGGACGGGAGAGTGGAGAGCACCAGTTCCAACTGTCGCAGGACGGGAGAGTGGAGAGCACCAGTTCCAACTGTCACAGGAGAGAGAGTGGAGAGCACCAGTTCCAACTGTCGCAGGAGAGAGAGTGGAGAGCACCAGTTCCAACTGTCACAGGAGAGAGAGTGGAGAGCACCAGTTCCAACTGTCACAGGATGGGAGAGTGGAGAGCACAAGTTCAAACTGTCACAGGAGAGAGAATGGAGAGCACCAGTTCCAACTGTCGCAGGACGGGAGAGTGGAGAGCACCAGTTCCAACTGTCGCAGGACGGGAGAGTGGAGAGCACCAGTTCCAACTGTCACAGGAGAGAGAGTGGAGAGCACCAGTTCCAACTGTCGCAGGAGAGAGAGTGGAGAGCACCAGTTCCAACTGTCACAGGAGAGTGGAGAGCACCAGTTCCAAGTGTCACAGGACAGAGAGTGGAGAGCACCAGTTCCAACCGTCACAGGAGAGAGAGTGGAGAGCACTAGTTCCAACTGTCACAGGAGAGAGAGTGGAGAGCACCAGTTCAAACTGTCACAGGACGGGAGAGTGGAGAGAACCAGTTCCAACTGTCGCAGGACGAGAGAGTTCAATGAGTTCATGGCTGAACATGTAACTTCAGTACCCCATTCCTGCTTTCTCGCCATACCCCTTGATCTCCCTAGTAGTAAGGACTACATCTAACTCCTTTTTGAATATATTTCGTGAATTGGCCTCAACAACTTTCTGTGGTAGAGAATTCCACAGGTTCACCACTCTCTGGGTGAAGAAGTTTCTCCTCACCTCGGTCCTAAATGGCTTACCCCTTATCCTTCGACTGTGACCCCTGGTTCTGGACTTCCCCAACATTGGGAACATTCTTCCTACATCTAATCTATCTAACCCAGTCAGAATTTTAAACGTTTCTATGAGATCCCCTCTCATTCTTCTGAACTCCAGTGAATACAAGCCCAGTTGATCCAGTCTTTCTTGATATGTCAGTCCCGCCATCCCGGGAATCAGTCTGGTGAACCTTCGCTGCACTCCCTCAATAGCAAGAATGTCCTTCCTCAAGTTAGGAGACCAAAACTGTACACAATACTCCAGGTGTGGCCTCACCAAGGCCCTGTATAACTGTAGAAGCACCTCCCTGCCCCTGTACTCAAATCCCCTCGCTAAGAAGGCCAACACGCCATTTGCTTTCTTAACCACCTGCTGTACCTGCATGCCAACCTTCAATGATTGATGTACCATGACACCCAGGTCTCGTTGCACCTCCCCTTTTCCTAATCTGTCACCATTCAGATAATAGTCTGTCTCTCTCTTTTTACCACCAAAGTGGATAACCTCACATTTATCCACATTATACTTCATCTGCCATGCATTTGCCCACTCACCTAACCTATCCAAGTCACTCTGCAGCCTCATAGTATCCTCCTCGCAGCTCACACTGCCACCCAACTTAGTGTCATCCGCAAATTTGGAGATACTACATTTAATCCCCTCGTCTAAATCATTAATGTACAATGTAAACAGCTGGGGCCCCAGCACAGAACCTTGCGGTACCCCACAAGTCACTGCCTGCCATTCTGAAAAGTACCCATTTACTCCTACTCTTTGCTTCCTGTCTGCCAACCAGTTCTCAATCCACGTCAGCACACTACCCCCAATCCCATGTGCTTTAACTTTGCACATTAATCTCTTGTGTGGGACCTTGTCGAAAGCCTTCTGAAAGTCCAAATACACCACATGAACTGGTTCTCCCTTGTCCACTCGACTGGAAACATCCTCAAAAAATTCCAGAAGATTTGTTAAGCATGATTTCCCTTTCACAAATCCATGCTGACTTGGACCTATCATGTCACCTCTTTCCAAATGTGCTGCTATGACATCCTTAATAATTGATTCCATCATTTTACCCACTACCGATGTCAGGCTGACCGGTCTATAATTCCCTGTTTTCTCTCTCCCTCCTTTTTTAAAAAGTGGGGTTACATTGGCTACCCTCCACGCTATTGGAACTGATCCAGAGTCTATGGAATGTTGGAAAATGACTGTCAATGCATCCGCTATTTCCACCTCCTTAAGTACTCTGGGATGCAGTCCATCAGGCCCTAGGGATTTATCGGCCTTCAATCCCATCAATTTCCCCAACTCAATTTCCCGACTAATAACGATTTCCCTCAGTTCCTCCTCAGGTCTCGTTGCACCTCCCCTTTTCCTAATCTGCCACCATTCAGATAATATTCTGTCTTCGCGTTTTTGCCCCCAAAGTGGATAACCTCACATTTATCCACATTATACTGCATCTGCCATGCATTTGCCCACTCACCTAACCTGTCTTAAGTCACCCTGCAGCCTCTTAGCGTCCCCCACACAGCTCACACCGCCACCCAGTTTAGTGTCATTTGCAAACTTAGAGATATTATACTCAATTCTTTCATCCAAATCATTGATGTATATTGTAAAGAGCTGGGGTCCCAGCACTGAGCCCTGCGGCACTCCACTAGTCACTGCCTGCCATTCTGAAAAGGACCCATTTATTCCAACTCTCTGCTTCCTGTCTGTCAACCAGTTCTCTATCCACGTCAGTATATTACCCCCAATACATGTGCTTTGATTTTGCACACCAATCTCTTGTGTGGGACCTTGTCAAAAGCCTTTTGAAAGTCCAAATACACCACATCCTTGTCCACTCTACTAGTTACATCCTCAAAAAATTCCAGAAGATTTGCCAAGCATGATTTCCCTTTCATAATCCATGTTGACTTAGACCGATCCTGTCACTGCTTTCCAAATGCATTGTTGTTTCATCTTTAATAATTGATTCCAACATTTTCCCCACCACTGATGTCAGGCTAACCGGCCTATAATTACCCGCTTTCTCTCTCCTTCCCTTTTTAAAATGTGGGGTTACACGAGCTACCCTCCAGTCCATAGGAACTGATCCCGAGTCGATAGACTGTTGGAAAATGATCACTAATGCATCCACTATTTCTAAGGACACTTCCTTAAGTACTCTGGATGCAGACAATCAGGACTCGGGGATTTATCAGACTTCAATCCCACCAATTTCCCTAACACAATTTCCCGCCTAATAAGGATATCCTCAGTTCCTCCTTCTCACTAGACCCTCGGTCCCTGAGTATTTTCGGAAGGTTATTTGTGTCTTCCTTCGTGAAAACAGAACCAAAGTAGTTGTTCAATTGGTCTGCCATTTCTTTGTTCCCTATTATAAATTCACCTGAATCCGACTGCAAGGGACCTAAGTTTGTCTTCACTAATCTTTTTCTCTTCACATATCTATGGAAGCTTTCGCAGTCAGTTTTTATGTTCCCGGCAAGCTTCTTCTCGTATTCTATTTTCCCCCTCTTAATTAAACCCTTTGTCCTCCTCTGCTGAATTCTAAACTTCTCCCAGTCCTCAGGTTTGCTGCTTTTTCTGGCCAATTTATATGCCTCTTCCTTGGATTTAACACTATCCTTAATTTCCCTTGTTAGCCACGGTTGAGTCACCTTCCCCATTTTATTTTTACTCCAGATAGGGATGTACAATTGTTGAAGTTCATCCATGTGATCTTTAAATGTGTGTCATTGCCTATCCACCATCAACCCTTTAAGTATCATTTGTCAGTCTGTTCCAGCCAATTCACGTCTCATACCATCGAAGTTACCTTTCCTTAAGTTCAGGATCCTAGTTTCTGAATTCAATGTGTCACTCTCCGTCGTAGAATCCTTCAATCAACATCATGAATACAGATTATCTTATCATTATTATGCTGCTGTTTGTGGGAGCTTGCTGTGCCCCAATTGATTGCCGTGTTTCCTACAGTACAACAGTGACCACCCTTCAAAATAGTACTTCATTGGCTGCAAAACGCTTTAGGATGTCCTGAGATCATGAAAGGCACTGTAGAAATTCAAGTCTTGCTTTCTGCTGCTACGCACTGGGAATTCACATCAGGAAATGACCATTAACAGGCAGACTAAGAGAATACCATTTCCCAACATGCACAATTGGCAGTCGAATTTTTACCCCTCTACCTTTTCTCCCCCTCAATAGTTGCTGTCCATGTCAACATACAGACCCGACATTAAAGGTTTCATTGCTTGTTATGTCGTTGTTGATGAGGAATTAACAGGTGCACATGAGAAACTCCATTCACACCTTACGTTAATTTTAGCCAATTGAAATTAGTGCTCAGTTACCGAAAGGAGCCAACACAGGCCGAAGAGTGAGTAAAGCAGGTCTTTCGGAAGAGATGTTAAATCGAGGCCCGCCTGCCTTCTCGGGGGATGTAAAAGATCCCACGGTACTATTCCTAAGAAGGCATCACTGCAGGAGTTCCTCAGGGCAGTAACCCAGGCCCAACCATCTTCAGCTATTTCATCAATGACCTTCCGACATCATAAGATCAGAAGTGGGGATGTTTGCTGATGACTGCACAGTGTTCAGTTCCATTCGCAACTCCTCAGATAATGAAGCAGTCCATGCTCACATGCAACAAGACCTGGACGACATTCAGGATTGGGCTGATAAGTGGCAAGTAACATTCGCACCACACAAGTGCCAGGCAATGACTATCTCCAACAGGCGATAGTCTAACCACTGCCCCTTTGACATTCAACGACATTACCATCATCGAATCCTCCACCATTAACATCCTGGGGGTCACCATTGACCAGTAACGTAACTGTGGCTACAAAAGCAGGTCAAAGGCTGGGTATTCTGT
The DNA here is from genome assembly GCF_044704955.1 of Pristiophorus japonicus. NCBI lineage: Eukaryota > Metazoa > Chordata > Chondrichthyes > Pristiophoridae > Pristiophorus > Pristiophorus japonicus. Next base: position 45,460,477 of record NC_091986.1, on the reverse strand, counting down.
GGCGAGTGACTCACCTCCTGACTCCCCAAATTATTTCCACCACCTACAAGGCTCAAGTCATAAGTGTGATGAAATACTCTCCACTTGCCTGGATGAGTGCAGCTCGAACAGTACTCAAGAAGCTCGAAAAAAATCCAGGACAAAGCAATCTGTTTGATCAGCACCCCATCCACCACCTTAAACATCCACTCCCTCCATTACTGGCACACCGTGGCTGCAGTATATACTATCTGCAAGATGCACTGCAGCAACTTGCCAGGGCTTCTTCGACAACCCCTCCCAAACCCGTGACCTCTACCACCTAGATGGGAACACCAGCATCTCCAAGATTCCCTCCAAGTTACAAACCATCCTTGCTTGGAAAGATATCTCTGTTGCTTCATCATCGGTGGATCAGACTCCTGGAACTCCCTCCCTAACAGCACTGTGAGAGTACCTTCATCACACGGACTGCAGCGGTTCAAGAAGGTGGCTCACCACCACCTTCTCAAGAGCAATTAGGGATGGGAAATAAATGCTAGCCTTGCCAGTGACACCCACATCCCAGGAATGAATAAGTAAAAAACAAGACATGGGGAGTTCTCCACGGTATCTTTGCCAATATTTATCCTTCAACCAACATCACTAAAAAGCAGATTATCTGGACATTATCACAGTGCTGTTTGTGGGAGCTTGCTGTGCATGAATTGGTTGCCATGTTTCCTACATTACCAAAGTGACTACACTTCCAAAGGATTTTGGTCTGTTTATTCCTGCTTAGTCTGAGCATACTGATTTTAGGAATAGGAGCAGCTGGATAAACCAGATGGAAGTTTTTGAGATGTGTGGCATTCCCGAGATGCAAAGCATCCCTGAACTGAACTTGTGTGCCTCTCCTGCACCTGCCGCCAAATGCTGCCCCTTTTATGAGCAAATTTCTTGCTCCATTAACAGGCAAATGGTGTGTGATCGGGGGTACAGAACTACGCAATTAAATACTTGTCTGCTGAGGGAGTTAACCACTACTCAAATGCTTCAGGGGGAGAATAGAACTCAAAAGCGGCTACTGAGAGACATGGGGTATATATAATCATGGATCTTGCTACCTTTTATGGAACCCCATACCATTCAAAAAAGGGAATTTGATAAAAAAAAACAGCGCAGCTTTGGGCACCCGAAGCAACAGTTCCAATAATTACTGAAACAGCAATGTTTTTCAGTTCTCTGATGTCACCTTTCATGGAAATGTGTACAATCTTCATTAAAGACCTGTTCATTCCGACATATTCACAATGAGAAAATAACCGCAGAACTCCACTCAAAACACATCCTTAAGGATAATCTGTTTTTTAGTGAATTCGATTAATGGGTAAATATTGGCCAGGACACGAGGGAGAACTCCCCTGCTCTTCTTTGAAAAATTCCACAGGATCTTTTACGTCCACCTGAGCGAGTAGACGGGGCCTCGGTTTAACATCTCACCTGAAAGCTGGCACCTCCAACAATGCAGCACTTGTAACTAGAAATGACACTTTTGTCTTGGAAAATACATAGTTTATAAATTATATACAACTATGCTAACCCAGATTAAAATGGCGGTTGTTCAATTACTGAATTTAAAATGGTGGATTGTTGATCTTTAAACTGTGAGATTTTTTTGCTCAAGGATTAGTTGAATCAAAATGCTTTCTTTCATCCAGAGCGTAGTGAGCTTGAAATGCAAATAAAGTCAGCAAGGTGTCTATGTTAAAGGCACTATATAAATACAAGTTGTTATTGTTGTTGTCTTGAGGTCATGAAAGGCGCTATAGAAATTCAAGTCCTTCTTTCTTAATTACCAAAGGATTCTAAAATACCAAACCTCCCTATATCACTGGTCCCATTGAATGTTCAACATAATTCTATGTTCTGTTATTTTAGCTAACTGTGACTAACCTAAATTTAATCTGTGAGGCACCCGATCTCTTCACATGTCCTGTTGTTGCATTTCTCTCTCATTAGTGTGTAACTAGTCAGTTAATCCTGTAATCCTTGTTCTGGCAAATTTCAGTTGCCTTTTCCCTTCTTGCTTTGAATCTGTTTTTTCTCAGTAACTATCCTGTTTTCTGTTGGATCCTTGTTTATTTTAGAAAGCTCCATAATGTCACCACCAATTTATCAGCTGAAAAAAGGTTTCCAGCATAACAATCAACCACAACTTGTATTTATGCAATGCCTTTAACGTAAACGTCCCAGGGTGCCTCACAGGAACGTTATCAGAAGTAATTTCACACGAGCCACATAAAGAGATATTAGGGCAGGTGACCAATACACGTGAGCTCCTTACACGTGCCCGTAGGGGCCGCAAATTACGGCCTAATATCTTTACTAGGAAAATACATTTGTTGATGAATTGTATCATCTTGATAGCACAATTCATTTTCAAATGTATCTCATGACCAGAGAAGACAGGAGCTGTGAGAAAATACTGAAGGATTTTATGATCACGTTTGAAGGGGCATTCCAATTGTTTCCAGGTTGATTAATTTATTCTCCACCCCACCTGTTGTAAGTGAATTGTGATCATCAGCATTTAAAATAAAATATATTCTTTAGCTCTCAGGTTCATAGAATGATGGAAAGTTACAGCACGGAAGGAGGCCATTCGACCCATCATGTCCGTGCCGGCCCACAAAGAGCTTTCCAGCCTAATCCGACTTTCCAGCTCTTGATCCGTAGCCCTGTAGGTTACAGCACTTCACGTGCATATCCAAGTACTTTTTGAATGTGGTGAGGGTTTTTGCCTCTATCACCCTTTCAGGCAGTGAGTTCCAGACCCCCACCACCCTCTGCGTGAAGAAGGTTCTCCTCAACTCCCCTCTATTCCTTCTACAAATTATGTTAAATCTATGTCCACTGGTTATTGACCCCTCTGCTCAGGGAAATAGGTCCTTCTTATCCACTCTATCTAGGTTCAGTGAAGTTCCAATTAATGTAGGTAATGTTTGGAATTTTCACAATGAGAAATATATGATGATCCAGAATGATTCCACCCAGCTAAATATGACAGATTCTAGTCCCATGCCAATAGCGCCGTAGTCGTGCAATGCAGTGACTTCCAAAGCAGTGTTCTTTACATGATAGAGGTTTACAAACATTCTAGCCTAGAAATTTGGGCGTGCCCATTTTTGGGCACCTTACCCGCAGAGGGTCAACAGTCTGCGCTGGGGGTGGTCAGAGGAACCCCAGAGTTTGGGCCTCGAACCGCATCCTGATGTAAATGATGCTGCGGTAGTAGTCGGCACAGGTTAGTGCTCCTATTTCCAGGTAAGTGATTGGGTTGGATCGCAGGGAGGAATGGGAGGAGGAACGATCGCCCTCGGAGTCCATGATCAGGGTTCGATGTGGGATCAGGTAGTAAGATCGCAGGCCTCGGGAGCACTGTCGGAGGGGCTAGGAGGTCGGGGCCAGGGGGAAGATTGGGGGGGGAGCTTGGAGGTCGGAGTTGGGAGCGACAGCAAAGATCTCGGGAGCGCTGGTGCTTGTGGTAAGCTCTTACCTTTTTTTTTTACTTGCGTGGAGTTTAGCATTGGTTTTCCTGACGACAATCAGCGCTGGCGCTGGATGCCTCAGGCTAAAAACCAGAGTTGCAACAGGGACCAGAACCAAGTGTTAGAACATCGCCCCCGCCATCCCACCCCACCCCCCGCCCTATTTACAAATGAAAATGGACTAACGCCTGCTTCAAGCGTGGATAGGGGCGTCTCTTGTTTGCCCTTTACCAAGATGGCGCCCGGCACGATTAACGCCAGAAGTACGCGCTGCATCGGACACCACTTTGGTCTCCAAATGGCACCCATGGCGCCCAAACAAGGGATGGCACTACCGAACCCAATTTCACGGCCCTTGTCATTTCAGAACCTCCTTCTGCATGAGGCTCGGACGCAGAGGACCGTTTAGTTGTCGAGCCTCGGGTTGAAAAAGCTCAAGCTGTTCTACAAACGGGAGAAAATAGCAATGTGATTGCCTATTGCCGTGTACTTCTTAATAATTATTCAAAAAGTGCGCTGAGCACAAACTGCAATTAGGAGATAAGGCTATTATCTTTGAATTCAAATTGGTGGAATAGCTTCTTGCGTCAGATGCTGCTGGGTGGGCAGATAAATCAATGCACACTAGGAAAAATGGAGGGAGGAGAAATGAAATGCATTTCTAATGTCAGCTACTGCACACCAAGGTGTCACTGCTGTAAGTCATTTAATTTTGGTGATATTAGTGACCGTGTGCTTAATGTGTTGGTATGATGTTCTTCTGGCTCTTGTTTTAATGTCAGTGTTAACTCATTCAAAATAAGCCTTAAGCTTCTGTCCAGATAGTGCATGGTGTAAGACAGAAAATGAGCAACACTTACATTGGATTGCTCTAGCAAGCGGTATCGACACAATGGGCCGAATTGCCTACAGCTGTGCTCTGAACTTCAAAGAAAGGAAGACTTTCATTTCTATAGTGCCTTTCATGACCTCAGTATGCCTCAAAGCATTTTACAGCCAATGAAGTACTTTTTCTGCAGTGTAGTCACTGTTGTAATGTAGGAAACGCGGCAGACAATTTGGGCACAGCAAGCTCAGGCAAACAGCAATGAGATAATGACCAGATCATCTGTTTTAGTGATGTTGGTTAAGGGATAACCATTGGCCCAGGTCACTGGGGAGAACTCCCCTGCTCTTCTTCGAATAGTGCCATGGGATCTTTTCCGTCCACCTGAGAAGGCAGACAGGACCTTGGTTTAACGTCTCATCTGAAAGACGGCACCTCCAACAGTGCAGCGCTCGCTCAGTACTGTCCCTCCGACAGTGCAGTGCTCCCTCAGTACTGTCCCTCCGACAGTGCAGTGCTCCCTCAGCACTGTCCCTCCGACAGTGCAGCACTCCCTCAGTACTGACCCTCCGAAAGTGCAGCGTTCCCTCAGTACTGTCCCTCTGACAGTGTGGCGCTCCCTCAGTACTGCCCCTTCGACAGAGCAGCACTCCCTCTCTACTGTCCCTCTGACAGTGCAGCTCTCCCTCAGTACTACTCCTCCGACAGTGCAGTGTTTCTTCAGTACTGCCCCTCCGACAGTGCGGCGCTCCCTCAGCCATGGCTCAGCGAGGCACTCTCGCCTCTGAGTCAGAAGGTTGTGGTTTTGAGTCTCACTCCAGAGAGTTGAGCACAAAAATATAGGCTGACGTTCCAAGTTCAGTACTGAGAGGATGTTGTACTGTCTGAGGTGCCATCTTTCAGATGAGACGTTTAAACCGAGGCCCCTGTCTGCTCTCTCAGGTGAACCTAAAAGATCCCACAACACTATTTCGAAGAAGAGCAGGGGAGTTCTCCAACATCACTAAAAACAGATTATCTGGTCATTATCACATTGCTGTTTGTGGGAGCTTGCTGTGTGCAAATTGGGTGCCGCATTTCCTATATTACAACAATGACTACACTTCAAAAAGTACTTTGTTGGCTGTAAAGAGTTTTGGGACGTCCTGAGATCGTGAAAGGCACTTTATAAATGTGGATCACCCTAGATTTTTGTGCTCAAGTCTCAGGAGTGGGAGAACCCACTGACTCCGAGGTGAGATTGCTACACACTGAGCCACGGCTGTGTCAGGTATAGAAGTAATGTTAGGTGGGTGGCACCGAACTTGACTTTCAAAATCATGAAGATTGTAGGAACAAGGGAAGACTGAGGAAGATGAGAAGTTCCATGCTTTCATTGTCGTGGGGAAGAATGAGTTAAGTGAAAGATTGTGTTGAGTCTGGATTTCAACTTAGTGAAGAGAAGGAATATTAAGATGGAAATTAATTCAGCTGAAACTGAACTTTAGCAGCAGCAATAAAGTCCAGGATATGAGTTCAAGAACGTCGGTTTTTTTAAGATATAGATTGCCATCTGATTCAAACATTCGGTTGAAACCATTTTGATGTTGTTGCATCCACAGGAACTTTTTACACCGGAATGCAAGTTTAAGGAATCAGTGTACGAGAACTACTATGTGATCTACTCATCAATGATCTACAGACAGCAGGAATCTGGTAGGGCTTGGTATCTGGGTTTCAACAAGGACGGACAAATCATGAAGGGAAATCGTGTGAAGAAAACTAAACCAGCGTCTCATTTTCTGCCCAAACCATTGGAAGGTAATGAGCTCATGCGCCATCAGTTGTTTTATGATTTTATTAGTTCACAGGATGTGGGCGTCACTGGCAAGGCCGGCATTTATTGCCCATCCCTAATTGCCCCTTGAGAAGGTGGTGGTGGTGAGACGCCTTGTTGAATCTCTGCAGTCCTTCTTTGTAGCACTTTGCTACAAATGTGTGTCTTGTTGAAATCAGAGGGCAGTTAAGAGTTAATCACATTGCTGTGGGTCTGGAGTCACATATAGGCCAGACCGGGTAAAGATTGCAGATTTCTGTCCCTCAAGAACATTAGTGAACAAAATGGATTTTTACGACAATCCGGTAGTTTCATGAGAATTTCCTATCAGCCCGATCACAGCCCAAAAGCCCACTAAGATTGGGAAGATTATTGCCGGTGAAAACTTCCCCCCCAAAGAATTTAAAAATCTGCCAAGCGAAAAACATCAGCCTTGCATCCTCATTCTGAGCGAAAAAGTGCAATTTAGGGTCGATTGGGCGGTTCGTAAACAAAATGGGCGAAAAATTTTAAAAATCAATAAAAACTTACCTCGAGGTTGCAGGTTGGGCTCAACACCAGAAAAACAATAAAAATCATTTTTCAAAAACCATCAACTAAGAAATCAAAAAAACATTCCCAAGACACTTTAAAACTGAATCACCATAGCACATTTTATAAATAATTAGTAAAAAAACAATTACTAACCTTTTTCTTGAAGAGCTACTCACCTAGCACCCAGCTCCGCTGATCCTCGTGGGCATTTTTTTAGAACTTACCTACGGGTCACCACTCAGCCAAATATCACGCCAGGGTAATCTACGCTGGCGGTCCACTCACCAGCGGTACCTCGAAACCACCGGCATAATTCAGGTAAGGACATTTTCGCTCACTTGATTACCGTCCACAATGGCCATTACCGTCCAGAAACCATTGGAAATTCCAGCCCATGGTCACCATTACTGATACTAGCTGTTTATTGCAGATTTATTTAATTAGCTGAATTTAAATTCCCCAGCTGCCGTGGTGGAATTGGAACTCACTTCTCCGGATCATTAGTCCAGGCTTCTGGATTACTAGTTTAGTAACATAACCACTATGCTAGCATATCCCATTATGTCATGTTGGACCTGTTAGTTACTAGATTTATACTATGATATATCTTACCAAACCTATCCATTTTTCATCGCTCTTTAGATTGCAGATTGTAAAATGCTCTAGAATGGTGGTAGGTCCTAAGCTCTGGAATTCCCTCCCTAAACCCCTTCGCCTCTCTACCTCTCTCTCCTCCTTTAAGACGCTCCTTAAAACCTACTTCTTTTGGCAAAGCTTTTGGTCATCTGTCCTAATATCTCCTTACATGGCTTGGTGTCAAGTTTTGTCTGATAAGGCCCTTATGAAGCACCTTGGGACGTTCTACTATGTTAAAGGTGCTATAGAGATACAAGTTGTTGTTCATAGAATCATGGAGTCACCGAAATTTACGGCACAGAAGGAGGCCATTCGGCTCATCGTGTCCATGCCAGTTGTAGGACACTCAGTAATGAAGTCCTACATGAGTGATCCAGGAATGAATGGGATAAAGTCTCTACCCCATAGTCCCTACCCACCCCCACCCCTACACCCCTGGAGCTGTGCATTATATTTGTAGCACAGCTATAAATACAAGTAGAAACCAGTTTTAAATAAAGCTTTTGGAATAAGCAACAAGTTTTTGAATATATGGGGAATCAAGGGATATGGGGTTAGGGCGGGAAAGTGGAGTTGAGGTCAAAGATCAACCATGATCTTATTGAGTGGCGGCACAGGCTCAAAGGATCATATGGCTGACTCCTGCTCCTAATTCTTATGTTCAACTCTTTCTTGATTTCTGAAAGAATCCATTCTGACATCAGAGCAGAGAATAAACTCTCAGACATTGTTTACTTTTATAAAGAGACTTCAGTTTACCTTTTTGAAGGTTCCTTCTGAGCATCTTACTGCTAACCACCAGCATGATGATTGTGATGCATTTGGTGTAAATAATGTCTGAGTTTATTCTCTCGCTTTCATTATTAAGACTGACTAAAATTAACATTTATAGACTTAACAAATTGTACTTTACAGCATTTAAACTGGCATTCTGAATTAACGGATGAGATTGATCAGGTGCATTAATTTATGATTATACAGTGAAATAGGGCCTCGTGTCTCAGAAGCAATAGAGTTGAAGGTGTTTTTCTACTTGTGGTTTAGACAGAGTAAATAAAGAGAAACTGTTTCCAATGGCTGAAGGATCGATAACCAAAGGGCATTGATTGGCAAAAGAACCAGACGCGACATGAGGAAAAACTCTTTTACGCAACGAGTGTTTCGGATTGGGAATGCATTGGCTGAGAGAGCAATGGATACAGAGTTAATAGTGGCCTTCGAAAGTCAATTGAATAAATATTTGAAGGAGAAAAATTGCAGGGATATGGGGAAAGAGCGGGGAATTAGGAATAACTGGATTGCTCTTGGAAAGAGCCAACGCAGACTTGATGGGCTGAATGGCCTCTTTCTGTGCTGTACTATTCTATGATTGTGTGTTAAAATGTCACAAGCTACTTGTGCTTCAAGGAACATTCATGGATAACTGCTATAACTCATGTCACTAAGCAGATATCCTCTGACACCCACTCCCTTTAATCTGATCGTGATAAACGGAACCTATACTCTACAGTTATTATAAACATTATAAACATCCTTTCCACCTCTCAGAACGAGTTTGAGTCTAGCTGAGAAAGGGCATCCCTCTGTCTCTCTCTGTGGAGGTTATTAATGAACCTGACTGTAAGTCTTTCTGATACCTTAAACTCCCGGTTCAGATAGGAATAGCTCTATATCAGCTAAATGGTCTAAAATGTTCAATTGCATTAAGTGTTTTTTACAGAGCATAGGGCTACCCGGCATAAATGGGGTGGTACTGACTTAAAATGATATCAGCTAACATTATGTGACTGCCAACTCAGTCAGAGCCGGAATGCCCGCCTGTTTCAGGTGGGAGGGTCTCTTTTAATATGCAAATCAGTGTCCTATGATGTATGTAGAACCCTATTGTAATTTTATGGTACAAATGCTCTCATGCACACTCTGCTCATTGTACTGGCATTGAGCCGCCTAACCATTGAGAGGCTACTCAAAAATAAAGACCAAACCCATGTTCATCTTTTATCTTTGTGGAAGCAGGAATACGCCACAAAAATGTTCCGGCGTGCTACCTCCCCCAACCCCAGGATTGCCTCCTCCTCCCATCACCTCCAGGTGTCGGTAGTGAGCTGATATCCCAATGAACATAAGGATTAGGATCAAGAAAAAGCTATACGACCCCTCAAGCCAGTTCCACCATTTAATAGATCATAGCTGATCATCGACCTCAACTCCACTTTCCCATCCTATCCCCATATCCTTTGATTCCTTTAATATCAAAAATCTATTGATCTCTGTCTTGAATATACTCAACGACTGAGCATCCACAGCTCTCTGGGGTAGCGCATTTCAAGGATTCACCATCCTCTGAGTGAAGACATTTCTCCTCATCTCAGTCCTAAATGGCCGACTCCTTATTCTGAGACTGTCATCCCTTGTCCCAAACACCCCGCCAGGGGAAACAAACTCCCTGCATCTACCCTGTCAAGCCCTGTAAGAATCTTGTATTTTTAAATGAGATCATCACTCATTCTTCTAAACTCTAGAGAATATAGGCTTAGTCTGCTCAATCTCTCCTCAGAGTACAATGGGCACACACAACTCACTGTATTCATGCCAATAAGGCCGGACAAAAGGTCATCAATCTGAAACGTTAACTCTGTTATTCACTTTGAAATTGGCCGTGGAGAAGGTAGGGCACCATGAGGATGGACATGTTGGGCGACCAATGGCTTGAGTGTGGGGGTGGGATGGTTGGAGATTGGAGGTCATGTGATTGGGCAATCATAGAACGATGCAGCACAGAAGGAGGCCATTCGGCCCATCGTGCCTGTGCCAGGTCTTTGGTAGAGCTATCCAATTAGTCCTACTCCCCCCTGCTCTTTCCCCACAGCACTGCAAATTTTTCCTTTTCAAGTATTTATCCAATTCCAGATATATTCCATGGTCTGAAATTTTTGACAGTGGTTGCATTTCACACTGACCTTTCCCTTCGCTCCCATCCCACCCCCTCCCCACCTTCCCTCCCCTCCCCTTCACCCCTCCACACACACCCTCATCCCCTTCACCTCTTCCCCCCCACCCCTCCCATCTCACCCCATTCCCACCTGAAACCTGCATTTGAAACATGCAGTTGCTGAGAATGGAATTCCATTGGCATTGAAAAAAACACATTCTCCGTTTTTTGCAATAAAGCAGGAATGTTCTTTGGAATGATCGCCCTTTGATTTTTGCTTTTTGCTAAACCGACAAGATTTGCATGTTAAAGAAGCATTATCTGGATGAGAAAGTGATTTGGCAAACTTCCTCCTGCTTGTAAATGATATGGAAATATACTATTGGATCTGAAGTTGCAAAAAAAAAAAAACAACAACAAAAAAATATAAAAAAAGAGGGCAGTTAAAAGTGTCTGGAGTGTCCCCCAGATTGGGGGGGGGCACTTGATCTAATGTTTATTTTGTCCCCCCTCCCCCCAAAAAAAGAGTTATGGAGCTGTTGCATTGTGAGTGGCTTAGCCAGTCTCGTGATGTTCACAAGATTCAATAAAACCCGAGTCAGTTGGGTCTAGGTCATCCATGATGAGGTTTGCAAATATGAGCCTAGTGGATGAACTGGTAATGTGTTGTGTGATTGTTAAACCTTTGTTAATAAACCAACTAGTTCATAATAGCAATGTGTTGCTATGAATTCTTAAGCAAAGAACCCATGAAGCAAATACATTACAGCAAATACATCGCATCAAGTCCTGCTCACCCATCACCCCTGTGCTCTCTGACTTACATTGGCTTCCAGTTATCAATGCCTCGATTTCAAAATTATCATCCTTATTTTCAAATCCCTCTCCCTATCTCTGTAATCTCCTCCAGCCTCACAACCCACTGAGATATCTGTACTCCTCTAATTCTGCCCTCTTGCGCATCCCAGATTATAATCGTTCAACTATTGGTGGCCGTGCCTTCTGTTGCCTCAGCCCCAAGCTCTGGAACTTGCTGCCGAAACCTCTCCGCCTCTCTATCTCTCTTTCCTCCTTTAAGACACTCCTTAAAACATACTTCTTTGACCAAGCTTTTGGTCACCTGCCCTAATTTCTACTTATGCGGCTAGGTGTTAAATTTTTTATCTCATAATACTCATGTGAAGCGCCTTGGGCCATTTCACTACGTTAAAAGTGCTATATAAATACAAGTTATTGTTTTTGTTGTTGTTGTTGTGAACATTATAAACATGGCTTGTCGAAAACTGGGAAGTCTATTTCATGTGTGCCTTTTCTCCAATCATTTGCAGTTGCCATGTACCGAGAGCCATCGCTGCACGATATTGGTGAAACAGTGCCGAAGAACGCAACCACTCCCAGTAAAAGCACAAGTACTTCTGTGATAATGAATGGAGGGAAACAAGTCAAAAAGAACAAATCAACATAGCCAGCCAGATCTTGGTGAGGACGTGAATTCCTAAACCATTGCACTGTTGAGCGATTTATCCCTGGCAGACTCTCACCTTCTAATGTCTGTGGATCAGGTAAAGCAAGTGAACCCTTGTTCCTTGCAGTCTTTGGACAATTTCATTGCAAGCGGATAAATCCCAACGCGTAACTACTTCCACAACAAGAAGAAATCTGGAAAACCAGCTAAACTCTGACCATGGATGTCCTACCAAGATAGTAGAATGCCTTTTATCTGTTTCCTGTTAACTGTGACACTCCATGAGAATGACGTTATTTCACAACTGCATTTGGTACATTTGCCTGCTAAACACTCGTCCGAAAGAGTCTCTCTTTTTCGAGTCCAGTTCCCGGAGAAGGTTAAGTGTTTCAGACCTGTCGATTTGTAACACAGCAGACAGCAGTGGGATCCCAGACCATCGCTGTAAATCTCTGCTCATTGAGGACCAAGTCCCTCTCTCCTTTTACACATGGCTGCTCTATGCACTGTCCCCTAACCTCTTTTTTTTTTGCAGGGACTTGTGTGTTTTTTGCTATCGAAGAAAAGTAGATGACGGGAAAAATTAAAACGACAGCACTGGTTTGGCTCCAGTGTGGGATTGGAAATACAAACCAGTTATCACGGATCCGGGAAGCCTCAGTTAATGCTCTCACCAGAAAGTGCATCAACGAGGAATAGAATCAGTGTCTCAGGCTATTGATTCGACGTGTAAATGAAAAGATTGCGTAGAGACTGGCAAACTGTTCTTTAGATTGGAGGCAATGTAGAAGGAATTGTGTCAGTCACATTCAATAGAAGGTGCTCTGATTAGCGCCAAGCCCCTGCACAGTTCCCTTCTTGTGATGTCTCGCTGTGCACACATGAGACTGCTGCCATTTGCCTGGTCCAGCGAGCAGGGCCCACTATTCCCAAATTGTGTGTGGGCTCCAGGAAACCTGGGAAGACCTATGTAGTCTGTGCGCAAAAGCCAACCCTTCCTTCCTTCTCGCCCTCCCTCCTTCCCCTACCTTTTGAGATTTTGAGCTACACTTTCACCAGCGTGAGGCTGTACTTTACGCGGCCCATTTGGAAAAAGTCTACTTTTTGGTTGAATTAGCACAGATGCTGAGATGACAAGACCCACTCCTGTCCAGTGACGGTGGCATGGGCAAGTCTACCAAAGTGTGCGTATGTCCTTGCCGCGGCAACAAGAGGTGGAGCTCCGAGTAGATAGTTTTGTTTTCAGCGCGGAGGATCTTAAAAAAAGGATTTTAATGGTTGTGACGGAGATTTGTGAGAGAGTTTTTTTTTGGTTCTTTTCTCTTTAAGCTCAGCATGTAGTACCACTCATTGTAGCCCATGTACCAGCGTACCTCTAGCCCAGCATGCAACCAGACATTAGTCGCTGGAACATGCTGGGCGGATGGTGATTTGCCTTGTCCTGAGAACATACACAACCAGGCTCCCAGTGAAAGAGGAGGCGATGGCCATGAGTCATAATAATCTTTGATTCATTGATTTGTCCCAACTATTGTAAGTGCTCAAAATAGTATTTTTCAACCACTAAACAACGTCAAAAAGCTAGATTTTATTTTAAAATTCGATCTGCTCCATATTTTATTTTCTGCCGCCAAAATCAGAAATCAGAAAAAGAGTTGGCTGAAAAAGCCCTCAAACTGGTCTAACTAGGACTCCTAACTCTAATTATTCAGCTAGATGATTGCAGCAAGCAGTTATCTTAAAACACTGATCTGAATAAATACCAAAATATCTTTATTTAACTCTTCCCCGCCAGTAACACGCATCCGATATTAGTTGGTTCAACATACTTTCAACTGTAATTCTATCAAGTGAGAAGTGCTGTAATTCTGATGTATATTAGAAATACTGAAAACAAAGCTGAGATGTTCTTAATTCCTGAGCAAAAGGAAATCAAAGAAAAATGGCAAAAAATAGTATCATTAATTCAGGAAAATCTATCCTTAATACAAATATAATACACAATGGCACAGTCATCAAAATGAATTTTAGAAACGGACCCATCCACCTCGCGAAACTTTAATTTCTTGAATGAAAATTACATTTAAACATGTTTACGAACACCACTGCCTCAGAATAAAGATTGGAGTCGTGAGATTCACGGCCGAGTAGGTCACTTATTATACATATAACAAGATTCAACTGAATGGAAATCACACAAAATTGCATTATAACTGTGAGGAAAAAACGCAGAGGGAAGTGTGAATACCGAGTTCAATTTAGAATCGGAACAGAATGAGTCGCTGCACTGTGAGCTGTGTCATTACATCAGAGAGAGAAGGTTCATTTAGGGTCCAAATATATGATGAGTAGGCCTTTATAACTGCGAATTCTATAAGCCAAGCGTTGTACTAATTAAAAGCCATTCTGTAGTCTGGTACTATTCAGTAAGTTTTGACCGTTTTATTTACATCCAGATATCGCAAACATTGTCACTTCCTCATCAGGTTTACTTGTCATATAGATGGTCCACGTCTTTCTGCATTACAAGGAATTGTTTGTCAATGCTGTAGGTTTCGCAGTTCTTACAAGCTTGAAATCTATTTAATAAGTATTTCTTCTTTCTAGTATTTATGATTTATTTTACAAACTATGACTTCTGCAGATTCTTATCGAGTAGGAAATGCCGCTATGCTGCTGCTAGGCTGCTAATGTATTACATCCGATAACTTTTGGCAATTTATAATTCATTCTTTGTCCAATGAAAAAAACTAGATTTGTGTTGATTTCTTTTTTTTTAAAGCAGGAAAAAAAAAGATTTAAGCACATCAGCCAGCGCCGGAGTCTCTGTACTGAGCTAATTAAATGCTGTGAATAAAATGAAACCATTTGCAAGAGTCATTTTGATTTCAGCTTTACGGGAGGCTGCTGCTCCTGGAGACGACATACAACACAGTTTTTGACAGTGAACCTTACAGTTTCACCCCTTGCAAACCAGTTGACTGGTTAACCTTAGGCTGAATTTATTTTTGTAAATGACAATGGGTATATAATTGTTAACCCCTCTGATTTCATTTTTCTTTTTGTTGTTTATATGAGTTGTCTGTGAGAGTGTCTATCCCAACTGAATGGTTGTCTTTGACAGGCTAATTATTATCACCTTTTAAACAAAAAAACAAAGTACAGCAGAGGGATATTTATTCTTTGTGCTTTGGTTAATATTTTGTCTCTTGTCTCATTTGTTGCATGGGAAGAGGATGGCAATGAACCAGAACTGCATGTAGTAGGTTGTATGTATCAAGAACTGTTGGTATGTATTACTAAATTTACATACATATATGCAAAAAAAAGAATTTGTCTGCATTGTACATTTTAAATGTTTACTATAATTTGTTGTACACACATACAACATATTGAATAAAATATTTATATGAAGACACAGTGCAGCCATGGCCCATAACCTTTACGCAGATCAAGTGTGCTCTGGCACTGTCCAGGATGAGAATGGGACAACGTGGACACGCATTTTAGCTCCATTGTCCAGTCCTTTCATTTCTAACGTATTTTCGTCCCTGGATTGGAAGTGTGCGCATCAGGCCATCATTGAGTGAAGTCGGAATGACTATAAATCCTTTCCCGCAGGGCGTGTGGGATACGACTGCAGAAAGTGGCTTGTGATTTGTACTGGGCAGAATTCTGCATTAAAATGTAGAGAACGCACGGAATTATTTTGGCACAAAGAGATCGTTTGCATATTTCTTAGGTGGACCAAAGAAAGCGCTGTTGAATTGTGGTTAATGTTGGGTGCTTCTGTGTGAAGGGACTGTTGGAATCAAATGGCTAGGGGTTTAACATGGTCACAAATAAAAACTCATCTGCACTGAGCGATTGGTGGTTGGTGTTTGACTGGGTCAAATATCTATCTATAGTGTATGAAGTTTAACAGTCAATGATGCACGTGACACACAGTAGTCAATACTGCGTATTTGACTCTGAATTGGTGTAACCCCACCAACACCAACTGCTCAAACCAACAAAGGATGGACAATAAATGTATCCTCACCAGTTCAGCCCCCATCCCACAAGAAATAGTTTAAAAAAATGCTCTGGAAATACATGGTTAAAAAAAATAACTCCTTCCACATAAGGTCGTTCAAATTAGGAGCAGGAGTAGACCATGCAGTCCCTCGAGCCTGCTCCGTCATTCAATAAGATTATGGCTAATCTTCAACTCCATTTCCCCTCCTGATCCCTTCATTCCCTTAGTGCCCAAAAATCTATCGCTCTCAGTCTTGAATATGCTTAACGACTGACCCTCCACAGCCCTCTAGGGTAGAGAATTCCAAAGATTCACAAGCCTCTGAGTGAAGAAATTTCATCTTGTCTATGCCAGAATGTGGAACTGAACAGCACAGTTGTAATAGAAACATAGAAAATAGGTGCAGGAGTAGGCCATTCAGCCCTTCGAGCCTGCACCACCATTCAATAAGATCATGGATGATCATTCACCTCAGTACCCCTTTCCTGCTTTCTCTCCATACCCCTTGATCCCTTTAGCCATAAGGGCCATATCTAACTCCCTCTTGAATATATCCAATGAACTGGCATCAACAACTCTCTGCGGTAGGGAATTCCACAGGCTAACAACACTCTGAGTGAAGAAGTTTATCCTCATCTGAGTCCTAAATGGCTTACCCCTTATCTTTAGACTGCCCCCGCTGGTTCTGGACTTCCCCAACATCAGGAACATTCTTCCTGCATCTAACCTGTCCAGTCCCGTCAGAATTTTATATGTTTCTATGAGATCCCCTCTCATCCTTCTAAACTCCAGTGAATAAAGGCCAAATCGATTCAGTCTCCTCATATGTCAGTCCAGCCATTCCGGGAATCAGTCTGGTGAACCTTCAACTGCACTCCCTCAATAGCAAGAACGTCTTTCTTCAGATTCGGAAACCAAAACTGAACACAATATTCCAGATGAGGCCTCACAAAGGCCCTGTACAACTGCAGTAAGACCTTCTTGCTCCTATACTCAAATCCCCTAGCTATGAAGGCCAACATACCATTTGCCTTCTTCACCGCCTGCTGTAACTGCATGCCAAATTTCAGTGACTGATGTACCATGACACCCAGGTCTTGTTGCACCTCCCCTTTTCCTAATCTGCCGCCATTCAGATAATATTCTGCCTTTGTGTTTTTGTCCCCAAAGTGGATAACCTCACATTTATCCACATTATACTGCATCTGCCATGCATTTGCCCATTCACCTAACCTGTCCAAGTCACCCTACAGCCTCTTAGCGTCCTCCTCACAGCTCACAACGCCACCCAGTTTAGTGTCATCTGCAAACTTGGAGATATTACACTCAATTCCTTCATCCAATTCATTAACGTATATTGTAAATAGCTGGGGTCCCAACACTGAGCCCTGCAGCACACCACTAGTCACTACCTGCCATTCTGAAAAGGACCCGTTTATCCTGACTCTCTGCTTCCTGTCTGCCAACCAGTTCTCTATCCATGTCAGTGCATTACCCCCAATACCATGTGCTTTAATTTTGCACACCAATCGCTTGTCAAAAGCCTTTTGAAAGTCCAAATACACCACATCCACTAGTTCTCCCTTGTCCACTCTACTAGTTACATCCTCAAAAAATTCCAGAAGATTTGTCAAGCATGATTTCCCTTTCATAAATCCATGTTGACTTGGACCGATCCTGTCACTGCTTTCCAAATGCGCTGCTATTTCATCTTTAATAATTGATTCCAACATTTTCCCCACTACTGATGTCAGGCTAACCGGTCTATAATTACCCATTTTCTCTCCCTCCTTTTTTAAAAAGTGGGGTTACATTAACTACCCTCCAATCCATAGGAACTGATCCAGAGTCAATAGACTATTGGAAAATGATCACCAATACATGCACTATTTTTAGGGCCACTTCCCTAAGTACTCTGGGATGCAGACTATCAGGCCCCGGGGATTTATTGGCCTTCAATCCCATCAATTTCCCTAACACAATTTCCCGTCTAATAAGTATATCCTTCAGTTCCTCCTTCTCACTAGACCCTCGATCCCCTAGTACTTCCGGAAGGTTATTTGTGTCTTCCTTCGTGAAGACAGAACCAAAGTATTTGTTCAACTGGTCTGCCATTTCTTTGTTCCCCATTATAAATTCACCTGAATCTGACTGCAAGGGACCTACGTTCGTCTTCACTAATCTTTTTTCTTCACATATCTATAGAAGCTTTTGCAGTCAGTTTTTATGTTCCTGGCAAGATTCCACTCATACTCTATTTCCCCCCTCCTAATTAAACCCTTTGTCCTCCTCTGCTGAATTCTAAATTTCTCCCAGTCCTCAGGTTTGCTCCGTGCCAGTCTGTGCCGGTGTTTATGCTCCACACGAGCCTCCTCCCACCTCTCTTCATCTCACCCTATAAGCATATCCTTCTATTCCTTTCTCCCTCATGTGTTTATCTAGCTTCCCCTTGTACTATTCACTTCGCCCTGTGATAGCGAGTTCCACATTCTCACCACTCTCTGGGTAAAGTGGTTTCTCCTGAATTCCCTATTGGATTTATTAGTGACTATCTTATATTTATGGCCCCTGGTTTTGGTCTCTCCCACAAGTGGAAACATCTCTATGTCTACCCTTTTGAACCCCTTCAGAATTTTGAAGACCTCTATCAGGTTACCCCTCAGCCTTCTCTTTTCTACAGAAACGAGCCCTGCTCGATCTTTCCTGATAAGTATATCCTCTTAGTTCTGGTATCATCCTAGTGAATCTTTTTTTTTATAATACGGAAACCAGAACTGTACACTGTACTCCAGGTGTGGTCAGGTTCAGGTAAGTTTAGACAACAGATTATAAGATGGTCCCAGGCCCATTTCATTGAGTTTCCACTTTGTATCATTTTCCAAGCCAGTTACTGTTCTACTACTTAGCATATTAAGATTCATTGGAATACCGGGGTTGAGATTGGTCTTTGATGATACCACACAATGGGCGATAGCGAATCAACAGCCTATTTTATATTACATCTGTGGAAAAGAAAATCTAGCACATTGCAAAACCAGCTGCCGATTCCCTGTCACCTATTTTGCTCTGTCGCGGAAGACTAGTTTCTATCTCTTTGATGCTGAATATTTGTGTCCTGCTCGCTGCCTAAGGATTAAATCTAAAGGGCTTACCTGAGGAATTGAACGCGCCAATATAAAAATGCTATTTCATGATGTTCAGCTGTCAACAATGCAAGTTCTTCACCAGAACAAGTTTCCAGATTACTCTCAACATTCATTTAATCAGAAGCATTTCTTCCTGTGACCAAGAATGTTCTTTGAATTGAGATGACAAGGCTGAGGACAAATGCTGATAAAAAGGAATTCCTCTTGAAAGAAAGCAGTGTTCATGTCTTAATATCTTCCATTAATTTCTTTGTGACTGAATTCTGGATAAAAATGCAATTGTTCCTCAGTTCTGGTGCATTAACTGTAGATGACAAGGAAGCCTGGAACCTTTGAGGGAAGTATTAAAATTCTTTTTGATTAGTAGATTTGATTTACCTTTTTAAAACAGACAGCTGCATTTTATTGATTTTGCCACTTAAAACTATAGTTTAAAGCAATTGGATAAATACTTGAAGGGGAGAAAATTGCAGGACTATGGGGAAAGAGCAGGGGGGAGTGGGACTAATTGGACAGATCTTTCAAAGAATCGGCACAGACACGATGGGCCGCTTGGCCTCCTCCTGTGCTGTATCATTCTATGAATTAGAAAGTAGGGTAAGGCACAGTGGAATGGAGATGGATGTGTCTGAGCGGCTGATTGGTGAGATCTTGAGCATATTAACTTTCTCTGTTGAGGAGTGATCTAATGGAGGTCTTTAAAATTATGAAAGGGGTTTGATAGGACAGACATAGAGAAGATGTTTCCACTTGTGGGAGAGAACAAAACTAGGGGCCATATATATAAGATAATCGCCAATGAATCCAATAGGGAATTCAGGAGAAACTTCTTTACCCAGAGAGTGGTGAGAATGTGGAACTCACTACCACAGGGATTGGTTGAGGCAAAGAGCAGAGAATAACATTTAAGGAGAAGCTGGATAAACATATGAAGGAGAAAGGAAAAAATTGCAGGGCTGTGGGGAAAGCGCAAGGGGAGTGGGACTAATTGGATCACTCTTTCAAAGAGCCTGCACAGGCACGATGGGCCGAATGGCCTCCTTCTGTGCTGTAGGATTCTATCATTCTAAAAGCTATTAGTGCTCAGGAATCCATTCGTAACATCAGAAAGATAAATTCTAAAAGTAGAAACTCCTGATAAAAGCACATATTTATTTTTAATAAATTGAACGTGTTAAAGGGATTGTCCTTGGGCAATACATTATGATAAAACAGCAACAACTTGTATTTATATAGAATCTTTAATGTAGCAAAATGTCCCAAGACAGGAGTATTATGAGACAGAAAAGCCACATAAGGAGAAATTAGGGCAATTGACCAAAAGCTTGGTCAAAGAGGTAGGTTTTCAGGAGCGTCTTAAAGGAGGAGAGAGAGGCAGAGAGGTTTAGGGAGGAAATTCCAGAGCTTAGAGCCTAGGCAACAGAAGGCCCCGCCACCAATGGTTCAGCGATTATAATCAGGGATGCTCAAGAGGCCAGATATCTCAGGGGCATTGTGGGGCTGGAGGAGATTACAGAGATAGGGATGTGTGAGGCTATGGAGGGATTTGAAAACAAGGATGAGAATTTTGAAATTGAGGCGTTGCTTAACCGGGGGCCAATGTAGGTCAGCGAGCACAGAGGTGATGGGTGAGCGGGACTTGGTACGAGTTAGGACACAGGCAGCAGAGTTTCCAATCACCAACCAATCAACACACGACACTGAGTATATGCGCTTTGGCATATCCTTTGTGATATAGCTGACAAAATATTATCCATTATATTGCTTTTACAGGTTTTTATTCAAAGAATTCTAAAGGAGAAAATAGCCATTTTATCTGGTATCATCCAAGTGGCATTTAGGAATAATGGATCGAACTCTTGGAATTATGCACAAACTGTCGAGTCACACTAATTGCTTAAAAGTGTCATTCATTTTATTCAAATTGCAAGTACATCTTTATAAAAGCACGGTTAAGAATAGACTATACTAGGAAGCTCCAACATGTGTTTAAGTCAGAACAGGCAGGTCCTGTACCAGTACATATTTATTACAACAGTCATTTGCAGATCAGTCAAAAACTCTTAGCCATTCAGAGATTTACTGTCAGCAGTATTTCCTCATTAGCTGCGCATTTGCTAACAGCCAAAATAATACATTACTGTTGTGACCCCAGTTCCTAAACATTTGCTTTGCATATCTGTAGATTATAAGTTATTGAAGCTAGTCTCATTAAAATGCGTCACATCCAACAGTAACATGGCTGCCAGACTCCCATGCCAATAACCACAGCACACTTGACATTAAAGGTCATTTTGCCATTCATACTTGTTTGTTGACGATTAAACTGTTAGATTCCTTTGGTACTGGCTACGTAGCAAACCTAAAGTGAAAACATTAGCAAGTGAAGATATTTATTTGTGATTGCAGTGTGTTTCGAATGTTGCATCTGATGATTTCCATAGTCATGCAGCAGAGATGAAAGCCCATTCAAGGGCCTTTTCTGTTCCTGTTGAATCTTCAGAATCTTTCCAATCCAATCCAGATTTCACAGGCATTCCCAGTCCAGTCTTCCCAGCAGTCACAGATTCCACAGTTACAGACACCATTTCCTGCATTCAAAAAGCAAAGGCGTCGCAGTTAAAACATGGAATATGCAGTGTTGCTTCTCTAAGTAAATTGCAGGTTAGAAAATCTTCCATTGCCCCTTAATTTTATTCAGACAACTGTTTCATTTGCCTTCAACTCTTTTGGGGGGGGGGAAACAAAATAAACATTAGATCAAGTGCCCCCCGATCTGGGGGACACTGCAGACACTTAACTCATTTGCCTTCATTACTGAACGGTATACTACAGGTGACCCCCTGACCCCGAGGAAACACTAGCCACAGATCGGGGATATAAAAGGAGGAGCGGCGGCCCTGGAACCAGCATGGCGCCCCAACCTTGCCACTGGACCAAGACCTAGCTCTGTCAAGCCTGTGTGGTGGCTGGTGTGCAACAGCCACCCCACATCAAAGAATCCACGCACAGGCATCTTCCACCCTTCAATATGTAGTTCGGGACCTGGAATGTCAGGTCCCTCATTGAAACACCTGTGGACTGATCCCTTTTCAGTGTGGAAGTGGGTCATCATCGACACGAGGGACTGCCTAATACTATACTACTGAGGGAGCGCTGCACTGTTGGAGGTGCAGTACTGAGGGAGTGCTGCACTGTTGGAGGTGCAGTACTGAGGGAGCGCTGCACTGTTAGAGGCGCAGTACTGAGGGAGCGCTGCACTGTTGGAGGTGCAGTACTGAGGGAGCGCTGCACTGTTGGAGGTGCAGTACTGAGGGAGCGCTGCACTGTTGGAGGCGCAGTACTGATGGAGTGCTGCACTGTTGGAGGCGCAGTACTGAGGGAGCGCTGCACTGTTGGAGGCGCAGTACTGAGGGAGCGCTGCACTGTTGGAGGTGCAGTACTGAGGGAGCGCTGCACTGTTGGAGGCGCAGTACTGAGGGAGCGCTGCACTGTTGGAGGCGCAGTACTGAAGGAGTGCTGCACTGTTGGAGGCGCAGTACTGAGGGAGCGCTGCACTGACAGAGGGTCAGTACTGAGGTGGCGTCTTTCAGATGGCACTTTAATTTAAACAAATTATATGATCATTTATCACATTGCTATCGGTGGGAGCTTGCTGTGCGCAAATTGGCTGCCGCATTTCCTACATTACAACAGCGACTACACTTCAAAAAGCACTGTGGGACGCCCTGAGGTGGTGAAAGGCGCAATAGAAAAGCAAGTTCATTTTTTTTCTTACTATTAGAAATGTTAAATAAAATCAGAAAATGCTGGAAATGTTGAGCAGATTGATTGGGATCTGGGCAGTTCTGGAAAGAGACCCAACTGTAAGTTTCTCATGTTTGTGTTCCAATTTACAGATTTTTTTAAAAAAGAATCCGAGATCCAAATTTTTTTATTAGTCATGTCATTATTCTGAGCTATATTAGTACCATTTCAAAGTGATCTGGCGATTCATTCAGTTTCAAAAGTAATAGTTAAAAATAATTGCAGTTATGACTGGAGGGCATTCAAAGGTGTTTGGTGGTAATAAATGCATGCCCGGAAAGCTGTGTTATCACTTAATTCACGACAGAAGTGGCATTTGCTGTTCCTGCAATCATTCTGGTCCTGATGCATATTTAATATGGCATCATTAAACATCTATGTAAATCTTCATCTTTCAATTGAAATGTCAAACATTGCCTCATTCTGACAAAGTTCTACATTCAATTTGTTGCAAAACTGCACGATTAAACCTATGCATGATCGGATGTAATGCAATCCTCTCGGCTCCATTTTTGTAAGGAAGGAATTTACTTCCCCTCTTAAACTCCCAGGATTTCAAAACATCTCAACATCTTCCTCAAGGTTTGACTTATTTAGGCAATGCTACAGTGACAAATGTATAGATATATTTTAAGCAGCTTCTAGATGATTATGGTCCTGAATTTCCTTGAAACATACGTGTACTAGTACGCAGATATGCCAAATTTCAGTGTAAAGGATCGAGGAAATACACGTGCAAGGACGCGTTCTTGTTACGTTACGCCTGAATTTTCCCCATTTTCAGTGAACCCTTGGATAAAAGCCGCTTCTGCTCTTTAACATAGTCCCTCCCCCATTCAGAAAGAAAGATTTGCAACTTCAGGATATCTCAAAGCACTTTACAGCCAATAAAGTACTATTGGAGTGTAGTAACTGTTGTAATGTGGGAAATGCTGCAGCAAATTTGCGCATAGCAAGCTCCCACAAACAGCAATGAGATAAATGATCACTTAATCTGTTTTAGTGAGGAAATGTTGTTCGGGAAATTGATGGGATTGAAGACCGATAAATTCCCAGGGCTTGATAGTCTGCATCCCAGAGTACTTAAGGAAGTGGCCCTGGAAATAGTGGATGCATTGGTGGTCATTTTCTAACATTCTATGGACTCTAGATCAGTTCCTATGGATTGGAGGGTAACTAATGTAACCCCACTTTTTAAAAAAGGAGGGAGAGAGAAAACAGGGAATTATAGACCAGTTAGCCTGACATCGGTAGTGGGGAAAATGCTGGAATCAATTATTAATGATGTAATAGCAGTTCGTTTAGAAAGCAGTGACAGGATCGGTCCATGTCAGCATGGATTTATGAAAAGGAAATCACGCTTGACAAATCTTATAGAATTTTTTGAGGATGTAACTAGTAAAGTGGATAAGGGAGAACCAGTGGATGTGGTGTATTTGGCCTTTCAAAAGGCTTTTGATAAGGTCCCACACAAGACAGTAATCTGCAAAATTAAGCCACATGGGATTGGGGTAATGTATTGACGTGGATAGAGAACTGGTTGGTGGACAGGAAACAAAGAGTGGGAATAAACAGGTCCTTTTCAGAATGGTAGGCAATGGCTAATGGGGTACCACAAGGTTCAGTGCTGGGACCCCAGCTATTTACAATATATATTAATGATTTAGATGAAAGCATTGAATGTAATATCTCCAAGTTTGCAGATGACACTAAGCTGGGTGGCAGTGTGAGCTGTGAGGAGGATGCTAAGAGGCTGCAGCATGATTTGGACAGGTTAGGTGAGTGGGCAAATGCATGGCAGATGCAGTATAATGTGGATAAGTGTGAGGTTATCCACTTTGGTGGCAAAAACAGTAAGGCAGATTATTATCTGAAAGGTGACAGATTAGTAAAAGGGGAGGTGCAACGAGACCTGGATGTCATGGTACATCAGTCATTGAAAGTTGGCATGCAGGTACAGCAGGCAGTAAAGAAAGCAAATGGCATGTTGGCCTTCATAGCGAGAGGATTTGAGTATAGGATAGGGAGGTCTTGCTGCAGTTGTACAGGGCCTTGGTGAGACCACATCCTGAGTATTGTGTGCAGTTTTGGTCTCCTAATCTGAGGAAGGACATTCTTGCTATTGAGGGAGTGCAGCAAAGGTTCACCAGACTGATTCCCGGAATGGCAGGACTGACATATGAAGAAAGACTGGATCGACTAGGCTTATATTCACTGGAATTTAGAAGAATGAGAGGGCATCTCATAGAAGCATATAAAATTCTGACGGGATTGGACAGGTTAGATGCAGGAAGAATGTTACCGATGTTGGGGAAGTCCAGAACCAGGGGTCACAGTCTAAGGATAAGGGGTAAACGATATAGGACTGAGATGAGGAGAAACCTCTTCACCCAGAGAATTGCGAACCTATGGAATTTTCTACCACAATAAGTTGTTGAGTCCAGTTCGTTGGATATATTCAAAAGGAAGTTAGATGTGGCCCTTACGGCTAAAGGGATCAGGGGGTATGGAGAGAAGACAGGAGTGGGGTAGTGAAGTTGCATGATCAGCCATGATCATATTGAATGATGGTGCAAGCTCAAAGGGCCAAATAACCTGCTCCTGCACTTATTTTCTATGTTTAATGATATTGGTTGAGGGATATATATTGGTTCAGGACATCAGTTAGAACTCCCCTGCTCTTCTTTGTAATAGTGCCCGTGGGATCTTTTACATCCACCTGAGAGGGCAGAAGGGGCCTCAGTTTAACGTCTCATCTGAAAGAAGGCACCTCTGACAGTACAGTACTGCCCCTCTGACAGTGCAGCGCTCCCTCAGTATTGACCCTCCGACAGTGCAGCGCTCCCTCAGTACTGCCCCTCCAACAGTGCATTGCTCCCTCAGTACTGCCCCTCCAACAGTGCTGCACTCCCTCAGTATTGCCCCTCCGGCAGTGCAACCCTTCCTCAGTACTGCACTGGACTATCAGCCTAGATTTTTATGCTCAAGTCTTTGGAGTGGGACTTGAACCCATGACCTTCTGAGTCAGAGGCGAGAGTGCTACCAATGAGCCATGGATGACATACACGAAGAAAGAAAGACTTGCATTTCTATAAGCGCCTTTCATGACCACCGGACGTGCCATAGCACTTTATAGCCAATGAAGTCCTTATTGAAGTGTAGTCACTGTTGTAATGTAGGAAAGACTAGAGAATGCGAGTTACCTGCATTGACTCCTATTTTGAACAGGTGTAATTATTCACCTAACATTTTAGATGCAGCTTGAGCCAAAGCCAAAGATCTGATGTTTAATTGTAATATTTTTAAGCCACTGTATTTTCTGTATTTTTGAATGCATTTTTATAGCATCAGAATTAGTTGCATAAAAATTGAAAAGGCTTCACGATTGCAAATTCTGTGCCTAATGTGCATAAATGATGGCTTCATGGTTTAAAGTGTTTTAAATTGAAATTCTCTAATGTGCCCTTTCATTGGGCCCCCATTGTTTATGCCAGTTTATGCCGGTAATAGCGGCATAACTTGCCGATTATGCCGTTTGAGAAAATTCCCGGCCAATTATACCATTTACCTATTCCTAATCTCAAACTCATTTCAACCTTATTTGGAAAGGTAATGGTACTGTTAAACTAAAATATTTTGCAGTATTTAATAATAACACATCTGAAGACACAACGTGTTGGTCCTGCAATGTACTATGGCACAAAATAGTCAGACATTATTTATTCCCCACCCCCTTTCTCTCTCTCCCCCTCTTTCTCTCTCTCCCTCTTCTCCCTCTCTTCTCCTTTCCCTCTCCCCCTTTCACTCTCTTTCTTTCCTTCTCTCCTCTGCCTTCTTCCCCTCTCCCCCATTCTCTTTCCCTCTCTCCTCTCTCCCCCTCTCTCCCCTTTCCCTCCCTCCCTCTTTCCCTTTCCCTCCACTCCCTCTTTTGCTCTCCTTTCCCTCGTTTCCTCTCTCCTTCTCTTCCTCATTGCAGTCAGTCTCTTAGTTGTTACAAAAGTCTTGCATTACTCAAAATAAGTAATCCCTAAGATCTGAGTTGTATAATGACACCAGTGCATAAAGGAGAATTAAATTTCACTGTCTCTTGAATGTCCTAGCTAATATTTATCCCTCAACCAACATTACTAAAAAATAGATCATCCAGTCATTGATGTTTGTGGGATCTTGCTGTGTACAAATTGGCTGCCGTGTTTCCTACATTACAACAGTGACTACACTTCAAAAAATGACTTAATTGTCTGTAAAGTGCTTTAGGACATCCTGATGCCGTGAAAGGTGCTATATAAATGCAAGTTCTTTATTCATCTGGAATGTATTAAAAATCAGAATGGGGGAAAATTTAACAGCATAATGGATTTTCTATAATCTGCAGTATAAGAAATTAGCATTCACCATTCCTTTCACAGATCATCGACAATTTATGTCTATCCTAAAATCTAATTTTGGCAATTAGTTTTTGTATATTGATGTTTAAGTTCGAAGCCAAAATAGGATTTTCAACCATTCACTGAAAGTATACAGTCAAATTTGTAGCTATTATAATTACCAATAAGAAAATCCATTGCTGCAATATGTCAATGCAATACTTATTATAAGATGAAGCCTGTGTAATATATTGGTAAGACCTCAGGTAAAATCTTTCAGGAGAGTGATGATGTTTTGCATACCTAACTCGAAGCCCTAAATTATTGACAGAGAGAAGCTCAATTGTCCTACCGGAAGATGGGGAAGAAATTTGGTTTCTTCCAGAGACACCTACGGCCCGAATGCCGCATTATGACAGCCTGCCGCGAACTTCACTGGTAGTTTAGTGGCGTGCTGTCATTTAGCGCTGCGCACTCTAGCACCTCCCACTTGGTGACGTCAAGAGTGTGCAACGATCCCTTTGTAATGCATTTCCAAAATTGACTGCTTTCGCCTACTGTAGCACCTGACGCTACTCCCAATGGGGAAGCAGACGGTGCACAGAGGATCCCGGGGCGATATCGCAGAAAATGAAGAGGTAAGTGTTCAGAGTCAAATTTTTAACAACTACTTACCTCTCTTACCTGTGAAGACTGTTGGTAGCCTGCCTTCCTTTTTTTGCAGCTTTCACATGATCGCCCTCACTTCCTCTTTCGGAGCTAGGATGCCGGTATCCTAGTGCCTTAACTTGAAAAGTGTTCTCGTGCTACCGCCCCGCGATTGGCCTTTAGCGCCATAAGAGGATTGTGCAATGCTTCCCTTAGTGCTCCACTGGTCTCTTGGGGTGATACAACTGAATATCCTACTTTGAAGCGGTAGACATCGCCCGGCGCCTAAGGTAGCTCACCGCCTCAAAGCGGGCGACAACGAATTTCTAGCTCTCGATCTTTAAAATGTACAGCTGATATATGCAAATTATTTAACTCAATGGTAGTTGCTGAACTGAATTAGAAATGGACCCGTTTATTTGTACTGTAAAAATGGCCGCCCTTTGTCTCTGATTAGTCCCCTTGGAGGATAAGGCACACCCTGAAGTTTCTCTGCAAATGTATAACTGGACCCGTCCATCCCAAGTTCTCACTGACTTCGCAAATTGTAACTCGATCCAGTTGACTTCCAGAAACCACAGAGGATACATCTCTCCAGAAGGCACCATGTGCCAGTCAAAGTGTCTTACCCCAGTCCAAATGCGTCCCTCTCCCCTTACACCCCACCCCCCCACCATTGTGTACGGATTGTTAACAGGTTTATTGGGTATAGTGAATAGTGACAGTGCAATAACTTCTAGATTTCATTCACTCCAACGATTCCCTTGAAGGTGGTTGTAACAACGTGATCCGTCTTCCCTGAGTTCCCTCTCTCCCCTCCGATCACCCCCACCCGTGTCTCTCTCTCTCCTCCCCCCAGTCTCTCTCTCTCTTTCTCAACCACCCCCCTGCTCCCCTACCTCCCCAGGGTCTATCTCTTCCTCCCCCAGGCTCTCCCTCACTATCACTAGGGGGGTAGTGCTGGACAGGCTAATGGGACTCAAGGTAGACAAGTCCCCTGGTCCCGATGAAATGCATCCCAGGGTATTAAAAGAGATGGCGGAAGTTATAGCAGATGCATTCGTTATAATCTACCAAAATTCTCTGGACTCTGGGGAGGTACCAGCGGATTGGAAAGCAGCTAATGTAACACCTCTGTTTAAAAAAGGGGGCAGACAAAAGGCAGGTAACTATAGGCCGGTTAGTTTAACATCTGTAGTGGGGAAAATGCTTGAAGCTATCATTAAGGAAGAAATAGCGGGACATCTAGATAGGAATAGTGCAATCAAGCAGACGCAGCATGGATTCATGAAGGGGAAATCATGTTTAACTAATTTACTAGAATTCTTTGAGGATATAACGAGCATGGTGGATAGAGGTGTACCGATGGATGTGGTGCATTTAGATTTCCAAAAGACATTCGATAAGGTGCCACACAAAAGGTTACTGCAGAAGATAGAGGTACGCGGAGTCAGAGGAAATGTATTAGCCTGGATAGAGAATTGGCTGGCTAACAGAAAGCAGAGAGTCAGGATAAATGGATCCTTTTCGGGTTGGAAATCGGTGGTTAGTGGTGTGCCACAGGGATCAGTGCTGGGACCACAACTGTTTACAATATACATAGATGACCTGGAAGAGGGGACAGAGTGTAGTGTAACAAAATTTGCAGATGACACTAAGATTAGTGGGAAAGCGGGTTGTGTAGAGGACACAGAGAGGCTGCAAAGAGATTTGGATAGGTTAAGCGAATAGGCTAAGGTTTGGCAGATGGAATACAATGTTGGAAAGTGTGAGGTCATCCACCTTGGGAAAAAAAACAGTAAAAGGGAATATTATTTGAATGGGGAGAAATTACAACATGCTGAGGTGCAGAGGGATCTGGGGGTCCTTGTGCATGAATCCCAAAAAGTTAGTTTGCAGGTGCAGCATGTAATCAGGAAGGCGAATGGAATGTTGGCCTTCATTGCGAGAGGGATGGAGTACAAAAGCAGGGAGGTCCTGCTGCAACTGTATAGGGTATTGGTAAGGCCGCACCTGGAGTACTGCATGCAGTTTTGGTCACCTTACTTAAGGAAGGATATACTGGCTTTGGAGAGGGTACAGAGACGATTCACTAAGCTGATTCCGGAGATGAGGGGGTTACCTTATGATGATAGATTGAGTAGACTGGGTCTTTACTCGTAGGATGAGGGGTGATCTTATAGAAACATTTAAAATCATGAAAGGGATAGAAAAGATAGAGGCAGAGAGGTTGTTTCCACTGGTCGGGGAGACTAGAACTAGGGGGCACAGCCTCAAAATACGGGGGAGCCAATTTAAAACCGAGTTGAGAAGGAATTTCTTCTCCCAGAGGGTTGTGAATCTGTGGAATTCTCTGCCCAAGGAAGCAGTTGAGGCTAGCTCATTGAATGTATTCAAGTCACAGATAGATAGATTTTTAACCAATAAGGGAATTAAGGGTTATGGGGAGAGGCTGGGTAAGTGGAGCTGAGTCTACGGCCAGATCAGCCATGATCTTATTGAATGGCGGAGCAGGCTCGAGGGGCTAGATGGCCTACTCCTGTTCCTAATTCTTATGTTCTTATTATGTTCTTACGGCTAAGGGGATCAAGGGCCATGGAGAGAATGTAGGAAATGGCCCTCCACCCTGCCCAGTTTCCCTCTCCACACTTCCTCCCAGACTCACTATCCCTCCCACCCCAGGCACCCGCTCCCACTCTTCCCCCCCCAGACACTTCCCCCCCCCACCCCCTCTCTCTCTTCCCCTCCCCATGCTCCCTCTCTCTTCCCCAACCCCCCCTCGCATTTCTCCCTCTCTCCCTCCCCCCCAGTCCCTCTCTCTCTCTCTTCCCCCACCCCTCCACCCCCATGCTCTCTCTCTCTACTCCCTCAGGCTCTCTCTCTCTCTACTCCCCACCCCCCAAGCACTCTCTCTCTCCCCCACCCCCAGGCTCTCTCTCTCTCACTCTCCCTTCACCACCCCCCCCCAGGCTCTCTGTCTCTCCCTTGCCCCCCCCCAGGCTCTCTATCCCCCCTCCCCTCCCCCCACCCCCCGCCTCCCAGGATCTCTCTCTCTCCACCCCTCCAGGCTCTCTCTCTCTCTCTCTCTCTCTACCACCCACCCCCATCTGCCTCCCCCACCCCCACATGCTCTCTCTCTCTGCAGCCCCCCGCCGTCTAGGCTCTCTCACTCTCTACCCCACCCCAGACTCTCTCTATCCCCCCACCCACCCCAGGCTTACTCACTCTCTACCCCCTAGGCATTCTCTCTCTTCCTCCCCACCCACAGGCTCTCTCTCCCCTTCCCCCCCCTCCCCCTGCTGCCAGGCTTTCTCTCCCTCTACCCTCCCAGGCTCTCTCTCTCTCTACCCACCTCCCCTCACATGCTCTCTCTCTCTCTTCCTCCCCCCCAGGCTCTCTCTCTCCACTCCCTCCCCCCACACGCTTCTCTCTCTTCCCCCCTGCCCCCACCCCCGGCTATCTCTCTCTACCGCCCCCCCCCCCCCCCCCCCACCACTGGCTCGCTCTCTCCCTCCCCCCCAGGCTCACTCTTGCTCTTTTTATCCCCACAGGCTCTCTCTCTAAACCCCCTCCCCCCACATGCTCTCTTGCTCTTCCTCCCCCCATGCTCTCTATCTCTTTCCCCCCCCCTCTCTCTCGACTGCCCGCTCAGGGGTCGGGGCCGCTCAGGGGTCGGAGCCATTTGATCGGGGGCTCAGCGGACAATGTGGTCGGAATGATTCAGTTTCGGGACCGCACTTCCGGTTCGAGCGGAAAGCATCAGTGCCGGGGTCTCGACAGGTGCATGTGCAGAAGGACAGAAAAAACACTACAAATAGTCAATCCCATTAGAAATCGTTTAGCAACACGAGGCATGAGAAGGAAATCTCAATTTTCTCTTCTCACCCTTATTACACTAACAGAGCAGTAGATAACCGCATAATGCAATGTTAATTAATACATCTAGAAGGGAAGATCAATATGTGGTTAAGAAGTGATTGAAGGTTGGCTCAGTTGGTCAGGACATTGTCAGTTTCAGTCCCACAGTAGAATTTGAATGCACAGTATAGACTGCTAATTTACAGTAGAAGCACACTTGGAATACTGTTCGCAATACTGGTCTCCATATTATAAAAAGGTGAAAGAGACACTGGAGAAGGTTCAACAAACATTTACAAGGGTGCTGCCAGAACTGAGAGGCTATAGCTATTCGGGAAGGTTGAGCAGGCTGGGGTTCTTTTCTCGAGAAAAGAGAAGGCTGAGGGTGACCTGATAGAGGTCTTTACAATTCTGAAAGGGTTTGATCGGGTAGACATAGAGAGGAGAGATCAAAATTAGGGGCCATCAAGACAAGCTAGTCACTAATAAATCCAATGGAGAATTCAGGAGAAACTCATTTACCCAGAGAACGGTGAGAATGTGGAACTCGCTACCACATGGAGTGGTTGAAGCGAATAGCATTGATGCATTAAGGGGAATCTGGATAAACACATGAGGGAGAAAGGAATAGAGGGATATGCTGACAGGTTTAGTGTCATGAGATCTTTTATGTCCACCTGAGAGGGCAGATAGGGCCTCAGTTTAAAGTCTCATCCTAAAGACGGCACTTCCGACAGTGCTCCCTCAGTACTGGCACTGAAAGTGTCAGTCTAGATTATGTCTCTGGAGTGGGACTTGAACTCACAACCTTCTGACTCGGAGTGCTACCCACTGAGCTATGGCTGACAACCTGCACTAGAGCTTCCCCCGCCAAGATGTCTGGGATCAGCCTAATTAGAATACTCCGGGCAAGTTCCCAGCATTGGAGTGCAGGTATTAGGTGTGTTGCTGTAGCATTTCAATGTCATCAGCTTCTTGTAAGGTCAGCCATTATCAGATCAAGTCTCGATGGAATGCAGCAGTAAAATGAATTGGTGTTTAGTTTTTATTTATTCATTGACGGGATGTGGCGCCGTTGGAAAGGCCAGCCAGCATTTATTGCCCATCCCTAATGGCCCTTGAGAAGGTGGTGGTGAGCCGCCTTCTTGAATCACTGCAGTCCATCGTAGCAAATATTTTATTTCGATACGACAGAGCTGGCCCATTTCAGAGGGCAGTTCTGAGTCAACCACATTGCTGTGAGTCTAGAGTCACATATAGGCCAAACCGGGTAAGGATGGGAGATTTCCTTCCCTAAAGGATATTAGTGAACCAGATGGGTTTTTTACGACAATCTGGTAGGTCACCATGGTACTAGCTTTATATTCCAGAATTATTTAATTAACAATTCAAATTCCCCAGCTGCCGTGGTGGGATTTGGACTCACGTCTCCGGATCATTAGTCCAGGCCACTGGATTACTCGCCCAGTAACATAACTACAATGCTAACGTACCCGCCGACACATGTCTGCTGCAGGGCACCGAAGCCTGGATTCTCCCAAGCGATCGTGGAACTGCTGCTGGCTTGAGTAAGGCTGCGAATAGAGGCCCTGTTTCGGATCATGCCTCAAAAGCATTCAACACAAAGTGCACGAACGCAGTGGAAGACAGTGACCAGGACAGTCAGAACCAACTTGGCAATTCAGTGTTGCAATAAACTAGTGGACAGGCACAAAAAAATCATTTAAAAGGGTCGTGGAATGTTGGCCTTTATCTCGAGGGGGCTGGAATACAAAGGAATGGAAGTTATGTTACAGCTGTACGGAGCTCTGGTTAGACTCCAACTGGAGTAATTGCGTTCAGTTCTGGGCACCACACCTCAGGAAGGATATATTGGCCTTGGACAGGGTGCAGCGCAGATTCACCAGAATGACACCAGGGTTAAAAGGGTTAAATTGTGAGGACAGGTTGTGTAGATTAGGCCTGTATTCTTTCGAGTATAGAAACTTAAGGGGTGATATAATTGTAGTGTTTAAGATGATTTAAGGAGAGACGATAGAGAGAAACTATTTCCTCCAGTGGTGAAGTCCAGAACAAGTGGAGCCAGGCCATACGGGGTGATGTCAGGAAGCACTTCTTCACACAAACGGCAGTGGAAATCTGAAACTCTCTCCCCCCAAAAAACTGTTGAGGCTGGGGGTCAATTGAAAATTTTAAAACTGAGATTCATAGATTTTTGTTGGGTAAGGGTATTAAGGGTTACAGAACCAATGCGGGTAGATGGAGTTAAGACACAGATCATCTGTGATCTAATTGAATGACGGTACAGGCTTGAGGGGTTGAGTGGCCTCCTCATGTTCCTAGGAGTGCTAAACTGAGATTAAGATGTTGGGTCTCTGTGCAAATGCTTGGCTACTGCCCTCATTAACATCTCATTAAAATAATGAGCACAGATGCTTCAGGAATAATAGGAGAAGGTCATTCTGCCAAAGTAGTGATATTTTAGTTCAAAATGCAGGGTGTTATCATTTTGGAGGATGCACATTTTAAGGAAGCACTGAATTAAGATTTTTGCTTTAAATGTGAGTTTGGGATCCAGGAAGGATAATGTCTGACACAATAGCCAACTGCAGATACCAAATCTGTGCCTCATTACTGGAAAATGATCAATTAGGCACAGGCTAATGATCCTGACTCTCAGAAACTGGTCTTTAAATTATTAGGCACAAGTATTATGTATGCAAAGGTGCACATCATTAATGTACATGACAATTCTACAATTTTTCAATGTCAGACCTACATCACTCCAACTCTTAGGCCGTGAACATCAACCTCTGGTGCCTCATGGCACTCCAGTCCTTCAGTTTCTTTTTTTGGCTTTTTTGCCAATGGGCGTTATGGAAAGAGTCCATTAGTATCTGAAGTCTGTGAGAGGTTATCATTATCAGGAAAGATTGAACAGGCTGGGCTCTTTTCTCTAGAAAAGAGAAAGCTGAGAGATGACCTAATGGAGGTCTTTAAAATTATGAAAGGGTTTAATAGGGTAGACGTAGAGAACGTGTTTTCACTTGTGGGGGAGACCAGAACTAGGATAGTTAATATAAGATAATCACGAATAAACCAATAATGAATTCAGGAGAAACGCCTATACCAGAGCGTGGTGAGAATGTGGAAGGATTTGCTGATAGGGTGAGATGAAGAGGAGTGGGAGGTGGTTTGTGTGGAGCATAAACACCAGCACAGACCAGTTGAACTGAATAGTCTGTTTCTGTGCTGTACATTTACGTCATTCCATGTAATTTTAAGTTTTTAAAAAGTTATTTGTCCATGGGATGTGGGCGTCGCTGGCAAGGCCACCATTTATTGCCCATCCCTAATTGCCCTTGAGAACTTGGTGGTGAGTCACCTTCTTGAACCGCTGCAGTCCATATGGTGATGGTACTCCCACAGTGCTGTTAGGGAGGGAATTCCAGGATTTTGACCCAGCGACGATGAAGGAACAGCGATATGCTTCCAAATCAGGATGGTGTGTGACTTGGAGGGGAACATGGAGGTGGTGGTGTTCCCATGTGCTTGCTGCCCTCAGCCTTCTAGGTGGTAGAGGTTGCAGGTTTGGGAGGAGCTGCTGAAGAAGTCTTGGCGAGTTGCTGCAGTGCATCTTGTAGATGGTCTACACTGCAGCCACGGTGCACCGGTGGTGAATGTTTAAGGTGATGGATGGGGTGCTAATCAAGTGGGCTGCTTTGTCCTGAATGGTGTCGAGCTTCTTGAGTGTTGTTGGAGCTGCACTCATCCAGGCAAGTGGAAAGTATGCCATCACACTCCTGATTTGTGCCTTGTAGATGGTGGAAAGGCTTTGGGGAGTCAGGAGGTGAGACACTCGCCGCAGAATACCCAGCCTCTGGCCAGCCCTTGTTGCCACTGTATTTATTTGGCTGGTCCAGTTAAGTTTCTGGTCAATGGTGACCCCCAGGATGTTGATGGTAGGGGGTTCGGGGATGGTAATGCCGTTAAATGTCAAGGGTCGGTAGTTAGACTCTCGCTAGTTATTGCCTAGCACTTGTGTGGTGCAAATGTTACTTGCCACTTATCAGCCCAAGTCTGAATGTTGTCCAGGTCTTGCTGTATGTGGGCATGGACTGCTTCATTATCTGGGGAGTTTTGAATGGAACTGAACACTGTGCAGTCATCAGTGAACATCCCCACTTCTGACCTTATGATGGAGTGAAGGTCATTGATGAAGCAACTGAAGATGGTTGGGCCTAGGACACTGCCCTGAGGAACTCCTGCAGCGATGTCCTGGGGCTGGGATGATTGACCTCCTACCATCACAACCATCTTCCTTCCATGTAATGAACAATCCCAGCTGCTCTAGTCTCCCCACATCACAGAAGTTCCTCATCTCTTATACCATGCTAGTAAATCTCCTCTTCACTCTCTCCAAGGCCTTGACATCCTTCCTAAAGTGTGATGGCCAGTTACTCATCACTGGTGGTGTTGGTCCCTAGGAGGATAAGACCATTTGGTTTTGCATAGACTATTCTAAACTTCACAGAGGCCATTGACAATCAAATGACCCACACAAGAAAGATTCTGGAGAAAACAAATGGGCAGGGAATATCTGATGACTTTAGAATTCACAAAAGATTATTGGCAAATGCACGGTGGAGCAGAGGCCAAGTTACACTCCACATCTGCTACACCTTCACAACCTTTACCAGTTCACAGTCGTGCTGTTTGGAATGAAAAATGCTTCTGTCATATTCCACCAGCTGCTCGATGCAATTCTGACAGGGACTGGGGATTCTGTCTCAGCAGATATTGATTGCATATCCATAGGAAGATCACGTCACCAACGAAACCGCCATATTAACTGGTTAAGTGGAGCAGATTAACAGTTGAGACTGCGAAACATAATACCTTTTCTAGGCTGAGGTTTTGTACTTCAACTATCACGATGGGAGGGGAGAAATAAGGGGCCCTAAAGTCCTTAGCTCCCCCCAAAATGAGTGCGATTCCAGCAATAGTGCGTCCGAATGGAGAGGCCTGATTACTAAACTAAAGTTGCGCTCAGGCTCCATCAGAATAAATCAGGCAAGCTCCAAGCACCAATCGGGCACTCGAACGAAATTCGGATTTTCTTTCCTCCGCCACTGGCGGCCGTGCCTTAGGAACATGGGAACAGGAGGAGGCCATTCAGCCCCTCGAGCCTGTTCAGGCATTCAACTGTGGTTCAGTGTGTAGCACACTCCCCTCTGAGTCAGAAGGTTGTGGGTTCAAATCCCACTCCTGGAACTTGAGCACATAAATCTCCAGTACAGTACTGAGGAAATGCTGCACTGTCGGAGATACTGCCTTTCAGTTGAGACGTTAAACCGAGGCCCAGTCTGCCCTCTCATGTGGACGTAGACAATCCCATGGCACTATTTCAAAGAAGAGCAGGGGATTTAGCCCCGGTGTCCTGGGGACAATATTTATCCCTCAATAAACATCACTAAAACAGATTATCTGGTCATTATCACTGTGTTGTTTGTGGGAGCTTGCTGTGCGCAAATTGACTGCCGTGTTTCCTACATTCCAACAGTGACGACACTTCAAAATACTTCATTGGCAGTAAAATGATTTAGGATGACCGGTGGTCATGAAAGGCACTGTATAAATTCAAGTCTTTCATGGCAGATCTGCATCTTAACCCCATCTATCCGCCTTGGCTTCATATCCTTTTATACCCTTTTCTAGCAAAAATCTAGCAATCTCAGATTTTAAACTATTAATTGAGTTAGCATGTGTTGCTTTTTGTGGGAGACAGTTCCACACTTCTACCGCCCTTTGCATGAAGAAGTGTTTCCTAACTTCTCTCCTGAATGGCCTGGCTCTGAATTTAAGGTTACGTCCCCTGGTCCTAGACTCCTCCCACCGGTGGAAATAGTTTCTCTCTATCTACCCTATCGATTCCTTTCAAAATGCTAAAAACTTCAATCAAATCACACCTTAACTCTCTATATTCCAGGGAATACAAGCCTAGTTTAAGTAATCTCTCCTCATAATTTAACCCTTGGAGCTCTTGTAACATTCTAGTAAATCTGCGCTGCACTCCTTCCAAGGCCAATATATCCTTTTCTCAGGTACGGTGCCCAGAACTACACGCAGTACTCCAGCTGTGCTCTAACCAGGGTTTTGTATAGCTGCAGCAAAACCATCTCCCCTTATAATCTAGCCCTCTAGTTATAAATACGGGTAGAGTGGCCAAAATCCGGAAACCGCGGGACAGAGGCCGTTCCGCATTTCGGGTATTTCCGGATTTCGGAATGTCTTTCCAACGTCCCAAATCTGGAAATGCCAGGGCCGAGGTAAGGGCGGGGTGGGGTCGGCAGAGTGGAGGGTCGCCGGAGCGGGGGGTCGCTGGAGCGGGGGGGTCGGAGGAGCGGGGGAGTCGGCGGCGGAGAGTTGGAGGAGGAGGAGGAAGAGGAGGAAGAGGAGGAGGACGTGGAGGAGGAGCGGGGGGTCAGAGGAACGGAGGATCAGAGGAGCAGGGGGTTGGAGGAGCGGGGGGTCGGAGGAGCGGGGGGTCGGAGGAGCGGGAGGTCAGAGGAACGGAGGATCAGAGGAGCAGGGGGTTGGAGGAGCAGGGGATCGGGGGAGCGCGGGGGTCAGAGGGGTGGGGGTCGGAGGAGCAAGGGGTCGGCAGCGGAGAGTCGAAGGAGCAGAGGGTCGGAGGAGCAGAGCTCGGAGGAGCAGGGGGTCGGAGGAGCGGGGGGTCGGAGGAGCGGGGGTTCGGAGGACCGGGGGGTCAGAGGAGCGGGGGTTCGGAGGACCGGGAGGGTCGAAGGAGTGGGGTGTCGGAGGAGCGGGGAGTCGGAGGAGCGGGAGGTCGGAGGAGCGGGGGGTCGGAGGAGCGGGGGGTCGGAGGAGCGGGAAGTTGGAGGAGCGGGAGGTCGGAGGAGCGGGGGGTTGGAGAAGCGGGGGGTCGGAGGAGCGGGGGATCGGAGGAGCGGGGGGGTCGGAGGAGCAGGGCTCGGAGGAGCAGGGGGTCGGAGGAGCGGGGGTTCGGAGGAGCGGGGGGTCAGAGGAGCGGGGGTTCGGAGGACCGGGGGGGT
The DNA here is from genome assembly GCF_044704955.1 of Pristiophorus japonicus. Classification (NCBI taxonomy): domain Eukaryota; kingdom Metazoa; phylum Chordata; class Chondrichthyes; family Pristiophoridae; genus Pristiophorus; species Pristiophorus japonicus. Next base: position 45,421,839 of record NC_091986.1, on the reverse strand, counting down.
CGGAGGAGTGGGGTGTCGGAGGAGCGGGGAGTCGGAGGAGCGGGGGATCGGAGGAGCGGGAGGTTGGAGGAGCGGGGGGTCGGAGGAGCGGGGGATCGGAGGAGTGGGAGGTCGGAGGAGCGGGGGGTCGGAGGAGCGGGGGGTCAGAGGAGCGGGAGGTTGGAGGAGCAGGAGGTCGGAGGAGCGGGGGGTCAGAGGAGCGGGGGGTCGGAGGAGCGGGGGGTTGGAGGAGCGGGGGGTCAGAGGAGCGGGGGGTTGGAGGTGCCGGGGGGTCGGAGGAGCGGAGGGTCAGCGATGGTGTGTCAGCAGCTGCGTAATAGCTGCATTGCCGACCTGCAAAAAAGGTAAGTTAACATTTTTATTTTTCAGCGACTTAGTAGGTAAGGGTTTTGTGAATGTTTTGTGAATTTTTATTTTTTGTTTTTTGGCAAATTTTTGGGGTGTTGTTCCCCCTCGCAGCGGTAATTAGTTTAAAAAAATGTCCGGATTTCGGAACATTTTCCGGATTCCAGACAACCCTGCCACAGATCGGCCCAGTGTCCAGATTCTGGAACATTCCGGATTTCGGAACTCAAGATTTCGGACGTTCAACCTGTAATAAAAACAGAAAACGCTGGAAATCTCAGCGGGTAAGGCAGCATCTGCGGAGAGAAAAACAGAGTTAACTTCTTGGGTGAAACGTTAACCCTGTTTCTCTCCGCACAAATGCTGCCTGACCCGCTGAGATTTCCAGCATTTTCTGTTTTTATTTCAGGTTCCAGCAGTATTTTGCTTTTGATCTAGTTTTAAAGGCTAACATACCATTAGCCTTTTGGATTATTTTTTGTATCTGTCTACAGCTGCCTAGGCCCCAAGATTTGGAATTTGCTGCCTAAACATCTCTACTTCTACTCCTTTAAGACACTCCTTAAAAAACCTATCTCTTTGACCAAGCTGTTATTTTTCTGCCAAGATTTGGGCCATTCTCTTTCGATCTGCTAGTTAGGACACTGAAGCCAAACGAGGACAACAGAGTTGATTGAAAGAGGAGAAATGGAGCAGTAATAATTAATTCTAAAAAAAGAGACAGATGTAATTGTACAAGATGGCACAAGGTGAAGACTGCTGTGCAGAAAAGGAGAGAGGTTTAATCACTAGCGAGAAACTGGTTCAGCAGCCCTGAGAGATTGACAGAGAGGAAATGTGATTGGAGAAAATGGGGTACTAATGAATGGTTTGGAAAGTTTAAGATTCACTCATTTGAAGTCAATTTTTAGGCACCCTGGAGAGAGAGATGTCAGTAGTGGAAACAGGTTGATAGTGAGAGGAGTGTCAAATCAAGCAGTGAAAGGTGGAAGGGATGCTTCAAACAGTTACAGAGATATGGCCTATTCAGTGGTGGAAAAATCTACCCCAAATCAGATTTTTCTTTCTTTCTGTTTAAATGGTATGCTGCATGTGCCAGATATTTTCAGCTGGACTATACACGAGCCAGGATATAGTACAAAAGAATGTAAGAATTAGGAGCAGGAGTAGGCCACATGGCCCCTCGAGCCTGCTCCGCCATTCAATAAGATCATGGCTGATCTTATACTTCAATTCCACTTTCCTGCCCAATCCCCATATCCCTTGGTTCCCTTAATATCCAAAAATCTGTCGACCTCAATCTTGAATATACTCAACGACTCAGCATCCGCAGCACTTTCGGGTAGAGAATTCTAAAGATTCACCACCCTCTGAGTGAAGAAATTTCTCTTCATTTCAGTCCTAAATAGCTGATCATGGCTGATCAACTACCTCAACTCCACCCTCCCATTCTATACCCATATCCCTTGATTCCCTTATATAAGTGTATATTATAAATCTCTTCATTTCATGTGTTCGCTGTGGCTCAGTGGGTCAGAAGATTGTGGATTCAAGTCCACAAATATCTAGGCTGCCACTCCAGTGCAGTGCTGAGGGAGTGCTGCATTGTAGGAGGTACTGTTTTTCAGCTGAGACGTTAAATCGAGGCACCGTCTGCTCTCTCACATGGACATAAAAGACCCCATGGTACCATATCGAAGAAGTGTAGGGGAGTTCTTCCCGGTGTCCTGGGGCCAATATTTGTCCCTCAATCAACATCACTAAAACAGATTATCTGGTTATTATCACATTGCTGTTTGTGGGAGCTTGCTGTGTGCAAATTAGCTGGCGCATTTCCTACATTACAACAGTGACTACTCTTGAAAAAAAGTACTTCTTTAATTGTTAAGCGCTTTCAGACGTCCGGTGATCGTGAATATAAATGTAAGTCTTTTTTTTATATAACAAAATAATTTCTACATGAAGCAGGATTATTTTGTCCTGCATAATTCCTCGAACTGTTTAGTGAACTGGGGTGGGGGTGTGAGTTAGGGTGAAGAAACATCGCGGGCACAATTCAAATTAATGAATGGGGAAATTAGAGGCGGTGTGCTCCTTGTTTCATGAGATGCAATCACTGTGACTTCTAATCCCTACTGGGAGCATTGAATCATGGAATAACCCAATATTTGTAGAAGCATGATATCCCCGTAGAGTTACATTATCACACTTTATTTCTTTCAATAAGGTTAGGATTCCCTGGTGAATAGATTACGTGAACTTTAATTCACATAATCTGAAAACGTCTACATGGCAATCAATACACATGTCACGACATGTTGTGTAGAGTCCAAAACTAGGGGCCATGAATATAAGATAGTCACCAATAAATCCAATAGGGAACTCAGGAGGAACTTCTCAACCCAGAGAGTGGTGAGAATGTAGAGCTCGCTGAGGCGAATACCATAGATGCATTTCAGGGGAGACTAGATGAGGGAGAAAGGAATATAAGGGCATGCTGAGAGGGTGAGATGAAGAGGGGTGGGAGGAGGCTGGTCTGGAGCATAATAAGAACATAAGAAATAGAAGCAGGAGTAGGCCATTTGGCCCCTCGAGCTGCTCCGCCATTCAATAATATCATGGCTGATGTGATCATGGACTCAGCTCCACTTCCCTGCTCGCTCCCCATAATCCCTTTAGTCCCTTATCACTCAAAAATCTGTCTCTCTCCGCCTTTAATATATTCAATGACCCAGCCTCCACAGCTCTCTGGAGCAGAGAATTCCACAGATTTACAACCCTCTGAGAGAAGAAATTCCTCCTCATCTCAGTTTTAAATAGGCGGCCCCTTATTCTAAGACTATGTTCTCTAGTTTTAGTTTCCTCTATGAGTGGAAATATCCTCTCTGCATCCACCTTGTCTAACCCCCTCATAATCTTATACATTTCAATAAGATCACCTCTCATTCTTCTGAATTTCAATGTATATAGGCCCAACCTACTCAACCTATCTTCATAAGTCAACCCCCTCATCTCCGGAATCAAACTAGTGAACCTTCTCTGAACAGCCTCCAATGCAAGTATATCCTTCATTAAACACAGAGACCAAAACTGTACGCAATACTTCAGGTGTGGCCTCACCAATACCCTGTACAGTTGTAGCAGGACTTCTCTGCTTTTATACTCTATCCCCCTTGCAATAAAGACCAACATTCCATTTGCCTTCCTGATTACTTTCTGTACCTGCATACTAACTTTTTGTGTTTCATGCACAAGGACCGCCAGATCTCCCTGTACTGAAGAACTTTGCAATTTTTCTCCATTTAAATTATAATTTGCTTTTCTATTATTTCTGCCAAAGTGGATAACCTCACATTTTCCCACATTATACTCCATCTGCCAAATTTTTGCCCACTCACTTAGCCTGTCTATATCCCTTTGCAGATTATTTGTGTTCTCCTCACAATTTGCTTTCCCACCCATCTTTGTATCAGCAGCAATCTTGGCTACAATACACTCGGTCCCTTCATCCAAGTCATTAATATAAATTGTAAATAGTTGAGGACCCAGCACTGATCCCTGCGGCACCCCACTAGTCATTATTTGCCAACCAGAAAATGACCCATTTATTCCGACTCTCTTTCTCTGTTTTCTGTTAGTTAACCAATCCTCTATCCATGCTAATATATTAACCCCAACCCCTTGAACATTTATCTTATGCAATAACTTTTATGTGGCATCTTATCGAATGCCTTCTGAAAATCAAAATACATCACATCCACTGGTTCCCCCTTATCCACCCTGCTCGTTACATCCTCAAAGAACACCAGCAAATTTGTCAAACATGAGGAGGTGTTCATAGAGTGAGTAAGGGATGGGTTCCTTGAGCAGTATGTTACGGAACCAACCAGGGGGCAGGCTATCTTCGATCTGGTCCTGTGTAATGAGACAGGATTAATAAAGGATCCCCTCGGAATGAGTGATCATAGCATGATTGAATTTCAAATTCAGATGGAGGGTGAGAAAGTTGTATCTCTAACCAGCGTACTAAGCTTAAATAAAGGAGACTATGAAGGTATGAGGGCAGAGTTGGGTAAAGTGGACTGGGAAAATAGATTAAAGTGTAGGACGGATGATGAACAGTGGTGTACATTTAAGAAGCTATTTCACAACTCTCAAGAAAAATATATTCCAGCGAGGAGGAAAGGGTGTAAGAGAAAAAACCGTGGCTAACTAAAGAAATAAAGGACGGTATCCAATTAAAAACAAGAGCATACAAAGTAGCCAAAACTAGTGGGAGGACAGAAGACTGGGAAGCTTTTAAAAGCCAGCAAAGAATGACTAAAAAAATGATTAAGAAAGGAAAGATAGACTATGAAAATAAACTAGCACAAAATATAAAAACAGATAACAAGAGTTTCTATAGGTATATAAAAAGGAAAAGAGTGGCTAAAGTAAATGTTAGTCCCTTAGAGGACGAGACCGGGGAATTAGTCATGGGGAACTTTGAGATGGCAGAAACTCTGAACAAATATTTTGTATCAGTCTTTACGGTAGAGGACACTAACAGTATCCCAACAGTGGATAGTCAAGGGGTTATGGTGGGGGGGGGGGGGAACGATAAGGGGATAAGGAGTTATGGAGAGCGGGCAGGGAAGTGGAGCTGAGTCCATGATCAGATCAGCCATGATGTTACTGAATGGCGGAGCAGGCTCGAGGGGCCGTATGGTCTGCTCCTGTTCCTATTTCTTAAGTTCTTATGTTCTTATGATTTCCCTTTCATAAAATCATGCTGACTCTGCTTGATTGAATTATGCTTCTCCAAATGTCCCGCGACTGCTTCCTTAATAATGGACTCAAGCATTTTCCCAACGACAGATGTTAGGCCAATTGGTCTATAGTTTCTTGCTTTTTGTCCACCACCTTTTTTAAATAGGGGCGTTACATTTATGATTTTTCAATTGGGAATCCAGGGAATTTTGGGAGATTACAACCAATGCATCCACTATCTCTGCAGCCACTTCTCTTAAGACCCTAAGATGTAAGCCATCAGGTCCCATTATTTTACCTAGCACTACTTCATGAGTGATAGTGATTGTATTAAGTTCCTCCCTCCCTATAGAACCCTGATTATCCACTATTGGAATGTTTGGAAACACTGGCATGGATCAGTTGGGCCGAATTGCCTGTTTCTATGCTGTGCATTCTGTGTAATTCTATGTAATTACCTTGGCTTTTATAGTTTTACCACTCAAGTCATCATTCGTTTATCGAGAATATTTACGCCTGAATCACTAGCAGGAGGGTTGGTAACCGGAGGACACAGATTTAAGGTAATTGGCAAAAGAACCAGAGGGAAGATGAGGAGATTTTATTTACGCAGCGAGTTGTTGTGATCTGGAACGCACTGCCTGCAAGGGCGGTGGAAGCAAATCAATAGTCACTTTCAAAAGGGAATTGGATTAATACTTGAAAAGCAGAAATTTGCAGGGCTATGGGGAAAGAGCAGGGGCAGTGAGACTAATTGGATAGTTCTTTCAAAGAGCCAGCACAGGTCCAATGGGCCGAATGCCTCCTTCTGAGATGTATAATTCAATGATTCAATAAATCAAAATTATGTTTGGTTTAGGAGAACGTCTATATCAAAACAGTTATCCAACAAGCCTTTTATGCTTCAATTACATTGAGGTTTATACAGATCCATATCTCTTCTGTACACGCTTTGTCCCAGTGTAGCTGTCCTAATATCTGAACAGTGGGATATTTTACTCTCATAAATTCTTAGCCGTGACCCCCAAGATTGATAATCCCCAAAACAGAAATTGTTTGAAATCAGTTGCTCAGTCACTGGAGAATCACCAATGCAGCTAGTCGCTAATGAATCTCCTTCCTCGGCCCTTTGGACTCTATCACTGAACGTATACAATCATTTCTGGGATCAGGTCGGAAGAACAATGCCTTGCTTGGAAAGTTTGTTTGGACCATGGCACTCTACAGTTTCTGCAATTATGTGTATTATCCTGATCAATGGAAAAATAAGAAGTAATAATTACCAGTGCAGATGACACCTTGATGCTTGTCACATTCGCGGTCATCACACTCGCAGAAGTCACCCGAGATGTACCATTGCTGGGGGGAACCACACATACACTTTCCACAATGGCAGGAACCTGTTGAACATTAACATCAAGAAATCCAACTGAGAATTTAGAAGGAACTTCTTTCCCCAGAGAGCAGTGAGAATGTGGAACTCGTTATCACAGGGAGTGGTTGAGACAAATAGCATAGATGCATTTAAGGGAAGGCTAGATAAGGGAGAAGGGAATAGCAGGTTATGCTGATAGAGTGAGATGGGGAAAAACGGGAGGAGGTTTGAGTGGAGCATAAACGGCGGCATGGACTGATTGGGCCGAATGGCCTGTTTCTGTGCCGTATATCCTACGCAACATATTAACTATCTCGGGCTTTACCGAGCGACCTAGCAACTATCAGTTACAGTGTACAAACAACAAGTAAAAACCGGCAGCCACTGGGAACCCATGTCCGACTCACCCCGCTTTCCGAGGTGTGCAATATGCTGTGATAATATGCATTTGATAGAGAGTTTAGATAGAGTAAATAGGGAAAAACTGTTTCCAGTGGCAGGAGGGTCGGTGACAAGAGGAGACAGTTGTAAGGTAATTGGCAAAAGAACCAGAGGGGGGAGCTGAGGAGAACTTTTTTACCATGAGTTGTTGTGATCGAGACTGCGCTGTTTGAAAGGGTGGTGGAAACAGATTCAGTAGTAACTTTCAAAAGGGAATTGGATAATTATTTGGAGGGAAGAAAATCACAGGGCTATAGGGAAAGAGCAGGGAGGAGTGGGACTAATTGGATAGCTGTACCAAAGAGGCATGATGAACCGAATGGCCTCTTTCTGTGCCGTATGATTCTACGATATAATCAGAATGTAACAACAAATAAATATTAAATTTAAGAGTTACGTGGAAGCTTCTCACCCTTGCCAGAGCAGATTATTCCATCGAAAGATTCGCACTGACTCCTGCTCCTCTCCTCCGGCATGTTGCAGATCCTCAGATGCTGGCAGTGTTTCCCAAACCAGTCATCATGGCAGATACATCTGCCACACGAACAGATGCCATTGCCTGTTGGGTGGGTAAGCACAGAATGACCATATATTAAAAAACAAATTGTATTCTTCATCAGTAAATGTAGCTGTAGCTGTGTGAGTTAACGTGCAGAGAGTAAGCATCCATTAAGACTAAACCATATTTGAGAAATTTACAATTTCCTCAATTTCTTTGTGGACTTACGGATCATCAAGCACATCTATAATCAGCAGTTGTATCCATCTGGGACCTTTTTATATTGTTTAATCAGAGACAATAAGCAGCTTCAATAAACTCAGTCACCTTGCTATTACGAGCCCCAGTTATTGATTACAGGGCGCTACAGCTCAACAGGTTTGGACTTGTCCAATCATTCCTGTACAATGTGCAGAGCGACCTGGGAGACATGGGCAGAATATTGCTTGTTACCAGCGAGAGTGTATCAGAGAGTGTGGAGATGCACAGAATCTTTAAACTGAGCTGTAATTGGATCTGTTGGCCAGTCAATGAAATGCTTTTCACGAGACAGTAATCCTCTTGCTTGTACAGTGGTTGCATTCCGAGGCCAACAATCCATCAAAACAACACCATGTTCAGCTTCAGTTCGACAAGTTGTTTCATACAATCATTTAAAAGCAATTAAAATGAAAATGAAAAGAAATAAACACTTTACGACCAATCATAAGATAATTTACCTGTGTTAAAAAAAAATCCTTACTCATCTATGTTGTATTCCTAACACAGGTGAGACTGCACACAGGGAGGTTAAAGTGACAGTGACCTCAGTCTTTATTAAGACACTCCAGAGTGAATAACAGGCCTTAGGGGCCGGCTTATATACAGTGCTCCCAAGGGATGCTGGGATCCTTTGGGACTTCAGGGGATGCGCTCCCCGGTGGCGGGACATGGGAGTGCATGCTTTACAGATACACAATATCACTCCTCGCCAAAGTCAAAGTGAAAACTATTCACAAGGTGGGGCGGTCGGGAGCCTTTCTTTCCCTGGTGGACCGCCTCGGTACAAATGTCTGTTCTGGTGTATTCGCTGTGCCCTCGCTGCGTTGGCGTGTTGTTGGCCCTGCAGGGCTGCTTGGTGAGCCTGGCCTTGCTGGGCTGTTGGGCATGATGGGTTCGATTTCCTGGTCCGGCGTGGTGTCGTTGATCTTTTGGGTGTGTGTTGTGGGTTTGAAGAAGATGGTGTCTGCTGTGGGTTGTTCAGGGCAGTCTGTGAACCGCAACCTCGTTTGGTCCAGGTGCTTTCTGCAAATTTGTCCATTGTCTAGTTTGACTACAAACATCCTATTCCCTTCTTTAGCTACCACCGTGCCCGCGATCCACTTGGGACCATGTCCATAGTTTAGCACATACACAGGGTCATTCAGATCAATTTCCCGTGAAACAGTGGCGCGAGCATCGTTTGCATTTTGTTGCTGCCGCCTGCTCTCTACCTGATCATGCAGGTTGGGGTGAACCAGCTAGAGTCTGGTTTTAAGTGTCCTTTTCATGAGTAGCTCAGCCGGGGGCACCCCTGTGAGAGAGTGGGGTCTCGTGTGGTAGCTGAGAGTACTCGGGACAGGCGGGTTTGGAGTGAGTCTTCTGTGACTCATTTAAGGCTCTGTTTGATTGTTTGTACTGCCCGCTCTGCCTGTCCATTGGAGGCTGGTTTAAACGGGGCCGAGGTGACATGTTTGATCCCATTGCGGGTCATGAATTCTTTAAATTCGGCACTGGTGAAACATGGCCCATTGTCACTGATCAGTATGTCAGGCAGGCCGTGGGTGGCAAACATGTCCCTCAGGCTTTCAATGGTGGTGGTGGCGGTGCTTCCCGACATTATTTCACATTCAATCCATTTTGAAAAAGCATCCATCACCACCAGGAACATTTTACCGAGAAACAGGCCCGCATAGTCGGCATGAATCCTCGACCATGGTCTGGAGGGCCAGGACCACAAACTTAGTGGTGCCTCTTTGGGCACGTTGTTCAACTGAGCACACATTGCCGTACACAGGACTCTAAGTCAGAGTCGATACCGCACCACCACACGTGGGATCTGGCTATCGCTTTCATCATTACTATACCCGGGTGTGTGCTGTGGAGATCCGAGATGAACGTCTCCCTGCCCTTTTTGGATAGTACTACGCGGTTACCCCACAACAGGCAGTCTGCCTGAATGGACAGCTCGTCCTTTCGCCGCTGGAACGGCTTGATTAGCTCTTGCATTTCAATGGGGATGCTGGCCCAGCTCCCATGCAGTACACAGTTTTTTACTCAGGACAGCAGAGGATCTTAGCTGGTTCAAGTCCTAATCTGACGGGCCGTGACAGGTGATTTATCATTTTCAAACGCTTCCATGACCATCAACAAGTCTGCAGGCTGCGCCACCATCAACAAGTTTGCAGGCTGAGCCATTTCCACCCCCATGGTTGGCAATGGTAGCCGACTGAGAGCATCCGCACAGTTCTCAGTGCCTGGCCTGTGGCGGATGGTATAGTTATATGCTGATAGCGTGAGTGCCCACCTTTGTATGGGGGCTGAGGCATTAGTATTTATCCTCTTGTTTTCAGCAAACAGGGATATGAGGGGCTTGTGATCAGTTTCCAGCTCAAATTTGAGGCCAAGCAGGTACTGATGCATTTTCTTTACCCCGAACACACACGCTAATGCCTCTTTCTTAGTGAGGCCTCACCTGGAATATTGTGTTCAGTTTTGGTCTCCTAGTCTGAGGGAGTGCAGCGAAGGTTCACCAGACTGATTCCAGGGATGGCTGGGCTGTCATATGAGGAGAGACTGGATTAACTGGGCCTGTATTCACTGGCGTTTAGAAGGATGAGAGGGGATCTCATAGAAATATATAAAATCCTGACGGGACTGGACAGGTTAGATGCGGGAAGAATGTTCTCGATGTTGGGGAAGTCCAGAACCAGGGGACATATTCTTAGGATAAGGGGTAGGCCATTTAGGACTGAGATGATGAGAAACTTCTTCACTCAGAGAGTTGTTGACCTGTGGAATTCCCTGCCGCAGAGAGTTGTTGATGCCAGTTCATTGGATATATTCAAGAGGGAGTTAGATATGGCCCTTACAGTTAAGGAGATCAAGGAGTATAGAGAGAAAGCAGGAAAGGGGTACTGAAGGAATGATCAGCCATGGTCTTATTGAATGGCGGTGCAGACTCAAAGGACCGAATGGCCTACTTCTGCACCTATTTTCTATGTTTCTATGTTTCTCAATCATGCTGTAGGCCCTCTCGGTCTTCGACAAGCTCCTGGAAGCATAGGCGACAGTTTGCAACTTCCCCGCAACGTTAGCTTGTTGTAATACACACTCGACTCCGTACGACGACGTATCACATGCTAACACGAGTCTTTTACATTACATGGGTTATACAATACAAGCAGCATGTTGGAGCTTAAAATGTTTCTGGCTTTCTCAAAAGCAATTACTTGTTTTTTTCCCCATACCCAGTTCTCACCTTTAAGCAATACCACATGTAGGGGCTCTAAGAGGATGCTTAACCCTGGTAGGAAGTTACCAAAATAGTTGAGGAGTCCCAGGAACGACCGCAGCTCCGTGGCGTTCTGTGGCCTGGGCGCATTCCTGATAACCTCTGTCTTGGCGTCTGTGGGCCGAATGCCGTCCGCCGCGATCTTTCTCCCCAAAAACTCCACTCTTGTTGCCATGAAGACACATTTCAACCTCTTCAGCCGCAGCCCTACGCGATCCAGTCGCTAGAGGACTCCTCCAGGTTTTGTAGGTGCTCGACGGTGTCCCGACCCATGACCAATATGTCACCCTGAAAAACCACTGTGCGTGGTACCGACTTGAGTAGGCTCTCCATGTTTCTCTGGAAGATCGCTGCAGCCGACCGAATTCCAAATGGACATCTGCTGTAGATGAACAGTCCTTTGTGCGTGGTGATGCAGGTGAGGCCCTTCGAAGACTCCTCCAGCTCCTGCGTCATGTAGGCCGAAGTCAGGTCGAGCTTGGTGAACGTATTGCCTCATGCCAGCGTCGCAAATAGGTCGTCTGCCTTAGGTAGAGGGTATTGGTCCTGTAGCGAGAAACGATTATTGGTTTCTTTATAATCACCGCAAATCCTGACCGTACCATCACTTTTGAGTACTGGAACAATCGGGCTGGCCCACTCGCTGAATTCCACTGGGGAGATGATGCCCTTGCATTGCAGCCTGTCCAGCTCGATTTCCACTCTCTCCCTCATTATGTGAGGTACCGCTCGCTCCTTGTGGTGAATGGGTCGTGCCTCTGGGACCAAGTGGATCCGCACCTTCACCCTGAAAAAGTTTCCAATGCCTGGCTCAAAAAGGGAAGGAAATTTGTTAAGAACCTGGGTACGTGAGGCCTCATCGACATGTGATAGCGCTCGGATGTCATCCCAGTTCCAGCAGATTTTGCCCAGCCAGCTCCTTCCAAGCAGTGTGGGGCCATCGCCTAGGACAATCCAGAGTGGCAGTTCATGCACCGTGCCCTTGTAGGTGACCTTGATCATGGCGCTGCCCAGGACAGTGATAAGCTCTTTGGTGTACGTTCTCAGTTTCGTGTGGATGGGGCTCAGGGCTGGTTTGAGTGCCTTGTTGCACCACAGTCTCTCAAACATCTTTTTACTCATGATGGATTGGCTAGCGCCAGTGTCCAGTTCCATGGCTACAGATAAGCCATTCAATTTTACGTTTAGCATTATAGGTGGCCATTTCGTTGAAAATTTGTGCACCCCGTGTACTTCAGCATCTGCCTCCTCTCTCTGAGGCTCGAAATTGCTTTGGTCCACCATAGGCCGATCTTCCTCTGCCATGTGGTGGTTAGCAGGTTTGGCGAGCTGCAAGCTCTTTGGAGGTGCCCCATTGTTCCACAGCTCTTGCAAACATACCCTTTGAAGCGGCATGAATAGGCTGAATGGAAGCCTCCACAACACGAACAAGCTGTGAATTGCCTTGCATTCATCCTTTGTTGCGGACTCTGAGTCATCTGGGTCACCTGAGGCCTGCTGGCAGTTGCAGACTCGTAGTTTCTGCCCTGTACATTTCTGCTCGCAAACACAGTTCCAGTTAATTTATGAACATTGCTAGCACTTGTGTGCTGAGAGATTTGTTTAGTGTTATCACTGGTGGACATAAACGCCAGTGCTATCGCAATGGCCTTACTGAGGGTCGGTGTCTCTACAGTCAAAAGTTTTCGTAGGATGGTCTTGTGGCCAATGCCCAGTACAAAAAAGTCTCTGAGCATTTGCTCCAGGTAGCCATCAAACTCACATTGTCCTGCAAGTCGCCTTAGCTCGGCGACGTAGCTCGCCACTTACTGACCTTCAGATCGCTGGTACGTATAGAACCGATACCTTGCCATCAGCATGCTCTCCCTTGTGTTAAGATGCTCCCGAACCAGTGTACACAGCTCCTCATATGACTTATCTGTGAGTTTCACCGGAGCCAGAAGATTCTTCATGAGGCTGTAGGTCGGTGCCCCGCGGACCGTGAGGAGAACTGCTCTCCTTTTTGCAGCGCTTCCTTCTCCGTCCAGCTCGTTGGCTACAAAGTACTGGTCTAACCGTTCGACATAGGCTTCCCAATCCTCACCCTCCGAGAACTTCTCTAGGATTCCCACAGTTTGCTGCATCTTTGTGTTGGATTCGTGTACTCGTCGCCGGTTGTTTTATTCCTAACACAGATGAGACTGCACACGGAGTTGAAAGTAACAGTGACCTCAGTCTTTATTAAGACACTCCAGAGTGAGTAACAGGCCTTAGGGGCCGGCTTATATACAGTGCTCCCAAGGGATGCTGGGATCCTTTGGGACTTCAGGGAATGCGCTCCCCGGTGGCGGGACATGGGAGTGCATGCTTTCCAAATACACAACAATCTGCACAAAATACCGTTTCCCTCTCATTAAACCAATCCCTTAGACATGCTGGGGGAGTACTGCATACATTTCTGGTCGCCATGTTATAAAATTTTATAGAAACACTGGAGAGGGTGCAGAGATTTACAAGGATGATAGCAGAAATGCGAAGATATACATATCAGGAAAGGATGAACAGGCTGGGTCTCTTTTCTCTTGAAAAAAGGCCAAGGGGTGACCTAATAGAAGTCTTGAAAGTTATGAAAGATTTTGATAGAATGGATACAGAGTGTTTCCACTTGTGGGGAAGAGCATAACTAGAGGCCATCAATCTAAGATAGTCACCAAGAAATACAATAGGGAATTCAGAAGGAACTTCTTTACCCAGAGAATGGTGAGAATGTGGAACTCGCTACCACAGGGAGTGGTTGAAGCGAATAGCAGAGATGCATTTAAGGGGAGGCTAGACAAGCATCTGAGGGAGAAGGGAATAAAGGGTTATGCTGATAGAGTTAGATGAGAAAAAACGAAAGAGGTTCGAGTGCAGCATAAACACCGGCATGGACTGGTTGGGCCGAATGGCCTGTTTCTGTGCAGTGTATTCGATGTAATCCTATGTAATCTAGGCTTAGAGATTCCATTCGGCCGGAAACCCGCCGGCGCCACCGCGGGACGAAGTTAACAGCCGCCCGCAAGAAGAGCGCAGGCAGCGCCGGTATTTATACAGCGCAGCACAGAACCTGCATTGTGACACACTGTTTTGGGTGGTGCGCTCAGCAGCAGGCCCAATGTAGTGTGACCATAACAGCCCTGGGGTGAGGCAGCATTGTCTTAAAGCAAGGCTGTCATCTTTGAAAGCAGTGTCGGTCACTTAAAGGGGAACTGGCTTCTAAAATTTAAAAAATAGTTATTTAAAAATAGGCAGTTTTTGGCCCTTAGAGCTCAAATGCCTTCTGGGGAAAAAAAACATTTAAAAGAATACACAAATGGCAGTCTTCAATTCTAAAGCTGAACTGAAGGGTGAGAAAGTTGGATCTCTAACAAGCATACTAAGCTTAAATAAAGGAGATATGAAGGTATGAGGGAAGAGTTGGCTAAAGTGGACTGGGAAAACAGATTGAAGTGTGGGACAGTTGAGGATCAGTGGTGTACATTTAAAGAGACATTTCACAACTTTCAAGAAAAATATATTCCAGTAAAGGGGAAAGAGTGCAAGGGAAAAGAAAGCTATCCGTGGCTAACTAAAGAAATAAAGGACGGTATCCAATTAAAAACAAGGGCATACAATGTGGCCACAACTAATTGGAGGACAGAAGATTGGGAAGCTTTTAAAAGCCAGCAAAGAATGACTAAAAAAATGATTAAGGGAAGATAGACTATGAAAATAAACGATCACAAAATATAAAAACAGATAACAAGAGTTTCTATAGGTATATAAAAAGAAAAAGAGTGGCTAAAGTAAATGTTGGTCCCTTAGGGACGAGACCGGGGAATTAGTAATGGGGTACATGGAGATAGCAGAAATTCTAAACAAGTATTTTGTATCAGTTTTTACGGTAGAGGACACTAACGATATTCCAACAGTGGATAGTCAAGGGGCTATAGGGGGGGAGGAAATTAACACAATCACAATCACTAAGGAGGCAGTACTCAGTAAGATAATGGGACTAAAGGCGGTTAAATCCTCTGGACCTGATGGCTTGCATCCTACGGTCTTAAGAGAAGTAGCGGCAGGGACTGTGGATTCATTGGTTGTAATTTACCAAAATTCAATGGATTCTGGGGAGGTCCCAGCAGATTGGAAAACTGCAAAGTTTTCAAAAAGGAGGCAGACAAAAAGCAGGAAACTGTAGACCAGTTAGCCTAACATCTGTGGTTGGGAAAATGTTGGAGTCCATTATTAAAGAAGCAGTAACAGGACATTTGGAAAAGCAAAATTCGGTCAGGCAGAGTCAGCATGGATTTATGAAGGGGAAGTTATGTTTGACAAATATGCTGGAATTCTTTGAGGATATAATGAACAGGGTGGATAAAGGGGAACCAGTGGATGTGGTGTATTTGGACTTCCAGAGGCATTTGACAAGGTGCCACACAAAAGATTACTGCACAAGATAAAAGTTCACGGGATTGGGAGTAATATATTAGCATGGATAGAAGATTGGCTGACAAACAGAAAAGAGAGAGTCGGGATAAATGGTTCATTCTCTGGTTGGCAATCAGTAATGAGTGGGGTGCCGCAGGGATCAGTGCTTGGACCCCAACTATTTACAATCTATTTTAATGACTTGGAAGAGAAGACTGGTGTAAGGTAATCAAGTTTGCTGACGATACAAAGATGGGAGGAAGGGTAATGTGTGAGGGAGACATAAAGAGGCTGCAGGAGGACATAGACAGACTAAGTGAGTGGGCAAGAATTTGGCAGATGGAGTATAATGTTGGAAAATGTGAGGTCCTGCACTTTGGCAGAAAAAATTAAAGTGCAAGTTATGATTTAAATGGAGAAAGATTGCAGAGTGCTGCAGTACAGTGGGACCTGGAGGTACTTGTGCATGAAACACAAAAGGATAGTATGCAGGTACAGCAAGTGATCAGGAATGCCAATAGAATCTTGACCTTTATTGCAAACGGGATGGAGTATAAAAGCAGGGAAGTCTTGTTACAGTTGTATAGGGTATTGGTGAGACCACACCTGCAATACTGCGTACAGTTTTGGTTTCCATATTTACGAGAGGAGATACTTGCTGTGGAGGCAGTTCAGAGAAGGTTCACTAGGTTGATCCTGGGGCTGAGTGGGTTGACTTATGAGGAAAGGTTGAGTAGGTTGGGCCTCTACTCATTGGAATTCAGAAAAATGAGGTGATCTTATAGAAACTTATAAGATTATGAGGGGGCTGGACAAGGTCGATGCAGAGAGGATGTTTCCACTGGTGGGGGAGACTAGAACTAGAGGGCATGATCTTAGGTTAAGGGGCCGCCCTTAGAACTGAGATGAGGAGAAATTTCTTCTCTCAGAGGGCTGTGAATCTGTGGAATTCGCTGCCTCAGATAGCTGTGGAAGCTGGGACAGTTAATAAATTTAAGATAGAAATAGACAGTTTCTTAAACAATAAGGGGATAAGGGGTTATGAGGAATGGGCAGGGAAGTGGAACTGAGTCCATGATCAGATCAGCCATGATCTTATTGAATGGCGGAGCAGGCTCGAGGGGCCTTATGCCTACTCGTGTTCTTATTTCTTATGTTCTTATGTTAACTGCCTTCCACATCTAAAAAAATAGGAAAAGTGCCTCAGCACTAACACAAATGGCTCAGCAAGCCAGGAAAAGGGCAGCCAAGGTCTCACATGCTGCACTCCAGCTTTGTGTAGGGAATCAACACTGCAAGATAGGTCCTCTACCCACAGGGACCAGGAGGCCCTTCAGAAAAAAGGATGCGGGGCCAGATCACCGAGGTCATCACTACCAGCAGTGTCGATCCATGTCCTGGCTCCAGTGCCCAAAGAAACTTCACGAGATCAAACATCACTCACTTACCAACAATTTGTACCAAACATGAGGTACACATCCCATTCCTTGGAGGAGGAGGAAATGGACCTGTGGGAGCAGGAGAGGGAGACGGACCTGCGGGAGGAGATGGAGACGGACGAGGAGGTGGAGATGGAGATGGATGAGGAGGCGGAGACGGAGGAGGTGGAGGAGGAGGCGGAGAGGCAGATGGTGGCGGTGGTGAGGAAGAAGAAGAAAAAGAAATACGATCACTCGATTTCACATTCCCAGTCACAAGGTCCTCAAGGTCGATCAGCAAGGGCATTTGCAGTGTCCCCCACTGAGAGTCAGCAGCCTTCCACCAGCCATGCTGCAGCCACTGAGGTAGCACTGCGTGACATCAGTAGGACAGGCAAAGGCACACACACGACAGTCACTGAGGGAATGCATAAAGGTGATTAGTTGATTTCTTAATGTTATATTGGATGGCTAAATGTATAAAGTTGGATTGAAAAGTTTGCTTTGTGGTGGTTTTTATTTCAGCATCATGGCCAAGAGAACGCTGCGATGGTCAGTAACAGCAGGAAGGTAAAGTGTGGGACAAATGTTGAAAGGGGAATTGGGGTTGTGGTCATTGTTAGCACAGGCGGATGATTCCATCCTGGATATCCCAGCCAGAAAGGGGCTGCCTGGTTGCATCCTTCCTTCTGCTTCCTCCTCTTTTGCATCTTTCTCTTCCCTCTGCGAGCGGATGCTGGAAGTCTAAAATAAAAGTAGAAAATGCTGCAAGTACTCAGCAGGTCAGATAGCATCTCGACCTGAGACATGACTCTGTTTCTCTCTCCATGGATGCTGCCTGACCGCAAAGTATTTCCAGCAGTTTGTCTTCTCAGAGGCCTTCCTTTACCATCCGAGGCCTTGCAGCATCCAGCAGCACTCCTTGCACACTTTAAAAAACTCTTAACATCTATTGCACCAAGCCACTACTTCAATAAAATATTTTTTTTAAGTCCAAAAGTTTAAATCCAAACTTAACTGAAAGATGTGTGTATCCCTTGAAGAAGCACTGACTGTGTTTCCCTTGTACGCCGATTGACGTCACGATCTGTTAATTTACCTTTCAGAGTCAAGCGCTGCCATATGGCCCTTACCATAGAACTGGCTGCTGCCACAGAAGCGAGGCAGCCGCCATTTCTTCAAGAATATCAGCGTTTACGGCTGGTGCTAAGATAAGCAATTTGGCAGCCCTAGAATCATGCTGAACTTCATGACTTGCTATGCTTGATGCCAATCAGCCCTACTACTTGCTATCTTAAGAGTATTGGTGCAATTTTTACTGTAGGTGATAAAGTCTAAAAATGTGTGTAAGAATTTCCTGTAGAAACATAGATGTAATTAGGAATTTTGTATTGAGATGTGGGGAATGAGCTGAGGATCACGAGGTTCGAAGAAGTAACTGATATAACTATTTTGAAGAAGAGCAGAGAGTTCTCCAAGGTGTCCTGGGCTAATATTAATTCCTCAGTCAACATCACTCAAACAGATTATCTGGTCATTATCACAGTGCTGTTTGTGGGAGCTTGCTGTGCGCCAATTGGCTACCGCGATTCGTACATTATAAAAGTAATTACACTTCAAAAAGTATCTCATAAGAACATAAAAAATAGACGCAGGAGTAGGCCATTCGGCCCTTCGAGCCTGCTGCGCCATTCAATAAGATCATGACTGATATGATTTTGGCCTCAACTCCAATTCCCTACAGGCTCCCAATTGGCTGGGTATGAAGCGCTTTGGGAGATGCAATGGTCGTGAAAGGTGCTATATAAATTTACGCCTTTCTTTTTTTGTCTCTTTTTACATATTAATAAAGGTAAAGTGATCTTCACTTCCATTTGAATCATGATTTGTTTGAAGAATTGATTCATTAGATTACTCTGCATTTGACTGTTATAGACTTTACAACTCTTAGCTCCCACGAGTTATGATTACGAGATGAATGAAGTAATTCACTTTGTTACGTTTTACGAACAGTATCTATTGGAACTAATCCTTCATTGTTTTCAACTCTAAGCTTTTTTGAAAATATTCTAGTCTTATTTCAATAGCAATTATTAAGATCATTTTGTAACACCATCACATCCAAGTTCTCCTCGAAGTCACACACCATCTTGACTTGGAAATATATTGTCTTTCCTTCATCGTCCCTGGGTCAAAATCCTGGAACTCCCTCACTAACAGCACTGTGGAGTACCTTCACCACACGGACTGCAGCGGTTCAAGATGGCGGCTCACCACCACTTTCTCAGGAGCAATTAGGGATGGGCAATAAATGCTGGCCTTGCCAGCGACGCCCATATCCCCAAAATGAATTTCAAAAAGTCAGATGCTGAGATTTCCAGCATTTTTTGTTTTTATTCCAGATTCCAGCATCCGAAGTATTTTGCTTTTATATATATATATATATATATATAAAAAGAAGCTTCACTGGACGAATCACTGGAGATGCCCATGAACTTGATTAAGGCACAGGTATGATTTATGTAGTAAATGTTATAAGTATATAAGCAATTCAGAGAATAAAAGGAACTCTGCATTTGGGGACAATGCCTAGTTCTCTTCACATATTACAGAACAAAAATAAAACCACTCACCACCACAGAGGTTTCCTTCGCTGTCCTCACACTGGCGGTCGTCGCATTCACAATTTTTCCCGTACACCCGTCTATCTCCCGGTGGGAAACAGGAGCACTGGCCACACTGGCACTTTCCTGCATAGAAAATTATTCAGTAGGTTAAAGTATTCTCCTTGAAGGCACATGAATAACGATTATAATGGCCCTGAATTTGTGGTCGGAGGCTGTCCGCAGGGAAAGGCCTCCGATTTTCAAATAAAATGCCCGTGTACCTGGTGGTCCAGGAGTTACGGAGACTCGCGGTCCTGGATCTCTCCGAGTACCCGCAGTTAGAGCCCACATATCTCAGGGGCACAGGCAATTCACAAACGCCCCTGGGATCACGTGGGCCGGCTCAACCAATGACAGAGGGAATTCTCATTCATATTATCGAGATTCCGTATGTACAGAAACCCCATAAGTATGAATGGGAATACCCAAAAAATACATCTACACATCAATTATATATTTAAAAAAATATCACATATTTAAAATTAATTAAAACGGCAATTTTAAAACAAAAAATTAATTTTTTCAAAAGTAAATTTACATATTTTAAAGGGGCTAAAAACAAACTCACCTTATTTCACAGGTTTTTAAATGTATAAATAATTGATAACATTTTATTTTTCTATTATTTTAAAACTTTTACGCTGGTAAAAGCAGGCATTACGCTTGCTTTGACCAGGTGTAAGAATTTAACGGGCATTCGCCAGGCAGACGTTAGGCAAATAGCCCAACCCTCCACCCGCGGAAGCCCTTTTCCTGGGGATGTATGTGATCTGTCAAGAAGATTTTTGACAGATTGTAAGTTCCAGGTTTTCGCACATGCACAGCGCAGGCCTAAACCGGAACTTGCGTGGTCCTTATGGATGTTTGCGCACCTCGTGCATGCCCATAGGGGCCGCAAGTTACGGCCCAATAAGCATTATTAAGTTAGATTGCCCCAGCTTTTGGTACCAAAATATGGTGAGTTTAATGGCACTCGCTGTTGTTGATTCGTGAATGGTCCTGCAACTTGTGGCGAGGAAGAGATTCCCCATGGATTGCGAATCACCACAAGTTGCTGAATGATTTGCGTCGCTCCGCCCGTTAACCTCACGAAAACGGCAGCTCGCCCTCAACCTCCCCTCGTGTTCCAGGAAATTGCTGCATTTACACACTAATTAACCATTAAACTCGCCGCAGCAAGTTAAGGCTGGTGGTGAGTAGCCAAACATGCTTTTAATAACATGATAATTGTTAATGACTGCCAATCAGCCTCTCCGGCCCAGAAACATAGAAACATAGAAAATAGGTGCAGGAGTAGGCCATTCAGCCCTTCGAGCCTGCACCACCATTCAATAAGATCATGGCTGATCATTCACTCAGTAACCCTTGCCTGCTTTCTCTCCATAACCCTTGATCCCTTTAGCCGTAAGGGCCATATCTAACTCCCTCTTCAATATATCCAATAAACTGGCATCAACAACTCTCTGTCGTAGGGAATTCCACAGGTTAACAACTCTCTGAGTGAAGAAGTTTATCCTCATCTCAGTCCTAAATGGCTTACCCCTTATCCTTAGACTATGTCCCCTGGTTCTGGACTTCCCCAACATCGGGAACATACGTCCTACATCTAACCTGTTCAGTCCCATCAGAATTTTACATGTTTCTATGAGATCCCCTCTCATCCTTCTAAACTCCAGTGAATACAGGCCCAGTCGATCCAGTCTCTCCTCATGTGTCAATCCAGCCATCCCGGGAATCAATTTGGTGAACCTTCGCTGCACTTCTTCAAAAGCAAGAACGTCCTTCCTCAGATTAGGAGACCAAAACTGAACACAATATTCTAGCTGCGGTCTCACTAAGGCCTTGTACAATTGCAGTAAGACCTCCCTGCTCCTATACTCAAATCCCCTAGCTATGAAGGCCAACATACCATTTGCCTTCTTCACTGCCTGCTGTACCTGCATGCCAACTTTCAATGACTGATATAACATGACACCCAGGTCTCGTTGCACCTCCCCTTTTCCTAATCTGCCGCCATTCAGATAATATTCTGCCTTCCTGTTTTTGCCACCAAAGTGGATAACCTCACATTTATCCACATTATACTGCATCTGCCACGCATTTGCCCATTCACCTAACCTATCCAAGTCAACCTGCTGCCTTTTAGCGTCCTCCTCAGAGCTCACATCCCCACCCAGCTTAGTATCATCTGCAAACTTGGAGAAATTACACTCAATTCCCTCATCCAAATCATGAATGTATATTGTAAAGAGCTGGGGTCCCAACACTGAGCCCGGCGTCACTCCACTAGTCACTGCCTGCCATTCTGAAAAGGACCCGTTTATCCCGACTCTCTGCTTCCTGTCTGCCAACCAGTTCTCTATCTATGTCAATACATTGCCCCCAATACCATGTGCTTTAATTTTGCACACCAATCTCTTGTGTGGGACCTTGTCAAAAGCCTTTTGAAAGTCCAAATACACCACATCCACTGGTTCTCCCTTGTCTACTCTACCAGTTACATCTTCAAAAAATTCTAGAAGATTTGTCAAACAGGATTTCTCTTTCATAAATCCATGCTGACTTGGACCGATCCCGTCACTGCTTTCCAAATGTGCTACTATATCATCTTTAATAATTGATTCCAACATTTTCCCCACTACTGATTACTGATGTCAGGCTAACCGGTCTATAATTACCCGTTTTCTCTCTCCCTTCTTTCTTAAAATGTGGTGTTACATTAGCTACCCTCCAGTCCATAGGAACTGATCCAGAGTCGATAGACTGTTGGAAAATGATCACCAATGCATCCACTATTTCTAGGGCTACTTCCTTAAGTACTTTGGGATGCAGACTATCAGGCCCCGGGGATTTATCGGCCTTCAATCCCATCAATTTCCCTAACACAATTTCCCGCTTAATAAGAATTTCCTTCAGTTCCTCCTTCTCATTAGACCCTCGGTCCCCTAGTATTTCCGGAAGGTTATTTGTATCTTCCTTCGTGAAGACAGAACCAAAGTATTTGTTTAACTGGTCCGCCATTTCTTTGTTCCCCATTATAAATTCACCTGAATCTTTTTCTCTTCACATATCTATAGAAGCTTTTGCAGTCAGTTTTTATGTTCCCAGCAAGCTTCCTCTCATACTCTATTTACCCCCTCCAAATTAAACCCTTTCTCCTCCTCTGCTGTATTACAAAATTCTCCCAATCCTCAGGTTTGCTGCTTTTTCTGGTCAATTTATATGCCTCTTCCTTGGATTTAACACTGTCCTTAATTTCCCTTGTTAGCCACGGTTGAGCCACCGTCCCCGTATTATTTTTACTCCAGACAGGGATGTACAATTGTTGAAGTTCATCCATGTGATCTTTAAATGTTTGCCATTGCCTATCCACCGTCAACCCTTTAAGTATCACTCGCCAGACTATTCTAGCCAATTCACGTCTCATACCATCAAAGTTACCTTTTCTTTAGTTCAAGATCCTGAATGAACTGTGTCACTCTCCCTCTTAATAAAGAATTCTACCATATTATGGTCACTCTTCCCCAAGGGACCTCGCACAACAAGATTGCTAATTAGTCCTTTCTCATTACACATCACTCAGTCTAGACTGGCCAGCCCTCTAGTTGGTTCCTCGACATATTGGTCTAGAAAACCATCCCTAATACACTCCAGGAAATCCTCCTCCACCGCATTGCTACCAGTTTGGTTAGCCCAATCAATATGTAGATTAAAGTTGCCCATGATAAGTGCTGTACATTTATTGCACGCATCCCTGTTTTCTTGTTTGATGCTGTCCCCAACCTCACTACTACTGTTTGGTGATCTGTACACAACTCCCACTAGCGTTTTCTGCCCTTTGGTATTCCGTAGCTCCACCCATATCGATTCCACATCATCCAAGCTAATGTCAATTATAAGTGTAGAGTCTCATTCTGTCAGGTTGTGAATTGTTGTTTGACTGATTTTTTCAATGTTTTCTTTTCTTTTAATCCAATTTTTCTTTCCCTCTCTTTATTTCTCCTTCTGTAGGAACATAGGAACAGGAGGAGACCATTCAGCCACTCGAGCCTGTTCCGCCATTCAATGAGATGATGGCTAATCAGCAGTCCAACTCCATCTACCCGCCTTTGGCTCTCATCCCTCAATAGTTTTGGTTAACAGAAAGCTATCAATCTCAGATTTAAATTTAACAATTGATCTAGCATCAATTGCTGTTTGCAGAAGAGAGTTTAAAACTTCTACCATCCTTTGTGTGTAGATGTGTTTCCTAACTCCACTCCTGAAAGATCTGGTTCTAATTTTTAGACTATGTCCCCCAGTCCTAGACTCCCCAACTAGCGGGAATAGTTTCTCTCTATCTACCTATCTGTTCCCCTTAATATCTTCAAAATTTTGATCAGATCACCCCTTGCCTGTACCTGATTGGATTCTAATTCACCCTATTTCCTTCTCCATCATTCCTCTGTTTCTTTCTCAATCCTTAAATCCCACGGGTTAAGGAGACAGAATGTCGGTCCCGTCATTCACTGAGGTCCCAGATGCCCCATTGCCCTCACTTTCAGCTCATACTTCCAATAAATCCAATGGGGAATTCAGGAGGAACTTCTTTACCTAGAGAGTGGTGAGAATGTGGAACTTGCTCCCACAGGGAGTGGTTGAGGCAAATAGTATAGATGTATTTAATGGGAAGCTAGATAAATACATGAGGGAAAAAGAAGGATATGTTGGTAGGGTGAGGTGAAGTAAATCAAATGATATAAGGCTAGTATGGATCATAAACACCGGCAATGGGCCGAATGTCTTGTTTCTGTGTGATAAATTCTCTGTAATTCAATGTAATGCCAGTTGGAAAACTGACTACAACAACAACAACTTGCAGTTATACATCACCTTTAATGTAGGAAAATGTCCCAACCTGCTTCACATGAGCGATTATCAAACAGAATTTGACAACAAGCCACATAAGGCGATATGAAGACAGGTGACCAAAAGCTGGACCAAAGAGGCAGGTTTCAAGGAGTATCTTAAAGGAGGAGAGAGAGGTAGAGAGGCATAGAGGTTTAGGGAGGGAATTCCAGAGCTTGGGATCCAGGCAGTTGAAGGCACAGCCACCAATGGTGGAACGATTAAAATCAGGGATGCTCAAGGGATGTGGTTAGCTTTAAATAAGGAACAGTTTGTATTTGGTTTGAAGGTATCACCATTGTAGTACGGAAAGTGATGTAACAGGTGTTTGCTTGAATTAGAAACTGGTTGAATTGCTCGAATCAGTCAAGGAATCAATGATGAAGAGACAATCTATGCTGTGACCTTGTAATTCTCCTTGGACGCTGACATCAATAAAACACTCAAATGATAATGCTTGATGTGTTGCCTTTGATGTTGAAAGTGAAGTCTGGCTCTCTCTTTCAGTCCCTATTACCAACAACTACTTGCAGAGAATATGAAGAACTTGTAAATCCTCTGATTTCTCTTGTACATTGATGTATGATGGTGGTAACCTGGCTTTTCACAATACTTTGGAGAATTTACAGAGGTGTTCAAAATTAGGAAGGGTTTTACATTACATAGGATTATATTACATTGGATATCTGACACAGAAACAGGCCATTCGGCCCAACCAGTCCATATGGCATTTATGTTCCACTTGAGCCTCCTCCCATCTTTCCTCATCTAAATCTATCAGCATAATTCTCTATTCCCCTCTCCCTCATTTGATTGTCTAGCCTCCCCTTAAATGCATCTATACTATTCACTATAACCATTCCCTGTGATAGCGAGTTCCACATTTCCACCACTCTTTGGGTAAAGAAGTTTCTTCTGAATTCCCTATTGGATTTCTTATATTGATGGCTTCTAGTTATGCTCTTCCCCACAAGTGGAACCATTCTCTCTGAATCCACTCTATCAAAACCTTTCATAATTTTAAAGACCTCTATTAGGTCACCCCTCAGCCTTCTTTTTTCAAGAGAAAAGAGACCCAGCCTGTTTACCCTTTCCTGATATGTATACACTCGCATTTCTGGTATCAGGCACGACGGGCCGAATGGCATCCTTCTGTCCTGTGCGATTCTATGACCCTCTCACCTCATTAGTTTCCATTCTCTCTGGTGCAGTGCAGGCGTGACTGCCATGGTCAATGGGTTAAAAATGTGCTCAGAGGCACGGGTGGTAATGGAGCCCCTTCACATCTCAGCTGCTTCATCCATTTTGCCAGTCTCATCATCTTTAGCAAGTTGATTGCGAACCAATTTTAATGACATACCATGCAGGACAGAAATTCACGGGGAAATTTGATCAGGGGATGAATTTACTGAAAAAATCCAACAGCTTTGGGAAGCTTTAATCAGCAAATGTTAACTATATTCATTACCTGAAACAGACTGTCACTCTGTAAAAACAAGCACTTGCTTACTATGATCTGAGGCCATGGTTCATGTCTAGATCACAACAGATGCAGTTTGACAGATTCTGAAGCCTTCAACCAGGTGCCTAATTATCATTTGCTTCATAACAAAATAATAATACTGCATCATTTTTGCTGCACAGCAGCCTTCAGCCTCTCTGATGGATAAGGAACCTTAGCTTGACTTGGTTATCAGAGCAACCAGAGAGGTTATTCCATTAATACCTCATTTCACCTCACTGGCACATTTGCAGAAAGTTATAAGACTATTAATCATATCATGATCATTTGACATATGGCACATGGAAAGGTAAATTTGCAACTTACAAAACTGTCAAAGCCATGACTACTTTCCATCAGCTCTTTCCATAAAGCAGTACCCCATTGCTACAACAACATCTTGTATTTATATGGCGCCTTTAACGTAGTAAAACGTTCCAAGGCACTTCACAGGAGTGTTATAAAGGGAAAACATTTGACACCGAATCACATAAGTAGAAATTAACGCAGGGGACCAAAAGCTTGGTCAAAGAGATAGGGTTCAAGGAGCGTCTTGAAGCAGAGGAAACTTGGAGACTTTAATTTACGCCAAATAAAATGGCGGACGCCAAAAAAACAGCGCAGATAACTGGGGAGAACTGAGCCCAATGTTTCCATGTGTGGGAGAATCTAAAACTAATGGGCATAAATACAAGATAGTCACTAATAAAGCCAATAGGGATAGAAAGAAGAAAGACTTGCATTTATATCGCACCTTTCATGACCACCGGACGTCCCAAGCACTTTACAGCCAATGAAGTACTTTTTGGAGTGCAGTCACTGTTGTAATGTAGGAAACGTGGCAGCCAATTTGTGCACAGCAAGCTCCCATAAACAGCAATGTGATAATAACCAGATCATCTGATTCAGTGATGTTGGTGGAGACATAAATATTGGCCCAGCACACTGGGGATAACTCCCCTGCTCTTCTTTGAAATAGTGTCATGGAATCTTTTTAATCCACCTGAGAGAGCAGACCCTGCCTCGGTTTAACAACTCATCCAAAAGACGACAACTCCGACAGTGCAGTATACCTCAGTACTGCCTCTCCGACAGTACAGCACTCCCTCAGTGCTGCCCCTCCGACAGTGCAGCACTCCCTCAATACTGCCCCTCCGACAGTGCAGCACTCCTCAGTACTGCCCCTCCGATAGTGCAGCGCTCCCTCAGTACTGCTCCTCCGACAGTGCAGTGCTCCCTCAGTACTGACCCTCCGACAATGCAGTGCTCCCTCAGTTCTGTCACTGACAGTGCAGCGCCCGCTGAGTATTGCCCCTCCGACAGTACAGCGCTCCTTCAGTACTGCCCCTGACAGTGCAACGCTCCATTAGCCAGAGCGACACCATTTTTGCAACAAAAGGCATATTGGCCTTCATAATGAGAGGATTTGAGTATAGGAGCAGGGAGGTTTTACTACAGTTGTACAGGGCCTTGGTGAGGCCATACCTTGAATATTGTGTACAGTTTGTTCTCCTAATCTGAGGAAGGACATTCTTGCTATTGAGCGAGTGCAGCGAAGGTTCACCAGACTGATGCCCGGGATGACAGGACTGACATATGAAGAAAGACTGGATCAACTAGGCTTATATTCAATGGAATTTAGAAGAATGAGAGGGGATCTCATAGAAACATATAAAATTCTGACGGGATTGGACAGGTTAGATGCAGGAAGAATGTTCCCGATGTTGGGGAAGTCCAGAACCAGGTGTCACAGTCTAAGGATAAGGGGTAAGCCATTTAGGACCGAGATGAGGAGAAACTTCTTCACTCAGAGAGTTGTGAGCATGTGGAATTCTCTATCACAGAAAGTTGTTGAGGCCAGTTCGTTAGATATATTCAAAAGGGAGTTAGATGTGTCCATTACGGCTAAAGGATCAAGAGGTCTGGAGAGAAAGCAGGAATGGGGTACTGAATTGCATGATCAGCCATGATCATATTGAATGGTGGTGCAGGCTCGAAGGGCCGAATGGCCTACTCCTGCACCTATTTTCTAAGTTTCTATGTTTCTATGGGATGATCAGGCCCCAGGATTCTAAGGGTCAATTGTTGGTTCGTGTGCATATTAAGTGGCTCATCTAACTATATAGGATGACACAAACATCTGTGATTTGCAGTAAGATGCTTTCTTTCTGAAAACGATGAAAAATACCACGCCTGAAACTAGGCTAATCTTGACCCTGATTAAAAGCCTTTCCATGAAATGCAATTCTCATTCATGTCAGTAAAATGAGTGATGCTACATTCATCCATCCCTCTGCTGCAAGGCCACTGTGCAGCATTATTTGTTATAAATTGTTATTGCATTCACCTTTTTTTAGATGACCCTCTAATGACTTATCTATTCACAACATTTAAGGACGAGACATAAGTGTGAAATTTACCACTACTGATCAATAACAAATAGCAACAATTTACATTTATATAGAGCCTTTAACGTCCCAAGCCGCTTCACAGAAATGTTATCAAACAATTTTTGACACCGAGTCACATAAGGAAATATCAGGACAGGTGACAAAGTGGAAGATTTTAAGGAGCGTCTTAAAGGAGGAAAGAGAGGCAGATAGGTTTAGGGCGGGAGTTCCAAAGCTTGGGGCCCAGGCAGCTGAAGGCATGGCCAGCAATGGAGATGCACAAGAGCCAGAATTGGAGGAGCACAGAGATCTCGGAGGGTTGTGGGGCTGGAGGAGATTACTGAGATAGGGAAAGGGCGTGGCCATGGAGGGATTTGAAAATAAGGATGAGAATTTTAGCTCAAAGATGAAGATAGGTAAGACCTAAAGTAGTAATTTCCTAAACTTAAAACAAAAGAAAAATAGCATTGGTTCAACAAAATCAATAGGTGCTCCAATATTCTGTGCAAAGGAATGGTGGGCCATAGATTGTGACCCCCGACTCTTCACCTGACAACTTCTCAATCTCAACCATACTATCAGAGGAGGTTCTGAACATTCCAGTTGTAGGGACAACATTGGCAGGTAAATCAACCCAGGGAGTTTCTCTGCACGAGCTTGTAGGCAGCTTAAGGGTGACATTGTCCAAGGAATCATTTGGGGAATTTAAGAGATACTGCAAAATGGTAACAATAAAATAATCATGGAATATCAACCTCGGATTTGACATTAACAGTTGACCCATAGCCTCAACAGCATGTTGGGGAGGCAGTTCCAGATTTCCACTATCCTTTGTGTGAAGAAGTGCTTGCTGACATTTCCCCTAAACGGCCTGGATCTAATTTTAAGTGATGCTCCCTTGTTCTGGACTCCCCCCACCAGAGGAAATAGTTTCTCTCTCTCTATCTACTCTATGAAATCCTTTAATCACCTTAAACTCCTCAATTAGATCATCCCTTAGTCTTCTATACCCAAGGGAATTCAAGCCTCGTCTGTGCAATCTGCCCTCATAATTTAACCATTTTAGCCCCAGATATCATTCTGGTGAATCCTATGAGGAGAGATTGAGTAGACTGGGCCTATATTTCCGAGAGATTAGCAGAATGAGAGGTGATCTAATTGAAACATAACATTTTTAAGGGGTTAATGTTGAAAAAATGTTTCCCTTGTGTGGGAAATCTAAAACATGGAGTCACAGTCTCAGAATAAGAGGTTGGCCATTTAAGACTGAGATAGGGAGAAATTCCTTTACGCAACGGATTGTGATTATTTGGAATTCTCTGCCCCAGAGAGCTGAGGATGCTCAGTTAATGACATCTTATTTTATACACAAGTGAAGAATTGATTATTTCTTGATGCTAAATATTGAAACATGATCAATATGTTCCGAACTATCAAATAGTTGTTGATAATGTTTACATTATGGAAAATGACATCAAAGTTTTTACTGGGTTTTATTCCCTTGTGTAATGAAAACACCAGGGCCCTAAAATGTGCATCAGATCTAACTTTTGTTTTCATTTGTTCATGGGATGTGAGCGTCGCTGGCAAAGCTAGCATTTATTGCCCATCCCTAATTGCCCACCATTTCAGAGAGCAGTTCAGAGGCAACCACATTGCAATGGGTCTGGAGTCACATATAGGCCAGACCAGGTAAGGAATGCAGATTTCCTTCCCTAACAGCCATTAGTGAACCAATCTGGTAGATTCATGGTTGCCATTACTGGTGCAAGCTTTTTATTCCAGATTAATTTAAATTCCCCAGCTGCCACGGTGGGATTTGAATTCATGTCTCCAGATTATTAGTCCAGGCCTTTGGATTACTAATCCAGTAACATAACCACGATGCTACCAAATCCAGACTATACTATGGCTTTGACAATTAATCCACCGAAGAGCCTATTTAAATTTAGATGAAAGGAATGCAAGCAAAGATAATTCCTTGGCTTCACTGGACAACAGTAACCCTGAATAAAAATTGAATAATATTCTACAGGATATGATGAAAAAGATATCTATTAACAGAGGTTTTAAGAATGTTCAATTTGCGACATTGTCTCCCAGTCCTGTAATTCATTGGCTGTAAAGAGCTTTGGGATGTCCAGTGGTCGTGAAAGGCGCTATAGAAATACAAGTCTTTCTTTCTTTCTTTGCAGTCCAGCAACACCTCGATTTAAAAATTTTCATCCTTGTGTTCAAATTCTTCTATGGCTTCATCCCTTCCTTCCTATCATAGAAACATAGAAATTAGGTGCAGGAGCAGGCCATTCGGCCATTCGAGCCTGCACCGCCATTCAATATGATCATGGCTGATCATTCAACCTCAGTACCCCTTTCCTGCTTTCTCTCCATACCCCTTGATCCCTTTGACCGTAAGGGCCATATCTAACTCCCTTTTGAATATGACTAACGAACTGGCCTCAACAACTTTCTGCGGTAGAGAATTCCACAGGATAACCACTCTCTGAGTAAAGAAGTTTCTCCTCATCTCAGTACTAAATGGCTTACCCCTTATTCATAGACTGTGACCCCTAGTTCTGGAACTCCCCAGCAATGGGAACATTCTTCCTGCCTCTAACCTGTCCAGTCCCGTCAGAATTTTATATATTTCTATGAGATCCCCTCTCATTCTTCTAAACTCCAGTGGATACAAGCCCAGTTGATCCAATCTTTCCTCATATGTCAGTCCTGCCATCCCTGGAATCAGTCTGGTGAACCTTCGCTGTACTCCCTCAATAGCAAGAACTTCCTTCCTCAGATTAGGAGACCAAAACTGAACACAATATTCTAGGTGTGGCCTCACCAAGGCTCTGTACAACTGCAGTAAGACCTCCCTGCTCCTATACTTAAATCCTCTAGCTATGAAGGCCAACATGCCATTTGCCTTCTTCACCACCTGCATGCCAACCTTCAATGACTGATATACCAAGTCACCCAGGTCTCATTGCGCCTCCCCTTTTCCTAATCAATCACCATTCAGATAATATTCTGTCTTCCTGTTTTTGCCACCAAAGTGGATAACCTCACATTTATCCACATAATACTGCATCTTCCATGCATTTACCCACTCACCTAACCTGTCCAAGTCACCCTGCAGCCTCTTAGCATCCTCCTCACAGCTCACACCGCCACCCAACTTAGTGTCATCTGCAAACTTGGAGATATTATATTCAATTCCTTCATCTAAATCATTGAAGTATATTGTAAATAGCTGGGGTCCCAGCGCTGAACCCTGCGGCATCCCACTGGTCACTGCCTGCCTTTCTGAAAAGGACCCGTTTATTCCGACTCTCTGCTTGCTGTCTACCAACCAGTTTTCTATCCACGTCAATACATTACCCCCAATACCATGTGCTTTAATTTTGCACACTAATCTCTTCTGTGGGACCTTGTCAAAAACCTTTTGAAAGTCCAAATACACCACATCCACTGGTTCTCCCTTGTCCACTCACTGTAACCTCCTCCAGTCCTACAACCCTCCGAGATCTCAGTCTTCCTCCAATTCTGGCATTTTGCACATCCACGATTTCCATCACTCCACCTTTACAGCCGTGCCTTCAACTGCCTGGGCCCGAAGCTCTGGAATTTCCTCCCTAAACCTCCCTGCCTCTCCTTCTTTAAGTCGCTCCTTAAAACCTACCTCTTTGACCTGTCCTAATATCTCCTTATGTGGCTCGGTGTCACAATATGTTTAATAACGCTCCTGTGAAACGCCTTGGGACATTTAATACGTTAAGGCCCTGTATAAATACAAGTTGTTGCTCTTGTTTTGAACCTTATTTGAAAAACTATGCATATTGTTCCTATGGTTTACAAGGATTAATATTCAATATCACAATATAATCATCTAATAAAATAGATTGGGTTTTGATTTTTTTTCTTGAAAGAGCATTATCCTTTTTAGCTAGTAGACTGGTACAACAAATAATTTGAAAGGCTAATGGAATGTTGGCCTTTATCTCGAGGGGGTTAGACCCCATCTGGAGTTACTGCGTTCAGATCTGGGCACCACACCTCAGGAAGGATATATTGACCTTGGACGAGGTGCAGCACAGATTCACCAGAATTATACCAGGGCTAAAAGGGTTAAATTACGAGGACAGGTTGCACAGACTAGGCTTGTATTTTCTCGCGTCTCGAAGATTTAGGGGTGATCTAATCAAGATGTTTAAGATGATTAAAGGATTCGATAGGGTAGAGAGAGAGAAGCTATTTCCTCTGGTGAAGAAGTCCAGAACAAGGGGGCATAACCGTAAAATTAGAGCCAGGCCGTCCAGGGGTGATGTCAGGAAGCACTTCTTCACACAAAGGGTTGTGAAAATCTGGAACTCTCTCCCCCAAAAAGCTATTGAGGCCCGGGGTCAAATGAAAATGTCAAAACTGAGATCGATTTTGTTGGGTAAGGATATTAAGGATTACGGAACCAAGGTGGGTAAATGGAATTACGATAAAGATCAACTATGATCTAATGAAATGGTGGATCACGCTTAAAGGGCTGAATGGCCTGCCCCTGTTCCTCTGTTCCTAATACTGAGCTGATGGCTTTTTATTCAATTGCCAGAATTGGCATTCAAGATTGCAAAATCCAATGCCAGCTTAGCAAGAGACTGTAAGTTGACGGAGCTGGTATTTTCCAACTGGGATCGACGAGATGATAATTGTCCACAAGCATTTTTTTTTACAGGAACATAAACTGAGAATCTCTTCTCTCATGCGTGAGTGATTTTTCCACTGTTTACAGAGGGCTGTGGGCGGATTTCTACACAAAATGGTTTCCGCTTGCTCGGTTTTTAGCAATATATTATCTTGATGCATTAATTGCTCCTTGAGCTGTATCTTAAAGGGACATTGCTGTCTGGAAAGTGTCTTTTGAGAAATCTCAAATAAAGCACAGAATCAGCGGCAGAAATAACAACTGTTATCCTGGGAGGTCTCGACATCGGCCAGTGCTCAAAGCAGACGAGGTGGTAAGGTATGTCCGGGAGCGGGGGTGAGGAAGAAATCTGGGGATGGGGGGCGGAAGTGGCGAGCAGTAGCTGGCATTCCAGTAGCTGGAATTTCCTGCTCCTCCCAGCTCTACAATAAGCTTAGGCTCATAAGTGGCAAGTAACATTTGCACCACACAAGTGCCAGGCAATAACTATCTCCAACAAGTGAGAGTCTAACCACCTCTCCTTGTTATTCAATGACATTACCATCGCTGCATCCCCCACCATCAACATCCTGGAGGACACCATTGACCAGAAACTTAACTGGACCAGCCACATAAATAATGTGGCAACAAGAGCAGGTGAGTGTCTTACTTCCCCAAAGCCTTTCCACCATCTACAAGACACAAGCCAGGAGTGTGATGGAATACTCTCCACTTGCCTGGATGAATGCAGCTCCCACAACACTCAAGAAGCTCAAACACCATCCAGAACAAAACAGCCCGCTTAATTGGCACCCCATCCACCAACTTCAACATTCACTCCCTCCGCCACTGGCGCTCCGTGACTGCAGTGTGTACCATCTACAAGATGCACTGCAGCAACTCACCAAGATTTCTTCGGCAGCACCTCCCAATCCCGCGACTTCTACCATTTAGAAGGACAAGGGCAGCAGGCTTATGGGAACACCATTACCTCTAAGTTCTCCTCTAAGTCACACACCATCCTGACTTGGAAATATATTGCCATTCCTTCATCGTCGCTGGGTCAAAATCCGAGAACTCCCTCCCTAACAGCACTGTGGGAGAACCTTCACCATACAGACTGCAGTGGTTCAAGAAAGCAGCTCACCACCACCTTCTCAAGGGCAATTAGGAGTAGGTAATAAATGCTGGCCTTGCCAGCGACGCCCACATCCCGGAATGAATTAAAAACTACTTTTTAATTAAAACTTACCTTTCTGATGACAGTATCCCATGGCTCCTATGTAAGGATAGCTGGTTTGGTTGCTGGTGCCTGAGAATATTGACGGCAGCATGCAGGGCTCAAACAGACCTTGGGACTCGAAATGGCATGTGCAAAGGGCCTAATGCCTGATTCAGGCAGGTGCCCTGGAAGGGCCTTTATCAATATGACAGATGCTGCAGGTCTAGTACAGAATGCGTGTTCGCATGCAGCCTGCCATTTGTACTCTTAGATGCCCGTTTTAGGAAAATAGGAACAGGAGGAGGCCAATCAGCCCCTCGAGACTGCTCTGCAATTGAATGAGATCATGGCTGATCTGTGATTTAACTCTATATACCCGCCTTTAGCCCATATCCCTTAATGCCTTGGGTTAGCAATCTTGTTGTGCGATGCTCCTTGGGGAAGAGTGACCATAATATGGTATAATTCTTTATTAAGAGGGAGAGTGACACAGTTAATTCAGAAACTATGGCCCTGAACTTAAGGAAAGGTAACTTCGATGGTATGAGACGTAAATTGGCTAGAATAGACTGGCAAATGATACTTAAAGGGCGGACTGTGGATAAGCAATGGCAAACATTTAAAGATCACATGGATGAACTTCAACAATTGTACATCCCTGTCGAGAGTAAAAATAAAACGGGAAAGGTGGCTCAGCTGTGGCTAACAAGGGAAATTAAGGATAGTGTTAAATCCAAGGAAGAGGCATATAAATTGGCCAGAAAAAGCAGCAAACCTAAGGACTGGGAAAAATTTTGAATTCAGCAGAAGAGGACAAAGGGTTTAATTAGGAGGGGGGAAATAGAGTATGAGAGAAAGCTTGACAGGAACATAAAAACTGACTGCAAAAGCTTCTATAGATATGTGAAGAGAAAAAGGTTAGTGAAGGCAAATATAGGTCCCTTGCAGTCAGATTCAGGTGAAGTTATAATGGGAACAAAGAAATGGAAGACCAGTTGAACAAATACTTTGGTTCTGTCTTCATGAAGGAAGACACAAATAACCTGCCGGAAGTACTAGGGGACCGAGGGTCTAGTGAGAAGGAGGAACTGAAGGAAATCCTATTTAGGCGGGAAATTGTGTTAGCAAAATTGATGGGAATGAAGGCCGATAAATCCCCGAAGCCTGATAGTCTGCATCCCAGAGTACTGAAGGAAGTGACCCTAGAAATAGTGGATGCATTGGTGATCATTTTCCAATAGTCTATCGACTCTGGATCAGTTCATATGGACTGGAGGATAGCTAATGTAACACCACTGTTTAAGAAAGGAGGGAGAGAGAAAACGGGTATTTATAGACCGGTTAGCCTGACATCAGTAGTGGGAAAAATGTTGGAATCAATTATTAAAGATGAAATAACAGCACATTTGGAAAGTAGTGATGGGATCGGTCCAAGTCAGCATGGATTTATGAAAGAGAAATCATGCTTGACAAATCTTCTGGAATTTTTTGAGGATGTATAGTGAACAAGGGAGATCCAGTGGATGTGGAGTATTTCAAAAGGCTTTTGACAAGGTTCCACACAAGAGATTGGTGTGCAAAATTAAAGCACATGGTATTGGGCGTAATGTACTGACGTGGATAGAGAACTGGTTGGCAGACAGGAAGCAGAGAGTCAGGATAAACAGGTCCTTTTCAGAATGGCAGACAGTGACAAGTGAGGTGCCGCAGGGCTCAGTGCTGGGACCCCAACTATTTACAAAATACATTAATGATTTGGATGAAGGAATTGAGTGTAATATCTCCAAGTTTGCAGATGACACTAAATTTGGTGACGGTGTGACCTGTGAGGAGGATGCTAAGAGGCTGCAGAGTGACTTGGACAGGTTAGGTGAATGGACAAATGCATGGCAGATGCAGTATAATGTGGATAAATGTGAGGTTATCCACTTCGGGGTCAAAAACACGAAGGCAGAATATTATCTGAATGGCAGCTGATTAGGAAAAGGGGAGGTGCAATGAGACCTGGGTGTCATGGTACATCAGTCATTGAAAGTTGGCATACAGGTACAGCAGGCGGTGAAGAAGGCAAATGGTATGTTGGCCTTCATAGCTAGGGGATTTGAATATAGGAGCAGGGAGGTCTTACTGCAGTTGTATAGGGCCTTGGTGAGGCCTCACCTGGTATATTATGTTCAGTTTTTGTCTCCTAATCTGAGGAAGGACATTCATGCTATTGAGGGAGTGCAGCGAAGGTTCACCTGACTGATCCCCGGGATGGCTGGACTGACATATGAGGAGAGACTGGATCAACTGGGCCTTTATTAACAGGAGTTTAGAAGGATGAGAGGGGATCTCACAGAAACATATTAAATTCTGATGGGACTGGACAGGTTAGATTCAGGAAGAATGTTCCCGATGTTGGGGACACAGTCTAAGATAAAGGATAAGCCATTTAGGACTGAGATGTGGAGACACTTCTTCACTCAGAGAGTTGTTAACCTGTGGAATTCCCTGCCGCAGAGAGTTGTTGATGCCAGTTCATTGGATATATTCAAGAGGGAGTTAGATATGGCTCTTACGGCTAAAGGGATCAAGGGGTATGGAGAGAAAGCAGGAAAGGGGTACTGAGGGGATGATCAGCCATGATCTTATTGAATGGTGCTGCAGGCTCGAAGGGCCGAATGGCCTACTCCTGCACCTATTTTCTATGTTTCTATGTTAACAAAAATCTATCAATCTCCGATTTAAAATTAACAATTGACCCAGCATCAATTGCCATATGTGAAAGAGAGTTCCAAACTTCTACCACTTTATGTGTAGAAATGTTTCCTAATTTTAGACTATGCCCCCTAGTCCTAGACTCCCCAACCAGCGGAAATAGTTTCTCTCTACCCTATCTGTTCCCCTTAATATCTTGAAAAGTTCGATCAGATCGCCCCTTAAACTTCTAAGTTCTTGGAATTGTAAACCTACTTTATGTAATCTCTCCTCGTAATTTAATCCTTGGAGTTGAGGTATCATTCTGGTAAACCTACGCTGCACTCCCATTTTAAGCCCGTACAATGGGAGTGATCTAATTTCTAACTTGCGAAATAGGAAAATGTCAAAATTAGGTAACTGCCTTTACGTATTTAAAACAAATGAGATTGCTGCACCTGATTTTTCTCTTTTTATCGCTCTATTTTTTAGCGTGGATGGAGAATTATAGGTAATTAAAGGAGCCTACCATCACCTGCAAGTTCCCCTCCAAGTTACACACCATCCTGACTTGGAAATATATTGGCCATTCGTTAATCGTCACTGGGTCAAAATCCTGGAGCTCCCTCCGTAACAACACTGTGGGAGTACCTTCACCACACGGACTGCATTAGTTCAAGAATCTTCTCAAGGGTAACTCGGGATTGGCAATAAATGTCAGCCTTGCCAGCAATGCCCACATCTCGGAACGAATAAAAAAAAACTGTGAGATCTGTGTAATTACTAGACAATTTTAACCATAGAATCATAGAACGATACAGCACAGAGGGAGGCCATTCGTTCCATCGTGCCTGTGCCGACTCTTTGAAAGAGCTATCCAATTAGTTCCACTCACCCCTGCTCTTTCCCCATATCCCTGCACATTTGTCTTTTACAGGTATTTATCCAATTCCCATTTGAAAGTTATTATTGAATCTACTTCCACCGTCCTTTCAGGCAGTGCCTTCCAGATCACACTGTAACAAAATGTTTCCTCATGTTGCCTCTGGTTCTGTTGCCAAATACCATAAATCGATGCCCTCTGGTCACCGAACCTCCTGCCACTGGAAGGAGTTTCACCTTATATAATCTAACAAAACCCTTCATGATTTTGAACACAGTAAGTACAGGTTCAAAGAGCAGCATGCATTAGATATCCAAATATCAGAGGCATTTTCTCATGTATGATTTATGATGAGGTGCTATAAAAAGGTGTCATCCAATGGCTCAGTGGGTATTACTCTTGCCTCTGAGTCAGAAAGTTGTGGGTTCAAGTCCCACGTCAGAGACTTGAACACAAAATCTAGGCTGACACTCCCAGTGCAGTGCAGAGGAGGTGCTGCACTGTCGGAGGTGCTGTCTTTCAGATGAGATGTTAAATTGAGGCCCCGTCAGCCCTCTTAGGTGGACGTAAAAGATCCCGTGGCACTATTTCAAAGAACAGCAGATGGTACCAATGATATAGGTAAAAAAGGGATGAGGTCCTACGAGACAAATTTAAGGTGCTAGGAGCTAAATTAAAACATAGGACCTCAAAAGTAGTAATCTCAGGATTGCTACCAGTGCCATGTGCTAGTCAGAGTAGGAATCACAGGATAGCTCAGATGAATACGTGGCTTGAGCAGTGGTGCAGCAGGGAGAGATTCAAATTCCTGGGGCATTGGAACCGGTTCTGGGGGAGGTGGGACTAGTACAAACCGGACGGTCTGCACCTGGGCAGGACCGGAACCAATGTCCTAGGGGGAGTGTTTGCTAGTGCTGTTGGGGAGGAGTTAAACTAATATGGCAGGGGGATGGGAATCAATGCAGGAAGACAGAGGGAAACAAAAAGGAGACAAAAGCAAAAGACAGAAAGGAGATGAGTAAAAGTGGAGGGCAGAGAAACCCAAGGCAAAAAACAAAAAGGGCCACTGAATATAAAGGAGCTGCAGGAGGGGTCAAAACTAAAAATCATGGTTTAAAAACTAGTATTAAAACACTCTACCTAAACGCACGCAGCATTCGAAATAAAGTAAATGAGTTGAAGGCACAAATCATTACAAATGGGTATGATTTGGTGGCCATTACAGAAACATGGTTGCAGGGTGGCCAAGACTGGGAATTAAACATACAGGGGTACCTGACGATTCAGAAAGATAGACAAGAAGGGAAAGAAGGTGGGGTAGCTCTTTTAATAAAGGATGATATCAGGGCAGTTGTGAGAGACGATATTGGCTCTAATGAACAAAATGTTGAATCATTGTGGGTGGAGATTAGAGATAGTAAGGGGAAAAAGTCACCGGTGGGTGTAGTTTAAAGGCCCCCAAATAATAACTTCAGAGTGGGGCGGGCAATAATCAAGGGAATAATGGAGGCATGTGAAAAAGGAACGGCAGTAATCATGGGGGATTTTAACCTACATATCGATTGGTCAAATCAAATCGCACGGGGTAGCCTGGAGGAGGAATTCATAGAATGCATACGGGCTTGTTTCTCAGAACAGTATGTTACAGAACCTACAAGGGAGCAAGCTATCTTAGATCTGGTCCTGTGTAATGAGACAGGAATAATAAATGATCTCCGAGTAAAAGATCCTCTCGGAATGAGTGATCACAGTATGGTTGAATTTGTAATACAGATGGAGGGTGAGGAAGTAGTGTCTCAAACGAGCGTACTATGCTTAAACAAAGAGGACTACAGTGGGATGAGGGCAGAGTTGGCTAAAGTAGACTGGAAACACAGACTAAACGGTGGCACAATTGAGGAACAGTGGAAGACTTTTAAGGAGCTCTTTCATAGTGCTCAACAAAAATATATTCCAGTGAAAAAGAAGGGCGGTAAGAGAAGGAATAACCAGCCGTGGATAACCAAGGAAATAAAGGAGAGTATCAAATTAAAAACCAAAGTGTATAAGGTGGCCAAGGTTAGTGGGAAAGTAGAAGATTGGGAAAATTTTAAACGACAGCAAAGAATGACTAAAAAAGCAATAAAGAAAGGAAAGATAGATTACGAAGGTAAACTTGCACAAAACATAAAAACGGATAGTAAAAGCTATTACCGATATATAAAACGGAAAAGAGTGACTAAAGTAAATGTTGGTCCCTTAGAAGATGAGAAGGGGGATTTAATAATGGGAAATGTGGAAATGGCTGAAACCTTAAACAATTATTTTGCTTCGGTCTTCACAGTGGAAGACACAAAAACCATGCCAAAAATTGCTGGTCACAGGAATGTGGGCAGGGAGGACCTTGAGACAATCACTATCACTAGGGTGGTAGTACTGGACAGGCTAATGGGACTCAAGGTAGACAAGTCCCCTGGTCCTGATGAAATGCATCCCAGGGTATTAAAAGAGATGGCGGAAGTTATAGCAGATGCATTCGTTATAATCTACCAAAATTCTCTGGACTCTGGGGAGGTACCAGCGGATTGGAAAGCAGCTAATGTAACGCCTCTGTTTTAAAAGGAGGGCAGATGAAAGGCAGGTAACTATAGGCTGGTTAGTTTAACATCTGTAGTGGGGAAAATGCTTGAAACTATCATTAAGGAAGAAATAGCGGGACATCTAGATAGGAATAGTGCAATCAAGCAGACGCAGCATGGATTCATGAAGGGGAAATTATGTTTAACTAATTTACTG
This sequence comes from Pristiophorus japonicus, assembly GCF_044704955.1. NCBI lineage: Eukaryota > Metazoa > Chordata > Chondrichthyes > Pristiophoridae > Pristiophorus > Pristiophorus japonicus. The sequence goes on along the minus strand of NC_091986.1, from coordinate 45,381,377 downwards.
GAATTCTTTGAGGATATAACGAGCATGGTGGATAGAGGTGTACCGATGGATGTGGTGTATTTGGATTTCCAAAAGGCATTCGATAAGGTGCCACACAAAAGGTTACTGCAGAAGATAAAGGTACGCGGAGTCAGAGGAAATGTATTAGCCTGGATAGAGAATTGGCTGGCGAACAGAAAGCAGAGAGTCGGGATAAATGGTTCCTTTTCGGGTTGGAAATCGGTGGTTAGTGGTGTGCTACAGGGATCGGTGCTGGGACCACAACTGTTTACAATATACATAGATGACCTGGAAGAGTGGACAGAGTGTAGTGTAACAAAATTTGCAGATGACACTAAGCTTAGTGGGAAAGCGGGTTGTGTAGAGGACACAGAGAGGCTGCAAAGTGATTTAGATAGGTTAAGCGAATGGGCTAAGGTTTGGCAGATGGAATACAATGTCGGAAAATGTGAGGTCATCCACCTTGGGGAAAAAAACAGTAAAAGGGAATATTATTTGAATGGGGAGAAATTACAACATGCTGCGGTGCAGAGGGACCTTGGGGTCCTTGTGCATGAATCCCAAAAGTTTGCAGGTGCAGCAGGTAATCAGGAAGGCGAATGGAATGTTGGCCTTCATTGCGAGAGGGATGGAGTACAAAAGCAGTGAGGTCCTTCTGCAACTGTACAGGGTATTGGTGAGGCTGCACCTGGAGTACTGCGTGCAGTTTTGGTCACCTTACTTAAGGAAGGATATACTAGCTTTGGAGGGGGTACAGAGACGATTCACTGGGCTGACTCCGGAGATGAGGGAGTTACCTTATGGTGAGAGATTGAGTAGACTGGGTCTTTACTCGTTGGAGTTCAGAAGGATGAGGGGTGATCTTATAGAAACATTTAAAATAATGAAAGGGATAGACAAGATAGAGGCAGAGAGGTTGTTTCCACTGGTCGGGGAGACTAGAACTGGGGGAACAGCCTCAAAATACGGGGGAGCCAATTTAAAACCGAGTTGAGAAGGAATTTCTTCTCCCAGAGGGTTGTGAATCTGTGGAATTCTCTGCCCAAGGAAGCAGTTGAGGTTAGCTCATTGAATGTATTCAAGTCACAGATAGATAGATTTTTAACCAATAAGGGAATTAAGGGTTACGGGGAGCGGGCGGGTAAGTGGAGCTGAGTCCACGGCCAGATCAGCCATGATCTTGTTGAATGGCAGAGCAGGCTCGAGGGGCTGGATGGCCTACTCCTGTTCCTAATTCTTATGTTCTTATGTTCTTATGAGTTAACAAAACAGGTTATCTGGTCAGGGTCACATTGATGTTTGTGGGAGTTTGCTGTGCGCAACTTGGCTGCCCCGTTTCCTATGTTACGACAGTGATTGCATTCCAAAATTATTTCATTGGTTGCATTGCACTTTGTGATGTCCTGAGGTTGTGACAGGTGCTATATAAATGCAAGTTCTTTTTCTTTTAAGATCTGTAAGAACAGAGGGAATACTAGCAAGAGTATCCCTGTGTTGTTCTCACACACCTTACGGAGCAGAATTGGCAGAAGCGGTCACATACCTGTGCCAGGAATCGTGTGAAGCATGGCGTAGTTTGGCAGGGCGGGAGGGAGGGGGGGGGGAAGGAGGGGTGGGGTGGCAGGGGGAGAGACCAAAGAAAGGAATGATAATAAATATCCTTCCAAAATCTCGAAAATTGCAATTCATCTATGCAATAATTAAATATAACTACATTTTGAAGAGCTTTAAATCTAATATTGACACCTTCCCCTTCAGTCTGCTGTGTTAAATGTGGTAACATGAAAAAACAATTTTGAAGTATAACCGGTTCGTAGTTACTATTTATTCCAGTCAGTAACTCACAGCAGGTGCTAATTTACTGCCTCATTGGGGCTGCACTAATTCCTGTCAGACATCACCGACCCTGCAGTTCCTGCACTTCACTGCACCAGGATTTCACTGAATATATGGGCCCTAAAGAGATCTCACTGTAAGTCCAGGGGGAAAGAGCAGGGAGTGGAACTAATTGGACAGCTCTTTCAAAGAGCTGGCACAGGCACGATGAGTCGAATGGTCTCCTCCTGTGCTGTATGATTCTATGATCTCAGCATATATTAGAAACATAGAAAATAGGTACAGGAGTAGGCCATTCGGCCCTTCGAGCCTGCACCACCATTCAATAAGATCATGGCTGATCATTCACCTCAGTACCCCTTTCCCGCTTTCTCTCCATATTCCTTGATCCCTTTAGACGTAAAGGCCATATCTAACTCCCTCTTGAATATATCTAGCGAACTGGCATCAACAACTCTCTGCGGTAGAGAATTCCACAGGTTAACAACTCTCTCAGTGAAGAAGTTTCTCCTCATCTCAGTCCTAAATAGCTTAGCCCTTACCCTTAGATTGTGAAACCTGGTTCTGGACTTCCCCAACATCGGGAACATTCTTCCAGCATCTAACCTGTCCAGTCCCGTCAGAATTTGATATGTTTCTATGAGATCCCCTCTCATTCTTCTAAACTCCAGTGAATACAAGCCCAGTCGATCCAGTCTCTCTCCATATGTCAATCCTGCCATCCCGGGAATCAGTCTGGTGAACCTTCACTGCACTCCCTCAAAAGCAAGAACATCCTTCCTCAGATTAGGAGACCAAAACGGAACACAATATTCCAGGTGAGGTCATACCAAGGCCCTGTACAACTGCAGTACGATCTCCCTGCTCCTATACTCAAATCCCTTTGCTATGAAGGTCAACATGCCATTTGCCTTCTTCACCACCTGCTGTACCTACATGCCAACTGTCAATGACATGTACCATGACACCCAGGTCTCATTGCACCTCCCCTTTTTCTAATCTGTCGCCATTCAGATAATATTCTGCCTTCCTGTTTTTGCCACTAAAGTGGATAAATTCACATTTATCCACATTATACTGCATCTGCCATACATTTGCCCACTCACCTAACCTGTCCAAGTCACCCTGCAGCCTCTTAGCATCCTCCTCACAGCTCACACTGCCACCCAGCTTAGTGTCATCTGCAAACTTGGAGATACTACAATCAATTCCTTTATCTAAATCATTGATGTATATTGTAAATAGCTGGGGTCCCAGCACTGAGCCCTACAGCACTTCACTAGTCACTGCCTGCCATTCTGAAAAAGACCCGTTTTATCCCGACTCTCTGCTTCCTGTCTGCCAACCAGTTCTCTATCTACGTCAATACATTACCCCCAATACGATGTGCTTTAATTTTACACACCAATCTCTTGTGTGGGACCTTGTCAAAAGCCTTTTGAAAGTTCAAATACACCACATCCACTTGTTCTCCCTTGCCCACAGTTACATCCTCAAAAAATTCTTGAAGATTTGTCAAGCATGATTTCACTTTCATAAATCCATGTTGACTTGGACCGATCCTGTCACTGCTTTCCAAATGCGCTGCTATTTCATCTTTAATAATTGATTGCAACATTTTCCCCACTACCGATGTCAGGCTAACCGGTCTATAATTCCCAGTTTTCTCTCTCCCTCCTTTTTTAAAAAGTGGTGTTGCATTAGCTACCCTCCAGTCCATAGGAACTGATCCAGAGTCGATAGACTGTTGGAAAATGATCACCAATGCATCCTCTATTTCTAGGCCACTTCCTTAAGTACTCTGGGATGCAGACTATCAGGCCCCGGGGATTTATCAGCCTTCAATCCCATCAATTTCCCTAACACAATTTCCTGACTAATAAAGATTTCCTTCAGTTCCTCCTCCTCGCTAGACCCTCGGTCCCCTAGTATTTCCGGAATGTTATTCGTGTCTTCCTTCGTGAAGATAGAACCAAAGTATTTGTTTAATTGATCTGCCATTTCTTTGTTCCCCATTATAAATTCACTTGATTCTGCCTGCAAGGGACCTATGCTTGTCTTCATTATTCTTTTTCTCTTCACATGTCTATAGAAGCTTTTGCAGTCAGTTTTTATGTTCCCAGCAAGCTTCCTCTCATACTCTATTTTCCCCCTCCTAATTAAACCCTTTGTCCTCCTCTGCTGAATTCTAAATTTCTCTCAGTCCTCAGGTTTGCTGCTTTTTCTAGCCAATTTATATGCCTCTTCCTTGGATTTAACACTATCCCTAATTTCCCTTGTTAGCCACGGTTGAGCCACCTTCCCCATTTTATTTTTGCTCCAGACAGGGATGTACAATTGTTGAAGTTCATCCATATGATCTTTAAATGTCTGCCATTGCCTATCCACCGTCAACCCTTTAGGTATCATTCAGCAGTCTATTCTAGCCAATTCACGTCTCATACCATCGAAGTTACCTTTCCTTAAGTTCAGGACCCTAGTCTCTGAATTAACTGTGTCACTCTCCATCTTAATAAATAATTCTATCATATTATGGTCACTCTTCCCCAAGGGATCTCACACAACAAGATTGCTAATTAGTCCTTTCTCATTACACATCACCAAATCTAGGATGGCCAGCCCTCTAGTTGGTTCCTCAACATATTGGTCTAGAAAACCATCCCTAATACACTCCAGGAAATCCTCCTCCACCGTATTGCTACCAGTTTGGTTAGCCCAATCTATATGTAGGTTAAAGTCGCCCATGATAACTGCTGTACCTCTGCTGTACCTTTATTGCACGCATCCCTAATTTCTTGTTTGATGCTGTCCCCAACCTCACTACTACTGTTCGATGGTCTGTACACAATTCCCACTAGCATTTTCTGCCCTTTGGTATTCCGCAGCTCTACCCATACAGATTCCACATCATCCAAGCTAATGTCCTTCCTTACTATTGCGTTAATTTCCTCTTTATCCCCAAGAAACGCTACCCCACCTCCTTTTGCTTTCTGCCTATCCTTCCTGAACAAGCGAATTAGGATCAGGAGTAAGCCATTTGGCCCCTCGAGCCTGCTCTGCCATCCAATAAGATTGTGGCTGATCTTGGACCTCAACTCCACTTTCCTGCCTGATCCCCATATCCCTTAATTGCCTTTCATGTCCAGTGGCCGTGAAAGACGCTCTATAAATCCAGGTCTTTCCTTTTCTTTTTAGAGTCCAAAAATCTATCGATCTCAGCCTTGAATGTACCTCTGGGGTAAAGAATTCCAAAGAATCACAACCCGCCAAGTGAAGAAATTTCTCCTCATCTCTGTCCTAAATGGCCGACCTCTTATTCTGAGACTGTGCCCCCCAATTCTAGACACTCCAGCCGGGGGAAACAACCTCTCAGTATCTACCCTGTCAATCCCCCTCAGAATCTTGTATGCTTCAGTGAGATCACCTCTTATTCTTCTAAACTCCAGAGAGTATGGAGCTCAATTTTTCCCACTGAGTTGTGCAGTTTTTTTGGAGCAGGATGCTTTTTTTGGCCTAAGTTCAAAATCCACAGTTTTCCCAATCAATTTGCACCAATGTAACTCAGTTAGTTACGAATTTTTTAGGTAAGTTTTTTTTTCAGCCAAAGGGTGGCATAGCCAGCCACCTACGCCAATTCTGGCCATTTAGGGAACTTTGGCCAGCTGAGTTCTGCTTAGGCCAGCGTATGTGGCCTCTCTAGAAAAACCTTGTGAAGATCTTAAAGAAATTGGCGCAGGTAAGGAAATAGGAGGAGGCCATTTGGCCTGGGCTAGGGGTGGGCAGCAGACTGGGACTGCACGCGGGGCCAGGATCGGGCGGGGGAGCGGATCAGCAAGCCCTTCGGCCTGGGCTAGGGGTGGAGAGCGTTGGTGCAATCCCTCCCTCACCATGAAAAATCACCACCCCGGACGCCCTTGCAAGGCACCGTCTTGATGCCACCGCAAAAGAAACCTCTGACACCCCCGCCCAACAACCTCAATCCACACCCATCCCTCAGCTCTATCGACACATGTTTAAAAACAACACCGAAAATACACCCTCAATCCCGGCTACGGATAGTGATGCAACCCGGCCGCCCCTGCACGGCACCATCTTCATACCTTCACAATAAAACCTCTGACCCTCGCACAACAAGCTCGGCTCATACCCTTACCTCAGCCCTATCAACATTGCCAAATCCGAGCTGTACTGAGCATGCGCGTCCATTGCAGCGATGTCAAAAACCTAAAAAAATTTTCCCGCGCATGCGCAGAAGGCCCAGCTTTGTTTTTCGGCGCAGACAGCAGGCTCCACCCTCCGAGGCAACTGAACACGCTGCGCTTCTCCGAATTCCATTTACTGATTGGGTAACGTTTGGACAAATAGTTATGGTGCATTTCTGGCCCTAAAACTCTGGCAATACGCCAGAAAACAGGCTTGGGCAAAATTGAGCCCTATAGGCCCAATCTACTCAATCTCCCCTTGTACCACAATGCAGCAGCCACTGATTTTAGTTGTGCTGCTATATTTTCCTTAATTTGTTACAATTACCACAAAATGAATGCTCATGGGCTAGAACCTCCACTTTTTTTGAATGCTTAACGCCCACTTAATGCCCATTTTACCGCCGAAATGATGTATAACGCCCATATGTCGCCCATTTTGGCACAAAATGGAAACTGGCGGGCATTTTTCGGAAACTTATTGCCGAGCATTACTTTTCCCATGTGCTTAATGGCGAGAAAAAATATTACCACCCGCCCAATTTTTGGGGCGGAATCAGCAGGATGGGCGAATTCAAGACCCATAATATCACCCAGCATTACTTTCAGCACGGAATTAACGTCAAGATTCAATATTAACGCCTGCCGCCTATTTTTGATGTAAAGAGCATATTTATCCAAACTAGCGGCCATCGTCAATTTCACCACCTCGTGCACATATCGCCCACAATATCGCTCGCTCAAAAAACCGCGCACAAAATGTGGAACTAACCGGAATGAATTATGGACGCCATGTTGCAGATCACATGTCACATCCTTTAAAATGCTGCTGTGCTTCAACCTCGGCGGAGTTCAGATGCACTCTGCAGGTCGTTGGAGTTGATGCGAACATCACTAAAAACATCTTGACCACACTGTGAGCGATTGGAATTGAAGAAGTGTGCTCGTCGAGACATTCCTTGTTTGTGTGCAATTGGTGGCAAACAGAGAGCTACTGCAATAGGGCCTGTCCTTTCTCACCCTCTCTTGCTGACCAAATACATGCAGCAGACTCGACATCGCCGAAGGAACACTCCACTGCATTATGTGTCCAATGTACGAAGTGACAGACAGATGAGAAGGACCAGATGTTACACCCCCCGCAAGTACAAGGAGATGCATTCTTACCTCAACTTGCCCGACACCACCTGCCTTCGGAGACTGCGCTTCCACAAAGAGGTTATCACTGAGGTATGCCAGCTGATAAGGGCAGATCTGCAGCCTGCCAGGACCATCAGTACTGCACTGTCCGTCGAGGTCAAAGTCACCTCGGCACTGTCGTTCTATGCCTCGGGTTCTTTTCAGGCCACAGCTGGTGACACTTGCGGACTTTCTCAGCATGCCACACATCGCTGCATTAGACAGGTCACTGAAGCCCTGCACACACGCAGACTTGATCAGCTTCCCTGTGACCAGGGAGGTACAGAGTGAGAGGGCTCTAGGTTTCTCCAGAATTACAAACTTCCCCAAGGTGCAGGGAGCAATAGACTGTACGCACATCGCGATGCGGGCACCTTTTCAGGGTGCTGAGGTTTTCGGGAACCGCAAGGGATTCCACTCCCTGAATGTCCAGCTGGATGTCGACCACCAGCAAATTATACTGGCAGTGAATGCTCAATTTCCGGGCAGCATCCATGATGCACACATCTTGCGTGAGAGCACTGTATCTGACTTGTTCAACAATGAGCCACAATGCTGGATGCTTGGAGACAAAGGGTATGGCCTCGCCACCTGGCTGATAACCCCTCTGCGTGACACCCACACCGAGGCCGAGAGGTGATACAATGAGAGCCACAGAGCAACTTGCAATATCGTGGAGAAGACAATTGGAGTGCTGATACAGCACTTCAGATGCCTGGACCACTCATGAGGCGAGCTCCAATACTACCCCAATTCGTGGTGGTCTGCTCCATGCTACACAATTTGGCTATCAGGAGGGGACAAGAATTGCCTGATGAGTCTGACAGTCCACCTCACCAGAGAGAGGAAGAGGAGGATGAGGAGGCGGATGCTGACATCATGCCAGGCAATCAGGCTGACGCTGAAGTCATGCCCGAGCACCCCTGTAGACTGCATGAAAGGGTCCATGGTGGCATGGTAGCTGCAAGAGCCTTATGTCAGGAGCTCATCAATGACCGCTTTGCCTGAAAGAACGTTGGTGTTATTTATAAGGCTGCCACACTGCTGGGTGTGCAGATCATACATCAATGGTGGGCATCACCTTGGTGACAGTTAAAGTTTATGTTGATTGAAGTTAATTCTGATTATACCCTTTGATGTTAAGGAATCACCAGCATGTAATGGTGCAGCTATCTGAGCCAATGTGCTGCAAGGTTTTGTTAAATAAAAAACATTTAAACCGAACATTAGTCTGAAATCATCAGTATTTCTGGACAATCCAACCCTTCCCCCCACCCCACCCCCGCTTCTCCTCCCCAAATCTATCCCTTCCCCTTCCCCTCCTGACTCCAAGCCGCCTGGCCAAAGAGGTCCTCAGGCGATGCTTCATTGCGGGGGGGGGGGGGGGCGGGAGTGATGGCCGAAGCGCTGCTTGGACAGATACGGGAGAGGACGCTCCTGAGGTGGGAGTGTGCTCCGAGCCATAAGCAAGATATTGCTGCTGGTTCTCATGTGTGGTTGGCAATGGGGTTGTGGCACCTTGGGGTGCAGTGCAGTGCTCCAGGACCACTGGGAGCCCTCTGCCACCAGTGTTCCTGGCTACCAGCTCCAGGGCCTCCACCATCCCTTCCATGTTATTTCTTATTTATTGGACAAAAACTCAGTGCCAACTATGTTCTTGGTGCTTAGTGGGCTTTTTGCTGCTGGTGAATCTCCGTCGTTCCTCCACAACAGCCAAACAAGCACACACCACAGCCACACATGCTTTCAGTGCCTCTGAGCTCCCTCTCTCTCTGTCTCCTCTTCTGCGCATGTCGTGATGACCCTTGACCTCCTGAATTGCGGGAATCGAGCATTGCCATGCCATTGCTATGGGCGGCCACACTTTATGGCAGAAGGTGAGAAAAACTTAACGCTACCGCCCATTTTATATCGCTCACGGTAACGTCCATTTTCAATAATGTAAACTAGGTGTTTTGAGAATGGGCGAGAAGCCGGCGATCTGAAAACCCTTTTTTTAACGCCCCACCGGAAATAACTCCCATTTTTGGGTGATAAGCTCAGAAGTGGAGCTTCTAGCCCTATAAAGCTAAAACATGTCAGTGTCTTTGCAGCGAGTATTGCCATTATATAAACCCCATAAGTTACTGATAAATTTTCCCTCACGTTCCACTCCAGAGATATGAGCTAAAACTCTCGGCTGACACTCCCAGGGCAGTGCCAAGGGAGCGCTGCACTGTCGGCGGTGCTGTCTTTCGGATATGATCTTAAATCGAGGCGCCGCCTGCTCTCTGGTGGACATAAAAGATCCCATGGCACTATTTTGAAGAAGAGCAGGGATGTCCTCCCCAATGTCCTTGGCCAATTTATATCCCTCAACCAACATCACTAAAGCAGATTATCTGGTCATGCATCTCATTGCTGTTCGAGGGAGTTTGCTGTGCGCTAAGTTGGCTGCATGTTTCCTACATTACAACAGTGACCAGGCTTCAAAACATACTTCGTTGGGACATCCTGAGGTTATGAAAGGCGTTATATAAATGCAAGTTCTTTCTCTCTTTATGTTGCCCCTTGCCTGATGTTGTGCGACAGGGAAAAGCCTATTGGAGATTTTTTTTAAATGTAAGAACATAAGAAATAGGAGCAGGAGTAGGCCGTTTGACCCCTCGAGCCTGCTCTGCCATTCAGTAAGATCATGGATGATCTTCGACCTCAACTCCATCTTCCTGCCCGATCTCCATATCCCTCGATTCCCTTAGTTGGTGTATTCACTTGCATTCTTAGTGCTGATGGTATTTGTTCTGTATTTTTTCTGTAATTAATGTTTATTCATTCCCTGGTATTTGAAGTATGAGGGTGTTATTGACATCAGAAAATGGGGTATTTGGCGAGGTGATTCATTCACTGGTTCTTTTGAGATTCAGTGCTGAGCATCACGGCCCACAAAACCCCCAGCAGCCAAACAGCTTATTATTTATCCGCTTGAAGGCTATGTCCTTTCTTGTTTTTCTGATTGGTGACTTGTCTCTTCAAAACAGCAGTGAATTGAGGAAGGTGAAAACAAAATTATAATCTTTACACTTCCAGTTCAGTGTCCCAGATTCAATCATAGATGTGTCAATGCAGAATATCCAAGTCATTAAAGCGCACAGTAGAACTCGACTAAATGATGCCACTGACTCAGGAAATCAGGCAAGGACAGCTCAATGATCAAGATATCAGTTTATGTAGAATTTACAACCTATATACAGGCCATTCGACCCAACTGATCTGTGCCGGTGCTGATGTTCTACACGAGCCTCCTTCCACCTCTTTTCATCTCACCCTATCAGCATATCCCTCTATTCCTTTCTCCCATGTGCTTATCCAGCTTCCCCTTAAATGTATCTACGCTATTCACCTCAGCCACTCCCTGTGGGAGCGAGTTCCACAGTCCCACCACTCTCTGGGTAAAGAGGTTACTCCTGAATTCCCTATTGGACTATCTTATATTGATGGCCTTGAGTTCTGGTCTTCCCCACAAGTGGAAACATCTTCTCTGCGTCTACCTTATCAAACCCCTTCAGAATTTTAAAGACCCCTATCAGGTCACCCCCTCAGCCTTCTTTTTTTATAGAGTAAAGAGCCCCAGCCTGACCGGTCTTTCCCTGATAGTTATAACCTCTCAGTTATGGTCACAACATCCTCATCAATAATCTGTAGCTTAACTCCATCTGCCCTATAGGTTCCGTAACCCTTAATACCCAATATCTAATAAAAAATCTAGCTCAGTTTTGACATTTTCAGTTGATCCCCAGCCTCAACAGCTTTTTGGGGGAGAGAGCTCCAGATTTATACTACCCTTTGCAGGAAAAAGTGCTTCCTGACATCACCCCTTAATGGCCTAGCTCTAATTTTAAGACTACGACCATTGTTCTGGATGATTCAGCCAAGGAAAGACAATCATTTTAAAACATAATGCTTAATATGCAAGATGAGTACACTGTGATTTTCAAAAGCATAATTGGGGCAATTGAATGGAGAGATCTAAGAATATGCTATAACTGATTAAAAAGAGAACACTTGGGAATTAGTGACTATCACATAATTAAGTTCAATGTAAAAATAGAAAAGGATAATGGAGTCGAAGATAAGGGCACTGAACTGGCAAAAGATCCTTTTCAGATGTGATCTGACCCATAGTAACTGGGAGAAAAGATAGCAAACAGGACAATGGTTCAGGATTGAGGTTTCTTCAAATATAAGATGGATAGAGTACAAAACTACTGAATGATGGGAAACCAAAACTAGAACCATAAATATAGTACCATGGAATCATCGAAACTTAAGCAAAGAAGGAGATATATTCACTAATAAATCTGTAATGTATTTGCTTCATGGGTTCTTTGCTTAAGAATTCATAGCAACACATTGCTATTAAGAACTAATTGGTTTACTGACAAAAGTTTAACAATCACATTACAAATTACCAGTTCATCCTCTAGGCTCACAACTACATACCTCATCATGGATGACCTAGATCCAACTGACTGGGGTTTTATTGAGTCTTGCGAGCATCAGGTGACCGGCTAAGCCATTCACAATGCAACCTGTGAGCATAATCACAGGTGCATACATTACAAAATGCAATGGGGAATTCAAGAGAAATTTATTTACCCAGACAGTGATGGGAATGTGGAACTCGCTACCACAGGGAGTAGTTGAGGCAAGTAGCATAGATCCATTTAAGGGGAAGCTGGACTTGAGGGAGAAAGAACATAAGAACATAAGAAATAGGAGCAGGAGTAGGCCATTTGGCCCCTCGAGCCTGCTCCACCATTTAATAAGATCATGGCTGATCTGATCATGGACTCAGCTCCACTTCCCTGCCCACTCCTTATAACTCTTTATTCCCTTATCACTCAAAAATCTGTCTGTCTCCACCTTAAATATATTCAATGACCCAGCTTCCACAGCTTTCTGGGGCAGAAAATTCCACAGATTTACATGCTCTAAAAGAAGAAATTTCTCCCCATCTCAGTTTTAAATGGGCAGCCCCTTATTCTGAGACTAGGCCCCTAGTTTTAGTTTCCCCTATTAGTGGTAATATCCTTTCTGCATCCACCTTGTCGAGCCCCCTCATTATCTTACATGTTTCGATAAGATCACCTCTCATTCTTCTGAACTTCAATGAGTATAGGCCCAACCTACTCAACCTATCTTCATAAGTCATCCCCCTCATCTCCGGAATCAACCGAGTGAACCTTTTCTGAACAGCCTCCAATGCGGAGACCAAAACCAAAGCAGTACTCCAGGTGTGGCCTCACCAATACCCTGTACAGTTGCAGCAGGACTTCTCTGCTTTTATACTCTACCCCCCTTGCACTAAAGGCCAATATTCCATTTGCCTTCCTGATTACTTGCTGTCCCTGCATACTAACTTTTTGTGTTTCATGCACAAGGACCCCCAGGTCCCTCTGTGCTGCAGCACTTGGCAATTTTTCTCCATTTAAATTATAATTTGCTTTTCTATTTTTTCTGCCAAAGTAGATAACCTCACATTTTCCCACATTTTACTCCCATCTGTCAAATTTTTGCCCACTCACTTAGCCTGTCTATATCCCTTTGCAGATTATTTTTGTCCTCCTCACAATTTGCTTTCCCACCCATCTTTGTATCAACAACAAACTTGGCTACATTACACTCGGTTCCTTCTTCCAAATTATTAATATAGATTGTAAATAGTTGAGGCCCCAGCACCGATCCCTGCGGCACCCCACTAGTTACTCTTTGCCAACTGGAAAATGACCCATTTATCCCGACTCTCTGTTTTCTGTTAGTTAGCCAAACCTCTATCCATACTAATATATTACCCCCAATCCCAAAAGGAATAGAAGGAAAAGCTGATAGGGTGAGATGAAGAGGGGTGGAAGGAGGCTCATGTGCAGCATAAACACCGGCATGGACCTTGTCGTGTATGCAAACACTTTGTATTCACTATGTAACTATGCACAATGTACCACCTGAGGGCGCTGCTGTTGGAGGCCCAGGGGCTTTCCTGCCCTGGTGTGCAGGGGATATAAAAAGGCAGCAAGCCATGCTGCTCCTCACTTTGCAGTCGTATTAAATGGACTGAAGTCAAACAGGTCTTACTCACAGTACAAGGCCTCGTGGAGTTATTCAATGGTAATTGCAGACATAATAATAGGCGACGAGAATACGGATTTTCACGTGATTATGGCTACCTTCGACAGACTTAAAGACTTCGCAGAGGGTGATGTTTGGGATGCCTTCACGGAAAGGCTTGAGCAATATTTCGTGGCAAACGACCTGGCAGGGGAGATGAACACATTGGCGGAGAAGCGCAAGACTATACTGCTGACCAGTTGTGGGCCCGAGGTCTCCCACCTCGCCAGGGACCCACGAAGGCCAAGGATAAGACATACGCTGAGCTGACTGAACTAATTTGCGATACCATACGGACGACTTCCTACCAGAATCGGAGCTCGCTAGCAAGTACTGCACGTAAAATAATGCCGATTACAGACTGAACTGTTGAACTAATGAGAACTGTACAGAGTGTAGCCTACATACCTGCTGCTGCTAGGCCGCCAAGGAGTGCAAATGCGAAATCATTATACAATGCTGGCGTTGCGGAAGTTATCATGGAGCCCATCAATGTCGATTTAAAGACTATGCGTGCAAAAGCTGCAGAACAAGGAGCCACCTCCAGCGAATGTGCAAACGTACTGCGACTCACCATGTGGCAGAGGAGTCGGCAGAAGAGGCCCAATCCAGCGTGGATCACAAAGGACAAGCTAGAGAGGCAATTCAGCCCGAGGAAGCAGCGTGTGGGGTGCACACCCTCTCCACAAAAAGTCCTCCCATAATGATAAAAGTCAAATTAAATGGCGTTCCTGTATCCATGGAGCTGGACATGGGGGCGAGTCAGTCAATTATGAGCCAGAAGGCATTTGAAAGGCTGAAGGGCAACAACAAAGCACAAAGACACAAGCTGAGCCCTGTCATATATGTAACCTTCATGTAACTGTAACTTTCATAACAACACTGCATACTGTATACACCTAAGAAATGCACACCTTGACCACAGGGGGTGAACTTGTGGGAGGCACACCTCACCTGGTCATCCAGATATATAAAAGGAGGTCCCACACAGGGTCATCACTTCTTGGTCCTGTGAATAAAGGTTCAGGCCACAGAGTGACCTTGTCTGCAGAATGTGCCTTGTGTGAATTTATAGTAGTGTGTAAGGACATTACATTTGGCGACGAGAAACAGGAATCAACGACTCACGAGAATGGCCACTGGTAGCACAGAGGAACAGTACTGTGTTGGTGAGGACTGGGACGATTTCGTTGAGAGGCTCCAGCAGAGCTTTGTCACGAAGGACTGGCTGGGAGATGCAGCGGCTGACAAGCGAAGGGCGCATCTACTGACCAGCTGTGGACCTAAGACGTACGCGCTGATGAAAGACCATCTCGCAGCCGAGAAGCCGGCGGACAAAACCTTTGAAGAGCTCAGCAAACTGATTGGTGAGCAGCTTAAACCGGCGAGCAGTATACACATGGTCCAACACCGATTCTATACACACCGACGTCGGGAAGGACAGAGCATACCGGACTTCGTTGCGGACCTTCGGCGCTTGGCCAACCTCTGTAAGTTCACAGACGCCTGCAGGGGGGAGATGTTAAGGGATTTCTTTATTGAGGGCATTGGTCATGCTGGAATTTTCAGAAAGCTAATTGAGACCAAGGATATTGATGGCTCAGACCTTCATGCCGGGGGAGGAGGAAACCAAGATAAAATACTCGTGCAACTCTGCTTCCAACGTGGCGATGGACCAGGGAGTTAACATTGTAAACGTGACTCAGAACCCCGCAGGCAGGCAAAGGCAAATCGACACCACCCAGGCAGCAACAGAGTGGGTCCTCAACAGAGACAATGGCAGGTTGAATGGACATTTACGCCATCACGGTGGACAATGCGTCCTGGGATGGGGCCATTGACACCCATTAACAGAGTGCTCAAGAGTAATCAAAGAGACAATCAGAGAGAAATGCCTGGTAACAGCCCTTTTGTTCACAATGATCTCAGCTCATGCTGGAGGTGCGGGGGCAGACATGCTGCAAAAACCTGTAGGTTTCAACAATTTATCTGTAGAAATTGTAACTTCAGTGGACATTTAGCCAGAATGTGCAGGAAGCCCGCAGCGAGGCTAATTTATGAGGCAGATGAACCAGAAGAGGGATCTGCAAGGCAGGTTGATGCTTGGGACAAAGCAATGGACGCTGAAGTTCAGCGGGTTCATGTGGCAAACATCCACAGCTCATATACCAAAACGCCACCTATGATGATGAAAGTCCGATTAAACAGCATCCCGGTATGCATGGAGCTGGACACAGGGGGCAGCCAGTCACTTATAAATGTCCAACAATTCGATAAACTATGGCCACACAGAGCTGGCAGATCCAAACTAGAACGCATTGACACGCAACTACGGACGTACACCAAAGAGATCGTCCCAGTGCTAGGCAGTGCAATGTTGGTGGTCACACATAATGGATCAGAGAACCGGCTGCCACTCTGGATTGTCCCGGGAAATGGTCCCGCGCTTTTGGGGAGGAGCTGGCTAGCCGAGATGAACTGGAAATGGGGGTATGTGCACACCATTTCATCTGAGGAGTGAAGTTCATGCTCACAGGTCCTACAGAAATTTGAGTCACTATTTCAACCTGATGTCGGGACTTTCAAAGGTACCAAAGTAGTGATACGCATCACCCTGGACGCCAGACCAGTGCACCACAAAGCCAGAGCTGTGCCGTTTGTGACGTGGGAGAAAATTACGAGTGAGTTGGACAGGTTGCTAAGAGAGGGCATAATTTCGCCTGTTGAATTCAGCGACTGGGCAAGCCTCATCGTCCCTGTCCTAAAAACGGATGGCTCGGTCAAGATCCGTGGCGACTACAAGGCCACTATCAACCGAGTGTCACTACAAGACCAATACCCGCTTCCGAGAGTGGAGGGCCTTTTTGCCACACTGGCAGGCGGCAAGCTGTTCACCAAGTTGGACCTCACTTCAGCCTACAAGACCCAGGAACTGGCCGAAGAATCCAAGCTATTGACCACCATCACCACGCACAAGGGGCTGTTTTTCTACAACAGGTGTCCATTTGGCAATCGATCAGCGGCCGCTATCTTTCAAAGGAACATGGAAAGCCTGCTCAAATCCATCCCTGGAACAATCGTATTTCAGGACGACATCCTTATCACGGGTCGAGACACCGAGGAACATCTCCACAACCTGGAGGAGGTACTACGCCGACTGGACCGGGTAGGCCTGCGACTAAAGAAGTCCAAGTGTGTGTTTTTGGCCCCAGAGGTCGAGTTTTTGGGCAGGAGGGTTGCCGCAGACAGGATCCGGCCCACCGAATCCAAACGGAGGCGATTCGTCGTGCGCCCAGGCCCGGCAACACATTGGAGTTGCGTTCATTTCTGGGACTCTTGAACTATTTTGGGAACTTTCTGCTGAACTTAAGCACATTGTTGGAGCTGCTACACATGCTCCTGCATAAGAGTTGCGATTGGTTTTGGGGGGACTGTCAAGAACAGGTTTTCAATTGGGCGCGGAACCTGCTTTGTTCTAACAAGCTGTTGACGCTGTACAACCCCTGAAAGAAATTGGTTTTGACATGTGATGCATCACCCTATGGGGTTGGGTGCGTGTTGCAGCAGAGTAATGATGAGGGCCAACTCCAACCTGTGGCTTATGCCTCCAGGTCGCTCTCCCAAGCAGAACGGGGATATGGGATGGTTGAAAAGGAAGCACTCGCATGTGTCTACAGGGTGAAAAAGATGCACCAGTACCTTTTTGGCAGAAGGTTCGAGTTAGAAACGGACCACAAGCCGTTAACATCCTGTTGTCAGACAGCAAAGCTGTTAATGCCAATGCGTCAGCTCGCATACAGCGATGGGCCCTCACGCTTGCTGCGTATGACTACACCATACGGCACCGGCCAGGCACCAAAAATTGCGCTGACGCGCTCAGCAGGCTTCCACTGGCCACCACTGAGGGGGCAGCGGAGCAAAGCGCTGAGATGGTCATGGCTGTTGAAGCCTTTGACAGCGCAGGCTGCCCCATCACAGCCTGCCAGATCAAAATCTGGACCAACAGAGATCCCCTCCTTTCCTTGATTAAAAAATGTGTCCTGACTGGGGATTGGGCACCCGCACACAGAGCATGCCCCGAGGAGGTCAGACCGTTTCACAGACGGATGGATGAGCTCTCCATTCAAGCCAACTGCCTACTATGGGGCAGCCGGGTAGTCATGCCCCAGGAGGGAAGGGAAGCATTCATCAGGGAACTCCACAGGGAGCACCCAGGCATCATGGTAATGAAGGCCATTGCCCGGTCACATATATGGTGGCCGGGAATTGACTCAGATCTGGAACACTGTGTTCGCAGGTGCACGACGTGTGCCCAGCTGGGCAATGCCCCCAGGGAGGCCCCATTCAGCCCGTGGCCCTGGTCCGCCAGGCCTTGGTCACGTATTCATGTAGACTACGCGGGCCCGTTCATGGGAAAAATGTTCCTCATTGTTGTTGATGCATACTCGAAATGCATCATATTGAATTCGTGCACGACATCCACCACTGTGGAGAGTCTGCGTGCGGTCTTTGCGACCCACGGCTTGCCAGACATCCTGGTTAGCGACAATGGCCCATGCTTCACTAGCTATGAATTCCGGGAGTTCATGTCGGGTAATGGCATCAAAGATGTCAGGACGGCACCATTCAAGCCGGCTTCCAATATCCAGGCGGAACGTGCGGTCCAAATCATAAAACAGGGCATGCTCCGGATTCAAGGACCCTCCCTTCAATGCCGCCTATCGCCCCTCCTGCTGGCCTATAGGTCCCAACCGCATTCGCTCACGGGAGTTCCGCCCGCGGAATTACTCATGAAACATACACTTTGGGGCCCAAATGGCTTGAGGGTACTGTAATTGGCAAAGAGTGGAATAGGGTCATAATGGTCAGACTTAACAATGGACAGATATGCCGCAAGCATCTGGACCAAGTAAAAAAAATGGTTCAGCATGGACACTGAGGAACCTGAGGAAGATCATGAGATGTTGCCCACACCACCGCCAGTGAAAGAGCAATAAGAACATTCAGCAGCATGCACAGTCCCTGCGGCCAGCCCGGACAAGCCGGAATCACCACAGGTGTCAGAGACGCATGCCAAGGCTCAACAACCAGAGCCCCAATTGCGGCGCTCCTCAAGAGAGCATCGACCGCCTGAAAGACTTAATCTTTGGCCCCATAAGACGTTGGGGGGGAGGGGAAGGTGATGTCATGTATGTAACCTTCATGTAACTGTAACCTTCATAACAACACTGCATACTGTATACACCTAAGAAATGCATACCTTGACCACAGTGGGTGAACTTGTGGGAGACACTCCTCACCTGGTCATCCAGGTATATAAAGGGAGGTCCCACGCAGGGTCATCACTTCTTGGTCCTGTGAATAAAGGTTCAGGTCATGGAGTGACCTTGTCTGCAGAATGTGCCTCATGTGAATTTATCGTAGTGTGTAAGGGCAATACAAGCCCGATTCAGATAAAGATGCGCACTTACACCAAGGAACCGATACCAGTTATTGGCAGAGCGTCGGAGCAGCCTATAAAAGGCCCAGCGGGAGCTCGAGAGTCAGCGGCAGTTGGTGAGAGGTGGGAGCAGTGTCGGAGCAGCCTATAAAAGGCCCAGCAGGAGCTCGAGAGTCAGCGGCAGTTGGTGAGAGGCGGGAGCAGCGTCGGAGCGGCCTATAAAGGCGTACCGGTGCAGCTACAGCGGGAGAGAAAGCAAAAAAGAAGTAGAAAGGAATCAAAAGGTGAAGTCACAGCCAATGGGGTAAGTGATTGGCTGGTGATTGGTGAGTAGCTTTTCTTTTTATTTTTATATCAGTAAGTAAACTGTAGCATTGTTATTACCAATTTAAGGGTATCTAAGGGTTAAGGCATGGCAGGAGAGATCGGTCACGTGATATGCTCCTCCTGTGCCATGTGCGAACTCAGGGACGCATCCGGTGTCCCTTACGACTACATGTGTAAGAAGTGTATCCGCCTCCATCTCCTGATGGACTGCGTTGCGGAATTGGAGCTGAGGGTGGATAATGACATAAGTGGCACGTGTAGTGAGTTGGTCTTACCGCATGAGAAGGATCCACAGCCAGCTAGGGAATGGAAGACCAGCAGGAAGAGTAGTACAAAGAAGGTAGTGCAGGGGTCCCATCTGGTCATCCCCCTGCAAAACAGATACACTGTTTTGAGTGCTGTTGAGGGAGATGACTCATTAGGGGAGAGCAATAGCAGCCAAGTTCATGGCACCGTGGCTGGCTCTGTTGTACAGGAGTGCATAAAAAAGAATGGGAGATCGATAGTGATAGGGGATTCAATCATAAGGGGAATAGATAGGCGTTTCTGCGGCCGCAATCGAGAGTCCAGGATGGTATGTTGCCTCCCTGGTGCAAGGGTCAAGGATGTGTCCGAGCAAGTGCAGGACATTCCAAAAAGGGAGGGAGAACAGCCAGTTGTCGTGGTGCACATTGGTACCAACGACATAGGTAAAAAAAGGGATAAGGTCCTATGAGACGAATTTAAGGAGCTAGGAGTTAAATTAAAAAGTAGGACCTCAAAAGTAGTAATCTCGGGATTGCTACCAGTGCCAAGTGCTAGTCAGAGTAGGAATCGCAGGATAGCACAGATAAATACGTGGCTTGAGCAGTGGTGCAGCAGGGAGAGATTCAAATTCCTGGGGCATTTGAACAGGTTCTGGGGGAGGTGGGACCAGTACAAACCGGACGGTCTGCACTTGGGCAGGAACGGAACCAATGACCTAGGGGGAGTGTTTGCTCGTGCTGTTGGTGAGGAGTTAAACTAATATGGCAGGGGGATGGGAACCAATACAGGGAGACAGAGGGAAACAAAAAGGAAACAAAAACAAAAGACAGAAAAGAGATGAGTAAAAGTGGAGGGCAGAGAAACCAAAGGCAAGAAACAAAAAGGACCACTGAATATAAAAGGGTTGCAGGAGGGGTAAAAACTAAAAATCATGGTTTAAAAACGAGGATGAAAACACTCTACCTAAATGCACGCAGCATTAGAAATAAAGTAAATGAGTTGACGGCACAAATCATTACAAATGGGTATGATTTGGTGGCCATTACAGAGACATGGTTGCAAGGTGGCCAGGACTGGGAATTAAACGTACAGGGGTATCTGACGATTCGGAAAGATAGGCAGGAAGGGAAGGGAGGTGGGGTAGCTCTGTTAATAAGGGATGATATTGGCTACAATGAACAAAATGTTGAATCATTGTGGGTGGAGATTAGAGATAGTAAGGGGAAAAAATTACTGGTCGGCGTAGTTTATAGGCCCCCAAATAATAACTTCATGGTGGGGCGGGCAATAATCAAGGGAATAATGGAGGCATGTGAAAAAGGAACGGCAGTAGTTGTGGGGGATTTTAACCTACATATCGATTGGTCAAATCAAATCGCAGGGAGTAGCCTGGAGGAGGAATTCATAGAATGCATACGGGATTGTTTCTTAGAACAGTATGTAACAGAGACTACAAGGGAGCAAGCCATTTTGGATCTGGTCCTGTGTAACGAGACAGGAAAAATAAACGATCTCCTCATAAAAGATCCTCTCGGAATGAGTGATCACAATATGGTTGAATTTGTAATACAGATTGAGGATGAGGAAGTTGTGTCAGAAACGAGAGTACTATGCTTAAACAAAGGGGACTACAGTGGGATGAGGGCAGAGTTGGCTAAAGTAGACTGGAGACAAGGACTAAACGGTGGCACAATTGAGGAACAGTGGAGGACTTTTAAGAAGCTCTTTCATAATGCGCAACAAAAATATATTCCAGTGAAAAAGAAGGGCGGCAAGAGAAGAGATAACCAGCCGTGGATAACCAAGGAAATAAAGGAAAGTATCAAATCAAAAACCAATGCGTATAAGGTGGCCAAGGTTAGTGGGAAACTAGAGGATTGGGAAGATTTTAAGCAACAGCAAAGAATGACTAAAAAAGCAATAAAGAAAGGGAAGATAGATTACAAAGGTAAACTTGCGCAAAACATAAAAACAGATAGTAAAAGCTTTTACAGATATAAAAAACGGAAAAGAGTGACTAAAGTAAATGTTGGTCCCTTAGAAGATGAAAAGGGGGATTTAATAATGGGAAATGTGGAAATGGCTGAAACCTTAAACAATTATTTTGCTTCCGTCTTCACAGTGGAAGACACAAAAAGCATGCCAAAAATTGCTGATCATAGGAATATGAGAAGGGAGGACCTTGAGATGATCACTATCACTAGGGAGGTAGTGCTGGACAGACTAATGGGATTGAAGGTAGACAAGTCCCCTGGTCCTGATGAAATGCATCCCAGGGTATTAAAAGAGATGGCGGAAGTTATAGCAGATGCATTTGTTATAATCTACCAAAATTCTCTAGACTCTGGGGAGGTACCAGCGGATTGGAGAGCAGCTAATGTAACGCCTCGGTTTAAAAAAGGGGGCAGACAAAAGGCAGGTAACTATAGGCCGGTTAGTTTAACATCTGTAGTGGGGAAAATGCTTGAAACTATCATTAAGGAAGAAATAGCGGGACATCTGGATAGGAATAGTGCAATCAAGCAGACGCAGCAAGGATTCATGAAAGGGAAATCCTGTTTAACTAACTTACTGGAATTCTTTGAGGATATAACGAGCATGGTGGATAGAGGTGTACCGATGGATGTGGTGTATTTAGATTTCCAAAAGGCATTCGATAAGGTGCCACACAAAGGGTTACTGCAGAAGATAAAGGTAAGCAGAGTCAGAGGAAATGTATTAGCATGGATAGAGAATTGGCTGGCGAACAGAAAGCAGAGAGTCGGGATAAATGGGTCCTTTTCCGGTTGGAAATCAGTGGTTAGTGGTGTGCCACAGGGATCAGTGCTGGGACCACAACTGTTTACAATATACATAGATGACCTAGAGGAGGGGACAGAGTGTAGTGCAACAAAATTTGCAGATGACACTAAGATTAGTGGGAAAGCGGGTTGTGTAGAGGACTCAGAGAGGCTACAAGGAGATTTGGATAGGTTAAGCGAATGGGCTAAGGTTTGGCAGATGGAATACAATGTCGGAAAGTGTGAGGTCATCCACCTTGGGAAAAAAAACAGTAAAAGGGAATATTATTTGAATGGGGAGAAATTACAACATGCTGTGGTGCAGAGGGACCTGGGAGTCCTTGTGCATGAATCCCAAAAGGTTATTTTGCAGGTGCAGCAGGTAATCAGGAAGGCGAATGGAATGTTGGCCTTCATTGCGAAAGGGATGGAGTACAAAAGCAGGGAGGTGTTGCTGCAACTGTATAAGGTATTGGTAAGGCCGCACCTGGAGTACTGCGTGCAGTTTTGGTCACCTTACTTAAGGAAGGATATACTAGCTTTGGAAGGGGTACAGAGACGATTCACTAGGCTGATTCGAGAAATGAGGGGGTTACCTTATGATGATAGATTGAGTAGACTGGGTCTTTACTCCTTGGAGTTCAGAAGGATGAGGGGTGATCTTATAGAAACATTTAAAATCATGAAAGGAATAGACAAGATAGAGGCAGAGAGGTTGTTTCCATTGGTGGGGGAGACTAGAACTAGGGGCCACAGCCTCAAAATACGGAGGAGCCAATTTAAAACCGAGTTGAGAAATAATTTCTTCTCCCAGAGGGTTGTGAATCTGTGGAATTCTCTGCCCAAGGAAGCAGTTGAGGCTGGCTCATTGAATGTTTTCAAGTCAAAGATAGATAGATTTTTAAGTGGAGCTGAGTCGGGTGTGTTTTGCAGCAAGCCAATGCAGTGGACAAGCTCCAACCAGTTGCATACGCATCCAGAAGCCTATCAAAGGCCGAAAGAACCTACAGCATGGTCGAAAAGGAGGCTTTAGCCTGTGTTTACGGTGTCAAAAATTTGCACCAATATTTGTTTGGACTCAGGTTCGAGTTAGAGACGGACCACAAGCCCCTAATCTCACTGTTTTCAGAAAGCAAAGATATAAACACCAATACTTCATCTCGAATCCAAAGATGGGCACTAACACTGTCTGCCTACGACTATGTGATCTGCCACAGGCCAGGCACTAAAAACTGTGCCGATGCTCTCAGCTGACTACCATTGCCCACCACCGGGGTGGAAACGGCGCAGCCCGCAGATCTGCTACTGGCCATGGGGCCATGGATACCTTTGATAGCGAAGAGTCACCCATAACAGCCTGCCAAATTAAGACCTGGACCGGCCAGGATCCTCTGCTATCCCTTGTAAAAAGTCAATGGGAGCTGGTCAGCGGTCCCGAGAGACATGCAAGACGAGATCAAGCCATTTCACCTTCGTAAAGATTGCCTCTTATAGGGCAACCGCGTTATCTTGCCAAAGAAAGGCAGGGAAACCTTCATACGTGACCTACACAGCACCCACCCAGGCATCGTCATGATGAAGGCTATCACCGGGTCCCGCGTCTGGTGGTCCGGCATTGACTCAGACCTGGAGTCGTGCGTGCACCAGTGTAACACGTGCTCACAACTGAGCAAAACTCCCAGGGAGCTTCACTTAGTCTCTCGTCCTGGCCCTTGAAACTATGGTCCAGGATCCATGTGGATTATGCGGGCCCCTTTCTGGAAAATATGTTCTTGGTTGTTGTGGACGCCTACTCCAAATGGATTGAATGTGCTATAATGGCATCCAGGACATCCGCAGCCACCACTGAAAGCCTCAGGGCCATGTTTGCCACCCAAGGCTTACCCGACATTCTTGTCAGCACACTGGTCCGTGCTTCATCAACTCGAATTCAATGAATTCATGACCCGTAATAGCATCAAGCATGTCAGATCAAGCCCGCATCCAATGGCCAAGTGGAGCGAGCAGTCTAAACCATAAAGCAGAGTTTGAAATGTGTCACGGAAGGCTCCTTACAAACCCGCCTGTCCCGGGTACTGCTCAGCTACAGGACACGACTCCACTCACTTACCGGGGTTCCCCATGCAGAAGTACTAACAAAACCAGGCTCTCCTTAGTACACCCTGACCTCAGTGATCAGGTGGAAACCAAGCGTTATCAGCAAAACAGTTACCATGATCGCACGGCTGCATCTCGCGACATCACTGTAAATGACCCTGTATTTGTGCTGAATTATGGTCAGGGTCCCAAATGGGCCGCCAGCACTGTATTGGCCAAGGAGGGGAATAGAGTGTTTGTTGTCAAACTGCTTAACGGTCAAATGTGCAGAAAACATTTGGACCAAACCAAATTACAATTCACAGATAACCAGGAACCACTGGAAGAGGACCTCATCTTCAGTGACCCACCGACACCTGCCCAATCGACAACACACTTCGCTGACAACCACAAGGATGATCCCACCATCCCCAACAGTGCAGCCCAACCAGTTGCAAGACAGCAATGGTCCAACCAACTTACCCAGGCCAGAAGCGACACTCAGGCTGTCAACCAGGGAGCACAGGGCTCCGGTTCGCCTTAACCTGTAATCAACTCGCATCAAAGACTTTGGGGGGGAATGATGTCATGTATGCATACTCTTTGTAGTCACTATGTAACGATGTACCACCTGAGGGCACTGCTGTTGGAGGCCCAGGAGTTTTCATGCCCTGGTGTGAATGGGATATAAAAAGGCAGCGAGCCATGCTGCTCCTCAATTTGCAGTCATATTAAATGGAGTCACACAGCTCTTACTCACGATACAAGGCCTCCTGGAGTTATTCGATGGTAATTGCAGACATAATAGACCTGTTGGCCCGAATGGCCTGTTTCTGTGCTGTGAATATATGTAGCTCTATGTAGCATAAATATTTTATCTTAAGGTGAAATGGGAGTGCGTTAAGAGTTCTGTGGACAAATAGAGAGATTGGCCCTGAGTGAGGGTAGGGGTTGTTCCTGTAACTTTGGTAGGAGATCAACTGAACCCCTGGAGATCTGGTGTGAACCGTTGGAAATTATAAATGCATCACCCCTGTGCTCGCTGACCTACATTGGATCCTGGTCCGGCAACACCTCTATTTCAAAATTCTCATTTTTGTATCCAAATCCCTCCATGGCCTCTGCCTTCCTTATCTCTGTAACCTCCTCCAGCCCTACAAGCCTCCGAGATCTCTGCACTCTTCCAATTCTTGCCTCTTCTTCATCCCCGATTTCCATCGCTCTACCATTGGCTGCCTGGTCCCTAAGCTCTGGAATTCCCTCCCTAAACCTCTCTGCTTCTCTCTCCTCCTTTAAGATGCTCCTTAAAACCTACCTCTTTGACCAAGCTTTCACCAATATCTCTGCATGTGACTCGATGTCAATTTTTGTCTGATTACGCTCCTGTGAAGCACTGTGGGAGTTTTTACTATGTTAAAGGGACTATACAAATGCAAGTTATTGTTGCTGGGACTTCTCACACTACAATCCTTCTGAAAGCACCTGCAGACAACTTGCTTCTAGGTCTCCACTCTGAAATCAATTGTCAGGAAATACACTAAGCCCTGAGGTGTTACTCGCCTGAACTTCTCTCGTTCCTGCTCAATACTTTCCCACAATGTGTGGCCAAGATACTGTTTAAGTTTTAAAGATAATGTTCCCCCTAATGAAATCCTGCACAGCATGTAACACAAGTACTTACCGATGATTGGCTTTTCAATTTTACATTCTGTACACTGTGCTCAGCCGCAACAATTCCTGTAAACTACTGTGTAATAGCCACTCTGCACATACTGCTAGCTTTCTGCCTGGTTTGTTCCCATCAAAGTGCACAGCAGGCTGTACAGGTTTCATTACATGCTCAAAGTCACTGTACCTACTGCAAACTGCAAAATCCCAACCCTTAGGACTTTGTTTTAATCATACAATCCCAATCAGAATTTAAACAGACATTGCCACCCTCACCCTCTGTGTACAAATCAGGCACTTTGACGATTCAACCCAGGTTACCAAGTAGTCCCAGTCACACACTACATTTGTACATTAAAGATGCCTCGGCTGTCGACTAATGTGGTTTTTGTTATGTATGTTAACTGGGTTTTACCTGCCACCGGAGGGAGCAACTGTCGGAGTCCTAATGGTCACTGGCAGACACATGCAAGCCGTGTATATAATGTGGCAGCCATGTTGAATCCTCACTTTGAGAATAAATAAATTGGAGTAAGGTCATGCCTGAATGAGCTCACCGTACTTAGCCTCGTGGAATTATGCGATACTTAACAATTGGCAACGAGTTAAAAATACGAACTTTCACGCAACCATGTCTGTTGGAATTTTGGAGAGATTCGGGGAAGGTGAAGACTGAGAGGATTTCACTGATCGCCTTGACCAGTACTTCGTAGCCAACGGATTGGAAGGAACCGATAATGCAATGAAGCGCAGGGTGCTTCTCCTCACAGTTTGTGGGTCAAAAATTTATGGCCTTATCAAGAATCTACTCTCACCGACTCGACCAATGGATAAGACTGACGATGAATTGTGTACACTGGTTCGGAACCACTTTAAGCCGAAGGAAAGCATCATCATGGCAAGGTATCATTTCTATATGCACAATCGCTCCAAGGGCCAGGACGTGGTGGAACTTGTCGCCGGCCTGAGACGTCTCGCTGGGCCGTGCAACTTCGGAGCTGTGTTGGAGGAAATGCTGTGGGACTTTTTCGTGCTTGGCATTGGCCATGAGGTCATCCTTCGAAAGCTGCTGGCTGCTGAATCTCTAGACCTGAGCAAGGCCATCATGATCGCCCAGGCATGCATGTCCACGGACGAAAACTCGAAACAGATATCTTCACAGCATCGAAACTCACTGTCAAGTATTGTGCATAAAACAATATCGTTGGCAGGCAGAGCTGCACATGGCCAGGGCTTACTCATCCGCTTTCGTACAACCTGTAACTGCTCAAAGTCCGCCATCGGGGTGAATCAAATCTTGCCTGTTGGCGTTGCGAGGGCTATCATCGGGCCCATCAATGCTGATTCAAGAAATACATGTGCAAAGGCTGTGCAACAATGGGGCACCTTCAACGAATGTGTCCGCAACCGAGCATGCGTGCTGCGACACACTACGTGGCTGAGGATGATCGATCCAGCGTGGATCAAGCGACACAGGCAATTCAAACCGAGGTACAGGATGAAGTGTATGGGGTACATTCTTTTACCAAAAGTCTTCCGATAATGCTGGAAGTTAAATTAAGTGGGGTTCCAGTATTGATGGAATTGGACACGGGTGCAAGTCAGTAAATAATGAGTCAGAAGGCTTTCGAAAAGCTGTGGGACACTAAAGCAAAAAGACCCAAACTGAGCCCAATCGATGCGAAGCTGTATACCTACACCAAAGAGCTCATACCAGTCATTGGCAGTGCGGCAGTAAAGGTATCGTACGATGGAGCTGTGCATGATTTATCGTTGTGGATCATTCCAGGCAATGGTCCAGTGCTGTTCGACAGGAATTGGCTTGAGAAAATTAAATGGAACTGTCTAAGGCTGAAAGAGCCTATAGTATGGTAGAGAAAGAAGCTTTAGCATGCGTATATGGGGTTAGGAAAATGCACCAATACCTGTTTGGGCTTCGGTTTGAGCTTGAAACAGACCACAAGCCGCTCATTTCATTGTTTTCTGAGAGCAAAGGATAAACACCAGTGCCTCATCCTGCATCCAAAGATGGGCACTGACATTATCCGCTTATGATTATGTCATCCGCCACAGACCAGGCACTGAAAACTGTGCTGATGCGCTTAGCCGTCTACCATTGCCCACAACCGAAGACTTGTTGCTGGTCATGGATGCCTTCGAGAGCGAGGGATTACCCGTCACGGCTCGCCAAATTAGGACCTGGACCAGCCAGAATCCTGTGCTGTCAAGCGTAAAAAGGTGTGTCCTAAATGGAACTTGGTCTGCCATTCCGAGGGAAATGCAGGATGAAATTAAGCCTTGTAGCCACCGCAAAGATGAATTGTCGATTCAGCCTGATTGTCTGTTATGGGGTAATCGTATTGTTATGCCAAAAAAAGGCAGGGAAACTTTTGTGCAAGATTTACACAGTACCCATCCAGGCATTGTCATGATGAAGGCCATTGCCAGGTCTCACGTTTGGTGGCCCGGCATTGACTCAGACTGTGGAGGGTCCGCTCTGTGGTCATGGCCATCCAAACCGTGGTCAAGGATCCACATAGACCTTGCCGGCCCCTTTCTCGGCAAAATGTTTTTAGAGGTAGTGGACGCTTACTCCAAATGGATTGAATGCGTAATCATGTCATCCAGCACGTCCACAGTCACTATTGAAAGCCTCCGGGCCATGTTCGCCACCCATGGCCTGCCTGACGTCCTTGTCAGCGGACCGTGTTTCACCAGTTCGGAGTTCCACGAGTTTATGACCCGTAATGGCATCAAGCATGTCAGGTCTGCCCCTTTCAAACCCACGTCTAACGGTCAAGCGGAGTGGGTTGTCCAAACCATTAAGCAGAGCCTAAAATGCGTGACTCACGGCTCTCTACAGACACTCTTGTCCCGCTTTCTGCTCAGTTACCGGACGAGACCCCACTCGCTCACCGGGGTCCCTCCTGCCGAGCTGTTAATGAAGAGAGGCCTCAAAACCAGGCTCTCCCTTTTACACCCGGATCTCAATGATCATGTCGAAACCAGAAGGCAACGGCAGCAATGGTACCACGATCGTGCGGCCGTATCATGTGACATTGCTGTTCATGACCCTGTGTTTGTCCTGAATTATGGTTATAGTCCAAAGTGGGTTGCTGGCACGGTTTTGGCCAAGGAGGGGAACAGGGTGTTTGTAGTCAAACTGTTAAATGGCCAAATGTGCAAGAGGCACATCGACTAAACCAAACTGCAGTTCACAGACAACCCAGAACAAATTGAAGATGACATCATCATCGACCAACCAACACACATCCAACCATCAGCTGACCCTTGTGTCATTCACGAAGACGAACCTATCATCCCCGACAGTCCTGTCAGACCGACTGCTGCGCAATGCAGCAATGGTCCTACTAAGTCACCCAAACTTGGGTTTGAACTGAGAAGATCAACCAGGGAGTGGAAGGCCCTGGACCATCTCAACTTGTAAATATAACCTGTACCAAGGACTTTGGGGGGAATGATGTTATGTATGTTAACTGGGTTTTACCTGCCACCGGAGGGTGCGACTGTCGGAGTCCTAATGGTCACTGGCAAACACATGCAAGCCGAGTATATAATGTTGGTAGCCATGTTGAATCCTCACTTTGAGAGTAAATAAACTGGAGTAAGGTCATGCCTGAACTAGCTCACCGTACTTAGCCTTGTGGAATTATTCGATAGTTAACAGTATTAGTCACCAGCAGAAATGCAAGCTGTCTATTTACATATCTCTCTTTGATATGTCACACCTCAGACAACATCGTCCCCACTTGGACATTGTTAAGTATGGAAGAACTCCACAAGACTGAGTACTGTGTGCTAAAACTGATGTGACCTTAGTCTCTTTAACACAACTCCAGAGTGCCTAAGCAGCATGGCAGACAACCTTCTATACTCCCTTGCACGAGGTGTGCAGGTGACCCTTGGGCCTCCAACAGTTGCGCCCTCTGGTGGAAAATCTTACACAGTTACGATGTTTACATACATAACAGACACACTTACTGCTTCCTCCTCTCAGAATACACACTAGGCTACACCGTCTCACACATACTTCCAACCTCTCCAACCCCAAACACACACTCACAACCAAACACACAAACACAAACACACAGTCACACACACACAAACACGCACACACAGTCACACGCACAAACAGACAAATAGTCACACTCACAAACACACACACATGCACAATCATACACATACATTTCTTCTTAGGCGATCCCTCATATCAAAGATGACTTGCTTCCACACCAAAAAGGGATGAGTTCACAGGTGTTTCACTACATATTGAAGGGTGCAAGATGCCTGTGTGTGGATTTTCTTAACGTGTGGTGGCCCTGTACACCAGCCATCACACGGGCTTGACAGAGCTAGGTCTTGGTCCAGTGGCAATGATTAAACAAGATGGCTGGAGACCAGCTCAGCTGCACGGACCTAGTGCACACACATATCGCAGTGTGGGTTGGCCTGTGCTGCCCCTGGGCCCTCGCCTCTTCTGGGCCCCGATCACGTCGCTCTGCAGTCTCTCGCCGCTCCTTCACCCCAACACACCCTAACACACACACACAAACAAACAGAAACACACACTCACAGTTTTTAGTCAACACTAAAATGGCCAGCAGGCACTGACAAATCTTGAGTTCGTACCTACTATAGAAATGATCTACCATCAAGTAAGCACTATGAAGTATGGGCTCAGCAGTTTCGCAAGGAACAAGATTACATGATGTTATCATCATCTGAAGCTTCAAGTGCCACCTGTTTTCATGAACTCCAGAGGCGTGAGCATATAATCCAGGCTGACACTCCTCAGTAGTACTGAGTACTGTACTGAAGGAGCGCTGCACTGCCGAAGGGGCAGTACTGAGGGAACGCTGCATTGTCGGAGGGGTAGTACTGAGGGAATGCTGCACTGTCGGAGGGGCAGTACTGAGGGAGCGCTGAACTATCAGAGGAGTAATACTGAGGGAACGCTTCAGTGTCGGAGGAGCAATACTGAAAGAACGCTGTACTGTCAGAGTGGCAGTACTGAGGGAGGGCCGCATTGTTGGACAGGCAATACTGAGGGAGTGCTACACTGTTGGAGAGGCAGTACTGAGGGAGTGCTGTACTGTCAGAGAGGCAGTACTGAGGAAATACTGCACTGTCGGAGGGTCAGTACTGAGGGAGGGCCGCATTGTTGGACAGGCAATACTGAGGGAGTGCTACACTGTCGGAGAGGCAGTACTGAGGGAGTGCTGCACTGTCAGAGAGGCAGTACTGAGGGAATACTGCACTGTCGGAGGGTCAGTACTGAGGGAGTGCTGCACTGTCGGAGGGGCAGTACTGAGGGAGCTCCACTGCACTGTCGGAGGAGTAGTACTGAGGCAGTGCCATCATTAATGAGGTTCATTCTCTCAATTGTGGGGAGGGACAGCCTGTCTGAACTTGGGACTGTTAGCGCTGTGCGTTCTCTGAACTCGGGAGTGTGATCGCTGTGTGTTGTGAGAATTCATGAGTATTAGCGTTGTGCATTGTCTGAACATGGGAGTGTGAGCTCTGTGTATTGTCTGAACTTGCAGGGTGTCAGCACTGTGTGTTGTCTGAACTCAGGAGTATCAGTGCCATGTATTGTCTGAACTTGGGAGTTCTAGCATTGTGCATTGTCAGAATTAATGAGTGTTAGCACTGTGCGTTCTCTGAACCCGGCAGTGTGAGCACTGTGTGTTGTCTGAACGCGGGAGTGTCAGCGTTGTGCGTTCTCTGTACTCGGGGAGTGTTAGCGCTGTAAGTTGTCTGAACTCAGGAGTTTCAGTGTTGTGTGTTGTGTGAACTCGGGAATATTAGCACTGTGTGTTCACTGAATTCGGATGGGTAAGCGCTGTGCTTTCTCTGAACTTGTGACTGTGAGCGCTGTGCGTTCTCTAACCTCAGGAGTGTGAGTGCTGTGCGTGTAAAGTCAACATGGATTTAAGAAAGGAAAATCATGTTTGACAAACCTACTGGAGTTTTTTGAGGGTGTAACTGATAGAGTAGATAAGGGAGAAACAGTGTGTTATGTCTCTAATAAAGTAATGTGACTGAGTACTTTAGACGTGAGTAAGTGTGACCTTAGTCTCTTTATTCTAACTCCAGAGTGCCAGTACAGCATGGGAGACCTGCTTATATACAGTGCTCCCAAGGGATACTGGGATCCCTTGGGACTTCAACAGATGCGCCCTCTGGTGGTGGTAGAATGCTGGTTATATAGGTTATATAGTGTTGCATACATAACACCACTCCCTCCCAAAGTCAATAATACACTTATTTATAGCGTGAGACAATCTGGGGCTTTCCACTCCCTAGTCGATCGTCTCGGTACAAATACAGGTGTGGTTGAGTTGGTTGGACCTTAGCTGGGCTGCTGCGCAGTTGGCCTTGCTGGGCTGCTGGGGATGATGAGTTCAGCTTCATGGTCAACCGTGATGCGGGTTGCCACTTGTGTGTGCGTCGGAGGGTTGAAATTGGTGGTGTCCTCTTCAGATTGCTCGTGGCTGTCTGTGAACGACAGTTTGGTTTGGTCCAAATGCTTTCTGCAAGTTAGTCCATTTGCGAGTTTGACCTGAAACACCCTACTCCCTTCTTTGGCTATGACAGTGCAAGCAAGCCATTTGGGACCATGTCCATAGTTGAGTACAAATACAGGGTCATTGACTTCATTATCGCGTGACAAATTTGCGTGATCATGATTCATGCTTTGTGGATGACGCCTGCCCGCGACATGATCATGGAGATCAGGGTGGACTAGAGAGACCCTTGTTTTGAGTGCCCTTTTCATGAGCAGTTCGGCAGGGGGAGCCCCGGTGAGCGAGTGGGGTCTTGTGCGGTAGCTGAGCAGGACTCGGGACAGGCGGGTCAGCAGGGAGTCTTCCGACACGCGTTTCAAGCTTTGCTTGATGGTTTGGACTGCCCGTTCTGCCTGGCCGTTGGATGCGGGCTTGAACGGGGCAGATGTGATGTGCTTGATCCCACTGCTGATCATGAATTCCTTGAATTCAGCACTTAGAAACGGGCCAACGAAGTCAACGTGGATCCTAGACCACGGTTTGGAGGGCCATGATCACAAACTTAGCGGTGCCTCTCTGGGTGCATTGCAAAATTGAGAGCAAGTGTTGCATTGGCGCACGCAAGACTCCAAATCTGAGTCGATGCCGGGCCACCACACATGGGATCTGGCTATAGCTTTCATCATTACTATGCCTGAGTGGGTACTGTGTAGGTCGTGTATGAACATTTCCCTGCCTTTCTTGGGCAAAACCACGTGATTACCCCATAAAAGACAGTCCGCCTGTATAGACATTTCGTCTTTGCGCCGCTGGAACGGCTTGATCTCTTCATGCATCTCCGCTGGGATGCTGGACCAGCTCCCATGGAGGACACAGTTTTTTTACAAGGGACAGTCATGTATCCTGGCTGGTCCAGGTCCTGATCTGGCAGGCCATAACGGGTGACATCTCATTTTCAAATGCATCCATCACCAAGAGCAAGTCTGCAGACTGTGCCATTTCCACCCCGGTGGTGGGCAATGGTAACCGACTGAGAGCATCAGCGCAGTTCTCTGTGCCTGGCCTGTGGCGAATTACATAGTTATATGCAGACAGCGTGAGTACCCATCTTTGGATGTGAGCAGAGGCATTGGTATTAATACCTTTGTTCTCTGAGAACAGCGATATGAGCGGCTTATGGTCAGTTTCTAACTCGAACTTAAGCCCAAACAGATACTGGTGCATTTGTTTTACCCCATAAACACATGCCAGAACTTCTTTTTCAATCATGCTGTCGGCCCTTTCGGCCTTGCACAAGCTCCTGGATGCATAAGTGACCGGTTTCAATGTTCCCGATTTGTTTGCTTGTTGTAACACACACCCAACCCTCTACGAAGACACATCGCAAGCTAGCAGTAAACGTTTACATAGGTCATACAGAACAAGCAGTTTGTTGGAACATAACAGATTTTTGGCTTTTTCAAAAGCAGTCTCTTGTGATTTCCTCCATACCCAGTCATCTCCCTTGCGTAGCTACATGTGTAGAGGTTCTAGCAAGGTGCTTAACCCGGGTAGGAAATTAGCAAAATAATTGAGGGGTCCCAGGAATGATCGCAGCTCCATCACGTTCTGTGGTCTCGGCGCGTTCTTGATGGCCTCTGTCTTGGTGTCGGTGGGTCTGATGACATCTGCCGCGATTCTTCTCCCTAAGAACCCGACCTCTGGTGCCAGGAAAACACACTTCGAGTGTTTCAACCCGAGTCCCACACGATTTAGCCGACTTCGAACTTCTTCCAGGTTCTGCAAGTGTTCGATGGTGTCCCGACTTGTGATCAATATGTCGTCCTGGAAAACCACAGTGCGCGGAACTGACTTTAGCAGACTCTCTATGTTCCTTTGAAAAATAGCCGCGGCTGATCGAATTCCAAATGGGCATCTATTGTAGATGAACAGACCTTTGTGTGTGTTGATGCAGGTGAGGCCTTTCGAGGATTCCGCCAGCTCCTGCGTCAAGCAGGCCAAGGTCAGGTCCAACTTGGTGAACGTCTTCCCTCCTGCCAGGAAATAGGTCGTCTGCCTTGAGTAGCGAGTACTGGTCCTGCAGCGAAAAACGGTTAATCGTTACTTTATAGTCCCCACAAATTCTGACCGTGCCATCACCCTTGAGAACCGGAACAATCGGACTGGCCCACTCGCTGAACTCCACCGGTGCAATGATGCCCTCTCGTTGCAGCCTGTCCAGCTCGATCTCCACTTTCTCTCGCATCATGTATGGTACCGCACGTGCCTTGTGGTGGATCGGGAATCAAGTGGATCTGCACCTTCGCCCCAGAGAAATTTCTGATGCCTGGCTCAAACAACGATGGAAACTTGCTCAGTACCGTGCACATGAGGCGTCGTCGAAGGACAAAAGCGCTCGGATGTCGTCCCAGCGGATTTTTCCCAGCCAGCTTCTGCCGAAAAGTATGGGGCCATCTCCTGGTACAATCCATAGTGGTAGTTTGTGCACTGCTCCATCATAGGAAACTTTTACTGCTGCACTGCCAATTACAAGGATCAGCTCTTTAGTGTAAGTTCTCAGCTTGGTATGAATGGGGCTCAGCTTGGGCCTGTGTGCCTTGTTGCTCATGATGGACTAACTCGCGCCCGTGTGCAATTCCATGGATACTGGAATTCGGTTCAGTTTAACTTTTAACATGATTGGTGGACATTTCGTGGTGAAGTTTTGTACCCCACACACTTCTGCCTCCTCAAAATGAGTCTCTAGTTCAGTTTGATCCGCCATTGATCGGATTTCCTCTGCAACGTGGTAGTTTACAGGATTTGCAGCTCATCTGCACATTCGCTGGAGGTGTCCCATTGTTCCACAGCCGTTGCACGTATAGTGTTTGACGCGGCATTGATGGGCTCGATGATCACCTCCACAGCGCCAACAAGGTGTCAATTGCCTCGCATTCACACTTGATGGCAGACTCTGAGTCATCTGAGGTCGTGCAGCTGCAGGCGTGTACGTTCTGCCATATGCATTCCTGCCTGAAAACGACGTTACTTTGTGTACAGTACTTGCCGAAGCATCTTTATGCTGTGAAATTTGTTTGGTGTTATCGCTGGTGGACATAAATAGCTGGGCTATTGTTATGGCTTTGCTCAGGTTCGGTGTTTCAACAGTCAATAGTTTGCGAAGGATAACCTCATGGACAATGCCAAGCACAAAAATGTCTCTTAGCATTTGCTCCATGAATCCATCGAATTCACAATGTCCTGCAAGGCACCTTAGTTCGGCGACATAGCTCGCCACTTCCTGGCCTTCGGACCGTTGACATGTGTAAAATTGATACCTTGCCATCAGAACGCTCTCCTTCGGATTTAGGTGCTCCCGGACCAGCATTTTTCATATGATTTGATTGTTGGTTTCACCGGAGCAAGAAGATTATTCATGAGGCTATTGGTTGTTGCCCCACAGAAGGTGAGGAGGATCGCCCTTCGTTTGGCAGTGTTCGCACTCCCTTCCAGCTCGTTGGCCACGAAGTATTGGTCGAGTCGCTCCATGAATGTCTCCCAATCGTCCCCTTCTGAGAATTTCTCCAGGATACCAACAGTTCTCTGCATTTTCACGTGATGGCTCCTTATCGCATCGCCAGTTGTTATGTCTCTAATAAAGCAATGTGACTGAGTACTGTAGACGTGTGTAAGTATGACCTTAGTCTCTTTATTCTAACTCCAGAGTGCCGGTACAGCATGGGAGGCCTGTTTATATACAGTGCTCCCAAGGGATGCTGGGATCCCTTGGGACTCCAACAGATATGCCCTCTGGGGGCAGTAGAATGCTGGTCACATAGTGTTACATACATAACACAGTGGGTGTAGTGTATTTTGATTTTCAGAAGGCTTTTGATAAAGTCCCACATATGAGGTTAGTGTGCAAAATTAAAGCACATAGGATTGGGGGTAATGTACTGGCATGGATTGAAAATTGGTTAACTGACAGGAAACAGAGAGTAGAAATAAACGAGTCTTTTTCGGGGTGGTGGGCAGTGACTAGTGGGGTACCACAGGGATCAGTGCTTGGGGCCCCAGCTATTCACAATATATATAAATGATTTGGATGAGGGAGCCAAATATAATATTTCCAAGTTTGCTGATGACACAAAACTAGGTGGGATTGTGAGTTGTGAGGAGAATGCAAAGACGCTGCAAGGCGATTTAGATAGGTTGAGTGAGTGGGCAACACATGGCAGATAACGTGGATAAATGTGAAGTTATCCACTTTGGTAGGAAAAACATAAAGACAAATTATTATTTAAATGGTGAAAGCTTGAGAAGTGTCGATATACAAAGGGACCTGGGTGTCATTGTACACCAGTCATTGAAAGCAAACATGCAGGTGCAGCAAGCAGTTAGGAAGGCAAATGGTATGTTGGTCTTCATTGCAAGAGGATTTGAGTACAGGAGCAAGGATGTCTTACTACAGTTATACAGGGCCTTGGTGAGACCACACCTGGAGTATTGTGTGCAGTTTTGGTCTCCTTACCGAAGAAAGGATATACTTGCCATAGAGGGAGTGCAGCGAAGGTTCACCAGACTGATTCCAGGGGTGGCAGGACTGTCGTATGAGGAGAGATTGGGTTGACCAGGCATGTATTCACTAGAGTTTAGAAGAATGAGAGGGGATCTCATTGAAACGTATAACATTCTGACGAGGTTGGACAGACTGGGTGCAGGGAGGATGTTTCCCCTGGCTGGGAAGTCTAGAACAAGGGGTCACAGACTCAGGATACGGAGTCGGAAATTTAGGACCGACATGAGGAGAAATTTTTTCACTCAGAGGGTGGTGAACCTGTGGAATTCTCTACCACAGAAGGCTGTGGAGGCCAAGTCACTGAATATATTTAAGAAGGAGATAGATAGATTTCTATAAACAAAAAGCATCAAGGGATATGTGGAAAAAGCGGGAATATGGTGTTGAGATAGAAGATCAACCATGATCATATTGAATGGCGGTGCAGATTCGAAGGGCCAAATGGCCTACTACTGCTCCTATTTTCTATGTTTCTTTGAACTTGGGAATGTGAGTGCTGTGCATTCTCTGTACTCGGGAGTGTGAGTGCTGTGCATTCTCTGTACTCGGGAGTGTGAGTGCTGTGTGCTCTCTGTACTCGGGAGTGTGAGCGTTGTGTGTTCTCTGTACTCAGGAGTGTGAGCGTTGTGTGTTCGCTGTACTCAGGAGTGTCAGTGCTGTGTGTTGACTGAACTCAGGAGTTTTAGCATTGTGCATTGTTGGAATTTATGAGTGTTAGCAGTGTACGTTCTCTGAACCCGGCAGTGTGAGCACTGTGTGTTGTCTGAACTTGGGAGTGTGAGGTCTCTGAACTCGGGAGTGTTAGTGCTTTGTGTTGTCTGAAGTTGGGAGTATGATGTCTGTGCATTGTCAGAACTCAGGAGTGTTAGCACTGCATGTTGTCTGAAGTTGGGAGTGTGAGCGCTGTGTGTTCTCTGAACTCGGGAGAATAAGCGCTGTGTGTTGTCTGAACTCACAAGAGCGTTAGCAAACAAAATTTGACAGCGAGCCATGTAAGGGGATATTAGGACAGGTTTTCAAATGCTTGGTCAAAGAGA
The DNA here is from genome assembly GCF_044704955.1 of Pristiophorus japonicus. NCBI lineage: Eukaryota > Metazoa > Chordata > Chondrichthyes > Pristiophoridae > Pristiophorus > Pristiophorus japonicus. Next base: position 45,343,357 of record NC_091986.1, on the reverse strand, counting down.
TAAGTTTTAAGTAGGGACACAGAAAGAGAGAGGGGTAGAGAGGTGGAGAAGTTTAGGGAAGGAATTCCAAAGCTTAGTGCCTAGACAGCTGAAGGCACGGCCGCCAATTGACACCAAGCCAAATAAGGAAGTATTTGGACAGGTGACCAACAGTTGGCTGCAAAACATCATCCAAAACAGGTGGCTCTTTCTTCAGCTTTGCGATTCCAATTTCCTAATTTGGTCAGGCTACTGGAAATATTGTCAAACAAGAAAGATACCGCCTTGAGTTTGGAATTTGCTTCGGTATTCAGCCCTACTTTCCTGTGCAATGACTCTCCCTGGGATAATTGGCTCAGCATTCAATTCACTCAGACTTTTCCAACTGTAATAGAGTCACCTCTTTCTAAGCAGTGGAGCATAGCAATTTCACAAACTAGTCAGCGAGTGTTTTGTATTTCATGTATTTGTTTTGGCAATGGTAGAAGTGAATTCATTGGAGACTCGGAATCTTCCAAAATAATGAGACAACAGTCTGGCAAACTGTTCCAATAAAAGGGCTGATTTTTCAATGCTTTATCCGGAATGGGGCACAGCAGGATTAGAATCATAGAATCGTACAGCAAAGATGAAGGCCCTTTGACCCATCGTGCCTGTGCTGGCTCTTTGAAAGAGCTATCCAATTAGTCCCACTCCCCCTGCTCTATCCCCATAGCCCTGTAAATGTTTCCTTTTCAAGTATTTATCCAATTCCCTTTTCGGTTACTGACCCTCCTGCCAGTGGAAACAGTTTCTCTGTGTTTACTCTATCAAAGTTCCTTAATAGTTTTGTATACCTCTATTAAATTTCTCCTCAATGTTCTCTGCTCTAAGGAGAACACTCCCAGCTTCTCCAGTCTCTCCATGTAACTGAAGTCCCTCATCACTGGTACCATTCTAATACGTCTCCTCTGCACCCTCCCACATGGAAGTAATAAATGTGTTTTTTATTATACTTTTTGCACTTCATATTTGATTCTGCTTTTTCCACATTCTCAGCACTGAAGTGATTATAAGCTATGTTGGTTTCCATGACAATAGCGCTCTACTGCCCTCAGTACATTTACAGAAATGCGTTGTACTGCGCTATCATTAAAGCTACTAAATTATAACATTTTCCCTGACTGTGATTCGCAAAGCAAAGACAACAGCAGAAAAGTTGAAACTAATGACAGCTTCATCCTTCGGGAATCAAAATTAGTTCACACCCCATTCTACTGAAGCAAAATCCAATTGTACTACCATTTAAAATATTGCACTGTCGCATATGAGTATAGAAGATTAAGGGGTAATCTAATTGAGGTGTTTAAGATGATTAAAGGAGTTGATCGGGTCGATAGAGAGAAACTATTTGGGGATGGGGGAGGGGCAGGAGTTTAGAACAAGGGGGCATAACCTTAAAATTAGAGCCAGGCCGTTCAGGGGTGATGTCAGGAAGCACTTCTTCACACAAAGGGCAGTGGGAATCTGGAACTCTCTCCCCACAAAAAAGCTGTCAAGGCTGGGGCCAATTGAAAATTGCAACACTGAGATTGATAAGGTTGTTAAGGTTATTAAGGATTACGGAACCAAGGTTCAAATGTAGTTAGGTTCAAATCAGCCATGATCTAATTGTATGATGGAACAGGCTTGAGGGGCTGAATGGCCTCTCCCTATTCCTCTGTTCCTCTACCAGGAGTAATGTAGAGTGTATGGAATGACTGTCCAACAAACAAATAAAAGACACAATGGGGCCATTAATCTCAATACTTATGATCACCCTTTTCATTATCGAGGGCATCATAGCATGGAACGAGCAACTGTAAGCACTTGTTTTCCTTAGATATGGGTGAATGGGTGGGAGCGGGGTGGGGGGGGGGGCGGTGTTAGGGGGGTAAGGGAGCAGGGGAGGGGCAAGGGCTGGGGAGGTAAGGGGCGGGGGCTTGGGGTGGCGTGGGAGGGGAAGGGAGCAGGGGAGGAGGAGGAAGGGGGTGTCAGGGGCGAGGGGGTGGTGATGTTGGGAAATCTCATTGGGAAACAAAAGAGTTTAATGAGCATCTAAAATAACAGTCGAATCTAGGAACTTGACTTTATTCAAATGATGCATGCTATTTTTACTTATTTTCTTTTTTTTAAGATTTTAAACATAGACAAAAGGTAGCATTTCAAAACACATCATGCATTTGTATAGCGCCTTTAATGTAGTAAAATGACCGAGGGGTTTCACAGGAGCGATTATCAAACAGAATTTGACACTGAGCCACATAAGGAGACATTATGGCAGGCGACCAAAAGCTTGTTCAAAGAGGTAGGTTTTAAGGAGTGTCTTAAAGGAGAAGAGCAAGGTTGAGAGGTTTAGGGAGGGAATTCCGGAGCTTAGGGCCTCAGCAGCTGAAAGCACGACCACCGATGGTGGAGCGATGAAAATCGGGGAGGCGCAAGAGGCCAGAATTGGAGGAGCGCAGAGATCTCGGGTAGCTGTGGGGTTGAGGGAGATTACAAAGATAGAGAGGGGGCAAGGCCATGGAAGGATTTGAAAACAAGGATGGGAAATTTAAAATCATGGTGTTACCGGACCAGGAACCAATGTAGATCAGCGAGCACAGGGGTGATGGGTGAACAAAGTGCAACATTACAAAACGGATATAATCACAAATCAGAACATCGATTATTCTAGTTCTGATGCAGAGATGAGTAAATACAAACAGAGTTCGGTCAGTCCAGCTTGTTAGCAATAAGTTGGGGGCATTTAACTTGGAATAGAACCCTGAGACCATTCCCTAGAAATCCAGATGTACTGCAGGAAGTTAACTGGGAATTTTAGATTTACATCAGAGTATTGCGTAATTCTGCAAACAAGAATAAAAACGACAAACTTTAAGGGGCAGATTTCCCAGTCAGTGGGCTGATTCCTACTGGTGTATGACAGGCATGTGTGAGGCATAGAAATCAGGCAGTGGATTCAGTTCACAGTAGCCCACTCGAAGGTTACACAATATCTTATTTGCCCATTGTAAAGTGCACTCAATCAAAATGTGCAGGAGCTCATTTTGAACACTGAATTTGATGAAATTACATGGTAATGCATCTTTGTGCAATTTCCTCGTCTTCACGCCAGAATACTACACTTTGTACTGAAGCCACCCATATAAATGAGCATTAAAGGTTGGTGTAATGTATTTGCTTCATGGGTTTTTTGCTTAAGAATTCATAGCAACACATTGCTATTAAGAACAAATTGGTTTATTAACAAAGATTTAACAATCACACTACACATTACCAGTTCATCCACTAGGCTCACAACTGCATACCTCATCGTGGATGACCTAGACCCAACTGACTGGGGTTTTATTGAGTCTTGTGAACATCACATGACTGGCTAAGCCACTCACAACAGATGCAACAGCTCGACAAACCGATGAGTATGCTCACAGGTGCATACATTACAGCTAGAGTCATATATGTCTTTGTCATTGTCATTGCTTCAACCGAAACTGTGACTTCCTCATGTTAAAGTAGTTTAACAGCTTTCGTTGTTTGAACATGTTTAATTTGGTTTTGTATGTAGAGTAGTAAATGGTAGAGTTTTAAAGAGGGTGCATGAACAGAGGGACCTGGGGGTGTACGTATACAAACCTTTGAAGGCAGCAGGACAAGTTGAGAAGGCTGTTAAAAAAACCATACAGGATCCACGGTTTTGTAAATAGAGGAATAGAGTACAGAAGCGAGGAAGTTATGCCAAACCTTTAGAAAATACTGGTTAGGCCCCAGCAGAAGTATTATGTCCAATTCTGGGCACCACACTTTAGGAAGGATGTCAGGCCTTGGGGAGGGTGAGAGGAGGTTTACTAGAATGGTACCAGGGATGAGGGACTTGAGTTATGGGGAGAGATTGGAGAAGCTGGGATTGTTCTCCTTCGAGCACAAAAGATTATGGGGAGATTTGATAAGAGGTGTTCAAAATTATGAGGGGATTTTGATAAAGTACATCAGGAGAAACTGTTTCCACTGACAGAAGGGTTGGTAACCAGAGGCCACAGGTTTAAGGTAATTGGCAAAAGGACCAGAGGGGAGAGGAGGAGAATTTTTTTACACAGCAAGTTGTTGTGATCTGGAATGCGCTGCCTGAAAGGGCGGTGGAAGCAGATTCAATAGTAACTTTCAAAGGGAATAGAATGTATATTTGAAAAGGAAACATTTGCAGGGCTATGGGGAAGGAGTAGGGGGAGTGGGACTAATTGGATAGCTCTTTCAAAGCGCTGGCACAGGCATGATGGACCGAATGTCCTCCTCCTGCGCTGTAAGATTCTATGATTCTAGGTATGAATTAGAAAATAGATGAGCGTTCAGTACTCTGGACGGTAATGTTTTTAACTGTTAAGAGTTGTACCTTGTGACCAGCGCCCAGAACTTCCTGGATTGCACTTACACAGAAACCTACGTGAGCGGCCTTTGTATGGGTCTGGAGTTATGAAAATGAGCGGGCAGAGGGCTTTGGCAGACTGATCTCAGCGGATGACGAAGATTCTACCGTGTTTCAGTGCACATCGGCGTAAATTGGTTCACAGCGAACAACTGACGCTGCGCCACTTTTGCACCGCACTGGGAAGTTCAAGGAAATACCAGACCCAGGGATTACAATGTTGTAGCCCTCTTCACCAGCACAACAAACTACAAACCAGCAATGAAACATTGAAATACATTTAAAAGTGTGAACTCATTATTTGAAAATTCTCAATAATAATGTAAAGAAATGAAAGCAAAAGAAACTTTGCCAAATCCACAAGTCATAGCCTCAATGCCATGAATCTCCATTAACTGTAACCAACAGTCAACTGCCATATTCTTCAATGATGACTAAATATAAGGTCATGTATAAATATTCAATGACTGGAAACCTTGCATCATATGGGAGAAATTACTATGACTAGGGCTTTGGGAACATCAAGAAAAATAACCACGTTGCTTTAATATGTCAGCTGTAGCTCAGTGGGTAGCACCCTTGCTTCAGAGGTCAGAAGGTTCTGAGTTCAAGTCCCGCTCCAGATATTTGAGCACAAAATCCAGGCTGATACTCCCAGTATAGTACTGATGGTGCGCTGCACTGTCAGAGTGGCAGTACTGAGGGAGTGCTGCACTGTCTTTCAGATGAGATGTTAAACCCTCTCAGGTGGACGTAAAAGATCCCATGACACTGTTTCAAAGACGAGCAGGGGCATTCTTATGATTGTGTTGGATGTGTAAGTTGAAGACTGAGAGCTCTTTCAAAAGATCATTTGTTTAACACACACAGCTGAGGTATTGCAGTAAAGAGGAAATATTTGCAGGGATAGGGACATAGAAACAGGAGTAGGCCATTCAGCCCTCGAGTCTGTTCCATCATTTAATGAGATGATGGCTGATCTGCAAACTAACTCCATATACTCGCCTTTAGCCCATATTCTTTAATAGCTTTGGTTAACAAAATGCTATCAATCTCCGATTTAAAATTAACAATTGATATAACATCAATTGCCGTTTGCGGAAGAGAATTCCAACTTCTACCACCCTTTGTGTGTAGAAGTGTTTCCTAATTTCACTTCTGAAAGGTTTGGCTCTAATTTTCAGACTATGCCCCCTAGCCCTAGAATCCCGAGAATACATATGGGAAAAGAGCGGGGGAGTGGGACTAACTGGATTGCTCTTCGAAAGAGCCGACACAGACTTGATTGGACGAATGGCCTCCTTATCTGGTGTACTATTCTATGTTTTTATGATTTTCCTCGGTGTCCTGGGCCAATATTTATCCCTCAACCAACATCACTAACAAAAAGATTATCTGGTCATTATCACATTGCTGTTTGTGGCAGCTTGCTGTGTGCAAATTGGCTGCTGTGTTTCCTACATTACAACAGTGACTACATTCCAAAAAGTACTTCATTGGTTGTCAAGAGCTTTGGGATGTCCTGAGGCCATGAAAGGTGCTATAGAAATCCAAGTTTTTATTTTTTTGCTTCCTGGAGGTAGATTCAGTTGGATGCCAATCCCTTGCCTACTGGTTGTCACACCTTTAGTTGAAGGAAGGACCATATTTAATCCGCATCCCGCACAGTTGACATTTCCTCGAGAAAGGCTACAAATTGCAAATTCTGTTTCCCAACATGCTGACAGAGCATGGATGAGAATCATCCGAGGGTTTCTGACAGCACAACAATATTTCCGATACATTTTTGTTAATATTAAAGCAAATGATATGAATTTAAGGTAGCTGTAAGATGTCACCTACCTCGTCCTGAACATGGCAAGTTAGAATTCCCTTGGCATTTTCTTGTACTTTCCTGAGCTGAAATGGGACATGCTTTTGGGTGCTCACACAGGTGGCCGGTCCAGCCTGCCTTGCAGTCACATCTTCCACAGTTGCACTGCCCAACACCTTTGAGTTTAAATCCAAAAGTAATATATTAAAGTTAATTTTACGCCATGAAAACTAAGATTCTGTACTAATTGTTCTTTATCCTTGAAAATTCTGTCCTTTTTAACATAGTAAAATGGCCCAAGGTGTTTCACAAGAGTGTTATCAATCAAAGTTTGACACTGAGCTATAAAAGGAAATAATTAGGCAGATGAAACAGGCAGGTTTTAAGGAGCGTCTTAAAGGAGGAAAGAGAGGCGGAGATGTTTAGGGAGGGAATTCCAGAGCTTAGGGCCTCGGCAGCTAAGGCACAGCCGCCAAAGATGGAACATAAGAACATAAGAATTAGGAACAGGAGTAGGCCATACGGCCCCTCAAGCCTGCTCCGCCATTCAATAAGTTCATGGCTAATCTTCCACCTCAACTCCACTTGCCTGCCCAATCCCCATATCCCTTGATTCCCCAAAGTCCAAAAATCTATCTATCTCAGCCTTGAATATACTGAACGATTTAGCATCCACAGCCCTCTAGGGTAAAGAATTCCAAAGATTCACAACCCTCCAAGGGAAAAACATTCTTCCTCATCTTAGTCCTAAATGGCCGACCCCTTATCCTGAGACTATGCCCCCTAGTTCTAGACTCCACAGCCAGGGGAAACAGCCTCTCAACATCTACCCTGTCAATCTCCCTTAGAATGTTGTTAACTTCAACAAGATCATCTCTCATTCTTCTAAACTGCAGAGAGTATAGGCCCAATCTACTCAATCTCTCCTCATAGGACAATCCTCTCATCCCAGTAATCAATCTAGTGAACCTCCGTTGCACAGCCTCTAAGGCAAGTGTATCCTTCCTCAGATAAGGAGAACCAAACTGCACTCCAGGTGTGGTCTCACCAAAGACCCTATACAATTGTAGCAAGACGTCCTTACTCTTGCACTCCAAACCTCTTGCAATAAAGGCCCAAATGCCATTTGCCTTCCTATTTGCTTGCTGTACCTGCATGCCAACTCTTTGTGCTTTCTGTAGGAGGACACCCTAATCTCTCTGAACACCACTCTTTAATAGTTTCTCACTGTTATGTCTGTATTGCACTTATGAGTGACCTTCGTCCTTTATTCGTAACTCCAGAGTCAGGCACAAGCATGGTGGGCAACCTTTTATACTGGGCCCAGCACACCTATGCAGGTGACCCTCAGGTCTCCCATCGCAGTGCCCTCTGGTGGATAGCCTCTGCCACAGGGGCAGGAAACCCCGGTCTCCACCAGTTGCATTCTCTAGTGGTGCCAGTATAGGTATATACACAGTGTAAACGTTATTGATAGTACATCAGATAACAAGTCCCCATCTTATGCAACCATATAGTGACTACACAGAAAGTATATCTATAGTCTGCATATATAACATCACTCTCCCCCACCACTAGGCAACGGCAAAGGCCCTGAGTCCTGGCTAGGTGAGCTAGCAGGGGCGCAGCGCCGCTATCAGACGACTAGGACCCCGTTTGGTTGCTCTGGAACCTGCGTCCTCTCCCCCTTTGTGCCGATTACCTTTGCACTATGTGCTCTGGCTTAGCTCTCCCCAGACTTAAGTGCCAATAGCCCTTGCACCTTGGCTGTGGCTTGACTCTCTCCCTGTTAACCCCCAAGTCCTTTTGCCACAACACTGGGTGGTGGTTACTATTGTGTTCCTCACAGAGATGAGACTGCACACAGGGAGGTTAAAGTAACAGTGGCCTCAGTCTTTATTAAGACAATCCAGAGTGAGGAACAGGCCTTAGGGGCTGGCTTATATACAGTGCTCCCAAGGGATGCTGGGATCCCTTGGGACTTCAGGGGATGCACTCCTTGGTGGTGGAACATGGTTCGATGATGCAGTGGAGGTTCCAGTGGGTTCTGGGTGTGATCCATGTGTGTGTCCATGGTTACAAACATCCATTTCCCCCCCCGTCCCCACAGCGAGATCGTGCAGCAGGCCAGTTACATTAACACACAGGATCAGACACAGTGCAAATACAAAGAAAGGAAGTTACAGTTTGTATTGTGACACCTTGGTTCAGTGACTTACATTCATTACGTTTTACGGTCGTGCGCCAGGATTGGGTAGATTGCATTCATGGTTCAGTCATGGTAAGTACTGAGGTAACAGTACAGGTATGCGAGGACGCAGGTTCCAGAGCAACCGGACGGGGTCCTAGTCATCTAATAGCGGTGTTGCGCCCCCTGCTAGCGGGGTGGGCTTGGTTCGCCCACCTAGCCAGGACTCAGGGTCTTTGTCGTTGTCTAGTGGTGGGCAGAGTCACAGATGTGGGTGGCCTCCCTGTCCTCCTTTGAGGGCTGCAGAATCTTCTGCCTGCTCTCTAACGGTGTTGGGAACCTGGCTGTTCCAGGTCCCGTTTGGGGAACTCGTTTGTTCTGACCTTTCGCTCCCGGACATGGCTGAGGTAGCGACTGGGTCTGGGGCCTGCACCGTTTCCACCCGGGTGGTGGGCAACAGCGGCTGACTGCGTATATTGGCGCCGTTTTCATTTCCAGGTCTGTGGTGAACAGTGCCATCGGGTGCTTGCAGCTTGGGATAGAGCTGGGTCAGGGTATCAGGATCAGTGCCTTCACCCTCCTGAGGTCGCTGGCCTATAACTTGTGGGGACACCAGGGGCAGGGCATCAGGATCAGCGCCTTTACCCTCCCGAATTCGCTCGCTTGCTACTTTTGGGGACACTCTATTCCCGACATCTCGCAACAACATTTTGTTCTTTACCTTAGGAATAGTACCGACATCTCGCAATAACATTATGTTCACAATCTTAATTGGTTTGTTACATTGATTGCCATGCATACAATGTCTCTTTAAGTTCAGTTGGTAGCAGGTCTCCTTTAAGAGAACCCTGCTGGCTTTACCCCAATCAAATCCTTTGTTAGACACCACGTGTTGGTCCCTCAGCATTGCACCTCGTGATATGGCCGCGGCCATCTTTTTTTTCAGCCACGCTGCACCTCGCTGCAGCAGGGACGCCATCTTGCCTCTGTCTTCAAGGTCAACTGCCTTGATCCTTCTCTCCCGCGATTCTGCCACAATAGCTGGAAGAGTGCGTGTGAATTCGATCTTTCTCCCCAGGATTCCTGCCACTGGAGCTGGAAGGTACTTTTCGGTCGTTCCGGTCGGATCATTGCCATGCAGTCATGATGGACGGTCTGTGCCTCAGGTGCTGCGCTGGTCTGTTATCTGGTGCCGGCCTAAGCAAAGGTGAGATTTTGCTCTGCTTCTGAGCACGGGGGACATCGATTGCTGGAATGAAGAGGTCTTCCCATTTCCACTGGATCTTCCCCATCCACCTTCTTCCGAGTAGCGTTGGACCATCACCTGCAACAATCCACAGAGGTAACTTGTGCACGATGCCATTATGGATTACACTTACAACCGCACGACCAAGGACTGGGATTAGCTCGTTTGTGTAGGTGAGCAACTTTTCCTGTATTGGAACCAGCTCGGGTCGTTTTTTGTTCCATAGCCTCTCAAAGGCATCCTGGCTCATCACTGATTGGCTCGCACCCGTGTCCCCGCCGTTTGTCTCGACTTCCATCTTCACTGGAGGACAATCGGTGCAGGTATACACTCCATACACTTCTTCTTGGGGCTGAGCTGCCTCTCTGGCCAAATCATCATACTCCCCGCTGGATTCAAAGTCATCTACCGACTTGTCTGCTAGACGGTGAGTCATATTTCTTTTACACAAAAGCTGGAGTTGGGCCTTCGTGTTTCAGGCTTTGCAAACGTACTCAGCAAACCGACTCAGCAAACTGGTGAGTCCTATGGTTTCCTCCACAACGCCAGCATGGTGCTACTCAATTAGCACATCTCGGTGGACTCTGAGTTCTGGAACCCGGAGGTCTGTGCTCTCTGCCCTGGGCAGAGCCACGTTCTACAGTCTTGCCTGTGAAAGGCACCGTTCTGTGTACAGTACTTGCCGGGTTTGAGTCCACAGAATGAATAATTTGCTTGGTGCTGCAGGTTGAGGTCATGAACGCCTGACTGATACTGATGGCCTTCTGCAGGTTGACTGTGGTGTCGGCAGTCATCTCTCGGAGCCCTCCCGGCCCGGCTCTTTAGCTCGGGACTTTCCCATTGCTAACGCCCAAGAGAGGTGTACAACGCTTACCTTAGTGCTGCACTCCAGACTCAGAGCCCAGATGCCCAATTTTGATGATTGAGGAGAAAACTTCTATCGGGCGCTAATTTACCGCCATGCCGTCATTACCGCCCCAAAATCATCAACACCGAAAATCGAGCCCCATGACTTCAAATATATCGACAGCATGACCAAACGCCATTGTAATTGGAACATTCCTTAGCAAAGCTAAATCCAACTAAGGAGTCCAGGTGGAGTATGATTTTGCGAGGTATGTGGTAAATACTGGACCAAGCACAACAGGATGTGGGAGACTAGAGCAGAGTTCACTCCTGCTAAGTAGGCAGATAAACTAAAAGATTATTTTACACTTCGTAGATTTTCCTCTTCACTGAGCAGGAGGGAATTCGCATTTCCCACATTGGGAGGAGTAAAAAGGGGCAGAGACCTGCTTTGTTAAATCTCCACACCCCTCACCCCCACCGACACCCCTTGTCTTGCCCTGGCATTTCCTGGGGCTTCCGCAATGAGCCAGTGCATGAAGTAGGCGCTGACCTAAAGAATAGATGGTGGGTGGAGAAAGCACAGGAGATTCAGCAGCTGGCTGACAGCCATGATGTGCGAGGATTCCTCACCGCAGTCAAGTCCACCTACGGCCCAAGCACCCAAGGCCCCACCCCACTGCTGACCAAGAACGGGGAGACACTCATCAAGAACACCGAGGTAGTCAGAACCCGCTGGAAACAGCACTTCGAAGATCTCCTTAATCGACACATAAGAATTAGGAACAGGAGTAAGCCATCTAGCCCCTCAAGCCTGCTCCGCCATTCAATAAGATCATGGCTGATCTGGCCGTGGACTCAGCTCCACTTACCCGTCCACTCCCCATAACCCTTAATTCTCTTATTGGTTAAAAATCTATCTATCTGTGACTTGAATACATTCAAAGAGCTAGCCTCAACTGCTTCCTTGGGCAGAGAATTCCACAGATTCACAACCCTCTGGGAGAAGAAATTCCTTCTCAACTCGGTTTTAAATTGGCTTCCCCGTATTTTGAGGCTGTGCCCCCTAGTTCTAGTCTCCCCGACCAGTCTCAGAAACAATCTCTCCGCCTCTATCTTGTCTAACCCTTCCATTATTTTAAATGTTTCTATAAGATCACCCCTCATCCTTCTGAACTCCAACGTGTAAAGACCCAGTCTACTCAATCTATCCTCATAAGGTAACCCCCTCATCTCCGGAATCAGCCTAGTGAATCGTCTCTGTACCCCCTCCAAAGCCAGTATATCCTTCCTTAAGTAAGGTGACCAAAACTGCACGCAGTACTCCAGGTGTGGCCTTACCAATACCCTATACAGTTGCAGCAGGACCTCCCTGCTTTTGTACTCCATCCCTCTCGCAATGAAGGCCAACATTCCATTCGCCTTTCTGATTACCTGCTGCACCTGTAAACTAACTTTTGGGGATTCATGCACAAGGAGTCTGGAGGAGTCCGTGTTCCATGTTTTTATTGAGTGCACGAGGTTGCAGCCCCTGTTCCATTATTTGAAGGGGCTGCTCCTGAAATTCTGGCTGCACTTCAGTCCCACACTCCTGATCTTTGGGCACCCTGTGCGGAGGGGAGCGGGTAGGTCCGAAGGCCTCCTCGTAGGACTGCTCCTGGGCACGGCCAAGGGTGCCATCAGCCGGTCCAGGCAGCGGGCGGTCGAGGGAGTCGTTCAACCTGACTGCCTGCCTCTCTTCCGCTCTTACATCCGGTCCAGGGTGCCCTTGGAGATGGAGCACGCGGTGTCCACCGGTACGCTCGCGGCCTTCCGCGAGAGATGGGCACCGGAGGGACTGGAGTGCATCATCACGCCCGGCAACCAAATTTTAATTTGATTTTACGTTTTAAAGTTTAATTTGTTTTAATTGCAGGTGCTTTTAGTGTCCCCCTTCCCTTTTATAGGGGGCACTGGGGAAAAAAATGTGATTTTAGTGCCCAAAAAAAAAAAAAAAAAAGAAAAGAAAAACACAAAAAAAAAGGGAAAAAAAAGGGCCTTGTAAATGTCTGGTGTGTCATCCAGGTCGGGTGGCACGGTTTAATGTTTTGTTTTACAGATAAACTCCAAAAGAGTTTCATGCACAAGGATCCCCAGGTCCCTCTGCACCGCAGCATGTTGTAATTTCTCCCCATTCAAATAATATTCCCTTTTACTGTTTTTTTTCCGCAAGGTGGATGACCTCACACTTTCCAACATTGTATTCCATCTGCCAAACCTTAGCCCATTCGCTTAACCTATCAAATCTCTTTGCAGCCTCTCTGTGTCCTCTACACAACCTGCTTTCCCACTAATCTTTGTGTCATCTGCAAATTTTGTTATACTACACTCCATCCCCTCTTCCAGGTCATCTATGTATATTGTAAACAGTTGCGGTCCCAGCACCGATCCCTGTGCACACCACTAACCACCAATTTCCAACCGGAAAAGGACCCATTTATCCCGACTCTCTGCTTTCTGTTCGCCAGCCAATTTTCTATCCATGCTAATACATTTCCTCTGACTCCACGTACCTCTATTTTCTGCAGTAACCTTTTGTGTGGCACCTTTTCGAATGCCTTTTGGAAATCTAAATACACCACATCCATCGGTACACCTCTATCCACCATGCTCATTATATCCTCAAAGAATTCCAGTAAATTAGTTAAACATGATTTCCCCTTCATGAATCCATGCTGTGTCTGCTAGATTGCACTATTTCTATCCAGATGTCCCGCTATTTCTTCCTTAATGATAGTTTCAAGCATTCTCCCCACTACAGATGTTAAACTAACCGGCCTATAGTTACCTGCTTGTTGTCTGCCCCCTTTTTTAAACAGAGGCGTTACATTAGCTGCTTTCCAATCCGCTGGTACCTCCCCAGAGTCCAGAGAATTTTGGTAGATTATGACGAATGTATCTGCTATAACTTCCGCCATCTCTTTTAATACCCTGGGATGCATTTCATCAGGACTAGGGGACTTTTCTACCTTGAGTCCCATTAGCCTGTCCAGTACTACCCCCCTAGTGATAGTGATTGTCTCAAGGTCATCCCTTCCCACAATTCCTGTGACCAGCAATTTTTGGCATGGTTTTTGTGTCTTCCACTGTGAAGACCGAAACAAAATAATTGTTTAAGGTCTCAACCATTTCCACATTTCCCATTATTAAATCCCCCTTCTCATCTTCTAAGGGACCAACATTTACTTTAGTCACTCTTTTCCGTTTTATATATCTGTAAAAGCTTTTACTATCTGTTTTTATGTTTTGCGCAAGTTTACCTTCGTAATCTATCTTTCCTTTCTTTATTGCTTTTTTAGTCATTCTTTGCTGTTGTTTAAAATTTTCCCAATCTTCTAGTTTCCCACTAACCTTGGCCACCTTTTACGCATTGGTCTTTGATTTGATACTCTCCTTTATTTCCTTGGTTATCCATGGCTGGTTATCCCTTCTCTTACCACCCTTCTTTTTCACTGGAATATATTTTTGTTGCGCACTATGAAAGAGCTCCTTAAAAGTCCTCCACTATTCCTCAAGTGTGCCACCGTTTAGTCTGTGTTTCCAGTCTACTCTCGTCAACTCTGCCCTCATCCCACTGTAGTCCCCTTTGTTTAAGCACAGTACGCTCGTTTCTGACACAACTTCCTCATCCTCAATCCGTATTACAAATTCAACCATACTGTGATCACTCATTCCGAGAGGATCTTTTACTAGGTGATCGTTTATTTTTCCTGTCTCATTACACAGTACCAGATCTAAGATAGCTTGCTCCCTTGTAGGTTCTGTCTTTGACATGATAATCCTCGATTCCAACCCATAGCATGCTACCCGCCACCATCTCAGCAAAACCCCAGCCCTGCACGAGGTAGAAAAGGCCATCCGTCAGTTCAAGAACAACAAGGCAATGGGAGTGAATGGAATCCCCGCTGAGGCACTAAAGTATGGCGGAGAGGCACTATTGGCATGACTGCATGACCTCATCTCTCTCATCTGGAAGGAGGAGAGCATGCCAGGAGATCTCAGAGATGCAGTAATCGTGACCATCTTTTAAAAAGGAGACAAGTCTGACTGTGGCAACTACAGATGAATGTCCATGTTGTCAGCCACTGGGAAAGACATTGCTGGAATCCTCCTCAACCAACTTCTCCCTGTGGCTGAGGAGTTCCTTCCGAAGTCACAGTGCGGATGCTGTCCACTACGGTGTGGCAACTGCAAGAGAAATGCAGGGAACAGCACCAACCCTTGTACATGACCTTCTTTGACCTTACAAAGGCCTTTGACACTGTTAACCGCGAGGGACTATGGACCGTCCTCCTCCATTTCGGCTGCCCCAAAAAATTTGTAGCAATCCTCCGCCTGCTCGACATACAAGCCATGATCCTGACCAACGGATCCACCATAGACCCAATCAACGTCTGGACCGGGGTCAAGCACGGCTGTGTCATCGCGCCAAACCTCTTCTTGATCTTCCTCGCTGCCATGCTCCATCTCAGTCAACAAGCTCCCCGCTAGAATGGAACTAAACTATAGAACCAGTGGGAACCTGTTCAACCTTCGTCGTCTCCAGGCCAGATCCAAGACCGTCCCAACCTCTGTCATCGAATTACAGTACGCTTGCTTCTGCGCACATTCAGAGGCTGAACTCCAAGTCATAGTCAACATCTTTATCAAGGTATACGAAAGCATGGGCCTTACACTAAACATTCGTAACACATAGGTCCTCCACCAACATGACCCCGCCACACAGCACTGCTCCCCAGTCATCAAGATCCACGGCGCGGCCCTGGACAATGTGGACCACTTCCCATACTTCGGGAGCCTATTATCAGCAAGAGCAGACATCGACGACGAGGTTCAACACCCTCTCCAGTGCACCAGCGCAGCCTTCGGCCGCCTGAGGAAGAAAGTATTCGAATCAGACCCTCAAATCTGGCACCCAGCTTATGGTCTACAGGGCTGTAGTGATACCTGCCCTCCTGTATGGCTCAGAGATGTGGACCATATACAATAGACACCTCAAATCGCTGGAGAAATACCACCAACGATGTCTCCAAAAGGTCCTGCGAATTTCCTGGGAGGTCAGAAGCACCAATGTCAGTGTCTTCGATCAGGCCAACATCCACATCATCGAAGCTCCGTTGGGCGGGCCACATTGTTCGCATGCCCGACACAAGACTACCAAAGCAAGCGCTCTACTCGGAACTCCTACACGACAAGCGAGCCCCAGGTGGGCAGAAGAAACGTTTCAAGGACACCCTCAAAGCCTCCTTGATTAAGTGCAACATCCCCACTGACACCTATGAGTCCCTGGCCAAAGACGGCCCTAAGTGGAGGAAGAGCATAAGAGCATAAGAACATAAGAACATAAGAATTAGGAACAGGAGTAGGCCATCTAACCCCTCGAGCCTGCTCTGCCATTCAACAAGATCATGGCTGATCTGGCCATGGACTCAGCTCCACTTACCCGCCCGCTCCCCGTAACCCTTAATTCCCTTATTGGTTAAAAATCTATCTATCTGTGCCTTGAATACATTCAATGAGCTAGCCTCAACTGCTTCATTGGGCAGAGAATTCCACAGATTCACAACCCTCTGGGAGAAGAAATTCCTTCTCAACTCGGTTTTAAATTGGCTCCCCCATTTTTGAGGCTGTGCCCCCTAGTTCTAGTCTCCCCGACCAGTGGAAACAACCTCTCTGCCTCTATCTTGTCTATCCCTTTCATTATTTTAAATGTTTCTATAAGATCATCCCTCATCCTTCTGAACTCCAACGAGTAAAGACCCAGTCTACTCAATCTATCATCATAAGGTAACCCCCTCATCTCCGGAATCAGCCTAGTGAATCGTCTCTGTACCCGCTCCAAAGCTAGTATATCCTTCCTTAAGTAAGGTGACCAAAACTGCATGCAGTACTCCAGGTGTGGCCTCACCAATACCCTGTACAGTTGCAGCAGGACCTCCCCTGCTTTTGTATTCCATCCCTCTCGCAATGAAGGCCAACATTCCATTCGCCTTCCTGATTACCTGCTGCACCTGCAAACTAACTTTTTAGGATTCATGCACAAGGACCCCCAGGTTCCTCTGCACCGCAGCATGTTGTAATTTCTCCCCATTCAAATAATATTCCTTTTTAATGTTTTTTTTCCCAAGGTGGATGACCTCACATTTTCCGACATTGTATTCCATCTGCCAAACCTTTGCCCATTCGCTGAACCTATCCAAATCTCTTTGCAGCCTCTCTGTGTCCTCTACACAACCCGCTTTCCCACTAATCTTTGTGTCATCTGCAAATTTTGTTACACTACACTCTGTCCCCTCTTCCAGGTCATCTATGTATATTGTAAACAGTTGTGGTCCCAGCACCGATCCCTGTGGCACACCACTAACTACCGATTGCAAACCTGAAAAGGACCCATTAATCCCAACTCTCTGCTTTCTGTTAGTTAGCCAATTCTCTATCCATGCTAATACATTTCCTCTGACTCCGCATACCTTTATCTTCTGCAGTAACCTTTTGTGTGGCACCTTATCGAATGCCTTTTGGAAATCCAAATACACCACATCCATCGGTACACCTCTATCCACCATGCTCATTATATCCTCAAAGAATTCCAGTAAATTAGTTAAACATGATTTCCCCTTCATGAATCCATGTGCTTCTGCTTGATTGCACTATTCCTATCTAGATGTCCTGCTATTTCTTCCTTAATGATAGCTTCAAGCATTTTCCCCACTACAAATGTTAAACTAACCGGCCTATAGTTACCTGCCTTTTGTCTGCCAACTTTTTTTAAACAGAGGTGTTACATTAGCTGCTTTCCAATCTGATGGTACCTCCCCAGAGTCCAGAGAATTTTGGTAGATTATAACGAATGCATCTGCTATAACTTCCACCATCTCTTTTAATATCCTGGGATGCATTTCATCAGGACCAGGGGACTTGTCTACCTTGAGTCCCATTAGCCTGTCCAGCACTACCTCCCTAGTGATAGTGATCATCCGGGAGGGCGCTGAGCACCTCGAGTCTCGAGCGGAAGGAACGTGCGGCAAACCAGTTCCACCCACCCTTTCCTCCAATGACTATCTGTCCCACCTGTGTCAGAGACTGTAGTTATCATATTGGGCTGTTCATTCACCTGAGAACTCACTTTTAGAGTGGAAGCAAATCTTCCTCGATTTCGAGGGACTGCCTATGATGATGAGGCACTGATCAGTGTACCTAATTTAATGACGATGGAGATGGGGCATTCCATTGAATTCCATAGATGTACAGCACAGAAACAGTCCATTTGGCCCAACTGGTCTCTGCTAGTGTTTATGCTCCACACGAGCTTCTCCTATCGCACTTCATCTCACCCTATCAGCATACCCTTCTATTCCTTTCTCCCTCATGTGTTTATCTAGCTTCCCCTTAAATGTATCTGTGCTATTCGCCTCCACCACTCCCTGTGGTAGTGAGTTCCACATTCTCACCACTCTCTGGATGAAGATGTTTCTCCTGAATTCTTTATTGGATTTGTTGGTGACCATCTTATATTGATGGCCCCTAATTTTGACCCCCAGCCTCAACAGCTTTTTGAAGGAGGCAGTTCCAGATTTTCACGATCCTTTGTGTGAAGAAGTGCTTCCTGACATCACTCATGAACGACCTGGCTCTAATTTTAAGGTTCAAAACTGAGACTGAGAGATTTTTGTTGGGTAAGGGTATTAAGGCTTGCGGAACCAAGACGGGTAGATAGACTTACAGTACAGATCAGCCGTAATCTAATTGAATGGCGGAACAGGCTCGAGGAGCTGAATGCCATCCTTCTGATCCTGTGTTCCTTCTGATTGCTTCTCTCCAGAAGCAGCTAGAAGCTGCATCTGAAATTCTTGTGGCACATACAAATGGCCCATGCGGAATAATAACCACAAGCAGCTACTTCTGCTGTCGCACAGCGGAGGTGCACTGTACCTATCAAGTGCCCAGAGGATGTTCGATCGAAGAAAAGCGATATTGCATTAAAATCAGATTTTTTAAATATTGCCAATAAAAACAGAAAATACTGGAAACACGCAAGCAGCATTTGTGGAGAGAGAGTTAACGTTTCAGGTCGATGAATTTTCATCCAAACTTGAATAAGTTAGAGATACAACAGGTTTTTAAGCAAGTACAGCGGCAGGGAAAGGGGGAGGGGAGGAAAAAACAAAAGGGAAAGTCTGTGATAGGGTGGAAGGCAGGAATGATTAAATGACAAAAGGGAAGATGGTGGGAGCCAAAAGTGGGTTGTAGTGGGACAAGTAAAAAAACAAAGGATGGGTCCAGAGGAGGTGTAAATGGTTACAGCAGCTTTGCAGAGGGGGAGGAAAGCACAGAAAATCTGGCAAATCCATCGCCAACTTGTTTTAAAGTGAAAATCTGCCACAAAGCTGAGCATTATAGAGTCTGTTTACCTGAACAGAAGTTATCAGAGTATCTGTCATATACAGCATGGCAGTCTCTCTCATCGCACTCGCAGGTTGCCCCGTGAATGTCACCATATTCCCCACTGGGATCCAGGTCGTAGCATGTACACTCACCGCAAATGCAATTCCCTGAAGAGAAATCACAGCAGGACATGACAAGGGTGTATTATACCGTGCTATGTAATCCGTGCGCGGGGGGTGTAAATTATATTCATTATGTAGTCACTGGAAGTACAGTTCCTTTCTCATCCTCCCATCGCAACCTCTTGTTGAAGTGGTGTACTTGTTCTGATAAAAACCAGCAACAAACCATCTGATCCCCAAAAGATCCCTGAAGGATATGATTTCTGGGTAAACTTTACTTCCATCACATTGAAGTATTAAACATTTCAGATGATTGCTTTTAATTCATTAGTACTGTGTGTAACACTTCTATCTTTGATTAATTTTTGCACACTGGCCTTAGAAATTGGCTCATGCCATCTCCATTTTTCAGGAGTAAAACGGGCTCCTAAAGGGTCCAATATGGCAGGTAGTGTGTGCTCACTCATTCCACCCCGCGATCGTGCCACCTGCCATATTGGAGCAGGGTCCCCTGCAGGCACCCAGAGCGTGCACGCCAGCAGCATTTAAAAGCCTCACTGTAATATTTAAATATGATTTACATTTGTTGTAGGGGCCCTTTGGTGAAAATGGCCATCCACAAGCTCCTGATTCACCACGTGATGAATGTGCCCAGAAAATCACAGCATTAAGAGACAGCAAGGATCGTGCCCCAGAGCGCCGTTTAAAGGTCTCATCCGCCCCATACAGCTTGGTCGCCTGCTGAGTGTTTCCAGCATTTTCTGTTTTTATTTCCTTTTTAATCACACAAGCCGTGAGAGTTAAGAAGCAGAAGATCATATTGCTACACTCCCTCCAGAAGATCCTTTATTAACTGACAAGACGAGCGTCCTCACTAATCCAGCGCGGTATCAGGCGGGAAAGTCACTTTGCACCCTTGATTTGTGTTCATCCAAGCAAAACTGGGCATCAACGGTGCAGTTTAGACTCCAGTAATATAATATAAGTGACTGCTGGCTCAATGAGGTGATTTTAAACAGGGCTTGAATCAGCCTATAATTGACACAAGCATTTTCAGACCAGGCTCTGGGCAATTTTTTTTTGTGTTATGCCATGACTACGCACTTTTAAGTTGGGGAGCCCACAAGCCCTGGATTTCTGATTGAATTATTGGATTGTGGCCAGCACAGGAACATTCTCAATTTTAACTGTCATTCTGAGGCAGCCAAGTAGAACAGCTACTGAAATGATGCTCTCTCTTTCTCTCTTTTTCCAATTCTTTGCATTCAGCACATCTTTTTTTAAAAGAAAAACAAAAATACATCAGCTGTCCCCCAGTGAAGTGGGCTTTGAAACATTCCAGTTTAGTAATACTGAGTCATAAGGAGGCACAGAGTAATATCTGCTTCCTCCTGCATTCGGGAGTGTCCCCATCATACATAAGCGAAGCAATCACAGCAGAAGTGGACAATGTAATTTGTCTTTGTCATTAACAATTTTTGGCATTTGAACTGTTTTGAACGACAGACCTCTGTTACTGCAGATCTTGCCATCGCGTGACGTGCATTTCCTTTTGCTCTCCCACGGGGTAATGTCACACTGGAATTCACATTTATCGCCATGCCAACCAGGCATACAGTAGCAGTTACCACAGTAACACTTTCCATGGCCTTAAACCACAAGAAATATCAGGTAAAGCAATGAAATCACAATGCAAGAATATTTCAGCAATATTTAACTGCCATTTTTGTTTTGCGTAATGATTTCTTTGTGAGTAATTTCAAAGTAATTCGACATACTTCTAGACAGATGTTATCTTCGGCATATCAAATAGTTTCTATTTCTTGCACAAACACAGGTTTCTAATGTCAAGAAATTCCCCACACATAATCTAATTATTTCACAGAAGTGGGTACAAAGATTTAATTAAAGATAAATCCTGATTCAGCCTTGCAGTTGCCAGATAGCTGTCTGAACTAAGTGACCTGTTTAGCCGACAAGTGAAATAGATCGTGAATCTTAGTCAGAATGGAAATAGAATAGGATGCTTGGTTTATGCATTGTACCAAAAGGATTTAAAATAGTTCTGCAGAACCTTAAAATATATTACTGAGAGTCCCAACTACCTCTATCATAATTTTGAAAAATGTTTCTTACTTAATTAAAAAGTTTCAGTGGATCATGTAACAAAAACAACTTGAATTTAAATAGCGCCTTTGACAGAAAAACGTTCCAAGATGCTTCACAGGAGACAAACGGAAAAAGACAAGGCATCGATCCAATGGAGATCTTAGGAGGAGGGATGACCAAAAGCTTGGTCAAAGAGGTGGGTTTATGCTTTGTACCAAAAGGATGCAAAGGGAAACATATAGACAAAGTGAGTGGGCAGAAAGGTGGCAGATGGAGAATAATGTAGGGAAATGTAAGGTTATTCACTTTGGTAGGAAGAATAGAAAAACAGAATATTTTTTAAATGGTGAGAAACTTTTAAATGTCGGTGTTTAGAGAGATTTGTATGTCCTCATGCAAGCAACAGAAAGCAAGCATGCAGGTACAGCAAGCAATAAGGAAGGCAAATGGCATAAGAACATAAGAACATAAAAACATAAGAAATAGGAACAGGAGTAGGCCATAAGGCCCCTCGAGCCTGCTCCGTCATTCAATATCATGGCTGATCTGATTATGGACTTAGCTCCACTTCCCTGCCCGCTCTCCATAACCCCTTATCCCCTTATCGCTGAAGAAACTGTCTATTTCTGGCTTAAATTTATTTAATGTCCCAGCTTCCATAGCTCTCTGAGGCAGTGAATTCCACAGATTTACAACCCTTTGAGAGAAGAAATTTCTCCTCATCTCTGTTTTAAATGGGCGGTCCCTTATTCTAAGATCGTGCCCTCTAGTTCTAGTCTCCCCCACCAGTGGAAACATCCTCTCTGCATCCACCTTGTCAAGCCCCCTCATAATCTTATACATTTCGATAAGATCACCTCTCATTCTTCTGAATTCCAATTAGTAGAGGCCCAACCTACTCAACCTTTCCTCATAAGTCAACCCCCTCATCACCAGAATCAACCTAGTGAACCTTCTCTGAATTGCCTCCAAAGCAAGTATATCCTTTTGTAAATATGGAAACCAAAACTGCACGCAGTATTCCAGGTGTGGCTTTACAGCTGTAACAAGACTTATCTGCTTTTATACTCCATCCCCTTTGCAATAAAGGCCAAGATTCCATTGGCCTTCCTTATCATGGCATGTTGTCCTTTATTGCAAGGGGGTTGGAGTATAAGAATATGGAAGTCTTACTACAATTGTACTTGGTGAGACCACACCTGGAGTACTGTGCACAGTTTTGGTCTCCTTATCTAAGGAAGGATATACTTGCCTTGGAGGCAATGAAGGCTCACTAGATTGATTCCTGGGATGAGAGGGTTATCTTATGACAAGAGATTGTGTAGAATGGGCCTATACTCTCTGGAGTTTAGAAGAATGAGAGGCGTTTTCATTGAAACATACAAGATTCTGAAGGGGATTGACAGTGTAGATGCTGAGAGGTTATTTCCCCTGACTGGAGAGTCCAGAACTAGGAGTCACAGTCTCAGGATAAGAGGTAGGCCATTTAAGACAGAGATGAGGAGAAATTTCTTCACTCAGAGTTGTGAATCTTTAGAATTCTCTACTGCAGAGGGCTATGGATGCTGAGTCTCTGAGTATATTTGAGGCTCATTTAGATAGATTTTTGGAGTCTAGGGGAATCAAGGGATATGGGGATCAGGTGGCTAAAGTGGAGTTGAGGTCGATGATCAGCCATGATCTTATTGAATGGCAGAACAGGCTCGAGGGGCCGTATGGCCTACTCCTGCTCCTATTTCCTATGTTCTTATATTCTTATGTTTTCGGAAGGGTTTGAAAAGAGGCGAGGGGAGTGGAGAGACGGACGGAATTAGGAATGGATCTCAGCCTGTCTGGCAATACATGCCAATGGCTTGGCTGTCAATGGAGGACCAAAGGAGGGAGTGCACAAGAGGCTAAGAGTTAAAGGAATTTGTGTGAGTTCTAGCACTGCACGAGATTACAGATATAGGCTATGGAAAGATTTAGATATGAGGATGAGAATTTTACATTTCAGCTGTCGGGGGAAATGAAGCCAATATAGATCAGTAAGAAAGAGAAAACTTGCCTTTACATAACACCTCTCACAATCGCAGAATGCTCCAAAGTGCAAATAAAATACTTTACAAAATGGAGCCAATTTGTGCACAGCAAGCTTGCACAAACAGCAATGTGATAATGACCAGATAATCTGTTTTAGTTATGTTGATTGAGGGATAAATATTGGCCAGGACACTGGGGATAACTCCCCTGCTCTTCTTCGAAATAGTGCCATTGGATCTTTTATGTACACCTGAGTGAACAGATGGGGCCTGGGTTTAAAGTCTCATCCAAAAGTCGGCACCTCTGACAGTACCGCACTCCCTCAGTCGTGCACGGGGAGTGTCAGCCTAGACTCTGGAGTGGGACTTGAAGCCATGACCTTCTGACCCAGAGGCAACAGCACTACCCACTGAGCCACAGCTGACAGTCAAGTGACATGTGGAACAATACAATTCAGATTCCACTGAGATTTGAACTCTGTAAGAACAGGGCTGATAAGCGATAGGTTCAGGATAGAGTACGGGCAGCAGAATTTTGGATCTGCTGAAGTTTACAGAGGATGGAGCAGGGGAGGCCAGCCAGGAGAGCATTGGAATAGTCGGGTCTGGTGGTGACAAAGGCACGGATGAGGGTTTCAGCAATTGACCAGTTTCACAAAACTATAGACCAGTTAGCCTAACATCTGTCATTGGGAAAATGCTAGAGTCCATTATTAAGGAAGTAGTAGCAGGACATTTAGAAAATCATAATAGAGTCAAGCAGAGTCAGCATAGTTTTATGAAAGGGAAATCATATTTAACAAATTTGGTGGAGTCCTTTGCAGATGTAATGAGCAGGATGGATAAAGGTGAACTAGTAGATGTAGTGTATTTGGATTTCCAGAAGGCATTCAATAAGGCGCCACATAAGAGGTTATTCCATAAGATAAAAGCTCACAGGGTTGGGGGTAATATGTTAGCATGGATAGAGAATTGGCTAACTAAGAAAACAGAGAGTCAAGATAAATGTGTCATTTTCAGGTTGGCAAACTGTAATTAGTGGGGTGCGAAAGGGATCAGTGCTGGGGCCTCAACTATTTACAATCTATATTAATGAATTGGATGAAGTGTAATGTAGCCAAATTTGCTGATGATACAAAGATAGATGGGAAAGCAAGTTGTGAGGAGGATGCAAAGAATCTGCAAAGGGATATAGATAGGTTAAGTGAATGGGCAAAAATTTGGCAGATGGAATATAATGTGGGAAAATGTGAAGTTATCCACTTTGGTAGGAAAAATAAAAAAGCAAATTACCTTTTAAATGGGGAGAGATTACAAAATGCTGTGGTACAGAGGGATCTGGGGGTCCTTGTACATGAAACACATAAAGTTAGCATGCAGGTACAGAAGTAATTAGGAAGGAAAATGAAATATTGGCCTTTATTGCAAGGGATATGGACTATAAAAGTAGGAAAGTCCTGCTACAACTGTACAGGGCATTGGTGAGACCACATCTGGAGTACTGCGTACAGTTTTTGGTCCCCTTATTTAAGGAGGGATATACTTGCATTGGAGGCAGTTCAGAGAAGTTTGATGCGGTTGATTCCTGAGATGATGGGGTTGAATTATGAGGAAAGATTTGAGCAGCTTGGGCCTATACTCCTTGGAGTTTAGAAGAATGAGAGGTGATCTTGTTGAAACGTATAAGATTCATAAGGGGGCTTGACAGGGTAGATGCAGAGAGGATGTTTCCCCTCCTGGGGGAATCTAGAACTAGGGGGCATAGTTTCAGAATAAGGGGTCGCCCATTTAACAGAAACCAGAAGAAATTTCTTCTCTCAGAGGGTCGTGAACCTTTGGAATTCTCTGCCCCAGAGAGCTGTGGAGGCTGGGTCATTGAATATATTTAAGGTGGAAATCGACAGATTTTTGAACGAGAAGGGAGTCACGAGTTATGGGGAGCGGGTGGGGAAGTGGAGTTGAGGCCAAGATCAGATCAGCCATGATCTTATTGAATGGCGGAGCGGGCTCGAGGGGCCGAATAGCCTAATCCTGCCCCTATTTCTTATGTTCTTATGATGGGCTGAGGCATGGGGGCAGAGACATGCGATGTTATGGAGGTGGAAGTATGCGATCTTTATGATGGAGAGAATATAGAATGTGGAGGATATGTAAGATGAAATACAAATCTGGTAGCATTTTGTTTTTATTTCACCAATTTAAAAACATATATATATATTTATACCTGAGCGTCAAGCAAAACATTTAAAGGGGAAGAATAATGGAAAGCATTTACAAGAACTTTATCGTAACCATACAATCTTTGAAAAATGGCCCCAGTGGTTAGAGGATCAGATGGAAGGAATGGACCATTTCTCTATGTACTAACTTTATAATTGATCAGGGCCTAATATTTGGTAGGGTTTTGTAGAGGAACACAATTTTTAAAAGATTTCTTATTTGCAACAAACATAACATAAACTTATCTTCAATAAGTTCAATCTCTATCTTATCCACTTCTGATCCTTTCAAAGTAACAACAGGAAGCTTGAGGCAAGTTTGATAAAATATCACGTGAAAGTTTTAATTATTAGCACCATTGAAAGTTTCTATTGCTGTTTTGGTAAGTACTGTGGAATGCAGCAACTGTTAATATGAAATAAATCTGTGCGCACCTCCGCAAATGTCACCAGTTTCATCGTCAATACAATTCTCGTCGTTGCACTCACAAAACTTTCCATAAATCAGTTTGTCATTTCCAGAATTGTTGCAGATGCACCTCCCGCAGTGACATGTGCCTATAAAATGTGAAAAACAAGGGTCACTTAGTATCTGGCAATACGTTGACATTGCTCGCATCAATTCCATTGTCTCACCAGCCTTGCATCATAAAATAGATAGGTTTGGTTTGTTTAATTATAAAAGATATTAGCAATTAGAATCCTACAACACAATCCTCAATGCATTTCCTCCTCTCTACGTTATAATAAAGATTCATTGCACTGTCTCCGACTCTAACTCATTCTTTCTTAGAATCGAACACTAATAAATCCAAGAAGCAAATCAGGAGAAACCGAGAGGGCGGTGAGAACGTGGAATTTGCTGTCATTGGTAGTGGTTGAAGCTGGATAAACACACGAGGGAGAAAGGAATAGAAGGATATGTTGATAGGGTGAGATGAAGTAGGGTGGGAGGAGGCTCATGTGGAGCATAAACACTGGCATGGACCTGTTGGGCCAAATGGCCTGTTTCTGTGCTGTACATTCTGTGTAAAATCTTCAATTTCCTTGCAATTTCAGCCTGTCTTCCTCATACAATCCTGAGACCTTACAAATCCAAGATTCAAGGCACCTAACACTTCTAATTAATTAAGCTATTTTCTTCCTGTCTCCTCAACCATGACAGAGTCCACTATCGTCTTGTGCGCTTACCTCGTTCTTTCAATTGAAGTAAATTCTGTGAAATCCGGCTGAAACAATCTAAAGGATTCATTAATGTAATTGTTTCTGTGATGCTCATAGTTGTGTGGGATTAAACACCAGAGATCTGAATTGAAAGATCTTATCCATGATACAATAGCCCATGTCATTGAAGAACATCAGTGGAAGTCTGGAGCCTACAGTCATTGTTGATCGGACTTGCTAGTTATTCAACAAATTCACTTCTCCTGTTTGAGCTGTGAACTGCAAAGTTCCTCCTTCCTCTTTAATATTTCAATAGTAACTTTCAAAAGAGAATAGCATCTTTGCTTAAAAAGTAACAAAGATTTTCAGGACTATGTGGAAAGAGTAGGGGGAGTGCGACTAATTGGATAGCTCTTTGAGAGAGCCAGCACAGGCATGAAAGACCGAATGACCTCCTTCTCTGCTGTATGATTCTATTCTATGATTACCTGAACAGGGTGTGTAGTGTTACAATATTTCTTTTTAAATATTCATTCCTGGGATATGCATGTCGCTGGCAAGGCCAGCATTTATTACACATCCCTAATTGCCCCTTGAGAAGGAACTCCCTCCCTACAGCACTGTGAGTGTGCCTTCACCACATAGGACTGTAGCGGTTCAAGAAGGCGGCTCACTACCACTTCTTGAACTGCTGCAGTCCATGTGGTGAAGGCACTCCCACAGTGCTGTAGGGAGGGAATTCCAGGATTTTGACCCAGTGACAATGAAGGAACGGCCAATATATTTCCAAGTCGGGATGGTGTGTGACTTGGAGGGGAACTTGGAGGTGATGGTGTTCCCATGCGCCGACTACCCTTGTCCTTCTAGGTGGTAGAGGTCACGGGTTTGGGAGATGCTGCCGAAGAAGCCTAGGCGAGTTGCTGCAGTGCACCTTGTAGATGGTACACACTGCAGCCACGGTGTGCTGCTGGTGGAGGGAGTGAATGTTTAAGATGATGAGAGCAAATTGTTTACTTCAGAGTAAATTGTAAACGTACACTAAAATGCACTGTCAATATGAATCTGACATTTTTCCTCACATGAAAAATGGGAGAAATGTCTTCTAATATAACTGTGGAATACCAGAGTTTGGAAATATGTAAGTCCTAAAGATCTTATTTCATTTGTGGCAATATAAAGTTGGCAGCAAATCATAATGTACCCACCATAACAACCTTTTAATAATCTCTGGCAATTAACAAATCACGAGACAGATATAAATCTCAAAAGTTATATCAATCTTGCTGTGGCGTGCACAATCAGCTGAAAATGGTTGAACAAGCGAGAATCAATCATGATTTAGCAACAAGACATAAGGCCCAAGTTTCAACACGATAAAAAACGGGCGCCCCTCCGAGCTGGGCGCCCGTTTTTCACGCCTAAAACGGCGCCTAAAAAAAAACGTGCGATTCTGGAGCGTTCTGCAGCTCCTTGTCTGCCTGGCGCGGCACCCAGGGGGGGCGGAGCCTACACTCGCGCCGATTTTGTAAGTGGGAGGGGGCGGGTACTATTTAAGTTATTTTTTTTTCCTGCCGGCAACGCTGTGCGTGCGCGTTGGAGCGTTCACGCACGCGCAGTGTGAAGGAAACATTGGCACTCGGCCATTTTTGTAGTTTTTTGTAGCTGTTTAATTTTTGAACATTTTTTAATAAAAGCACATTGCCATCAGCACATCAGCACTTGCAGCCTTCTCACTGTCTCCTTCCCCCCTCCCCCGCGGGAAGAACGGGCGCCTCCTCCCCCCCCCCCCCCCCCGCGGGAAAGAACGGGCGCCTCCTCCTCCCCCCCCCCCGCGGGAAGAACGGGCGCCTCAGGCTGACTGCAGCATTCTCCATGCCTGAAGCACTTTCACACAGGTAGGAAGATGGTTTATTTAATCTTTTCTTTGCTTATAAATGTTTATTCAGGTTGGATTTATTTGTATAATATTTGTAGAAGTATAAATAAGGATTTATTGTAGAATTTAATGAATTCCCTTCCCCCCCGCCCCTCCCCCCCCACCTCGTTCTGGACGCCTAATTTGTAACCTGCGCCTGATTTTTTAATGTGTAGAACAGGTTTTTTCAGTTCGACAAAAATCTTCACTTGTTCCATTCTAAGTTAGTTTGGGGTACGTTTTCACTGTGGAAACTTTGAAATCAGGCGTCAGTGGCCGGACACGCCCCCTTTTGAAGAAAAAATTCTGTTCCAAAGTAGAACTGTTCTACCTGACTAGAACTGCAGAAAATAAAATGTGGAGAATTGCGATTTCTAAGCTAGTCCGTTCTCCACCAGTTGCTCCTAAAAATCAGGTGCAAATCATGTGGAAACTTGGGCCCATAGAGTTATACAGGCCCCAATATGAGCAAAGAGGCTGGGAGGGAGCGGGATGTGGGCAGTGGGTGGAGGGGGGGCAGTTTTGCAGACGAACGGGTTTTCCTCAGGTCCTGCCGAATTTAACGGACAGAGCTTATTAACATTTTTTGCCAGATTGAGAGCATGGCTGGCTATCGGATGGGTAGGTCTTCAGCACCAGGCCTCAGCCAGGGAGCAGAGAGGAGGCAGGGTGGGATTGGAAGAGTAGGAGGGAAGATCAGAGGCCTCAGAAGGGTCAACAATGACAATTTGTATTTATATAGCACCTTTAATGTAGTGAAATGTCCCAAGGGGCTTCACAGGAGTATTCTGAGATTTTTTTTAATTTGACACCGAACTGCACAAGTATAAATTAGGGCAGGTGACTAAAAGCTTGGTTAAAGAGGTAGGTTTTAAGGAGCGTCTTGAAGGAAGAAAGAGAGGTAGAGAGGAGGAGCGGTTTAGGCAGAGAGTTCCAGACCTTAGGGGCCCCGGCAACAGAAGGCACGGCCACCAATGGTTGAGCGGCTATCATCAGGGATGCTCAAGAGGGCAGAATTAGAGGAGCACAGACAGCTTCAGAGGTTGTGGGGATGGTGGGTTGGTGGGGGGGAGGAGATCAGAGGTCAAAGGGGAGATCAGAGGCCTCAGCAGGCTGGGGGGAGATCAGAAGGGTCGTGGAGGGGATGGGGGAGATTGGAAGCCAGAGGGAAGATCAGAGGCACGGTGATGTGAGTTGGAGGGGGTGAGGTTGGTGGCAGCAACCAGGGAGCACAGAGGTGGGAGGAAGGTGTAAGGTTACTAATCTTCAGAAAAGCACAGAAGGAGACCATGAACTAAAAATAGATTAATCCAAGCTTTTGGAATTTAATACAAGCTTTTGGAATTAAGCTGGACAATTAAGGACATTCTGTGGTCAGGAACCAAAACTGACTTTGTGCATAACAACAATGGAGTTGTTACATGAGGCCTGAACTTGATTGACTAGGGTGGGGAAAAACAAGCTCACTGAAGACACCAAGTTTGTAAAAAGACCAGACAACAAAGGAACCACACCAGGTGCACATTTTTGGGGAATGAGGTGTTAAGATGAGAAATCAACTTGAGCCTTGCAAACTCAGTGTGCAAATGGGAAAACAGACGAGTCCATTATTGCAGTCAATCAACTAAGGGGACCACAAAATGTATCAATGCATTCACATTATCAAAACCACAGTAGCGGGAGATCAGTCATAAGGTGAATATAAATATGCGAGCTAGAAGCAGCTCAGGAGACCACGAAGAGACCACGAGGAGATCACGAGTCGGCCAGTTCCATCAGCCGAGCCAGAAGTAGCTCAGAGGTTACTCCATCAGTCGTCCCGCATCGTTCGACAGGAAACAGAAGAGGGGTACCAAAGCAAAGTGAGGTACGGAACGTACACGGAAGGAACAGCACTGCAGAGAATGGCCAGAAGAACCAACCGGTCATGGAACCAATGACCACGAACCTACAATAGCTACAGCCAGGAAGGGTAGTTGTATGTTTTTAGCCAATTTCTCTCAGAAGTCTAGTCCTGTAGTTTTAGTCATTTTTTGTGTGTAATAAAACTGACACTGGGTTAAGCATAAATTTTGTGCCACATGTTGTCCTTTCCTACTATAAGTTCTGAGGCCTAAGGATCAGAGTAGAGTGAAAAACAAACACCCTACAAAGGGATCGGAAAGATCTGTGGGAAGGTGGGAGATTGTGGCTCGGGGGGAGATCATGGCTTGGGGGGTAAAAGGAGCTGGTAAGCTAGATCGAGCAGCTAAATGGAAAGGTGCTGACCTCCTGGACACAGCAGTCCTCGCCTCCCTTTAGCTGCTGGGTTTTCCGAGGTTTGGGAAACCAGCCGGCCAGGATTAAATGCAAACTTGAGATTAAATCTGAAGCATGCAGCCTCATTAAATGACCGACCCGACCCTGTTAAAAACGGGTTCCAGACAGGTTGGGGTCAGGTTTGAGACTCACCCAATCCAACCTCACCCATTTTTGGGTGTTACTCGCCGGGGGAGTGGGGGGGGGTGGTCCGATCCTCAGCCCCGGAGCTAAGTCGTGATCCCCGAGCCAGGCTGATGTTGGGGGGAGGTTAGGGGGGTCAGCACTCCTGCTCCTCCCAGTCCACAAGGATTGCTCCCCCGGGCTGATGGTGGGGAAGGTTGGGGGGTCAGCACGAAGCACTCCTGCTCCCCGTGGCTGGGGTGGTCTCGTTGCAGCCACCGGGAATCCCGAGCCCCAGGACCCCTGGCTGCCTGCAGGTGAAAGTAGAGGCTTCAGCCTCATTATCATATTTAAAATGCAAACCCGCCTCCTAGCAGTGGGTTGGCTGCACCCCTCCCCCTCCCCCACCCCCGCCCCGCTTGAGTGAAAGGCGAAAGTGGGCGGGTTTCACTTCACCTCACTGCTTCCCACACCCGCTCGAACCTCAAAACACTCCGGCCATTGTATAAAAACATATTGTACTGCCACAGGGATTTTACGAGAAAGGTGCCAATGATGGAGTTCAGTTACATGAAGAGACTGGAGAAGCTGGGGCTGTATGATATGTATTATATCAGAGAATGATACAGCACAGAAGGAGGTCATTTGTCCCATCATGCCTGAGCTGGCTCTTTGAAAGAGCGATCCAATTAGTCCCACTCCCCTGCTCTTTCCCCATAGCCATGTACATTTTTCCTTTTCAAGAATATATCCAACTCTCTTTTGAAAGTTACTATTGAATCTGCTTCCACCGCCCTTTCAGGCAGTGCATTCCAGATCACAACAACTCACTACGTAAACCAAATTCTCCCCATCTCCCCCTTTGGTTCTTTTGCCAATGACCTTAAATCTGTGTCCTCTGGTTACCAGCCCTCCTGCCAATGGAAACAGTTTCTCCTTATTTATTCTATCAAAACCCCCTCATGATATTAAACACCTCGATTAAATCTCCCCTTAACATTCTCTGCTCGAAGGAGAACAAGTTTAGCTAAGTATAATATGTTCACATTTTGATTTTATTTTGCAGTTCAAAAACATTGCACAATCCTATCATTAAATGACATTTAACAAGATCTTCACGAGAAAATAATTGGACTTTTCTCTCACTTGTCATTGTTTTTTTTTGCTGCTCAGATCAGTGCGAAACACAAATGAATCAACTCTTGGTTCTTTCTCTTGACATTACATCAGTTTATATTCATGTTTATAATTTTGTTAAACTTGTACAAAGATGTACAAAGACACAGAAAAGGGACAGGAAACAGGGTGAATGCCTCTCTGATTCTGGAGTTCCTGCACTTCACTGCAGTATTACTTCTGTTACTCTATCCTCTGAAAATATGGGCCCTGATGACTAGATATCACTGTAAATCCAGGGGGAAGGAGCAGGGGGAGTGGGACTAATTGGATAGCTCTTTCAAAGAACTGGCACAGGCACGATGGGCTGATTGGCTTCTTTCTGTGCTGTGTGATTCTATGATTTCAGAATAGATAATGAGCTGGGGACATGAGTTCAAATCCCACCATGGCAACAAATAAATCGGAAATTAAAAAGCTAGTATCAGTAATGGTGATCTGGGTCTCAATTTCCCCCAGTGATTTGCGCCATTTTTTTGGTGTGGGCCGCTGTTTTTGGCCTAAGTTAAAAAACCTAAGTTTTCCCGATCAATTTGCACCAGCGTAATTCAGTTACTTACAAATTTTTTAGGCACAATTTTTTTTTCAGCCAAAGGGGGTGTAATCTGCCACCCTCGCCAGTTCTGGCCAGTTAGGCAAGTTTGGCCAGCTGAGAGTTACTCCAGTTCTTCTTAGGCCAGCGTATGTGGTCTCTGTAGAAAAACCTTTTGGAAAGTTAAGGAAATCGGCGCAGGTAGTAAATCAGTGCAGCAGATGCCCGGACAGCGGCAGTAGGAGAGGTAAGAGAGTGGGAGGGAGGGGGGGAAGCCTTTCGGGTATAGTTAGGTGCAAGGACCGGGATGGAGGAGGCCGTTCAGCCTGGGATAGGTGCGGGGACCTGGACCGGGAGGCCGTTCAGCCTGGGATAGGTGCGGGGACCTGGACCGGGAGGCTGCTCGGCCAGGGATAGGTGCAGGGACCGGGACCGGGAGGTCGTTCAGCCTGGGATAGGTACGGGGACCTGGACCGGGAGGCTGCTCGGCCAGGGATAGGTACCGGGACCGGGAGGCCATTCGACCTGGGCTAGGTGTGGGGGAGCGGACCGGGAGGCCATTCGACCTGGGCTAGGTGTGGGGGAGCGGACCGGGAGGCCATTCGACCTGGGCTAGGTGTGGGACTGAGAGGGAGGAGGCCACTCGGCCAGGACTAGATGCGGGACTGGGAAGGAGAAGGCCAGGGCTAGGTGCGGGGGAGCGGAACGGGAGGACCTCCGGCCTGGGATAGGAGCAGGGACCGGCACCGGCATCGGCATCGGGAGGGGGGTGGGGGGCAGACTTTAATAATTTAATGGAGGTAAGTTGCTGCAATGTATTTGTACTTGTGAAGTTGCTGCAATGTATTTTAATGTGTTTGTGCAGATTGCTGTGAGCTGGCTGTATGTTTCACTTTCTAGCCTCAGCCCGCAATGTATCCCTGGTTACCGGGGCAACTCGATCTTTTTGGCACAGATCAAGGCTCCACCTCCAAAACTAAAAGACAGGTTAGGCTGCGCCAAAATGAAGAAAACAAATGGGGAAACTTGGAACATTTATTTTTGGCAGACTTGGGCCCCCCCCCAAAAAGGCGTAACTCTTCAAGTATGCCAAAAAAAAGATTTTGAGAAAATTGAGCCCCATGAAACTACCGATTGTCCTTAAAAAAAAATCTGGTTCTTTATGTCCTTTAAGGAAGGAAATCTGCCACTTACCTGGCCTGGCCTATATGTGATTCCAGACCCACAGCAATGTGGTTGATTCTTAACTGCCCTCTGAAATGGCCTAGCAAGCTACTCTGCACCAAACCACTGCAAAGGAATACCTTCACCAGATGGACTGCATCAATTCAAGAAGGCGGCTCACCACCACCTTCTCGAGGGCAATTAGTGATGGGCAATAAATGCTGGCCTTGCCAGCGACACCCACATCCCAGGAACTAATAAATAAAACTAAGTGTGACAGGAAATAAATGTGACAGGAAGTATGTGTGACACTTACAATAAATGCATGCTATATGCAAGACTTTTAATATATTATAGATAACATGTAGCAAAATGATTAAAATATCCATGCTTAAAGACAAATATTAATGTATTGGACTGGCGAGGCACAGCGAATCACTTCACGTTTCTGCAAGAGTAACATTTTTACGGGACTCAGATTTTTTTGGCTTATTTCAAGTAAGTAAAAGAATGTTTCAGTTTGAATTAAAATCTGTAATAATCTGTAACAGTGATCCTCACCTGCATTAGAACATACCAGACCCTCTGAACTGCGGCACATCTCATTGCTTTTCCTCTTTGGGATGTTACAAGTCTTGGGATAATGGCAAGCATTCCCAAACCAGCCTTGGTCACAATTGCATTTTCCACAATCGCATTTCCCGTGCCCTAGGAGAAGCACAAGAGAAGCAAACAGGTCATAAATGTTCCCTGTGCGATAAGAGTCACTTCAAAATGAAAATTCACAAAATATTTTCAATAGTTTAAAAACAGTCAATAAATTCAAGTTACATGACCTTGCTGATATGCTATGGGTTACCAGTGCACAAGTGTTTGATGCGTTTCGTACTTAATGCGTTTCTTTAAAATTTCATTCTCTGCTTAAAAATAAATAGGTTTCACACCTCCGCTAAAATGGAAGAGAGAAGAATTTCAAACTAATGTAATCATTCTCAGTAATCTCTGTCCTTGGCCTCTTACACTTTTCCAATGAAGCTTAATGTAAGCTCGAGGAACAGCACCTCATCTTTTGATTAGGCACTTTAAAGCCTTCCAGACTCACCATCGAGTCCAACAATTTCAGATTGTAACCTCTGCCCCAATTATTTCAGATGGCAGCTGCTAGTAATGAGTCAGCCATTCCCATTTACACCTCCTCCAGACCCATTTTTTGTTTCATTACTTGTTCCATTACCATCTCATTTCGGCTCGCACCATCATCACTTTTGTCATTTAATCGATCCTGCCTTCCACCTTACCACAGACCTTCCCTTTTATTCTTTCTTCGCCTTGCATTCGCTTAAAACCTGTTACATCTCTAACTTTTTCAAGTTCTGACAAAAGGTCATCGACCTGAAACATTAACTCTGTTTCTCTCTCCACAGATGCTGCCTGGGACCTGCTGAGTGTCTCTAGCATTTTCTGTTTTTATTTCAGATTTCCAGCATCCGCAGTATTTTGCTTTTGCAACATTCTTATGGGATTATCCCATGGTATACCTACATGGTCAAAGACTAACCCAACACTACTCATTCAGGTACACCTGCAGTATTCTAACATATTATAGGAACATAAGAACAGGAGGAGGCTGTTCAGCCCCTCAGGCCTGTTCCACCATTCAGTTACATATTGCCTGATCTGTATCTTAACTCTATCGACCAGCCTTGGTTCCATAACCTTTAAAGTCTTTACCCACCAAAATCTATTAATCTTAGTTTTGACATTTTCAATTGACCCCCAACCTCAACAGCTTTTTGGGGAGAGAGTTCCAGTTTTCCACTACTCTTTGTGTGAAGAAGTGCTTCCTGACATCACCCCTGAATGACCTGGCTCTAATTTTAAGGTGATGCCCCCTTGTTCTGGATTCCCCCACCAGAGGAAAAAGTCTCTCTCTATTTACCCTATCAAATCCTTTAATTATCAACACCTCAATTAGATCACCTCTTAATCTTCTATAAGTGAGGGAGTGCAAGCCGAGTCTGCAACCTGCCCTCGTAATTTAACCCTTTTAGCCCCGGTTTCGATCTGGTGAATCTGCGCTGCACCCCGTACAAGGCCAATATATCCTTCCTGAGGTGCGGGGCCCAAAACTAAATGCAGTACTCTAAGTAGGATCTGACCAGAGCTTTATGTGACCGATGAAAGGTTCTACCCAAGACATCAGCCTATTTTTCTATTTCAGCTGTTGATTGAGCCGGTGTGTATTACAACAACAATAACTTGTATTTATATAGCATCTTAAATGTAGTGAAACATCTCAAGGCGCTTCACAGGATTATTATGAGATTTTTTTTTTAAATATAGGCTACATTACATAGGATGCTGGCATTTGTAGCCTACTCAAGCCTCCTCCCGTCTTTCCTCATCTAACTTTATCAGCATAACCCTCTATTCCCTTCTCCCTCAGATGCTTGTCTAGCCTCCCCTTAAATACATCTCCACTATTCACTTTAACCACTCCCTGTGCTAGCGAGTTTCACATTCTCACCACTCTTTGGGTAAAGAGGTTTTTTCTGAATTCCCTATTTAATTTCTTGGTGACTATCTTAAATTGATGGCCTCGAGTTATGTTCTTCCCCACAAGTGGAAACACTCTCTCTGTATTCACTCTATCAAAACCCTTTCATAATTTTAAAGACCTCTATTAGGTCACCCCCTCAGCCTGAGAAAAGAGATCAAGCCCGTTCATTGTTTCCTGATATGTATACCCTCGCATTCCTTTTATCATTCTTGTAAATCTCTGCACCCTCTCCAGTGCCTCTGTAGCCTTTTTATAATATGGCGACCAGAACTGTACGCAGTGTGGTCTAATAAAGGCTCGATACAGGTTTAGCATAGCTTCCCTACTTTTCAATCTATACCTCTAGAAATAAACCCTAGTTCTTGGTTTGCTTTTTTTTAATCCAACTATTTTCTATTTTTATTCCAATACCTATCAGTTTAAGTAATGTAATGAATTGAATTCTGTATTTTTGACCAATGCTGCACGTGGAATTATACCATTTCTTCTTTAATTACAAAATGTTCAAGTAATAATTACAAAGTAATGAAGAGGTTCAGCAGTCTATTTTTCAAAAAGCATTATTCGATGCATCATTAAGTCAGGTAATGAAGATCAGTTGATTATGGCGCGGAAATCTTAAACAAGTCCATCACTAGGAAACTGAATTGAACAACAAGCTACTACAGTGATTTAAAAATAAACCACATTTCATAATAACTAAAAAAAATATTAAATCGTGTAAGAATTGGATCGAATGTGCAGGTCTCGGCAATGATGCCTGATGCTAACTGTGATGCAATGAACAGCCGGAATATTTTTTAAGCAAATAACTAATGATTGTTGCTTATGGGGAAGGTACAGAGCAGCATGAACCTTCTGGAATGATGCCAGAAATATCAGGGCTCAAATAAGGTAAATCACTTGGAGAAAATTGCAAATGCTAGAAATGAGAAATAAAAGCAGAAAATGCTGGAAATGCACAAAGAGTCTGACAGAAACGGAACGGGAAAGATGGGTTGATGTTTTGGAAGAATACCTCGCTCAGATCTGTTCTGATTAAGGATTCAACCAGGAACATTATCTTATCTGATTCCTTCAAAATAGTAGATTTCCTCTCGGCAAAGCAGAAAAAAGAAAAGAAAAAGACTTGCATTTCTATAGCGCCTTTCACGAGCTCGGGAGGCCCAAAGCGCTCAACAGCCAATGAAGTACTTTTTAAGTGTAGTCACTGTTTTAATGTAGGAAATGCGGGAACCAATTTGTGCACAGCAAGCTCCCACAAACAGCAATGTGATAATGACCAGAGATAATCTGTTTTAGTGATGTTGGTTGAGGGATAAATATTGGTTTTAAACACTGTTATATATGTGAACTTGTATTTATTCTGTACAGCCACCAGAGGGCTCATTCCCCAGAGTCCCAAGGGATCCCATAATCCCTTAGAAGCACAGGTATTTAAGAAGGCTTCACAGGTTGGAGAGGCACTCTGGAGACATGCAATAAAAGACAAAGGTCATGCCTTACTTTGAGCTCACAGTATTCAGTCTGACTCATTCTCCATACACACAACTGGCGACGAGATACAGATAGCAAACCCAAAGATGCAGAGAACAGTGGGCACCCTGGAGAAATTTTCAGAGGGAGATGATTGGGGAACTTTTGTGGAGCGACTCGACCAATATTTTGTGGCCAACGAGCGAGATGGGGAAGAGAGCGCTGCCAAACGAAGGGCGATCCTCCTCACCGTCTGTGGGGCACCAACGTATGGCCTCATGAAGAATCTCCTCTCTCCAGCGAAACACATGTAGAAATCATACGACAATTTGTGCACACTGGTCCAAGAGCATTTGAACCAGAAGGAAAGCATTCTGATGGCGAGGTACCGACTCTACATCCACAAAATGTCTGAAGGCCAGGAAGTGGCGAATTATGTCGCCGAGCTAAGATGCCTTGCAGGACATTGTGAATTTGAAGGACATTTGGAGCACATGCTCAAAGACTTTTTCGTACTTGGCATTGGCCACGAAACCATACTTCGCAAACTTTTGACTGTAGACACCGCAACCTTGAGTAAGGCCATAGCGATAGCCCAGGCGTTCATTGCCACCAGTGACAATGCTAAGTAAATCTCTCAGCACACAAGTGCTGCTACAAGTACTGTGAACAAAGTGATGTTGTTTTTGAATCGTAACTTACAGGGCAGGTCACACATACCTGCAGCTACACGTCCGCAGCTCACAGTCCACCATCAAGGGTGATGAATCCAAG
The DNA here is from genome assembly GCF_044704955.1 of Pristiophorus japonicus. Lineage (NCBI taxonomy): Eukaryota > Metazoa > Chordata > Chondrichthyes > Pristiophoridae > Pristiophorus > Pristiophorus japonicus. Next base: position 45,304,767 of record NC_091986.1, on the reverse strand, counting down.
GCCATCAACATCTTGTTGGTGCTGTGGGGATGATCATCGTTTCCATTCATGCCGATTCAAAGGATACGTTTGCAAGGGCTTTGGAACAATGGGACAACTCCAACGAGCTGCTAAGTCTGTTAAACCTGCAAACCACCATGCTGCAGAGGAGGATCATGACGAAACAGAGCCTCAGACCGAGGAGACAGAGGTACATGGGGTGCACACATTCACCATGAATTGTCCCCCGATAATGCTGAATGTTGAACTAAATGGACTCCCGGTGTCAATGGAGCTGGACACGGGTGCAAGCCAGTCCATCATGAGCAAAAAGACTTTCGAAAGGTTGTGGTGCAACAAGGCCTCAAGGCCAGTCTTAACTCCAATTCGCACGAAACTAAGAACTTACACAAAAGAACTGATTCCTGTAATCGGCAGTGCTACCGTAAAGGTCTCCTACGATGGAGCGGTGCACAAGCTACCACTCTGGGTGGTACTGGCCGATGGTCCCACGCTGCTCGGCAGGAGCTGGCTGGGAAAGATACGTTGGAACTGGGACGACGTCCGAGCACTATCGCCCGCTGATGACATTGCGTGTGCCCAGGTCTTAAACAAATTTCCTTCACTATTCGAACCAGGCACCGGGAAATTCCAAGGAGCAAAAGTGCTGATCCACCTAATTCCGGGGGCGCGATCCATCCATCACAAGGCGAGAGCAGTACCGTACATGATGAGAGAAAGGGTAGAGATCGAGCTAGACAGACTGCAATGAGAGGGCATCATTTCACCGATCGAGTTCAGCGAGTGGGCCAGTCCTATTGTCCCAGTCCTCAAGGGAGACGGTACCATCAAAATCTGTGGCGATTACAAAGTAACTATCAATCGTTTCTCCCTGCAGGACCAATACCCACTACCAAAAGCCAACGACCTCTTAGCAACGCTGGCGGGAGGAAAGACGTTCACGAAGCTGGATCTGACTTCAGCCTACATGACGCAGGAACTGGAGGAATCATCGAAGGCCCTCACCTGCATCAACGTGCACGGTCTTTTTGTTTATAACAGGTGCCCATTTGGAATCCGATCAGCGGCGGCGATATTCCAGAGAAACATGGAAAGTTTACTGAAGTCGGTCATGCACACTGTGGTCTTCCAGGACGATATCTTGGTCACAGGTCGGAACACAGTCGAGCATTTGCAGAACCTGGAGGAGGTTCTTCGTCGACTCAACCGCGTGGGGCTCAGGTTAAAACACTCGAAGTGCATTTTCCTAGCACCTGAAGTGGAGTTCCTGGGAAGGAGGATTGCGGCGGACGGCATCAGGCCCACCAACGCGATGGTGGCCAGAGAACATGACGGAGCTGCAGTCGTTTCTGGGACTCTTGAACTACTTTGGTAACTTCTTACCGGGTTTCAGCATCCTGCTGGAACCACTACATGTCTTACTATGAAAAGGAGACGAATGGGTTTGGGGCAAAAGCCAAGAAAATGCCTTTGTAAAAGTGAGAAAATTGTTATGCTCAAACAAATTGCTTGTGTTGTATGATCCATGTTAGCGTTTGGTACTAGCATGTGATGCGTCGTCATATGGTGTCGGGTGTGTATTGCAACAAGCTAATGATTTTGGGAAACTGCAACCAGTTGTTTTTGCATCCAGGAGTCTGTCTAAGCCTAAGAGAGCCTACAGCATGATTGACAAAGAAGCATTAGCGTATGTCTATGGGAAAATGCATCAATAATTGTTTGGGTTAAAATTCGAATTGGAAACTGACCATAAGCCACTTATATCCCTGTTTTCCGAGAGTAAAGGGATAAATACCAATGCATCGGCCTGCATCCAGAGATGGGTGCTCACGTTGTCCGCATACAACTACGCCATCCGCCACAGGCCAGGCACAGAAAACTGTGCCGATGCTCTCAGTAGGCTGCCATTGCCCACCATGGGGGTGGAAATGGCGCAGCCCACAGATCTAGCCATGGTTATGGAAGCATTTGCGAGTAAGCAATCACCTGTCACTGCCCGGCAGATCAAAACCTGAACAAGCCAGGACTCCTTATTATCTCTTGTCAAAAGCTGTGTGCTTCACGGGAGCTGGTCCAGTGTCCCAATGGAAATGCAGGAAGAGATAAAGCCGTTCCAGCGGCGCAATGATGAAATGTCTATACAGGCAGACTGCCTTCTGTGGGGCAATCGAGTAGTGGTCCCCAAAAAGGGCAGAGACACCTTCATCAATGACCTCCACAGGACCCACCCAGGCCTTGTAATGATGAAAGTGATAGCCAGATCCTACGTGTGGTGGCCCGGTCTCGATGTGGACTTAAAGTCCTGCGTTCACAGATGTAATACATGCTCACAGTTAAGCAATGTACCCAGGGAGGCGCCGCTAAGTTTATGGTCTTGGCCTTCCAAACCGTGGTCTAGGGTACACGTTGACTATGCAGGCCCATTCTTGGGTAAAATGTTCCTTGTGGTTGTAGACGTACACGCCAAGTGGATTGAATGTGAGATAATGTCGGCTAGCACATCCGCTGCCACTACTGAAAGCCTGCGGGCCATGTTTGCCACACACGGCTTACCCGATGTCCTGGTGAGCAACAACGGGCCATGTTTTACCAGCGCTGAGTTCAATGAATTCATGACCTGTAACGGGATCAAACATATCACATCTGCCCCGTTTAAACCAGCGTCCAATGGTCAGGTAGAGAGAGCAGTGCAAACCATCAAGCAATGCTTGAAGAGGGTAACTGAAGGCTCACTGCAGACTCGCCTATCCCGAGTCCTGCTTAGCTACCACACGAGACCACACTCACTCACTTTGATTCCACCTGCTGAACTGCTCATGAAAAGAGCACTCAAGACAAGGCTCTCGTTAGTTCACCATGATCTACATGAACAGGTAGAGAGCAGGCGGCTTCAACAAAGTGCATACCACAATAGCGCAAATGTGTCACACGAGATTGAAATCAATGATCCTGTATTTGTTTTAAATTATGGACAAGGTCCCAAGTGGCTTCCCGGCACTGTCCAAAGAGGGGAGCAGGGTGTTTCAGATCAAACTTTCAAATGGACTCATTCACCGGAAACACTTGGACCAAATCAAACCCAGATTCACGGACTACCCTGAGCACCCGACCTTGGACCCTACCTTTTTGATCCACCAACACACACACCAGTGGCAACCGACACCACGGTTGACCACGAAGCAGAACCCATCATCCACAGCAGCCCTGCAGGGCCCAACACACCAGGCAGTCCAGCATGGCCAGCTGCACAGCAGCCCAGTGAGGGCCCAACAAATGATTCAACAACACCAGCTTTCACACCAAGATGATCAACCAGGGCAAGAAGGGCCCCAGATCGACTCACATTGTTAGTAGTTACACTATTGACTTTGGGGGAAAATGTTGTTCCAAATGTGGACTTGTGTTTACTCTGTACCAGAGGGCTCATTTCCCAGAGTCCCAAGGGATCCCATAATCCCTTAGAAGCACAGGTATTTAAGAAGGCCTCACAGGTTGGAGAGGCACTCTGGAGACCTGCAATAAAAGACTATGGTCACACTTTACTTTGAGCTCACACTATTCAGTCTGACTCTTTCTCCATACACAACAAACACCAGGGAGAACTCCCCTGCTCTTGTTCAAAATAGTGGTCGTGGGATCTTTTACATCTAACTGAGAGGGCAGGCAGGGCTTCGGTGTAACTGTGCAGCACTCCCTCAGTACTATACTATGAAGTGTCAGCCTAGATTTTGTGCTTAAATCACTGGAGTGGGACTTGAACCCACAACCCTCTGACTCTGAGTGAGAATGCTATCCACTGAGCCATGAATATTCTATGAAGATTCTGGGCTGTAGTTTTGGCTTTGCTCATTTTGGGACGGTAATGGCAGCGGGGCAGTAATAGCGGTAGAGTTTGCGCCCGGAAACAGTTTGCACCTCAGTCAGAAAAATTCAGCAGCTGGGCCCTGAGTGTGGGGTAGAGTGGTAAGGGAGGCGTTGCAGATCTCTCTTAGGGTGCTACGCCGGCTGAGCATGCGAAAATCCCAATCTTAACAGCTGGCCTCCGAGCGCTCTAAGAGAGGCCTGTGGAGAAAAAAATTCTGAAAAAAACACCAAAAACATTCGCAAAAAATATATCATGCCACCACAACATTAATCACGAAAAAAATAAAAAAACAGTCACGCTTATCTGAGGTGAACATTACTTACCCCACTGCAGCCGGTATAGGTTTTCACTGGCGGTCCCTGTACAGCGCTCTATAGAGCGCTACAGATCGGGCAAGAGCCAAAAATCAAGCCGGTGTGACAACCAGGGGCATTGTACACCAGCTAACCTTTTGCGGGCGGTACTGCTCTGAGCCCTACCGAGACAGGCCCCGAAAATCCCAGCGGGGCGTTGGAAACTGTCCACCCGCCCAGAACAGCTTACCGCCGCCATTGCCACCCCTTCGGGGCGAGAACTGAGGCGACAACAAGCCGAAAATTCAGCCTCAATGTTTTATACCAATTAGAGGTTCAGTACCATCAATTGCAGAATGAATTATACTGCTCAGGGGGAACAGATCTTAATATAGCCTAACCCTTTAAAACCACAAGAACTAAATCGAACAGGCAACAGGGATTAAATTCCAGTTGCTGAGGGAAGTTTTCAGATTTGCAGGTCTTTATAAATTCTCAGTCCAGGTCAGGGGAAACCAGTATGAAATTTAAACTATCGGGTACCTAACCGGCAGAGCACGGTGAATCTACGATGCACCCTCTCCAAGGACAAGAACCATCCTGAGGTGTGGTGTCCAGAACTGAATGCAGTGCTCCCGATAGAGTCCGAACAGAGCTCTGTACAACTGAAGCATCCCTCCCGTCCCGTTGTATTCCGGTCCCTCGAGATAAAGGCCAACATTCCATTGGCCATTCGAATTACTTTTTGTATCTGTCCAATAGCCTTTAGTGATTTTTGTACATGGACACCTTTGGCCTAGAAATTGGGGGTGGGGCAGTAATTCTCAGGAGGCACGAGACTTTGTGCCGGGGCGGAAGACTCGCCTCTTGCGATAAATTGGGGTTACTGCCCCCGAAATAAAGTGGAGCGCTAAATCAAGTGCTCCACTTCCTTCCTGAGGCGGGAGCGCTACGCACTGGCTCGAGTAGCGCTGCTGCATACGAGGGGCTCTTCCCTGAATTAAATGGAATGACCCAAGCTGCATACTCTGTGTAATGGGAACTCACCTACCTGGACCACCAGGGAGCGGGGGTGCCACGTGATTAGCGGTTCTCAAGCAGAGTGCGGGACTGAGCGATCGCAGCACTGACACCGCGACCAAAGCGGCACAGGAGTGTGAAGCAAAACAGGAGATTTTATTCAGCAGCAGCTGGCCACCTCCCCTTTAACTTTCGCCCCGGTAGCAGCCGGTAGCCCAGCACATGCCCCCTGAAGCTATCGCTGTCATCGCCCCGTGCTGCTGCAGGGGTCCGAAACATAATTTCGGGGCTGTGACGCTAACGGAGTGTTGCGCACAGCGATGATGTCATGATCTCAGAGCGCAGGATATCGGAACACAATGCCGTAGCACCATCGCTAAATCTCCACCCAATTTATCGGGAGTTGTTAGTGGCGCCGTGCACGGTCGCAGAGTCATTTGCGGCCCATTAGCACCCCCGTGGGGATGCACATGACCCCAATTTCTCCCCCTTTGCTCTTCCATAGTTCCGAGCCTCTCACCATTAAGAAAATATTCCGATATGTGTTACTCAGATGCAATGGATAACCTCACAATTCCCCACATTGAACTTCCTGCTCTGTTCCACACAACTTAACATGCCTCCTAACTTAGTGTCATCTGCAAACTTGGATATACAACAACAACAACAACATGTATATCAGTAATGTTAGCAGTGCCTCGGTGGGTCGCACTCTCAGCTCTGAGTCAGAAGATTTAGGGTTCAAACCTAAACCACTTGAACACAAAAATCTAGGCTGACACGCTAGTGCAGTAATGAGGGAGTGTTGTATTGTCCAAGGGGCAGTACTGAGGGAGCGCTACATTGTCGGAGGGGTAGTACTGAGGGAGTGCTGCACTGTCGGAGGGGCAGTACTGAGGGAGTGCTGCACTGTCGGAGGGGCAGTACTGAGGGAGCGCTGCACTGTCGGAGGGGCAGTACTGAGGGAGCGCTGCACTGTTCTTTCAGATGATATGTTAAATTGAGACTCTGTCTGCTCTCTCAGGTGGACGTGAAAGATCCCATGACACTATTTCGAAGAAGAGCAGGGGAGTTATCCCTGGTGTCCTGGCCAATATTTATCCCTCAATCAATGTCGCTAAAGCAGATTATCTGCTCATTGTCATGTTGCTGTTTGTGGGAGCTTGCTATATGCAAATTTTCCACTGCATTTCCTACATTAAAACAGTGACTACACTTCAAAAGTATTTCATCGGCTGTAAAACGCTTTGGGGCATCCTGAAGTCGTAAAGGCACAATAGAAATGCAAGTTTTTCTATTTTTTTTTTTAAAAAGCATCCAACTCTGAACATAGCAATAAGACGACATTGCACTATATTCCCCTACCAATCAAAACCCTGGTTACACCACACGGAGCACTGTGCTCAGTTCTGGTCTCCATATACTTTGGTTAGACCACACTTGGAGCACTGTGCGCAGTTCTGGTCTCCATATTACAAAAAGGATATAGAGGCACTGAGAAAGGTACAAGAAAGATTTACAAGGATGACTCCAGAAGTGAGAGGGTACAACTATCTAGAAAGATTGAACAGACTGAGGCTTTTTTTCTCTAAAAAAGAGAAGGCTGAGGGGTGACCTGATGGAGATCTTTAAAATTATGAAGATGTTCGATAAGGTAGATGTAGAAAAGATGTTTCCACTTGGGGGGGGGGGGGGGGGGTGGGGAGGGAGAGCAAAATTAGGGGGGCCATCAATATAAGATAGTCACTAATAAATCCAATCGGGAATTCAGGAGAAACTTCTTTACCCAGAGAGTGGTGAGAATGTGGAACTCGCTACCACAGGGAGTGGTTAAGGTGAATAGCAAAGGGGAAGCTAGATAAGCACATGAGGGTGAAAGGAAAAGCGGGATATGCTGATAGGGTGAGATGAAGAGATGGGAGGAGGCTCGTGTGGAGCATAAACACCGGCACGGACCAGTTGGGCCAAATGGTCTGTTTCTGTGATGTACATTCTACGGGCTCAATTTTTGCCACCAGTGGGCGCTGTTTTTTTGGCATCTGCTGATTTTTTTGAGGCAATCTTAATTTTGAAAATTTCCTCAAAGTTTGTACGCCGGTGGCAACTGTCAGCGCCATATTTTTTGTATGCCAGATTTTTTGCCACAGGTCTGGGCGAAAACTGATTTCCGTGCTGTTTTTAGCTGTTTTTGGCCATTTAAGCGATTTTCCCCAACACTGATTTTTTTTAAGGACGGCGCAGAGTGGTCTTAAGTACCAATCAGAAAAACCTGATGTTAACTTAAGGAAATCGGCGCTCAGGTCTGCATCAGAGCTGTGTCTTTGCAGATCAGTCTTGTTCATAAAGAGTTTATAATGATCATCTTTTTACATTAAAGATTACTTAATTGTTCTGGTGTTTGGCTCCTGCTCCCGGCCCCACTTCAATCCCGGGCCGAATGGGCCCCCAATCCCGGCCCCACTCCAATCCCAGGTTGAATGGGCCCCCAATCCCGGCCCCGCTTCAATCCCGGGCCGAATGGGCCATCAATCCTGGCACCACTGCAACCTCGGGCCGAATGGCTCCCAATCCCGGCTCCGCTTCAATCCCGGACCGGATGCCCCCCACCCTCCCGATCCTGCTTCAATCCCTGGCTAGATGGCCTCCCCCCGCTCTAATCCCAGGCCGAATGGATCCCCCTCCCCACTTCCGATCCCACTTCAATCCCAGTCCGATTGGCTCCCCCCGCCTCAATCCTGGGCCAAATGCTCGACCTCCCGGTCCTGCTGCAATCCAGGTCAATTCCCCCCCCCCCCCCCTCCCCGCCGCTGCAAGCCCTGGAACTTCAACTCGCAGATAGGTCGAGTTTCAGCCCTCAATGTGTCTCTCATTACCCTCGCAACCTCAGCTTTTGGTGCAAACTTGAAACTCCACCCCCAGATTTAACTTCGGGTAACACAGCGCCAAAATGAAATTTTACTTTGGCGAAAGTGTCAACTTTTTTTTCTGATGCAATCGGGCACAAAGAAATCAGCCGTTAATCCTCCTGAGCGCCATAAATCGGCAAAGTTCAAAACTGAGTCCTATGTCATTCCATGTAGGAGGTTGTGATTATCTTTGTGCTCAGAGTCCACCCAGCTGACCTTTGTGGAGGATTCACTGTAGCTCCCAGTGTTGGTGAGGACACACTCTCTTGATGCCTTTTCTTATCACTGTTAATGACACTCATCACGCTGTTCCAGCAGTAGCTTCCCTTTGTCTCCCAGGCTTTACAGAAACCTTATTAATCAACGAAAGGAAATTAAGGTTCCCTTTTGCTGAATCATCATGTTAGTATCCTTGCAATTTGTATCAGTATCCACCAGTGAACCAATCGCCCAACACTGCAATCAATTGATGTTCAACCATGTGAATCCAGTCACCATGAATCTGGTTACTATTCATTCTTTGGAATCTATCAACTTTCAAGTCTGCATAGCTCACTCAAAAAAATCAATTCCTTTCCACAGAACTGCAAACCAGTAATTTGACACTGATGAGTTACTGATCCCAGGCCAAATGGCTTCACGCACATGCCGGCTCGCTGCCTTTCCCGGGCAGACTTTAAGGCTAAGGTAGGATTTACTTCTTTTTGCCGGATTTACTTCTTTTTCTTAACTGCTCACAAGGTTTTTCAGAGCTGACCTAAGTGGATTTGGAGTACGTTTTTGCTGGCCAAAGTGACATAAATGGCCAAAACTGTCATAAGTGTCTGGGAACGTTCTCTTTTGAAAAAAAAACTGAACGAAAAAAAATCGTACCGAACTGACTTACTCTGGAGCAAAGCTTTTGGGGAAAGTGGCATTTTCTAACTTACGCCAGAAAAAACAACTTACTCCAAAAATATTGATGCAAGTCATGGCCAATGTTGGGCCCCATATTACCGTGCTGAACAAATAAAAGTTCAAATTGGCACTAATATGAAACAAAGCCTGGCAATGCAAAACTAGCGGAATCACCAATCCATGGAGTCAAGCACAAGGGCCATAATTTGCGGCCCCTACAGGCGTGTACGTGGTGCGCACGCAGCCGCAGGGGCCACACAAGTTCCGGGTTTAGGCACGCGTGAAAACCCGGAACTTGCGATCTGTCAAGAATCTTCTTGACAGCTCGCACGCATTCCCCGGGAAAGGGGCTCCGCGGGCGGAAAGTTGGGCTATTTGCCCGACTCTGTCCAGTGAATGCTCATGAAATTCTTTTGCCCACTAAAAGCAGGCATAAGGCCTGATTTTACCTACATAAGCGTTTGAAAAAATATAAAAATAAAATTTTAGCCATCATTTATACATTCGAAGCCCTGTGCAATAAGGGAAGTTCATTTTTAGCCCTGTTAAAACATGTAAATTTATTTTTCAAAAAAATTACATTTTTGGTTTAATTATTTAATTAAATAGCATGTTAATTCATTTAAAAAATGTAATGTTTTAAAATTTTATTTGAAGTATAGATGTATTTATTGGGGTATTCCCATTCATGTTTATGTACATATGGAATCCCCATATGTATGAATGGGGATTCCCTCTGCCATTGGTTGGGCCGGCCCAAGTAATCCCAGGGGTGTTTGTAAACTGCCTGCGCCCCTGAGATACGTGGGCCTCTACCCGCGGGTACCCGGAGAGACCCAGGACCGCGAGTCCCCGTACCTCCCGAACTACCAGCATTTTATCTGCGGATCAGAGGCACTTCCCCGCGGGAAGCCTCCGACTGAAATTCAGGGCCAATATTTCTGCTGCTGCTGCCCTGATTAACCCATTCCACACTGGTCTATTACGGTCTCAATAGCTATTATCCATCACTTTCTCACAATTGAAGTTAAACTGACAGGTCTGCCGTTACCTGGTTTCTCTCTCACCCTCCCTTCTTAAAGAAAGGAGTGACAAAAGCAATTCTCCAATCCAAAAGCACAATTCCTGAATCTAGAGCGTTTTCGACAATTATGAATAAGGCATCTGCAATTTCTCCACCTTTTCCTTTTACTACTGTCCTGGAGATTTGTCAATATTAAATCCCATTATTTTAACCATTACCATTTTTTAAAACTTATATTAAATCCACTAAGTTCCTCACTTTGATTTATTTTTAGGATCCCTTGTACCACAGGTATTTTATCCTTTTCCTCTGCTGTGAAAACAGATATAAATTCCTCCTGCAACAAGTCTGCAATTTTCTTATTATCCATTATATTCTCGCCTGCATCCATCTTTAATGCATTCCCCGTCACCACTCTTTTGTGCTTTGCTTTGTTATTTTTGATCAGTTGCTTCGTATCCCTTTGTTGCTTTTTATAGCACTTCCACTTTTCCTTGTATTTGCGCAAGTGATTAAAACAACGAGAATTGACACTCCGACTCTGGTGGACACACACCGACCGCCATTTAAACTCAGGAGCTGATTGTGGCGGAAAACGCAATGGCCGGAAACAGGGCTGGCACTGTGAAGGGCCTCTCTGCCTTCGAGAGGGAGCTGGACCATTTCCTGGCTGGGGCAGAGATGGCATTATATAGAATGTCAGTGTCTTTACGGAGAACTGCTGGCCCGTGCGATCTCCTCCACTGGTCTCGATCGCCTCAGGGGGTCGGAGAGGAATTTTCCGGAGTACTTTTCCTCTTTATTGGCCCTGGGTTTTTTGTCTCTCCCAGGAAATTATGTCACTGTGGGGATAGTGGTGGGGGTGGGGGAGAGGAAGTGTCCAGTCATGATACTCCGGTCATCATGAGGTGTGGGGTAGGTTTGATGGACCCGCTGGTCTGTTCATAAGAACATAAGAAATAGGAACAGGAGTAGGCCATACAGCCCCTCGAGCCTGCTCCGCCATTGAATAAGATCATGGCTGATCTGATCATGGACTCAGCTCCACTTCCCTGCCTGCTCCCCATGACCCCATATCCCATTATCAGTTAAGAAACTATCTATTTCTGTCTTAAATTTATTCAATGTCCCAGCTTCCACAGCTCTCTGAGGCAGCAAATTCCACAGATTTACAACCCTCAGAGAAGAAATTTCTCCTCATCTCTGTTTTAAATGGGCAGCCCCTTATTCTAAGATCATGCTCTCTAGTTCTAGTCTCCCCCATCAGTGGAAACATCCTCTCTGCATCTACCTTGTCAAGCCCCCTCATAATCTTACACGTTTCGATAAGATCACCTCATTCTTCTGAATTCCAATGAGTAGAGGCCCAACCTACTCAACCTTTCCTCATAAGTCAACCCCCTCATCTCCGGAATCAACCTAATGAACCTTCTCTGAACTGCCTCCAAAGCAAGTATATCCTGTCGTAAATATAGAAACCAAAACTGCACGCAGTATTCTAGGTGTGGCCTCACCAATACCCTGCCCATCAATTCCGTATGTTCGTAAATGTAAATCGGGATCCTATGATGTAGGTAGTGGTGGGATCTTGTAATTAGAGCATGGCACATTTACATGGGAAGATCCCACTGTAAACACGGACATAGAAAAATACAATTAAAGGAAGTTGACATGAACACAGGAAGGAACACGAGCACAGGAGGAGGCCATTCAGCCCTTGAGCCTGTTCCATCATTCAATCAGATGACAGCGGATGTTTATCTTAACACCATACACCACATCACCTTTTATACCCTTGCCAAAATCTATCAATCTATCATTCTCAGTTTGGAAATGTTTCAGAGACACATTCTAGAGGACAAAAATACTTTCTAATGTCGAGCGTACCTCGTCCCCTATGTATTTTATGCGCCTTGGTTCTCCCATCCCTATCTACATAAACTAAGTTAACCAACAGGGATAGAGTCTAATTCTTTCATCATTAAAAAAAACCTTCAATAACATCTCCTCTATAAGGATGAAATTCAATTTGGGGGTGGGATGGGGGGTGGGAGGGGAGGGTGTAAAAATGGTAGTAGTGGATCAGCTCCCCATTATATACCCCGCCCGATTCTCCTCCCCGTCTTTCGGTTGAGATGTTAAACCGAGACCTTGTCTATCCTCTATGGTGGATGAATGAGATCCCACAGCCACTATTTGAAGAAGAGCAGGGGAGTTCTCCCCGGTGTCCTGGCCAATAGTTATCCCTCAAACAACATCACTAAAAACAGATTACCTGGTCATTATCACATCGCTGTTAGTGGGATCATGCCGTACGCAAGTTGACTGCCGTGTTTCCTACATTACAACAATAACTACACTTCAAATGTACTTCATTGGCTGTGAAGCGCTTTGGGACCTGAGGACTATGAACTGCGACTGCCATTCACTGGATAACCCTGCCTGGAGTATCTTATACTCAAATGCATTGATCCACATTGAGAGATATTGCCTCAACTTATCTAACTTGGCCCGTAAGCTACTTCTTTGATGCAATTTCCCAACCTCCATCATCCTCACACTTGTGAATGGGCTCCATTAACACTCTCATCTACATCGAAATGATAGACGAAGATGATGAATGGCAATGGGAGATTGACTGCATGCTACACATGTTTGTTTTTTGTCCATTTGTTTTAAGGCACTCCCAGTGGGCCAGACTCCATGGATGAGGTTGGAAAATAGGAACAGGAAGAGGGCATTTAGCCCCTCGAGCCTCTTCCACCATTCAAATTGATCATGGCTGATTGGCATCTAAACTCCATATACCTGCCTTGGTTCCATAGTCCTTAATACACTTTACCCAACAAAAATCTATCGATCTCAGTCTTAAAAGCTCCAATTGACCCCCAGCCTCAACAGCCTTTTGGGGCAGTGAGTTCCGGATTTCCACTATCCTTTGTGTGAAGAAGTGCTTCCTGACATCACACCTAAATGGCCTGGCTCTAATTTTAAGGTGATGCCCCCTTGTTCTGGACTGCCCCACCAGAGGAAATAGTTTCTCTCTATCCACCCTATCGACTCCTTTAATCGTCTTAAAACACCTCAATTTGATCACACTTTAATCTTTTATGAAGATTATGAAGTGTGGGCAGATGTAATATTTTTATTTTCTTGTAGAGTAAATATAAAATATGTAAAACTGCACATGACTGGCACTTACTGTACATAGAATCATAGAAATTTAAGGCACAGAAGAAGGCCTTTCAGCCCATTGTGTCCGTGCTGGCTGAAAAAGAGCTATCCAGCCTAATCCCACTTTCCAGCTCTTGGTCCATAGCCCTGTAGGTTACAGCACTTCAAGTGCATTTCCAAATATTTTTAAATGTGATGATGGTTTCTGCCTTTACCACCCTTTCAGGCAGTGAGTTCCAGACCGCCACCACCCTCTGGGTGAAAAAAGTTCTTGTCAACTCCCCTCTAATCCTTCTACCAATTACTTTAAATCTATGCTCCCTGGTTATTGACCTCTCTCCTCGCCGCACAACACTGCCCCCCAGTCATCAAGATTCACGGAGCAGCCCTCGACAACATGGACCATTTCCCATACCTCAGGAGCCTCTTAACAACAAGAGCAGACTTTGATGCGGAGATTCAAAACCGCCTCCAGTGCACCAGTGCAGCCTTCGGCCACCTGAGGAAAAGTGTGTTCGAAGACCAGGCCCTCAAATCTACCACCAAGCTCATGGTCTACAGGGCTGTAATAATACTCGCCCATCTGTATGGATCAGAGGCATGGACGATGTACAGAAGACACCTCAAGTCGCTGGAGATATATCACCAACAATGTCTCTGCAAGATCCTACAAATCCCCTGGGAGGACAGACACACCAACATCAGTGTCCTCGCCCAGGCCAACATCACCAGCATCGAAGCACTGACCACATTCGATCAGCTCTGCTGGGCAGGCCACATAGTTCGCATGCCAGACACGAGATTCCCTAAGCAATTGCTCTATTCGGAACTCCTTCACGGCAAGCGAGCCAAAGGTGGGCAGCAGAAACATTACAAGGACACCCTCAAAGCCTCCCTGATAAAGTGCAACATCCCCACTGACACCTGGGAGACCCTGGCCGAAGACCGGCCTAGGTGGATAAAGTGCATCCAGGAGGGCGTTGAGCTCTTCGAATCTCAACGCCGAGAGTGTGAAGAGGTCAAGCACAGGCAGCGGAAGGAGCGTGCAGCAAACCTGTCCCACACACTCCTTCCCTCAGCGAATATCTGTCCCACCTGTGAGAGAGTCTGCGGCTCTTGTATTGGATTGTTCAGCCACTAGAGAACTCACTTCAGGAGTGGAAGCAAGTCTTCCTCGATTCCGAGGGACTGCCTACGAAGGGAAATAGGTCATTCCTATCCACTCTATCCAGGCCCTCATAATTTTATACACGTCAGTAAGGTCTCGTCTCAGCCTCCTCTGTTCCAAAGAAAACAAACCCAGCCTATCCAATCCTTTCCCTCAGATGCATGTAGAGGATTTGACATTTCCCCATAGAAAGCTACATTTATTCGTAGTCAGGATTTTGATTTGAGAGTTGGAAAGTTGTATTAACAAAATCCAGGTCAGAGCAATGTCGCTGTTTGCACAGCAGCCTGTCCGCCACCATCAGAGTGCTGCTACCTTTTACATTAAACATTGCCTTATTTGACAGTTTTTACAAAGAGGCTCCCAGGAAACCATGTTAATATGAAGATCTCAATTCTGAAAGTTGAAAGATTGTCTTCGGTAAGAATCAACCCAGTGTCTTCACCCTGTCTGTATTAGTCTGAATGTCCTTTGTACAGCAACATCAGCATGTCTGAATGTTCAAATATAAAGCATTTGCGACTTGTGAGGATATAACAAAGGTTTCAAATTCTCAAAACAGTGACAGGTGATTAATTTTTCAGTTTCCTGTATTTCCTAACTGCTTTTCGCAGCTCCGTTAAAAATGTAATATGGTGCAAGAGTAAAATGCACAAGACACACTAAACAATAGATTCATACAGTCCAGAAGGAGGCCATTTGGCTCATTGTGCCTGTGTCGGCTCTCTGAAAGAGCTATCCAATTAGTCCCACTCCCCCTGCTCTTTCCCTGTAGCCCTGCAAATTTTTTCTTTTCAAGTATTTATCCAATTCCCTTTTGAAAGTTACTGTTGAATCTGCTTCCACCGTCTTTTCAAAATGACCAAAAGATCCCAGGGCCAATATTTATCCCTCAACCAACATCACTACAACAGATGATCTGGTCAGTTATCACATTGTGGGAGCTTGCTGTGCATAAATTGTCTGCCACGTTTCCTACATTACAACAGTGACTACACTTCAAAAAGTACTTATCATAGAAATTATAGAAATGTACGGCATGTCCCATTGGCTGTAAAGCGCTTTGGGAAGTCCTGTCATGAAAGGCGCTATGAAATGCAAGTTCTATCTTTCTATTGGAGCATCCACCCCATCCATGGTAGCAGTTAACCGCCAAGCCACCCTCCTCCTTAAAATATCGAAGGCACCAACATTAATCGTATGAACATTGTGGAAGTGTAGTTATTTGTGCCGCTGATTAAATTGCAAAGAAGGTTACAATCCGGTCACAATGTCACTCAGTTTCTTTTCAACTGTGCTCTGATCTTTGTACGTCTTTCACTATCCATCCCAGACTATCGTCCTTCCTTCTTAATCAGCATCACATGGCACATGGTCCCATGTTATCGGCTTTACTGTTTTTTCCCTATATCTGTCTTTCTTTCTGGGTAACTCATGTCTATTTTCCACACAGCTCTATTCTGTTTGCCTGTCATTCTCACTCAGGCTTGATCCCTCCCTAACTTGTACCTATACATTTCTCTTAAAATGATTCTGGCTTCCTGCCTAACCTAATACCATCCACACCACTACAATTTCACAAATCAATACGAAAGGGAACATCTTTTCCCTACAGTACAGACTCTGGTCAGAAATACAAAAATCACACAACAGTAATGGGATAATTTGCATGCTTCAACTCACAGGGCTGGAAATTCGGGCCCGCCCGCTTTGAGGCGGTGACACTGCCGGGGTACTACCTACAGCGCCGGGCGATGTCTACCACCTCAAAGTGGGATATTCAGTTGTCTTGCCACAAGAGGAGAGTGAAGCACTAATAGAAGCATTGCACACTCCTCTTAGGGTGCTAACGGAGCAATAGGGCAGGAGGCCAACTCAATATTTTTCCGCTAGGATGCCGGCATCCTCGCTCCTAAAGAGGGACAAAAAAAACCTTGAGAACATTTCAATAAACCTCACCCACACTTCTCCACTACTGCAACAAATAATAGAAGTTTAAAAACTAAAATTTCAGCACCTGCCTTGCACTTCGGACGATATCACCCCCGGATTATCGCTGGACCGACTGCTTTCCCCTGCCGGTCTCAGCGCCAGGCTCTACAGCAGGCAAAAGAGTACATTTTGTAAACGCGGTACTACGGGGACATTACACACTCGGCGACATCACCAAGTGAGCGAGCACCCAGCACAATCTGTACTGCCGCTAAACTTTCACTGAAGTTCATGGCAGGAGCTGACAGTGCAACGCTCGAGCGGTAGGTGTTTAATGGCCCCTTAGTGCCGTTCTCTGGCACTTACGGTGGTGCCAAACAACTGAATTTCTAGCCCTATATAATATGGCAAAAGAGTGAAGAAAATGAAATATAATATTATACCGATTCTTGTCTCATAGTTTGTCTGAACACATGATACAAACACAGAATAGCAGAGGGAAGACGATGGCTTTGATTTTCCCTGAGCATTGGAACTATTGGATGCACTAATTATGCATTAAGGTGATAAGCAATTTTGTTCGCATTAATAAAGTTGACACGAACTGTTGCTCATTTTCCTAAAACTGCTCCAGGGATGTAGAGTGTCTAACACATGATAGCACACTGACCCTTTTATTAACTTTTTTAAAATTCTTATGGCATGTTAATTTTGCACAATTGTAGCTGGCACAAGTGGGGTAATGCCTCCGATCCACAAATAAAATGACCGCATACCTGGTGGCCCAGGACTTGTGGTCCTGGGCCTCTCCGGGTACCCGCAGGTAGAGGCCCTCATATCTCAGGGGCGCAGGCGGTTCGTGAGCACCCCTGGGATCACGTGGGCCGGTCCAACCAATGACAGAGGGAATCCTCATTCATATTATGGAGATTCCTTATGTACAGAAACCCCATAAGCATGAATGGGAATACCCCCAAAATACATCTACACATCAAGTCAATAACAAAAAAATCACATATTTAAAATTAAATAAAATGGCATTTAATTAAATATTTATTTTAAAAATTAATTTTTTCAAAAAATAAATGTACATGTTTTAAAGGGGCTAAAATTAAACTTATCTTATTTCACAGGTTTTGAATTGTATAAATTATTGATAAGATTTTATTTTATTTTTTTTTAAAAACACTTACTCCTACTTTTACCAAGCTTAAGAATTTCTTCGACATTCTCTGGGCCGAAGTTGGGCAGATAGCTCAACTCTCCGCCCATGGAGGTTCTTTTCCTGGGAATTCGTATGATCTTGACAGATCGTAAGTTCCAGGTATTAGCACATGCACTGTAACTTGAGCGGTTGCGTGCACACAGCGTAAACGCTCGTAGGGGCCGTAAATTACAGCCCACTACTTTTCTGGAGACACTGGCTTGAGATATTTGCCAATAAGGCTAGTTGATTTTATTGCACCTGATGGCTTTTTTCATAGGATTAACTTACATAGGATATCATCATCATCATCATAAGCAGTCCCTCGAAATCGAGGAAGATTTGCTTCCACTCTAAAAGTGAGTTCTCAGGAGGCTGTCTCTGTCACAGGTGGGGCAGACAGTTGTTGAAGGAAAGGGTGGGTGGGGAGCCTGGTTTGCCACACGCTCCTTCTGCTGCCTGCGCTTGGTTTCTGCATGTTCTCGGTGACGAGACTCGAGATGCTCAGCGCCCTCCTGAATGCTCTTCCTTCACTTTGGGTGGTCTTGGGCCAGGGATTCCTAGGTGCCAGTGGGGATGTTATACTTTATCAAGGAGGCTTTGAGGGTTTCCTTGAAGCATTTCCTCTGCCCACCTGGGGCTCGCTTGGAGTTCCAAGTAGAGCATTTGCTTGGGGAGTCTCATGTCGGGCATGCGGACGATGTGGCCCACCCAATGGAGCTTTGTAAGACAAAGGTCCTCCACCACCCTGACCCCGCCACACAGCACTGTGCCCCGGTCATTAAAATCCATGGCTCGGCCTTGGACAATGTGGACCATTTTCCATACCTCAGGAGCCCACTATCAGCAAGGGCAGACATTGATGACAAGGTCCAGCACCGCCTCCAGTGTGCCAGCACAGCCTTTGGACACCTGAGGAAGAGAGTGTTTGAAGACCAGCACCTTAAATCTGGCACCAAGTGTTATGTATATAAACCTGTATATACCTTATACAGTCATCAGAGGGCTCATCCCCTGGAGTTCCAAGGGATCCCACAATCCCTTGGGAGCACAGGTACTTAAGGAGGCCTCACAGGCTGGAGAGGCACTCTGGAGACCTGCAATAAAAAACTAAGGTCACACTTTACTTTGAGCTCACAGTATCCAGTCAGACTCCTTATTCATATATAACAACTGGCGACGAGACAGATGATGAACCCAACGATGCAGAGAACAGTGGGCATCCTGGAGAAATTCTTGGAGGGAGATGATCGGGAAACCTCCGTGGAGCGACTCGACCAATACTTCGTGGCCAACAAGCTGAAAGGAGAAGCGAACGCTGTCAAACGAAGGGTGATTCTCCTCACCGTCTGCGGGGCACCAACGTATGACCTCATGAAAAATCTGCTTACTCCAGCGAAACCCACAGAGAAATTATATGATGATTTGTGCACACTGGTCCAGGAGCATCTGAACCTGAAGGAAAGCGTTCTGATGGCGAGGTATCGGTTCTACACCTACAAAAGGTCTGAAGCCAAGGAAGTGGCGAGTTATGTCGCCGAGCTAAGACACATTGCAGGACATTGCGAATTTGAAGGACATTTGAAGCACATGCTCAGAGATTTTTTCGTACTTGGCATTGGCCATGAAGTGAAACTTCTCAAACTTTTGACTGTAGAGACCCCAACCTTGGGTAAGGCCATATCAATAGCCCAGGCGTTCATTGCCACCAGTGACAATGCTAAGCAAATCTCTCAGCACATGAGTGCTGCTACAAGTACTGTGAACAAAGTGATGTTGTTTTCAAATCGCAACGTACAGGGCAGGCCCCACTTGCCTACAGCTGCATGTCCGCAGATGTCTCACAGGCCACCATCAAGAGTGATGAATGCAAGGCCATTAATACCTTGTTGGCGCTGCCGTGGTAATCATCGTTTTCATTCGTGCCGCTTCAAAGGGTACGTTTTCAAGGGCTGTGGGACACCTCCAATGTATGTGCAGACGAGCTGCAAACCCTGTTAATCCTGCAGACCACCATGTTGCAGAGGGGGACATAGCCACGTCAGATCACGATGAACCAGAGCCTCAGACCGAGGAGGCAGAGGTATATGGGGTGCACCCATTTACCACAAAGTGTTCCCAATAATGCTGAAGGTTGAATTCAATGGACTCCTGGTGTCAATGGAGCTGGACGCGGGCGCGAGCCAGTCCATTGTGAGCAAAAAGAATTTCGAAAAATTGTGGTGCAGCAAGGCCCCAAGCCTAGTCTTGACTCCTATTCACACAAAACTGAGAACTTACACAAAGGAACTGATTCCCATAATCGGCAATGCTACTGTAAAGGTCTCCTATGATGGAGCAGTGCACAAGCTACCACTCTGAGTGGTACCGGGTGATGGTCCCATGCTGCTCAGCAGGAGCTGGCTGGGAAAGATATACTGGAAATGTCCGAGCGCTCTCGTCCGCTGAGGACACTTCGTGTGCCCATGTCTTAAACAAGTTCCCTTCGCTGTTCGAACCAGGCATCAGGAAGTTCCAAGGATCCACCTAACGCATGCAGATCCACCTAACTCGGGGGGCGCGACACATCCATCACAAGGCGAGAGCAGTACCGTACACGATGAGAGAGAGGGTAGAGATTGAGCTGGACCAGCTGCAACGAGAGGGCATCATTTCGCCGATCGAATTCAACGAGTGGGCCAGCCCGATTGTTCCAGTCCTCAAGGGAGACAGCACCATCAGAATCTATGGTGATTACAAAGTAACTATCAATCTTTTCTCCCTGCAGGATCAATACCCACTACCAAAGGCTGACGACATTTTTGCTACGCTGGCGGGAGGAAAGACGTTCACGAAGCTGTACTTGCCCTCGGCCTACATGATGCAGGAGCTGGAGGAATCATCGAAGGGCCTCACCTGCATCAACACACACAAAGGTCTCTTCATTTATAACAGATGCCCGTTTGGAATTCGATCAGCCGCGGCGATATTCCAGAGAAACATGAAAAGCTTACTGAAGTCGGTCCCGCGCACGGTGGTCTTCCAGGACGACATCTTGGTTACAGGTCGGGACACAGTCGAGCATCTGCAGAACCTGGAGGAGGTTCTTAGTTGACTGAACCGAGTGAGGCTCAGGTTGAAACGCTCGAAGTGCGTCTTCCTGGTGCCTGAAGTGGAGTTCCTGGGGAGAAGAATCGCGGTGGACGGCATCAGGCCCACCGATTTGAAGACGGAGGCAATCGAGAAAGCACCAAGGCCACAGAATGTGACGGAGCTGTGGTTGTTTCTAGGACTGCTGAACTACTTTGGTAACTTCTTACCGGGTCTCAGCACACTGTTAGAACCACTGCACGCCTTACTGCATAAAGGAGATGAATGGGTATGGGGCAAAAAAGCCAAGAAAATGCCTTTGTAAAAGCTAGAAAATTGTTATGCTCAAACAAATTGCTTGTGTTGTATGATCCATGTAAGCATGTGATGCGTCATCATACGGTGTCGGGTGTGTATTGCAACAAGCTAATGAATCTGGGAAATTGCAACCGATTGCTTATGCATCCAGAAGTCTGTCTAAGGCTGAGCGAGCCTGTAGCATGATTGAAAAAGAAGCGTTAGCATGTGTCTATGGGGTAAAAAAAATGCATCAATATCTGTTTGGGCTAAAATTTGAATTGGAAACCGACCATAAGCCACTGATATCCCTGTTTTCCGAGAGTAAGGGGATAAATATCAATGCATTGGCCCGCATTCAGACATGGGCGCTCACGTTGTCCGCATACAACTATGCCATCCGCCACAGGCCAGGCACAGAAAACTGTGCCGATGCTCTCACTAGGCTGCCATTGCCCACCAAGGGGGTGGAAATGGCGCAGCCCGCAGATTTAGTCATAGTTATGGAAGCATTTGAGAATGAGCAATCACCCATCACAGCCCAACAAATTAGAACTTGGATGAGCCAGGACCCCTTACTGTCCCTAGTAAAAAATCGTGTGCTTCACGATAGTTGGTCTAGTGTCCCAGTGGAAATGCAGGAAGAGATAAAGACGTACCAGTGGCGCAAGGATGAAATGTCCATACAGGCAGACTGCCTTCTGAGGGGCAATCAGGTAGTGGGCAGGGCAGAGACACTTTCATCAGTGACCTCCACAGTACCCACCCAGGCATCGTAATGATGAAAGCGATAGCCAGATGGGACTTGGCTATCGCTTTCATCATTTAGAGTCCTGCGTGCACAGATGTAACACATGCTCGCAGTTAAGCAATGCACCCAGGGAGGCGCCACTAAGTTTATGGTCTTGGCCCTCCAAACCGTGGTCCTGGGTCCATGTCGACTATGTCGGCCCATTTTTGGGTAAAATGTTCCTTGTGGTTGTAGATGCGTACTCCAAATGGATTGAATGTGAGATAATGTCAGCAAGCACGTCCGCTGCCACCACTGAAAGCCTGCGGGCCATGTTTGCCACGCACAGACTAATTGTTGTCCTTGTGAGCGACAACGGGCCATGTTTTGCCAGTGCCGAGTTCAAAGAGTTCATGACCCGTAACGGGATCAAACATGTTACATCTGCCCCGTTCAAACCAGCATCCAATAGTCAGGCAGAGAGAGCAGTGCAAACCATCAACCAGCGGGGCTTGAAGAAGGTAACTGAAGGCTCACTGCAGACTCGCCTATCCCAAGTTCTGCTTAGCTACCGCACGAGACCCTACTCGCTCACTGGGATCCCACCTGCTGAACTGCTCATGAAAAGGGCACTTAAGACAAGGCTCTCATTAGTTCACTCTGATCTACATGAATAGATAGAGAGCAGGCGGCTTCAACAAAGTACATATCATGATAGCGCTAATGTGTCACGCAAAATTGAAATCAATGATCCTGTATTTGTGTTGAATTATGGACAAGGTCCCAAATGGCTTCCCGGCACTATTGTTGCCAAAGAGGGGAGCAGGGTGTTTCGGGTCAAACTTTCAAATGGACTCATCCACCGGAAACACTTGGACCAAATCAAACTCAGATTCATGGACTATCCTGAGCAACCAACTTTGGACCCTACCTTCTTTGAACCCCCAACATACACACCAGTGGCAACCGACACCGCGGTTGGCCACAAAGCAGAACCCATCACCCGCAGCAGCCCAGCAGGACTCACTACACCAGGCAGCCCAGCAAGGCCAGCTGTACAGCAGCCCAGCGAGGGCCCAACAAATGATTCACCAAAACCAGCATTTGCACCGAGACGATCAACCAGGGAAAGAAAGGCCCCAGATCGACTCACCTTGTAAATAGTTACACTGTTGATTTTGGGGGGAGTGGGGGGGCAGTGTTGATACATATGTAAACTTGTATATACCTTGTACAGCCATCAGGAGGCTCATCCCCTGGAGTCCCAAGGGATATTTTAAGGAGGCCTCACAGGTTGAAGAGGCACTCTGGAGGCCTGCAATAAAAGACTAAGGTCACACTTTACTTTGAGCTCACAGTATCCAGTCAGACTCCTTATTCATATATAACACCAAGCTTATGGTCTACAGGGTAGTAGTGATACCCGCCCTCCTATATGGCTCAGAGTCGCAGACCATATACAGCAGACATCTCAAAGCGCTGGAGAAGTACCACCAACACTGCCTCTGCAAGATCCTGCAAATCCACTGGGAGGATAGACGCACAATCGTCAGTGTTCTCGCTCAGGCCAGCATCAAAGCACTGACCATGCTTAACCATAGGATATACGGCACAGAAACAAGCCATTCGGCCCAACCAGTCAAGGCCAGCATTTATGCACCACTCAAGCCTCCTCCCGTCTTCCCTGAACTAAAACTATCAGCATAACCCTCCATTACCTTCTCCCTCATATGCTTGTCTAGCCTTCCCTTAAATACATCTATACTATTTGCTTCAACCACTCCCTTTGGTAGCGAGTTCCACATTCTCATCACTCTCTGGGTAAAGAAGCATATTCTAAATTCTCTATTGGATTTCTTGGTGACTCTCTTATATTGATGGCCTCTAGTTATGCTCGTCACCACAAGTGGACACATTCTCTCTGTATCCACTCTATCAAAACCTTTCATAATTTTGAAGAACTTTATTAGGTCACCCCTCAGCCCTCTTTTTTCCAAGAGAAAGAGGCCAAACCTGTTCACACTTTCCAATTCCCCAAATCTCTTATTCTCTTCAATTTGAAGATGACTGCGCAGCCAGTTCCTGGACCGCTGAAACTTAGAGCTCAATTTTCCCCAATTATCTGCGCCGTTTTTTTGGCATGCACCGTTCTTTTGGAGTAAATTCAAATTTCCAAGTTTCTCCAAAGTTTTTGCGCTAGCGTAATTCACTTAGGTAGGATTTTTTTAGGCTACGTTTTTTTTACCTCATTGGGGGCATAACCTGCCACCCACGCCAATTCTGGCCATTTAAGCAAGTTTGGCCAGCTCTGATTGACTCCAATTTTTCTTAGGACGGTGTATGTGACCACTCTGGAAAAACCTTCTGGGCAGTTAACAAAATCGGCGCAGGTAAGAGAATCAGCGCAGTAGATGCAGTTCCACGGCCCAGACAGCAGCAGCGGAGAGGGTGGAGGGGGAGGGGAGGAGGGGAGGACGGGTGGGGAGAGAGGGGAGAGGGGAGATTGGAGGAGGCCTTTTAGCCAGTGTTAGGAGTGGCATCCGGCACCGGGAGGAGAGAGGCCTTTCGGCTAAGGCTAGCAGCAGTCCCCGGCATCGGGAAGAAGGAGGTCTTTTGGCCATAATTAGGAGAGGAAACGGCATTGGGAGGAGGGGGGGAGGGAGGCCTTTCGGCCAGGGTTAGGAGCAGCACCGGGCACCGGAAGGGGCGTGGGCGTGGGGGGCGGAGGAGGGAGGGATAGACTTTTCACATAGACTCTTTAGTAATTTAATGCTGAAATGCTGCTGCAATGTGCAATGTGCTTGTGCAGGTTGCTGTGAGCTGGGCAGAAAGTGTTGTATGTTTCACTTTTCAGCCTCAGCCCATAGTGTCCCTTATTACCTTGGCAACCCGATCATTTTGGCGCAGATGTTAAGCTCCACCCCCAAAGCTAAAGGACAAGCTAGGCGGCGCTTAAATTAACAATTCAAATGGGGAAAGTTGGATAATTTTTTAAATAATGGGGCCCAACTACGGCTGCCTGAAAAGCTAATTTGTTGCATGATCTATCGGAGATATTTAAAAGTTTTTTTTTTTACATGCATGTAGTGTTTACAAATTGAATTGGCAGCAATCCTAATTCCTGGCTTCACGATCGGAAAGAACTAACATTATCCAGGATTAATGTCAAGTACGTCAAAAAACGGCTTTGGGGAAAATTGATCCCACAGACCAGTGGGGGTGCCGCTCCTAACCCTGGCCGAAAGGCTTCCCTCCCCTGCTGGCATGGTTGCCGTTCCTAACCCTGGCCAAAAGTACTCCCCCACTCTCCCCTCTCCCTTCTTTCCCCCTCCCCTCCTTCCCCCTCCCCCTCCCCTCTACTGCTGCTGTCCGGGCCGTGGAACTGTATCACTGTATCTGCTGCGCCGATTCCCTTACCTGTGCTGATTTTGTTAACTGCCCAGAAGGTTTTTCCCACAGAGGTCACATACGCCATCCTAAGAAAAATTGGAGTAAATCGGAGCTGGCCAAACTTGCTTAAATGTCCAGAATTGGCATGGGTGGCAGGTTTACCAATGAGGTAAAAAAATCGTAGCCTAAAAAAATCCTACCTAAGTGAATTACGCTAACACAGAAACTTTGGGAAAACTTGGAAACTTGAATTTACTCCAAAAAAACGGTGCAGGCCAAAAAAACGGCGCAGATAATTGGGAAAAATTGAGCCCTCTAGACTTAGACGTGAATAAGATGGTAATGAACTTCCCAAGAGTTGGAGCAGCTCCATCAATCACTATGCAGTGATTGCTGCTTGAAGTCACAGTCTATGTGTGACATTCATGTGCGTATTCTCCATAATTAAATCTAGAATGGCCTAAAATCACATTTATTAGGTTTTAAATTTAAGCAAAAGACTCGGCTGCCTGAAAAACTAATTTGTTGCATGATCTATCGGAGATATTTAAAAGTTGCTGCACGACACCGAGTTTTTTTTGACATGCATGTAGTGTTTACAAATTGAATTGGCAGCAATCCTAATTCCTGGCTTCACGATCGGAAAGAACTCACATTATCCAGGATTAATGTCAACAACGGAAGATTTTCAACTTGCGCGGAGTAATTAAAACAGCCTAAAAATAGGCCTGTAACAAATGTGATGGTTTTTTTGTGTGTGTGTAATTAATTATTCTAATTCTTCATAATGCTAAAAACAAAATAATAACGATTTTATGGGCACTTACCAATTTCCGGTCAACTGCTGGGATTAGAATTAGCATAAACCTGCAGCTCACAATTAAATTATTTTTTCTCAATTCAGGAGTGCTTTAAACAATATAACTTTTCATTCGTATACTTTCTGTGTTCAACCAAATTCCATTCGTAAAGGCAGGTTATTCCATCTGTCTCAAATATAGACAATTCTACAAGAGGGAAATTATTGAGGCATTATGTGCGTCACGAGGGAACAAATTATTATATCCTTTAGAGTGGGGCAATTTGGTAGCATGACCACAATTTGCCTCCTGTTACTGAATTCATTGCTGGAAGTATCAGAAGACTATAGGAACATTATTATATCACAGTCAGTGCCCATGTTGCACTCTGGAGGTACGTTCCATCAGTGTGCAAACTATATTTGCACGTTACTGGGGAGGTACTGATAACAGAACATAAGAACATAAGAATTAGGAGCAGGAGTAGGCCATACAACCCCTCGAGCCTGCTCCACCATTTAACAAGATCATGGCTGATCTTTGACCGCAACTCCACTTTCCCACCCGATCTCTATATCCCTTAATTCCCCTAAAGTCCAAAAATCTATCGACATCAGCCCCGAATATACTCAACGAATCAGAATCACAGCTCTATCAGGTAGAAATTTCCAAAGATTCCTCATCTCAGTATTAAATGGTCGACCCCTTATCCTGAGAATATGCCCCCTAGTTCTAGACACTCCAGCCAGAGGAAACAACCTCTCAACATCTACCCTGCCAATCCCCTTTAGTATCATATGTTTCAATGAGATCACCTCTCATTCTTCTAAATATATAGGCCCAATCTATTCAATCTTTTCTCATAGAAAACAATCTCAACCCAGGAATCAATCTAGTGAACCTTCGTTGCACTGCCTCTAAGACATGTATGTCCTTCCTCAGATAAGGAGACCAAAACTGTGCACAGTACTCCAGGTGTAATCACACCAAAGCCTTGTACAATTACTGCAAGACTTCCTTACTTTTGTACTCCAACCCTCTAGCAATAAAGGCCAACATGCCAAATGCCTTCATAATTGCTTGAAGCATCATTCCACCTGCCACAACGATGTTTTTGTCACAGCTTTGCCAAAACATCAAAAAGTAACCAGAGGCCACAGAATTGTCACTGGCAACAGAACCAGAGGGGAGAGGAGGAGAGTTTTTTTACGCAACGAGTTGTGATCTGGAATGCACTGTCTGAAAGGGTGGTGGAAGCAGATTCAATAGTAACTTTCAAAAGTGAATTGGATAAATATTTGCAAGGGAAAGAATTTGTAGGGCTGTGGGGAAAGAGTGGGTATTGGTGAGGCCACACCTGGAATACTGCGTGTAGTTTTCGTTTCCATATTTACGAAAGGATATACTTGCTTTGGAGGCAGTTCAGAGAAGGTTCACTAGGTTGATTCCGGGGATGAGGGAGTTGACTTATGAGGAAAGGTTGAGTAGGTTGAGTAGGTCTACTCATTGGAATTCAGAAGAATGAGAGGTGATCTTATCAAAATGTATAAGATTCTGAGGGGGGTTGACAAGATGGATGCAGAGAGGATGTTTTCACTGATGGTGGAGACTAGAACTTGAGGGCACGATCTTAGAATAAGGAGCCACCCATTTAAAACACAGATGAGAAGACATTTTTTCTCAAGAGAGTTGTAAATCTGTGGAATTCACTGCCCCAGAGAGCTGTGGAAGCTGGGACATTGAATAAACTTAAGCCAGAAATAGACAGTTTCTTAAACGATAAGGGGATAAGGGGTTATGGGGAGCGGCCAGGGAAGTGGAGCTGAGTCCATGATCAGATCAGCCATGATCTTATTGAATGGCGGAGCAGGCTCAAGGGGCCGTATGGCCTACTCCTGTTCCTATTTCTTATGTTCTTATGTTCTTATGAGCGGGACTAATTGGATCGCTTTTTCAAAGAGCCGGCACAGACACGATGGGCCAAAGAGCCTCTTTCCATGCTGTACGATTCCATGATTCGATATTGAGTTTGATGAACGTTCACTTTCTATAAATGGTAGGTAATATATGGCTGTTTTCTGTTGCCATTTCATGCTATGTTGAAACAGCAAATAAAACGAAATTATATCATCGATGATTAGGTTTGAACTTTTTGGCTCCCTTACATGCTGCTCCCATAATGCTGCATTAAATTGTTCAAGTGAAACATCATGTATTGTCACATTTATTGAGCCAAATACTAATTCCCTTTGGTTATTTAATAAATATATATTCACGATCAATTGATTTGAAGGGGACAAGAGGGAATACAAAAGTAGGCGTTGGTTGCGATGAATCTAAAGTTTGGAAGGTTTATAGAAACATAGAAAATAGGTTCAGGAGTAGGCCATTCGGCCCTTCTAGCCTGCACCGCCATTCAATGAGTTCATGGCTGAACATGCAACTTCAGTACCCAATTCCTGCTTTCTCGCCATACCCCTTGATCCCCCTAGTAGTAAGGACTACATCTAACTCCTTTTTGAATATATTTAGTGAATTGGCCTCAACAACTTTCTGTGGTAGAGAATTCCACAGATTCACCACTCTCTGGGTGAAGAAGTTTCTCCTCATCTCAGTCCTAAATGGCTTACCCCTTATCCTTAGACTGTGACCCCTGGTTCTGGACTTCCCCAACATTGGGAACATTCTTCCTGCATCTAACCTGTCTAAACCCGTCAGAATTTTAAACGTTTCTATGAGATCCCCTCTCATTCTTCTGAACTCCAGTGAATACAAGCCCAGTTGATCCAGTCTTTCTTGATAGGTCAGTCCCGCCATCCCGGGAATCAGTCTGGTGAACCTTCGCTGCACTCCCTCAATAGCAAGAATGTCCTTCCTCAAGTTAGGAGACCAAAACTGTACACAATACTCCAGGTGTGGCCTCACCAATGCCCTGTACAACTGTCGCAACACCTCTATGCCCCTGTACTCAAATCCCCTCGCTATGAAGGCCAACATGACATTTGCTTTCTTAACCGCCTGATGTACCTGCATGCCAACCTTCAATGACTGATGTACCATGACACCCAGATCTCGTTGCACCTCCCCTTTTCCTAATCTGTCACCATTCAGATAATAGTCTGTCTCTCTGTTTTTACCACCAAAGTGGATAACCTCACATTTATCCACATTATACTTCATCTGCCATGCATTTGCCCACTCACCTAACCTATCCAAGTCACTCTGCAGCCTCATAGCATCCTCCTCGCAGCTCACACTGCCACCCAACTTAGTGTCATCCGCAAATTTGGAGATACTACATTTAATCCCCTCGTCTAAATCATTAATGTACAATGTAAACAGCTGGGGCCCCAGCACAGAACCTTGCGGTACCCCACTAGTCACTGCCTGCCATTCTGAAAAGTACCCATTTACTCCTACTCTTTGCTTCCTGTTTGACAACCAGTTCTCAATCCATGTCAGCACACTACCCCCAATCCCATGTGCTTTAACTTTGCACATTAATCTCTTGAGTGGGACCTTGTCGAAAGCCTTCTGAAAGTCCAAATATACCACATCAACTGGTTCTCCCTTGTCCAATCTACTGGAAACAGCCTCAAAAAGTTCCAGAAGATTTGTCAAGCATGATTTCCCTTTCACAAATCCATGCTGACTTGGACCTATCATGTCACCTCTTTCCAAATGCGCTGCTATGACATCCTTAATAATTGATTCCATCATTTTACCCACTACCGATGTCAAGCTGACCGGTCTATAATTCCCTGTTTTAAAAAGTGGGGTTACATTGGCTACCCTCCACTCCATAGGAACTGATCCAGAGTCTATGGAATGTTGGAAAATGACTGTCAATGCATTCGCTATTTCCAAGGCCACCTCCTTAAGTACTCTGGGATACAGTCCATCAGGCCCTGGGGATTTATCGGCCTTCAATCCTATCAATTTCCCCAACACAATTTCCCGACTAATAAGGATTCCCCTCAGTTCCTCCTTCTTACGAGGCCCTCTGACCCCTTTTATATCCGGAAGGTTGTTTGTATCCTCCTTAGTGAATACCGAACCAAAGTACTTGTTCAATTGGTCTGCCATTTCTTTGTTCCCCGTTATGACTTCCCCTGATTCTGACTGCAGGGGACCTACGTTTGTCTTTACTAACCTTTTACTCTTTACATATCTATAGAAACTTTTGCAATCCGTCTTAATGTTCTCTGCAAGCTTCCACTCGTACTCTATTTTCCCTGTCCTAATCAAACCCTTTGTCCTCCTCTGCTGAGTTCTAAATTTCTCCCAGTCCCCGGGTTCGCTGCTATTTCTGACCAATTTGTATGCCACTTCCTTGGCTTTAATACTATCCCTGATTTCCCTTGATAGCCACGGTTGAGCCACCTTCCCTTTTTTATTTTTACGCCAGACAAGGATGTACAATTGTTGTAGTTCATCCATGCGGTCTCTAAATGTCATAGAAACATAGAAACATAGAAACATAGAAACATAGAAAATAGGTGCAGGAGTAGGCCATTCGGCCCTTCCAGCCTGCACCGCCATTTAATGAGTTCATGGCTGAACATGCAACTTCAGTACCCAATTCCTGCTTTCTCGCCATACCCCTTGATCCCCCAAGTAGTAAGGATTTCATCTAACTCCTTTTTGAATATATTTAGTGAATTGGCCTCAACAACTTTCTGTGGTAGAGAATTCCACAGGTTCACCACTCTCTTGGTGAAGAAGTTTCTCCTCATCTCGGTCCTAAATGGCTTACCCCTTATCCTTAGACTGTGACCCCTGGTTCTGGACTTCCCCAACATTGGGAACATTCTTCCTGCATCTAACCTGTCTAAACCCATCAGAATTTTAAACGTTTCTATGAGGTCCCCTCTCATTCTTCTAAACTCCAGTGAATACAAGCCCAGTTGATCCAGTCTTTCTTGATAGGTCAGTCCCGCCATCCCGGGAATCAGTCTGGTGAACCTTCGCTGCACTCTCTCAATAGCAAGAATGTCCTTCCTCAAGTTAGGAGACCAAAACTGTACACAATACTCCAGGTGTGGCCTCACCAAGGCCCTGTACAACTGTAGCAACACCTCCCTGCCCCTGTATTCAAATCCCCTTGCTATGAAGGCCAACATGCCATTTGCTTTCTTAACCGCCTGCTGTACCTACATGCCAACCTTGAATGACTGATGTACCATGACACCCAGGTCTCGTTGCACCTCTCCTTTTCCTAATCTGTCACCATTCAGATAATAGTCTGTCTCTCTGTTTTTACCACCAAAGTGGATAACCTCACATTTATCCACATTATACTTCATCTGACATGCATTTGCCCACTCACTTAACCTATCCATATCTGCCATTGCCCATCCACAGTCAACCCCTTAAATATCATTCGCCAATCTATCCGAGCCAATTCACGCCTCATACCTTCAAAGTTACCCTTCTTTAAGTTCTGGACCATGGTCTCTAAATTAACTATTTCATTCTCCATCCTAATGTAGAAATCTACCATATTATGGTTACTCTTCCCCAAGGGGCCTCACACAACGAGATTACTAATTAATCCTCTCTCATTACACAATACCCAGTCTAAGATGGCCTCCCCCCTAGTTGGTTCCTAGACATATTGGTCTAGAAAACCATCCCTTATGTACTCCAGGAAATCCTTCTCCACCGTATTGCTTCCAGTTTGGTGAGCCCAATCTATATGCATATTAAAGTCACCCATGATAACTGCTGCACCTTTATTGCATGCACCCCTAATTCCCTGTTTGATGCCCTCCCCAACATCACTACTACTGTTTGGAGGTCTGTACACAATTCCCACTAACGTTTTTTGCCCTTTGGTGTTCTGCAGCTCTACCCATATAGATTCCACATCATCCAAGCTACTGTCCTTCCTAACTATTGCATTAATCCCCTCTTTAACCAGCAATGCTACCCCACCTCCTTTTCCTTTTATTCTATCCTACCTGAATGTTGAATACTCATGGATGTTGAGTTCCCAGCCCTGATCATCCTGGAGCCACGTCTCTGTAATCCCAATCACATCATATCCATTAACATCTATTTGCACAGTTAATTCATCCATCTTATTACGGATACTCCTTGCATTAAGATACAAAGCCTTCAGGCTTGTTTTTTTAGGATTATGATGTAGTGTGGCCCCTTTTGTTTCTTGCCTTTGTTTACTCGGCCTTCCACTATTGCTTTTTACCTTTCTACCATCTGTTTCTGACTCCATATTACTTTGCCCTATCTCACTGCATAGGTTCCCATCCCCCTGCCATATTAGTTTAAACACTCCCGAACTGCATTAGCAAATGTTACCCCTAGGACATCTGTTCCAGTCCTGCCCAAGTGCAGGCCGTCCCTTTTGTACAGGTCCCACTTCCCCCAGAACTGGTTCTAATGTCCCAGGAATTTGAATCCCTCCCTCTTGCACCACTGCTCAAGCCACGTATTTATTCTAACTATCCTGCTCCCTCTACTCTGATTACCACGTGGCACTGGAGGCAATCCAGAGATTACTACCTTTGAGGTCCTACTTTTTAATTTAACTCCTAGCTCCCTAAATTCAGCCTCCCTAGAACCTCTTCCCGCTTCTTACCTATATCATTGGTACCTACATGTACCACGACAACTGGCTGTTCACCCTCCCTCTCCAGAATGCTCTGCAGCCGCTCCGAGACATCCTTGACCGTTGCACCAAGGAGGCAACATACCATCCTGGAGTCTCGGTTGTGGCCGCAGAAACTCCTATCTATTCCCCTTACAATAGAGTCCCCTGTCACGATAGCTCTTCCACTCGTTTTCCCACCCTTCTGTGCAACAGAGCCAGCCACGGTGCCATGAACTTGGCTGCTGATGCCCTCCCCTGATGAGTCATCCTCCTCAACAGTACCCAGTATAAACAATCTGATCCTTAATAATAGGTGTCCGTAAGATCTCTGGGTTCAGGATAAGAGTCAGCCTTCAGAATTCTAAGAGGCAAAATTGCCCTTTGCTCCTATTGGGGGTGGTAACCTTCCTGGGCCAGGACTTCCTGCGCCCAGTTCAGATGTCCCACCCCTGACGCGGAATTAAGCCATACGCTCCTCAAAGGAAGCGGAAGCTATCTCCTGCACTTGGAGGGGTGCTCCCAGGGCGGGAGCGTGGTGCTGAGTCTTGCGCTGGGCACAGGAGGCTAGTGCCAATGTGCTATAATGCCCTTCCCCTTCCATTAAAGAGGAGGGCCCCTGCGCACTTTGCAGGCCCTTTACTGGCCAGCCGCTGGGCCACCAGGGTCGCGATCGACTGGGCCAGTGTCCCAGCACCCAAAACGGCGTGTCGGGCTGCATGATGGCGGCCCAGTCGACGCGAGGGCTGCCATGGTCCGGCCGATGGAAGAGTCGGCCGACAAAATAAAATGGTGGCCCAGGGTGCTAAAGGCCTCCCCTTTAAGGGACGTCCCAACGGCGGATGTCCGCCAGCTTCGCAACCTGCTAGCAATCTTGGGCCCCGTTATCTCTGGAAATATCACAAAACTGGTTAATGTTGCGGGTGATTTATATTTCTTCATTCAAAAATGACAAGTATTAAAAAGTAGCTGAAATCTAACTTGTAGGGCTAGAAATTCGCCCACTTTGAGGCGGTGATGCCGCCGGGGAGCTACCTATAACGCCGGGTGATGTCTACCGCCTCAAAGTGGGATATTCAGTTGTATCGCCCCGAGAGGAGAATGGAGCACTGAGGGAAGTGTTGCCCAATCCTCTTAGGGAGCTAAAGGCCCATCGCGGGGCGGTAGTGCGGGAACGCTTTTCAAGTTGAGGCATTAGGATATGATGTGAAATCTGCAAATAAATGGAAGGAAGGCGACCAACGTCCTTCCACAGATACAAAGTAATTGTTAAAAATTTGACTCTGAACACTTAACTCTTTATTCCCTGCGATATCGTCCCAGGATCCTCTGTGCACCGTCTGCTTCTCCATTGGGATTAGCACCAAGTGCTATGGCAGGCAGAACAGTCAATTTCGGAAATGCATCACAAAGGGGGCGTTGCACACTCTTGACATCACCAAGTGGGTGGTGCTAGAGTGCGCAACACGAAATGTTCGCAGCAGGCTGTCATACTACGCCGCTGGGTGGTAGGTGTTTACCGGCCCCTTAGTGTCCCTCTCTGGTATTAACGGTGGTGCTAAACAACCAAATTTCTCCCCCAACATGTTTTGTTACTGCGCAGAATTATATATCACCTGAAGTACTGTGAGCAGTTCTGGGCACCATACCTTAGGAAGGATATATTGGCCTTGGAGGGAATGCAGCGTAGGTTTACCAGAATGATACCCGGACTTTCAGGGTTAAATTATGAGGAGAGATTACACAAATTGGGGTTGTATTCCTTAGAATTTAGAAGGTTAAGATATGAATTGATCGATGTTTTCAAGATATTAAGGGGAACAGATAGGGTAGATAGTGAGAAACTATTTCCGCTGGTTTCTAGGGATTCTAGGACTGGGGAACATAGTCTAAAAATTAGAGCCAGTCCTTTCAGGATTGAATTTTGGAAACACTTTTACACACATCGGTTGGTAGAAATTTGGAACTCTCTTTTTGCAAACTGCAGTTGATGCTAGATCAATTGTTAAATTTGAATCAGAGATTGATAAATTTTTGTTAACCACAGATATTAAGTGATATGGGCCAAAGTCGGGTACATGGAGTTAGGTCACAGATCAGCCATGATCTCATTGAATGGTGGAACAGACTCGAAGGGACTGAATGGCCTTTTGTTCCTATACATGATTGCCTCTTTTTCTTTGGGGGGTGCAAGGGAAAATACTGGATCAAGAGGAAAAGGCTGCTGTTTCCTTTGATTCATTCTGAAGGCACTTTGATGGCGTGAGCGGAATTACTGTCGAGGCCTTTTAAAACTTTTGTTGACTCCGACAATCAGTATCTTAATTCACAGTAAGGGTGAAATGAGCCAGTGCTGCTGAGAGAACGGCTCGGTGATATTCCAGAGATTGAGTGGTAAAGACTTGATGCTTAAGTAAATGTCAAGAAAAAGAATTCTGTTGTAAGCTTCAGAAAATGCCTCTAAAATCACAGCAGTATCTTTGCAGCATTCTTATCTAGAATAATAAATCCTGGCTAACACTCCAGTGCCAGTACTGAAGGACTGTTGCACTGTCGAAGGGGCAGTACTGAGGGAGCGCAGCACTGTCGAGGGGGCAGTACTGAGCAAGTGTTGCACTGTCGGAGGGGCAGCACTGAGCAAGCGTTGCACTGTCAGAGGGGCAGTACTGAGGGAGCACTGCACTGTCGGAAGTGCGGTAACTGAGGGACTGCTGCACTGTCGGAGGTGCCATACTGGGGGAACGCCGCACTGTGGGAGGAGCATACTGTGGGAGTGCTGCACTGCCAGAGGGGCAGTACTGAGGAAGCGCTGCATTGTTGCAAACTCAGTACTGAGGGCATGCTGCACTGTTGTAGGGAC
Organism: Pristiophorus japonicus; assembly: GCF_044704955.1. Classification (NCBI taxonomy): domain Eukaryota; kingdom Metazoa; phylum Chordata; class Chondrichthyes; family Pristiophoridae; genus Pristiophorus; species Pristiophorus japonicus. Next base: position 45,269,528 of record NC_091986.1, on the reverse strand, counting down.
AGTACTGAAGGAGTGCTGCACTGTCGGAGGGGCAGTACTGAGGGAGCGCTGCACTGCCGGAGGGATAGTAATGAGGGAATGCTGCACTGTCGGAGGAACAGTACTGAGGGAGCGCTGCACTTTCGGAGGGGCAGTACTGAGGGAGCGCTGCACTGTCAGAGGGGCAGTACTGAGGGAGGGCTACACTGTCAGGGGGCAATGCGGAGGGAGTGCTGCACTGTCAGAAATGCAGTGCTGAGGGAGTGTTGTACTGGCGGAGGTGTTGTCTTTCGGATGAGACGTTAAACTGAAGCCCCGTCTGCCCTCTCAGGTGGCCGTAAAAGGTCCCAAAGCCACTATATAGAAGACGAGCAGGGGAGTTCTCTCAGCTGTCCTGGGGCCAATGTTTAGCCATCAACCAACATCACTAAAAAACAAATTGTCTGTTCATTATCACATAAGAACATAAGAACATAAGAATTAGGAACAGGAGTAGGCCATCTAGCCCCTCGAGCCTGCTCCGCCATTTAAAAAGATCATGGCTGATCTGGCCGTGGACTCAGCTCCACTTACCCGCCCGCTCCCCATAACCCTTAAATCCCTTATAAATACAGCATCCAGTCCTGTCTCCATATGATAAAATTGATATAGAGGCACTGGAGAATGTGCAGTTTGTGGGAGTTTCCCATGCATAAATGGCTGTCATATTTCCTACTTTGCAACAGTGACAACACTTCAAAATGTACTTATTTGGCTGCAAAGCGCTTTGGGACATCCTGAGGTCGTGAAAGGCATTGAAATACTAGTTCTTTTATTTTCTTCTTCAGTTTAATTCCTAATTCTAACAACTAATTACTGTCCAGTAAGAAATTACACTTTTGGTGCTAAGGGTGTTTTTAATGGTTTCCCCATTTCCACCATATTTTAGCACACTAACTGCTCACTGTTAATGATTTAGCAGCAATTTAGTCAGTTTTCAGATTGCAAGAAAATTAAGTCAACTACTTTCTTTTCATTTCAATTTCTAACTATAAAAATGAAATAAATACAGCGTCCAGTCCTGGTCTCCATATGCTAAAATTGATATAGAGGCACTGGAGAATGTGCAAATAATTAATTACAAGGATGATACCAGAACTGAGAAGTTATAACTATCAGGAAAAGAGAAATTGAGGGGTGACCTGATAAAGGTCTTTAAATTTTATTAAAAGGTCTACATGTAGACGTAGAGAAGTTGCTTCCACTTGTGGGGGAGACCAAAACTAGGAGCCATAAATATAAGATAATCACCAATAAATTCAACAGGGAATTCAGAAGGAACCTCTTTACCCAGAGAGTGGTGAGAATTTGGAGTTCGCTACCACAGGGAGTGGTTGAGGCGAATAGTATAGACGCCTTTAGGGGGAAAGTAGATAAACACGTGAGTGAGAAAGGAATAGAAGGATATGCTGATAGGGTGAGATGAAGGGGGTGGGAGGAGGCTCTTGTGGAGCATAAACACTGGTATGGACCTGTTGGGCCATATGGCCTGTCTGTGCTGCAGTTTGCATGTAATTCCATGTAATACGTAAAATATTAAAAAGCTAGTGTTAATAATGGTGACCATGGGCTCAAAATTGGCCCACCTCTTTTTTTGGTGCAGTCACCGGAGATGCGCCGTATTTCTGTGATGAAAAGTGCTCCGAAAAAATCACTCCCCACTTTGACCGCTGTCCGGACTCTCCCGGGTCTTCGCGCAGCGTGGCCAGTTGGGTCGGGGGCGGAGCCAGCATCCCATGCTGAAAACAGTGCCGGGACGCCTGCACATGCACATTGGAGTGTGCAAGCATGTGCAGTAGCTCCTTACCCCCAGCCTCTCAGTGTGTTGCTGCAGTGTGGGACCCCATCATCATCATTATCATCATACCGGCTACTGGTGCGTCCCGCCTCTATCCCAGGCCGAGTGGCCTACCGCACAGGCTGGCCCAAAGCCTTCCCGGGCTGAAGATGAAGGGAGGGTAGGACTTACTTACTTCTATTTTTTATTTGGATATTTTGAAAAAATTATGCAAATATGTTTTGTCTCTGATGAATCGTGGTAACCATTTGTCAAGCCTATTCACCTGGTGCTATTGTGAAAGAAGAACATAAGTGACGGAGGAACACTGAGAGAATATCTTATTTATTGATGTAGACTTTATTTAGATAATATGAGCTCAATTTTGGCCCAATATAATCATTGCAAACAAATAGTTGTTTAAATTAGTTGTGAGATTAGGGCAATTTAATTCAACTATCTGTTATTTCTTTTATGTTTGTAGTTTAAGCTTCCATGAATGCTTCTCTTGTATAGTAAATTAACTTTGCGAAGTTTGTCATATATAGCTGTTTTGTATAGCTGTTTGATCCTATTCACATTCTTTAGTCAAGTCATTAAGTTCTGCTGGCCTCCGATGTACCTGCCTGCGCTGATTTCTTAACTCTCTGCAAGGGTTTTCTGAAGTGGCCACATACGCAGGCCTAAGTAGATTTGGAGTAACTGTTAGCTGGCCAAAGTGGCCTAAATGGTTAAAATTGGCATAGGTGGTTGGTAACACACCCTTTTGTGAAAAAAACGAAACTAAAAAAATCCGAACTAACTCACTTACACTGGCGCAAATTGAATGTGCAAAATGGGGATTTTTAAGATATTCCAGAAAAATCAAGTTGCTCCAAAAAAACAGAGCAACTCCTGGCCAATTTTGAGCCCCATGAAACTACTGGATTGTCATAAAAACCCATCTGGTTCACTAATGCCCTTTAGGAAAGGAAATCTGCCATCCTTACCCTGTCTGGCCTATATATGACTCCAGGCTCACAGCAATGCGGTTCACTCTTAACTTTCCTCTGAAATGGCCCAGCAAGCCACTCAGTTGTACCAAACTGCTACAAAGAAGTATAGGGAGAATCTCCCTTATCTGGAACCCTCGGGACCCGACCTGTTCTGGAAAAGGGATTTTTCCAGACGAGGGGTGGTCACGTTAAATTGGATGGTACAGGTACTGAGCAATGGGATATCGGGGCTGGCTGGCTTGGGGCTGGGAGTGTGGCAGAGAGATCATGGGAGGTCAGGGCAGCGATTGCGGGAGTCGGCAGCGAAAAAAGACTTCAATTTGTTCAATTTGTTCATGTCGGAGCTGTGCGCATGCGCTACCCGGTGGCTGGGAATGGTTCTGGACGAGGGGTGGTTCCGAATAAGAGAGTTCTGGATAAGGGAGGTTTAACCTGTATACTAAAAATAAAATCAGACGGACTATCCGGCAACGACCTCGGCACCAGCTACAGACACAACAACGGCATATCCAGCCCAGTCAATCCTGCAAAGTTCTCCTCACGAACATCTGGGGATTTGTGCCAGAATTGGGAGAGCTGTCCCACAGACTAGTCAAGCAACAGCCGGACATAGTCACACTCACAGAATCATACTTTATCAAAAGGTAACCTTTAGTATTGTTGTTGCCAAATCAAGTTAATCGAGGGGTTTAGTCATGGCAGGAGAGCGAGGAAACGTGTTACGCTCCTCCTGTGCTATATGGGAAGTCAGGGACGCTTCCAGCTTCCAGCGTCCCTGACGACTACATGTGCAGGAAGTGTATCCGCCTGCAGCACCTGATAGACTGCATTGCGGCATTGGAGCTGTGGGTGGATTTACTCTGGAGCATCCGCGATGGTGAGGATGTCGTGAATAGCATGTTTAGTGAGTTGGTCACACCGTAGGTAAAGGATACACAGCCAGATAGGGGATGGGTGACCAACAGGAAGAGCAGTGGAAGGAAGGTAGTGCAGGGGTCCCCGTAGTCATCCCCCTGCAAAACAGATACACCACTTTGAGTACTGTTGAGGGGGATGGCTCATCAGGGGAGAGCAGCAGCAGCCAAGTTCATGGCACCGTGGGTGGCTCTGCTGCCCAGGAGGGCAGGAAAAAGAGGGGGAGAGCTATATTGATCGGGGATTCTATTGTAAGGGGAATAGATAGATGTTTCTGCGGCCACAATCGAGACCCCAGGATGGTATGTTGCCTCCCTGGTGCAAGGGTCAAGGATGTCTCGGAGCGGTTGCAGGACATTTTGGAGTGGGAGAGTAAGCAGCCAGTTGTCGTAGTGCATATAGGTACCAACGATACAGGTAAAAAACAGGATGAGGTCCTACAAGACGAATTTAGGGAGCTAGGAGCTAAATTAAAAAGTAGGACTCAAAGGTAGTAATCTCAGGATTGCTACCAGTGCCACATGCTAGTCAGAGTAGGAATCGCAGGATAGCTCAGATGACTACATGGCTTGAGGATTGGTGCAGAAGGGAGAGACATTGGAACTGGTTCTGAGGGAAGTGGAACCAGTACAAACCGGATGGTCTGCACCTGGGCAGGACCAGAACCAATGTCCTAGGGGGAGTGTTTGCTAGTGCTGTTGGAGAGGGATTAAACTAACATGGCAGGGGGATGGGAACCTATGCAGGGAGATAGAGGGAAGTAGAATGGGGGCAGAAACAAAAGATAGAAAGAAGAAAAGAAAAAGCGGAAGTCAGAGAAACCCAAGGAAAAAATCAAAAAGGGCCACATTACAGCAAAATTCGAAAAGGGCAAAATGTGTTAAAAAGGCATGCCTGAAGGCTCTGTGCCTCAATGCAAGGAGTATTCATAATAAGGTGGACGAATTAACTGCACAGGCAGCTATTAACGAATATGATATAATTAGGATTACGGAGACATGGCTCCAGGGTGATCAAGGCTGGGAACTCAACATCCAGGGGTATTCAACATTCAGGAAGGATAGACAGAAAGGAAAAGGAGGTGGGGTAGCATTGCTGGTTAGATGAAATTAACGCAATAATAAGGAAGGACATTAGCTTGGATGATGTGGAATCTGTATGGGTGGAGCTGCGGAATACCAAAGGGCAGAAAATGCTAGTGGGAGTTGTGTACAGACCACCAAACAGTAGAAGTAAGGTTGGGGACAGCATCAAACAAGAAGTTAGGGATGCGTGCAATAAAGGCACAGCAGTTATCATGGGCGACTTTAATCTACATATAGATTTGGCTAACCAAACTGGTAGCAATACGGTGGAAGAGGATTTCCTGGAGTGTATTAGGGATGGTTTTCTGGACCAATATCTCGAGGAACCAACTAGAGGGCTGGCTATCCTAGACTGGGTGATGTGTAATGAGAAAGGACTAATTAGCAATCATGTTGTGCAAGGCCCCTTGGGGAAGAGTGACCATAATACGGTAGAATTCTTTATTAAGAGGGAGAGTGACACAGTTAAGTCAGAGACTAGGGTCCTGAACTTAAGGAAAGGTAACTTCGATGGCATGAGGCATGAATTGGCTAGACTAGAGTGGCAAATGATACTTGAAGGGTTGACGGTGGAGAGGCAATGGCAAACATTTAAAGATCACATGGATGAACTTCAACAATTGTATATCCCTGTCTGGAGTAAAAATAAAACGGTGAAGGTGGCTCAACCGTGGCTAACAAGGGAAATTAAGGATACTGTTAAATCCAAGGAAGAGGCATATAAATTGGCCAGAAAAAGCAGCAAACGTGAATACTGGGAGAAATTTAGAATTCAGTAGAGGACAAAGGGTTTAATTAGGAGGGGGGAAATAGAGTATGAGAGGAAGCTTGCCGGGAACATAAAAACTGACTGCAAAAGCTTCTGTAGATATGTGAAGAGAAAAAGATTAGTGAAGACAAACATAGGTCCCTTGCAATCAGATTCAGGTGAATTTATAATGGGGAACAAAGAAATGGCAGACCAGTTGAACAAATACTTTGGTTCTGTCTTCATGAAGGAAGACACAAATAACCTTCCGGAAGTACTAGGGAACCGAGGGTCTCGTGAGAAGGAGGAACTGAAGGATAACCTTATTAGGTGGGAAATTGTGTTCGGAAAATTGATGGGATTGAAAGTCGATAAATCCCCAGGGCCTGATAGTCTGCATCCCAGAGTACTTAAGGAAGTGGCTCTAGAAATAGTGGATGCATTGGTGATCATTTTCCAATAGTCTATTGACTCTGGATCAGTTCCTATGGACTGGAAAATAGCGAATGTAATACCACTTTTTAAAAAAGGAGGGAGAAAGAAGAAGGGTAATTATAGAACAGTTAGCTTGAAATCAGTAGTGGGGAAAATGTTGGAATCAATTATTAAAGATGAAATAGCAGCACATTTGGAAAGCAGTAACAGGATCGGTCCAAGTCAGCATGGATTTATGAAAGGGAAATCACGCTTGACAAATCTTCTGGAATTTTTTAAGGGTGTAACTAGTAGAGTGGAAAAGGGAGACCCAGCGGATGTGGTGTATTTGGACTTTCAAAAGGCTTTTGACAAGGTCCCACACAAGAGATTGCTGTGCAAAATCAAATGGAGGTAATATACTGACGTGTATAGAGAACTGGTTGGCAGACAGGAAGCAGAGAGTCGGGATAAACGGGTTCTTTTCAGAATGGCAGGTAGTGACTAGTGGGGTGCTGGGACCCAGCTCTTTACAATATACATTAATGATTTAGTTGAAGGAATTGAGTTTAATACCTCCAAGTTTGCAGATGACATTTGTTGTGTTCCTAACACAGATGAGACTGCATACAGGGAGTTTAAAGTAACAGTGACCTCAGTCTTTATTAAGACACACCAGAGTGAGGAACAGGTCTTAGGGGCCGGCTTATATACAGTGCTCCCAAGGGATGCTGGGATCCCTTGGGACTTCAGGGGATGCGTTCCCTGGTGGCGGAACATGGGAGTGCATGCTTGACAGATACACAACATCACCCCCCCCCCCCGCAAGTCAAAGTGAAAACTATTTACAAGGTGAGGCGGTCGGGAGCCTTTCTTTCCCTGGTGGACCGCCTAGGTACAAATGTCTGTTCTGGTGTGTTGGCTGTGCCCTCGCTGGGCTGGTGTGTTGTTGCCCCTGCAGGGTTGCTGGGCGAGCCTGGCCTTGCTGGGATGTTGGGCATGATGAGTTCAATTTCCTGGTCTGGTGTGGTGTCATTGATCCTTTGAGTGTGTGTTGTGGGCTTGAAAAAGGTGGTGTCTGTGTGGGTTGTTCAGGGCAGTCTGTGAACCACAGCCTCATTTGGTCCAGGTGCTTTCTGCAAATTTGTCCATTGTCTAGTTTGACTACAAATACCTTAATCCCTTCTTTAGCTATCACCATGCCCGCGATCCACTTGGGACCATGTCCATAGTTTAGCACATACACAGGGTCATTCAGATCAATTTCCCGTGACACAGTGGCGCGACCATCGTTTACATTTTGTTGCTGCCTGATCATGCAGGTTGGGGTGAACCAGCAAAGGCTTGGTTTGAAGTGTCCTTTTCATGAGTAGCTCAGCCGGGGGCACCCCTGTGAGCGAGTGGGATCTCGTGCGGTAGCTGAGCAGTACTCGGGACAGGCGGGTTTGGAGTGAGCCTTCTGTGACCCATTTAAGGCTCTGTTTGATTGTTTGTACTGCCCGCTCTGCCTGCCCATTGGAGGCTGGTTTAAACGGGGCCGAGGTGACATGTTTGATCCCATTGCGGGTCATGAATTCTTTAAATTCTGCACTGGTGAAACATGGCCTGTTGTCACTGACCAGTATGTCAGGCAGGCCGTGGGTGGCAAACATGTCCCTCAGGCTTTCAATGGTGGCGATGGCGGTGCTTCGCGACATTATTTCACATTCAATCCATTTTGAAAAAGCATCCACCACCACCAGGATCATTTTACCGAGAAACGGGCCTGCAGAGTCGGCATGGATCCTCGACCATGGTCTGGAGGACCAGGACCACAAACTTAGTGGTGCCTCTCTGGGCACGTTGCTCAACTGAGCACATACGCTGCATTGCCGTACACAGCACTCTAAGTCAGAGTCGATACCGCGCCACCACACGTGGGATCTGGCTATCGCTTTCATCATTACTATATCCGGGTGTGTGCTGTGGAGATCCGAGATGAACGTCTCCCTGCCCTTTTTGGGTAGCACTACGCGGTTACCCCACAACAAGCAGTCTGCCTGAATGGACAGCTTGTACTTTCGCCGCTGGAACGGCTTGATTAGCTCTTGCATTTCAATGGGGATGCTGGCCCAGCTGGCCCATGCAGTACACAGTTTTTTACTAGGGACAGCAGAGGATCTTGGCTGGTCCAAGTCCGAATCTGGTGGGCCGTGACAGATGATTTATCATTTTCAAACGCTTCCATGACCATCAACAAGTCTGCGGGCTACGCCACCATCAACAAGTTTGCAGGCTGCACCATTTCCACCCCCGTTGTGGGCAATGGTAGCCGACTGAGAGCATCCCCACAGTTCTCGGTGCCTGGCCTGTGGCGGATGGTATAGTTATACGCTGATAGCGCAAGTGCCCACCTTTGTATGAGGGCTGAGGCATTAGTATTTATCCCCTTGTTTTCAGCGAACAGGGATATGAGGGGCTTGTGATTGGTTTCCAGTTCAAATTTGAGGCCAAACAGATACTGATGCATTTTCTTTACCCCGAACACACATGCTAATGCCTCTTTCTCAATCATGCTGTAGGCCCTTTCGGCCTTAGACAAGCTCCTGGAGGCATAGGTGACAGGTTGCAATTTCCCCGCAACGTTAGCTTGTAATACACACCCGACTCCGTACGACGATGCATCACATGCTAGCACAAGTCTTTTACACATGTTATACAATACAAGCAGCTTTTGGAGCAGAAAATGTTTCTGGCTTTCTCAAAAGCAATTACTTGTTTTTTTTTCCCATACCCAGTTCTCACCTGTATGCAATAACACATGTAGGGGCTCTAAGAAGATGCTTAACCCCGGTAGGAAGTTACCAAAATAGTTGAGGAGTCCCAGGAACGACCGCAGCTCCGTGACATTCTGTGGCCTGGGCGCGTTCCTGATAACCTCTGTCTTGGCATCTGTGGGCCGAATGCCGTCCGCCGCGATCTTTCTCCCCAAAAACTCCACTTCTGTTGCCATGAAGACGCATTTCGACCTCTTAGAAACATAGAAACATAGAAACATAGAAAATAGGTGCAGGAGTAGGCCATTCGGCCCTTCTAGCCTGCACCGCCATTCAATGAGTTCATGGCTGAACATTCAACTTCAGTACCCCATTCCTGCTTTCTCGCCATACCCCTTGATCCCCCTAGCAGTAAGGACCTCATCTAACTCCTTTTTGAATATATTTAGTGAATTGGCCTCAACAACTTTCTGTGGTAGAGAATTCCACAGGTTCACCACTCTCTGGGTGAAGAAGTTCCTCCGCATCTCGGTCCTAAATGGCTTACCCCTTATCCTTAGACTGTGACCCCTGGTTCTGGACTTCCCCAACATTGGGAACATTCTTCCTGCATCTAACCTGTCTAACCCCGTCAGAATTTTATATGTTTCTATGAGGTCCCCTCTCATTCTTCTGAACTCCAGTGAATACAAGCCCAGTTGATCCAGTCTTTCTTGATAGGTCAGTCCCGCCATCCCGGGAATCAGTCTGGTGACACTTCGCTGCACTCCCTCAATAGCAAGAATGTCCTTCCTCAGGTTAGGAGACCAAAACTGTACACAATACTCCAGGTGTGGCCTCACCAATGCCCTGTACAACTGTAGCAACACCTCCCTGCCCCTGTACTCAAATCCCCTTGCTATGAAGGCCAACATGCCATTTGCTTTCTTAACCGCCTGCTGCACCTGCATGCCAACCTTCAATGACTGATGTACCATGACACCCAGGTCTCTTTGCACCTCCCCTTTTCCTAATCTGTCACCATTCAGATAATAGTCTGTCTCTCTGTTTTTACCACCAAAGTGGATAACCTCACATTTATCCACATTATACTTCAGCCACAGCCCTACGCGATCCAGTCGCTGGAGGACCTCCTCCAGGTTTTGTAGGTGCTCGACGGTGTCCCAACCCGTGACCAATATGTTGTCCTGAAAAACCATTGTGCGTGGTACCGATTTGAGTAGGTTCTCCATGTTTCTCTGAAAGATCACTGCAGCCGACCGAATTTCAAACGGGCATCTGTTATAGATGAACAGTCCCTTGTGCGTGTTGATGCAGGTGAGGCCCTTCGAAGACTCCTCCAGCTCCTCGTCATGTAGGCTGAAGTCAGGTCGAGCTTGGTGAACATCTTGCCTCCTTTGCAAATAGATCGTCTGCCTTAGGGAGCGGGTATTGGTCCTGTCGTGAGAAACGATAAATAGTTACTTTATAATCGCCGTAAATCTTGACCGTGCCATCACTTTTGAGTACTGGAACAATCGGGCTGGCCCACTCACTGAATTCCACTGGGCAGATGATGCCCTCGCGTTGCAGTCTGTCCAGCTCGATTTCCACTCTCTCCCTCATCATATGAGGTACCGCTCGTGCCTTGTGGTGAATGGGTCGTGCCTCTGGGACCAAGTGGATCCGCACCTTCGCCCCGGAAAAGTTTCCAATGCCAGGGTCAAAAAGGGAAGGAAATGTGTTTAGAACCTGGGTACATGAGGCCTCATCGACATGTGATAGCTCTCGGATGTCATCCCAGTTCCAGCGGATTTTGCCCAGCCAGCACCTTCCAAGCAGTGTGGGGCCATCGCCTGGGACAATCTGGACTGGCAGTTTGTGCACCGTGCCCTCGTAGGTGACCTTGACCAAGGCACTGCCCAGGACAGTGATGAGCTCTTTGGTGCACGTTCTCAGTTTCGTGTGGATGGGGCTCAGGGATGGGTCCGAGTGCCTTGTTGCACCACAGTCTCTCAAACATCTTTTTACTCATGATGGATTGGCTAGCGCCAGTGTCCAGTTCCATGGCTACAGGTAAGCCATTCAATTTTATAGTTAGCATTATAGGTGGACATTTTGTCGAAAATGTGTCCACCCCATGTACTTCAGCATCTGTCTCCTCTCTCTGAGGCTCGAAATTGCTTTGATCCACCATGGACCGATCTTCCTCTGTGGTAGTTAGCAGGTTTGGCAGAGCTTGCACCTTGTCTGCAAGCTCGTTGGAGGTGCCCCATTGTTCCACAGCTCTTGCAAACATACCCTTTGAAGAGGCATGAATAGGCTGAATGGAAGCCTCCACAACGCCAACAAGGTGTGAATTGCCTTGCATTCATCCTTTGTTGCGGACTCTGAGTCATCTGGGTCACCTGAGGCCTGCTGGCAGTTGCAGGCTCATGGTTTCTGCCCTGTACATTTCTGCTCACAAACACAGTTCCAGTTAATTTATGAACATTGCTAGCACTTGTGTGCTGAGAGATTTGTTTGGTGTTATCACTGGTGGACATAAACGCCTGTGCTATCGCAATGGCCTTACTGAGGGTCGGTGTCTCTACAGTCAAAAGTTTTCGTAGGATGATCTCGTGGCCAATGCCCAGTACAAAAAAGTCTCTGAGCATCTGCTCCAGGTAGCCATCAAACTCACATTGTCCTGCAAGTCGCCTTAGCTCAGCGACGTAGCTCGCCACTTCCTGACCTTCAGATCGCTGGCACGTGTAGAACCAATACCTCGCCATCAGCACATTATCCTTTGGGTTAACATGCTCCCGAACCAGTGTACACAGCTCCTCATATGACTTATCTGTGGGTTTCACCGGAGCCAGAAGATGCTTCATGAGGCTGTAGGTCGGTGCCCCACAGACCGTGAGGAGGACCACTCTCCTTTTTGGAGCGCTTCCTTCTCCGTCCAGCTCATTGGCTACAAAGTACAGGTCTAGCCATTTGACATAGGCTTCCCAGTCCTCACCCTCCGAGAACTTCTCCAGGATGCCCACAGTTTGCTGCATCTTTGCGTTGGATTCGTGTACTCGTTGCCAGTTATTGTGTTCCTAACACAGATGAGACTGCACACAGGGAGTTTACAGTAACAGTGACCTCAGTCTTTATTAAGACACTCCAGAGTGAGGAACAGGCCTTAGGGGCCGGCTTATATACAGTGCTCCCAAGGGATGCTGGGATCCCTTGGGACTTCAGGGGATGCGCTGCCTGGTGGCGGAACATGGGAATGCATGCTTTACAAATACACAACACTAAACTAGATGGCAGTGTGAGCTGTGAGGAGGACGCTAAGAGACTGCAGGGTGACTTGGACAGATTAGCTGAGTGGGCAAATTCATGGCAGATGCAGTATAATATGGATAAATGTGAGGTTATCCACTTTGGGGGCAAAAACACAAAGGCAGAATGTTATCTGAATAGCAGCAGATTAGGAAAAGGGGAGGTGCAATGAGACCTGGGTGTCATGGTTCATCAGTCATTGAAAGTTGTCATGCAGGTACAGCAGGTGGTGAAGAAGGCAAATGCTATGTTGGCCTTCATAGCAAGGGGATTTGAGTATAAGGGCAGGGAGGTCTTACTGCAGCTGTACAGGGCCTTGGTGAGGCCTCACCTGGAATATTGTGTTCAGTTTTGGTCTCCTAATCTGAGGAAGGATGTTCTTGCGATTGAGGGAGTGCAGCGAAGGTTCACCAGACTGATTCCCGGGATGGCTGGACTGACATATGAGGAGAGACTGGATCGACTTGGCCTTTATACACTGGAGTTTAGAAGGATGAGAGGGGATCTCATAGAAATATATAAGATTCTGACGAGACTGGACAGGTTAGATGCGGGAAGAATGTTCCCAATGTTGCGGAAGTCCAGAACCAGGGGGAAGTCCAGAACCAGGGGACACAGTCTAAGGATAAGGGGTAGGCCATTTAGGACTGAAATGAGGTGAAACTTCTTCACTCAGAGAGTTGTTAACCTGTGGAATTCCCTGCCGCAAAGAGTTGTTGATGCTAGTTCATTGGATATGTTCAAGAGGGAGTTAGATATGGCCCTTACGACTAAAGGGATCAAGGGGTATGGAGAGAAAGCAGGAAAGGGCTACTGAAGGAATGATCAGCCATGATCTTATTGAATGGTGATGCAGGCTCGAACGGCCAAATGGCCTACTCCTGTACCTAGTTTCTATGTTTCTATGTTTCTATACCTTTCAGCCAATGTCCTAGACGTCTCCATCACCATCCCTGAGTATTTCTTGTTCCATCGGCAGGACAGACCCACCAGAGGTGGTGGCACAGTGGTATACAGTTGGGAGGGAGTGGCCTGGGAGTCTTCAACCTTGCTCGTGGCTTCAGGTCAAACATGGGCAAGGAAATTTCCTGTTGATTAGCACCTACCACTCTCCCTAAGCTGATGAATCAGTACTCCTCCATGTTGAACACCACTTGGAAGAAGCACTGAGGGTAGTGTAATATATAGTTCCACCTCGTGGACTACTGCCGCACCTAGTGGACTACTGTGGTAATGCTGCCATTGCTATTTACAAGAATAAAGCATCAGGTGTCAGGTCGCCTGACAAGTTCCTGAGTTAATAGCCATCTTGAAGTCTGCGTGTTTGTGATGGTATAAAAAATATATCACAGGTAGCAAGGGCACAGAATGTACTCTGGGTGGGGGACTTCAATGTCCATCGTCAAGATTGGCTCAGTGGCACCACTACTAACTGAGCTGGCCAAGTCCTGAAGGACATAACTGGTAGACTTGTCCTGCAGCAGGTGGTGAAAGAACCAACACAAGGGAAAAACCTACTTGACCTCGTCCTCACCAATCTACCTGTCGCAGATGCATCTGTCTATGACAGCATTGGTAGCAGTGACCACCGTACAGTCCTTGTGGAGACCAAGTCCCGTCTTCACACTGAGGACACTCTCTATGGTGATGTGTGGCACTACCACCGTGCTAAATGGGATAGATTCAGAACAGATCTAGCAGCCCAAAACTGGGCATCCATGAGGTGCTGTGGGCCATCAGCAGCAGCAAAATTGTATTACATCAAATTATCATGCAACCTCGCTCTACCATGTTCGCTGCTAATTACACGGTGTTCAGTTACAACTTCTCAGATAATAAAGCAGTCCGTCCATGTCCACATGCAGCAACACCATGACAACATTCAGGCTTGGGCTGAAGTGGCAAGTAAAATCCGCGCCACACAAGTGTCAAACAATGACTATCTCCAGCATGAATGAGTCTAACCACCGTCACTTGACATTCAACGGCATTAACATCGTGGTGGACGCCATTGACCAGAAACTTAACTGGACCAGCCATATAAATACTGTGGCTAAAAGAGCAGGTCAAGGCTGGATATTCTGCGGCAAGTGTCTCACCTCTTGATTCGCCAAAGTCTTTCCACCATCTACAAGGCACAAATCAGGAGTGTGATGGAATACTCTCCACTTACCTGGATGAGTGCAGCTCCAACTACACTCAAGAAGCTTGACACCATCCAGGACAAAGCAGCCCGCTTGATTGGCACCCCATCCACCACCTTAAACCTTCATTCCCACCACCAGAGGTCCACCGTGGCTGCAGTGTGTGCCATGTACAAGATGCACTGCAGCAACTCGCCAAGGCTTCTTTGACAACACCTCCCAAACCCGTGACCTCTACCACATAGAAGAACAAGGGCAGCGGGTGCATGGGAACAGCTTAACCTGCAATTTACCCTCCAAGTCACTCACCATCCTGATTTGGAAATATATAATTCCTTCATAGTGGCTGGTTCAAATTCCTGGAACTCCCTCCCCAACAACCTATGGGAGTACCTTCACCACACAGTCAGCAGCGATTCAAGCAAATGGCTCACTGTCACCTTCTCATGGGCAATTATGGATGGGGAAAAAGTGCTTGACTTGCTAGCAATGCCCACATCCCATGAACAGATAGAACAGAAATATGTAAAAGAAAGACTTGCGTTTCGATAGCACCTTTCATGATCCAATGGGCTTTACAGCAAATTAAGCATTTTTGAAGTATAATCAGTGCTGTAATGTACGAAATACAAGCGTAAATCTTAATTCACTCCCACAAAGGACCAAAAACAAAATACTGCAGATACTGGAATGTGGAATAAAAACAGAAAATGCTGGAAATCTCAGCGGGTCAGGCAGCATCTGTCGAGAGAAAGCAGAGTTAGCGTTTCGGGTCGATGACCCTTCATCAGAACTGGAGCGTGTTCAGAAGGAACGGATTCTTAACAAGCACTGAAAGGGGGAGGGGAAGAAAGAACAAAAGGGAAGGTCTGTGATAGTTGGAAGACAGGAGAGATTAGAGAGACAAAAGGGATGATGGGCCGAATTCAAATGGTAATGCCAGGAGTTAGAAAAACATTAGTCAAGATAGGGTGTGAATGGCGGGATAATGACCAGCTGCCATAAGAGACAAGGAGAAAAAAAGAAAGAAAGAAACAGGCTCTGAAGGGGCCGGTGGGGGGGGGGGGGGGAAGGGAGCCAAAGATTGGCAGCAGCTACACTCTGAAATTGTTGAACTCAATGTTGTCCAGAAGGCTGTAAAGTGCCTAAATGAAAGATGAGGAGCTATTTCTCGAGCTTGCGTTGAGCTTTGTTGGAACAGTGTAGGAGACCAAGGACGGAGAGGTCAGAATGGGAATGGAATGGAGAATTAAAGTGACAGGTGACCAGAAGCTCAGGGTCACATTTACGGACTGAACGGAGGTGCTCCGCGAAGCGGTCACCCAATCTACGCTTGTTCTCCCCAGTGTAGAGGAGACCACATCGTGAGCAGTGAATACAGTATACTAAATTGAAAGAAGTACAAGTAAATCGCTGTTTCACCTGGAAGGAGTGTTAGGGGCCCTGGATAGTGGGAAGGGAGCAGGTAAAAGGGCAGGTGTTGCATCTCCTGCACTTGCACGGGTAGGTGCCGTGGGAAGGGGAGGGGGTGCTGGGGGTGACTGCTGAATGGACCAGGGTGTCGTGGAGGGAGCGGTCCCTTCGGAACGCTGCGAAGGGAGGGAAAGATGTGATTGGTGGTGAGATCATGCTGGAGGGGATGGAAATGGCAGTGGATGATCCGTTGAACGTGCAGGCTAGTGGGGTGAAAGGTGAGGACAAGGGAAACCCTGTCATGGTTCTGAGAAGGAGGGGAAGAGGTGAGAGCGGAGGTGCAGGAAATAGAACACACACGGTCGAGGGCCATGTTAACCACGGTGGGGGGGAATCCTCAGTTGAGGAAAAGGGAAGACATGTCAGAGGCACTAGTGTTAAAGGTGGCGTCTTCAGAGCAGATGAGATGGAGATGGAGAAACTGGGAGAATGGGTTCCTTACAGGATGCGGGGTGAGGTGAAGTGTAGTCCAGGTAGCTGTGGGAGTCAGTGGGCTTATAGTGGCAGGGCTTATTTCCTGCACCTCTGCACTCACCCCTTCCCCTCCCTCTCAGAACCATGACAGGGTTCCCCTTGTCCTCACCTTTCACCCCACCAGCCTCCACATTCAACGGATCATCCTCCGCCATTTCTACCACCTCCAGCGTGATCCCACCACCAATCACATCTTCCCCTCCCCTTCCCTCTCAGCATTCCGAAGGGACCGCTCCCTCCACGACACCCTAGTCCATTCAGCAGTCCCCCCAGCACCCCTCCCCTTCCCACGGCACCTTCCCGTGCAAGCACAGGAGATGAAACACCTGCCCTTTTATCTGCTCCCTTCCCACTATCCAAGGCCCCAAATACTCCTTCCAGGTGAAACAGCGATTTATTTGTACTTCTTTCAATTTAGTATACTGTGTTCCCTGCTCACGATGTGGTCTTCTCTACATTGGGGAGACCAAGCGTAGATTGGGTGACCACTTCGCGGAACACCTCCGTTCAGTCCGCAAGTGTGACCCTGAGCTTCCGGTCGCCTGTCACTTTAATTCTCCGCTCCATTCCCACTCTGACCTCTCTGTCCTCGGCCTCCTATAGTGTTCCAACAAAGCTCAATGCAAGCTCAAGTAACAGCACCTCATCTTTTGTTTAGGCACTTTACAGCCTTCTGGACTCAATGTTGAGTCCAATAATTTCAGAGTGTAGCCACTGCCAATCTTTGGCCCCCTTCCCCCCTTCCCTATCCCTCCACCAGAGCCTCTTTCTTTCCTTTTTTCTCCTTGTCTCTTATGGCAGCTGGTCATTATCCCACCATTCACACCCTATCTTGACTAATGTTTTTCTAACTTCAGGCATTACCATTTCAATTTGGCCCATCATCCCTTTTGTCTCTCTAATCTCTCCTGTCTTCCAATCTATCACAGACCTTCCCTTTTGTTCTTTCTTCCCCTCCCCCTTTCAGTGCTTGTTAAGAATCCGTTCTTTCTAAACACTCTCCAGTTCTGACAAAGGGTCATCGACCCGAAACGTTAACTCTGCTTCCTCTTCACAGATGCTGCCTGACCCGCTGAGATTTCCAGCATTTTCTGTTTTTATCCCACAAAGGACCAAATGGTTATGGCAGTGATGTAGCAAAGCCATGCAACCAGAAATGTCCCAGGAACAATCGCTGACTGAGTTTGCTGATGTTAGCAAGTGTGGCAGGAGTGGTGCTAACATTCGGTTGTGGAGTGGAAAACATGGTCGGAACTCCTAGTCTGATCGCTAACCATTTTTGGAACAGAAGTAAAATACTGAGGATGCAGGACATCTGAAATAAAGACAGAAAATGCTGGAAAACACTCAGCAGGTCAGGCAGCATCTGTGGAGCGAGAAGCAGAGTTAATGTTTCAGGCCGATGACTCTTTCATCAGAACCAGTGAAAGTTCATCGACCTGAAACATTGAGGGCTATTTTAATCTAATGCACCGGGCAGGAAACCCATGGGATCGGGGGTGGGGGGGGGGGGTGGTGGAGCGGGGGGAATGGGGGGAAATGCTGGTTTTAGCACCTCACTAGAGAGTAGAATCAGGCAGGACAAGAACCCGCATGGTACCCAATCCCATAGGCCTCCCAACGGGTAGGTTAGGTTAACATTGTCCTCTCCACAGATCATTTTTGGAAACTTGTGTACATAGGCACTGTGAGAAAGAGAGAATCGAGGTTCATTCTCCATGCTTTCCATGTTCAAATATCTTGACAACATTCAATGTCTAACAACAACTTGCATTTATATAGCCCCTTTAACGTAATAAAATGTTCCAAGGTACTTCACAGGAGTGTTATCAGTCAACATTTGACACCGAGCCACATAAGGAGATATTAGGACAGGTGACCAAAAGCTTGTTCAAAGAGGTAGGTGTTAAGGAGCATCTTAAAGCAGGAGAGAAAGAGGTGGAGAGTTTAGGGAGGGAATTCCAGAATTTAGGGCCTCGGCAGCTGAAGGCACGGCCACCAATGGTGAAACGCTGAAAATCGGGGATGAGCAAGAGGCCAGAATTGGAGGAGTACAGAGATCTCGGATTGTTGTAGGGCTGGAGGATGTTACAAAGAGATAGGGAGGGGTGAGGCCAGGGAGGGATCTGAACACAAGGATGAGAATTTTAAAATCGAGGTGATGTCGAGACTCACACATGAAGAGTAGGTACAAGAGCAAGGGCCTGGAAGGTAATTGCTGGGATACAATGGAATTGTAACAGAAAAAATGTGAGTATTATTTCCATCACTGAGCCAGCTCAAACACTGTGAAGGATACATCAAACAACTGCTTTGAGTGGACAACACACCCATGAACAAACCAGTCCATTATCGGCAAGTTACACTGTGTCCAGCCCTCATTGAACAATCTTACAGCACAGAAGGAGGCCATTCGGTCCCTCATGTCTGTGCCTGCTCTTTGAAAGAGCTATCCAATTAGTCCCACTCCTTTCTGCTCTTTCCCCATAGCCCTGCAAATTTCTCCTTTTCAAGTATATATCCAATGCCCTTTTGAAAGTTACTAGTGAATCTGCTTCCACTGCCCTTTCTGGCAGCACATTCCAGATCACAACTCGCTGCCTAAAAATGTATTTTCACCACACCATCTGGTTCTTTTGCCAATTATCTTAAATCTGTGTCCTCTGGTTACCGATCCTCCTGCCAGTGGAAACAATTTCTCCTTATTGGAGTGTCACCTGTGGCTCAGTGGGTAGCACTGAAGGTTGTAGGTTTGTAGGAAAATTGACTGACGAAGTTAAGGGGTTGAGGCTTAAACTAGCAGAACATGTGAATCAAATTGAGACTCTCCAAAACGATTTTTTAAATTCCATACGTTAAATCTAACCTCTAGTATGACTATGGCAGAAAATAACAAGCGAAATGAAGAGAAAATGAGGCAAAAGTGCATAGAGGCTCAAAACCTCAGTAGCTGCAAAAGCAGTTTTAAACCGGAGTTGGGGGATGTGAACTTGAAGCAGATCCTCAGTATCTGCAAAAGCAGTTTTAAAAATCTGAAAGCTGATAGCAAGAGCTTTCAGGAAACAATGAAACAAGGTGAGCAGCAGGACCCTGCGGGATGGCAGGACTGACACATGAGGAGAGACTGGATCGACTGGGCCTGTATTCACTGGAGTTTAGAAGGATGAGAGGGGATCTCATAGAAACATATAACATTCTGACGGGACGGGACAGGTTAGATGCAGGAAGGATGTTCCCGATGTTGGGGAAGTCCAGAACCAGGGGACATAGTACAAGCATAAGGGGTAAGCCATTTAGGACTGAGATGAGGAGAAACTTCTTCACTCAGAGAGTTGTTAACCTGTGGAATTCCCTACCGCAGAGAGTTGTTGATGCCAGTTCATCGGATATATTCAAGAGGGAGTTAGATATGGTCCTTATGGCTAAAGGGATCAAGGGGTATGGAGAAAAAGCAGGAAAGGGGTACTGAGGTGAATGATAAGCCATGATCTTATTGAATGGTGGTGCAGGCTCGAAGGGCCGAATGGCCTACTCCTGCACCTATTTTCTATGTTTCTATGTTTAAGTCACTCCAGAGACTGGAGCACAAAACTTTAGGTTGACACGACACTACAGTGCAATGCTGAGCGAGTGCTACACTGTTGGAGGTGCCATCTTTCAGATGAGAATTAAACCAAGGCTCTCTCAGTTGGCACTATTTCGAACAAGAGTAGAGGAGTTATCACCAGTGTCCTGGGGCCAATATTTATCCCTCAATCAACAAAACAAAAAGAAACAGATTATGTGGTCATTGTCACATTGCTGTTTGTGGGAGCTTGCTGTGCACAAATTGGCTGTGGCATTTCCTACATTACAACAGTACACTCCAAAAAGTACTTCATTGGCTGTAAAGCACTTTGAGACGTCCGGTGGTCGTTAAACGCGCTATACAAATGCAAGTCTTTCTTTTATTTACTCTTTCAAATCCCCTCATGATTTCGAAGACCTCTATTCAATCTCCCTTTAACCTTCTCTGCTCTAAGGAGAACAATCCCAGCTTCTCCACATATCTGAAATCCCTCATCCCCTGGAACTGTTCTGGTAAATTTCCTTTGCAACCACTCCAAGGACTTTTATTGTACAATAATGTAATGTAATTTAAAAATGATGTCTGTTGCATACCTCATCTTCCTTTCTGGTAAGAGAAATGAAACAAAACAAAATTATGGAACATCTGAGAGAGGAAAGTTTTTGCCATAAATCAGTCAAACAGGCCACACAATAGGCTTTCCCTGGCAAATACTGAATAAAGTCTATTTTCTTGAAATTTGTTATCAATGATGCATGCAAGGTTAACTTAAAACGTGAGCTGCATGGTTTAGTGAAGTGCAGGGTTGCACAATGCTGCATTAAGTTGTCTTACCTGCAGTGACAGCAAAACTAAACTGTACGTATCAGGATTCAATTCAGTGTCCAAGGATCTCAATGTAAGTTCAGTGCAAAGTGCGAGGAATGCTTCAGGGTTAACAACAGCCATTGCAATTATGGGAGATCTTCATAAAATCGTCTCAAATCTTAAGTGCATCTGTTTTTAAATCCAAAAAGATTGCACAAAAGCAACTAAATGTCTACCACTGAAATGAAGTGAAGAGGGATTTGCTTACATCCACAATGGTGATATGCAATTTGGGTCAAGGAGAGAGTGAAGGAATCATTAGAGCTTGCCGATGTCTTGTGCATCAGGGCAGCACATGTCTTGAACTAGCTCTACAATGCAATTAATCTTTCTAAGTTTCAAGCAGATGCGGCTTAGGATAACCATCAACACAGTTAAATCACTGACCCTGAAACCAATATCTTGTCTGTGATGTCCCAAGCTCTCTACAATATTGGTTTTTCAGCCACTCACCTACTTGGTTCAAACCAGATTAAATTGTATCGATACAACAACAATTTGTATTTATATAACATTTTTAATGTAGTGAAACATCCCAAGGCATTTCACAGGAGTATTATGAGATGAAAAATTTGATACCGAGCTGCATAAATAGAAATTAGCGCAGGTGACCAAAAGCTTGGTCAAAGAGGTAGGTTTTAAGGAGCGCCTTGGAGGAGGAAAGAACAAGACAGAGAGGTTTAGGCAGCGGATTCTAGAGCAACAGAAGACACGGCCACCAATGGTTGAGTGATTATAATCGGGGATGCTCAAGAGGGCAGAATTAGAGGAGTGCAGACATCTCACAGGGTTGTGGGGCTGAAGGAGATTACAGAGATAGGGAGGGGCGAAGCCATGGAGGGATTTGAAAACAATGATGAGAATTTTGAAATCGAGGCGTTGCTTAACCAGAAGCCAATGTAGGTCAGCGAGCACAGGGGTGATGGGTGAGCGGGACGATGCAAGTTAAGACACGGGTAGCCGAGTTTTGGATCACCTCAAGTTTACATAGGGTAGAATGTGGGAGGACAGCCAGGAATGCGTTGGAATAATCAAGTCTAGAGGTAACCAAAGCTTGGATGAGAGTTTCAGCAGCGGATGCGATGTTAGGATAGATGACCAAAAGCTTGAAAGAGGAAAGAGAGGCAAAGAGGTTTAGGGAGGGAAATCCATAGCTTAGAGCATGATCAGGTGAAGTAAAATCACAAGACATACTTGTGGGGTAAGGAGGAACACTCCTTGTGTGCGCAAATTGGCTGCCACGTTTCCTGTATTACAACAGTGACTTCACGTCAAAAGTACTTAATTGGCTATGATGCATTTGGGACATCCAGATGCTGTGCAAGACGCTGTATAAATGCAAGTCTTTATTTTTTCTAACAAGTGGCTTGGTTTGAAGAAAAGCTTCTGACTTCCATTGTGAAGAATATTTAAGATAGTGTGTACCATCTATAAGATGCACTGCAGCAACTCGTCACAGCTTCATCGGCAGCACCTCCCAAACTCACGACCTCTACCACCTAGAAGGACAAGGGCAGCAGGCGCATGGGAGCGCCAATACCTGGATGTTCCCCTCCAAGTTAAACACCATTCTGACTTAGAAATAAATCGCAATGCCTTCATCGTCACTGGGTCTAAATCCTGGAACTTCCTCCCTAACAGCATTGTGGGAGTACCTTCATCACACGGACTGCAGCGGTTCAAGAAGGCAGCTCACCATCACCTTCTCAAGGGCAACTAGGGATGGACAATAAAGGCTGGCCTTGCCAGCGACACTCACATCCCAGGAACGAATAAAACAAAATATTTCCTGTTCCCAGTTTTCATTTGGCCGATTGTACTGGCACAGAACTGCAGCAGTGTCTGGGTCAGTCACTGTGCATTCAAATCCAATTCCCCATTCTCTGGGAAGTTGCAGCCTGGGACAACTGCCATGCTGAAATTAAACAAAAATGTAAAAATCTGGCAGGGGTTTCTGGAACTTATTCCTAACCTTACAGACATTTAAAAAAATGCACAAGTTTGCAAAATTTGACACCAATGTTAATTACAGCTGTTAAAAATGAGAGAGATGGAAAAGAGTAACATTTTCATTTAGCTTTGATTTCAAAAATGATCCATGATTCCTGCACAAAAGTATTTGCAGTAATTGCTGAAAGTCATCTCGTGGAAACGCAGTTTAAAAAATGGTCATGACATGAAATTTGCAGCTGCAATTATAAAGTATTTATGTATTACATGCTCCATAAAATGTCACATTTTTCATTGTCACTTTTATGTTTACATTCATTCAATGGGAATGAACGATCAGAATAAATTTTACATAACTGGTATGAATTTTCTCAAAATCTATTTGAATTTAATTAGTGTAAAAAGCTTTATTTTGAGCCCTACGTTGTAACTTGGAGGTGAAGCCCCAACATTCACACTGTTCAGTTAGCACCAATTGGTTGCCGTGTTTCCCACATTACAACAGTGACTACACTCCAAAAGTACTTTATTGGCTGTAAAGCGCTTTGGGACGTCCGGTGGTCGTGAAAGACGCTAAGAAATACAAGTCTTTCTTTCTTCATCTTCATAGGAAGGTGGAAGGCCTGTGTGGAGGTTACAAGACAGTTCATTGGAATGACCAGCATCATGAGGAGCAGAGCAAAGTCCATTAAGCTTTAATAATGTGAGAAAAGAACATCATGAAAAGACTGTAGTCAGTCATTAAGCATCAAGAGTGACTATAAAAACATCTTCTTATGTTCAAATCCCTTCATGGCCTCGCCCCTCCCTATCTCTGTAACCTCCTCCAGCCCTATAATCCTCCGTGATCTCTGCTGTCCTCCAGTTCTGGCCTGTTGCGCATCCCCAATTTCTATTGCCCCACCATTAGTGACTGTGCCTTCAGCTGCCTGGGCCCTAAGTTATGGAATTCCCTCGCTAAACCTCTCCATGTTTCTCTCTCCTCCTTTAAGACGCTCTTTAAAACCTGTCAATTTCACCAAGCTTTTGGTCACAGTGCAAGTTTTAGTTGTTGAATATGGAAATTCAATACCAGATCACAATAGCTGAATCAGGCAATCATAGGCAGTCCCTTAAAATCAAGGAAGAGTTGCTTCCACTCTAAAAGTGAGTTCTCAGGTGATTGAACAGTCCAATATGGAATTACAGTCTCTGTCACAGGTGGGGCAAACAGTCGTTGGAGGAAAGGGTGGGTTTGCCGCATGCTCCTTCCGCTGCCTGCGCTTGTTTTCTGCATTCTCTAGGTGACGAGGTGCTCAGCGCCCTCCTGGATGCTCTTCATTTAGGGCAGTCTTTCGGCAGGGACTCCCAGGTGTCGGTGGGGATGTTTAATTTTATCAAGGAGGCTTTGAGGGTGTCCTTGAAATGTTTCCTCTGCCCACCTGGGACTCACTTGCCACGCAGGAGTTCCGAGTACAGTGCTTGCTTTGGGAGTCTTGTGTTAGGCATGCGGACAATGAAGCTCACCCAACGGAGCAGGTCAAGTATGGTCAGTGCTTCAATGCTGGGGATGTTGGCCTGATCGAGGACGCTAACGTTTGTGCGTCTGTCCTCCCAGAAGATTTGCAGGATCTTACGGAGACATCGTTGGTGGTATTTCTCCAGCGATTTGAGGTGTCTACTGTATATGGTCCACGTCTCTGAGCCATACAGGAGGGCAGGTATCAATACAGCCCTGTAGACCATGAGCTTGGTGCCAGATTTAAAGGCCTGATCTTTGAACACTCTCTTCCTCAAGCAGCCGAAGGCTGCGCTGGCGCACTGGAGGCAGTGTTGAACCTCGTCGTCGATGTCTGCCCTTGCTGATAATAGGCTCCCGATACCTATCTGGAAACAGCTGTGCGTGACAATTATTTAGGAAAAAAGATCACCTATACGTAAATTTGTAATTATTCTGTCCCAATTTTCATTAGTTATTTTAATTGTTACTTAATTAATAATATGGTAATATATTTATCAACATCTGTTTCAACATAAGCCTAATCTAAGAAAGAATTAGTTCACTGGTTTTGAAGTCTGAAATTTAACTAATTTTCATGGGGAGCACTGGAAAAGGGTGTTTGTAGCACTGGTTCTAATATTACCATTTCAAAACAAATCATATTCAAAGGACATGGGGATCAGAAAGGTTGCCTGAAAGGAAATAAGTAGAAAGTCAAAATGGTGCTAACATAAACAATAATTTCTCCCCAAAATATTTGAAGCATAACGAGATTGTACGGAAATCTACATTGGATTAGTCAGAACTGTAAATAAAACCAGACGTAAATATCATTTTAAGGTGTCATGAAATGTTCTGCCATTAGTTGGTGGCTTGTACAATACCTGGCCTCAATTTCATAATAATTATTCTGCAACCAAAACATATTTATTTTTAATAATAAAGTTTCACTGCATTCTATCGAAGGCAATGTAACAGACACTGAAGAGATACAGTGATACAGTAAGACAAAAAGAAAGATTTGCATTTATATGGCACCTTTTATGACCACCGGATGTCCCAAAGCACTTTACAGTCACTGTTGTAATGTGGGAAACGTGGCAGCCAATTTGCGCACAGCAAGCTCCCACAAACAGCAATGCGATAATGACTAGATAATCAGTTTTTAGTAATGTTTATTGAGGGATAAATATTGGCCAGGACACCGGGGAGAACTCCCCTGCTCTTCTTCGAAATAGTGCCCTTGGATCTTTTACATCCACCTGAGAGCTCAGATTGGGCCTCAGTTTAATGTTTCATCTGAAAGACGGCACCTCCGACAGTGCAGTGCTCCCTCAGCACTGCACTGGGTGTGTCTGCATAGATTTTTGTGCTCAAGTCCTTGGAAAGGGACTGGAACCCACAACCTTCTGACTCAGAGGTGAGGGTGCTACTATCTGAGCCACAATTGACACTTGTAAGCTGGTGGGTCGGGTGTAGGGCATGAGTGTGTGATCACCATTAGGTTTATAAGGTGATGATGGGAATCGATTGTGTTCCAGTTGACAGTTTGTTCCAATTAAATAGGTTAGGCAGGACCAGGGATCACAATTTTAAGTAGTATATATCCAGATCTAGGTTAGATGTCAGGAGGTGGTTCTTTTTTCAGAGAATAGTGGACCTCTGAAACAGGCTGCCACCTCGTGTGGTGGACGTGGACTTGCTGAATTCCAATTCATCCACCAATGCAAGTAGCTTTGCCCTGCCACATTTTCACTCTTCGACCACAGTGATCTGAAGCTGGAAGAGACAGCACTAAATTAACTATTTTCAATACTTAAAAAGTGAAGGGCACTAAAATGTTTTAAAAAGTTATTTGGATGGCATTTGCTAGAGTGGGGCAGCTCACAGCATGCTCCATTAGTTAGATTTCTTCCTGCACCATCAACCTAAAAAATGTTTTGCCCTGTAACTTGGTGGCAGTGCGAGCAGATAACGGCGTGGAAAGGACAATGGGGCATCTGGGACCTCAGTGAACGACGGGACCGACAGTCTATCTCCTTAACCCGTGAGATTTAAGGATTGAGAAAGAAACAGAGGAACGATGGAGAAAGAAATAGAGTGAATTAGAGTCAAATCAGGTACAGAAAGAGAAAGAAAGAGCTCAATTTTCCCCAAGTCCGTTTTCTGGCATATTGCCAGAGTTGCGCTGCTTATTTAGGTCCATAAATATGCCAGAAAAACATGTCCAAACTTTCCCTGATGTTTCTGCTGTAATCCGGACCTGCGTAGCATAGTTAGTCGCCTCGGGGGGTGGAGCCTGCGGTCTGCGGCGAACAACGCAGCTAGGCCTTCTACGCATGCGCGGGGAAAAAAAATCACCTTCTTGACGTCGCTGAAATGGCCGCGCATGCGCAGTAGAACTTCGAGTTGTCTTGTGACCTCTCTCTGACTCCCCGCTCCCCCTCCCGGGGCACCAAGCCTTCAGATCGGCTGTCTCCGACCCGCTCCGGTCCCCGAGTGAGGTGCCTTCCTGGTCCACTGTGGCCCCGAGTGTGTGCCGGTCCCGGTGTGCTGTGGCCCCAAGTGAGTGCCAGTCAGTACGATCCCTCCCCCGCCGAGACTCTCCGGTCCCTGACAGAGGTGCCTTCCTGGTCCGCTGCAGCCCCCGAGCTAGTGCCGGTCCTGATCCGCTGTGGCCCCCGAGTGTGTGCCTTCCCGGTCCTGTGACCCCCAAGTGTGTGCCTTCCCGGTCCGCTGTGACCCCCGAGTGCGTGCCTTCCTGGTCCGCTGTGATCCCAGAGTGTGTGCCTTCCTGGTCCGCTGTGATCCCCGAGTGTGTGCCTTCCTGGTCCGCTGTGACCCCCGAGTGTGTGCCTTCCCGGTCCTGTGGTCCCTGAGTGCGTACCTTCCTGGTCCGCTATGACCCCCGAGTGTGTGCCTTCCCAATCCGCTGTGACCCCCGAGTGCGTACCTTCCCGGTCCTGTGACCCCCGAGTGCGTACCTTCCCGGTCCTGTGACCCCCGAGTGCGTACCTTCCCGGTCCTGTGACCCCCGAGTGCGTACCTTCCCGGTCCTGTGACCCCCGAGTGCGTACCTTCCCGGTCCGCTGTGACCCCCGAGTGCGTACCTTCCCGGTCCGCTGTGACCCCCGAGTGTGTGCCTTCCTGGTCCTGTGACCCCCGAGTGTGTGCCTTCCCAATCCGCTGTGACCCCTGAGTGTGTGCCTTCCCAGTCCTGTGACCCTCGAGTGTGTGCCTTCCCGGTCCTGTGACCCTCGAGTGTGTGCCTTCCCGGTCCTGTGACCCCCGAGTGTGTGCCTTCCTGGTCCTGTGACCCCCGAGTGTGTGCCTTCCCAATCCGCTGTGACCCCTGAGTGTGTGCCTTCCCAGTCCTGTGACCCTCGAGTGTGTGCCTTCCCGGTCCTGTGACCCCCGAGTGCGTACCTTCCCGGTCCTGTGACCCCCGAGTGCGTACCTTCCCGGTCCGCTGTGACCCCCGAGTGTGTGCCTTCCCGGTCCTGTGACCCCCGAGTGCGTACCTTCCCGGTCCGCTGTGACCCCCGGGTGTGTGCCTTCCTGGTCCGCTGTGACCCCCGAGTGCGTGCCTTCCCAGTCCTGTGACCCTCGAGTGTGTGCCTTCCCGGTCCTGTGACCCCCGAGTGTGTGCCTTCCCGGTCCTGTGACCCCCGAGTGTGTGCCTTCCTGGTCCTGTGGTCCCCGAGTGTGTGCCTTCCTGGTCCTGTGGTCCCCGAGTGTGTGCCTTTCCGGTCCTGTGGTCCCCGAGTGCGTGCCTTCCCAGTCCTGTGGTCCCTGAGTGTGTGCCTTCCAGGTCCTGTGGTCCCCGAGTGCGTGCCTTCCCGGTCCTGTGGTCCCCGAGTGTGTGCCTTCCTGGTCCTGTGACCCCCGAGTGCGTGCCTTCCCGGTCCTGTGGTCCCCGAGTGTGTGCCTTCCAGGTCCTGTGACCCCCGAATGTGTACCTTCCCGGTCCTGTGGTCCCCGAGTGCGTGCCTTCCCGGTCCTGTGATCCCCGAGTGTGTGCCTTCCCGGTCCTGTGGTCCCCGAGTGCGTGCCTTCCCGGTCCTGTGATCCCCGAGTGCGTGCCTTCCCGGTCCTGTGGTCCCCGAGTGCGTGCCTTCCCGGTCCTGTGATCCCCGAGTGTGTGCCTTCCCGGTCCGCTGTGACCCCAGAGTGTGTGCCTTCCCGGTCCTGTGGTCCCCGAGTGTGTGCCTTCCTGGTCCTGTGGTCCCCGAGTGCGTGCCTTCCCGGTCCTGTGGTCCCCGAGTGCGTGCCTTCCCGGTCCTGTGGTCCCCGAGTGTGTGCCTTCCAGGTCCTGTGGTCCCCGAGTGTGTGCCTTTCCGGTCCTGTGGTCCCCGAGTGTGTGCCTTCCCGGTCCTGTGGTCCCCGAGTGTGTGCCTTCCCGGTCCTGTGGTCCCCGAGTGAGTGCCTTTCCGGTCCTGTGGTCCCCGAGTGTGCCCCTTCCCGGTCCTGTGGTCCTCGAGTGTGTGCCTTCCCGGTCCTGTGGTCCCCGAGTGTGTGCCTTCCCGGTCCTGTGGTCCTCGAGTGTGTGCCTTCCTGGTCCTGTGGTCCTCGAGTGTGTGCCTTCCTGGTCCTGTGGTCCCCGAGTGCGTACCTTCCCGGTCCTGTGGTCCAAGCAATACACCAGAAAACGGGCTCGGGGAAAATTGAGCCCTAAAGAGAAGGAAAGAAAGATTAGATTAAGAAAGAGAGAGAAAGAAAAGAGACAGAAAGGAGAAGTAAGAATAAATATTTCATTTGACATTTTAAAAATCTCCAACAAAAGTTCGCAACCTGAAGGAATGAGACCCCATACTTTTTAGTAGTTCACTATCTGGGTCGGAGAGGTTGATTGGCAGTCATTAACAATTATCACATTGTTTAAAGCGTATCACGATGGAGATGAGGAGAAATATCTTTTTTCAGAGGGCCGTGAACCTTTGGAATTCTCTACCCCAGAGAGATGTGGAAGCTGACATTGAATATATTCAAGGCGAAAATAGACAGATTCTTGAACTACAGGGGAATCAAGGGTTATGGCAAACAGGCAGGAAAGTGGAGTTGCGGCCAAGATCAGATCAGCCATGACCTTAGTGAATGGCGAAGCAGGCTCAAGGGGTCGTATGGCCTACTTCTGCTCCTATTTCTTATGTTCTTATGTGTTACGCTACTAATTACTAGACTTCACTTTCTACGACACGTTTAATGGGTGAATAATGTGCGATTGCAGCATATTCCTGAAACTCACGGGGAGGTTGAGGGCATTCAGCTGTTTTCGCGAGGCTAAAGGACGGAGTGGCACAACTTGTGGTGATTCGCAACTCACGGGGAATGTGTTCCTCACCACAAGTCGCTGGCCGATTTGCGCCGTTCAGACACCATTATACTTTCAACAAACTGCGGCCCTAATATGCTTACTTTTGTGCGGACTCCATACACAAAGTGCTTCAATAATGCAAAGGACGGGTACTCGTCCAGGCGCTCTGGCGATCAAAATGTTGAAGCCTATTTGTACGTATTATCGTTAGATTTAGCTCAAAAAAATCTGTACCGATGCGGAAAGCCGAGCAAGTTAGCAGTAAATGCAAGTTAAGGGACGTGAACCGAGAAACAAGAGAAAAGACTGAATTCCGCGGATAGCAAATGTGTTTTAGCTCTGTGAAGAGACGGCGGATCGAACAGCAGAACTCTCGGAGATCAAGGTAGCTCTCAGCAACGCATAAAGTAATAAACTGTAACAGCCGAAACTCAGATGAAAGCTTATGTGCCTGGGGATCATTATATATTATAGAGTGAGCCGTGAAATGAAAGCTCCACCATTCCACATTGGAACAGCTGGGAACAGTCAGCGTACTGTATTATAACAGACTCATCCATTATTATACAACAGTAAATTAGAGGCCAAGCTGCATTTCCAACTGTTTGTTGCTCTGACTAATTTTTCAATGTTCTCCTTTGTACTCATTGTTTAAAGAGATGGACCTGAACATTTTGCAAGTTCTGGAGGAAAATGTCAGAGCGGATCGAATGGCGCGTTCGCCATGGTAACGCTAGAAAGATGATAAGCAGTCTTCAGGATTGCTTTGGATATTTAAAACCGGCCTGCTTCAAAGTAAAAAAAATTACAAAAATTGCAGGCGGCCTCTAATCGTGATTTCCCACACAGTGAGTGTCTGATCTCGGTTGGTGCTTTCAAGGAAAGGCGGGGGGAGGGGGTGTGTAAGGGAACTGAATCCCCCAGAAAGGGAAGAATCAGCTGAAAGTAGATCTGGGTTGACCCATCAGGAAGACGCCTTGGGATTCCTCCCCCCGCCCCCGCTTTCTCCATCACATTCCCAGGCCACGGGAGCCGTCTCCTCTTTACCAGATTTTCCCTCCTGCTCTGTTATTCTGGTATAACCATTTATATCTCCTCTAGACCCAGCTTTTGTTTCTTTACTTGTCCTATTACCATCCACTTTTGCCTCGCACCATCATCCGTTTTGTCATTTAATCTCTCCTGCCTTCCATCCTATCACAGACCTTCCCTTTTGTTCTTTTCTCCCCTTACTACTTGGTGGATCAAGGGGTATGGCGAGAAAGCAGGAATGGGGTACTGAAGTGCATGTTCAGCCATGAACTCATTGAATAGCGGTGCAGGCTCGAAGGGCCGAATGGCCTACTCCTGCACCTATTTTCTATGTTTCACCCCTTTGCTTAAAATCTGTTACATCTCTAACTTTTTCCAGTTCGGCCAAAAAGTCATTGACCTGAACCGTTAACTCTGTTTCTCCCTCAGCAGATACTGCCTGACCTGCTGAGAATTTCCAGCATTTTCTGTTTTTTAATTGCTCCATTGGCGGCTGTGCTTTTAGCTGCTAAGACCCAAAGCTCCCTAAACCTCTCTATCTCTCGTTCCTCCTCTAAGACACTCCTTAAAACCTACCTCTTTCACCAAGCTTTTGGCTATCAGTCCTAGTACCTCCTTATGGAGTTCGGTGTCAAATTTTGTCTGATAACGCTCCTGTGAAGTGCCTTGGGAAATTTAACGACGTTAAATGTGCCATACAAATGCAAGTTGTTGTTGCTTTATTATTTCAAATTTCCACTATCAACATCCTGGGGGTCACCATTGTCCAGAAGTCTAGATGAGTGCAGCTCCAACAACACTCAAGAAGCTCGACACCATCCAGGACAAAGCAGCCCGCTTGATTGGCATCCCATGCACCACCTTAAACCTTCACTTCATCCACCACCGGCGCACCATGGCTGTAATGTGTACCATCTACAAGATGCATTGCAGCAACTCACCAAGGCTTCTTCGGCAGCACCTCCCAAACCAGCAACCTCTATCACCTAGAAGGACAAGGACAGCAGACGCATGGGAACACCATCATCTCCAAGTTCCCCTCCAAGTTACACACCATTCTGACTTGGAAATATATCGCCATTTCTTCATTGTTGCTGGGTGAAAATCCTGGAACTTCCTCCCTAACAGCACTGTGGGAGTACCTTCACCACACAGATTGCAGCGGTTCAAGAAGATGGCTCACCACCACCTTCTCAAGGGAAACTCGGGATGGGCAATAAATGTCGGTCTTGTCAGTGATGCCCACATCCCAGGAACTAATAAAAAAAAATCTGCAGTATTTTGCTTTCGTCTTGTGTACCTCCTGTCAGTGAGCAGACAGTCCTGAGTTTTTAATTCAATAATTTGAATTAAAAACTCAGGACTATAAAGTTTTAGAATTTTTTTACATATGCTAATAACCTATTACTAGATCACCATAACTAAAACAAAATACATTTATAATATGTAATATGATCAAAAACCTGGATCATATGGTGCAATGTTAAAGTAGGTGCTGGAACAGAGAGACCTGGGGATGTACGTGTACAAATCATTGAAGGTGGCAGGACAAGTTGAGAAAGCAGTTGAAAAGTAATTTGGGATCCTTGGCTTCATAAATAGAGGCATAGAGGACAAAAGCAAGGAAGTTATGCTTCATAAAACACTGGTCAGGCCTCAGCTGTAATCATTTGTCCAATTCTGGGCATCGCACTTTAGGAGAGGGTGCAGACGAGATTTACCAGAATGGTTCCTGGGATGGGGAACTGGAGAAGCTGGGGTTCTCAGAGCAGAGAAGGTTGAGAGGAGATTTAATAGAGGGGTTCAAAATCATGAACACTTCGATAGAGTAAACTATGATAACCTGTTTCCACTGGCAGGAGAGTCAGTAACCAGAGGATACAGATTTAAGGTGATTGGCAAAATACCAAACATTTTTTTATTATTCACCTGCGTTTCCCGAGCCCGCCGCCCCAACCCGCCTTCCCCATTAAAATTTAGCCACAGAATCATAGAATAGTACAGCACAGAAGGAGGCTATTCGGCCCATCAAGTCTGCGCCGGCTCTTTCGAAGAGCAAAACAGTTAGTCCCACTCCCCCACTCTTTCCCAATATACGTGCAACTTTTATGTATAACAATATGTACCCACAATGTTAAACTCTATAGCATCAGTTGTTATGGTTGGGAAATAGCTGTAGTACCCAGAGAACATTAGGAGTTTAGGCGAGACTCATTCTATGAATTTATACTGGTACTTGCCCATATTTGTCAGAATTGGCACTGCCATTAAACCTTGCCCTGAGGTGACTATCAGTCAATTCAATGCCAGCAGTTCAGATCGTTAATACTAGTAATGGGATGTTGAATTTTGGTAAGTGCCCACCATCCTTGTGCACTATAAACAGGGATATAACGGATATCATTGGGCCAGAATTTATTGTCGTCGGCGAACTTAGACCTACCCTGTCTCTTTAATTTCCATGAGGCTTTGAGTAACAATTTGCTGTCAGTTGCTTTATATCACCAATGAGTCACAGAGATAGAAATAAAAACAAGCACTTAGTTAAATTATTAAAATATATGGGTCCATAATTTTGCTGCAGCGGGGCAACTAACAGCATCTGCCATTAATTAGACTTGCCCTCACATGTTTAGACTTCAAGATTTTTTTGCTGAAAGTGCGAGTTAGTAATGACACAGTGATGGGAAACAGGGTACCGGGGACCTGAGTAAACAGGTGTGTATCTCCTTAATTAATCAGATTGAGGAATCGTCAATGAGCAGCGCAGAGTCTAAACCAGGAAGTGTCAGTTAGAATATTGAATTCAATGTCAAATCAGGTACAGAAAGCGGAATAATGAGAGTGAAAGAAAGATTGGATTAAGAGTTGGAATAAAGAGACAAAAATAAAAAGTTTAACATTTAAAAAAAAAAATTATTTTTAAAATCTCGAACAAAGATTAAATGCTAAAGGAATGAGAGTCCACGTTTGTAAAAGTTAATTTTCAGTGCCACGGAAATGAACAAGCCTTAACTTTCTGTGGCAAGTTTAGTCCGTATTTACAGTGCAAGTACAGGAACCTCATGCCGTTCAATACATGGCAACGGTGAGCCAGACAGTGAGATACAGTTATCGCTCAGCTTACGGTGCTGCGGGCAGCTCGGATAGCAGCTTCCGACTTTCCCATTTCACCGCGCATCTGCATTCACCTGAAGTTGCTGTCCAATTTGCACACAATTATTTTGACAGCAAATTCTGTCCCTTTATATTCCCATGACAGATGGGTCAGACAGAGCACCTGTCATGATATTCACTCATTTCTCAAGAATGCAAATCAATGAATCACTGTCTAGATTATATGAAGGTTTTGACAAGGTTTCAGCCTGATTATAGAAATACAGCAGACAGCATATTTAAGTTTTATGTTCGCAATTTGCATTTTAAAGGCAACACCATTCTTACTAAACAGCTCTCCACTGTATGGGCCCAAGTTTACACATGATTTGCACCTGATTTTTAGGAGCAACTGGTGGAGAACGGACTATCTTAGAAATCGCAATTCTCCACATTTTTGTTTCTGCAGTTCTAGTCAGGTAGAACAATTCTACTTTGGAACAGAATTTTTTCTTCAAAAGGGGGAGTGTCCGGCCACTGACGCCTGATTTGAAAGTTTCCACAGTGAAAATGTACTCCAAACTAAAGTAGAATGGAGCAAGTGAAGATTTTTGTAGAACTGAAAAAACCTGTTCAGGCGCAGGTTACAAATTAGGCGTCCAGAACGAGGTGGGGGGGGGAGGGGGGGGAAAGAGAACTCATTAAATTCTACAATCAATCCTTATTTATACTTCTACAAATATTATACAAATAAATCCAACCTGAATAAACATTTATAAGCAAAGAAAAGATTAAATAAACCATCTTCCTACCTGTGTGAAAGTGCTTCAGCCATCGTTCGAAGGAAACCGCCGTTTGTTGCCGCGCAGGGGAAGGAGACAGCGGCTTGTTGCCGCACAGGGGAGGGAGGGGAAGGAGACAGCGGCTTGTTACCGTGGAGGGAGGGGAGGGAGGGGAAGGAGACAGCGGCTTGTTGCCGCGCAGGGGAGGGAGGGGAAGGAGACAGCGGCTTGTTACCGTGGAGGGAGGGGAGGGAGGGGAAGGAGACAGCGGCTTGTTGCCGTGGAGGGAGGGGAGGGAGGGGAAGGAGACAGCGGCTTGTTGCCACGGAGGGGAGGGAGTGGTAGGAGACAGCCGTTTGTTGCCGCGGAGGGGAGGGAGGGGAAGGAGACAGTGAGAAGGGAAGCCTCAGTGCTGATGTGCTGATGGCAATGTGATTTTATTAAAAAAATGTTCAAAAATTAAACAGCTACAAAGAACTACAAAAATGGCTGAGTGCCAATGTTTTTCTTCACACTGAGTATGCGCGAACGCTCCAATGCGCACGCGCAGCGTTGCCGGCAGGAAAAAAACTAATTTAAATAGTACCCGCCCCCTCCCACTTACAAAATTGGCGCGAGTGTAGGCTCCGCCCCCCTGGGCGCCACGCCAAACAGACAAGGAGCTGTTTTTATCCTGTGTAAACTTGAGCCCTATATCTGTCTGCATCATAAAGGAACATATCAATCAAACCCAATCAAGTAGCTGATAATTTGTTTATAAAGATTAATCTCTAAAACCAGCTAATAAAAATTAAATGAACAAATTAATTAAGGCTACAAAAATCCATTGGCCTCTAGTACATTCCCAGCCTGAGTCAACATAACAAGATAAGAAATAGGGGCAGGAGTAGGCATTTGGGCCCCCGAGCCTACTCCGCCATTCAATAATTTCATGGCTGATCTGATCATGAACTCAGCTCCACTTCCCTGCCCGCTCCCCATAACCCTTTACTCCCTTATTTCTCAAAAATCTGTCTATCTCCACCTTAAATATATTCAATAACCCAGCCTCCACAGCTCTCTGGGGCAGAGAATTCCAGTGATTTACAACCCTCTGAGAGAAGAAATTTCTCCTCATCTCAGTTTTAAATGGGCGGCCCCTTATTCTGAGACAAGGGATTAGATATTACACTTTTGTGCAGATCGCCCAAAAATGGGCGTTATTTCCAGTGTGGGCGGTAAAAATGGGTTTTCAGATCGCCGGCTTGTCGCCCATTCTCAAAGTCCCTATTCGCTATTTTTGAAATTGGGCGTTACTGCGAGCGATCTGATCTGGTCGTTAACATTAAATCTCTCTGACCTTCTGCCGTAAAGTGTCGCCTTCCTTAGAAACGGCATGGTAACACTCAATTCCCGCGATTCAGGAGATCAAGGGTCATCATGACACGTGCATAAGAGGAGACAGAGAGCGAGGGAGCTGAGAGGGAGTGAAGGAGTGTGTGGGTGTGGTATGGCTGCTTTGGGAGGAAGGAGGGAGAGTTTCGAGCTTTATAGCAAATTGGGAAAAATAATTAGCTGTTACCAGCCAGATATTTGCCCGAATTTAGAAACATAGAAAATAGGTGCAGGAGTAGGCCATTCGGCCCTTCGAGCCTGCACCACCATTTAATAAGATCATGGCTGATCATTCACCTCAGTACCCCTTTTCTGCTTTCTCTCCATAATCCCTTGATCCCTTTAGTTATAAGGGCCATATCTAACTCCCTCTTGAATATATCCAACGAACTGGCATCAACAATTCTCTACAGTAGAGAATTCCACAGGTTAACAACTCTCTGAGTGAAGAAGTTTCTCCTCATCCCGGTCTTAAATGGCTTACCACTTATTCTTAGACGGTGTCCCCTGGTTCTGGACTTCCCCAACATCGGGAACATTCTTCCTGCATTTAACCTGTCCAGTCCCATCAGAATTTTATATGTTTCTATGAGATCCCCTCTCATCCTTCTAAACTCCAGTGAATACAGGCCCAGTCGATCCAGTCTCTGCTCATATGTCAGTCCTGCCATCCCGGGAATCAGTCTGGTGAACCTTCGCTGCACTCCCTCAATAGCAAGAACATCCTTCCTCAGATTAGGAGACCAAAATTGAACACAATATTCCAGGTGAGGTCGCAACAAGGCCCTGTACAACTGCAGTAAGACCTCCCTGCTCCTATACTCAAATCCCCTAGCTATGAAGGCCAACATGCCATTTGCCTTCTTCACCGCCTGCTGTACCTGCATGCTAATTTTCAATGACTGATGTACCATGACACCCAGGTCTCATTGCACCTCCCCTTTTCCTAATCTGCCGCCATTCAGATAATATTCTGCCTTCGTGTTTTTGCCACCCAAGTGGATAACCTCACATTTATCCACATTATACTGCATCTGCCATGCATTTGCCCACTCACCTAACCTGTCCAAGTCACTCTGCAGCCTCTTAGCATCCTCCTCACAGCTCACACCGCCACCCAGCTTAGTGTCATCTGCAAACTTGGAGATATTACACTCAATTCCGTCATCTAAATCATTGATGTATATTGTAAATAGCTGGGGCCCCAGTACTGAGCCCTGCGGCACCCCACTAGTCGCTGCCTGCCATTCTGAAAAGGACCCGTTTATCCCGACTCTCTGCTTCCTGTCTGCCAACCAGTTCTCTATCCACGTCAATACAATACCCCCAATACAATTTCCTGACTAATAAGGATTTCCTTCAGTTCCTCCTTCTCACTAGACCCTCAGTCCCCTAGTATTTCTGGAAGGTTATTTGTGTCTTCCTTCGTGAAGACAGAACCAAAGTATTTGTTCAATTGTTCTGCCATTTCTTTGTTCCCCATTATAAATTCACCTGATTCTGACTGCAAGAGACCTATGTTTGTCTTCACTAATCTTTTTCACTTCACATATCTATAGAAGCTTTTGCAGTCAGTTTTTATGTTCCCAGCAAGCTTCATCTCATATTCTATTTTCCCCATCCTAATTAAACCCTTTGTCCTCCTCTGCTGAATTCTAAATTTCTCCCAGTCCTCAGGTTTGCTGCTTTTTCTGACATTTTATGTGCCTCTTCCTTGGATTTAACACTATCCTTAATTTCCCTTGTTAGTCACGGTTGAGCCACCTTCCCCGTTTTATTTTTACTCCAGACCGGGATGTACAATTGTTGAAGTTCATCCATGTGATCTTTAAATGTGTGTCATTGCCTATCCACCGTCAACCCTTTAAGTATCATTCGCCAGTCTGTTCTAGCCAATTCACGTCTCATACCATCGAAGTTACCTTTCCTTAAGTTCAGGACCCTAGTCTCTGAATTAACTGGTGCCTAGAATGGAGGGAAAGGAGGAGGCGACACAGCACGCTTAGGAGACTGACGCTGGCGACAGCAGTGAGCTAGAAGAGGAGCACAATGGAGGGCGCAAAAGAGTGAGGAAGTTCTCGGATGAGGCAAATGCCTCCAACTTGCAGGAGCTTGAGATACGCTGGGGTGATTTGACCCAGGGAGGGCGTGGGAAGCCCACCCCAAAGGCGTAGCAGAAGATATGGGCTGAGATAGCAGAGGGGAGACTAGAACTAGAGGGCATGATCTTAGAATAAGGGGCCGCCCATTTAAAACAGAGAGGAGGAGAAATTTCTTCTCTCCGAGGGTTTTAAATCTGTGGAATTCGCTGCCTCAGAGAGCTGTGGAAGCTGGCACATTGAATAAATTTAAGACAGAAATAGACAGTTTCTTAAACTATAAGGGGATAAGGGGTATGGGGAGCGGGCGGGGAAGTGGAGCTATGTCCATGATCAGATCAGCCATGATCTTATTGAATGGTGGAGTAAGCTCAAGGGGCCATATGGCCTACTCCTGCTCCTATTTCTTATGTTCGTATTGTTATGTATGGTGAAAGAGTCAGACTGAACATTGTGTGCTCAAAGTAAGGTGTGACCTTCGTCTTTTATTGCAGGTCTCCAGAGTGCCTCGGCAATCTGTGAGGCCTCCTTAAATACCTGTGCTTCCAAGGGATTATGGGATCCCTTGGGACTCTAGGACATGAGCCCTCTGGTGGCTGTACAGAGTAAATACAAGTTTACATATATAACAACACTACCCCCCCAAAGTAAATAGTGTAACTATTTACAATGTGAGTCGATCTGGGGCCCTTCTTGCCCTGGTTCATCATCTTGGTGTGAAAGCTGGTGTTGTTGAATCATTTGTTGGGCCTTCGCTGGGCTGCTGTGCAGCTGGCCTTGCTGGGCTGCCTGGTGTGTTGGGTCCTACTGTGGATGATGGGTTCTGCTTCGTGGTCAACCGTGGTGCCGGTTGCCACTGCTGTGTATGTTGGGGGATCAAAAAAGGTAGGATCCAAGGTGGGTTGCTCAGGATAGTCCGTGAATCTGAGTTTGATTTGGTCCAAGTGTTTCTGATGAATGATTCCATTTGAAAGTTTGACCCAAAACACTCTGTTCCCCTCTTTGGCCATGACAATGCCGGGAAGCCACTTGGGACCTTGTCCATAATTTAAAACAAATACAAGATCATTGATTTCAATCTCACGTGATGCATTTGCGCGATCATGGTATATACTTTGTTGAAGCCGCCTGCTCTCTACCTGTTCATGTAGATCAGGGTGAACTACGAGAGCCTTGTCTTAAGTGCTCTTTTCATGAGCAGTTCAGCAGGTGGGATCCCATTGAGCGAGTGGGGTCTCGTGCAGCAGCTAAGCAGGACTCGGGATAGGTGAGTCTGCAGTGAGCCTTCAGTTATCCTCTTCAAGCCTTGCTTGATGGTTTGCACTGCTCTCTCTGCCTGACCATTGGACGCTGGTTTAAACGGGGCAGATGTGACATGTTTGATCCTGTTACGGGTCATGAATTCTTTGAACTCAGCACTGGTAAAACATGGCCCGTTGTCGCTCACCAGGACATCAGGTAAGCCTTGTGGGGCAAACATGGCCCGCAGGCTTTCAGTAGTGGCAGCGGACGTGCTAGCCAACATTATCTCACATTCAATCCACTTGGAGTACGTGTCTACAACCACAAGGAACATTTTACCCAAGAACGGACCTGCATAGTCGACATATACCCAAGACCACGGTTTGGAAGGCCAAGTCTATAAACTTAGCGGCGCCTCCCTGGGTACATTGCTTAACTGCGAGCATGTATTGCATCTGTGAACGCAGGACTCTAAGTCCACATCGATACCGGGCCACCACACGTGGGATCTGGCTATCGCTTTCATCATTACGATGCCTGGGTGGGTACTGTGGAGGTCATTGATGAAGGTGTCTCTGCCCTTTTTGGGAACCACTACACGGTTGCCCCACAGAAGGCAGTCTGCCTGTATAGACATTTTATCTTTGCGCCGCTGGAACGGCTTTATCTCTTCCTGCATTTCCACTGGGACACTGGACCAGTTCCCGTAAAGCACACAGCTTTTGACTAGAGATAATAAGGGGTCCTGGCTCATCCATTTTTTGATCTGCCGGGCAGTGACGGGTGATTGCTCACTCTCAAATGCTTCCATGGCTAAATCTGCGGGCTGTGCCATTTCCAACCCCGTAGTGGGCAATGGCAGTCTACTGAGAGCATCGGCACAGTTTTCTGTGCCTGGCCTGTGGCGGATGGCGTAGTTGTATACGGACAACGTGAGCACCCATCTCTGGATGCGGGCCGATGCGTTGGTATTTATCCCTTTACTCTTGGAAAACAGGGATATGAGTGGCTTATGGTCAGTTTCCAATTCGAATTTTAGCCCAAACAGTTATTGATGCATTTTCTTTACCCCATAGACACACGCTAACGCTTCTTTCTCAATCATGCTGTATGCTCTCTCAGCCTTAGACAGACTCCTGAATGCATAAGCAACCGGTTGCAGTTTCCCGAAATCATTAGCTTGTTGCAATACACACCCTCGCCATATGACGATGCATCACATGTTAGTACCAAACGCTTACATGGATCATACAACTCAAGCAATTTGTTTGAGTATAACAATTTTCTCGCTTTTACAAAGGCATTTTCTTGACTTTTGCCCCAAACCCATTCATCCCCTTTCCATGGTAGGACATGCAGTGGTTCCAACAATGTGCTGAGACCCGGTAAGCAGTTATCAAAGTAGTTCAGGAATCCCAGAAACAACCATAGCTCCGGCATGTTCTGTGGCCTCGCGGCATTTTTGATTGCCTCCATCTTCGCATTGGTGGGCCGGATGCCGTCCGCCACAATCCTCCTTCTCAAGAAGTCCACTTCAGGTGCCAAGAAAATGCACTTTGAGCGTTTTAACCTGAGCCCCACATGATTGAGTCGACTGTGAACCTCTTCCAGGTTCTGCAGATGCTCGGCTGTGTTCCAACCTGTGACCAAGATATCGTCCTGGAAGACCGCGGTGTGCGGGACCGACTTCAGTAAGCTTTCCATGTTTCTCTGAAATATCGCCGCCGCTGATCGAATTCCAAACGGGCATCTGTTAGAAATGAAAAGACCTTTGTGCGTGTTGATGCAGGTGAAGCCTTTCGATGATTTCTCCAGTTCCTGCTGTAGGCTGAAATAAGATCCAGCTTTGTGAACGTCTTTCCTCCCGCCAGCGTTGCAAAGAGGTCATCGGCCTTTGGTAGTGGGTATTGGTCCTGCAAGAAGAAACGATTGATAGTTACTTTGTAGTTGCCACAGATTCTGACAGTGCCATCTTCCTTGAGGACTGGGACAATAGGACTGGCCCACTCGTTGAACTCGATCAGTGAAATGATGCCCTCTCGTTGCAGCAGGTCTAGCTCGATCTCTATCCTTTCTCTCATCATGTACGGTACTGCTCTCGCCTTGTGATGGATGGGTCGTGCCCCCGGAATTAGGTGGATCTTCACTTTTGCTCCTTGGTTTGAACAGCGAAGGGAACTTGTTTAAGACCTGGACACACGAAGTGTCGTCAGTGGGCAATAGCGCTCGGACTTCATCCCAGTTCCAGCATATCTTTCCTAGCCAGCTCCTGCCGAGCAGCGTGGGACCTCGCCCAGTACCATCCAGAGTGGTAGCTTGTGCACCGCTCCATCGTAAGAGACCTTTATGGTAGCACTGCCAATTACGGGAATCAGTTCTTTCGTGTAAGTTCTTAGTTTCGTACAAATTAGAGTAAAGACTGGTCTTGAGGTCTTGTTGCACCACAGTCTTTCGAAAGTCCTTTTGCCCATGATGGACTGGCTTGTGCCCGTGTCCAGTTACATTGACACCGGGAGTCCATTTAGTTCAACATTCAGCATTATCGGGGGACAATTCGTGGTGAATGTGTGCACCCCATGTACCTCCGCCTCCTCGGTCTGAGGCTCTGGTTCGTCATGATCCTCCATGGATCTGTCCTCCTCTGCAACATGGTGGTTTGCAGGATTAACAGGATGAGCAGCTTGCCTGCACATATGTTGGAGGGGTCCCATTGTTCCACAGCCCTAGCAAATATACCCTTTGAATCGGCATGAATGGAAATGACGATCACCCCCACAGCACCAACAAAGGTGTTAATGGCCTTGCATTCATCACCCTTGATGGCGGACTCTGAGACATTTGCGGACGTGCAGCTGCAGGCATGCCCTGCCCTGTACATTGCAATTCAAAAACAACATCACATTGTTCACAGTACTTGTAGCAGCACTTGTGTGCTGAGAGAGTTGCTTAGTATTGTCACTGGTGGTAATGAGCGCCAGGGCTATCGCTGTGGCCTTACTCAAGGTTGGGGTCTCTACAGTCGAAAATTTGCGAAGTATGGTTTCGTGGCCAATGCCAAGTACGAAAAAGTCTCTGACCATGTGCTACAAATGTCCTTCAAATCCACAATGTCCTGCAAGGCGTCTTAGCTTGGTGCCATAACTCGTCACTTCCTGGCCTTCAGACCTTTTTTAGGTATAGAACTGGTACCTCACCAACAGAACGCTTTCCTTTGGGTTCAAATGCTCTTGGACCAGTGTGCACAAATCATTGTATGATTTCTCTGTGAGCAGATTCTTCATGAGGCCGTACGTTGGTGCCCCACAGAAGGTGAGGAGGATCGCCCTTTGTTTGGCAGCGCTCTCTTCCCCATCTCGCTCGTTGGCCACGAAGTATTGGTCGAGTCGCTCCACAAAAGTTTCTCAATCATCTCCCTCGGAGAATTTCTCCAGGATGCCCACTGTTCTCTGCATTTTTGGGTTCGCCATCTGTATCTCGTTGCCAGTTGTTATGTATGGAGAAAGAGTCAGACTGAACACTGTGAGCTCAAAGTAAGGTGTGACCGTAGTCTTTTATTGCAGGTCTCCAGAGTGCCTCTCCAACCTGTGAGGACCCCTTAAATACCTGTGCTCCCAAGGGATCATGGGATCCCTTGGGACTCCAGGGGATGAGCCTTCTGCTGGCTGTAC
Source organism: Pristiophorus japonicus (assembly GCF_044704955.1). Taxonomy (NCBI): domain Eukaryota; kingdom Metazoa; phylum Chordata; class Chondrichthyes; family Pristiophoridae; genus Pristiophorus; species Pristiophorus japonicus. The sequence continues at coordinate 45,226,963 of NC_091986.1, read as the reverse complement.
AGAGTAAATACAAGTTTACATAGATAACACTCATGTTCTAGGTGGTCTCGTCGGCGACCAACAAAGTGCGTGAGGGCAACCAATGCCGCAAGCAATGGAACGACCTTTTGGATCCGCATGAGTAAGTATTACATTTATTTACATGTATTTATATATTTACCTTATTTGATTTGTAAGAGTCATGAGTGAATATAATCAGATGTGAGGTCATTCACTTTTACCAGGAATGTTGTACTCAAAGCCTGTGTTCTTGGTGTACATCTTTAGGTAAAGAATGATAATTATCTTAATAATCATAATTACATCTGTTGGTTATGTGTTGTACCAGTCTCTATGACAGTACCTAGCAATGATATCACGCAATGACCTCATGCCATGTTGTCCTGTCACCTTTTACAGAAGAAGGTATTGACGATGAGGTCCATGCAGAGGGAAACGGGTGGGGGGCCACCAGTCCCCAGTGACATCACTGACATCGAGGAGCGGGTGCTCACACTCGTGGGGAGGCACACACGGACGGCCACGCAAGCAGCTGCAGACCCTGAAGTGATGCCATGTGAGTAAAGTATACACCATTGCGTGATCTAAATTCAATTGATGCCACACCCACTCATATCCGAACAATAGTATATGATTGATGGTTTCTAAAATTGTCCTATAAATAATGCTGGCCTAATGAAAATCATTGCAATGCACAATGTGTTGATGGTCAGGAAATGTGATGTCTATGATGATTTTGATAGCGGTGGTGCTTTTGTCGTGCATATGCTGTGTGTAGTGCTGGACTCAGCTTGTGACCCTAGCATCCCCTTCCCCTCTAATAACCTCATCTGTGTTTTGCAGCTCAGCCAGCAGCGTTGCCCCAGGCAAGACCACAGAGGCCAGAAGGTGGGGGCGCGGGGCCGGATTGGGCGGGCGAGCCGACATCTGGTGCTGACGAGCTCCGATTCTCGGCCGTTAATCCGTTGGGTCTGTTCTCTACAGATGAGAGCGCCGACTTCGAGGAACCTGTTTGTTAATGCCTGGAGAGAGATCGCTGTGAAGTTTCGGGGATCTCCATTCATGATTGCACTGTGACTCAATGCCGCAAAACACTCAATGACATCATTAGCCTGATGAAAGTGAGTACATGTTCTCCCAACTCCTCATCTTCCAACGGCGAGCCTCTCCTTCACCTTCTCTTATTTCCAACCTTCACTATATCGTCACTGAAGCAACATTTGATTGCCAAGGCTGTGTGTGTCCTTGCAGAGGAGACTCCCTTTCATGTCAGAGTTACAGCGGCATGTAATGGACACACACTTGCACTCATTGCTGAGGCCTCGTGACACTGCTACTCAGCAAGCCTTATTTGTTTGCAGGAGAAGATTTCTCACACTGTATAGAGCAACAGAGAACTGGTGGTGGTGGGCCAGAGATCCAGCAGCTCACTCACCTGGAAGAAAGGGTTCAGAAGCTAGTGGGCCCATGTGTTACCTTCCCTGTGGCCGCCGGTCGTGTGGATCCCTCTGGGGGCAGCATCGGTAAGTGAAGGCCTTCCTTTAATGCCATCTCTCCCTGAAAGTACTGACACGTGTTTGCTTATGATTGTGTGTAAGTTGCAAACTACATGCTGCAATGCCCTACCTCACCCTCACGTGAGCCCTTGTGCCATTTATGATTGCAGAGGAGAGACCGAGTGCGAGCCAAAGCCAGGAAGATGTGGCTGGGAGGCAAAGGCAGGAGGACAGCCTTGAGGGCATTGGCAGCCATAGCCATGACCACACCCTCGAGACCATTGGGAGCACAAGCCAGGACGACACCCGAGAGGTCACTCCATACGTTGGCGGCGTGTCCGATGAGGCTGAGGAAGAGGGAGATACTGCTGCCAACACTGCATCATTGCTTCCTACACTCACACGCGCCGGCTCATATACTGGGAGAACGCTGTCGGGAATGTTAGATTTAGCAGAGGGGTCTGCACTGGGTGATGCACCGGGGCCTAGCGGGCTGCAGCATGGTGAAGGGCCAAGGCAACCTCAGGTAGGGCGAGTTCGCACGTGAGTTCTGTTGAAGAGGACCCAGACAAGTCCATTGATGTTGGGTCTTATGAAAGAAGGGTGGAGGCCATGCATTACCAG